>NC_060082.1:8762500-10012500 GCF_922984935.1 Meles meles | reverse complement strand
CATCACCATGTCACCCCTTGTCTACCCGGCACGCATGCACATCTCCTTGAGCCACACTGAAGCTCTATATAAAGGCAGCAAGAAGGCCATACTTAACGTGATACTACTATCCTGTACACAACCCAAACCCCACTAGCCCCTTCCCCAGGGAGGAGGTGATGTTTGTGAGCCATGTTTGTGCTTCGCCTTGACATCCTGCAGCTCAAAGTACTAGAAGCCATCACGGGTCGTGCAGGGACTGGATGGGTGCACTCTGCCATCGACCCTAATCACAGGAGCTCGTGATACAACAGACACCCAAACGGGTCCCCTCTAGTCACCGTGGAGTAGCTGTCTACCTTCCCCAGGTGTACTCGGGATCAGCCACCTTGGCCAGCACGATAACTCCCTTCTTCGCCTGTCGATTCAGAGGCAGGAGGAGTCCAAAGTGGCCATTTGAACCTCCAGTTTGGTGTCATCATGGCTGTGGGCACGGAGTCTCTACAGCTTCCCTCAGACCCATTTTACACGTAGTACAACCTGCGTGACTCCACCGGGAGAGACTCTCAGAAGCCTGCACCTCGGGGAGCAACGGGGGGATGGGCATTAAGGAGGGCACTTGTAATGAGCACTGGGTGTTGTATGCAAATGATGAATCACTAAATCCTACCCCTGACGCTAACAATACACTCTTTGTTAACAAACTCAAATTTAAATAAAATCTAAAAAAAGAAAAAAGAAAAAAAAAAAGAAGAAGCCTGCACCTGGTTTCCTCCAGACTCCGTTCACTTGCGCACCTTTTCCCTTTGTTGACTTTGTTCTTGTCTTTGCCCAGTGCAATAAATCATAGCTGTGAAAGCATCGCTGTGAATACAACTATATGCTGAGTCCGTGAGTCTTCCTAGCAAATCACTGAACTTCGGGTGGCCTTGTCCACCCAACACAGACAGTAAGATGCCTTCAGACTATACATATAAAATAGCTCCAGCCAGTAACATGGCAATGAAAATTTGCTTAAGATTGGCAAGTACCAAAGTAAGTTCTAAACCCCCTAAGCTTGGATTAAGTTATGCCTGTTTCGCAATCAGTGATACTCACCAGGAACTCTAGCAGGAAAGGAATCAGGAGACCCTGCTCCGGCGCAACCCTCTTCTTCATCTTCTTCGAATTCCAAATTCTCCTCTTCACCAGGTGCTAAAATTCTTCTGCATGCAAAACAGCAGGCAAAAGAGTGAGCTACAAAACTAACTACCCTAGAGAGGCATTATAGCTCTATTATAGATAAAGATTACATCCCAGGTAAGATGTAGACACAAAATATGTTGACACAAAAATGTTGACCTATTGATATTAAAGATGCCAATACTGATTTAAAAAATGCAGAAATATCCGAAAAATAGTTATAAAGGAAGAGAATAAAATAAGAAGACAAATACTGGTGCTTCTTTATTTTACCTTAAGGGGACAGGCTGAACGTCAAATGGGAATTCCTTATTATATGTAAGAATATTCTTTAGGACTAGAATAAAAACAGAAAGACAGACACTTAAACTCTTCCATGAATCAAAATAAAACATTTTATTAGAAATGACTGATTTTTAGTCAACTTTACTATGCATATTAATACTTAAAAAAATTCCCACTCTCATCATCATTCAGAACCATGATGCATTTGTCCACGGAAGGTCTTAGCAAAATAAAAATATCCATAGTATATTCCAGGCACCAACACTTTGTCAGATCTCCAAGGAAAGTAAGTTCCAGAGTCTCAGAGCCCTCACAGAAAACAAACTCTAAAACAGTTCTATGTACAAGGTCCTAGGTGAGACATAGGGCAGCAGAAAAAGAGAAGATTTCCTTCCTGGAGTACCTCAATTACAAGACTGGTTCAAAGATAACCAGTTTTGGTCAGGACATTTTGGTCTATGTCCTGATTAGATTTCCCCTCAACTCCATTAAACTGGCAAAACTGAACAAAACTGGTTACGATTTCCATATGCCATTGACGACAGTTTATTACAGGCATACATACATCTACACACACACGTAGACAAATACACAAAGAGGGATTTACCCTCAGGAGAAGTCTTCAGATAACATGGAACCCATCACCTTCTGCATCACGGTGCGGTCCACGATTACATGCTGGTATGTAAACTTAAAGAGACATGTTCTATACCTCTGTCCGTGTTTAGAGAGCTACTGTGAATATGGATACCTTACAGAGTTACTAAAAGTATTAATTTATTTTATTTTTAAAAATTATTTATTTGACAAAGAGACAGTGAGAGAGGGAACACAAGCAGGCGGAAAGGGGAGAAAGGAGGGAGAGGGAGAAGCAGGCTTCCCGCTAGCAGGGAGCCCGACACAGGGCTCGACCCCAGGGCCCTGGAATCATGACCTGAGCCGAAGGCAGACTCTTAACGACTGAGCCACTCAGGTACCCCTAAAAGCATGTAATTTAGAGCTTCATATGTGGGGTTATGGGTCTTCAGCAATTACTTGCAGTTACATGAAGGTGGAGTAATGGCATTAACTGAGCAATCCGGAAAGTTCCAAAGATTTTGTCGTCAACTTACTTAGCCTCATTTTGGAGCGCTACAGTTTAGAGATAAAATAGCGGTGGCATATATGTTACCATCCCACAGCAGGAAATCCCAGAGCACGTGCAATTTCGTGGTTTGTCCCAAAAGGAGTCAGAGGGGCCCTCTTACTGGGTCCTTCAGTGAGAGAGAGGTCTGGGACTCGGGTCTAGCTTCTTGTTCATTCTTACTCCTTCTCTCCCTCCAGCTCTTATCCTCATCTTTCCTTTCTCGTTCTTCCGCTCAACAGATGCGCACCGAGTGCCCACACAGTTCCACTCACTGTTTTAGGTGCTAAAGATATGGCAGCGATCGAGACAGAGGGTTCTTGCTCTCATCTATGGAGCTTAAGACCGCAGTCAGGAAAAGCGGACAGTAAATAAAGCAACAGATCAGCAAGGTACTGTTAGACTGTGGTTGGCATCACAAAGGACAGGATCGGCGAGTGCGTAAGTGGAGCAGAGGGACTTTGGCTAAGGTGGGCAGGGCAGGCCTTTCAAAATAACTGTTGGAACACTAGTGAGCCATAATCTGGAATGAGAGGAACTGTCCCTAAGTAGCACTGGGGCAGGGCTTTCCAAGTAGTAAAAAAACAGGCTAGAGGGAGCACGCCTGAGTGGCTTAGTGGGTCTAGTGTCTGCCTTCAGCTCGGGTCACGACTCCAGGGTCCTGGGGTTGAGCCCCTCATCAGGCTCTCTGTTCAGCAGGAAGCCCGCTTCTTCCTCTCCATCTGCTGCTTTGCCTACGTGTGCTCTTTCTCAAATAAATAAAATTAAAAAAAAAAAAAACAAAAAACAGGCTAGAGGGGCAGGCCCCTGGCTGGCTCAGTCAGTGGAGCATGCGACTCTTGATCTCGGGGCTGTGAGTTTGAGTCCCATGTTAAGTGGAAGGATTACTTAAAAATAACATCTCTGGGGGCGCCTGGGTGGCTCAGTGGGTTAAGCCTCTGTCTTTGGCTGGGGTCATGATCCCAGGGTCCTGGGATCGAGCCATGCATTGGGTTCTCTGCTCAGCAGGGAGCCTGCTTCCCTTCCTCTCTCTGCCTGCCTTTCTGCCTACTTGTGATCTCCGTCTGTCAAATAAATAAATAAAATCTTAAAAAAAAAATCTTTGTAACAACAACAACAACAAAGACTGAGGCAGGTACGAGTTTGGCTTGTTCAACGAATAAAACAGACTATATAACTCAAGTTTGATAAGCAAGAGAGAAGTCCCGTAATCATGTCAGTTGTCATTATATCATTTATATAACTACTCTGAATCTGTTTCCCCGATTCTAAAACGGGAACACCACTTCCCCACTGTGGAAAGAAGTAAATTAATATATGTGAAATTGCATGGGAAATTTAAAGTCCCATATAAGTATAAGCTCACATTATTATATGGTAATTTATTCTCTCCGTAGTTTTCCCTATTCAGCTAATTAGAATCCTAGTATTTCAGGTCTAAGAAGTATTATTTTTAAAATTATAAAAACATCCTTTTTAAACCTGCGCATGATTGCTCAGTGTCAATAAACTATTAATTCAACTCAAATATCAATTAATCGCTTCCACAGTATTGTGCTAGATCCTAAGAGTAGGGGAGTGGGTGACAAAGAAGGCCTTGTGCATTCATATCAGAAATGAAAAGCACTGCAATGCTGTTTTAATAATAAAAGGGGGGAAAAATCAAACTTTACAACAAGTATAAACAAATGAATTTAAAAAGTCAAACACTCTCTCAGTTACTAAGAACACCTTATGTTTCTACTGTAATATGAGAATGGGACAGTATTTCTTTTCTTAGGTACCAATGCTATGATAGGAAAGGCTTGACCTGGAACAACAGCCTGTCATTAGTTTCTATTTACAATAATAGGGCATATCAGGTATTTAATTCATATCCTTTTGGAAGAAAATAACAGGTCCTTTCTCATTTTCTTTAATTATAGATTTCTATTCTCACCAACTGTGGAATAACAGAGATTCTAACGTGCTTTTACAATACGGTTCTACCTAAAACTTTATATAGCATTTTTCTTCCACCGATGCTAGTGCTGATATTTTAGGAAGATTTGGAGAAGAGAAGCAGTTTATAATTTCCCGGAAGGTATTATATGAGCACAGAGTCCATCACAGTTTGGGGACCAAGGGGCTCACCCCGTGGCTGACATCTGATGGTGCATCTCTGCGAGGAAAAACCCAGTACTCCCTGCCCACTCTCACAGAGCATGGCCTCCCGCCCTCCTGAAGGCCACACTCTAAAAATGACACACAGTCAACAACGTGTGTCACTTTTGGGGCTGATTTGTTTCATTTTTCTGGTGGACAAAATGAGCAAGTGCTTCCTATCTGAAAGGTTGTTTTTTTAATCATGGGAGAAGATTCCCTGAAGACATTCAACACCGTTCAACATAAAAATTTGCCAAGATCATACGATACGCAGAGCATTGAGTTGGGCTCTGTGGGGGAAATACAAAGGTTACTGACAGTCTGATTTAGGAGCAAAATGAATTTAAGTGAGCATCACACAGGGCACACTATGATAACGGACATAAAAAGTGCTCCTAAAAAGGCCAGGACGTAGAATTTAATTAGGGCTGGGAGAGCAGAGAAAGCTTTCAGAGAAAGGCGGGATTTCTCTGGGGCCCTTAAGGATCAGTCAATGGAAGGAACTTGACAGAGTGGTGGTGGGGGAGATGTTTCATTAAGAAGTTGTATATTACCAAGGATCAACATCAGAAAATGAAATAAATTGTACTTTCAAATTCTTAGTGGTAGTACTAGTTTCAGAAAGGATTATCACGAGACTTTTTTTTTAACCTTTAAGGAAAAGTACATTAACAGAATAAACCAAATCCCACATATGAATTTTCCTTTCCTTATAGTCTTAAAAGAGGCAGAAACTAGCTTGACTTAACCTGAAATATACTCAAATACTGATTTGTAGAAAATGTTCAATTCTGATGAAATAACTCGTAACAAGTGCCTAGGTTTGATAAATGCAAAATTACAGAGCATATCCTGAGATATAAGATACATATTTACATTCCTTTAAAAGGCAAGAGCAAATTAAAATCACCTAAAAAGATAACTAAGTACAAAGCAGGGACAGGTCCAAAGGAAAGGCACTATATAAATTCAAAATGTAACAAAATAAATCCCAATATTATCTTTCCCCTCCATTCCTATCCCTAATCTTAAAAAAACAAAAACAAGCAAGCAAACAAAAAAGCAAGAAATAGAAGACGAATGCAGATTTTAGTCCAATCTGCCACTCATACATGAGTCAGTAATCTCCTAAGAGTCTGAGCTGGAAATCCACGGTATTTAGGATTGATGTCAATATTGCACCTACAGGTAGTACAACAGAGGACAGAGGCAGGAACATGGGCTTTGGGGTCACTTAGAACCCTGGTTAAAACGCAGTTCTGGCATTTCCAAGCTGTAGGACCATGAAGTAGCAAACTGCAGCTGGTCGACTTATTTGAGTGTTTGGTTCCATTAATGGGAACGGTAACCAGTAATACCATGAAAGATCCTATAAGGCAATAGGAGAAATCCGTAACACTCTACAAAGTTTTATTTGGAAACACCAAACAACAACAACAAAAAACTAACAGAAAACAATGACTAAATAGAAAGCCAAAATTCTCGTTATTCTTATCATTCAAAAAAAATTGAACATTATAATCTTTAAAACCATTACACAACAGATATCCTCACTGCGGCTAATCTTTTTAAAAAGCCATCAATGTGCTTTTCTTAAAATAATCTTATATATAATGAGTCACAAAGACCATATGTGATAGGATTCCATTTATACAAAATGTCCAGAATAGGCAAAATCACAAGACAGAAAGTGGATTCAGGGGCGCCTGGGTGGCTCAGTGGGTTAAGCCGCTGCCTTCGGCTCAGGTCATGATCTCAGGGTCCTGGGATCGAGTCCCGCATCGGGCTCTCTGCTCAGCGGTGAGCCTGCTTCCCTCTCTCTCTCTCTGCCTGCCTCTCTGTCTGCTTGTGATCTCTCTCTGTCAAATAAATAAATAAAATCTTTAAAAAAAAAAAAAAAGAAAAAAAGAAAGTGGATTCAGGGTTTCCTAGGGCTGGGAATTGAGGAGGGGGGGAAGCAGGTGTGTGCTAAAAACAGGGCCAGGGTTTCTTCTGGGGTGATGAAAATGTGGTGGAACACGGTGATATTCAGTATTTGCGCCACTGCCCACTTGCAAAGAGAACATTCATATGAATGATAAGAAAACGTTCCTCTGACAGAACATTCATGTGAACCAGTAAGAAAATCTTATTTGGCACATCCTAACCACCAAAACATTTGAAGCAACTGTTTACTTCAAAAAAGCTTTCAAGAAGGGACAGGAAAATGGGGACAACAAGGAAATCTTTTGCAGAGCACCGCAAACAGCTGGACGGTAGTTTTCCCGGATACACAGTATAAACGGGCATCAGTACCTGTAACTTTATACTCTCCAGTGAACGCTACTGCAACTGTTTACCAAAGTAATTACAGTCTTTATTAGAGCGATTAAAACAAAGGCTAAAATATATGAATGAGGTAGAACCTGGAATCAATTTTTCATATTCTATAATGGTAAACAGAATAATAATTACTATAAATATTACAGGAATTATAACAGCACAAATATCACAGGACTAGGTAGGAACAGAAATGAATAAACATCTATGTTAAATAATCTTAGTATCTATAAAGGATAAGTAGTTTTCTAAAGGAGTACCACGAAAACGATAACACTTACTTGGTTCTAGCTTCTTCAGGTCCTCCAGTTTAAATTCTTCTTGAGACTGTGTGGACTGAATTTGAAATATGCATATTACATCTTTTTATTACAAAGATTTCATGATACCCCATGTCTTTTAAGTGGCAAGAACTAAATATTCAAAAAGTGCACAAAATGAAGGAATCCATTTCATGCTCTCAAAGTAGAAAATGGAAATTCCAGGGATGCCTGGGTGGCTCAGTTGGGTAAGCATTTGCCTTTAGTGCAGGTCATGATCCCAGGGTCCTGGGATTGAGCCCTGCATCGGGCTCCCTGCTCAGTAAGGGGCCTGCTTCTCCCTCTGCCTGCTGCTCCCCCTCTTGTGCTCTCTGACAAATAAATAAAATCTTCTTTAAAAAAAAAAAAAAAGAAAAAAAATGAAAAGTCCCAAACTGGTTTTTGTTTTTATATTTTAGAACATCTGAGCTAAAAATAACAAAAAGTTGAAGTTATATCTTTTCTGTCTACAGTTTATTAAATATGAACTAAATCTTTTAATAGGAGTTTAACCCATGAATTCCTATTGCTAGACATCTCTTCTGAGACAATACTTTGTGTCAAAGTATTGAGACATTTTAACATTAATGCTTAAGGTTTATTAGAATAGTTCACAATGTATTTTCCTCACATTAGAAAGCAGGAAAAAAAAACGTGTTTACCTGTAAAGCTGCACTTCGTAATTCCAAGCATGTTGCAATTTTGCCTATGGTTTTCTGTAGGAAAAAGAAAAAGCATAAATACTGAATATACTGCAACTATTAATTGTTAAAACCACGGAGTTAGTTTTTATTAGTAAGGGAGCTATAATTTTTTTTCAAGTTAAATTTTACTCCTGTGTAGCATCTTGCAGATTTGAGAAGAGAAACAGGAAGCAAAGGGCTAGGATAAGGGAGAGAAAGTGAGTCTACATTCTCTCCTGACCAAAATGTACCATGACCAATTTTAAATCAAGTTTGCTTTGATGACAGCTTTAGATTTATTTAAAGGGCAATGAAAAGGACTTCCAACATCTTCCCTCTCAAGCTTTGTCTTCTCTTCATCTCCATTAGGTCTGAAATTCATTAAAAGATTTAAAATTAAAAATATCCGAGGGGCACCTGGGTGGCTCAGTGGATTAAGCCGCTGCCTTCGGCTCAGGTCATGATCTCAGGGTCCTGGGATCGAGCCCCACATCGGGCTCTCTGCTCTGCAGGAAGCCTGCTTCCTCCTCTCTCTCTGCCTGCCTCTCTGCCTACTTGTGATCTCTCTCTCTCTGTCAAATAAATAAATAAAATCTTTAAAAAAAAAAAAATATCCGAAAGCTAGCGAAATGGTATCATTCAATTTTGATATAAGTCCAATCTTGGCTTGTCTACTTAAGTACGTAGGTAATACTCAGCAAAATCAATACTTGTGATGAATGGTGGCAAGCTTTATGGTCAGACCTGTCTTAGATGAGCTATAAGAGGAGTATAAATGATAGGGTATAGTCCTTGCTTTTAACAAGCTCAAGTTCTATTATGTGACATGGGACTCTACAAAATCACTGTCTCATAAAGAAGAGATACTTGACTCTTTTTTTTTTTTTTAAGATTTTATTTATTTATTTGACAGAGATCACAAGTAGGCAGAGGCAGGGAGAGAGAGGAGGAAGCAGGCCCCCACTGAGCAGAAAGCCCGATATGGGGCTCAATCCCAGGAGTCTGGGATCATGACCTGAGCTGAAGGCAGAGGCTTTAAACCTACTGAGGCACCCAGGTGCCCCGAAGAGATACTTGATTCTTATAAGCTTTAGCAAAGTGAACCATTACATATGTTCTGAAGAAACAGTGCAAGACTCTGTGTTAGAACTCAAGCCCCGGTGACTGGGAGGATTTATAAAACGGAAGAGTTTTCAAAACTGTCACGGTTCAGTTATCTGAAGTCCCAAAGTGAAAGTAGAGTGATATAGGTTTGAAAAGTGAAGTGACTAAGGGAGTGATAGCGTGTGTGTGTGTGTGTGTGTGTGTGTGAGAGAGAGAGAGAGCGAGAGAGAGAGAGCGCGCACGCACGCTGGGGACAGCAGGGGTCTTTCTGAAGGGGACCTTCCATGACTAGCTGAGGAATCTGTTATTACTTTAGCAAAAAATCACACAGAAGTTTTTGAACAGAAGAATGATGATCAGATTTGACCTTTAGGAAGACTATTAGGGCAACGATCTCCATAGGCTGGAGGAGAAAAGGGAAAAGACTACAGGCAAGAACGGTCAGGCTACTCCGGCTGTCCAGGTACCCATGAATCAGAACAAGAACATGAATGACTAGAGTGGAAATAAAGAGGAGGAGACCCACAGAAGAAACATCTGTAAGAGCAGGCAGCTGAATTAGGCCCATTGACATTTTTAAGTCCTTCCAGAAAAGGGCATTTCTTATGTTTTTATTAAGAATAAATCCAGACCATAAAAGTGAAGTATTTATGTACAATATTTGCAATGCCTTCACCACAGAAACATTCTTGGGAAAAAATGACATGTTTTTTTCTACATGTACTGATCACTTGCAAAAGTTTAGTAAATTGGATTTCCACTTGCTTTATCGGATAAACGAGGAGCACAGAGGTGTAACAGGTACTGTCCTGGCCCCTGGTACTCAGGCAAGTGGGCACTAAGCAATCATCTTATCCACAATCAACAGCTGGTATAGCCGACTCCGACCTTTCCTGAGCAATACAGGACCCTTGGCCAAGGAACAAGTGATACTCTCCAACTATCTCCACAATCTTTAAAGATTTTCTTTTAAGCCCAATATCAGCATTTAGAAAATGCCCAATTTTATTCTGAAATCTTACATTTAAAGATTACATTTAAATTCTGTAATTTCAAAAGGACTCAAGATATCTCATATTTATTTTCTCTCTCAAACAGCTAATGCACAGGAACCAGCAATAGTCTTTTCTACATCAAATCCAATATCTCACTGTTGTTTAAACATACTACTCAACTCTGACAAAACTAGGTGATTTAAATATGTATAAATAAAATTTATGTATAAAAACATAACTATACATATATTAATAGAGTACTGGCTAACAGCTATTGAGTACTCAAGTTCTCCTAAGTGATTTATAAGCATTAATTCATTAATCCTCATTATAACCCTGAGTTAGAGACTACCATTTTATTGATGTGAAAACTGAAGAGGTTAAGCAACTTGCCCTAGACGTCCATGTCTTCTAGACATATAATAGTCATATGCACAACAAAGCGATATACTTGTGTTAATACCATTTGGCCATGCTTTTAAAGTTCTTTTAAAAATGCTTTTTAGGGGGGCGCCTGGGTGGCTCAGCGGGTTAAAGCCTCTGCCTTCAGCTCAGGTCATGATCCCAGGGTCCTGGGATCGAGCCCCGCATCGGGCTCTCTGCTTGGCTGGGAGCCTGCTTCCTCCTCTCTCTCTCTCTGCCTGCCTCTCTGCCTACTTGTAATCTCTATCTGTCAAATAAATAAATCTTAAAAAAAAAAAAATGCTTTTTAGGAAAGATTCTGTATTAAGTGAGATGTATCAGTGAGTAGGTCTTTAGAAATATTAGTTAACTCCCTTTCTTCCATTTACTTTCTTTTTTTCTTTTTTTTTCCATTTACTTTTAAATCCATTTGATTTGAGGCTGTTAACATTTAAGGTAAAATGCAGTTGAACAATTACGATTCCGCTAATAACCTATTTTAAATTTAAACATTTCTGCAAGTTAGGCAGAACCAACAGCTTTACACAGAATCTACTGCACTATGGCAAAATACCAATAGGCATTATTCATAACTGCTTTAAGGGACCACACCCAACATCAGTATTGAAAAGGGAGCGAAGCACTATCATTTTCAGCTGCAGCAATGACTTTTAAAACATGTAGCATTCACTGATGTCAGAATCACGTGCTTGCTACTGTAACCCTGTCACCTTTCTTAGAAACAAACGGTCAGGAAGAACGATTAAGCAGCACAAGGTCACTTGTGTCCCCATATAAGTACTATTAACTAATGTACATTAAGACTAAGCACTGAAGGTAAATGAAGCTTAGTTTTAAAAGATTTCAATTATTAGCACCTCATTCAGATCAACTGCTCATGCCTAATATGGTACAGAAATGGAAAATGTCCTCGTTTTCAGGATATTGGCTATTTTGTCAAAGGTAGGGAAATTAGTAAAAAGAGCAGCTAAGCAGAAGATAGCATAAAAACAAAGAGCCAAGTTAATTTTGCTTAAACATATTCAATTTACATATGGAAAAAGAAGTCTAAAAACTACACATAAAGTAGTGCAGTCTCAGTCCAGACTTGACTTTTTTATTTAAACAGCCAGTCGTCTACCCTCCAGCCAGGGCGAGGCTGGGGTGGAAGGAAAAGGGGATCCTATAAAATAGGAAACAAGCCCTTAGTGCTGGAACTCTCATTACTACAAATTTGATTCAAAACAGGGAAAAACTTTCTAAGCATCATGAGACAGGATGTGCTATTCCGCCCAGAAACTTACAAGAGAAAATCTACGACACCGAAGTAGGGAATTTAATGGAATGAAAGCTTTTGGCAGCTATTCTTTGGCCACTGAACTCGGCTGTTATAATGACAAAACTATTGAGGGTTGAAATGGAAGCTAAGTCAACGAATCGTGACGGAGGATCAAACAAGAATCCTTAACTTTCTCATTTTCCGCCAGAAATCTTTGAGAATATAATGAATAGCAAATTCACGTGAAGATTTTTTTTAAATCACTAATTAATAAAGTTTAGAGAGATCAGTCATTCTGCTCTAGAGTTTAGATTTAAAATAAATACTAAGATACATGTATTATTTTCTCAAAAATTAATATTTCTTTGATCTTAAATAATTTATATGGATACATATCAATAATCTAAGACCCAACAAAGCATTTATTCATCAACTATTTTTTAAAGCTTATTGTGAGCCAGACAGTAAAAAGTCTCATAAAGAAATATTGGTTGTTTTTTAAAAAAGTTTTTTGTAGTCCCACAAACTATGAATGGTTAGCATAATTCTAAGATTTGTCACTGCTACAAAAACACTGAGAACATAAAAAATATAATTCAAAATAGAAAACATAAAGAACAATTTTGCTTAGAATAATATAACGTATATTCTGCATTTTCCCTGTTTTTGAGGAAAACGCAATTGAGTTTCTTCTTCTTTGGCCTTTGGCTGATGTGCCACGTCTGGCATTCAATTAATTTTGCAGACCTAACAGCTGGTTTTGAAATCTCCTATAACATGTTCTTCAGAACATCAGACCCAATGAAGTGTTCTATAAGGCGGGGGGAGCCTCCAAAAGCAAACAAATTTAAGAAACACTCCATTACCAACGTCTTTTAAAAAAAATTCAACATATACATTAGCAGATTAAAAGCCCTGACAAGTCACAGACTCTCTGTTCAAATAACATCTATTCATTTTTCAGAGGCAGTGTTCCCCCAAATCATATCTGGGAAATCTTTGTTTACTAATCATTCACTTGGAGCCTCTTTTTCCTTGTGTGACATTCAAAAATAAGGTCTATAGGTCAGTATGAGTTTTTTGGCCCATTGTGAATGTTTCACCTGCATTTTTAAAGAAAATTAAATTTGTAAATGCATATAACTTGCCTTATGTTCCTAATGTAGTACAGAATGATTTGGGGGTCCTTCTCCAAGCTCAAGGAATAGGCAGGCACAAGCTCTTTCTATAGTCACAAGTGGGAGCCACAAATGCCCCCTAGGCAGGTATTACAAATAACAAATACTTCCAAAATCAGGCCTCCAGGAAAGGAAGAGGTACAGAAAACTTCAAAGGATTAAGTCATTAGAAGATATAGTGAAGATCATGTAGGGTTATCTAATCCCTCATTTCATACGTAAGGAAATTAGGGCCAGGGGACAGAGCCCAGATTCAAGACCAAATCGTCTGTCTCCAGATCTCAGGCTTTTCTCCTTGGTCATGCTGCCTCCCAGGCCTTATGGGGTATAAGACCCGTGGGTCTGTGTAAACTGAAAACAAGGCAGCATCAGTGGCTGCTGAGGAAGTTATAAATTAAAGAATAAAGAGCATTATCGGACATCAGGTTGCTTCAGCCTTAGAGAGTTAAAGAAAATGAAGAAAAAGTTTATTTTTCCTTGTTAGTTTAATCATTGTATGACAAAGCTCATTTCTTGACAGCATTTAAACAATTTTGCTTTGTTTCAGTTGAACTCACCTACTATTTGAGGTCACATTGCTCAGAGGCCCTCAGGTGCTGGTGACAAAGCATGGAAGTACCACCAGGCAAACAGGTGATTCAAGTATGGGGGGGGGTGGTCATGAAACTTTTAAAAAATTCCCTAAGCTTTCATCTGTTTCCATATTCACAACATTTTTTCAGCTATTAATTTGCATACTCAGATATTTGAGATTGTTTCAAATTAATTTTGTGATGTCAGCTGATGACTTTCTAATCAATTCCTAGAGTTCACATATTTTATAGAGGAGATAAAGCATATAGTCTTTGTTCCTTTCCTCCAGCAAACCAATCATTTCCTCTGTAACAATTAAACCTAAATTTCCTAAATCGACTGCATACATTAACAACTGTAAAGGAAAAAAGAAAAATGCACCTGTAAATTGGAATAACGTGTTTTCTAAATACCAAAAAAAAGTATAGATGATGTAGATACTAAGTATCTTTAAGATGCAAATATACTGACTTGTGTAAGAAATATCCTACCCCTAATCTTTGGTGTTTTTATCTGTTCAAACCCCTATACATAAGAGTCAAATGAATATAGGCAAAAGGACTAAAATAAATTTTAGACTTTCTTAAAATGCATGCAGAAAACCACTCCCACCCCTTGTACAGAAAAAGGATTAATAAAAACAAATTAAGTCACTACAGTTTTCAGTGTCTTTTCTTAAGAGATGGAAAAACTGACAACAGTAATTTTTTTCATTATCTACAAGATTAAAATTTGACTTAACACTAGATACTCTGAGCCAGGAAAAAATGGGACTTGCTTCTACCTGTTTCTTCTCACTCTTTGAAAGCAAAGCTTCTTAAAGTATCCCACTTTTTATAATCTCTAAAAGTCCAGGGCAGCGACTCAACATGTTAAAATTTTAATTCAAGGGCACCACTGAGACATTTTGCAACTTTACGCATTTATTTTGCTGATGGATTCTTATGCCAAATTCTTGACTTGAACAATTTTTTAAAATTATTATTTTATTATTAATTTTTTTCCAGTGATGGCTTTTGGGTTTTTGTTTTTTTTTTAATCTTCGTGTTTGTTTTGAGAGGAGGAAGAAGGGGTTAAGAAAATTAAGAAAATAAGAGTTAAAAAAAGTACTGAAGTTGGACAGAATTACTCACAGTCCAACTTCAGCCTCTGGAATCTACCCCTCTCCCAAAGAGTGTAGACAGCCTCCACTGAAGTTAAGTCTAAACGGCTGAGTCGAGAAATTCATCAAGTGAGAAAGTCACTAACTGGTAAATCATGTGTTACCTCAGCGATCACTCTGTGTTCCCCAAAGCATAATAGTGTCATTTTTGTACTGAAGTATAAGTTTCTGTTGTTTTTGCTTCATGGCTTGAAAGACAGAATCTTTTTCATTTGGAATCTGATAATATGGAGAGATTATTTTATAGTACCTTCTGTTCTTCTGTGAATTCGGAATTATTGTGTTGAGCTTGGGCCTCTTTTTGTAGATGTCTTGCTAATCTGTAAGAAGAAAACAATACATTCTTCAGAACTGAAGGAAAGCAAACTATCTCAAGTGCAATAATGAAATAATTTAAATCTTTTAAAAGAGACAATGATGTACAATAATATGTTGCTGAGCTTTCAAAGTCTAAATCTACATTATGTTTAGAATCAAACTCTATACAACAAAAATGAGAATAAGATATAGTACTTTGGGGGCGCCTGGGCGGCTCAGCCCCGCATCAAGCTCCCTGCTTGGTGGGAAGCCTATTTCTCCGTCTCACACTCCCCCTGCTTGTGTTCCCTCTCTCCCTGCCTCTTTCTCTTTGTCAAATAAATAAATAAGATCTTTTTAAAAAAAAAAAGATATAATACTTTTTATACCATTGCACAGGGACAAATTTCAGCTCTAGGCAGTAAAAACAGAATCTTAGAGCTGGAAAGAATCTCAAGTGGCAACTAATCCAACTTTCTTTAGCATGCATGAATTTCTTCTTTAAAAAGCCAATAAGCAGTGTTCCAGATTTTGCTTAGACACTTCCAGTCAGCACCAGTCATAGTACCAGCCAGAGACACTTTATCAGTCTATCATTAATGTGCTGATAAGAGTAGTCCAAATCACAGCCATGACAAAATGATAAGTCTATTAAATTATGCTTTTCAAAATATTTTTCATGAAAAATAAAGAAAATCTTCCACCAATCAGACATGAAAATCATTGTTTGTCCAATTATCATTCTTAAAAATAGCAGCTAGGCCTTGGATGAATTTTCAAGGATGGATCTGTGTTACTAGTCCAAACTCAACAGTAAGGATCCGAAGCGCGCTCTCTCTCTCTCTCTCTCTCTCTCTTTTTAAAAGATTTTATTTATTTATTTTGACAGAGAGAGAGAGAGAGAGAGAGAGAAAGCGAGAGCATGCATGTATAAGCAAGGGGAGGGGCAGAGGGAGAAGCAGGTTCCCCAATAGGCAAGGAGCCCAATGCTGGGACTCTATCCCAGGACCCTGGTTTCATGACCTGAGCTGAAGGCAGACACTTAACTGACTGACCCATGCAGGTGTCCCCAAAGCTCTTCCTGAGACAATAAAAACTAAAAGACTGACTCTTACAATGAAACAATAAAAGAACAAATAACTTAATTTAAAAATGGAAAAAGAATTTGAACTTTAAAAAAAAAAGATTCATTTATTTATTTTAGAGTGAATGAGAGAGACTGAGCAAGCGCGAGCTGGGGAGGGGCACAGAGAGAGAGAAGGGGAGAAGAAGACTCCCCTCTGAGTGTAGAGCCTGACTCAGTGCTCCATCTCACATGACCCTGAGATCATGCCCTGAGCCAAACCAAGAGTCAGACACTTAACCGACTGAACTACACAGTGCCCCTTGAACATTTTCCCGAAGAAGATATAAAAATGGTCAATAAGCACATGCATATCTATCATTAGTCATTAGGGAAATACAAATCAAAACTACAATGAGATACCACCTCATACCCACTAGGATGGGTACAATTTCTAAAAAGAGAAAAAAAAAATAATGGTGTTGGCAAGGAGATGGAAAATTTGGAACCTTCATACAGTGCTGGTAGGAATGTAAAATGATGCAGTCGCTGTGGAAAAGAGTTTGGCAGTTCCTCAAAAGTTAAACATAGAGTTACCATACATATAACCCAGCAATTTCAGAATTCTAGGTATAGTCCAAGAATTGAAAACATGCTCACATAAAAAAACCTGTACCCGAGTGCTCACAGCAGCAGCACTATGCATAATAGCCCGAACTGGAAACACCCGTAATGTCTATCAACTTGCAGAATGAATCAACAAAATGTAGTGCATCCACTCAACAAAATACGATTTGGCGGCAAGAGGAATGAAGATTGAAACATGCTACAACACGGATGAACCTCAAAAACATGCTAAATGAAAGAAGCCAGATGGGAAAAAAAAAAAATCACATATGATTCCATTTACGCAAAATGTCCAGAATGGATAAGTCCACAGAGACAGCAGGTTTGCGGTTGCCAGGGGCTGGGGTAAGGAAGGAATTGAGAGCGCCTGAGAGCAGGTGTGGGGTTTGAGGGTGATGGAAAGGTTCTGAAATGAGACGGCGGTGATGGCTGCATAACCATGCAGAGCCACAGATGGCTCTGGGAATATACTAGAGCCGCCAAATGGTACAACTTTACAATGAGAGATCTTATGTGATATTTATCTCAATTTTTAGAAATCTGCGGGGAGAAAAGACCCCAAAGAATCGAGAGATTCTTTGGTGAAACATTTTGTAACTGGCAAAAGAAGTTAAAATCGTTAATTCTCAAGCACACTATAGCATTCTGGGTGGGGAATAAAACCAAAAATGCAAAGGATAGCAAGTATTAGATTTCCTACCAAGCCCACTGCAAGACAGTTCACTGAGTTTCCAAAAAAAAGTCTTAGATGAGAGTTCTATTCTATGCAATCATGTCTTCAAAGATCAGGTATAAAGTTCATTATATTTGATGGCACCCATCCAATCTAACTCCTATCAAAAATTATTGACATTTGCCAGGAATCACTCCACTATGTTACTTAAACTGTTTCTATCCATTTATTTATTGTACCTCAAAGGTAGAACCCCCATAATATTATCCTATGATGTCATTTAGAGGCCCACTCTTCGTGGATTTTATGAAGAAAACACAAAAACAGATACAGCCATTATCCTTGTCTTTGCTCTGCACTTGGCTTCTAACTCTTGCTGGCCTACCACTTATTTGAAGTTCTCTTTTAGGAATTATAGTCTCTATTTGATGATGTCAACTACACATCCCCAATATCAGGGAAGCTATAATGTGGCACCATTTCTTTACTGGAATAGTTCTACACATAGTATGCTAATAGTGACTGTTAACTTAAGCAGGGTCACTGTCCGCAGAAAGCGGGTAGTTCTAAACTGCTCAAATGCTAATAGTCAGCAGGCAAGGGTGTTAAATTCAAACAGAATCCTGCTTTTAAAAATTAGGCAACAGACTGGGAGGAAATATTTGCAAATCATATATCTGGTAAGGAACCTGTATCCAGAATATATAAGGAACGCTTATAAACTCAAGAGGTAAAAGAGAAACAACTCAATTAAAAAACAGGCAAAAGATTTGAATAAACACTTCCCGAACCAGATTTACAGAGGGAAAATAATCCTAAGAAAGGACGCTGGGCATCATCAGTCATAAGAGAAAGGTAAATTAAAACTACAGTGAAGTACATCATACACCTACTAGAACGGCTAGAAAAGACAGACAGTGACAAATGGCATCAAGATGGAGAACAGTAACTCTGATACGCTGCTGATAGAAAGGTAAAACTGTATGGTCAGTCTGGACAATATGGCAGTTTCCTTCAAAAAGTACACATAAATTTACATTAACCAGAAATTCCACTCTTTGGTACCTACCCAAAAAGAATGAAAATATTTGTGCTCACAAAGACATGTGAATGTTCACAACAGTATTACTGATAATCGTAAAAAAGGAGAAACAACTTCAAAGTCCCTTAGCTAGGGAAAGGACACACAGATGTGGTATATCCATACAACGTAACGCTATGCAGCGGTAAAAAGGAACAAAGTACTGATATACGTTCAACATGGATGAACCTCAAACACATTAGCCTGGGCGCCTGGTTGGCTCAGTGGGTTAAGCCGCTGCCTTCGGCTCGGGTCATGATCTCAGGGTCCTGGGATCGAGTCCCGCATCGGGCTCTCTGCTCGGCAGCGAGCCTGCTTCGCTCTCTCTCTCTGCCTGCTTCTCTGTCTACCTGTGATCTCTGTCAAATAAATAAATAAAATCTTAAAAAAAAAAAAAAGCCACATACCAAAGACCACAATTTACATAATTCAACTTACATGAAATGTCCAGAAGAGACAAGATCTTAAGAGACAGAATATAGATTAGCGGTTGCCTGGGACTGGAGCAGGAATATGGAGCGATTGCAAATGGGCACAAAGGAGCTTTTGTGGGGTGGTGGAAATGTCATAAAATCTGATTATGGTGATGGTTGTACAACTTGGTAAAGCTACTAAAAATAACTGGACTGTACATGTTAAAATGAGTAATTCCACGGTATATAAGTTATACTATTTTTAAAAACTTTTTTAAAGACCTGTGTAAAAAAATTTTCTAAATCCATAAATGACTGCACCATTTTAAGACAAAGTGAGACACGATTTTGGCCACAGAGGGAAAACGCGCATGCTCTGGATATTAGATGAGCAGCTCAAAGAGTTGACATTCTACTGGGAGAGGCGAGAAACCGCTCAAATATTCTCTAGAGAAGAGTCTCCTCTCACAAGGATGCCTCCAGGTCAAACAGCACTACTCTCAAGAGGGAGCTGAAAATATACTTGGAAGGCATAAACAAGTGACTGAAGGAAACCCCACAACAATCCACAACAGAAATTAGTGCTTCTCAAACTACCTGTAGTGAAGGACTAGTTTCTTTCCCCAATCTGTTCCAAGCGAATACTTCTCTAAAATATAAAAACTCTTAAGAAGATGTCCAATTGCTATTAAGTTTCTAAATCTTCAATCTCAATTCCTTTACCTCACTGCAGACCAGCACCCCTCTGTAGACCCACTCTGAGTAGTACTGTTGAAGGCATTGATAAAGATGTTAAATCAAGGATTATTCAGTCTTCAAACTCATTCATTTAACAAGTATTGATTGAGCATCCGTGTGCCAGATTAATACCTCAGCACTGATCCTGGAAAACACCTGATTTGGAGCAACACAGTCCATGCCATTCTTTTTTTTTTTTTTAATTTTATTTATTTATTTAACAGACAGATATCACAAGTAGGCAGAGAGTCAGGTAGAGAGAGGGAGGAGGAAGCAGGCTCCCTGCCAAGCAGAGAGCCCGATGTGGGGCTTGATCCCAGGACTCTGGGATCACGACCTGAGCTGAAGGCAGAGGCTTTAAACCTCTGAGCCACCCAGGCACCCCAGTCCATGCCATTCTAATGGAAGTTTGGGGTCATGTATCCCCAGGCCGTTGAAAGAGCTGGCCTGCTTTATGGAATTGTTTTTAATTGACCAGGTGTATCTTGGCTAGCGATTCTAGTTCTGACATATTTGTTTAAACCTTCCAACAGCACTTTAATATCAACTCGATGCTCCCACCGCATACTTCTGAATCCATATTCATTCAAGAGAATACAACATATAGTATCTAAGTAAACAATTATTTAATAACTGCTTAGCTTCACTAGGACAGGAAGTATATAGTAAGAACAAGACAACACCTCCAACTCCGCCCTCTCAGAGTTTACATTCTTCTTGAATGTAAACTCTGGGAATGGGAGACAATGGGAAGAGAGACAATAAACCAAATGAATATGTAAAATATATTGTATTTTAGATGGTGACAAATTCTATGAAAAAAATTAAGCAGGATTGGGGGGGGCATGGTTAGGATGTGGAAGACTGAAGTAGAGGGAGTTGGGGTGGATAACAGGTTTCACTACTTTAAATAAGGCAGCCAGAGAGGACCTAAGAGAATATCTGAACAAAGACCTGAAGGTGGTGACCGAGGACCTAAGCAGATAATGAGAGAATGTTCCAGAAAAAGTACAAAAGCCCTAAGGCAGAAGCATGCTCCGGGAAACAGCAAGCAGTGTGGTAGCCCATACTCTTTTTCTACTTCCGCAATAGCGAAACCCATTTACTTTAAAATCCTCCATTAGACTCTCAGGGCTTTGAAGGTGGGAATCAAATCTTACACATCTTTACATCTCCTGCTCTTGTCACTGAAAGAAAAGATTGTTTAAGCTATAGTATTCCAACATCATGACGGTACAAACATGTTTCTTTCCTCCCCAACATCTCCACTCCCATAAATTCCCTCTGTGTTGCAAGACCATAAAGTCCCTGCTGCCCAACCAGAAACGCCAATTATCCTAGACTCTTCCTCCTTCATTCTCAACATCCAGTTATTAAATACTGTCCATTCTTTTTTACAGCATTTAGCGGCCCCCAAATGGTCCCCTTTTCTGCAACATTTCCTCCCAGATAACTGAAATAAAAGACAATTTGTCTTCATTTTTTTAACATATTAATTTTAAATTCAACCTTATTTGATATGTAGCCTATGTATTTACAAAATTTTAGCCAATCGTTACTCCTCCACACTGGCAGTTCTTATAATTTGAGAACTTCTCTGAAACATGAAGTTCAAAGGTTAGTACTGTGGCCCAACAATGGATTTGTATGTGGCTATTACTCTTATTGAGATGTTTCTAGAAATTCCAGCTGAACAGCTTGCATACTCAATTTTCCTTTGTAATTTCAATTGGACATGGTATTCTTCACTTTCCATTGTGAAGTCCGCTGCTGAGTGCCAACAGCTGCTAAGTCCCACTGCATGACAAGTGAAGGCAGCTTTACATTTCAGGGGATGCAATTCTAGTGAAGCCGCAGAATGAGTATACACAGGTGCTCACTAGTTACGATAAGGATAAGATATGTTCCCTGGTAACGAAGGAAACCTCATTTGTCCAACTCACATACACCAGGCATGTTAAATAAAGTGCGATAAGCACGATGTAGTACAGCAGTCAGGATTTGGGAGTTAGAAAAAAAAAAATCACAGATTTCAGCGGTAGCTTTATGACCCCCTGTTAATTTGTTTAACCTGAGCTTCAGCTTCCTCATTTTGTAAAATGAGAATAATGTTCTCACTAAGTAGTTGCAGGAGTGCGTGAAATCAAGCGAAGATGCGAGACAGAGCTAGTACTTGTTATGCTTGGCAACAGGGCCCAGAGCACGGTTGTTTCCAGGGCTCTTTGAAACTACAAGTCAGTACCTTGGGGGTCTAAAACATCTGCACCTTTGAATTATCTTAATGGTCAGATAAAAACAAGAAACTATTGTACGGAAAGGAAATAGAATTTAAAGTTTCCAACACTCAACGACGCGGGGGGGGGGGGGGGAGTGGATTTTACTCACAGGGTTTCGTACTCAGTAACACCTCAAACAATAACTTGCTTTTAACCAAGAAGTAATTCATGGCAGCAGTTTGCAAACAATAGCATTTTAGCAGACAGTTCTTATTTTTCAGTAAAAGGTGCAAGAAATTAAGCAAGGTTTTAATTATTTTTTTAAAGATTTTATTTATTTGACAGATCACAAGTAGGCAGAGAGGCAGGCGGCGGGGGGGGGGGGGCAGGTCCCCTGCTGAGCAGAGAGCCGGATGTGGGGCTCGATCCCAGGACCCCGAGATCATGACCGAGCAGAAGGCAGAGGCTTAACCCACTAAGCCACCCCGGTGCCCCAGCAAGGTTTTATAGGCATAAATCTTGTCTTTTAATTTAAAAAGCACCCCTTAAGTTTTTTGGGGGGGTGCCAGAAAGGCTATAAGAAATTGGACTTCGGGTCAAAGATCAAAGAAACGGGTACTCACAAAGTACCCTGCGGCTATACATTAGACCCAGGACAAGGAGGAGGGACCCAGAGAGAGAGTGGTGGCTCCCGTGCGTGGTCCACTAATTCAGTCCGCTCTCTTCTGTTCACATCCTGCGCGGACTCCACCCAAAGCAACCGAGCGAGGGGGTGGGTGGGACTCCCACAGCCAAGCAAATAACAGTCCCAGAAACCGAAACGGAATCGAGGTGAATCGGGGAAACACGGCTCATCCGAAGGAGGGGTGGCGAAGGGGCGCCAGAGGGGACCCTTCCCTTGGCGGGTGAGGTGCCCCTGTCCCCGCTGCTTCCTGGGGGCGCCCCCTCCTCTCAAGCGCCACCAGTTCCCTCCTGTCCTACACAGGGGAGGAGGAAGGCACCGCAGAGAGCAAGGCCACTCATCCCTGGAACGTGGGCGGGGAACACACAAGTATCCCTCAGAGATTCTAGAAGAGAAACGGAGCGGCAGCAACCTGAGAGGCGAGGGAAAGGAGGAAAGGAATCCGACTGCAGAGCGGGGGTCGGGAACTACAGAGGCAGCCTGCTAGGGCGGGCGCCCCAGGAGAGGGGGGCTACCTGTTGAATGGAACTGACCCCGTGGCGGCGGAGGGGGAGAGGGGCGCGAAAGCCCAGCGAGCGGGCTGCAGTCTCCAGCGCAGCCCGTCCGGGGCCAGCGCGATCCCAGCCCCACTGCCTTCGGGGCCCCACCCTGGGATACGATAAGAGACACCGACAGAAGAAAGGGGAGGCGGCCGACCGGAGCCCGGCTGGCCCGCTCCCGCGGTTAGTCACTCACATCTGATACTCGTCTATCGCCTCCACCAGCTGGCCCCAGGAGTCGAAGTCGGCGCCTCTCCTAAAACTGGCGCCCCAGCGCTGCAGCAGACTCCGGGTCACCTCCGACATGGCCGGTGCCCACCCCGTCCCCTCCCGCCCCTACCCCAGCGAGGCCGGGCTCTAGCGCGCCATCCTCCCCGGGCCTGGCCCCGACATTAACAGGGCCAGGAGGAACCGCTACGGCCACCACCGCCACCCGCCGAGGAGCCGCCCAAGCCCATTTGCCGCCACAGCCAAACTTTGCGGCTCTGAAGCGGCCGCCCTGCCGAGGCTCCGCCCCTGAGGCCCCGCCCCGCGTTAGGTTGAGGCCGCCCCGATCCCGCGAGGGCCGCCATTGCTATTGCGGCCTTCTTCCTCGGCTTGGGAGTCCCGGCCGCGTTCTCTCTTCCTTTCAGGAAAAGAGAGTGCAGCTCACGATTAAAGACTGGGGAAAAGAAACTAGGACAGGGCTAAGGAACGGAGCGTTCCGACGGGGCCGCAACACGCGGAGCCTCCGCCCCGAAGCGGCACGTACTGCCGCCTCGGTAGCTGTCATGGCGGCCCGGGCCACGTGACCCCGCCTCGGCGCAGGCCTGGTTGCCCGTCGCTCTAGTTCTCCTGGCTCTCCGCCTCCCTCCCTTTCTCGTTTGCGGACTTGGACATTCCCTTTCTTCCCCGAGGAGGACTGCTACACAGATTTCCGACAAATCCGGTAAGTTTGTCATGAGAATGGGCGTTTCCCAGTAACACCCCTACCTCTGGCATTATCCCGGAGTCCCAAGCGATAGGGTTCCCCCCCCCCCTCGGCTTTTACACGCGTTTTCAGTCTCCAGAGACTCCCGGATAGTGATCCAAAAAAGTCTCCTTCTAAGGCCTTGAAACAAACGAAAGAAGGAAAATGCATGTTGGCCCCGCGAGTCGATCGTATTAACAATTGGACTCGACCGAATACCCTTGCCGGCGTCTCCACTGGCCGCCGGCGTCTTACAAGCTAAACGGGGGTTTGTTCGGCCGCTGTGGGGCCGCCGCCCCCGGGTGGAAAGTATCGGCTTTCCAAGAAAATGCCTGTTCGGATGTGGGGTTGCCAGGGGTGGCGCCTGCGCAGGGTCGCCGCGCGCCGCCTCCTGCTTTGGGGCTCGGGAGGAAGAGGCTGGGCGGTAAACAGGAAGTGGGCGCTCCGAGCTCGGGGGTGGCTTGCAGGTAAGTGTCTAGGGGGGCCCGAGGCCTCGCGAGTGGGGGGCCCCTTTCAGTAATCGGAGGCGCGGGAGGTGGCAGCTTAGATCCGAGCGTTGTGCTGGTGGCTCTAAGGGCACCTTGCACCTGCGGCTGGGTGTGTCGCTGTTCACTCTCCGAATTCCTGAGAACTGGAATGGCAGGTCTCAGAAAGGGGCCAGGTGGGGCCGGGGCGGACTGTGCAATTCTTACTCTCTTCGTTCCCGAAGTCAAGATATACAGGACGGCGGACGTGTTCATCCGGGAAGTGGAAATCCACCTGAAAAGGGTATTGGTAGAAAATTTGCTGCCCCAGGTCAAGTGTACGGTGTGCCATTATCTCGAGAAGGCTTGATGTATGTGCACGTACAAGCAGTATAATTTACTTATGTTATAAAGTTGGTTTACATGGATGTTTAAAAGATTATGTATGTTCTTAAAAGAACGTGGAAGTTTTGAGCCATAAGTGAACTCAGCTTTTCATTGAGTGTACAGTGCATTGAGTAGTGCTCGCTTCCGCAGCACATACACAATGCATTGAGTATCTGGTGCTCTCCCAAATCGGTTTTGTCAGGAATAGGTGAATATTTTAAAGGAGGTGCTCTGTATTTCACGGTACAGCCCACGGTTTTAGTGCAATGCCTTTAAGTTAATTAAACCTTACAGGTTTTCTTGACGATGATTTCCCGGAATCTAGTTGCCGCACTTAAGTGTTCCACTGGGCCTTTCTGTATTTGCATTATCTCCTAAGGACTATTAGGCAAGTGACGTGCTTTTTTTTTTTTTTTTAACCAAAAAGGGGTAGGACTTAACTTTTTTTTTTTTTTAAATGGTTGATTTATTTATTTGAGAGAGACTAGGTGAGGGGAGAGAGAGAGAATCCTAAGCAGGCCCAAGGTCGGTGCAGAGTCCAACTCAGGGCTGGATCTCAGGATCCTGAGATCATGACCTGAGTGGAAACCAAGAATTGTACACTTAACCAGCTGAACCACCCAGAAGCCCTTGGGACTATTTTTTAAATTGGCATTTCACTTAGGTAGTTTTTCACATATTTTGGGTATATAGGATAGAAATTATTGGTCAAGTACCATGATTTTTTTATTCATGAAAATTCTGTTTCTTATTACTGTTTTGTGGAAAGTGTATTTATTGTAGAAACACATGCTGTAACCAATAAATTGGCATCAGCAACACCGTGTTGGAAAAATAGTTAATTTAAAACCTATTTATTTAAAGTAGCCTTAGCAGTCTAATTAAGGGTCATTTGTACCTGTGTATGTCTTACTCTTTTATATATATATATATATATATATATACACACACTTTAAAATGCATATATATATCCTTAGTAAATTTTTAGTTGTTTTTATACTGTTTATGTTAGTAAATGTTTTATTTTTATTTTTTAAACATCTCCTTTTATATTTCTAGGAAACAGCTGGAGAAAATGACACATTGGTTTCATAGGAACCCATTAAAAGCCACAGCTCCTGTCACTTTTAACTACTATGGTGTAGCCGCTGGCCCTGCTGCTTCAAAAATTTGCAGGTTAGTGTTAGTCAATCTCAACAAGTACTGTTTGAGCCACTTTTGGATACAAGGTACTAATTTAGGTTTCATGGCAATACAGAAGTATGTAGCACATTGCCCTACCCTTAGACTCCTTATAAACTTACAAATGACCTGTGAAGAGTGAAAGAATAGATTATTTAAAGTTTGGCAGCCATCTAGACTGCAGTCCTTAATTTTAGATCAGTGAGTCCCAGAGAAACTAAAACAAACACAATAAAAGAGTTAAGCTATATATTAAAACAGTACAAGAGACTTCACACAGCTGTATATGGATATTGTTAATTAACTGGATCATAAATTCATGGAGTTCTGAGCAGGGAGAGAGTCCAGTGAGCTGGAATAGGCTTTGCAGTGTTCATACAGGAGAAGGGACTTGAGTTGGAGTTTATGGCTCAGTTTGGGAGTTGGCAAACTGTCCTGCAGATTTTTCCCACTGCCTATTTTTATAAATAAAGTTTTACTAGAACACAGCCATGTCATCTCACACCATTTATATATTGTTTCTGGCTGCCTTTGGCTGCTTTCCTTTACAGCAGCAGAGCGGAGTAGTATCAGCAGAGACTTTATGAACCACAGCGCCTCAAATATTTACTTTTAGCCTCTTTATGGAAAAGGTTTGCTGATACTTGATTTAGATTGTAAGAAGTGATAGAAGAAAATAATTTCTTTCAGAGAAATGTTATTCTGGGGTAGTGAGTAGATCAGTTCAGAACAAAAGAGATATTTCAAAGGAGTCAGCTGTTCATAGTGTCTAATTTGCTCTGGGAAGTTGAAAAGGATTCAGTCTGTATGAAGTACAGAACCTAGATGATCAAGACCTTGATGGTACCAGTAATGGAAAATTGAGAGTGTTGCTACTTTTTATGGAAAGAAGGAGTGGAGCAAAAGATAGGAAAACTGGCTTATTTATATAGATCAGAGGTCATCAAACTTCTGTGAAGAACTGAGTATAAACATTTTAGGCTTTGTGGGGCTGTATACAGCTGCCGTTGGCATATTCTTATTTGTTCATTTTTATAAAAACAAGCTGAGAGCTGTTCAAAACAAGCTATAGGTTGTCATTTGCTGACCCCTAATCTTAAACTCAGAGGTTGGTCCCAGCTTATTTGTTTTATCTGTAATACTGGGCAAGTCACTTAACTTCTCTGGGTCTTATTATTCATCTATAAAATAAACAGCCTAAAACAGACATTTCTGAGGTACTTTTTTTCCCTGAAATTCTTTAATTTTAAGGTGAGTGTAATTTTATACAGTTGGGTTGCAGATGATTGAGTGCCTCCCCGGAAATAGCCCGCAAACTATTTGAGCCTGGAATGGGTGTTAAGAATTCAACTTTTTTCTGGTCCAGGAATTACTCTTGCCTAGCTTCTAGTTAAAAAAACTCAACAATGACAAATTCATAAGGTAGGCCATCCCGTTTCGGGTAATCTGTATGTAATTGTTGGTATGTACTTTCTTGGAATAAGCCTTCATGGAACTTGTAGCAGTGAGTAAACGTTCTACTCACACCATTTAAAGTGAAGTCTGCACTTTCTTCTAAACATTACTGCTACATTATAGGCCTTATAAATCTTAAAATATTTGAATGTTGGTATTCTTTCATTCAACAGAGAACTTTGAGTGTGTCCTTTATCCTTGGAACCTACTAAGTTCTGGATGTACAGTCCCAAGTCTCTTGGTGCTAATAATCGAAGTGTAGTCTTTCATTAATCATTTACATGCAGGTGTCTTCAGTCATTGTCCTGCAGTATAATTTCTGAGCCCTCATTAAGCAAGTTGCCTTCTGAAATTAGATGTGGAACTGGAACCCGACCAAGTTGGAGCTGATGATGTAGCTCCTCAGATTGGATGTAAGGATGTTAAGACCTCAAAAGGAAGAAAGGCGGAAAGCCAAAGACTAAACATTTTAAGGAACTTGTAGAGATAAGAGGAGATCCTGGGAAACTTAACGTTAGTGGAGTAAGGGGAGAAGAGAATTTCATGATGGAAATGGTGGATCTGCAACATTTTTTGCTGCGAAGAAGTAAAGGAGAATGGAGACCAGGGAGCCTTTTTAAAATGAGTAGTAGCCACGTGTTCTCACACACTCTGAATGTGTATGTTGAATTATAGGATGCAATTTAAAAATAGGGCTCCCTGCTTAATAAAGTGTATTGATACAATGTCAAGTTTTGAAATTCTAAGGAGATGCTCAAACTGCATAAGCATGTTAAATTACCATTTTTCAGAAATCTTTTATTGTAAACTGCTCTGTTTAATTTACTCATTCTTAATTCCTTTCTCCCATCTTACATGCTTTTGTGTGTGTTTTTTTAATTAAAGCTTGCTGTATATTGTTATTACATAATTATTTTTCTTTTTTTTATTTTTTTTATTTATTTTTTTTCAGCGTAACAGTATTCATTCTTTTTGCACAACACCCAGTGCTCCATGCAAAACGTGCCCTCCCCATCACCCACCACCTGTTCCCCCAACCTCCCACCCCTGACCCTTCAAAACCCTCAGGTTGTTTTTCAGAGTCCATAGTCTCTTATGGTTCGCCTCCCCTCCCCAATGTCCATAGCCCGCTCCCCCTCTCCCAATCCCACCTCCCCCCAGCAACCCCCAGTTTGTTTTGTGAGATTAAGAGTCATTTATGGTTTGTCTCCCTCCCAATCCCATCTTTGTTATTACATAATTATATCCATGATTTGCCCCTTAGATTATACTGAGTGTATTTTAGTACCACTTGTAAAACAGTTGTTACTAGAATTTCACTTACTCCCAGTTAGTCTTAAGTTTATTTCTATGTATACCTTAGTAAAACCTTCGAGGAGGTGTATGTGTGTGTGTTATCTTAAAGCTTTTTACAATGGACACTTTTAAACCACTTTTACATAGATTAATCAAAATGCAGCTTACTTAAATTTCCTGACTATTTCTGTCTCCTGTAAGTGACTTGAGGTCATCCAGAGCACGACTGCTTGAACTCTTCACTGATCTGAGCTGCAACCCAGAAATGATGAAGAATGCGTCAGATTCCTATTTTTCACTTTTACAAGGTTAGTTATTTATGGGAACTTAACAGCTTTGCAGAAATTCACATTTAATTCTTAGGCTTTTCAAATTTGAATAGTTTAGTCTTCTGGTCTGTATTCTTTGATCTCAGTACTTGAGTTTCAGAAACGTGAGAAATGTTAGGGTGATTTTGGTCCTTCTAACATTTTGAAAATTAAATGTGTATATACTTCATATTATGTTACGTTAGAAGAAGGTATGAGGTAAAGAAGGGGAGAGAGGGACTCAGAGTTTTCTTCAGGTATCTGGGTAAGTCATTATCTGAAAAAATTTCTAAACAGAATACTTGATATTTCTTCTAAAACTGAAATGCTGTACCTTTTTACAGGTTTCATAAATTCATTGGATGGATCTACCCAAGAAAGCAAGTTACGATATATTCAAAATTTCAAGTGGACTGATACATTACAGGGGCAGGTTCCAAGGTAGGCAAGCCAGCGGTATGGAACAGAAGCCATTTTTGTAACTATTTAGCCAGTGTTTAACCCGTAGCCTCTGTATTTGAAGAAATAGAACTAGATCTGACCAGCAGCTTCTCTTATCAGGTAATTAGTTAAAAACGTTTGACCTAAACTAATACATTCTGTTAAGTAAAAATATAATTTATTTCTCCTAGGCCAAATCTGTTTTTGAGATAATCAGTACAAATATTAACTAGGCTTAAACACTCTTGGCTTTATTAATAACACACAAAGAACAGTTTGGGAATTTGGAATCCTACTCTGTCTTTGAGTCTTTGCCTTCCTTCAGGGAGATCAAATTTTGCTTTTCACCTAGTATTTTTTCTGATGGATAGTTCAGATGTCTTTGGTCAGTCTCTTTCTTTCTCTTTGTCCCTGGTTCCACCCCAGCTCGATACTCTTTTGAGTCATAGTCTTATTTTCTTCATAATTTCTCTTCACTGTTTCTGCTCTTTTAAAGATTTTTTTTTTTTATTTTGCCAGAGAGAGAGAGTACACACAAGCAGGCAGAGGCAGGCAGAGGCAGGGAGAGAAGCAGGCTCCCTGCCAAGCAAGGAGCCCGATGCAGGACTCGATCCCAGGACCCGGGATCATGACCTGAGTCAAAGGCAGTGGCTTAACCAACTGAGCCACCCAGGCGTCCCTGTTTCTGCTCTTCTAAAAAATCTGCCTCAGAACTTTATCACTCACTTGAAACTAATCAGAAGAGGTCTGGTTATAACAGGAAACATCATAATGGTGCTAAATTTTTATTGGACTTTTTTTTTTTTTTAAACACCATTGTATTATTTAAATGACCATGTATCCTGATGTCAATTTGCTGTAGAAAGTTGTGTAAAGTCAGAAGGGAAGGAAGTGAAGCTTGCTGAGAGACCCAGGACAGGCATTGCAGTGGAAAGAGTGTGGGCTTTGGATTGCTCGGTATTCAGTCTCAGGTCTCTGTGTGAACACGAGCTTCAGCTCTGGGTTGGGGTTACACGTACAGGGCTTTTATGAGGAACCAAGTAGGCAAATTTATGGTAAGCGACTCAAATAATGCCAGGTATATAAAAGATATGTGCTAAATTGCTAGTTTCCTTCCTTCCTTGGCAATATTGTATGTAGAATTCATAAATTTGATAGGAAGGTGGAGATTGTGGATTCTTTTCAGATTTTAATATTCTGGGATATTAAGGTTTTCTAGGTCCTTGTTTTATGTGTTTCTTTATGTGATCCCTTTGTACTTTATCTAAAAGTAAGGGATATTTTTCTTCAAAAAGATGTTTTTGAGAGTTAAACCTCTATTGTTATCACATTGCAAGATTGTAAAATGTTTTGCAGTACATACATTTGACACTTTTCCCCACCATGCCAAATCGTGATTCCTCGTGACAGCTTTTTTTTAGCGAGTTTTATGAGGCAATGAAAAATTAGGTGATGAAGTCCTTAAGGAATGATATCCAATATTCTCTACAGCTAAGATTTTTAAGTTGCTTTATCTTTGATTGTTGTTTATTCAGTAAAGAGTGTGCTATGAATATATCTGTTCTGAAAATGTTTTTTCAACAATGTGTATTCTGACTACTAAGACATGGTACAATAGAAATGGAGTGTTTGGGAGCAAGTGAGACTGAAATAAATGAAGGATAAAATGGGAGACAGTTATTCACGAGACTTTATATATATTAGCAAAACCGTCTTATTTAAAGGTAAACTTATAAATTAGATATGCCTACCAAATTACCAGATGTAATTCATTTGAAAGTTCTCAATGCTGAAAAAAATGAACATTTTTTTTAAAGATTTTATTTATTTATGTGTCAGAGATAGATGATGCAAAAGCAAGGGGAGAAGCAGGCTCCCTGCTGAGCAAGGAGCCCGATGTGGATCTCAATCCCAGGACCCTGGGATCATGACCTGAACTAAAGGCAGACACTTAACTTACTGAGCCACCAGGCATCCCAAGAATGAACTATGAAACTGTGGCTTCCAGTTTTCTTCAGTGGGTAACGCTGTTTTAAGAAGTGTGTTTAGTGCTCGCTTTGGCAGCACATCGCTAGAACGGGAACAGTGTAGAGACTAGCATGGCCCCTTTGGTAGGATGACACACAAATTTGTGAAGTATTCCCTTAAAAAATACATAACTCGTGTTTTTGTGTATTATAACATATTAAACCGGATAGTACATAAGTTATTTTTGAACTGTGAATGTTTTATAACACCACTCCTTTTTTTTTTTTTTTTTTAATATTTTATTTATTTGACAGAGAGAAATCACAACTAGGCAGAGAGGCAGGTAGAGAGAGAGGAGGAAGCAGGCTCCCCACGGAGCAGAGAGCCCAATGTGGGGCTCGATCCCAGGACCTTGGGATCATGACCCGAGCTGAAGGCAGAGGCTTTAACCCACTGAGCCACCCAGGCGCCCCCCACTCCTTTTTTTTAATCTAAAAAGTTTCCCTGTCTCCATTCCTTTTATGAGGCAGCAGTTAAATAAAAGATACAGAGTGGAGGGGCACCTGCGTGGCTCAGACAGTTAAGCATCCGGCTCTTGATTTTGGCTCAGGCTGTGGTCTCAGGCTCATGAGATCCAGCCCTGTGCTAGCTCCGTGCTTAGCAGGGAGTCTGCTTGAGATTCTCTCTCCATCTCCCCTCCCCCTCCCCCCGCAAATGCATGCACATGCACGTACCCTCTCTCTCAAATAAATAAGCCTTTAAAAAATACAAAGTGGGACCATGATTCTAGTATCTTCTCTTTGGGTAATTTTTCTGTATCTTAGTATAATGTATATAAAAGAAGGCTATTACTTCTGTTTTCTTCATCGTTTGAGATAAATGAGATAATATATAAAAAATTCTCAGGTTCTTTTCAAAACAGGAATGATTAAAAATTAGTATTACCTTATTTGCTAAATAAGCTCTTGCTGTCCTCTTGGTGTCGTATCTAGTAATAGAATCTGAAGGAAACAAATAAGATGTTTGTAAGACCTTTTCCTTGTGGTACCCATACTGATTGGCGTGGCATTCAGAGTCAACCAGTTTCACTTCAGCTTGGCTTTTTGGCCTCGATTTTTTTCTACAAACTGTGTGCTCCATCACACTAGTTGGGTCACTCCTCTCAGGAAAAATGTTTATGCTGTTCTTGGGCTTTAACAGCATCATTCCCTTACCTGGAGTATCTTTCTGCCTCCCTTCTGGCCATCTTTCAAGGCACAATTCAGAGACTGTCTCTACCATTAAACCTTCTCTAATCATTCTAGCCTGAAACAGTCTCTCTTCTGAATTCCATCGCTTTTAAATTGGTGTAAGAACCAGCCACTCGAGAATCAACTGGGTACTTACTAAACATGTAGATTTTGGCCCCGCCCAGACTTTTCAGATTCTTTGGAGTTGAGTCCCTGTAATTTGTTTTTTTTTTTGTTTTTTTATTTGACAGAGATCACAAGTAGGCAGAGGCATACAGAGAGAGAGGAGGAAGCAGGCTCCCCACGGAGCAGGGAGCCTGACATGGGGCTCGATCCCAGGACTCTGGGATCATGACCTGAGCCGAAGGCAGAGACTTTAACCCACTGAGCCACCCAGGCACCCCTATAATTTGTATTTTTAAAGCTAGTCTGTGCACAGTAACCTTTGAGAACCTGCTATTCTCATGCTTGCTATTATAGGCCATTATTTTTAGTCATTAAATACAGGACTGGTTTCTTCACTTTCCAGTTAGCGTATAGTTCTTGTATAATTTTGAGTTGAATGTACGGGGGCTTCATATAGCAAAGTCTCAATAATTGACAGAACTTAATGACACCCATGTTTTTAATTCTAGTGCCCAGCAGGATGCTGTTTTTGAATTAATTTCCATGGGATTTAATGTAGCTTTATGGTATACCAAATATGCTTCAAGACTGGCTGGAAAAGAAAAGTAAGTCTAAAGGGGAGGATTGTATATGTATGTGTTATTTTCAAATAAATGGAGATTGGTTATTAAAAAGTCTAGGCTATTGATTAAAAATACCCCTTCTGTAAAGTGAAAGGTTGCCTCATAGCGTTTTAAGCCTCAATTATGGAGCCCACTGTTAAAAGGGAAAAAAATTAATCTTGTCATGAGGAAGGTCTTTCTAAATAAAACCCCAAACCAAGAAAAGGAAAAAAAAAGCATAAAAGTACCGTAAGCAAAATTAAAAAACAAATGACAGAAAAATTGCGATGCACGTGACAAACTGTTTTCATAATGGAGAAGGAAAGGAAAAGACCAACAAATCATTTGAAAATAAGCAAGGGACTTAAACAGGCAACTCACAGAAAAAGAGATAGAAAGATGTGAAAGCTGTTTTGAAGGATTCAAGAATTGTGAAATGAAATAAGATGCAATTTTTATAATAGTGAAAATGGGCGTTAGCGGTACGAAACTGGCAACTACCAGCCGTGGTGCATCTGACATGCAGCCGTTTAAACATAAGGTGGGGGTGCCCAGCTGCTCAGTCGGTGGAGCACGCGACTCTTGATCTCGGGGTTGTGAGTTCGTGCCCCACATTGGGCGTAGAGATTACTCAAAAATAAAATCTTAAATAAGTAAAATAAAGTTGAATTGTATGTCCTGATGTAAAATCACCTGTAAAGCAATTAGATGATTAAGCACGAATGGAATAGTGAATATTGTGTGTGCTTTTACATGTGTGCATGTATTAGGTGTAAAATATTTTGCATTTGCTTAATGCACAGAAGATTACCTGGAAGGAACAAGAAGGCTTTGTCTCAACGTATAGGCAGGGTCTTCCTTTTAATCATCTGTAGTGTCTTCTGTTGATATTTTTCATGTGCATTTATTTTTTTAAGTGCCAAATTAGATTTTTTTAAAAGGAAGAAAACTAGTAAGAAATGCAAATGACTAATTTGGTTTTATGATAATGCATTAGTTGTTGATTTTAGTGCAAGAACCAAGATTCATCCTCTAACTAATGTAACCACTATCTTTAAGCATAACAGAAGATGAAGCGAAAGAAGTCCATCGAAGCCTAAAAATTGCTGCGGGGATTTTTAAACATTTAAAGGTAAAATAATAATAACAATAAAATATAAAGACTAATACTTTAATTCTTGAATACTTTTTCTTTCTTGGGGTGGGGGGATTAGGAATTATTTCACGTTGTAAAAAGGACCTAGTATAGGTTGTTTTTCTTAGGTCGAATACTTTATTGGTGATTGCAGCCAATTACAGAATATCGGATGTCTTCATTTTAGAAAGTCAGTGAATTTTACAATTACAAAATTCAAGTTGTAATTCACTGGTTATTTTTGTATCCCTTTGGTAAAAATTAAAAAAAAACCATGAAAAAAAATTTTTTTTTTAAAGATTTTATTTATTTCTTTGGTAAAAATTAAAAAAAAAACCATGAAAAAAATTTTTTTTTTAAAAGATTTTATTTATTTGTCAGAGAGAGAGAGAGTACACACAAGCAGGCAGAGAGAGAGGAGGAAGCAGGCTCCCTGCCGAGCAAGGAGCCGGATGCGGGACTCGATTCCAGGACCCCAGGATCATGACCTGAGCGGAAGGCAGCGGCTTAACCAACTGAGCCACCCAGGCGTCCCAAAAACCATGAAAATTTGATGGTTCTTACCATTTCCCATTGCAGTCTGTGGCAGTTGCCAGGATAAATCATGATTCTGCAAAGCTGCACTTGAGTGTATTCTCTCTATCTCTGTGAAAAGCCAAGGGGGGCAATCAGTGTGCACTAATTATATGAAATCTCCAGCAAAAGAAATTGGGAAAGACTGATGTATTTCGTAGTCAGGATTACCCACACCTCACCCTAGTTAAACTGCTAATTACTAGACACCTTCCAGAGGCCAATGATGGGTTTTCTCTTGATAAAGTAAGATGCTTTTAGTGAATAAAAACCTGTGATTCTGAGTTAACAGAATTGTAGACCTCTTTCTACTCTACAGTTGTTAATATGAATGAGTAATTCCAGCAGTCATGCAAAAGAGAGCTTTGGTTACTGTTGCAGTTAAACATTTCCAAAGATGAAAATGTAGCTTGCATATCTGTGCTATCTATTTTGACCCAAGTTTTGCAGAGGCGTACGAGAAGCTTTAAAAATTTTAGTATACAGGAGCTTTTGTTCTCTAGAAGCTAAATACTGCTCCTTTTTTACACAGTTTTGGTGCCCTGAATTTATTCTGTTTAGGAGATCACAACCAGAGCTGAAACCACGGGTCATACACTTAACTGACTGCACCACCCAGGCACGCCAGGATTTTATTTTTAAGTCATCTCTACACTCAAGGTGGGGCTTGAACTCAAAACCGTGAGAGCAAGAGGCACATGCTCCACTGGCCAAGCCTGCTAGGCACCCCCTGAATTTCTGATAAATCTCCAAATTGAATGTCTTCCATTTTGTTCATCTCTAACAACTGGGTTAAAATAAAATGTGGCTTCTTTGTTTTTTTTTTCTTTCTCTCTCAGGAAAGTCATATCCCAAAGCTTATTACGCCTGTAGAAAAGGGGAGGGATTTAGAGGCACGACTGCTGGAAGCTTATGTTGTCCAGTGTCAGGCTGAAGCTCAAGAAGGTATTCTACATGTCGTCAGATTTTTTTTTTTAAGTAACTTCTATTGGCATCTGATTCTTTCTTTCTTTTTTTTTTTTTCTTAAGTCAGAATTAGCTGGATTTGAGTCTCACATTTAAGAAATTTATTGTGAGAAACAACTTCACCTTTAGCATTTGCCTTCATGGATAGTTAGCAGGAAAAGGCCTTGCAGTTTAATGGCTCTTTTATTTTCATTCATTTATTTATTTATTTATTTATTTTTAAAGTTGGGGTTTTTTTTGTTGTTGTTGTTTTGTTTTTTCTTCCTTTAACAGAGAGACAGTGAGAGAGGGAACACAAGCAGGGGGAGTGGGAAAGGGAGAAGCAGGCTTCCCGCCAAGCAAGGAGCCTAGTGTGGGGCTTGAACCCAGGACCTCGGGATCATGACCTGAGCCGAAGGCAGATGCTTAATGACTGAGCCACCCAGGTGCCCCTATTGGCTCTTTAAAAAAGGATTTTGATTGATGTCATGCCATTTCTGACAACATCAGATTAATTCTGTAACTCCTTTTTCCCTCTCTACCTTGCTCGCTCTTTTTTCCTCTTGCACTACTTGGCTTGCCTTTAAATCTTCAGCTTTCAGTGGCAGGAAATAAATGAAGACTCCAGTAAAACCAATAAAGAAACTTTGTAGGCTTTTTGTTTTTCTCTGTTTTAAATTCGAGTGTCCTGGAAGTGTTTGTGTTCGTAGTAGTAATTTTTTGTGATTAGCTAGTAATTGGCTAGTGATTTAAAGAAACAGTATCAAAATCAGCAAGCTCGGTGTTTTTGGTTTATGTTTGCATTTTCTGTCACTTAAACTTTTCATGTTAAAATTCTTAACAAACTGTTAAAATTCCAAATAGATCATTGGGCTGTCTTTTGCTGTTATAATGAATTTAATGCAAGAAAACTTAATTACAATTCACTTTATTGTGCTTTGGTTACAGTAACAATCGCTCGAGCAATTGAACTGAAGCATGCTCCTGGACTGATTGCTGCACTGGCATATGAAACTGCCAACTTCTATCAAAAAGCTGGTAAGTTTATAATTCTTTTATTGTATTTTTAGTCTTTAGATTTTCAGATTAAACTCTTGGCTTAATAGGGAATAAGCAAAACTACAGGAATCTCAGATTGTTTGACCATTTGCAAAACTGGAATAATACGCGTTATTTTATTATGTTGTTTTAAAGAACGAGGACTGTTCAGCTAATACGCTACTTTTAACGGAAAGGACAGTGCAGTCCTTTTTAACAAGTTATATGTAATAATTATACAGGTGTTTTAATTTTGAAGTTTTTTTTTTACCTTAATAATAACCTTACATTTGCTGTCATTAAAGAAACTGAACTCCAGAGAATTAACTAATCTGTAATTTAACGGTTACTAGGCATGAAGTTGGGACTAGAACTCTGGTCTTCTCATTAGCCCATTATTCTTTTCATTCACTTATTGAGGAAATAAGCATTTGTTTCTATTTATGGGATGATTACTGTTTTAGTTGCTAGCTATACAAAGATCAGAAGAGATTCACAGTCTGAGGGAGGAAGCAAACACATAGCCACATTATCATAGCATAAAATAAGATGTTATTACAACAGTGTAATGAAAACCAAAAGGATCTAGGCATGCTAGAGGAGATTGTCTAGGGGAAGGTGGCGTTTGAGCCTGACTTTGAAACATAAATAGAAGTTCTAAGTTTGCTAGGAAGCTTTGCCATATGGAAGAGTAGAACATTCTGTAGTACGTCAGAGATAAGAAAAAATTGAGCACCTTCTGGGACCTTTAAACAGATGTCTTAGCTGAAACACAGGGTGATAGGAGAAAAGGTTAAGAAAGGATGCATGTGTGAGATCCTGAATTGGTGTGTAAGCCTATCTAAGAAGGTTTTTATTCAGTAGATAATTGGGACCCATTAATAGATATGAAGCAAATCTGATTGGATTTGAATTTAAGAAAGGTCCCTCTAATTGTAAGATGAGAAATGGGCTTTCTTGGTGAAGGACTACTAGGCTGACTCCACTTACGTTGAGAGGCGATTAGAGTGTGTGGAGGAAGTGATGGAAGCATCGACAGAGACAGTGAAGTGTGGAGTGTGAGAGAAATGGGTTAGAGAGAAGTTGGCCGGATGTGCGTGTGTGTGTTAGGCAAGATTCAGTGCTGCGGGGTCGGACCAGTAAGGAGAGTGTCCGTGTCTCTGACTTGGGTGACCACACTACACGTTGCTATGTTATATAATTTTAAGAAAACAGTAAAACAGTATATAATTTGTATTTATCTTGAAGTTCTCTTGTTACCATTATCTTAAACTTGTTATATTACCATCAAAAGATGTGCCGTGGTATTTAAACAACCTTATTATGTAGTTAAAATACAGTTATGGGAAAATTAAAGTTTTTTGGGAAAATGTGTAAATGCTTGAGTTTTAGACTTGAACGGCATTCTGCTGTTAGCATCTGAACACATGATCTAAAAGTCTTCTAGTGAATCAGGGTGAAATTATATTTTGCTTTTTAAAATGTAACTTTAGATCATACTTTATCCAGTTTGGAGCCTGCGTATTCTGCTAAATGGAGAAAATATCTTCACTTGAAAATGTGTTTCTACACAGCTTACGTAAGTATTTCTAACCGGAGGAACAGTGTAAATCACTGTCTTTCCTGCCCCTTGAGCGCTAGGTCTCCTTGTCAGACTCTCAGTCTGCGCTTGACGAATGACGGACGCAGCTCTCCTTAAACCGAGACGGCCAGTGCAGCCAGTGTGAGCTGAAGTGGGCGGGCAGAGATGAGGTAGAATTGTCGAACTGGGTTCTAGCAGTGGAATTACTGTCTGAGCGAAACTCACTTTTAAGCCGGAACCTTCCGCCTACTTAACGAGAATTCTCTCCTTTCATCTTGGACATTGAAGAAGGGATTTATTGATGCTAACCCTAAGGCACACCACCCAGTATGTCCCCTAGATCTGTGCAGAACCACTAATCAGCCCTCTTTGAGGAGTTACTTATCAGTCTCTTACACCCATTAAACAAACTTCCTCTTTGTTGGTTAGAATATCATGTGAGAGATAATCAAGCACCTTTTTTGGATCCAGGTTGATATTTTATTTTTTACACCTTCAAAATCTGTCTTCAAGCATACAGCGTTGGACCATTTGCAGTCCTTGCCTTTGATACAGACATTTAAAGAGAGAGCAAGGTGTACTACAGGCTGATAACATTTCTCTTGAAAACTGTTTAGTCATTAACCTTAGACTCCTCCCTTCCTCTCCTTCTGCATTAGCACCGCAGTTTCCCTCCTTTATCTGCTGTGCCTGGATTGCAAAAACAGATTCATTATTCAGAAATACTTTTTGCTCTCAGCCTGTAGTTAGAAAGTTCGTTTGGCTCAAAGCTTGACTTATTTCCACTTTCTATGCTAACAGTGATTGGGGGAGGCTTATTCAAGTAAAGAAGTGTAAGGGGCTGCATTGATACTTCCAACAGTGGACAAAGGCGCTCCTTCATCTGATGCATATGTAAAACAGTGATAGCAGAAGGCATCATTTGCGGTGAGAATGAATAAAAATGTGTTTCTCTATCAGGCTTACTGTTATCATGGTCAGACTTTGTTGGCTAGCGATAAATGTGGTGAAGCAATCAGGTCCCTCCAAGAAGCAGAAAAGTGTAAGTATTCCTGCCAGAATATTAACTCCCTTTTTAAAAACAAATGTTTTATCCTAAAAGGAAATAATCAGTTAGAAGAGATTTTGGCTGAGTTCATGAAAGAGAATGGGACCAAGTGAGGGAACGGGAGAGAGAGAGAAACAAAGTTTCAAAAGCCCAAAAATACATAGAAAACACTTACTTCCCCTTGCACGGGTACTGGTATTGCTGTCAGACTAGGTAACGTGCAGGAAAGTTCCTGTTGTGTGGTTCAGAGCCTTTTTAGTATGGTCAGTAACTAATTACAATCAAATCATTTTGCCTTTCACATGCAGTTTATGCCAAGGCAGAAGCATTGTGCAAAGAATATGGAGAAACCAAAGGACCCGGCCCAACGGTCAAACCTTCGGGACACTTATTCTTCAGGAAACTTGGAAATCTTGTGAAGAACACCCTAGAGAAATGTCAGAGAGAAAATGGATTCATGTGGGTACAGCTCAGTATGATTTTTGTAATATTAATACGGTATATACTTGTATTTATAATGTTTAAGTATTTATATTGTGTTAGTAATCCCACAGTTTCTGGTAGTCTCTGCCCCCAAAGATTTTATGTCAGATTGCATTTAACATTAACTCTGACTTTCTCTTTAAATCGGTAGTAAGGTTCGCTTGTGTTGGACCTGACTTTGTTCTCCTTCTCATGATGATATATAAAAGCAGATTCTAAAAATTAAACATCAGTTATTTACATGTAGCTCACTTACAGTGTCTTAATTTTCTCTTCACTTTGCCTCCCTGCTGTCTCTTCCCCACATTACAGACGGCTTCTCTGCTCCCTTCGCATTTTCATCTCACTCTGGTTGCAGCTGTCTGTAAAGCAGGGAAATGGGTTTTCTGTCAGTCCTGCCTAGTCCTATCAAACAGTTTTCCACTGTTAAGCCCACATTGTTCAAAACAACCACCTCTGTGTACTAGGAGAAGCAGTTGTCCCCGCTTGGATCTCTCTACATTCTTCTGCTCATGTCCTGCATTTGGTCACACTGAGCTCTTTTACTTGCTTAAACATACCTAGTATAACTTCTGTCCCTTCTTTTGGAAAGCATTCCTGAACCACCCCTGCCCCCTAACATGGGGGTTAGTTGCCCCTCTTTCGTGTTCTCACAGTGTACAGCATCTGTCACAGCTTCAGTTACGGTGCATTGTTGTTGCAAGTTTTCCCGACTGTTTCGTCTGCTCATGCAAGCTGCACGAGGCAGGAAAATCTTGTCTGTCTTGCCCATCGTTACTGTCTTTCTCTCACACAGGGCCTTGAACATAGAGACGCTCAAGTAGTTGATGAATGAATGAATTGCTTTTTAAATTGCTTTTTGCAGTTACTTTCAAAAAATTCCAACCGAAGCTCCACAACTAGAACTCAAAGCGAATTACGGTCTCGTAGAGCCTGTACCTTTCGAATTTCCTCCGACAAGTGCACACTGGACACCAGACACTCTGGCCGCATTTGATCTCACCAAAAGACCCAAGGATGACGGTGTATGAGATTAGCTTTCTTCCATTTGTTCACAGAAGTTCGAGAAGAGTTCAGAATTAGCATTTTAGATATATACGTTTGTCTAAACGTTAAATGAGCTACCTGCAGTGTTTGGTGTAATGTGTTGTTGAACTCTCTCAGAGATAATAAGATCTCTAGGCTTTAATTATCTTCTGATTTTCTGCATAATTGAAGTTGTTTTCAAACACCTTATCTTGCCTCTCTGTAGTTTCTAAGCGCCTCCTTTAAGAAGAGTGGGAGAAAAGGTCTGAAACAGATGGCTTGTCCGTGTTTGTATTGCTATAGCAATACTGTGTTTTGGATTTAGCATGCCTCAGGGTATTTGAAGATTTGCTCTAATTTCAACATTCCATGAAATCGTCCGGTGGTAAAATAAGACTGCCTTTATTCATTTATATCTAAGTACATTTAGGTGTGCTAAGTCAAATAGTAGATTAAGTGGAAAATTTGAGGTTTGACTGCCAGAAGAGGAGGCGTCTGAAAAAAAGGGATGGGAATTAATTTGCAGCCATAGCTCCTTCCTGAAATGTTTTTAGGTAATTTCATAGTATAATTTTTTAAAATATAATTTCTTCCCAATTCTGAAACTATTATTAAAATGACTACCTTGGGGTGCCTGGGTGGCTCAGTGGGTTAAAGCCTCTGCCTTCTGCGCAGGTCATGATCCCAGGGTCCTGGGATCAAGCCGCATCAGGCTCTCTGCTCAGAGGGAGCCTGCTCCCCCCTTCCTCTCTGCCTGCCTCTCTGCCTACTTGTGGTCTCTGTCAAATAAATAAATAAAATCTTAAAATAAAATAAAATGACTTATCTTTTTACCCTGCTCAGCCTCTAAAGTAATGCTGTACGAGGTAGCCTGTTACTGTCATGAGGTGTTTTCAAACTTAGAAGAGTTCTGCATGCACAGATTCATTGCTTAGTTTCTCCCTCATCAGAAAGAGGAAGAGCACCATTAGCTTGATGTTTGCCTACCTATCTAGGGTCTCATCTTCACTGAAATGTTGCTTCCTGATTGTGTCTTGAATTGATACACGTAGCTTCTGGAACAGCTTTGTTAATCTCAGTATTGTGTAATTTAATCCAGCATCTCTTAGAAGTCTAAGGTGGAAAAGATCTAGTGTTTGTTTTTCAAGTCTTAGTTTATGTACTTACTGCTGTGTTTCTCTTTCTCCCTAGACCAAACCCAAACCAGAAGAAGTGGTGAAACCTGTGAAAGAACCAGATATCAAACCTCAGAAGGACACGGGGTGCTACATCTCCTAAAGTACATTGAGAAAATGGGCACTTTGAATTTCTTTACTAGCAGATAAGAGAAACCATGGAACTTCATATTTCTTGAAATGGTTCCTCTGAAGGCTGTAGAATGATTTAGTACATTCAGAGGGAAATCTGCCTTCAGTTTATTTGTTCTTGATTTTTAACATAGTAGAGTTATTTCATGCTTTGTTTCCAGACGCCTTTTTAATCAGGACAACATGTAAAAGATTTTATTATGCCTCTGAAGGGCCTATTTTGTTGTTGGTGTTTGGCTCTGAACTCTGGGTAGTAATAAGTTTCTGGTTAATATAGGCCAGAATCATGTGGTTTCAGGTATGTTTTTCTGTCTTCACACACACAAAAAGTTTATTTTCCTTTCTCTTATTTGATGCCAGAAGAATGAGAGGAGTTGGTTTTTAATGGAGAGGTTTTTCCCCTTCACCATTATGTCGTCACACAGACTTATGTTCCGAGTCTGTTATCTTTTCTGGTAGAAAAGTTATTTAGAGTTGAAGATCAGAAAATCTTCTACCAAATCCCTCACATATATAAGAAGCGATAATTTGTTCAAAAATCAGTGTTTATAGGTATTTTGAGACCATTTAAGAACTTACCCCAGGGGCGACTGGCTGGCTCAGTGGGGGGGAGCATGTAACTCTTGATCTCGGGGTTCTGAATTCAGGCCCCATGTTGGACATACAAATAACTCAAGTAAATAAATAAATCTTAGCAAAAAAAAAAAGGTACATACTCCTATTCTGGTAGCCTTGCACTTTATTTCAATCTCAATGAACCTACAATGATTTTTACAAGTACCTTTCCTAGTAGGTTTTTTTTACTTAGAGGACAGAACTTTGTGACAGCTCTTAATAAACAAAGAATGAAAATGTTTTTGCAGAAGTAAGATAATGCATGATGTAAAGAAGAAATTTGAAACCTAACTGGAGGTAGGTTGTCCTGAATTACACTGGTAACTACATTTTGGCAACAGAAGTTAAGGTGAAATGCCTTTGTTACCTGACTTCAGTGTGCGTTGTTTCTGTATGGTTTTCTAAGACACATGTCCTATCCAAATTGTATTGCTTTAGGCCAGAGGCCGTAACAAAAACTTAAAGAGCAAACATACAGTGTGATCTTAACAATAGCTTGTAATACTGAAGTCATTAATTTAGCATATACACAAACCTGGGAAATAGTGGATGTATAATACTTTTAACAAAAGTCATACATCTGTAGGTTTCTCTTTTGATTATTCTTCTGGGGTGTTAGCTGATTTTCCTATCATAAATGACTGATTGGTTCACTTAATAGAAATAGTGGTGGACCCCAGGAGCTTACTATGTGCCAGGCCCTCTGCCAAACACTGATCATCGATGAACCATTGAATCCACACTGCAGTCCTGTGACAAATAAGCAGAATCTGCGTAAAGTGTTTAAGTAGTAATAAACATTTCATTATGAAGAATAAATAGGGGCGCCTGGCTGGCTTAGTCAGTGGAAAACATACGACTCGATCTCGGGGTTGTGAGTTCACGCCCCACGTTGGTGTAGAGATTACTAAAAAAAAAAAAAAAAGAAAAATAGATTATGCCTATCTGAATCAGTATTAGTGTTCAAATAAATGATTACTTTAAATCACAGTTTTCACTCTTGAAAATACGTAGTATCAGTGAGGGTTCTTTTTTTTTTAGATATGTGGAGATGCTGATTACCCCTTGCTGCGTAACAGTTAATATTTGACGCTGCAGAGTCCAAGAAGTGGAATAATAACCAGACATTTAATTTTATTTTGCTGCGTATAGAAAAAATATTTTAATGAAGTTTCACTGTGTTTCGTGTGCTACTACAAAAGCACTGGTTTGCTGTACGCCATTTACTGACGGAACTTTAAATAGTACTTGATGCCAGCTTGTTGCTCTTGGCCTGTAGGAACTATTTATCTTGGGTACTTGGCCATACTAACCTAGTTAACTGAATTTTCACATTGACATTTTTGTGAATCATTCCACCATATGTGGCATGAAAATGCATCAGATGGTCAGTGCTTCTGTAAAATGCAGAAAATACCGGTGTTACTTTAAACCAGTAATTGGCAGCTTCGACCTGAGCAAGTAATACCGTGTTGACTTCAGTATAAGTGACGCTCTGTGACTAGAATTCCCCATTTTTATCATACTCTTTAAAATGGTGTTGGAGATTTTTGGAAGTTAACAGATGTAAAGCAGTTGCATGAAAGCTGTAGAGGGATGTAACTTTGTGTTAACTATGCGTACATTTCATTCTTAGTTAAACTGGATAATGACAGTTAACACACTCCGCTAAAAGTGTTGTTTATATAATGAATTATCATTTTATTTATGAAAATAAAAGTAATTTTACTTACAAATTCATCGGGATTTTGTGTTTTGACCTATTTTTACATTTATTAACCAGTAACCATTAATAGGACACAGAACCCCTAATTCTTCACAGTAACGTTTTCAGATGACAGACATGCATCGGGTGCTTTATGCCACATGAGTTCATTAACTATCCAACATTCCTCGACCTATCTGGTTTCTATTTATGTTTATTGGTACTTACCACCTCTGAATCTCAAAGTAGGAATTCAGTTGGCCTGTTATCTACCTTCCTTTTTAATTACCCAGTGCAACACGGTGGTGTGTTCTATGGGAACCTGGGCTAGAGAGCCAGTCCTTGTGGCCGAGCAGTGCTCTGCATTAAACTCTGTGCTTTGGAAACTTGAGCTATAAATGTACTGAGACATAAAACCCCATTCGGAAATCTTTCTTTATTTTCCACAGTGTGCTTTAGAAAATACCACATTTTTTATATCTTAATATGTGTAGAAAAATAAATTTTGGGGGCACCTGGGTAGCTCAGTTAGTTAAGCACCTGCCATCCGCTCAGGTCATGATCCCAGGGTGCTAGGATCCTGCTCAGTGAGGAGTCTTACTTCTCCCTCTCCCTCTGCCAGCCCCCCCCCCACTGTGCGCTCTCAAAATCCTAAAAAGAAAACTTGGAATGTCATCTGGCTTAGCATAATTTTGTGTCTAAAGACTTGATATTTGAGTAATTTGCTTAGAATTTACATTTTAATTTTATTTTTAAAGATTTTTATTTGAGCACAAGTCGGGGAGAGGAGCAGAGGGAGAAGGAGAAGCAGACTCTCCATTGAGCACAGCCCCACGGGGAGCTCAGAGCTCGGATCCCTGGACCTTGAGATCATGACCCCGGCCGAAGGCAGGTGCTTAACCAAGACTGACCCACCCAGGCGCCGCCTACATCCTTATCTCTAAAATGTTTTGGTAAACTGAAGGGACTAAATTAAGGGGCGCCTACTGTGAATTATAGAATAAAAACGCACTTATCCAAAAGGCCAGAGCTATCACTTAAAACTTTTGATATGCTCGAGGTAGGTGTGAGTTCATATCGTCATTCAGAGTGCGCCCTAGAATGTTTGTTCTCCAGTAGCTTGAGTTGTATTCTCTAAAGAAAATTTTTTTATAGTTTTGCTTATTTCTGTAATCCCTACACCCACTCAACGTGGGGCTTGAACTCACCCGGCCAGGTGCCCCTTGGGTTTTGTTCTCTTGAGCTTCCCAAGTAGTTTGCCTCAAGCTACTGATCTCAGCCACCTCAGCCTCTCAGCTGGGCGGAGTGTAAGGCGGCCAGAGCTCCCTGGCTGGTCACCTCCAGAATTTCAGAGAATTCCCTATATCATCTGCCCTGACATAGAAAAGGTTGAGAAAGGCCCTAACAGCACTGGCCGGTCAGTCATGTCACTTGATCCACAGATCGAGTGCATGTACACGTCTTAGTACTGAAAATAAAGATACAAAAATCCTGTCAGGGAATGTTCTGTCACAGTTCTCAGGGGAGCAGTGGTTGAGTGATCCATGTGTTCATCTTTGCTCAGTCCACAGAACTCCTCGCTCAGCCCTGCCCTCTTCCCGATCTAGGGTGCGTCACACACGACAGAGTGGGCCCTTCTCCTCCCAGGAAATGGCGACGAGACACTGGTAGCCAGTCCCGCTCTGCCAAGTGGGGCTTTGGCCGTTCCAGGCCCGTGTCCACCAGAGGCTCGGCCTTTAGACCCCCCCAGCCCGGGGAAGAGGGGAAGGTGGAAACTGGGAGTCCCTGCCCTGGGCCCGGTAGCTCCTGCGGAACTAACCACCCCGTGCACTTGCACCTGGTTCAGGAAAACAGGTCTTGATGAGTGCAAAGTGAAAGAGCCCCGGGTAATTTAGGTCTGATGTCTCCCTGAAGTTAAATGCCAAGCCTATATTTGTTATTTTGTAGGGACAGATTACAGCGCTGTGTTTCAGTGAAGGACTTAATGAAATGATTCATGCCTAAATGTAGTGAGAAAAATATTAAATAAAAGGCAGCCATTTTAGCTTCAGAAATAAAGCCAATTACGAGTCTGTTCTCTTCTTTTCTTTCAACCTATTACATAATCCCACCTGTTCAAATGATCTGAACATACGGTTCATTTGTTAAATAAATACTGAGTTCCAGCCACGTCTCTGCAGGGGCGGGAGACAGAGCAGGAAGCTCACAGGTAGAGCCTCTCCCACTCCCGGAGGACCGGTGGGGGGAAGGGGAGAGGGAGACCAGTGGAACACAGGGAATGTTCAGTGAGGATAAGGGCTGAGACACAACAGGGCTAAGGAGACTGTTGAGTGGTGGTGGCGGCCAAGGGAACGGGAAGGGGCCTTCAGAGACAGAGGAGCTCAGAGCAGGCCATCTGCACTAAAACCGTGAAGGAAATGAGGGAACAAAGTCCAAGGGAGCAGCGACTAGTCCTGGGGACTGCGGGCGCAAGGTTCCAGCCTGGAGTCTGTGTCCTGTGTGTGGAAGTGGGATGAGAGGGGGAGAGCAGCACAAAATGAGATCAGACAAGTATTGGGCCCAGATCTACAGCCCTGCAGGCTATTGTAAGGACTTGGGCTTTTCCCCCTAGGTGCCGAGGGACCCCCCTGGAGGGTTTTAAGCCGAGGAGGGATGGGAACTGATTTAGGATTCAACAACCCTGGCTGCCTTTTGAGAATAGACTGTAGGGGGCCAGTTAGGAGTGACTGCAGCAATCCAGGTGAGAGATGATGGCGCAGACCAGCCTGGAGGGGTGGTATGAGGATTCCAGAAATATCCAAGAGGATTTCTTGATGGAATTAATGGGAAGTGTGATTAAATGAGAAGGATCAAGAACGACTCCAAAGTTTCTGGTCCGTACAACTGAAAGAACAGAATTGTCATTTTCTGAAATGGAAAGACTCTCAGAAGAGACAGGAGGGTGTGTCTAGGGGAGGGGTGTGCAGGAAGGAGAGTGCACTGGAGTGTGAGCAAAGATTTAGTTTTGTCGGGGCTGAGCAGTCTATCAGACTTCCAAGAAGCCGTGTGGAGTGGGCAGGAGGATCTATGAACCTGGGATCCAAGGAAAGTCTGACCTGGAGATAAAACTGGTGGTTATAAATCCGTGTGTGGACCGGTCTTACAGGCATAGGGCCGGGTAAGATCATCAGTGAATAGAGACAAACAGAAGAGATCCAATCACTGAGCCGGGAGGTACTCCAATACTGAAAGATTAGGGAGATTGTATGGTCTGTTAATTATATCCTTAGGCACAGTTCTTGATAAACTGGATTTGGGGTTTTTAAGAAACAAAAAGTAGAAGTGCTCATAGGAATGAAATGGAGGAAAAATCATGGTGTAGGGGGTACTTGGCCTTCTGGAGGGTCTCTTGCAAAACATCCATGTCTACATACGTGGTGTGAAGTTGGTGGTGCTCCCAAGGGTTTTGTAAATAAAAGTAAGTAGATTCCGGGGCGCCTGGGTGGCTCAGTGGGTTAAAGCCTCTGCCTTTGGCTCAGGCCATGATCCCAGGGTCCTGGGATCTAGCCCCACATCGGGCTCTCTGCTCTGCGGGGAGCCTGCTTCCTCCTCTCTCCCTACCTGCCTCTCTGCCTAGTTGTGATTTCTCTCTGTCAAATAAATAAAATATTTAAAAAAATATAAGTAGATTCCAGGGGCGTCTGGGGGCTCAGTGGGTTAAGTGTCTGCCTTTAGCTCAGGTCATGATCCCAGGGTCCTGGGATCAAGGCCCTCATTGGGCTCCCTGCTCCTCTCCCTGCTTGAAGTCCACCTGTCACTCTCCTTCTGCCCCTCCCCTGGCATGTGCTCTCTCGCTCTCAAATAAATAAATACAATCTTAGAAAAATAAGTAGATTCCACATTCTTCAGTAATTTCGCATAGCACATCCTAAAAAGTCCATTAGGTGGCAGAAAAATATTCACTAAATCAACTGTAAGCTAAGTCTCTCGTTTTCTTTTTTTTCTCTCTCTCCTTCTCTCTCCTCCCTTCCTTTGAGCCTCCCTCAACTGAAAGATATAAATGCCTATTTAACTCTCAACACTATTATCAGGGAGAACCCAAGCCAGTATTTTCTTCAGAGAGCCAACAGGTATCATGACTCTGTAAATATAGGTAACACTAAGTCAGGAATAGGGGTGATGGGGTACTTCACTTGGTTTGGAAATGTATGAACTGGGAGATGGTCTTCAGAGGAGTGAAGTACAGTAAATGATAGTGGGACTGCCAGGCTTTATTCTTAAACTTTTTATATTTAAGCTTTTTAGCTAGAGCAAGGTTGGGAGGACTGCTCCGAAAGCAAAAAAAAAAAACAAAAACAAAAAGCCCTCTTGAAAAAAAATACACAAGATGTCTTGGCACGAACTCAGTGTACACCAGATTGCTGAATCTCTTCCTGCTTCCTTGGGCACAGGTCTCCAAACTTGCCTGCAAAGTGAGATCACCTGGGCAGCTTCAAACATAACTGATATCCACGTCCCACCCACAGAGATTGTGGTTTCCACGTCCCACCCACAGAGATTGTGGTTTAAGTGGTCTAGGGTGTGGTCTGCCCTTTGAATTTCTTTCTTTTTTTTTAATAAAGATTTTTATTTATTTATTTGACAGAGATAGAGAGAGAGATCACAAGTAGGCAGAGAGGCAGAGAGGCAGGCAGAGAGAGAGGCAGAGAGAGAGGGAAGCAGGCTCCCTGCCGAGCAGAAAGCCCGATGTGGGGCTCAATCCCAGGACCCTGGGATCATGACCTGAACTGAAGGCAGAGGTTTAACCCACTGAGCCACCCAGGCGCCCCTGCCCTTAGAATTTCTTAAAAGACCCTTAGATGCTTCTAATCTGGCAAGTCAACCGCTGCTGCGTTTCTGTAATGCAGTGTGTGTCACGGGACCGACCTTCCCACAAATCAAACATGCTGCACCCTGGAAGACACACACTAGAGCAAGTCCACGTCAGCAGAGTCGAGGACTCGGCACGACCTCAGCCGAGTTTCACTGACTCACAAGCTCCCAAACAATTTTCAGCACCAAATTCTGCACGACTTTGCAAGCCAAACATAACCGAGTAAAAGCAATGAAAGAAAACGCAGAGGGATAAAGGCAGGTGAGTTGCTTTTGACTATTGTTGTAGGATGTGTTTTATTTCTCATGGCACTGACAATTGGGTCTTAAACACCAAATTAAAATGCTTACTTTTTGCTGCTCTTTGGCGTCAGAAACTAAACAGTAACAACTTTTCCTATTTCTTGCTAAGGTTCTGTTGTGACGCAGTCACTAAGTCAGGCAGGGAAAACCCTGTGCATCGTTCAAGTCTCCTTAGAAGCCCCTGTGCTGGGTGGGCATCCCATCACCTCCCATCACCGTGCTGCAGATGACAAATTTAACCCTAGACTGGCCTTGTGCAACCCTCACCTTCGCCAAGGACATAAACTCAGCACCGTACCACTAAGATCTGGTGATCTTTTCTCCTATACTGAAGGGCATGAACAATTTTTTTTTCTATGCTCAAGGTCTTCCAGTTGGACAAAGAATTAAATTTACGGAAGACAGATTAACAGGAGAAAAGGAAAAAACAAAAAACAAAAACAAACACCACTAAGTTTTATTACATGCACAGAGAGACCCAATAATGAAAATGAGACCCAAAGAAATGACCAAGGCAGGCTGATTTTGTCCTTTTTAGACAGAGAGATGATAGATCTGTGAAGAATTCACAGGACAAACAAAACTTTCAGAGCTTCAATTAGTACGGACTTCTGAGCAGACTCTGGGCTAGGAGAGCGAATCAGTAAAAAGTAATGAGGGTTGTTTCTACAGTCTTCTTGGGTCTAATTTTCCTACCTCTGGTACCCAGGGAGGGTCCCTTTCACATAGATTTCCTGCTTTCAGGCGAGGGTCTGAGTGTCCTTCTCACACAGGCTGGCTCTTAAGTAACCTTTATTTAAAACAATCAATATGCCAAAGCGACCTATTTGGGGCAGCCTGCCCTTGGCCCTTTCAACACATAAATATATGAATATTCATATATGCATAAACATATGTATTTCTGGTCTCAGTTGTTGCTGATCTAACGTCGGCCACTAGTCTGTTACACCATTGTGAGTAATCTGCCTTGTTATCGTAAGCTTTAAGATTTTCTGTAATTCCCATGATCTGGGTTTGATTTCATTATTATTTACCCCTCTTAGGATTCTTTAGGTTTCCTGTATTTGAGGATTTATTTGCTCTTCAATTTTTGAAAATTCATAGCCGTTACCTCTTCAAACATTGTGTTCTCCGTCTCTTCTGTTCACTTCTTCTGAAGTCCCAGTCGGTAAGAATTGGACTTTCTCACCCGTCCTTCATCTCAGAGCTTTCCTTTCATGTTGGTGGAATGACACCGCTTGATGCTGTGCCATGAGAGATTTCGTCCTTGTTCAATCTACTCCAACCCGTCCTATATTGACTATAGATTTCATTTCTAGAATTTCCGTTCAGTTCTTCTTCAAATCAACCTGTTCCTCTGGGATCTTATGTTTTGTTTCTTTTATCCCTATGGCTATAGGAAACATTCATTTTCAAGTTTTGTGTTGTTCTAGTATTTCTAACTCTTGGGTGAAGACTCTCCCCGTTTTTTCATTGGCTTACCCTTCCTCAAGACGATTGGGTTCGTCCTGTGATTTGTAAGTTTTTGCTTTTGCAAGTGTCTCCTCAGCAAGGGTTGTTTTTAGTGGAGAGGCAGCATGCACTGTCTTGCTGAATGTTCCCTTCAGGGCGGCTTTGTGCTTGCTTCCGACAGAGTTCTGTGGGTTTCCCCGCCTTTGGTTCCTGCAACTTCCCCCCTTTCTTTTTTTAAGATTTTATTTATTTATCTGACAGAAAGAGATCACAAGGAGGCAGAGAGGCAGGCAGAGAGAGAAGAGGAAGCAGGCTCCCCGCTGAGCAGAGAGCCCGATGCGGGGTTCGATCTCAAGACCCTGAGATCATGACCTGAGCTGAAGGCAGAGGCTTAACCCACTGAGCCACCCAGGCACCCCTGCAGCTTCACTTTGGTCCTGATACCACAGGAGGACTATGAACTTGGCCACACCCAGCATTTGGTACTGGCCTGGGGTTCCAGTACTTTTCAGGTGACTATTTCTACCCATGTTGCCAGGAGATGACAAATTGCTTTGCCACTTTTGTAAAGCAGTAGCAGTTCTTCTAGTCCGTATTTCATAGGTAACATTGTACACTATTATCTTGGCTTCGTGCAGGGGTTTCACTTCGGCTCCTCACTCTCACAGGATCTGTGATTTGGGCTCTCCTCTCCGCACCCGGGTTAAAACTTTAGCCCCAATGCCTGTATCTACTTCTGATACCCTCAGGAATCATATCAGCTTTCGCTCACCCTTGGGATTTTGAGTTTTCCTTCTTTTGCGGACACCTAGGCTTCCTTCTTTCCAGTGTCTCTCTCTTCTCTCTTCCTGCCTTAGTACAGCTTGATTTAACATTTTTATTTGTTTAATTTTGTGTATTTGAAACCAGAAAGGAGTCGTTCACATCAGCTCAGTCTGCCATATCTGCTGATAAAAATCTTAAAATATATTAAGTACTAATTAAGACAATAGTGTGGTTACCACATTAGAATAGTGTCTAGGGGCGCCTGGGTGGCTCAGTGGGTTAAGCCTCTGCCTTCAGCTCATTCATGATCTCAGGGTCCTGGGATCGAGTCCCGCATGGGGCTCCCTACTTCCTCCTCTCTCTCTACCTGCCTCTCTGCCTACTTGTGATCTCTCTCTCTCTGTCAAATAAATAAATAAAATCTAAAAAAAAAAAGTAAGCACTTAAATACTTACTATAAAAACTAGAATAGTGTCTAATATATACACTATTACGTTATAGGTACTTAAAAGCTAGCTTTTGCTAGACACTTGTTATTTGCTAAAATTTTTTCTAATTCCATGGTGTATCTTTATTCATTGAATTCTCCTTTTATAAGGTTGGTGCTATAGTCAAACATACACTCAAACTGTATTATTCTTATTTTATAGATAAGGAAACCAAGGCACAGAGATACTAAGTAATAGGGTTTGGGTTTTGTTTTTTTTTTTAAGATTTTATTTATTTATTTGAGAGAGAGAGTGAGTGAGTGAGTGAGAGAGAAAGCACAAGCCAGGGAGGAGTGGCAGATGGAGAAGGAGAAGCAGGCTCCCCGCTGAGCAGGGAGCCTAATGCATGGCTCAATCCCGGGACCCAGTGATCGTGACCAAGAGGAAGACAGAAGCTTAACCAACTGAGCCACCCAGGAGCCCCTCTCTGCTCATATTTCAATTGAGTTGTTTGTCTTTTACTTATTGAATTGTAATAGTTCTTTACATATTTTGGAAAGAAGTCCTTTACCAGGTATGCTTGCCAGTTTTTTTTCTTCTTTGTGCAAAGCCTGTACTCTTAATCACTGCATATATTGCCTCTCATTATTTTTTAAAATAATTAGGAAATTTCCACAGGTTAATTTGTTGGTTTTGTAATTAACAAGGGGTGAGAAAACCCTGTTGAAATTTTTGTTTGGAGACCCAAAGTTCGCATTTTCACTACTAATTAAATTTTTTCCATTTTGATACAGAACTGGACAGTCCTTGTTGGATTTGAAGAATTGATGAGATCACAGCTATGATTATATCTGAAGTCTCTAGCTTTACTACCCATTAAGAACAACCAAATACCTCTCAGCTATAGAAACACTGCCCAGGAGACCTGCCCTAAGGTGTCTGGTTTGTAATTCACTAGTTGTTTTATTTTCTTATGGAAGAAGGCAATTTCCGGGAGTCCGAATTAGAGAAGAGTGGATCTCCCAAAGGAACTACTCCCAAAAGAATTATCCATTTCGTTGATGGAGATATCATGGAAGAATACAGCACAGAGGAGGAGGAAGAGGAAGAAAAAAAGGGACAGAAAACAAATTCAACACATGATCCTGTAAGCTTACAGTATCAATATTGGTGAACATGTGGACTGAGTGCATGAGAGATTAAGCCAGACAAGGTTTGTAGAAAATATAGTTTTAAGCTAACTCCTTAGTTTGTTTTCTAGATCCATTTATAGTCAGCTCATAATTTTGGTAACTTTGTATTTCTCCTCTATGAGAAAGAAAATGGAATATACTAGAAAGCATTTGAAACCTCTACATGAAACACTTTGTATCACTACTCTTAGTAATAATTACTCTAACTTGATTTCTCTCTCTTTTTTCAGTCTACCCTTTCATGGGGGCCCTATCTATGGTTTTGGGCAGGCCAAATAGCAAGCACCTCATTTTCTGGTAAGTACTGCCAATGCTATTTATTTGTTTGTCCTAAATACTCGAGGATAGACTGACAGACCCTCAGAGTTAGGACTTCCAATAGTTTACTCCACTCCGTGGCATCCCGGAGAAGGAATGACTTGATCAGTTCTCAATCTATACTTCAACATTTCCAAAGGCATAGAACCTCGCATCTTTAGGCAGACCCTCCCATCTCTTTCCGATTCTTTTTAGTAAATTCTACTTCCTATTTTGTCTTCTTTCAGAGTTATTCCCATTGATCTTAGTGGTCTTTCTTAAGACCGTATAAAGCAAATCTAGGTTCCTCTTTCACAGGACAGAGTTGCAAATATCTGAAGACTATAACCTCTCCCCATCCCCAGTTGACTCTTTTTTCTGAATAAACTTCCAAGTTTTTAAAAAACTATTGTTATATGACACAGTTCCAAGTTCCCTCATCATAACCCCTCTGTTATGAATAAGAACTTTATTGACCCTTCCCAGAGACACAGTGAAAGGCCTAAGTGGCCATTTATAACAGATGAAATACTAAATCTTATTTTGCTTGACATTTACCAATTTTCTTTAAAGCCCAATTGGCAATATCTAATTACTTATTTCCTCCTAACTTGCATATGCTTGTATGGACAACAGGGAGGAAACAACTTTAAAAATGTGAGAAAATATGAAGTATAGCTACAGCTCTGAGGAATCGATCTTCATTCGTTCATTAAACACACATTTATTGAGTGCCAATATGTGTTTGGCACTGTGTGGGTCCCTGGGACATGAAAACAAATGACAGTCTTTGCTTTCAAAGGGCTCAATGTTCAATGGATATTATAGGCCAGTAAACATGCCTATAATTATAATTTGTTGCCACAATTGCCGGATGGAAGGAGCATCGGGACTACCGATGGGGAGACTCAGTAATGCTGACACATGGAGACGGTACCAGCAGGGTGCTATGAAAGTATGGCTAAGGTCAGCGTGGAGACCACGAAAGTCACCGGGGGCAGGGGAGGGGAGGGGAGGGAAGTGTTTAAATTATAGTAAAAAGTAGTGATGGGTGATTTAGTCAGATGATATGCACCTTAAAGGAGCAAGTGCTTTCACACCAGGGTAGAGGGTTATGGATTTGGAAGTTACTTTGGGAACCTGGGTGAGATACCAGTCTTGCCTCAAGCATAACATACTGGCAGAATATATGCTGTCTTCTGGAGAGCTCTGTGCTTTAGTTGGGGGAAGACCGTTCAAAGAGGTGAAATGTTTTGGAGGGAGAAAACCTTAGGAGATTAGGTCAGGTGAAGAAGAAAAACCCAATACAGCGATATGAAAATGTGAAGGCAAACAGGGATGGCAGTGATTTCCATGCTGGGCTTTGACTTAAGATGGCAAGGGGAACCAAGCTGCCCTCCAGGTTCCAAGCAGAACTGTAGCATTCAAGGGCATCTGCGTGGGGCTTCCAGGTGGTAGTGCAAGCACGAGTATGCAAGCACTTAGCACCTGGTCTCTGCACAGAAACTCTGGATATAACTGACACCCAGATGAACCTGTAATGAGTGTTTTCAATCTAAAATTCTAGTAGGTCATAAACAGGAAAACTTCCCAAGATTTATTCTAATATTTTAGAAACTTCTCTTATACATGTATACCATGCACGGTGGCAAGCAAACAGATTAAAGAGCTACAGTATTTTTTTAAAAGGTTTTATCTATTTATTTGAGAGAGAGAGAGAGAGCATGAGAGGGGAGGTCAGAGGGAGAAGCAGACTCCCCATGGAGCTGGGAGCCCAATGTGGGACGTGATCCTGGGACTCTAGGATCATGATCTGAGCTGAAGGCAGTTGCCCAACCAACTGAGCCACCCAGGCGCCCAAGAGCTACAGTACTTTTGAAAAGATAAAACACATTAAAAAAATGTAGAGTCCCATTCCAATGTGTTCTATGAGCAACATCCCAAGAAGAGGAATCAGTCATGGGGATCAGAAAATTGTGTCACTGGGGACGGGGGGAGGTGTCAGAAATCCTACAATTTTAAAGGGAAACATTTCTAGGAGACACCTTCAGGAAACCACTATTAATGCTAAAAACCTTTATCTCTACCTTTCACAACTAAAGCTTCTACTGTGATTGCTTAGCACCAACATTGGCCCTGGGTAGTAAGTATTTTGAAAAATCTCTCCCGACACACCCATCTGGAAAGGATAGTTTAGATGTAATCCCATGGGAGTCCTAGAACTTCTTGAGAATCCAGAGCAACTGAAATCTTTCCTCAGCCTTCCTGTTAAGTGTAGTCATGTATCTCTTCCAGCAAGTTTGAACTCTTACCCCTCAACTGACTCTAAGTTTTAGTTATTAATTCAACTTACCCAAGTGCTTGTTCTTTCTTTTAGCGTGTGAATTCCTTGGTGAAAGATTTGCTACCTTCTTTGGTCTTAATCAACCCAAATATCAGTATGTGTTGAATGAGTACTATAGGACACAAAATAAGGTATGTGACCTCCTGATGGGGGAAGATTGGTTGTTTCCACTTCATATAAATTACTCTCCCACCTGGAAATTATGTACAATTTCCCTCCATGATACTTTGTAGTTGCCTTTCTTGTGTGAAGTTCCAATGTCATGAGATGGGTTGTAGAAGTTGGCTGAACATGAAGCCTGAGAGTCATTAAATAAAGAAGCTTCGTACAGGGGTGTCTCTGCAAGAGGGGCAGTTCAGAGGTATTCAGTCTGCAGTTAAGATTTCTGTGTTTCTCTCCATACAGGAAAGTGACAAGGAAAGTGAAGGGAATGTATCAAAGGCCCAGCCAGCCAAGGTTCCTAATGAAAAGTGTCACCTGGAGGCTGGGGGCAAAGACGACAGGACATTGTCCAGGGTGTTTCTCAGCAGAGTATCTCATCCAGGGAAGGCGTGGCAGCAGATTTCAGCTCATAATGGGCCCTGGGGCTGTAGTTCCTCTGAATGTCTGTTCCACCACCATTGATGACCTTGGGTAACACAGGTTATGCTTCTGAGCCAGATCTGATTTTAATCTCCTTGTGATTTATTCTCTAGCATCCATGATTATAAGCAGTAATGAGAATTATGAATGCTTTCTCAATTTTATAAGCCTCCCAAGTCAACCCCCTTCCCCTGCCCAGCCATAATGGAAATCTTGCTAGTCATCTCTTATTACCGATGTTTGCCCAGAAATCCAAATGCCTTAAGGAACCTGGATCTGGTAATTTTGGACTAAAACTCTTCGTCATGGGGCTGGGGTGCAGAAAAGAAGCTCTCTTCCTCAGAAGAAACTTCGGGCATTATGAAGTCTAAGGAAGTCCCCTTCCAGGGTCTGACCTAAGGTGTGTGCTTCCCAGACGCCACTCTGGCTTCATTGGGACTTGCTTTACAAGAAGCAAACATTTTAAGTAACTTTGTTATGATATATCAAAGTCTTTGAGAACTGGGTGCATTTCCCCCCACACAATTAAAAACAATAATCCAAGCTCTAGAAAAAGTATCTGAAAAATATTTTTTTAATTTATTTGTCAGCAAATTTCAAAACCTGGAAAGATCAAACCTGGAAGTCATAGCTCGATATCACAGGTTGTGCTATGATATAACAGAAAGACATAGGCACTGGGTGTGATGCCAAAACAATGAACACTGTTATGCTGTAAATAAACAAATAAAAAAAAAAAAAAGAAAGACATAGGACTTGCTGTAATAAGACGTGAGGTGAAGTCTCCAGTAAATGGTAGCATTTACTAGTCGTGTGATTTTAGGAGTCCAGATTTCTGAGCGCTTGTCACCTTTTTTGTAAAATAGGGGTGGCATATATTTATTCCTCAAGGGTTACTGTTAAACAAAAATGAGATAATAAAAGCGAAAACACTTTTAAAACTGTTGATATTCAACAGTAATGCTTAAGTAGTGTTATAGACTGCTACCTTGAAAGTCCCTAAAGAACCATGGCTTCTGGAATTCACGCCCTGATACTGTCCCAGCTACCTTGATGCTGGGCTTGGCCACGTGACTTTGTTGGCCAATGAGACAGTAGCAAATGTGACGCAAGTGGGGGCCTGATGAGTACTTGTGAATGGGAGACTGTCCTCTTAGAAACTCCATTTCGTAAAGAAGCTTGGGCTAGACTTCTCACTAAGGAAAGGCCACGTGGAAATAGATTTCCAAGGATGAAAGACTGTCTTGCACATTCCAGTCCCAGCCAAGCTCCTCACCAAATGGAGTCACAAAAATGACCTTCTGTTATACCTCGTGGAGTAGATGAACCCCGCGGCTGAGTCCAGTCAACCCGCAGAATCACGGGAAATAATAAATCATTCCTGTTTTAAGTGTTGGAGGGGTTTATTATGCAGCATATGTAACTGAAGGAGTAGCTCTAGGAGAACGGGAAGTTGGAATCGATTCGATAGGAAATTGAGAAGGTGGCCTTGGGAATAAGGTGTTGTTGGTTAGATATATGAGAATAAGACAGGTTTTGCTGCCTAATCGGACAATTTTAAAGCTCAGTGGCTTGAAACAACAAAAGCTTATTTCTTTCTCATGAGAAGTCTGCTGTCAGTTCAGGTGGCTTCCCAGAGCGTTGGCTCAGTGTACATGCATCTTTGATCCTATGGTTCCTCTACTGTGATGTGCTCAGGGCTGCTGAAGCAGAGACAGAATGGACAATCAACTTCTCCACTAAAAATGAATCCTGTCACCTCTGATTATGTTTCCTCCACCAAAGCAAGTCACATGGCTACAATCAGCTTTAAGGGATGTGAGCCTCCTAGGACAGCTGAGAAGGGGAAACACTTTCTCCTAATGGCAGTATGGGATAAATGATGGGTTCAGGAGTTATGATATTGATTTAATCTCAGCTCTGCTGCCCCTTTGTACATCAATGACCTTGTGCAAGTGACTCAACTTCATAATGTTCCTATGTGTAAACCAGATTTGATACAGGCAGCAAGTTCAATTTGAACTAGTTTATGCAACAAAAAAGAATTTTTCAGAGGTCTACTGAGGTATCTTACGGACCCCAAGAGCAGATAAACTTCAGTAGATCTAGAACAAATTCAGTAAACATATACATAAACAATTCTCTCTTCATTTCTCATCTTTCTTACAGGAGGAAGAAAGATCACTCCATAGCTCTTTTATTTTGTAATCTTTATTTTTTACTGAGATATAACTGATCTATAATATTATATTAGTTTAAGGTATACAACCTAATGATTAATATTGGTATCTATTATGAAACGATCACTACAGTTAGTCTAGTTAACACCCACCACACAGTTACACATTTTTTTCTTGTGATGAGAGCTTTAAAGATCTACTCTCTTAGCGACTTTCAAATATACAGTATATTCATCATGCTGTATGATTACATCATCATGACTTATTTTTATAACTGTAAGTTTGTACCTTTTGACCACCTTCACTCATTTCACCCACCCATCATGCCCCATCTCTGGCAACCACTAATCTGTTCAGTGTATCTGTGAGTTTGGATTTTTGTTACTTGTTTTTGTTGGTTGGTTGGTTTTTAGATTTCACATGTAAGTATGATTAAGTGGTATTTATCTTTCTTCGTCTGACTCATTTCACTTACATAATAATGCCTTCACAGTCCATCCACATTGTGGCAAATAACAAAATTTTGTCCTTTTTCAAGGCTACATAATATTCCACTTTGTGTATATGTGTATGTACCACATTTTCTTTATCCCTTCATGCACCGATGGTTCCTTAGGCTGCTTCTGTGTTTTGGCTGTTGCAAATAGTGCTGCAGTAAACACGGTGCATATATCTTTTTGAGTTAGTGTTTTCCTTTTCTTTGGATAAATGCCCATAAATGGAATTGCTGAATCATGTGGTGGTTCCACTTTTAATTCCTTGAGAAATCTCCATAATGTTTTCCATAGTAGCTGCACCAATATATTTTGCCACCAGGAATGCACAAATGTTTCCTTTTCTCCACATCCACATCAACATTTGCTTTTTCTTTTTCTTCTTCTTCTTTTTTAAAGATTTTATTTATTTATTTGACTGAGAGAGAGAGAAAGAAAGAGAGAGATCACAAGTAGGCAGAGAGGCGGCCAGAGAGAGGAGGGAAGCAGGGTCCCTGCTGAGCAGAGAGCCCAATGTGGGGCTCAATCCCAGGACCCTGAGATCATGATATGAGTTGAAGGCAGAGGCGTAACCCCCTGAGCCACCCAGGTGCCCCAACATTTGCTTTTGCTTGTCTTTTTGATATGAGCCACTCTAACAGGAATGAGGTAATATCTCACTGTGGTTTTCCATTTGCATTTCCCTGATGATTAGTGAATGTTAAGCAGCTTTTCATATAACTGTTGGCCATTTGTATATCTTCTTTGGAAAAATATGTATTCAGATGCTCTGCCCATGTTTTTTTTCTGTTTGTTTGTTTTGTTTTGTTTTCTAATTTTTATTTTTTAAATCTCTTTTCAATGTTCCAGAATTCATTGTCTTCCATGTTTTTAGTCAGATTCCCCCCCCTTTTTTTTTTTGCTATTGAGTCGTAAGAATTCTTTATATATCTTGGGCATTAACCCTTACAAGATAGATGATTTGAAAATATTTTCTCCCATTTGTCTTTTCATTTTGTTGGCAGTTTTCTTTGCTAAGTAGAAGCTTTTTAGTCTGATGTGGTCCCACTTGTTTACTTTTACTTTTGCTCTTCTAGTTTTTGGTGTCAATCGATAACCTTTTATAACTCACCTGTCCAGGTCTGCCTCTTCGTCCCAATTCCAGACATACAGGACACAGAATCTGATTAGCCCTTTTTGCTCAGGTGACCATCCATCAAGTGATTAACTGTGACCAGGGAAGGGGGGTCCTGTAGCAGCAACATGAACAGAGGACTTACTTCCGGGTGAGCAAGAATCTCAGGAGAAGAGGGTCAAAGTGAACGAGGCAGACACACCCCATGACCATTCTAAGGATAAATGTGAAAACTGAGGAAAAACACATGGCTCTTATTAGGTACTTAAGCCATAATATCAATTATAATTATTAGTACTGATAAATGTGAGTTCAAGGAATCTGACTGGTTTATCTCCACTAAGGAAGGGGTCAGTCTTAGCTCTTTATCTGACAGGCCCTGTTAGTCCAATTTCAAGATAAAGTAAACCTCAGCTTCGGATATGCAGAAAAAGTGGCTTACCCTACCAGGTAAGGAGTGGTTATTTGTACCTCAGGTGTCAGGGTACTAAAACCCGGTCCCTGCTTTATTTGCAAAGTTGCCTCAAAACAGACCCCATGATGGACTCTTTTGAACTCTTCAACTTTCCCTAAAAAGGAACGGTACCCTAGAAGATGTCCGCTTAGTGCTGATTCTAGAGAACTAGGCAAACCAAAGTGTAATATTTGCAGGACTGAATTTTATCTAGCAAATAGTATACTCTCAATCTGTTTTTCTTTTCCTCTGAAAGAATGGAGATAATCCCTTATGGTCAGTGACCATGTCAAATCAAGCAAATCTTGAGCTAACAATCCTAAGCAAAGCAAATGGGAACCGATGCCCAGATCTTACCAGGCTGTTGCTGCAAGTTCGCGTTTCCCTTAATATTAACTCATTCTTTTAATATTAATTGGGCATCTCCCTTGGACCAGTTACTGTTTTAGGGCTATCAATCAAAGAGACAAAAATCTCTGCACTCCCCTTGGCCTTAAACTCCAGACAGCTGAATTCTCGGGCCACCCAGGCCTGTGTGGCAGCCTCTCAAAGGGTCCCAATAAGTCTTCACCGTCTGGTGCTCACATCCCTTGTAGCCTTTCCCACACGGAACCAGGGACATCTATGTGACCAACAGAGTATGTCAGAAGTCATGGTGTGACACTTCTGAGATAACTGTAAGAGAGACTATGGCTTCTGTTTTGGTCTCTTTCTTAAACCATTTACTCTGGGGAGAGCCCGCTGTTATACTGTGTGAGTACCTCTGTGCAGCCTGTGGACGGGTCCATCTGGTAAAGAGCCAAAGTCTCGAGCAAACGGCCAGTGAGGAACAGAGGAGTTCTGATGGCACGGTGTCTCCCAAGAGCCAACCACAGCATCCCCATTTCTCCGAATTCCATCCTGGTGGCTACAGGTCACACCCTGGCTGGTATGTCCCCTTGCTCAGAGAGCTGCCAGGACCCACAGGCACAGCTCCCTCTCCTGCACCAGGACTCCAGCAGCACGGGCCTTCAGGCTCCCAGGTGTCTCTGATAGAAGGTAACCCTAACCCCAGCCCTGGAAAGATGTTCACGTCTCCCCCCAACCCAACCAGATCTGCCTTTAAGGACAAATGGCACCATTGGATAGGTTAAGGCTTGGAGTTATTCAGATGCCTTGGGTCCCTCAAGAGCCTGAGCCATTGATTCTCCTGCTTAGAGGAGACAAACACTGATTCAGATCTCCAACAACCACTACCCAGCAGGCACACACAGAGCACAGACCCCTCCAGCAGACCCTGGGCAGCCGGGCCGTCCAAGCCTCTGAGGCCATGGCTGCTCCAACCACCTGGATATTCTCCTGGGATGTCCCCACAACAGAATATAGACCTGAGGCTACAAAGGTGTGAAAGTCAATTCCCTTTTAAAACTGCTGCTGAGGGGCGCCTGGGTGGCTCAGTGGGTTAAGCCACTGCCTTCAGCTCAGGTCGTGGTCTCAGGGTCCTGGGATCGAGTCCCGCTTCGGGCTCTCTCCTCAGCAGGGAGCCTGCTTCCCTCTCTCTCTCTCTGCCTGCCTCTCTGCCTACTTGTGACTCTCTGTCAAATAAATAAATAAATAACATCTTAAAAAAAAAAAAGTGCTGCTGATGGAGACCCAAGGTTATCCATAAGCAAGGGCTCCCAGGTGTCTCATTCAAAGACAACGCAGTCCCTCCAAATAAGGCTTTGGGATTCTCTCCACATCTGGCTTCAGAGGGAACAGGAGCCTTTGTGCAGCGCGAGCTTCAACACTGGCAGATGTACACTCTCCCCCAAGAGTTCACAGCTGTGACTCTGCTCTCCTGAACTGGGTCCCAGTCCAGTACCAAGGCACGGGATGGCCTTACGACCCCCTGCTCCCGAGCTGTGCAGGAGCCTCAAGCACAAATCTCTCTCTTGCACCAGGCCCCAAGGAGCAGGGCCTCTCCAGCCACCAGTGCTCCCAGCTGTCTTGAGGATACCCCAACCAGTCATCTTGGCCCCACGTTGGCAAGACAGTCCAGTGTCCTCCAGCTCTGCTGTCAGCGGAAACGGGCACACACTTGTGGAAGATAAGGCTTGAAATTAGGTAGACGCCAGGTACTCCAAATAGCCCGCTCCTTGACCTGGCCTCTCCCTACATCTGCCCTGTTCCAGGTCCCCAGTTATCCTGACCTGCCAATCCGCAGTCGGCACTTTATCTGCTGACCTTGGGCTGAGTGGGCATCTCCAAGCCCAAGGAGCTCTGAGAGGCCCCCCCAACCACCTGAACGGCTTCAGGGTGGAGGGAGCCCGAGATGGGAAAATATGTTCTTCCCATCTTCTCTCCTTCCCACTCTCCTTCCCTCCCTCCCTGCCTCCTTCCTTCCTTCCTTAAGATTTTATTTATTTACTGTGCTAGGGAGTGCAAGTGCCCACAGAGAAAGAGATTCTCAAGCAGAATCCACGTTGAGTGTGGAGCCCATGCTGGGGCTCGATCCCAGGAGCCTGAGATCACCACCTGAGCTGAAAGCAAGAGTCCAACGCTTAACCGACGGAACTACCCAGGGGCCCTGATGGAAAGATATTTCTGAGGTGGCAGATTTACTATGGGGGCAGTCAGCCCCCATTTGGATTGGCTGCCCAGTGGGTTCCCGGGTTCTCCAGCAATCCGGCCTCGCGTAACTGGAGCCTGTAACTGGAGGGTGTCCCAACCATCCCTCTTGCCTCACCTGGCAGGGCAGTCCTGACTCCTCCAGCTCTTCCCTCCAGGGGGGTGTGCACACTTGCGTGGGTAAGCCCTGGGAACCGGGCTGATGACCTGCACCCCCAGCATCCCTGTCCGGTGACCCTGTTTGCCCAGACATGTGCCCTGTTCAGGGTCGCCCGCTATCAGGACTTCTCGGTTCGCGCACGCACACCCAGCACCTCTTCAGCCCCTGGTGGTGAAACCAGGGCCCTCCAGGCCTGTGGAGCTTCTGTTGGTTCCAAAACACCAGCATAGCCTCCAGGGCAGAAGCAACCTTCCCTCTCACCCCCATAAAAAGTCTTTCTGAACTGGTTCCTTTAAACTAGTGATAGTTCCTGTTTGGACTGGCTGCCTGACGGGGTCCTGGACTTACCATTAACCCAGGCTTCCAGGTGCTTCTTCGTGAAGGTAGGCAGCGCCAGGCCCAGACCTGGCAAGGCAGTCGAGACTCCTCCAGCTTCTCCCGCCAGGGGAAAATGTAGCTTAGAACTCGGAATCAGGAAGATGCCTTCTATCCTGACAGCCGGCTGCTGCGACTCGCCTCTCCAGGAACTTGCTTCCTTCCAAGTCACCTGCTCCCCTGAGGTGCGTGGAGGGCCATCCCAGTACCTGCCCTGTGGGTCTACTGAGGGCCCCTGGCCGGGACCACCTGTGCAGCCTCCTCCCAAGCGGAAAAGCTTTCTGAGAGAGCACCTTAAAACCCGCAACCGTCAGTCCACTTTGGACTGCTTGCCTGATGGGGTCCAGAGCTTCTCCAGCAATCACAGCTTTCAGGTCTCTCTCTTTCCTTAAAGATTTTTATTTAATTGAGAGAGAATGAGCAAGTGAGAGAACATGAGTGGGGGAAGGGGCAGAGAGAGGGAGAAACAGACGCCCCACTGAGCAGGTAGCCCCACATCTGGGGACTCCAGGATCATCAGGGCCTGAGCTGAAGGCAGGCACCCCACTGACTGAGCCCCCAGGGACCCCCTCCCAGGTGTCTCATATCAGAGAGTTTCCTCTTGTAGCACAGGCCAGTGCTGGCAAGGCCGTGCCGTGTCCTCCGGCTCTGGCTTCAGGGCAATACGGGCACCTGGGGCCTGGATTGGGTAGAAGCCTTGGACCTCAGCAGCCCACCTCCCATGACCAGGCTTCTGGCGGTTTCCTGTAACAGGTCCCTGGGTCCCCTGAGCTGCGTGCCACATGCATGAGCTAAAGGCACCTGTCACCCGGCACTGTGTCCCTACAAAGATTCTGGCTCTCGTTGATGAGAACAGAGTGGTGAAACAGCAAAAAATAAAAACAAGGTGTAGGGGCCGTTGGGTGGCTCAGTCGGTTAAGCAACTGACTCTTCATTTCCACTCCAGGTGTGATCTGGGAGTTGGTGGGAGGGGGACAGGGTAGGGAGGGTTGCTGGATCAAGCCAGCGTTGGGCTCTATCCTCGGTGGGGGAGTCTGCTTGGGATTATCTCCTCTGCCCTGCTCTCTCTCAAATAATAAATCTTTAAAAACAAAAAACAAAACAAAACCAAAACAAAATTTTCAAAAGCAAAACAAAACAAAATCTTTAAAAACAAAACAAATCTTTAAAAACAAAACAAAACAAAACAAAATAAATCTTTAAAAACAAAACCAACCTGAACATGCTCGTTTTATCAATTTGGAGTGGCGGCATTATCCTAGGTTCATTCATTCATTTAGTCAACAAATATGTATATTCACATATTTAAATATATTTAAATTTTATTTAAATGATTTTTTCTTGTTTTTTAGGAGTTTTAGGGTCACAGAAAAATTGAGGAGAAGGTACAGAGATTTCCTGCATACCTCCTGCCCCTACACCCGGGCAGCCTCCCCCATTATCACCACCCCGACCAGAGTGAAATTTTTGTTACAATTAATGTACCTACTTCGACACGTCATTATTCAGAGTCCAAAGTTTATGTTAAGACTCACTTTTGGTTTACATTCTGTGGGTCTGGATAAATTTATAAGGACTTGTACCCACCATTACGATATCATACAGAATAATTTTATTGCCCTAGAAATCCTCTGCGCTCCTCCTCTTCATCTCTTTTGCCTCATTATCCCCCAATGACCACTGCTCTTTTTACTGTTTCCACAGTTTTATCTGTTCTCGAAAGTCATGTAGTCAGACTCGTACAGTAAGAAGGCTTTCCGATTAACTGCTTTCATTTGCTAATATGCACTTCAGTTTCCTTCATGCATTGCCATGGCTTGATAGATCATTTATTTTTAGTGCCAAATAATATTCCATTGTCTACATTATTTATTATTTATTTGTCATTCACTTCCTGAGGGCATTTTAATTGCTTTCAAGTTTTGGACTCTATTCAGGATTCCAAAGGTCACAACTCTTGTAAAGGATCATCTTTATATAACAACACCGTCATTCCATGGGCACACTGAGACCATAATAAATGCTCATTAAATTAAAATATAATAACTACAGATTTTGCTTATGAGCAAGCCTCTCTGTCCATTCAATAGCTGAATTCCTTTGGCTAAAACTCAAGGTAGATTTTCTTACACCAAATTCTTCTTTAAGAAACAGATTCTCCCAGTTATAGATATTCACATTTTGTACAGTTTCTCCTAAATATATGTCTCCTAAATATGGATTAAAGTTTTTTTTAGAGTATGTTTTTATCTACCCCATTAGATCAGGAGACTCCAAGGACTGTGATTTGGATGTTCTCTATTTTTAAACATCTTTAAAGAGCTTTAAAGCAGTAAACTTACCTGTACGCAGAGCATTTATTTAATGAATATATCATCAGTTGATTCTGAAATTAGTGATTTCCTCACAGCCGGTATCTTTTCACCGGTATAGACTGTGTTTGGTAAAAACCCAGAGGTTTCAGTCCTACTCGAACAGCCGAGAAATGTAGGAAAATGACCTTCTAAATTGTTGATAAATTTGTATTCCTGAAACAGAAATGTCTGATTTTAAAAGTGTTTGAAAACGCTATGAATCCTCCTTGGTAGAAGTCCCATGACACAATTATTGGTTAATCATGTTAAGTGGCACTGTATGATGCTTGTATAACAACAGACCACGTATTTAATTGTGGCTGGCTTCGTTCTTATACTCTGTGTTTTCTCAATCGAAATGCACCCTGCACAGCAGAAAACTGACCCCAAGCCCTTCCCTCAACTTCAAAATGTGCTTCTTTACATATTTCATAAACGGAAATATCTTCTCTATCTAAAAACCATAAGCTCGTTGAAAAATTAAAATGTTACAGAACTATATAAAGTGGAGAATAAAATCAAATTCTTGGTTAAAATCCGAAAGTATATGGTTTATAAAAATGGGATTGTAATGTTACATCGTTTCTGTTTAACAATACATTATGAATCTCTTTCTTTGTCCCATTAATTTTTTGACTAGGCAATGGATGTGCATGGTAGAAAATTTAGAAGGTATAGAAAGTTATAAGGAAGATGCCAGCTTCTCCTCTCTGAAGACAACCACTGTTACTAATTTTTTGAGTTATGACAATTCATAGCTAACTTTATGTGTTCTTTTTGTTCTTTCACAAATTTTAACATACTCTAAACACTGCTCGTTTGCTTTGTCCCTTACTTTCTTCTAGTTCCCAGGTGAGGGGGTTGTACTACCCTAGGACCAATGTGGCCAACTTCCCAGAGAAGCTCAACTTGGGACTTAAAAATTGGGTGATTCATTAAAGCTTTGATGTTCACTTGTATCAGCTCAATAATTATTCATAACTAAACACACCCATATCACCAAAACTCAGATCAAGAAAAAATATTGCCATTACCCCACGTCCTTCTTTACCACCTATGTAAATAAATTTTTACTTGGATGGTTGACAACTTATGACTTTTTCTAGTACCATTATTCCTTCTATATTTATACATAGGCTTTCTGTTGTAAGGGGAAAATGGTATTTTTATTTATTTAATTTTTTAATTAAAAATTTTTAACATTTTTACTTATTTGAGAGAGAGAGAGCAAGCACAAGTGGGACAGAGGGGCAGAGGGAGAGGGAGAAACAGACTCGCCGCTGAGCAGGGAGCCTGACATGGGGCTCCATCCCAGGACCCTGGCAGCTGAAGCTGAGCTGAAGGTGGACGTTTTAGAGACTGAGTCACTCAGGAGCCCTGTAAGTGGTATTTTTAATATACATTTTTTATTGTCTAGTGACAATGTAAAAATATAGCAAATTTTTTTTAGTAACTTAAATTTTTGACCATAAATTCAGCAACCTTGCTGACATCACACATTATTTCTGTAGTTTGAATATTTCCTTGGGTTTTCTATGGATACAGACACATTACCTGAGAATAGGAGTAATTTTTCTCCTTCCTTTCAAATATTTATGTCTTTCATTTCTTTTTATTGCCTTATTGAACTCACTAGAATCTTAAGGGCAATGTTGAGTTGAAATGGGTTAGCGGACATTCTTGCACTGTTAAGGCAACCACTAGTAATGAGTTTTGTTGGTTGGTTTCTAATTTATCTTACCTTATATATATCAGAAACTTATTAAGATGAAATTTTTGAACATATGATGAATGAACTATGATTAACCCATTTGAATTGTACTGTTTATCAGTAGGAACTGTTTAATTTTTGCCATACATTAAAAAAATATTTTTTAAAGATTTTAAAAATAAAGATTTTATTATTTATTTGAGAGAGAGAGTGAGAGCATGAGCAGGGGGAGAAGTGGATGGAAGGAGGCAGACTTCCTCACTGAGCAGGGAGCCCAACACCGGGCTGGATCCCAGGACCCCGGGATCATGACCTTAAGCAGACGCTTAACCGACTGAGCCACCCAGGTGCCCCACTTTACATTTTTATATGATTTCAATATGGTAAAAGCTGCTCCATTTTTTTGTTTTCTTTTGCTTAATACATTATGGACGATTTTTAAAAAATTTCTTTTCAGTGTACCAGAATTCATTGTTTATGTACCACACCCAGTGTTCCATGCAATACGTGCCCTCATAATACCCACCACCAGACTCACCCAACCTCCCACCCCCCGCTCCTTCAAAACCCTCAGATTGTTTTTCAGAGTCCATAGTCTCTCATATGGATGATTATTTTAATCTTAATATTTTGGTCCACTTTGTTTTATTTTATCTTATTTTTTAGGTGATAAGATAATAGGTTATCTTTTTTTTTTCAATTTTTTATTTTTATTCTAGTTAGTTAACACACAGTGCAATATTGGTTTCTGGAGTAGAATTCAGTGATTCATCACTTACATACCACACCGTGCTCAACACAACATGTGCCCTCCTTAATACCCATCACCCATCTAGCCCCTTCCCCACCCACCTCCCTCTATCAACCCTCAGTTTGTTCTCTGTTGTTGAGAGTCTCTTACAGTTTGTTTCCCTCTCTCTCACTTTCTTCCGTCTACCCCTATGCTCTTCTGTTTTGTTTCTTAAATCCTACATAGGAGTGAAATTATATGGTGTTTGTCATTCTCTGACTGACTTATTTCACTTAACATAATACACTCTGGCTCCATCCATGTCATTGAAAATGGCAAGATTTCATTCTTTTGATGGCTGAGTAGTATTCCATTGTAGATAAAGACCACATTGTCTTTATCCATTCAAAAGTAGATGGATATTCAGACTCTTTCCATAGTTTGGCTATTGGTATAAACATCAGGGTGCATGTGGGCGCCTGGGTGACTCGGTGGGTTAAGCCGCTGCCTTCGGCTCAGGTCATGATCTCAGGGTCCTGGGATCGAGTCCCACATCGGGCTCTCTGCTCAGCGGAGAGCCTGCTTCCCTTCCTCTCTCTCTGCCTGCCTCTCTTGTGATTTCTCTCTGTCAAATAAATAAAATCTTAAAAAAAAAAACATCAGGGCGCATGTAACCTTTAAGTCAGTATTTTGGTATCTTTTGTGTAAATACCTAGTAGTGTGCAATTGCTGGGTTGTAGGGTAGTTCAATTTTTAACTTTTTGAGAAACCTCCATACTGTTTTCCAGAGTGGCCGCACTAGTTTGCGTTCCCACCAACAGGGAAAGAGGGTTTTACTTTCTCTGTATCCTTTCCAACCACCGGTTGTTTCCTGTGATGTTAAATTTTAGCCATTCTGACTGGTGTGAGTTGGTATCTCATTATGGTTTTGATTTGTAGTTCCCTGATGATGACTGATGGGGAGCATTTGTTCACGCATCTGTTAGTCATCTGGATGTCTTCTTTGGAAAAATGTCTATTCATGTCTTCTGCCCATTTCTTAACTAGATTACATGTTTTTTGGGTGTTGACTTTGCTAAGTTCTTTATGGATTTCAGATACTAACCCTTTATCAGATATGTCATTTGCAAATATCTCCTCCCATTCTGAAGGTTGCCTTTTAGTTTTGTTGATTGTTTCCTTCACTGGGCAGAAGCTTTTTATCTTGATGAAGTCCCAATAGTCCATTTTTGCTTTTGTTTCCCTTGCCTCTGGCAATGTGTCTAATAAGTTGCTACATGGGCCACTTTGTTTTGAGTTCCCTTCAAACAACTTGGTGCTGGATTTTGAATTTTAACCTAATATAAGAGGGTTTTTTAAAAATGTGGAGATTTAATTCATTTACCTTAATTTACATAATTTCTGTTTTTTTGTGTGTCATCTTGTTATGTTTCCTTTTTCCTGTGTTATAAAAGTTTTAAAAATTGTGCTCATTTTGGGCACATACCTCAATATTATCAAAGCCATCTATGAAAAACCCACCGCAAATATCATTCTCAATGGACAAAAACTGAAAGCTTTTCCGCCAAGGTCAGGAACACGGAAGGGATGTCCTTTATCACCACTGCTATTCAACATAGTACTAGAAGTCCTAGCCTCAGCAATCAGACAACAAAAGGAAATTAAAGTCATCCAAATCAGCAAAGAAGAAGTCAAACTATCACTCTTCACAGATGATATGATACTATATGTGGAAAACCCAAAAGACTCCACTACAAAACTGCTAGAACTTGTACAGGAATTCAGTAAAGTGTCAGGATATAAAATCAATGCACAGAAATCAGTTGCATTTCTGTACACCAACAACAAGACAGGTGAAAGAGAAATTAAGGAGTCAATTCCATTTACAATTGCACCCAAAACTATAAGATACCTAGGAATAAACCTAACCAAAGAGGCGAAGAATCTATACTCAGAAAGCTATAAAGTACTCATGAAAGAAATTGAGGAAGACACAAAGAAATGGAAAAATGTTCCATGCTCCTGGATTGGAAGAATAAATATTGTGAAAATGTCTATGCTACCTAAAGCAATCTACACATTTCATGCAATCCCTATCAAAATACCATCCATTTTTTTCAAAGAAATGGAACAAATAATCCTAAAATTTATATGGAACCAGAAAAGACCTCAAATAGTGAAAGGAATATTGAAAAAGAAAGCCAAAGTTGGTGGCATCACAATTCCGGACTTCAAGCACTATTACAAAGCTGTCATCATCAAGACAGCATGGTACTGGCACAAAAACAGACACATAGATCAATGGAACAGAATAGAGAGCCCAGAAATAGACCCTCAACTCTATGGTCAACTAATCTTCGACAAAGCAGGAAAGAATGTCCAATGGAAAAAAGATAGCCTCTTCAATAAATGGTGTTGGGAAAATTGAACAGCCACATGCAGAAAAATGAAATTGGACCATTTCCTTACACCACACATGAAAATAGACTCCAAATGGATGAAGGACCTCAATGTGAGAAAGGAATCCATCAAAATCCTTGAGGACAACACAGGCAGCAACCTCTTTGACCTCAGCCGCAGCAACGTCTTCCTAGAAACATCAGCAAAGGCAAGGGAAGCAAGGGCAAAAATGAACTATTGGGATTTCATCAAGATCAAAAGCTTTTGCACAGCAAAGGAAACAGTTAACAAAACCAAAAGACAACTGACAGAATGGGAGAAGATATTTGCAAATGACCTATCAGATAAAGGGCTAGTGTCCAAAATCTATAAGGAACTTAGCAAACTCAACACCCAAAGAACAAATAATCCAATCAAGAAATGGGCAGAAGACATGAACAGACATTTCTGCAAAGAAGACATCCAGATGGCCAACAGACACATGAAAAAGTGCTCCACATCACTCGGCATCAGGGAAATACAAATCAAAACCACAATGAGATATCACCTCACACCAGTCAGAATGGCTAAAATTAACAAGTCAGGAAATGATAGGTGCTGGTGAAGATTCGGAGAAAGGGGAACCCTCCTACACTGTTGGGGGGAATGTAAGCTGGTGCAACCACTCTGGAAAACAGCATGGAGGTTCCTCAAAAAGTTGAAAATAGAACTACCCTATGACCCAGCAATTGCGCTACTGGGTATTTACCCTAAAGATACAAACGTAGTGATCCGAAGGGGCACGTGCACCCAAATGTTTATAGCAGCAATGTCTACAATAGCCAAAGTATGGAAAGAACCTAGATGTCCATCAACAGATGAATGGATAAAGAAGAGGTGGTATATATACACAATGGAATACTATGCAGCCATCAAAAGAAATGAAATCTTGCCATTTGCGAAGACGTGGATGGAACTAGAGGGTATCATGCTTAGTGAAATAAGTCAATCAGAGAAAGACAACTATCATTTTATCTCCCTGATATGAGGAAGTGGAGATGCAACATAGGGGGTTGGGGGGTAGGAGAAGAATAAATGAAACAAGATGGGATTGGGAGGGAGACAAACCATAAGTGACTCTTAATCTCACAAAACAAACTAAAGTTTGCTGGGGGGAGGGGGGGTTGGGAAAGGGGGGGTTATGGACATTGGGAGGGTATGTGCTATGGTGAGTGCTGTGAAGTGTGTAAACCTGGTGATTCACAGACCTGTACCCCTGGGGATAAAAATATATTATATGTTTATAAAAAAATAAAAAATGAACAAAAAATTTTAAAAAACTGTCCTCATTTTGCTTTATATGCTATGTTTTTGGAAGGGGGTCAAGAAGTTGTCGATCTTCATTAGCAGCCACTTGAAATGTTTCTTAAATATTTTTAACGTGCATTTTTCTAGAGTTAAGAGTGAATTTGGACTTTGAAGTCCATTCTTCACTTTGTAACCTTTACTCTGTCACTTACCTCACTGGCAGTTACCTCTCTTAGGGAAAGCCAGGACTTGGCAAGAAAGGAAAGGCCAAAAGCAAGAGTGGAAACACTGCTTGGGCAGTGAGCGCCATTTTGGCCATTTTGAGCCACTTTGCTTTACTTGTAGTTGTCATAGCAGCAGAATTTCTGCCTCCTGCTGTATTGAGAGGAATGCTTGAAATATATAGCCTTTACTTCATTGAAATCCTAACACCAGTATGATGTGGGTCTGTACTATTAACATAGACTCTACGTTCATCTTGTCTTTTGTGGGGGTATTTTGCTTTGAGAAGAAGGGGAAAAGCAGCAATGGTCTAAAAATCAAGTCTAATCCACCAACATGACCTGGAGACATGCATGATGCTGTAGAGACCTTACAGTTAGCAAGAAAACTACAAATGAGGCATTTTTTATATTGCTATGGACACCTAAATATGGCTACAGATAGAAAAGTACTGCTAAGAAAAATGAATCTTTTTTCTCAAATCATCCTCCTGTGATGGAATGTGTATAGACTTCAAAGATCCCACAGATTTTGTGAGCTCTCTCAGAAAATGTTAGGGGATTTTGTAGTTCGACTCCTAATCCATCAACTTTTAATCATTTGGTACCAGACTGATGAATTTTTTTTTTATCACATTTGCACTGACCATCTCTTAGATGCTGCTTTTCTTTTCAATAGTTTTTATTAATTATTAAAGGTACATATTATTAATAGTGTTCAAGTAGACATTTAGTATGTCAGAGTTCTCACCCAGAGAAACCAGCATGCACAGATATCTGGAATAGTTTAATGAGACCCGCCAGGTGCTAGGAAAGAAACTTCCAGACACCTGTGCTAATGCAGGTTTCCTCAATTTTGATTAGTTATTTAAAAAATGGAGTCACATTTGCCTTAGATCATAAGCATCATGAGAGCAGAGGCCCTATCTTACTCATTTTTGTGTCCCAGGGCCAAGGATAGTGTCTGGAATATTGTAAACCCACAGTCACAAATATTGAGAAAATCCCGTGCTCAAAATTTGAACGCACCCTAGGATTTTCTGATTGCCTTTTAATGCCAGCTTTTCTAAAATTACAAAAAGCTAGAAATAAGGCCACTGAGATTTAACTGACATTAATTATATTCAGCGGGTGTAAGCTCAAATTTATTTTGAGCTTATTTTTGAAAAGGCCCAGGAACTAATTATCTCTAATATTTATCTCTAGATTTAAGTCCTACCTTTGTAGTTAGCAAACTGCCACAGAAAGAAGTTCTATCGGTTCGTGAAATCTGTGTCTCTTAATTACTTCTTTGTCAGCTACACCTTGAGCTATTAAATATTATGTTATTCCGTCAAAACTATCAAGCTCTCTTTGTGAAACTCATGGGATTATGACTGTATACATTTATAGACAGAGGATTTACCTCTGCAGGAGAAAGAAAATGACAAAGTACAGGATTAGGTTAACTTCACAGTGGAGAAATGTAAACAGTTGTCAGCAGTGAAAAGAAATATTCTTGTCACTTTATAAAAATACCTAGATCATGGCCTTATTTCAAAGCAATTGTGTAGCCTTCCTACCCGTCAGGGAAGAGTCAATATTCGCTAGTTTACATGACTGAGAGAGCATTTTACAGGCTGTGTCCCAAATTTAACTTCACTCAGTGGGGTTCACCCTATTTTTATCTGCTTAGTGATCATCATCCTGCTTCTTCTAAAACCCTTATGGCTGGAATTTTTTTTTCATTCACCAAATAAATGTTAATTGAGTGCATGCTATGTACTGCTTACTTTTCCAGATGGAAATAAAAAGAGGACAAGACGTGGTCTCTGCCCTTTAGCCGACAACGGGAAGCAGCCTCAAGAGAGGCCCTGAGATATGGTACTAGGGTAATGTGGAGCCTGGGGCACCTGTTCTCAGTAGGGAGTTTGCCCACCTCCTCGCCTTACATAGAGTTAGTCACCGCTGCTTGGGCAGAACCGATCCCTTATCACAATTCACATTGGGAAATTTAGCAAGATATTCTGAAATTGCTGTCTGTATAAACATCATACCGCCCCCTTTTCTCGTTTTTCAGTTTCTTTAACCTGTAGCACAGAAACAGCCCAGCTCAGCAAGTCATAGGCTTGAAGAGGATGCTTCCAACGTCATTTCCTCCATGGGGCTTGTTCTCAACCCGAAATGGAAAAGATTGAGCATGTGCGGGGATGAAGTTATCGCGGCCCCTATTTGCAGCATCTTCAGCGTATGTGGGTCCTTGAGGGAGGGATGTGGGCCTTAGAGACAAGTGTGGCTCCAGGCTGACTCCTATCCCTCTGGCTCTGTCCCATACGCATCTGTGGGCGCAGTGCCCTGCAGTCCCCCTACACCATTACCTTCCAGCCTGAGCGGGGGTGGGGCAGGGTTGGGGGAGCCTGATATCAGACAGGGCTCTGCCCTTCTGAGCCCGCAGCGCCTCCGGAATCACCAGGTGTTGAGTCCGGCAGGTCCTAGGCAGGGAGACCAGCCTCCAGTCCTAGTTCATCAGTCTCTAGCTTTTGACTTCACTTTGTTCTCGTTCTCTGTCTCTCTCTCTCCCACTCTCTCTCTCTCACGCAGTGAGACTAAGAAGAGCTGCTACGAAATAATTGGCTTTCCTTGGAAATTACGTAACTTATGTTTCGTTTATAGAAAGTCCATATAATCATCTTGTCTCCAGCAAGGATTTTACTGGAAGTACCCACGTGGCTCCTTGCTTTGCCACTGCATATCCCCGTAGACCTGCTCTCGCGGCTTCTCTAGAGACCTGCCTTTGCGTCGAACTGAATACGATGGAAAAGACAGTTTATAACTCAGAGATTGAGTTTATAATGTTCCGTCATCTCGGAAAATTCTAGGTCGGCTCCGTCTTGTCCCAGTTTTTGTCCATAGGTTTTGCCGTTCCTTGTCTGCCCTGGATCTGTCTTGCGAGACTCATATTCGACAGCATTAGTAAGGCGCATTTCATAATCTTAATTTTGCAAATACAGCTACAAAAGCGACTTGGTTACCTTGTAGATCTGCTTCTGTGACTCACAATTCTGCCACCAGGTGGAAGTGGCGTGCCTGTTTCAGCAGTGAAAGCAAGTTTCCAGAAAGGTTCCTACAATGCCTTTTCTACCCACCTGCTACCCCGTTTTTCTCTTTTCAACTCTCTTTCCGATTTGGAACAAATTCTGCAGTTTCACATTTCCTAGACATCCCCACTCTGGGAAAAGAAGAGAGAAAGCTTTTGTACAAATTATTTGACTATGACCATTCATATTCAGCACACTTACAGAAATATTTATACTGTGGTTTATATTATGGGTACATTTATTTTCAACTTTGTAAAGCTTTGTTTTAGTTGAACTTGGGCTGTCCTTACCTGAAAGATACCAGATAGTTGTATTAATGAGGTTTCGATTTTTTTGTTTTTTGGTGGTGGCAGGGGGTGGAGAGTGAGCAAAATAAAACCTTCCTAGAGACCCCTGAGGGGCTCAACTGGCTAAGTGTCTGCCTTTGGCTCAAGTCATGATCCCAGGATCCTGGAATCTAGCCTCCCCCTCCACCAGACTCCTTGCTTAGCGGGGAGCCTGCTTCTCCCTCTCCCTCTGCTGCTCCCTCTGCTTGTGCGCTCTCTCTCTCTCTCTCTCTCTCTCTCTCTGACAAACAGATAAATACTTTATTTTTAAAAGAATAAAACTTTGGGACGCCTGGGTGGCTCAGTGGGTTGGGCCGCTGCCTTCGGCTCAGGTCATGATCCTGGGGCCCTGGGATCGAGTCCCGCATCGGGCTCCTTGCGTGGCGGGGAGCCTGCTTCCTCCTCTCTGCCTGCCTCTCTGCCTGCTTGTGTGTACTCTCTCTCTCTGACAAATAAAATCTTAAAAAAAAAAAGAATAAAACTTTGCTAGAAAGGTAAGATCTAAAATAACTGGAGGGGAATTTTGAAGGTCACCAAAGCAAAAGGGGACATGAGGCAACAACCACAGAGATGGGCCAGGGGCTATAAATAAAGGCCAAGGAATAAGTGTAGAAGTAAGGACTGATAAATGGGGAACAATTGGGGAGTGGAGAGTTTGGGGTGACAGCCCAGTGAGTTGGCCCCCTTAAAGAGATGAGCAGGAAGCATCCCTCTTACTTTAGGCTTTCTATCACTGCTGAAGCAGAGCCTGGGCTTTCTGAAAAGCCGTGATTCATTAAGAAAGGATGCAGTAGACAGGCTCCCATGACTCTTCCGTCAGCTCATCCCGTCCCCATGGTGTGGATTAGGTTCCTGTGGGAATTCAGTACTTCTGGTGCCATGTGTCTAGTTCATCTTCTCAAGTGTTCAAGGCTAGGATTCAGAGAAGCAGGAAAGGGTGTGTCAGGGAGTGGATGAAACATGGGATAGAGCCACATGGAGACAGAGAGTAGAGAGGTAGAATGCCATGGGGTCAGGAGGGTTCCAGGTGTGTTTTGTCTTCAGGGAGGGATTTGTTTGTTGAAGGACGGGACCAGGTGATGTTTCCTGCACAGATGTTCTTTCCTGGTTCCCAGTGCTGAGAATGTAGACCTGGAATCCCTTCTTGTGTGTTGGACTGGCTCCTAAGGTCTCCAGGTAATAATCAATCATGATGGTGATGGCAGGGCTTATGGGTGTGAAGAAACAGTAGGGGAACCTGCAGTTAATATAAAAGAATGTTCTAGATGAAGTACAGTAATTGGCTAGGAGCAAACTGGTCCACGTGACAATGATGTCTGGATGTACCATCAACATGTTTCCCAGCCTTTAGACTTTTTAGTTATCTAAAGTATTCCTTATCTACTGTCTCATATATAATTATTTTTGATCAATTATTTTTAAAATAAATTCCCATATGTTGAAGCAAACCGAATTCCCCGAATTGTCAGGTTGTTGGAATAAATCATAGACATTTACAAGAAACTAGGTATGGTATATTCCAATTTAGGCTGAAAAATTTTTGGGTATTAATGTGCATGGAGAAGAATGGGCTACACCCCGAGTTGCTCACAACAGTTGTCTCCTTCCCCTCCTTCAGGTCTGGGCTGACCCCTCGAGAATCCTTCCTTGATCAAAGCAGCACCTCACCCCCCACCAAGATTACTTTCAATTCTCCTCCCTCCTTTATTTTCCTCCTGGTCATCTCCCTCCTTGGCATGATGTTTGTCTATCTGTTTGTGTCTGTAACCCCCAGACTATGTAGCTCCGGAGGGCAGGAACTTTGGTTTTCTTGTTTCCTGGTCTATCTCTAATGCCTCGGACATGCCTGGACAAATGGGGGGGGATGAAGTTGCACAAATGGAGATGGTGCTTCTTGGGGTTCAGAGTAGGTTCATGTTTCAACTGGTTTTGTCTGGTAATTAAACAGAATGCCCAAGCCAACTGAGGGAAGGATTTTCCAAGAATATAAGAACCTATTCATGCTTTGGATTAGATCTAGCAGGGGTACTAAGCTCCGAGCCGCCCATCTAGATGCCAGTCAGCTGGAAAAGCGGGGGGGCCTGTGATGCCCTGGCGCCATTGCTTGAGTGGAATGCTGCCTTGTGGCAGACGATGCAGGGCGGCCGGTGTCCCCACCCCCAGTGCCTCAGAGTTATCAATTTTCTAAGGACTTCCTTCAAGCCTTTGGAAACGGAGACAGGGCAGCTGTGAGTCAAACCATGGGATCTAACTGGGGGTGTTTCTTGTTCTTAATCCCTCCTCACCGAGGTGCCTTAGGCCAGTCAACCACATATATCTGTGTCATCACCTCAAACATGAAGGAATAATAAGGCTTCCTGGCATCTCAAAGACATTATATATAGAGTCATTAGTTCATGTTTCAAATGGTTTCACATGTACAAGTATCATTATTTTGAAATAAACTCCTTCAAAGATTTTGGGAAAACCACATGTCAAAAATACTAAGCTTATAACATGTCTTCCTATTCATTTACTCTCCTCAGGCACCGGCCTGCCCAGCGGGAAATACCTTATCAGAAGTGTTTGTTGAGTTCCACTGGATACAGTCCCCTGTTGGGTGGTGTCTGAGGAGAAAGCGAGGGTGGAGGCCATTTCATGCCCTGTGAAAGAACCCACTTATGATGAGGGGGTCCCCTTGGAGTAGACTGAGTCTTTCTCAGCAATGTGTACTTCTGACTGTGTCTACTTGTTTAGGGCTTCTGAATACAGTCTGATAGATTATTCATCCTGAAAAGACAGATCCCAGAGCCCATATCTAGCCTTGGATCTTCAAATGCCTTGGGTAAGCTCTTCACCCTAATAGGACCTAAAACGTCTAGAGAACCAAGGGTAGCAGAATATTCCGCAGCCTGTCCCGGGACTCCCATGCTACTACTGCCAGCCCAAATGCCTTTGGAATGGAAAAGGTGTTTGTGGACGTCGATCCATATCCTCCTGCATAATAAAAATTCTATTTGTTGTCAGTTCAAAAAATTTTTGTTTTTTTAGCTTTCATAGAACATCAGGGAAATTAACATCTTTAACAGGCATTTTCAGGGCGCTAGAGAACCATAGTTATGAGGAGGCACTTGGTTTCAGAAAACTACGTGGTCCCTCCTCTAAGTGCAAGTTGGTAGAGTTGAAAGAAGTTTGAAAGTATTTTCTTTGAGGATTTCTCAGGCTTGGCTTGGATAAGTTTTCGGTCATATTACCTGGGGTCGAGGGGCTTCTGTTGCCGCGCTGTCTCTGCTCGGTGCAAAGATCAAGATCTGACTTCCATTTCTGACCTCCTGGGTTGGGTAGGAATGAGGCAGAAAAAGCATAGTAAGTGTAACAGCATCTAACAGAAGGCGTGGTGCTAAGATGTGGACACGCTTTATTCATTCCATCGTCCCGACTCCTCTGTGGGACAGGGACTGGCATCCCCGTGTCATAGAGGAGGACACAGAGGCTTGGTGGTTGAGCGAATTCACCTGACCTCACACAGTAATGAGAGGAAAGACTGGGATTTGAACCCGAGTCAGTTCGATATTGGAGTGTGAGGCGGTCAGCCACAATGTGGGCAGAGATGCCTCCCACTCCCGCCATTTTTCTTGGAACTAAATGTGAAAGAGGAGTTGAGAACTTTATTTTGTGAAGGTCTGAGCTAGGGCAGCTAAAAGCTATTTAGGATATGTCAAATACTGTATGGAGTTTCGCTATAACTTATTTAAATATAAAAACATTACTGGGGTGCCTGGGTGGCTCAGTGGGTTAAGCCTCTTCCTTCGGCTCAGGTCATGGTCTCAAGGTCCTGAGATCGAGCCCCGCATCAGGATCCCTGCTGCCCACCCCCCCCCCCCCCGTGATCTCTCTCTCTCTGTCAAATAAATAAATAAAATCTTTTAAAAAATCACTTTTTAAATGAATAAAGTAATCATAAAAGTATACAAAAGAAATAAATTACGAAAAAATAAGGGATACTAATGGCCAATCACATGGTAAATAGAATTTGTTTTGTCAAAATTATATTTAAATACTTCTTATATATGAGTGACAACCATTACCTTTTTTTTTTTTTTTTATGATGTCTCTAAACCAGGAGAAGTTGTGTGCACAAATCAGTGTTGTTGTGGCCTGTGTCTTTTTTCCTTTTTTTTTTTAACTGAGGTATAAAGGACATAAAACAATATATTCAGGGTACACTTTAATGATTTGTTTTTTGCATGTGCTGCGAAATGGTCACAATAAGCTGTTAGCATCCATCAACACACATAGTTACAAAGTATTTTTTTTCCCTTTGTGGAGAGAATGTTAAAGGTTTTCTCTCGGCAACTCTCAAACATATAAGACTATTAACTGTAGTCCCCATGTTGTACATTATATCCACAGACTTATTTATCTTATGACTGGAAGATTGTAACTTTGACCCCCTTCACCCATGGCATTTTTTTTTTTTAAATGACATGTGGCTGGTTCTCATGTAGCCCTTCTTCCCCACTGGCCATTCTGGGTGCCTGGGTGGCTCAGTCAGTTAAGTGTCTGCCTTCAGCTCAGGTTATGATCCCAGAGTCCTGGGATCGAGCTGCACATAGGGCTCCCTGTTCAGCCCTATTCTCTCTCCCTCTCTGTCTCTCATGAATAAATAAAATATTTTTTTAAAAGAAAGTAAACTATACTGCTTTTTACAGAAATAAACTGTTCAAAACTTCCAGGGAATTATATTGACAAACGCACAAATAGGAAAATAGAGGCATGCCCCAACTGCCAGAAGTTTCCAAGAGAGCCTCTTAAATAGATCAAGCATTTTAGATATACTTAGATTCTGCTACTGCTTAAGAAGTTGTAGTTAAAGACTTACTAGAGAATCTGCCAAGTGAATGGTAGAACGTTGAGACAATTAATCAATTCAGTAAAAAATTTCCTCAGACTACAGCGTCATACCCTAACATTTTTTGACTCTTTTACCTTTTAGCAAAGTTATAATGTTGCTATAGAAGGAAATCATCTCAAGCCTATGAAACAAATTTTGATAGTTAAATGAATATCATTAATATTTATTAGAGAAAGAAGCAATTCTTGGGCAGCTGTTATAATTTCAAATTTTTAAAATATTTGGCAGTTTTTATTTATCTTTTCTATAGAGAAGTTCAGAAAAGGTGTTTAGGATGATCTAATCATGGATATGTGGAAGGGTGATTTCTGAAAAACACTCATTAAAAATGAATATGTAAGCTTATATAAGTGCAATATATCCTATTATATCCATAAGATGGAAATAATGAGGGCTTAGGCTGCTAAGTTGCTGTTGAATTTTCTTGTATGCAGTTAATCATATCAAAGTCACCAAAAAAACCTCCAAAAAACCAAAAACCAAAAAACAGCTCTGCTATTCTGAAGTGATTTCTGACCTATTTCCCAAGGCATAACTTAGCAAATTGTATGTGCTAACGGTTGGTTGGATAAGGAATCGATCTAAATCTATGGAACTTTTGGCTAGGCTAAAATGAACAGAAGTCAAAAGGAAAAGCAGAGTTTTTACTAGACAGGTTCAACAAAAAGCAAAAGAGGACTCTGTTGGAATAGTAGCGTGAGAACAAATGTGGGAGGAAGAAGGAGACAAGCAACAGCTCTAAGTCACAGCTGTTCATTAGGATACCAGGATACAGGTGAGGGTCCTGACCGCTTCGGTCCAGCCTGGTGCAAATAGCCTTGTCATGCTTCACAAGGAATTCATCATTGCATTCTGTCTCCTCTTCACATCTTGCCATTATTTTGAGATTATGGATGCCACTATCGCAGCAAGGTTGAGACTCAAGTGATAAAAATCACATGGTCTTATCCTGGACTCGTAGATTTCTAATGGAAACATCCTGGCAAATAGGAAAAACATAGTTTCATGGACCCACGGACTTAATAAATGGAGTTTTTAGAAAGAGTCTTACTTTTTTTCTCACCTCAGAATCTTTAAGGGCAGTTGAGATATTACATGGAATTTAATTGGTAAATTGTACCTCTCCTATGACTGAGGGTAGGATACTCGTAGAATTCCTAGAGAAATCACGTTAGGATCACATTAGGATTTCATGTTTCTACCTGGGTATTCTCTAGATTCTCATTTAATAGTGAACAGTTTTCCATTTTTGTTCATGTTTCCTGAGAGACTATTAAGGTGCTGTGGATGGGGGTGGAAGCCAGGGAGAGGTTGTAGGACCTCACTTAGTGTTCCTATGTGTTCTCATACAGATTCTCATTTCTTCTACCTTCTTTGGTATAACAGTTGTCCTGGTTTCACATGTCTTCATAGCCTCTCATCCCATCCCTGTTCTTCCATTTTCAAAATTTCTCACAGTCGTGCTTATGGTTTAGAGAGATCGTTGCCCATAGCCTTTGTATCTCTACTGAATTCAGAAACAGTTTAAGATGAAGACGCAGGAGTCAGGAATATGTCCAGGAAACACCAATTTTATCGCTAATAAAGTTGATGAGAGACTGGGGCTCTGATGTGCAGCTGTACGTGGGCTTTGTCTGAGGACGGCCCACCAGAAGAGATGGTAGGTCCACAGAGCAGGCACGTTCACCACAAATGACTGCCTCACACCTGCAGGAACGCAAGAATCACTGAAAGAAGAAAGAGACTTGACTCTGCTTGATGAAGAAAGGCTGGGTCTTTCAGTGGATTTTCCCTAAGAAGGAAAAAGAGGAGCTTTGTCCGGTTCTAAACTACCAGCACTTGATGTTTAAGTAAAAGATTAGAGTGAGAGCATCATGGGAAAGCTATAGATTTTTATAACATGTAACATTGGATTTTTATTTATTTATTTGTGAGAGAGAGAGTGCGAGCGCACAAGCAGAGGGAGTGGCAGGCAGAAGGAGAAGCAGGCTCCTCGCTGAGCAGGGAGCGGGACCCTGAGATCAAGACCTGAGCTGGAGGCAGACACTTAACTGACTCAGCCACCCAGGTAGCCCTAAAATTGCATTTCCAGTCTGAAATAACTGAACACTTCACTCTCCTCCCCTCGCTTCTCCATATCTCCTCTCTGACCCTAACCTTATATTTTATTTAAAAAATAGGTAACATGTTTTTCAAAATTTTCATCTTTGAGGGGACTAAATAAGTAAATGACCCTGATAGCTGGTTGTTGCTAGAAAAAAAAAAGTAAAAGTTAGCTATTCTAGGAGCACCTGGGTGGCTCGGTCGGTTAAGCGTTGACTCTTGATTTTGGTTCAGGTCATGATCTCAGGGTCATGAGACTGAGCCCTGATTTGGGAGTCTTCTGCTTAGGGCAGAGTCTGCTCGTGATTTTCTCCCCTCTCCTTCAACCCCTCCCCTCCACTTCTGCAGGCTCTAAATAAATAAATGAATATATATATTTATATATATAACAAATAAAATATTTATAAAGTTATCTATTCTAATTTAAATCTATCATTTTTTGGTAAATGTTTCTCAGCTTTTGTCTTATAAATTGTAATCCCTTATAACAAATTGGCTCATTTGGCGGTGCCTGGCTAGCTCAGTCTGTAATCTGACTCTTGATCTCGGGGCTGCGAATTTGAACCCCACACTGGGTGCAGAGATCACTTAAAAAAATAAAACTTAAAAAAAGTAAATTAGCTCATTTGCATTGAAATACTATGCAGCCATCAAAAGAAATGAAATCTTGCCATTTGCGACGACGTGGATGGAACTAGAGGGTATCATGCTTAGTGAAATAAGTCAATTGGAGAAAGACAACTATCATATGATCTCCCTGATATGAGGACATGGAGAAGCAACATGGGGGGTTAGGGGGATAGGAGAAGAATAAATGAAACAAGATGGGATTGGGAGGGAGACAAACCATAAATGACTCTTAATCTCACAAAACAAACTGGGGGTTGCTGGGGAGAGGTGGGATTGGGAGAGGGGGAGTGGGTTATGGACATTGGGGAGGGGAGGCGAACCATAAGAGACTATGGACTCTGAAAAACAACCTGAGGGTTTTGAAGGGTCAGGGGTGGGAGGTTGGGGCAACCTGAGGGTTTTGAAGGGTCAGGGGTGGGAGGTTGGGGGAACAGGTGGTGGGTAATAGGGAGGGCACGTTTTGCATGGAGCACTGGGTGTTGTGCAAAAAGAATGAATACTGTTACGCTGAAAAAATAAATAAAATGGGGAAAAAGAAAAAATAAAAAAAAAAAAGAAATATATTTCCCAGTTTACCTGAAAGTATTCAATAGGAAGTTAAATGATGAATGTTCTTTAGAAATCTTTACAATTTCTTTTTTTCCGATTATGGCTCTTTTGGCCACCCTCTATGAAGTAGAGCAATTAGTTCTCTTTCTCAATCAGCCCTTTGCCTCTGTGAAGCAGATGCAAAACCATAAACAACGAAGAATGTTGGCCTCGCAGCAAGCTGTCATTGGGCTTGTATCTTAGGTAAGACAGATGACCTATTTTATTATTATTTTTTAAAGATTTATTTATTTATTTATTTGACAGACAGAAATCACAAGTAGGCAGAGAGACAGTCAGACAAAGAGAGAGGAGGAAGCAGACTCCCTGCCGAGCAGAGAGCCTGATGCGGGCTTGATCCCAGAACCTGGCATCATGACCTGAGCCAAAGGCAGAGGCTTAACCCATTGAGCCACCCAGGTGCCCCAACAGGTGACCTACTTTAGAGACAGCGGCCCCATTCAGACTCTCAGGTCCACAAAAAGGTGTGAGTCCCATTCTTTCACTGTGATCAAAATGACCATCTTATAAAAGTTGCTCACCTGCAGACGGTTCCAGAGACTACATTCTCAATATTTAGCAGAGTTACTGTTGAGAGAAATAATATTTAGCAAAGGTTCCTCAAAAGACAGTAGACCATTTATTCTAAAACATATCAGAGTAATTAACTTCACTAGTGAAAGATGAGGAACCAGATCGCAATGAATGGGTTCTGGCAGAACTGAGATTCTGTCACAGTTAAGCTAAAGATGCCACCAAGGACATTATTACAATGCAGTGTCCTCATTGACAGGACACCCCCATAAAAACTCCTGCCTCATCTTCATACTGAGTATCGTTATGTTCTCCTTACCAATTGGTCTGTCTGTATTTTGTAAGCCCTGTGATTTGCCTATCTACATTCTCCTTTTTGGTTTGATTAATAAAAGTTAAACTCAGATTTGTGGCCCAACTGTGACACACAGATATATCATTATAAAGAATATACTTTTCCCTAATTTTTTTTTAAATTCTCAAACTTCGAAAGAGCTGAAGGAATAGTATAGGGGACACATGTATACCTTTCACCTAGATTCACTAGTTGTTAATATTTTGTCCCTTTCGTTTTCTCTCTTACACGTGCACACACATAATTTTGGCTGTTTCTTTCAAAAACGTTGTAGATATCATGATACGTTACACTTACTCTTGCATAAATCTCCTAAAAATAAGAATAGCTATATCTAAATTTATGCACACCAGTTACAGCATATAAACTTTATCGCTTAACAATTTTGTGAACACATTTCCATGTACATGAGGCTCTCAGAATATTTGTCAAATGAATTAATGAATTTTAATGGCTGCAGACATCTCCACTATATAATTTATTATTGCATATTTTAGATTTTTCCAGAGTTTCACTATTATAAATAAAGAAACATTTCTTAGTTTTTCAAAAGATTTTTCCAGCTATGAAGTTGTACTATTTCATTCCCTTTTCTGGCAATTGGATCTTCATCAATTAGTCCCATTATTGATGCTTATGAGTACACGGACATCTCCCTGGTGCAGTGCCTGGGACATAGAACCTTCTCAGTAGGTAGTAGCCTATGTTTAGTAAGTAGTCAGAAAATTCCATGTCTGTATTAAATTTCAATTCAACAAATTCATTTTAAACTATCATAAGGTGGAGTCATCTGCTAAGTATAGGCATACAATAACAAATGAACAAAAGAGAAGTGCAAGAAAGAAAGAAAAAATTCCAGAAGCTACAATGCCAGTGACTGAATAATTGCATTATGGGGGAAGTACTCATAAAACCCAATGCTCCCAATGCTTCTGGTCCAGCAAATGTTTACATTTTTTTAAAGATTTTTTTTTTATTTATTTGAGAGAGGGGGGGAGAGAGAGAGAGAGAGAGAGTGAGTGAGCACGGGTAGGAGTGGAGGGAAGGGCAGAGGGAGAGGGAGAAACAGACTTCCCACTGAGCAGGGAGCCTGACACAGGGCTCCCAGGATCACGGCCTGAGCAGAATGCAGACATTTAGCCCAGTGAACCACCCAGGTGCCTCATCCTTCATTTTTTATCTTCTTAATCTAGAAGTACAAATAAATGCTATTTATCTTGCCGAGGAAAATATAGTGGGACTATCTGCCAATGAGATCTTCCAGTGGAATAGTCCTTGGATAGAAGGATAGAACTAGCAATTGTAACCAGATTTTTGGTTGTTGTTGTTTTTTTTTTTTTTTATAAGATTTCACTTTTTTTTTTAATTGAGGCATAATTGGCATACAACATTCCATTAGCTTCAGGTGTACAAAATAATGATTTGACAATTCTATATATTATGAAATGATCACCACAGCAATAATCTGTTACCCAACATAGTTACAGAATTCTTTTTCTTATGATGAAAACTTTTAAGATCTACTGTTTTAGCTACTTTCAAATATACAGTTCAGTATTGTTAGCTACCGTCACCATGCTGTACATTAAAATATTAAATAAATTAAATAAGGACTTATTTATTTATGCCTGGATATTTGCACCTTTTGACCCCCTTCACACATTTTGCCCACCACCCCCCGACAACCACCAATCTACTCTCTTTATCTATGAGCTCCTTTTTTGTTTTTCCTTTTCGTTTGTTTTTAGATGCCACATATGAGCGAGATCATGTGGTATTTGTCTTTCTCTGTCTGACTTATTTCACTGAACATAATGTCCTCGAGATCTATTGTATTTAACTCTTCATAGCATTTTTAAAAAAGATTTTATTTATGTATTTGAAAGACAGAGATCACAAGTAGGCAGAGAGGCAGGCACAGAGAGAGGGGGAGGCAGGCTCCCCGCTAAGCAGAGAGCCCGACGTGGGGCTTGATCCCAGGACCCCGGGATCACGACCCGAGCCGAAGGCAGAGGCTTTAACCCACTGAGCCACCCAGGTGCCCAACTCTTCATAGCATTTTAAAGCATGTCTGTCTTTGCATTCTGCAGTTGAAGGCCCTCTACCATTATCACCCGTAGTGTGACGGGAGTCTCTTCAGGGATTCCTAAACAATTTTTCTCCCTGCTGATTTTCCCACTGACTGTTTTATTGCTTGGATAATAATATGCAATGTTTAAATTTACAAAGGTGCCAAGGCATCATATTAATTAAATATTTTTAAGATGATGGGAATATGAGGAGGAAAAAAGTTTTCAGAATTAAGGATGTAAAATAATTTCATGATTTGAATAGAGTTTGTCTACAAACCTATTCTATGGAAAAGAATCGATATTCTGTTTAAAAATCAAATCTATTTCTGCCCCTTTTCTACAGGGTTTTGCCCCTTAGAGATATTTGTCAAGAGCAAGAGCTTGGGTTCTTTGTGTTGAGTTACTGTGTGTGAGTGAGTTGTATATAGTCCCTGGTGTATGAAAAGTTGAAACAGAAGCTATTTGGAAATCAGAGGAGAATTACCAGAGTGAGTGATTAGAGGGACAGTAGATGAAGTCATTATGAATTAAACTTGAGGACCCAGGAACTTAACACTTGGAGGAAAGGAAGAATATAGGGTCACAGAGGAACAACACAAGACACAAAGAAAATCCCAAGATAGGAGTGCCTGGAAGTTGACCTAGCTGAGCCCACGCAGTGGAATCACCTCTTCCTGGCTCTGGAACTTGAAGGGTCCTAATGGGAGCAGCTTATTCAGACAAACCCTTTCCTCTCTCAAAACTCACAATAGCAAGTTACTCTTGATTCTTTTTTAATAAGATTTTATTTGTTTATTTTTCAGAGAGAGAGAGAGAGAGGGTGCACAAGCAGGCAGAGGGGCAGGCAGAGGGGGAGAGAGAATCAGGCTCCCTGCCAAGCAAGGAGCCCGATGTGGGACTTGATCCCAGGACCCTGGGATCATGACCTGAGCCAAAGGCAGCAGCTTAACTGACTGAGCCACTCAGGCATCCAAAGTTACTCTTGATTCTTGAGTAATTCTCTAACTCTTGCTCAATTATTGGTTAAGGTAGCACTTGTATCTCAATAGCACTCGATCATAAGTGGCTTATGATATATCCGGGAAAGGCTTGAAGAGCTGATATAATCACAGAGATCACTTTGAGGTCATAGGAGGATAACATGCTCTGTAAAGGGGACTGGTGGTCATGCAAAGTCCTGAGTGTGACTCCAGTGAGGAAAAGACAACATGCAACTCAGGGCAAGGGTTGGAATTCACTGGGCCTGTCTGGCCAAATCTTGGTAGCTAAGTCGAATGCCATTTCCACAAAGGTGTGTGTTTTGATCTATTTTCTCAGTGAGTCCTACAAACAGATGGAAGTGGAAGCAAAATGGAGACACAGTCCGGAGAGGTGGAAAGAATGTAATGGCTGTCCTGATAAGCATTTTCCCTGCATGCACTTTCCCAAATGTGTGGGCACTGTGTGAAGAGAGAACTCTCACTGTCCCAAATGAGCAGCAGCACACCCATCCCACATCCGTGACCATGAGGCCAAGTTTGCCTGAATGTGCCTGAATGTATCTCTCAAGTCCTTTTGCTCTCTCCACATTCATGTCTGCATAGAGGTTTGTTCTCTCTCTCTATTTTGTATTAATTCAGCTTTGCTCTGTGAATCTGTATTTTTGTGCTACTCAAGATCAAGGGTCTGTCAGCCTTGTCCACTTCAGTGTGTTCAGTGCCTGGCACATAGCGGGTAGGATGGCTAGTTTTACGGCTGTGGTGTTCATGGGCAAGCACCAGTCTGGATGTTGCTGTGAAGGTATTTGTTTGGGTGTGATTAGAATTTAAATCAGTAGACTTTGAGTAAGGAGATTGCTCTACAGTATGTCTGTGGGCCTCCCGGGGACCAGCTGAAGGCTTTAAGGGGAAAGACTGAGTTCCTCCAAGAACTGATGAATTTTGCCTCTAGACTGCCTTAGCCTCAAGACTAAAACATTCTCTCTTTCTTGGGTCTCCAATCTGCCTACAAATTTCAGACTTGCTAGCCTCCATAGTCGCGTGAGCTAATTCTCCACACCAGATTTCTCTGTCTCTGTGTTTCTTTATATATAGATAGATATCTACCTTTATCTATCTGTTTATCTAATTATTTATGTCCTCTTAGTTCTGTTTCTCTGAACCGAGAATGCAGGCTAATACATACTGTGGACATTCAATAAATATTTGTGAGAGGAATAAATAGGAGGGAGAGTGGGGATGTAGCACCGTCCTGCTTGTTCCAAATAAACAAACTGTTCAGGAGTGTTGGGACAGGATAGTCAACATTAAGACACCACTTCAGGATATTAATTACCTGAGGAACTCATGGATGTACACAATGTCTTTCATAGATCTTAAAAAACTAAGCAGTGGATTAAAAAGTACATAATGGAGGGCACCCAGGTGGCTCAGTTGGTTAAGTGCCTGCCTTCGGCTTGGGTCATGATTCCGGGGTCCTGGGATGGAGTCTTGTGTTGGGCTCCCTACTCAGTGGGGAGTCTGCTTCTCTCCCTACCCTGGCTCCCTGCTATCTCTACCCTCCATTCCCCCCACCCCCTGCTCATAATCTCTCTCTCTCTCTTTCTCTCTCCCAGGTAAATAAATAAAATCTTAAAAAAATATATGTAATGGATATGTGGGCTCTTTGTTTTGGTGACTTAAAAGTTTTATAGGAACTGCTTTCTTCTAGAGCATGTAAGCTTACTTCAGCTCTAGTGGAGAATTCCCTTCACACTAGGATAGAGCCCTCCAAGCCATTAAATGAGAGGATCATTTATTGCAAATAGGTGCAATAGGTTTTCAGTTTGTAGTTTAAAAAGTTTAATCCAATATAAGAATAGTAAAGATAGAGAAAAATTGCATTTACCTAATTTAAGAAACATTTATAAACCATTTTGGTCTAATGAAATTATTAAGGTCTTATTTATGTTATAAATGTAAGCTATACAAAATTTCCTAAAATTTTTCATATGTTTAACCCTAAATTCATTTCAGCATTATCTAACACTGTGCCCACAGTCTTGTGTTGTGAAATTTAGTCAAACACCATTCTTTGAAAGGAAACAAATTAGATACTGAATACTTTGTTTAGATAGAAAGAAAAATTATTATTTAACCCTCGTTGATTATAAAGGAAGAATTATGATTTAGGAAATTAAGTAAGCCTCTACCTTAAAGAGAGTACTGTGTAGCTTACAAGAAATTGAAAAATGTGAGTTGTTCTACTCTGAGCTAATTTTCCCATTCATTAAAACGAGAGGATTTTCTATCCACTTAGTGAAGGCTGACATTTCATTCCACTTTATTAAAAATATTATAATTGATTTATTTCTGTTTATATTCTGTATCTTAGTCTATCCTTCATTGCCTAATGTAGAGGTCAGTAAACTTTTTTTTTCTGTAAAGAGGCAGGTAAATAGTTTAAGCTTTGTGGGCCATATAGTCTCTGTTGCAAACTACTACACAGAAAACAGCCATGTGGCCCTGTTCCAATAAAAACTTTATTAATAAAAACAGACACTGAATTGGGCTTGATTTGGCTTGTGAAATATGGTTTTCTGTCCCTTGGTCTAATCTTTTGAGTCATTTGTTTTATCTTCTGTAGTTAGACTTTGTCTTATTCAACCAGTTTGAGAGTTTAACCCATTTACATTTATTTTCAAAAATCATAAGTGGGACTTTATTTCCATCATTGTGTTTTATGGCTTCCATTTTTAAAGGGATCCGTGTTTTTCCTTACTCCGTGGGCAATAGTGCCTTTGCTTGTCCCTTCTCTGGTCTCTAGAAAGTTGTATACATTGTATTTGGTTTTACTGGTGAAAGTTTTCAGAATATTCTGTAACCCAGTCCAGGACATCTGGGCTTTTCAAACATGTTCTAGCTCTTGGACTTCCTGGGAAACTGTTCTATCTTAATGGTGATAGGATTTCACTTTTCATCTTGAAAGTCAGGTGTGGCCCCATGACTGACTTTGGCTAGTAATATGTGAGTGGTGGGGACACATTCCACTTTTAGGTGGTGTTTGAATAGTGAGTACACAATTCACCATGGTCCCTCTTTCACATCTCAACAATTTTGGAAGCAGAGATGAGCAGAGATGGAGCTTCTTCCGCAAGCCTGGGTCCCCAGTTGACTGTCTGTGGATCTCCCCTGATGACCTCACCACAGTACACATTGAAATAAACATTTGTAATTCTGAGTGGATGAGACTTGGCAGCTGTTTGAATGGCAGCAAAATCTGTCTTCCTGAGTGATAAGCTGATACTTTGAAATGTGACGCTGACGTGCTAAAAATCTAGGAAAGTGTTAAGGGTCCAAGTTAGAGCCAAGACTTTTGGTTAAATGGCCACCTGTGAGGACCTGCAATGCTTATGATCAAATAACTTCGAATTCTAAAGAAGAGTCTGCAAACTGTGGTCTGCAAACTGGCCCACAGGCCAAAATGGGGCCCACTCTCTTTTCATACAGTCCGCAGCCAAGAATGGTTTTTACATTTTCATATGATTGGGAAAAAAGTCAAAAGAAAAATACCATTTCACAATATGTGCAAATTACATGCAGTTCAGATTTCAGTGCCCATAAATAAAGTTTTCCTGGGACACAGCCATACTCATCTGTGTCATTACTGTCTGTGGCTGCCAGAGCCGCCAGGCTGAGCAGTTACAGCGGGACGGTGTCTCCGGCAGTTAAAGTAGTGACTATCTCAACCTCCGCAGAAAGTTTGCTGCCTCCCGCTTTAGACTCTGGAGAGAGAGGTTGGAAAACAATGTTAGGAATTGAGATATTGTGATTTGTAGGAATATATATTTAGTTTTCTTCCCTGGCACAGAGCAACTCAAATCCTTGGCATTTTCTAAGAGAGGAGAGCAGTAAAGGTGTCTTTTGTTATGTTAAGGAGGCGGCTTAGTCTGCACTTAAGGATGGGGCTTCTTTCCTGGCGAGCCAACATGAATGGAAGGTTGGGACTCTCATTTCCATCCCCTGATTTCCACAGAGGGTCTGGGGTTGAATCAGCCACCAATTGGCCAATGACTTAATCAATGATGCCTTTGTGACAAAGCCTACAGGAAAATCCAAAGGATGGTGTTTGCCAAGCTTCCAGGTTGTGACCCAGAGCCCTCCCGCCTGCCATCTGTCTGTCCACATCTGTCTGACGTGCCTTTGTTCAGAAACTCGCCCTGTGTATCTCTTCATCCAGCTGTGGGAACTGCTTTCCGAGTTCTGTGAGCCACTGTAGCAAGTTAATCAAACCCAAGGAGTGGGTCTCGGAACCTCTGATTTAGAGGCAGTCAGACAACTGGCTTGTGATGTGGATCTGAAGTGGGGCGGTCTTGCAGGACAGAGCCCCTGGGAATCTAATGCTGTCTCTGAATAGATCGGGTCAGAATTGGCGTCAAATTGTAGGACACCCCACTGGTGTCAGCAAATTGCTTGGTGTTTGGGGGAATCTGGGCTTTGGAATTGGGGAGGGTGTGAAAACAGGAGTGTTGATTGCTCTGGTTGGTTCAGTACTGTAAGAAAGAAATAAGCACAGAGAAGAGCTGGCCAGTTAGCAAGCAAGAGTAAGAGGAATAAAAAGAATTAAAAAATTAGGGGCTTACAGGATTGGAAGAGGCAACTGCTGCTTAATCCAATAAATAAACTATAAGACTGGGAGGGCCTTTGAGTGACAAAGGCTGATTAAAACCCAGTCTTGGGAAGGCATCAAATTAAGGGTACAGCCATCCCACTCATTGTTAAACCCTCTGAGTGAATTAAAGTGTCAAGGTCTAGCCTCGGCCTTGGTGCTCAGTAAAGCCTTTCAACTGAGCAGAAGAACTTGCAATCCATTCAAAGTGGGGTGGGGAAGAGCGCAAAAGAGAAACAGAAGGCATGGGGATAAGTGTGGGTGTGGGTGGGGGTCAGAGGGGAGAGGCATAGGTGGGGGAAGGCAAAGAAATACAGCAAGCTTCCTATTGGTGCTTGCAGCTGGCAGGAACTGAAGAGATAAGCTCAGTTTTGAGAGTCATGCTGTCAAAAGAACCATCTGCCTGAAGGAAAACTGACCATGACAGTTGGAGACTAAATATGACCCTTGGAAGGAAGGCAGAGTCCCTAAAGCCTATTTTGGGTGTGGCCCAGTAGAACAGAATCAGCAGAACTGACAAGGGGCAGAGCCAGGGGCACAGAGCACAGCAAACTTCCAGAATGTGCCATTAGGGCTAAGGCAGGAACACTTCCAACCCCAGTGGTGTTCCAGAATCACCACGGTGCAGTCACAAGTGAAGGGTGCATGTTGCGCGCTCCTTGGTAGGACTGGGAACTTAGCACAAACTTAGTCTCTCTTCATCTCCATCCCAACTTGTCTTAGCAAAATTTGACACTTTAGATCCAGGTTTCTGTGGCTGTTTTTTTTTTTTTTAAGTTTGTTTATTTATTTTTTTAGATTTTATTTATTTGTTTGCAAAAAAGAGAGTGCAGGTGTGCATGGAAGGGGAGAAAAGGGGCCGTTGGGGAGGGAGGGACAAGCAGACCTCATGCTGAGCAGAGCCTGGCTCAGGGTTCAGTCTCACAACCCTGAGATCATGACCCAAGCCAAAAACCGACTTGGATGCTCAACCTACTGAGCCAACCAGATGCCCCTTAAATTTATTTATTTATTTAAGTAATTTTGATACCCCACACGGGGCTTGAACTAAGGACCCTGAGATCAAGAGTTGCATGCTCTTCTGACTGACTCAGCCAGGCACCTCAACATTGTAATTTTTTCCCCTTTTTTTCTTTTTTTTATTTTTATTTGTTTATTTTCAGCATAACAGTGTTCATTGTTTTTGCACCACACCCGGTGCTCCATGCAGTACGTGCCCTCCCTATTACCAACCACCTGGTTCCTCCACCTCCCACCCCTTCGCCCCTTCAAAACCCTCTGGTTGTTTTTCAGAGTCCAGTCTCTCATGGTTCATCTTCCCTTCCAGTTTCCCTCAACTCCCTCTCCTCTCCATCTCCCCATGTCCTCCGTGTTCTTTGTTATGCTCCACAAATAAGTGAGACCATATGATACTTGACTATGAACAGACACTTCTCCAATGAAGACATACAAATGGCTATCAGACACATGAAAAAATGTTCATCATCACTAGCCATCAGGGAGATTCAAATTAAAACTACATTGAGATACCACCTGACACCAGTTAGAATGGCCAAAATTAGCAAGACAGGAAACAACATGTGTTGGAGAGGATGTGGAGAAAGGGGAACCTTCTTACACTGTTGGTGGGAATGCAAGTTAGTGCAGCCACTTTGGAGAACATTGTAATTTTTTAAAACCACGTCATTATGCAGCGTTTTCCCAGAAAACAACAGTTTGTTTGTGTTCAGTACTGCACTTGGAATGGAAATAATTATGAGACATTTCTATGTTTAGATGGTTTCAGAGAATCATTCCAGTCTCATATCATGATTTCTCTATTTCTTTGCTCTTAATTTTCTCCAATTCTTCTAGTAATTTCTGCAAAGGAACAGTGGGGGCAGTGACTGGGCAACGGTGTTGTTTCAGGGGCAACATGTAATTCTTAAGAGTTCTTGGGTCTTGGGGCACCTGGGTGGCTCAGTGGGTTAAAGCCTCTGCCTTCAGCTCAGGTCATGATCCCAGGGTCCTGGGATCGAGCCCCGCATTGAGCCCCGCATCGGGCTCCCTGCTCAGCGGGGAGCCTGCTTCCCCCTCTCTCTCTCTCTCTGCCTGCCTCTCTGCCTACTTGTGATCTCTATCTGTCAAATAAATAAATAAATCTGAAAAAAAAAAGAGTCTTTTTTTTAGGTCTTTAATCTCCACACCCAACAGTGACTCAGTGTACGGCCCTAGGCCAGACAGCTGAACATATCTGTTTCATTTCTTGGGGATGAAAGAGTATTAAAACCTTTCTGACCTCTGAGGGATTTTGTACAAAGTGTTACCGATGTCAAAAATTATAATACACATGCAATTACTGTTTCTTTGAAATAGACACCATCAAAGATCCTGGATAAGCATAGAGCAAGAAACGTATTCCAAAAGTATTTCCATTTGCATGGAACCCCTCCAGGGTATTTGGATTCAGTTGTACTTGATCATTCAGGTGTAAGTATTTACTGTGAGCCTTGACTGATGTGAGCTCTGAGGTAGGTGTTAGATGTGTAGAGCCCGATGGAGTAGGGGCTTTTGTTCCCACTCATGGGCCCACGGGCAGGCCAGCCTCAGATAGGATTGTCTGCGACCAAGAAGAATCCCTTTCTAGGTCTCCTAGAGGAAGGTTACAGTAGAGAACACCTCTGTGGCTCACTTGGAGAGGGTCCTGAGCTGGTCCTCCCAGGGTCCCCGTGGGTCTGGCATCTCCCATTCTGTATCTGTCTGTGCATCTGCTCCAGGGTGAATGATCAGAAGCTGTCATTTTTCTGAAAAACCATACTTCGACATTCTTGCCAGAATTCACTTCCCATGAACATAAGAAATGATCTCAGAAGTAATCACGTGGTTATAACTGTTTCAGGGCAGTGGTTCTCAAATGTAGCCCCCAGACAGCAGCAGCATCATTGCCTTGGGATTTGTTAGAAATGCCAGTTCTTGGGCTCCATGCTAGACCTACCAAATTATAATCTCTGGGGACAGAGTGCAGCAATTAGTGTTTTCACAAGCTCTCTAGAGGCATCGGATGCACACTGAACTTTGAGAATCATTGTTGAAGGGGATTGTTTGTCAGTAGGAGGCTAGACCAGAACTACCAAAAAATGAAAACAAATAAAAGAAAAAAAAACTTTTTCTATGCTTGAAATTACTCTGTGTGTGTGTGTGTGTGTGTGTGTGTGTGTGTGTGTGTGTGTTTGTTTCTTTTTTTAAAAGATTTATTTATTTGAGAGTGAGAGAACGAGTGCATGGGCACCAGTGGGTCGGGGAGGGGCGGAGGGGGAGGATGACAGGGAACCTCAAGCAGACTCCACAGTGAGCCACAGGGCTGGATCTCAGGACTCTGAGATCACGACTCTGAGACCATGACCTGAGCCAAAACCAAAAGATGGACTCCTAACCAACTGAGATCCCCAGGTGCCCCTGAAATTACTCTTATGTGTTTATGTTTGTATGATGAATCTTGGAAGTATGGCCAGGGGTCTGATGTGGGCACAACTGAAATATGTATCAGACATAAATTTGAATTCCAGCATGGCATTTCTGGATTAATAAAGTGAAAAAAACTTTCATAAAAATGGAAAGTTTGGGGAGGTAGAAAAACAAAAGAAACAAAACAGACAAAAAGTGAAAAATTTCACTTGATGTACAACGCATAAAAAGAAATTTTATATACAAGCTAAGGAGTTGAGCTTGGGTCCATAGACAATAAAGAGTGAAATCAGTTTTAAGCAGTGAAATTTGACTCTGGTGGCCCTTTATGAGATAGTATGATGAGGGGTGGCAGCTGGATGCAGGGAGGTGGACGGTAGGGATATGGAAAGTTATGATTCTGGTCCAGATGAGGCAAGGGAATGGGGATAGATGTGGAGGGCAGAAGTCCTTCCATTTCTATCTCCAAAACACCTCTCAGGCTCATTTCTGTCATCTACTCTCGCATACCCTGTGCTAGGTTCATTCCCTGAATATTCTAGCATTCTAGGCTGTTCTGCTCACTCATACATTGCATAATTGATGTCTTTCTTTTTTTCCAGAAATAAACTTTTTCGCATCTTTAGAGATCCAAGTCCATTTTCCTTGTCCATGATTCCTTCTTTGCTTCCCCTTCTCTGAGTTCTTTGCTCTGTCTTCTGTATTCCAACAGCACTTGTTCCTATATTAGCTATAGACAGATGTGTCCACGGTCAGGTGTTATTTCTCTGCTAAGGTGGCTACTTTGCCCTATTAAATTTTGAACTCTCTGAGAATAGAGTGATAAATAAAGCAGGATGAGGAAGATGGGAATTGCTATTGCATGTAGTCAAGAAAGATCTCACTTAAAAAAAAAAAAAAAGAACCAGGGGCACTGGGGTGACTCAGTCGGTTAAGTAGCCGATACTTGAGTTTGGCTCAGGTCATGATCTCAGGATCCTGGGATGGATCCCTATGTTGGGCTCTGCCTTTAGCGGGGAATTTGCTTAGGTTTCTCTCCCTTTGCCCCTCTCTCTACTTGCTGTCTGTCTCCCTCTCAAATAAATAAATGAATCTTTAAAAAAAAAAAAAGAAAAAAAAAACCCCTTGTATACCTGCAAACCGAAAAGATAACCAATATAACATAAAGCTCAGAATTTTACCAAATAAGACATAATATACATGAAAAAAAAAAAAAAGATCGCATTTAAAAAGATAACATTTGAGCCAAGACCTGAAGGAGGTGAAGGAGAGAGCTTTGTGGGTATGCAGGGGGAGGAGTGTTCCAGGAAAAGGAACAGCACGCAGAATGGGAGAAGATATTCACAAATGACAGTACAGACAAAAGGTTGATATCCAGGATCTATAAAGAACTTCTCAAACTCAACACACACAAAACAGATAATCATGTCAAAAAATGGGCAGAAGACAAAATGTTCATCATCACTAGCCATCAGGGAAATTCAAATTAAAACCACACTGAGATACCACCTTATACCAGTTAGAATGGCCAAAATTAGCAAGACAGGAAGCAACGTGTGTTGGAGAGAATGTGGAGAAAGGGGAAGCCTCTTACACTGTTGGTAGGAATGCAAGTTGGTGCAGCCACTTCAGAGAACAGTGTGGAGATTCCTTAAGAAATTAAAAATAGAGCTTCCCTATGGCCCTGCAATTGCACTGCTGGGTATTTACCCCAAAGATACAGATGTGGTGAAAAGAAGGGCCATCTGTACCCCAATGTTTATAGCAGCAATGGCCACGGTCGCCAAACTGTGGAAAGAACCAAGAAGCCCTTCAATGGACGAATGGATAAGGAAGATGTGGTCCATATACACAATGGAGTATTATGCCTTCATCAGAAAGGATGAATACCCAACTTTTGTATCAACATGGATGGGACTGGAAGAGATTATGCTGAGTGAAATAAGTCAAGCAGAGAGAGAGTCAATTACCATATGGTTTCACTTATTTGTGGAGCATAACAAATAACATGGAGGACATGGGGAGATGGAGAGGAGAAGGGAGTTGTGGGAAATTGGAAGGGGAGATGAACCATGAGAGACTATGGACTCTGAAAAACAATCTGAGGGTTTTGAAGGGGCGGGGGGTGGGAGGTTGGGGGAGCCAGGTGGTGGGTATTATGGAGGGCACGTATTGCATGGAGCACTGGGTGTGGTGCATAAACAATGAATACTGTTACATTGAAAGGAAATAAATTTTAAAAATGTAAAAAAAAAAAAAGAAAAGAAAAGGGGAACAGCAAGTGCAATGACCCTGGAGTGAGAGTAGGCGTGCTCTGTTCAAGGAATGAACGCAGAGGAGAGCAGGGGTGGGTGGGGAAGAGCAGAAGTTGGTTATGAAAGGATTGGTAAGATTGTTCCAATTTAGCCATTACTCTGAATGATAGGGAAGCCACTGGCAATTTTGGACATATATGTCATAATCTGATTTATGTTTTAAAAGTATCATTTGGCTGCTCTAATGAGAATAAACCACAGATAGTAGGGATGAAAAGAAGGAGTATGAAAGGGAGACTATTGTAATGGTACAAAGAAAAGATGGCAGTAAGGGATTTAGGTGGAGGAGATGAGAAGTGGTGAGATTCTGCATTGACTTCGAAGGTGATATGTTTTGCTGTTCGACTAGATATGGGATGTGAGAGAGAGGAATCAAGAGACTTGAAAAAGGAAGCCCTTCTACACTCTTTGTGGGAATGTAAATTGGTATGACCACTATGGGAAACAGTATGAAGATTCCTCAAAAAATTAAAAATAGAGTTCCCATATACATGATTCAGCAATCCCACTTGTAGGTATATATCCAAAGGATATGAAAACAGGATCTTGAAGAGGTATCTGCACTCCCAAATTCATTGTGGTGTTACTCACAAAGCTAAGATAGGGAAGCAAGCCAAGTGCCCATTGATGGGTGAAGGGATAAAGAAAATATGGTGCAGGGAGCCTGCCTCCGCCCATTTCTCTGTCTGCCTCTCTGCCTACTTGTGATTTCTGTCTGTCAAATAAATAAATAAAATCTTAAAAAAAAGAAAATATGGTGTGTATATATATATGAATATATATAATTGAGTATTATTCAACATTATAAAGGAAGGTGATCCTGCCATTTGTGACATAATGGGGGAACCTGGAGGACGTTATGCTCAATGAAATAAACCAGACACAGAAAGACAAATACTGCATGATCTCATTTGCATGTGGAATTATGAAAAGTTGAACTCTTAGAAACAGAGAATAGAAGAGTGGTCACCAGGGGCCCATGGTTGGGGGAAATGGGGAAATGTTGGTCAAGGAACAAATATTCAGTTATAAGATGAGTAAGTTCTGGAGACCTAATGTACAGTATGGTGACTATAGTAATAATACTATATGACTAAATTATTAAATATTGTATTGAATATAATATTATTGAAATTTGCTAAAAGGGTAAGATGTTAGGTGTTCTCACCTAAAAAAATAAATGAACCTATGTGAGATGATGGATGTGTTAATTACCTTGATTATGGTAATCATTTCACCACAACTATGTATGTTTACGACTTTTTCTTTGTGTCTCTTCTTCACATTCTCGTGAATGTTTTTATAGAATTTGTATGTTTACTGTAGAATTTGTTCAATGTTTCAATTGTTTTAATAGAAAACAAAATTATGAACATCTCCTGACTTCTATTATTCCTTCTTTTTTCCTCTATAGCATTCTCCATCCCCTAAACCTGACATAACCTGGGAACAAGTAACCTGTTACCTCAATATCCATAATTCTATAGAACGTGACCCTAGTAGAGAAGGTTTCTCACAAAGACAATTGTTCGTTGTTAGCTATTCAAGATCGTTTGAAGAGATATTTTTTCCTAGCCTATGCTTTCCATGCAAAACTAAGAATTTGCCAATTGCCAACAGCTGACAAGCCGTGTGTTTACTAGAAAGGGCGGGCCTAGGAGAACTTGGTGTAAAGGAGAACATCTGTCCCGTTATGGAAATTAACTATACACTTCCAAAGCAAGTTTCATACAAGCCACTTCATTTGAAGTCTCTGTTGAAGAAATCTCCAATTTGGCCAAAATACTTCTACATGAGAAATTGTGGAGTTATCAGATCATTTATTGTACTGGACCGGTCTGAACTGAGGAATAAATACTGGCACATGCCCATCTCTTAATTAGTGTGTGTTACTGTTAGCCTCTAATGTCCTAACAATCATGGGATTATCCTTTAATAATGACTAAAGCGAGAACAAAGAGAAGAGCGGCACAGGCACTTTTAAGCCAAAATGGCACAGAGAACGGAGGTTGGTCACGGGTGAGTGTGCGAGTCCTCAGGGGCTTGATGATCCGCTCTCTCTGGGTCAGGATGGCTCTCCGGGCCCCAGCCCACTTCCCTGGTCCCTGCAGGCGGTACTGGTAAGGCGTGCACGGTCCAAAGAAAATTTCCATAGCCAACTTCGGATCCCACAGGAAGAGTGAGAGCAGGTTGGGTTTCACTCCTATTTCAGAGGCCATCTCATCCATGTAATCCACGTACTGCACTCTGAGTGTGTCACGAGGGTTATTCAGGAATCTGAAATCAGAAGGGGGGAAAAATAAACAACCGCAAGTCAGATGACAACCCCCAACCCTCCAAGCACAATTTCTTCTAAACATCTGTGGACCTTGTATGAGGGAATAATCCACAGGAGAAAGAATGAATAGCTATTGAAAATTTCTCAGGGGTTCTTTTTTAAAAAAAGATTTTATTTATTTATTTGACAGACAGAGGTCACAAGTAGGCAGAGAGAGGAAGGGAAGGAGGCTCCCCGCTGAGCAGAGAGCCCCATGCGGGGCTTGATCCCAGGACCCTGAGATCATGACCCGAGTTGAAGGCAGAGGCTTTAACCCACTGAGCCACCCAGGCGCCCCATCTCAGGGGTTCTTAACACAATATTCACACAGTGTATTTTTCACTCTCAAATCCTTGCCGGGGTCTTGGATAGTCATAGGTGGGGTTCAGAAGATTTTTGTCATATTAATGATACTCTTTTCTGAAATCTTCTGTACTTTGGCCATGCATCTGATTCTCATTCAGGATATAGTCTCATTTCAGTAAACTGGTGGGAAATATGAATTATACAGGCCAGTTATTCAGGTAGGTGTGACACTAATTTCATTTTTAGTATTAGTGAAATGCAGTTCTTGGCCGACCTTCTTTAACAGCTCCTGGATAACAGACTCTTCTTAGGATGAACCCTTTGATCGTAGAGAACAAGCTGTGACGTCCACGTGGTAGATTCTCAACAGGTATTTCTTGCATAGAAATACATTTCCAACCCCAATGGTTGAGAGTAATTTTCAATTAAGAAGATTTGGTACAACCTACAAGCCTCTGATTTCATGTCAGAATTTTAATTGGATTCTGTAATGATTTGCCAACTCATTTCTCACATTGATTTATCTTTCCAAGTCCTTAGAAGAGTGAACAACCCTTCATTTCATGTTTGCATTTCATACACTTTTGCACCTCTAAGGCTATACTATGACATAAACTTATAATTGTATGCTTACATCGCATTACAAGAATTTTAAACAAAATTCTGAAGTTTCCACATTGGATTATTCTGTATCCATTCTTCCCACACATACTCCATACATTTATGTTATGCTCGATTAAGAAGAAATGAAATTGATATTTGAGATCTCATCTAGGCAAATACACTCAGATTCTATGATGAGAAAAATACAGAGCATACTTGATAGGCAAACCATTCCACTTAAATGCTTTCAACTGACTTTCACCAAGAAGCAAGTTTCTTACTCTTTTTCAATTTTTTTCCTCTTCTTTCTTATGTCATCCATCATGCCCCCCACCGAAGGTAATTTGTTCAATCCTAGGAAAGAAAGAAGATGAATACCCTGAGAATCCGTTTGGCAGAAAACATCACGAATGAGTTAGTACAAGATTAGGGGAGATGGATCCAGGAGTTACTCTGGAACTCCCTCCATTCATTGTTTAATCAGGCATTCAATGTAAAGGCATGTCCTTTAATGAGTCTGCACCTTGACTAGTGGAGACCTCAAAGCTCACAATGAAGGATGGACTGAAGGGAGCTGCACCGAAATGACAAGACACAAAGTAATGTGTGTGTGTAGTCCCTTTACCAGAGTATTCATGCTGGGTGTCCCTTAAATAGTGAGTTACACTTGTTGATTTATGTTTTGAATTCCTTTACAAATATATATTATATCTACTAATAATGACTCATTGTCTTCTGATTGTTGTCATTGGACAGAGATTTCATCTTAATTTTCCATCTTAACTCATGGAAGACACCTTCCTATAATTCTCCTTCACTTCTTTGATGAGTGACATCCTATATTTCGAGAAATACAGAATGTTCCAGAAAATATAGGGGACTTTTTAAAGGAGAAACAAATAAGCAGAATTATCACAATGTGATTGACATAATTTCACAAAGTTAGGTTCTTGTTTTTCCTTTTTTTTTTTTAAAGATTTCATTTTTAAGCAATCTCACACCCAACATGGGGCTTGAACTCACTACTCTGAGATTAAAAGTTGCATGCTCCAGTGACAGAACCAGTCAGGCGCCCCCATAAAGGTAAGGTTTGAATCTGTCTCATCAATTCATTCTCAACCTTTGAATTAATGATATAATAAATAATAATAGTAGTTATAACAGCAGTGGCTAATCTTTCATTCAATATTTATTGAATGTCCATAAAAGTCAGGGTGCTTAATTATTAACTTTTACCACCCTGCAAAGTATATGTAAATATTCCCATTTTTATAAATGAGGAAACTGTGGAGGTCAGGGAACATGACAAGATCATGCAGCCAGTACATGGAGGGGCTGAGTTTTATGCTTGGGTTTATCAAAGGTCTTTATTTCCTGTCTATACTCTAGGTTGAGATCTTTCTTCTACTGCCCTCACTTCCTATACTATATACTGTCCTGAAGTGCTCTAAAGAATTCTTGGCCAACAACTGGTCACTAGTTGATATGTAAAGTCACGGTTTTTAAATCTTCATTTAAAAAAAAAAGATTTTATTTATTTATTTGACAGAGAGAGAGATCACAAGTAGGCAGAGAGGCAGGCAGAGAGAGGGGGAAGCAGGCACCCTGCTGAGCAGAGAGCCCAATTCAGGACTTGATCTCAGGACCCTGAGACTAGGACCTGAGCCAAAGGCAGAGGCTTAACCCACTGAGCTACCCAGGTGCCCTAAATCTTCATTTTCATACAGGAATCCTAAAAGTTAAATAGCGATCGAATCCCAAAGTAACAAATCTCAAGTGGCACAATTTCAGATACTGTACAGGTTAACCTCAAGCTATGTTTTGCAGCAGAAGAGCGTTGCGATGCCTCTGAAATCACACTATCTGGATGGCCATCTTTTCTAAACATGCATAAGGTCAGCACATACCTTTGAATACACGGACGGCCCATCGGCTCTGGAGTTCTGATGTGGGAATGGTGGCTCCCACTGGCTGGAGAATGCCAATGAAAGCCAGGGTTGGTTTCTCCAGTTGAGGAGGGAAGACAAATTTAAACATGGAGCGCTGGCTGTCCAGTACTGTTGGATTATTTTCCAAAAAGGGGAAAGAGAAAGTATATCCTGTGGCAAAAATGACAACATCGAGGTCCTCTTCTGTGCCGTCTTCAAAGATGGCGGACGTCTCTGTGAACTCTCTCACGTTTGGTTTTATCAGAACTCTTCCAGATATTATGTGATTGGGTAGATCATCACTGAAAGTAGCTTGATGGCTCAGAAATCTGAAGAATAAAAATGGAAATCCAGGAAAATTAATATGTCTTTTTGGAAAGGCGTTGAATTCAGAAAATACTTTAAATATTTTTTTAGTTGACTAAGAAAAAAAAAAGACTGACATTTTTGTTTTGTAAAATATTTCCTTGACTCCATACTTTCTCAGAATTTTCACTGAATAAACATCCTGTATTTATTAGAATGTCGATAACATTCATTTGACGCTTACTATAAGCATAGAGAAGATTTTGAAATGTGGCCAGTAAGTTTATACCGGTGATCATATTAATATCTCACTTCTTTAAGCACTTTTCTGGGGGAGAGATTTTTAAAAGCAGTTGGTGGAAGTGTTCATACTAGAACAGCAAATCAGATCATACACCGATTTCCATTTATTTTGAGAACCTGCACACCATTTTTATAAATTTTACCGACCATTAGTAGTATCCCTGCTTCCACTCTGACTCCCTACCATTTCTCCTCCATTCAGGAGCAGGAGTGATCCTTTTAAAATGTAGGATTACATCCTGATGAGTTTCTATGTCACTAAAAATGAAATCCAAAGCCATGTCCATGCTGTAGCCCTGAAAATCCCTCTGGGGACACCTGGGTGGCTCAAATGATTGAGTTCTGACTCTGGATTTCGGCTAAGGTCATGGTCTCAGGTCATGGTCATGAGATCCAGCCCCACCTTGGGCTGTGCGCTGGGTGGGGAGTGTGTTTGGAATTCTCTCTTTCCCTCTGCTCCTCCCTCGCTGGTGCTCTGCCTCTCAAATAAATAAACCTTAAACAAAGTAAAAAATAAAAATCCCTCTGTGACCTGGCCCCTGCCTATGTCTCTGAACTTATTTCCTGCCACTCCCCCCTCCCAGAGGTCTCACTGGGTTCCATGCTCTTCCTTGAATAAAGGGTGTTCATTCTGGCCTTTGAAGTAGGTGCTTCTTCTGCCTAGAATGTGATTCTCATCTCAGATGTTCTCTCAGGACTCACCTCCTCACTTCCTTTAGGTCCCCATTCAAAGGCTCTCTCATCATATAAGCATTCCAGAGACACCCCATCTAAAAAAAGATTCCTCTCCCCAACTCTGCTTGCTGTTTCTTCATACCATGTATCACTCCATATAATTGCATTATGTTTTCACCAGTTGGTTTCTCCCCTACTAGAAAGGTGGCCCAGCAAGAGCTAGGACACTACCTGGCTTTGTCCTTCTACTCCCAGTATCCAGATACCTATTTGATCATGGTAGGAACTCAGAAATATTTATTAAGTTTATGTAGGCTGTACGCATAGTCAATTTTATGTGCTTCCACATTTAAACCTCGCAACAGATAGACAGATATATAGATAAATACAGATTACATTTTGACAAAATAAAAAAAAAGAAAATATTTAACTAAAATATTTAACTAAGGCAGAGGCAAAATTACTTCTTTTAAAATCCTAGAACAAGGGCACCCTGGTGGCTCAGTCTGTTGGGTATCTGCCTTTGGCTCAGGTAATGATCCCAGGCTCCTGGGATGGAGCCCTGCATTGGGCTTCCTTCTCAGCTGGGAGTCTGCTTCTTCTCTCCCTCTGCCCCTCCCCACTGCTCATGCTCTCTCCTTCACATGCTTGCTATCTCTGTCTCTCAAATAAATTAAAAAAAAAAAACTTTTAAAAAATCATAGACAGGGGCGCCTGTGGCTCAGTGGGTTAAAGCCTCTGCCTTCGGCTCAGGTCATGATCCCAGGGTCCTGGGATCGAGCCCCACATCGGGCTCTCTGTTCTGCAGGGAGCCTGCTTCCTCCTCTCTCTCTGCCTGCCTCTCTGCCTAGTTGTGATTTCTCTCTGTCAAATAAATAAAATATTAAAAAAAATCATAGACATACCTGTGTTGTGGGAGCAAACCATAAACATCATGGTTAAATCGAGCGTTTAATTTATTCTCTGCCCATCTGTTGATTAAGAATGTAGGGTAACATTTGTTGAGGACAGTCTTAAAACGAGTGAAGAGAATAGTGTCCACAGGCATTCCATAATCCCAGACCCGGTTCCAAATCCATGCACCCCGCCTTGTGCTGAGAAACACCTAGGAGAGAATGCAAATGAATGAAGAACAGATGCCTCACAATGTAGGTCTTTCCTTTCCCGGTTTTTCTGATGTCTCTCATTTGGCTCTTGAGAAATGGATAACAACTATATTGACTTGTTCTCAAAGGCAGATAGACCAACAGATACAAGCAAACACACTCATACAAATGGACACATCTGACTTGGTTGCCCTAGTTCCAGGGAGCTCCACATGCCATTCTCTGGATCTCACTCACTATCCTTCCTATGCTTTCTCCAAAGCAGTGTTTAAAGCCTGACATCTCTTACATTGCAAATTCTGGACATACACAATGATGCAAGAGGGCTAGCGATCAACACATTCCCACACACCATCTACCTGCTAATTATATTACAGAATTTAGAATACTTAGTTAACAGGTGTCCCTTGAAATCTAAGTATGGAAGGAATCAGAGTTGGGAGATGTATCATGTGTCATGTCAGTGAAAAATAAAGGGATTTAGAGTGGTTTTCTGGTAGCGTTCATATTTGTAACGAGTGGCAGAGCTGGCGAAGCCTACACCTTCTGGTAAAAATAAACCATATGATGGTCAATAAAGTTTGAAATTTTAATTTTTATTCCATTCTCATTTTTAAAATGTATTGCCGAGATGTCCACCAAGAAAGCAAGTGTGAGGAGGTAATTAACAACCAGGACTGAAGCAGTGTATGGGTACACCTGACAGATTTCATGCAATGTTAATATCTCAGAGGGCGCTGGGCAGGATGCATCTCGGGAAAGAAAATTGTAGGAACCAAACCTGTGAAGCTACGTGACTGAGCTCAACCGCCAGATCAGCTCCTGAATTCCCAATGCCGACCACAATGATTTTCTTCCCCCGAAATCTCTCTGGACTCTTGTATTCCCAACTGTGAATATATTGACCTTTGAACCTCTTGATTCCTGTGGGCAAGAAAGCATTGCTCAAGCCTTGGTCATTATTTCACATTATTTTTTAAAGATTATTATTGAACTCAAAGTCCATCCTACTCCCCTTCACTGTTCTGCAAATGCTGGACTGTGGACCGTGTCTGCCCGTCTTCCGACAGAATAAATCCTCATACAGTTTTGTTCTACACCTCAATTTCCATGCTTACACTCAGACATCTAATGCCTGTCTTCTTCTTACTTTATTTGTGTTCTTTACTTACTTACCTTTTTGCTTACTTAACCCTGCCAAACCTTCAAAGAAGAGTTTGTCTCCCATTTAGGTAGTACATCTTCCTCATCCTTCATTCTTGTCATTTACAACTGCTGCTTTGGACCTACTTTCCTGTCTTGCTTTCCCAACTCAAGCATCATCCTTGTCTGGATATTTTCATCTCTTCCTGGGCCAAGTACCCTCTTCCCACCAGCACTATTCACTCTGCTCTCCAACGGGGCACAAATGCTCCACCATCACCCACCAGGATCTGAAACTAAGAGAATGTAGGAACTTTGTATTTTTGCCTAAAAATATGCTCTGACTTAAACAGAAACCTTGTATACCAAAGTCATAAAAGCCGGTTGATTTTGCAGCACTTCATCCGTTAAACAGCACTGGGGTCTGCACATAAGGGCTTCATTTGTTCCTCTTGTGGTGCTGAACAGCTCTAGTCCCTCCTGACTGAGGATCAGTCCTTACCCTGTTCCTTTCTCCCTACAGAATCTGATCCCAAACTCCAGGTTTCTTTTGGAAGTAGTTCTTCGATCCTCCCCTAGGGAGCTCCTGGCATGGATATAATTGTTCCCAAACTCCATCTTTGCAAGTTCAATAGTCCATCAAATTTCTTATTGTGTCTATTTCAGTATTTCCACTCCCCTTGGTCCCACTGCAATTCCTCTCATTTCTTGAAGACAACCTTTTTTTTTCCTCATTTTTACCAAACAACAAAGATCTTAAGGGAGTGTCTCAACACCTGAAAGTTACTGTGTGTTCATCCATCTTTCCTCTGTCTCCTTTCCCCAGGAGGAAATATTTCTCTTCTATTCCAAAACGAACCCTTCGCCCTGTGGTCAAAATGCGGGGCGTGGGCGGGGGGTTAGGTTAAACAATATAGGCACAGATCTCAGCTTTTTTTCTACTAGTGACATTTGCAATGCCTAAAATGGAAATGGTTTCACTTAGCTCATAGAAATGGTATAAGGATCCCTTAAAATGTTCCTGTATAGTGCTTGAGAAATAGGTTTAATGCTCTTCTTTCAGTATCTTTAATCACAGCCCACCCTCTCCCATTTTTAACGAACATCTCTTCAACCTTGTTACCTTGTTACCTCCTCAGTCTTCCTCCCTCATACAGGCAGAATCAGCTCTTCCTGGAGTCTTGCCTGTCTCCGGAAACCGCAACTCAGTTGCTCCAACCAACAACATTGAGAATTATCCTCGACACCTCTCTGTTACATCTCACATCTGGTCCATCTGCAAATTCTATCATCTCTATGTTCACATCTACTCAGGATCTGAGCACTTCATTATATCTCCACTGCCCACCCCCACCGCACCACCCCGGTTCCAACCTACCACCATTTCTCACCTGCATTTGTGCAGGTTTCCATCTCGTTCCCTGACTCTTCTGGACATTGCTGTTGAGCAGATTAGAGCACGTCTCTCCTCTCTGTGAAAGCTTCTAACACTTCTTACCTCACTCAGAGTCAAAGCCAGAGTGAAAACCATGGCTCACTGTTCACTCTCTGACATCATCTCCTTCCCACCCCTTCCGCTCCCACAACATGCGACCTGTGAGGCTCACTCCCACATCGAGGCCCTTTTACCTGCTCTTCCTTCTCTGTGGTGTGCTTTCTCCCCCTACCTGCCCCACTCCCTCAATTCCTTTGGGCATTTGCTCACATGTCCCTTTCTCATGGAAACCTTCCCTGGCCACTTTATCTGATCTTGCATCTCAACCTCCATCCTTAAAAGCCCCCCACCTTTTCCACAGTCATTGTCTGCCACACGTTTATCCCATTTTCGGGTCTGTGTCCATCTCCTGCATGCGCACTCCGCAGGCACAGAAGTTTTGCCCGTTTTGCTCTCTACTGAGCCTCTGGACGATTGGTGTTGGATGAGTATTTCTTGACTGAAGGTTGAATGAATGAATACAGGAATATTTAAATTTCTAACTAACTAACCAACTAATGGATTTCTCTTGACCAATTCTAACCTCTCTCTCTTCTCAAACACTGGGAACCAGACACTCATAATGATGGAAGTGGGGGGAGTCTATAATTTCCCTAGAGCTCCAAAGCAGTCTCAAGTTCAGTCCTTTCTGAGAAGACCGAGTGTACGTCCTGTACCTAGAGATGAACAGGGAGGTGCTGGGCAGGTGAATCATTCCCACACCATTCCTTATATGCAAGGTGCTTAAGCTTCCAGATAGTAAAGAATAACATGGCAGTAGCTTCTAAGACGTGTCCGTGGCTATTTATAGTCATTATGTTATGCATATATATATATACATCCAGAAATAAAGCTAAATTTTAATATATTTTCTGTTGCTTTGATCCCACTATTTACTTGAAGCTATTTTTTTAAGTTCTCATTTATTTATTTAAGTCACCTCTATACCCAGTGTGGGGCTCAAACTCATGACCCCAAGATCAAGAGTCTCATACTCTCCCAACTGAGCCAGCCGGGTGTTCCGTGTTTACTCCAAACTGTTACCAACACAAAGAGATTCCCACATTTTGCTTTCCAGTTGTGGAATGATGTAGCACTTTTCTCTTAAAATAGCCCAGGACTCATGGTGATAGGATATTGGTAATTTTAATTTTCAATTTTATAACATTATGCATTATTCAAATGGACCTGGAAAGAGCATGCATTTACATCAGAAAAAAATAATACTGATTTTGAAAATAAGTTGACTTTCAGAGTTATAAACTTTCTTCAAAAATAACAATAAGCAGCAATGATAAAACTCCACATCACCAGTGCCTGAGCATTCAGTATGACATGACATACCTGGAAAGTTCTGGAGTGGCAAGAAGGGGTCGGTGTAAAGGCCGGTGCACACCATAATCCCATCAAAGACATAGGATTCCTGCTTCCCTGCGGCCTTGACTATCACGTCCCACTGTCCCGTGCAAGAGAAGTCGGAGCGCTTCCTCACACTGCACACCTTCGACTGGGGATGAGACAGACTTGGACTTGTGGCCTCTCTTCCCGGTTGCTTCCTGTCCGAGAGCTTTGGGTCTCATTGAGTAATATTGTTTATAACTACTCTCCTTTGAGGTTTCCTGAGAGAGTTTCTTTGAAGCTGGCTTCCCTACCAAGGCTTTCTTTTTTAAGTAGAGATGGAGGCCAGTGTGTCCCCGGCCGTGACCCTAAATGTAGTTGGTGGTGAGTCAACCCCAGGTGCATAGTCTCAAGTTTCAACCAATTCGTCTGACTTTCTCCTGAAGGAAGTGAGGAGGGAAGGTCCTGCTGACTGCTCCGGTCTTGTAGAGCTAAGCTCCCAGCCTGATCGGGTGTGCCTTACTGCCCCTCACTCTGGTCTGGCTCTTGACTCTCCCACGAGACTCCCTGTCTCACTTACCAGAAACCGGATGTGCTTCAGTAGGCGAAAGTGTTGCACGTACATCCTGAGGTACTCCATGATTCTGGAGTTGTGCAAGTAGTTGGGGAAGTGATCAGGGAACGGGTAATCACTGTAGGCTGTCATCTCCTTCGAAGTGTTGCTGGTGGCAGATTCATAGATGCTTGGCCTGCCACTCTCAGTCCTCTCCTACGGAGAAAAAAAGGACGTTCCCTGTCTTTTAGAATACAGGGATTCTTGTATACAGGGATACAAGAATAGCAGTTAAAAAATTCACTCCTTTGACAAATTATGAGGCTCCCGGGATGAATTCCTTCAAAGAAAGTAAAGTTGCGGGGTGCCTGGGTGGCTCAGTGGGTTAAACCTCTGCCTTTGACTCGGGTCATGATCTCAGGGTCCTGGGATCGAGCCCCACATTGGGCTCTCTGCTCAGTGGGGAGCCTGCTTCCTCCTGCCTTTCTGCCTACTTGTGATCTCTCTCCCTGTGTCAAATAAATAAATAAAAACCTTAAAAAAAAAAGAAAGTAAAGTTGCTTTTCCAGTACCTTCACTAAGAGATAAGATACTTTGTCATAAATGGTTTAAAAGAACAAATAATTTTGTGGGGCAACAAAAAGAAAAATATGAAAAGATGGAAAGAACACAAAAAGGACATGAGAAGAAAAACGTGTTTAGAATACCAGAGAGTGAAAATAAACAGAGGAGGATGGGGCTTTCTCTCTGACAACAGAGCTCCATGGAGTCTGAGTCCTGGCCAGAGGACATCCGAGATTTGACACTGCAAGAGAGGGAACACAAGGAGGGGGAGTGGGAGAAGGAGAAGCAGGCTTCCCGCCAAGCAGGGAGCCCAATCGGGGTTTGATCCCAGGACCCCAGGATCATGACCTGAGCCAAAGGTAGACACTTAATGACTGAGTCACTCAGGCGCCCAGTTTTTGACATTTTTAGATCCCCCAGAAAGCCGGTTCATCTGATTTGACAACGTGGATTGGTTATAACAGTGAGAGCAGCTTTCTGGAAACACTGGTATACCCATCAGGTAATGATGGTGGAGACATGACCCAGGGTGAGACAATGCAGAGAGCAAGCACATGCTTCTCCTTCAGGAAGCCAGACTCTGGAAGGAGGAAGGACTGCCAGAGTATCATCCTTGGGGGAAGGAAGGATTACAATTCAAAGTATACGTACAGGCACTAATAAAAATAATATTTATTAGGCTAGTAGTTGAGGGTAAGTTACTGCTGAATCTTTGCATTCCTATTTCCCAGATATGGAAAAGATGTCATCACAATATGGAAGCACAGTGTATTCAAACTTACCTCGTATCTCCACAGTCCTCCAATGTCGTCACTTCCCTCAAAACAGGTGGGCTCCAGTCCCTCCTCCAGACAGGTCTTAATGGCACCCAATCCACTGACCCCAGCACCAATCACCGCAATTCTTTTTCTTGGCATTGTGTCTTGTATCAGGGAATTTATTAGTAGAAAATCAGATTTTTCTTGTCATGTAATTTTTTTCTATAGTGCAAGATCATTTTCCTCCTAGAATTGCTAGCTTATGCCTTTGAGAAATGTCCCACTCAATGTTGTTATCCAATTCAAAGTCTCTCTGAGTGACAGAAGACCCTACGTCACACCAGACTTTCTTTTCCAAATATATATATATATATATATATATATATTCCAAATATATATATATAAATATATATATATTCCAAATATATATATATAAATATATATATATATTTGACTGCTAAAGTTACACACACATACCTTTCCATACACAGATTTTACCCCAACTGACTTTTAATTTCTTCTGCTAGTACTATCTGCTTGCCAAAACACTCATGTTGGGTATTTGTGCACAGTTTACTTTTGATTTAGGCCAGAAAATTCCTACTTTTCCCTGGGCTTGGGTTGGAAGTGGCAAGGGGGAAGGGGAAGAGAACTCCAACAGAACATTTCATCAAGTAGATCTCACTCATCACCCTCTTCTTGGGGCAGAGTGCAAGCTACCCACGTAAACGGTCTTTAGAAAAGCACACCAACAGCCTTCATACCAAAGATGCGTCTTCTGCCATTCACTCATTCAGGAAACATTTACTGTACCTGCTGTGTGACAGATACTAGTTTTGTTGAGCAAATACAGCAGTGAGCAGATTTGACCCCGTTCCCTGAAAACAGATCGATAAAAAAGAAGTAAATAGTAGTAAGAGGATGAGGATAGAGAAAAAGCAAGCAGGGTATTGTTTTCTATAAAACGGTCAAGGAAGGGCTCCCTGATGACATTGAAGCAGGAAGTGAGGGACCAAGTCTATTTCTGAAAGAGAATTCCAAGCAGAAGAGTCTGAGGCAGAAACATGCTGGGCAATTTTAAAGAAAAGCAAGGGGAGATTTGTGAGTGGGTGCCAAAAGGGTAGAGGGCATAATGAGGTCGGAGAGGAAGCATTCACCGTCAGTGTCAGAGTCAGAATCAATCTCAGAGGTCAGAGCAGGCAGCACACTTTCTCAAAGGAGGGAGCAAAGGAAATACACAGACAATACCAACAGGTACTGAGATGCCACTTACCACTGAGTTCCTCTGAAGACACTAACCTCCTCGCCCTATCTGCTCTACGAGGTTGTTTCATCATCTTCTATTCAGCTGAATCATAAAGAAACAGTCCTTCTACCCTTTTCTTTTCTTTTTGTAGGAAATAGTGTTTTCTTGGGGCACCTGTGTGACTCTGTGGGTTAAGAGTCTACCTTCGGCTCAGGTCATGATGCCAGGTCATGATCTGGGATCCAGCCCCACATCGGGCTCTCTGCCCCTCCCCTGACTCATGCTCTCTCTCTGTCAAATAAATAAACAAATAAAACCTCTACAAAAAACAAAGAAAATAGAGTTTTCTCTTTTTTTTCCTAGAAGTTTTGTTTATTTATTTGACAGAGATCACAAGTAGGCAGAAAGGCAGGCAGAGAGAGAGGGGGAAGCAGGCTCCCCACTGAGCAGAGAGCCCGATGTGGGGTTTGATCTCAGTACCCTGAGATCATGATCTGAGCTGAAGGCAAAGGCTTTAACCTGACACTGAGCCACCCAGGCGCCCCAAGAAATAGAGTTTTCTCAAGAGAGGCCTCCTTCACTATCATCTGGCAATTTTCTCCCTGTACCTTTGCTCTTTACTCTGAATTTTTCTCTGAAGGAGAAACTGAACGGAATTCTGTACTGCATTTTAGCAAGTTTATATTACAGTGGATTAAGGCAGCTATTAAAATATGAGACTACTTTTTTAGTCTGGAGTTCCTTGGTAAATTTTTTTTTCTTTTTTTTCTATTTATTTATTTGACAGAGAGAGAGATCACAAGTAGGCAGAGAGGCAGGCAGAGAGAGAGGGGGAAGCAGGCTCCCTGCTGAGCAGAGAGCCCGATGCGGGGCTCGATCCCAAGACCCTGGATCATGACCTGAGCTGAAGACAGAGGCTTAACCCACTGAGCCACCCAGGCACCCCCTTTGTAAATTCTTTTAAATTAAGGCTTATTAACATAACCCCATACCACTGATGTGTTGCTACTGCTTGAAAATGTATCCAGATGCTATGGGCAATGAATTTACCCAATGACAGCAGCAAATACCCAAATAATCCTCCTGAGTACAGCAGTTAATGCATAGGTTTTCCAAGTACTTAGCAGGACTATAATATCCGCCAACACCCTGGGTCACAAAGTAGCAGAATGAGTGCATAGTAACAAAGAAATTGCTATTGACAGAAAATACGGGGATAACAAATATTGCATTTATTAATTTGAAATGTTGCATTTATTAATCCAAAATGTAGATCCAAATACACAGTGCCCATTTTTAAATGCCAAGGCTATTACGTTTCACTGGGATATGTACATTTGTTTGACCAATCACCTCTCAAATGTCAAAAATATAGAGTCAAGTATTTCTCTCCTAGGTATTTAAATGCCCTGGCTGTGGAAATAAAAGGCTATTAGCACATGCAATCTGTGTTTAGTGTGTCGTGGGTGCACCCTTGAACATTTATACCCTCTTCGCTTCCAGCAGCTCCCCTTAAACTCCAGTATCCCATCCCCTAGGTTTCTTTAGCCCCTCATCTGAAATAAACCCAAATGAAACCACAGTGGGCCAGATCTCTCTCCGAAGTGTAGCAGACGCTGACGCCAACCTGTCTTCTTCTTCGCTGGAAATGGTAATGAGTTGCTTTTGGAGTGAAGTCTTGGTCCATTTTTCCTTCCCTTGTGACTATCCCATACTCATTAGCTAGGCTTTTTCTTTTGATTGTGTATATAGAACACAGGGTGTTTTTCTAATCATGCAGTTATATGACATACAACAAAATTTAAAAATCCCATTAAGCCCCAAAGTTTAGAACTAACCTGTAGTAAGAAGAAAAATAAAAGCCGATTTGCTCCTGAAATCTCCTGGCACTGAGGTAGAGAAATAGGTTCCTGATTCCGTGTTTTTTCGGGAGACTACTGGCTTCTCCTTTGCTCCTCCAAACACTGAGGTAGTCCACCAAGGTGAGTTTTATGTGATGACTGATTTGCAAGAACTCCGCCCCGTGTCTCTCTCTTTTCCATCTGGCTTTTAAAGTTGGGGTTCAGGTAAGAAGCTGGCATATTGTCAAATTTTTCAAAACATAGTAATTGTGTTGGTCTCACAAAGTCTAATTAATCAAAGTTAACAAGAAGCCCAGAAGGAATTTCTTGAAGACAGTATACAGCTTGGAAATTGAGCTACAGTGAAACTTGGAAAACATGAGGGAGAAATTTCATCTTCTTGGATGATAGATAATGAATATAAATGCATTTCAGTTGATAGAGCATTATCACCAAAGCTAGAATAGGGCCTGGGAGTGATTGACCTAAAACATACTCGTACATGACTTTTTGTTTATTTCTGACTACTTCTTTAACGTAAATTCCTACACCTGTGATGGCTGAATCGAAAAGCATTTGAGGAACAGTTTTTCAGATCTCTGATACATTGTTTCTAATAAAGATTTAAGCAGTTTCATGATGATTAAAAATGTTCGAAGATACCCTTTCTTTCCTCCTTGCTAATTACATAAATATTTCATTTTCTTAATGGATCTGCCATTCTTGGAGTATCAGTGAGTCTAAACTCCATTCATATATTTTTGGTGCATTTGTATTTCTTCCTTAGTGAATTTGATGAGTATCATTTTTCTACTCTTTTTGTTTAAAGAAATCTTTTAACATTATAAATAAGAACGTTTTTCCTTTCATACATTTCCCAAATATTTTCTCTTGTTTTGTCAGTAGCTTTAAAAAATTACATAGATCCCCCCCCATTTTTACCAAATGAAATATATTTTTTTCCTTTATAGTTAATGGCTATTGGGTCATACTCCTAGTCTTCTCTATCTCAAGACTGTAAAATTATTCATCTATATTAATTATGTTTTTTATGGTTTTATATTTTTATTTAACTTTTTTGATCCTTCCAGAGTTCAATTTTTTTTTTTGAGAGAGAGTGTGCACAGGTGAGTGGTTGGGGGAGGGGCAGAGGGAGAGGGACAATCTTAAGCAGACTCCACACCAAGCGTGGAACCCAACATAGGGTTCAGTCTCACAACCCTAAGATCATGACCTGAGCTGAAATCAAGAGTCAGATGCTTAATCGACTGAGCCACCCAGGGGCCCTCAGAGTTCAATTTTACAGAGTGTGAAGCAATACTTCAACATGATCCTTTTTTCCAATAATCACCAGGTCCTTCTCCCTATTTTATCAAACAAGATATCCCTCCCTTATTATATTAGAAATGACACTTTTATAACATCCTCAATATTTACATGTTTATCCTCAATATATATCTATTGTAGATATTCACTTTCTGCCCCACTATTGCTTCTTTTTTTTCCCATTTTATTTATTTTTTCAGCGTAACAGTATTCATTGTTTTTGCACAACACCCAGTGCTCCATGCAAAACGTGCCCTCCCCATTACCCACCACCTGTTCCCCCAACCTCCCACCCCTGACCCTTCAAAACCCTCAGGTTGTTTTCCAGAGTTCATAGTCTCTTATGGTTCGCCTCCCCTTCCAAATTTTTTTTTTTTAATAAACATATAATGTATTTTTAACCCCAGGGGTACAGGTCTGTGAATCGCCAGGTTTACACACTTCACAGCACTCACGATAGCACATACCCTCCCCAATGTCCATAGCCCCCTCCCCCTCTCCCAATCCCACCTCCCCCCAGCAACCCCCAGTTTGTTTTGTGAGATTGAGTCATTTATGGTTTGTCTCCCTCCCAATCCCATCTTGTTTCATTTATTCTTCTCCTATCCCCCTAACCCCCCATGTTGCTTCTCCATGTCCTCATATCAGGGAGATCATATGATAGTTGTCTTTCTCCGATTGACTTATTTCACTAAGCATGATACCCTCTAGTTCCATCCACGTCGTCGCAAATGGCAAGATTTCATTTCTTTTGATGGCTGCATAGTATTCCATGGTGTATATATACCACCTCTTCTTTATCCATTCATCTGTTGATGAACATCTAGGTTCTTTCCATAGTTTGGCTATTGTAGACATTGCTGCTATAAACATTCGGGTACACGTGCCCCTTCGGATCACTATGTTTGTATCTTTAGGGTAAATACCCAGTAGTGCAATTGCTGGTTCATAGGGTAGTTCTATTTTCAACATTTTGAGGAACCTCCATGCTGTTTTCCAGAGTGGTTGCACCAGCTTGCATTCCCACCAACAGTGGAGGAGGGTTCCCCTTTCTCCACATCCTCGCCAGCATCTGTCATTTCCTGACTTGTTAATTTTAGCCATTCTGACTGGTGTGAGGTGATATCTCATTGTGGTTTTGATTTGTATTTCCCTGATGCCGAGTGATGTAGAGCACTTTTTCATGTGTCTGTTGGCCATCTGGATGTCTTCTTTGCAGAAATGTCTGTTCATGTCCTCTGCCCATTTCTTGATTGGATTGTTGGTTCTTTGGGTGTTGAGTTTGCTAAGTTCCTTATAGATTTTGGATACTAGCCCTTTATCTGATATGTCGTTTGCAAATAACTTCTCCCATTCTGTCAGTTGTCTTTTGGTTTTGTTAACTGTTTCCTTTGCTGTGCAAAAGCTTTTGATCTTGATGAAATCCCAATAGTTCATTTTTGCCCTTGCTTCCCTTGCCTTTGCCGTTGTTCCTAGGAAGATGTTGCTATGGCTGAGGTCAAAGAGGTTGCTGCCTGCATTCTCCTCAAGGATTTTGATGGATTCCTTTCTCACATTGAGGTCCTTCATCCATTTGGAGTCTATTTTCGTGTGTGGTGTAAGGAAGTGGTCCAATTTCATTTTTCTGCATGTGGCTGTCCAATTTTCCCAGCACCATTTATTGAAGAGGCTGCCTTTTTTCCATTGGACATTCTTTCCTGCTTTGTCGAAGATTAGTTGGCCATAGAGTTGAGGGTCGATTTCTGGGCTCTCTATTCTGTTCCACTGATCTATGTGTCTGTTTTTGTGCCAGTACCATGCTGTCTTGATGATGACAGCTTTGTAATAGAGCTTGAAGTCCGGAATTGTGATGCCACCAACTTTGCCTTTCTTTTTCAATATTCCTTTGGCTATTCGAGGTCTTTTCTGGTTCCATATAAATTTGAGGATTATTTGTTCCATTTCTTTGAAAAAAATGGATGGTATTTTGATAGGGATTGCATTAAATGTGTAGATTGCTTTAGGTATCATGGACATTTTCACAATATTTATTCTTCCAATCCAGGAGCATGGAACATTTTTCCATTTCTTTGTGTCTTCCTCAATTTCTTTCATGAGTCCTTTATAATTTTCTGTGTATAGATTCTTAGCCTCTTTGGTTAGGTTTATTCCTAGGTATCTTATAGTTTTGGGTGCAATTGTAAATGGGATTGACTCCTTAATTTCTCTTTCTTCTGTCTTGTTGTTGGTGTACAGAAATGCAACTGATTTCTGTGCATTGATTTTATATCCTGACACTTTACTGAATTCCTGTACAAGTTCTAGCAGTTTTGGAGTGGAGTCTTTTGGGTTTTCCACATATAGTATCATATCATCTGTGAAGAGTGATAGTTTTACTTCTTCTTTACCAATTTGGATGCCTTTAATTTCTTTTTGTTGTCTGATTGCTGAAGCTAGGACTTCTAGTACTATGTTGAATAGCAGTGGTGATAATGGACATCCCTGCCGTGTTCCTGACCTTAGCGGAAAAGCTTTCAGTTTTTCTCCATTGAGAATGATATTTGCGGTGGGTTTTTCATAGATGGCTTTGATAATATTGAGGTATGTGCCCTCTATCCCTACACTTTGAAGAGTTTTGATCAGGAAGGGATGCTGTACTTTGTCAAATGCTTTTTCAGCATCTATTGAGAGTATCATATGGTTCTTGTTCTTTTTTTATTAATGTGTTCTATCACATTGATTGATTTGCGGATGTTGAACCAACCCTGCAGCCCTGGAATAAATCCCACTTGATCGTGGTGAATAATCCTTTTAATGTACTGTTGAATCCTATTGGCTAGTATTTTGGCGAGAATTTTTGCGTCTGTGTTCATCAAGGATATTGGTCTGTAGTTCTCTTTTTTGGTGGGATCCTTGTCTGGTTTGGGGATCAAGGTGATGCTGGCCTCATAAAATGAGTTTGGAAGTTTTCCTTCCGTTTCTATTTTTTGGAACAGTTTCAGGAGAATAGGAATTAGTTCTTCTTTAAATGTTTGGTAGAATTCCCCTGGGAAGCCGTCTGGCCCAGGGCTTTTGTTTGTTTGGAGATTTTTGATGACTGTTTCAATCTCCTTACTGGTTATGGGCCTGTTCAGGTTTTCTATTTCTTCCTGGTTCAGTTGTGGTAGTTTATATGTCTCTAGGAATGCATCCATTTCTTCCAGATTGTCCAATTTGTTGGCATAGAGTTGCTCATAGTATGTTCTTATAATTGTCTGTATTTCTTTGGTGTTAGTTGTGATCTCTCCTCTTTCATTCATGATTTTATTTATTTGGGTCCTTTCTCTTTTCTTTTTGATGAGTCTGGCCAGGGGTTTATCAATCTTATTGATTCTTTCAAAGAACCAGCTCCTAGTTTCATTGATTTTTTCTATTGTTTTTTTGGTTTCTATTTCATTGATTTCTGCTCTGATCTTTATGATTTCTCTTCTCCTGCTGGGTTTAGGGTTTCTTTCTTGTTCTTTCTCCAGCTCCTTTACGTGTAGGGTTAGGTTGTGTACTTGAGACCTTTCTTGTTTCTTGAGAAAGGCTTGTAGCGCTATATATTTTCCTCTCAGGACTGCCTTTGCTGTGTCCCACAGATTTTGAACTGTTGTGTTTTCATTATCATTTGTTTCCATGAATTTTTTCAATTCTTCTTTAATTTCCTGGTTGACCCATTCATTCTTTAGAAGGATGCTGTTTAGTCTCCATGTATTTGGGTTCTTTCCAGCTTTCCTCTTGTGATTGAGTTCTAGCTTCAGAGCGTTGTGGTCTGAAAATATGCAGGGAATGATCCTAATCTTTTGATACCGGTTGAGACCTGATTTGTGACCCAGGATGTGATCTATTCTGGAGAAGGTTCCATGTGCACTAGAGAAGAATGTGTATTCTGTTGCTTTGGGATGAAATGTTCTGAATATATCTGTGATGTCCATCTGGTCCAGTGTGTCATTTAAGGCCTTTATTTCCTTGTTGATCTTTTGCTTAGATGATCTGTCCATTTCTGTGAGGGGAGTGTTAAAGTCCCCTACTATTATTGTATTATTATTGATGTGTTTCTTTGATTTTGTTATTAATTGGTTGATATAGTTGGGTGCTCCCACGTTAGGGGCATAGATATTTAAAATTGTTAGATCTTCTTGTTGGACAGACCCTTTGAGTAGGATATAGTGTCCTTCCTCATCTCTTATTATAGTCTTTGGCTTAAAATCTAATTGATCTGATATAAGGATTGCCACCCCAGCTTTCTTCTGATGCCCATTAGCATGGTAAATTGTTTTCCACCCCCTCACTTTAAATCTGGAGGTGTCTTCGCTTCTAAAATGAGTTTCTTGTAGGCAACATACTGATGGGTTTTGTTTTTTTATCCATTCTGATACCCTGTGTCTTTTGATTGGAGCATTTAGCCCATTAACATTCAGGGTAACTATTGAGAGATATGAATTTAGTGCCATTATTAGCCTGTAAGGTGACTGTTACTGTATATTGTCTCTGTACCTTTCTGATCTACTACTTTTAGGCTCTCTCTTTGCTTAGAGGACCCCTTTCAATATTTCCTGTAGAGCTGGTTTGGTGTTTGCAAATTCTTTCAGTTTTTGTTTGTCCTGGAAGCTTTTGATCTCTCCTTCTATTTTCAATGATAGCCTAGCTGGATAGAGTATTCTTGGCTGCATGTTTTTCTCGTTGAGTGCTCTGAATATATCATGCCAGCTCTTTCTGGCCTGCCAGGTCTCTGTGGATAAGTCTGCTGCCAATCTAATATTTTTACCATTGTATGTTACAGACTTCTTTTCTCGGGCTGCTTTCAGGATTTTCTCTTTGTCACTAAGACTTGTAAATTTTACTATTAGGTGACGGGGTGTGGACCTATTCTTGTTGACTTTGAGGGGGGTTCTCTGCATCTCCTGGATTTTAATGCTTGTTCCCTTTGCCATATTAGGGAAATTCTCTCCAATGATTCTCTCCAATAGACCTTCTGCTCCCCTCTCTGTTTCTTCTTCTTCTGGAATCCCAATTATTCTAATGTTGTTTCGTCTTATGGTGTCACTTATCTCTCGAATTCTCCCCTCATGGTCCAGTAGCTGTTTGTCCCTCTTTTGCTCGGCTTCCTTATTCTCTGTCATTTGGTCTTCTATATCACTAATTCTTTCTTCTGCCTCATTTATCCTAGCAGTGAGAGCCTCCATTTTTGATTGCACCTCATTAATAGCTTTTTTGATTTCAACTTGGTTAGATTTTAGTTCTTTAATTTCTCCAGAAAGGGCTTTAATATCTCCAGAGAGTGTTTCTCTAATATCTTCCATGCCTTTTTCGAGCCCGTCTAGAATGTTCAGAATCATCATTCTGAACTCTTGATCTGACATATTACCAATGTCTGTGTTGATTAGGTCCCTAGCCTTCGGTACTGTCTCTTGTTCTTTTGTTTGTGGTGATTTTTTCCGCCTTGTCATTTTGTCCAGATAAGAGGATATGAAGGAGCAAATAAACTACTAAAAGGGTGGCAAAGACCCCGGAAAAATGCGCTGTAACCGAATCAGAAGAGACCCCAAATTGTGGGGGGGAGAAAGGGGATAAAAACAGGTTCTTTCAGAAAGTGGTTGATTTTCTGTTTCTAGAGTTGCTGTTCTTCTTCTCTTCACTCTGCCGTTGGATTTGTAGGTGTTTGCAATGTTTAGATAAGCTATCGAGCTGATCTCCTGTTACCTGATGTAGTCTCAGGCTGCTACTTCTCCGCCATCTTAACTCCTCCTCCAATCTGAGGATTTTGAAGGGGCGGGGGGTGGGAGGTTGGGGGAGCCAGGTGGTGGGTATTACAGCAGTCATGTATTGCATGGAGCACAGGGTGTGGTGCATAAACAATGAATTCTGTTACACTGAAAAGAAATAAATAATAAAAAAAAATCAAGAGTTGGTCACTTAACCGACTGTGCCACCCAGGTACTCCTAAAAATAGTGAGTTTTGATTTTTCCCTAGGACCGTTAGCTTTCGTATATACAGGGTGAAGCCCAGAGGGATGCTCAGTGTTAAGTTTCTTAGTGATTCCAATACTCACCTAGTTTTTAAAACCACCCAAGTAAGTTATCTTCTAAGTAATAAAAACTAAAATTGTGTCCCATGGTAAAATGTATTTTACATGGGCTCACAAATTTTATTGTTGATTTCTAGTTACCTATTTGAGTATTAATAGTATTTTTTCTATTGTATTTTCAAATTTATTTATTGCTGGCATAGAAAACTATATAAAGTTATACTTTTTAATAGTTCATATACACACATAAATTCAATAATTTACCCAACTATCATTCATTCTAAATATTTCATAGATTCTCATGTCAGTCCAAATAAAGAATCAAAGAATCAAAGTGATAATATAATTTAGTTTCTCTCTTTCTGATAAATATTCCTGTATTTTTCCTCTTTTTTACTGAATTGTGTAGAATTTTCTAATTTCATCAATTGCTGTAATGGATTATATGAATAGATTTCAAATTTGAACCATATTTGTATGTCAGCATTAAATCTTACTTCGTCATGATATACAAGTATTAAGCAATGTTGAATTTTATTTCTCGAACTTCCTTAATTGTTTCAAATCACAACTAATGTTGGCCTGTTGCTTACTTTTTTGTTCTGTCTTTGTAAAGATTATATGACCTTTGTTATTAGGGTTATGAGGAAGCTTTCATATTTACCTTACACTTTGGACAATTACATAGTATGGTAATACCCAAATATTGAAAACGAATACTAATTTTCCTAGGCAATCCTCTGAGCCCAGTTATTTTTTTGGAGATAATTTTTTTAAAGATTTTATTTATTTATTTGACAGACAGAAATCACAGGTAGGCAAAGAGGCAGGCAGAGAGAGGAGGAAGCAGGCTCCCTGCTGAGCAGAGAGCCCGATGTAGGACTCGATCCCAGGACCCTGGGATCATGACCTGAGCTGAAGGCAGAGGCTTTTACCCGCTGAGTCACCCAGGCGTCCCTGGAGATAATTTTTATTTTTAAACTTTTTGTTTTATAGGTTTTATATTTTTTCATGTATGATTAATTATTATTTTCTTTGAAGGTTATTTCGAAATTTAAACTAGTGTTATAGGTAATCTCATTTTATGGCTTTTTGATCTCTGTTGACTTGTAACTGGCTCTTTGTTCTTTACTCAATTTGTATGGTGCATTAGCTTTAAAAGTTAAGTAAAAATTTGGACTAATTGCAGAGCTATGCTAACCAATTTCCAATGGAATAAGGAGCTGGCATCAGGAGATAAATCAATGTACTACTCCAAGACAGCCTTGCACAACAGCCAAAAGTAGTGAACATCAATCAAGGACTCAAATAAAAATTTGTTCAATATTTTCTTGTTATAACCCCTCCTTCCCTGTCCCTTGCTCTAACTCCTTTGGTTCAAAACTCTTCTTTGAGATTCAGAAAATATATGCAGAAATGTCTATGTCTGTAGTTCTAAACCTGAAACCCTCTTCAAGGTGTGTTGGATGGGACTCAGGAGTCCATGGACCTCCTGAGGATGTCTGCAAAGATTGTGCACACGTGAATTTGCATTTTTCTGGGGAAAATACCCCATCTTCACCTTCATTCTAAGGGAAGGTGATAGGAGATGCAAAAATATGAGAAGATTCTTGTCTATAGTGAATTTAAAAAATCTTAGGAACCCTAAACCACTAATTCAAGTGATCAAAAAGGAGCTAAAAGATAAAGGCATTTGAGAACTTTCTCTCTTCTTGCAGTGCCTAGGATAATGCTACTTCACAATTGACAGGAAATACAGTGCTCTCAGGGAAGGGCAGAGCACTGTGATACCCTCCAGTGTTCTTGAGGAAGCAGGAGGCCACTAGACTTCCCAATGACCTTAGGAGCTGTGGATCTGGGCCGTTGACCATGAAATCTGGCCCCTGTGTTACTATTGTTACTTCCTGACTGCTCCGCAGAATGAAATATCTCAAGACAAACACAAAGGACCTAATTTACTTCTTGAGGGCTCCATATCACACTCTGCAGTTAACAAAACCTTTGAAACAAAATAGGTATTAACAGATCTAAAACAGAGAGCAAGGGAAGCAAATCCTTGGGTGGAAGAAAGAAGCATACTGAATGCCCACCTAGGGTTGTTCTCAAACCCAATTGAGTGGGGACCCACTAGGTATCACATGCACAGTGAAATTCTATCAAAAGTGTTTAGAAACCAAAAGTTTGAGTCACACAATGAAGGAAATGCTGAAGTCCCTGGAAAACACTGCAGTTCTCTGGTTCTAAGGATTTCGTCTTGGCTCGTGTCCTTAGTCAGAAAAATAACTCCTGAACCGCCTTATGGTACATCTAATTATGGGAGCGGTTCTAAGAACTGAATCCGCCCCAGATTCCTATAGTCATGTTCTCAGGTGCTGACTCAAGTGTTGCTTTATAACTGATGCAAAATAGATTAGAAAGTTATATAATAAAGTTATCTAATAAAGTTTTGTCTCATATTTCATGGCAATGAATTGTGACATTATAACACACCTTAATAACTTTGTATTAAATCTTATTAGCCCATTAAAATCATTGCCAATATTTCTTCAGTTAATTAAAACCCATGAGTCTATTTAATGGCCTATGTGATTATTATAATTAATTAAGGACAGGCAAGGTAAAATGTGTCTGAACTAGGGGTTTTGTGATTTTGTGGAATACGGAGAAGGTGAAGTCCCTAAAATCAGCACCTTCAATTCCTTTGTGACCTTCTGAAAGAAAAAGCAAAAAGGTAAAAAGTTACATCTTAAGTAATTAATTTATATACATAGGTATATACACTCGTCTTGACTATAAAGTTATAGGTTATAAATAACCGATAGTCATATTATGCATTTTATCTTAAAGACAGCTGAGTCCATTTATTAAGTGTTCCAACAGAAACTAAATACCCAAAACGAAGCAGTTGGAAACATTGCATACAAGAAAAAGCACTGAACTGCAGGTCGGAAGGATTGTTCATCTCTCCATTTGTTGCTGTTGCCTGTGTGAATCTGAGCAAAGCCTCTTTTTAAAAAAAATGTGTAGGGGCGCCTGAGTGGCTCAGTGGATTAAGCCACTGCCTTCGGCTCGGGTCATGATCTCAGGGTCTTGGGATGGAGCCCCGCATCGGGCTCTCTGCTCCGCGGGGAGCCTGCTTCCTCCTCTCTCTCTGCCTGCCTCTCTGCCTACTTGTGATCTTTCTCTCTGTCAAATAAATAAATAAAATCTTTTAAAAAAATGAGTAAAGTAGGAATGATAATATATGAATATGAACCTCACAGAATTATGATATGGTTTAGACAAACAGCTATACTTAGAGATATTTTCAAAAATGGAACATAACTTAATAAATTTGGTTTTTATTACTTAGAAGATGACTTATTTGGGTGGTTTTCAAATCTAAGTGAGTGCTAGAATCACTAAGGAACTTAACGCTGAGTGTCCCTCTGGGCTTCACCCTGTATGTACTAAAGCTAACTGTCCAAAGGAGGAATAAAAACTCACTATTTTTAGGAGCACCTGGGTGGCACAGTCGGTTAAGTGACCAACTCTTGATTTTGGCTCGATCGTGTGATCGAGCCCCATGTGGGCTCTGTGCTCAGCGGGAAGTGTGCTTGTCCCTCTCCTTCTGCTCCTCCCCTGCTCATGCTGTCTCTCTCTTTCTCTAATGAATAAATAAATAAGATCTTTTAAAAAAATCTGTATTTTTATTAAGCTACCAAGGAACTACAGATCTATTTTACCAATAAAACAGCACCTTCTATTTCCCAGATACTTTGAAAGGTAGGCACTTTCCCACATTTGGTGTCTCTTTTAGCCCTCACAAGAGTTCTGGATATTATTGTCTCCACCTGATAGATGAGGAAAGATTAAATAACATGCCCATAGTCCTCCAGGTCACATAATTGTTGCGTGGCAGAAATCTCTTTAGAAACCCAAGACTGTCAGGAGTCAGAATCTTTTTCAGTGGTTTTCAACTTTCAGGCGTTTGTGGCGCATTCTAGGATTAGAATTTCTAAAATTATACTTGAAAAGATTAAAGGACTTAATAAATTGAGACAAGCCACAGCTGGAAGTATAAGAGTGCCCTTCTAAGCAGACCAGTGTCCCTTGGCTGCCCATCTTTAGAGGACGCTGTCGGAGCAGAATGTTACTGCCTCACTGAACCCCCATGTCACCGGACACGTAATCATCTTTCTTCCATGCTGACTCCTTACTGCACTGTGATTTTCAGTTCTTTAAAAAAAAAATTATCTGTTTGAGAGAGGAAGAGGGAGGGGGTAGGGGCAGAGGGAGGGAGTGAGAGAAATCCCCAAGCAGACTCCACACCAATGGTAGAGCCCACCGTGGGGCTCCATCTTGGGACCCTGAGATCACGATCTGAGCCAAAATCAAGAGTCCGATGCTCGATGCTCAGCCAACTAAGCCACCCAGTCCCCCCTGTGCTTTTTGTTTCTAAGTAGATGAAGATTCTCAGTGTCTATATGACATTCATGGCCCTAACAAACTGAGTTCTTCGTTTGACAAAAATTAATTTTGCACATTGACCAAACTTTGATGCACACTGAAAGGTTCACAGCCCATACCTCCTCCATAAAAGCATCCCTTCTACCTATTTAAGACAAGCAGCATGTGTGTGTGTACAGCAAGGGGGTGATGGTGAATTCTTATGCTAAACATAATCTTTTACTTAAGGTCTACTATCGACCTTCTTTCACCCTCACTTAACACGTGCCTTTTTGTTTTATCTGAGCTTAGATATCCACCCCCCACCCTGTTCAGAACACCTTTAATACTGTAAAAGGCATTTCTGCAACGAGTTGGAATGTTCTGCCCATGTGGGATGAGACTCTGGTCTGCTTTGTAAACATGGCAGCGTTCCACATGGTTGTGTCTGACTGGCTTGTACACAGACACTGGAACCCCTCCTCCGTATGGAAAGCAACGTCCTTGAGGTGTACACTAGGTTAAAGAAGGAGCTTTTTTCTTGCTGTCCCTTTGCCCTGAATTCTAATTGACAACCTTTACTTTAGTCTTCTCTTCTCCTGCCTTAACATATAAAGCACGTTTTTTGCCTCCTACTATTTTTTGCTATTTTTTTTAAAGACACTTCCAAAAGTTTTCTACTTTTCTTAAAATCTGACTTCAAAACTACCATGTAAGTTATTTCTGTAGCATAGATGATTACGGTATTTTGTACTGTAAGGAAAGTCTTAAGTATTTTGATTCAATTTAGGTTGGGGAGAGCTGTCAGTATTGAGCATTAACTATGTGCCAAGTACGGTTAATACACACTTCATAAACATAATCTCATTTAATCCTCACCATGACTCAATTATAAAAAGCATTATTTCCATTTCATCAACAAGAAAACAGGCTCCATGGAGACTAATTGTCCAGGAAATGGTAGAACTGAAAAGGAAACCCTTGATTGTTTAAGCTCAGATTCCCTCCTTGTCACTCTGATGTAGCAGTTTCATGATTTGTCTGCTGGTTTTGAATAAACAGCCACAAATTCTTTGATATTTCTCCTCTTGAGGGGTAGGATCTATGCCTCTTCCCCTTGAATCTGGGTGGGCCTGTGACTCACTTACAATCAATAAAATGCGATGAAAGTGATTGCACATGTGGTGCCTGGATGGCTCAGTGGGTTAAAGCCGCTGCCTTCTGCTCAGGTCATGATCCCAGGGTCCTGGGATCGAGCCCCATATCGGGCTCTCTGCTGGGCGGGATGCCTGCTTCCTCCTCTCTCTCTGCCTGCCTCTCTGTCTACTTGTGATCTCTGTCTGTCAAATAAATAAATAAAATCTTAAAAAAAAAGGGAAGGAAGTAAAAGAAAGTGAACACACAATTTCTGAAGCTAGGTCACAAAAAGTGATGCAATTGTCTTAGTCCCTGGGACACTCACTTTTGAGGCCTGAGCTTCCCTGTGAGAAGTCCAGCTCTGAGGCCACCACACTGTGAAGAAGTCTGGGACGCTTGGAGAAACCACAACTGGCAACAGCCTCCATCGCCAGATGGCGTGAAGGTGCCCCCAGATTTCTAGCCCCAACTGCCATGTCTTTCCAGCTGAGGCCTCAGACATCACGATGCAGAGACTATCATTTTTACTGTGCCTTTTCTTTTTTAGTTCTGGACTCACAGAATCTGTATGTTCTCTCTCTCTCTCTCTCTCTCTCTCTATATATATATATATATATACATACACATATATATATGTATATATATATATATTTGTTTGAAACTTCTAAGTTTGGTGGTAATTTGTTTCATGGTCATAGTAACCAGAACAATGGACTGCTGTATACCTGTCCAGATGTGTCTTTCTCCACTTCCTCCATGAAAGTCAGTGTTTCTTCTTTAAATTCAAAGTTACTCCCTCTATCTGCAATGACGGACCCTCTGAGAAGCTCTCCTCATCCTTCAGGGTACAGATTTTGTGTCGCCTACTCTAGACACCCTTCACTGCCTATTCTCCCTCTTCCCATTGCTGACCTCGGTGAGGGAGTATGTCCTCCACGAAACAGGAAGATGCTCCAGAGTAGGAATGGTCCATCTTTCATCTCTGGGGTCTAGAATAGTGTAAGCACGTAGTGAACACTCAAGAAAAAAATGATGAGTTAACAGCTTATGAGTAAAATGATGAATTAACTAATGAGAGTATGAATGAATAAGTTAACATGGTGAGATGTCATAAGGAAGATATACAGAATGTAGCCTCTATAACAAGGAAATAGGGGAAGAAATCTAATCTTATGAAGAATTTTAAATACAGACATCAGTGTTCAGGTAGCACCCATGAACAATTTAATGTCTGGTGTTAATAATTTAAAAGAAGGGCTCTGTGGTCAATACATAATTTAGAGATGTAGCAAAATGTTTACCTTATATATACATAACTTGGATTAAAAGAGTTCAAGGCATCAGTAAATATCTTTTACATGTTGCAAGCAATAATTTTATATTTGCAAACAAAGACAGTTGGATTTTATAATATTGTTTATAAAAAGTTTCACCAGGGGAGTACATGGTATAAAAAAGTCAACTGGAAATTATAGAACCAAATGTATAACATTTCTGCTGCCATCAATGAAGGATTAAATGCAATGGGGATTGCCCTTCCACCATAAATAACCAGCAAAGCCAAGAAAGTGTATTAAACAGTTATTTCCAGACACTGGATTCTAGATCACTGAGAAAAGGAAACAGATGAGATACCCCTTACCATTGTTCCCACTTACTGGGTAAAGGCGATCCCCAGGCCACAGCACAGGAAGAGGAATCAAAGAGAATCTGCTGGTATCACGGAGGTGAGGCGACAGAGGAAAGAGTTCAAGATGGGAGGCAGCTAGAATTTGTGGGCAGAAAGTTAGAGGAGGTTGTTGAGCAGAAAGAGGACACCAAAGAACTACCCAAGTGCCCCCTTGAGTCTTTGTCTGAATATTAATCTGCACATGCATGGGATGAAACTCCATTAGGCTGGGGGAAAAATAAACGTAAGAAAGCAATAAGCCAAGAATTCCCCAGAGTTCATGCAGATCTGGGAATAGTTCACAGTTCCAGTAGCTAGAGTGGAGGGACCCTTGTAATACACTAGGTTTTGGGTAGATTCCCTCAGATGATATTACCTTAGTGGTGAGGTCAGGGCTAACCAAACTTAAAAGTAAATTTTGAAAGAATTAAATTGATCCAACATAACTTAACTGCACATAAAACAAAGTAAAAAACTAAAGAAATGTCTTAAATTCCAGTATCCTAAAGCATAAAATTCGAATGTTTACTATACCAAAAAAAATCAGAAAAACTAAGCAGGAAAATATGATTCACAATCAAGAGAAATGTAAAAAATATAAAGGCAAATATAAACTGATGTTTTTTGAATCTTCCTAGACTGTCATGCAAAGAATACACTAAAAAGAGGTCATCTCCTGGTCTCTTGTTACTTAGAGTGGACTGAGGACCAGCAGCAGTTACATTGTCTTGGTGCATCTTAGAAATCAGATTCTCAGGCCATTCTTGACCTACTGACCCAGAATGTGCATTTAACAAGTTCCCCATATTGAAATATAAGAAGCACCACCTTTATTACAATTTGTGGCCAGAGGCAAATGGGGGTCATTTGTGCTCAGAAGGGTGAACTCATAAATTACTTGTTTCAAAGCTTTCTAGTGGTTTCTCATCTCACCAAGAATGAGAGTCCTTGGCCTCTGGTCCTTATCTACCTAATTAACAAGTTGAACTAAATAATAGCCACAAAAATCTTATTTTAGCACTCTTTTTTTTCTCTAAAACTCTCTGTCCCTGAACTATCTCCAGGTTTTACTATCTCTTCCTTTTTAAACTTTTCTTCGTTCGTTCATCCAGTTTTAATGATTATCATATTCTGTGGCCAAATGTTGGGCTGACAACTGGGGCTACAGAGTTAAGTAGGACTAGTTCCCAGCACTAGGAACATGAACAAGGGCAAGGAATGCAAGTGAGGAAAGCTAGCCCATACATTTCAGCACAGTGCTCACGGGTGTCCCATGTGTCCAAACAGAGGCCAGAGCCCCGAGTGTGTGTTGGAGCAGGTGGGTGATGTTGGGGGTGGGGAGGATGCAGGGTTGAGCTGGGGTTTCACTCATCAGCTGAGTGGCCGCACAATTCACAGGAAATCCGGAGGCTGATCTTCTGAGAAGAGAGTTTCTGAGTTTACTGTTCTGTAATATCCAAGCTTTGGTTTAGCCCCTCCACTGCTGGTATCAGGGCAAAAGGCTGATCCTATTTCTGCCCCCCAAATACTGAGAAGATGGGATTATGTTTTCAAAAAGGCTCAGGTTGTTACAGGTGGAGTCAGCCTGTCTTTGCGGTTTGATGGCTCTGTAGGTACAAGAACACAGAAGATCGCTGGCTAAAGCCCTCTGACCCTGCTCACCCAAGGGCCAACTTCAGATCGCCAAACAGGGCATGGCATTTGGAGAAGATCCCAGGAAATCCCCAAGAGCCTGTCTGTGCTCTGTGGGGCTGACGCAAGGGGAGGACCTCAGAATTGCAGGACGACAAATTAAGACTATGCCTAACCCTTCTGACACATAAAACCTTTGCAAACATCCTCAATCTGCAGACAGATTATTTCTCTAATTACCTCTTTAAGGGCCTGAGTCAGTCAGCCTACTTGTTCATAGAGCTTTCTTGCTGCATAGACAGAATTCCATTTCCCCAACCAGAGGAAGGGGGTCCTTATCGCTGTGCACCTGCATCCAGAGTCCGTGTGGCTGGATCATGTCCCTGAGACGAGCTCTAGAAGTGAAGCGCAGGTGTGAGTGAGGATGTGTGAGCGAGGACAATCAGCTGTCATCCCAGAGCTGCTCTCTGCTTTCCTCTTCTCTCTCGGGCCAGCGGTGTAGGCAGAGCTGACTGCATCATCATGACTTTAGGTTTTGGACTCTCCTGTGTTCAAACATATTCCAGTCTGTGCTCTCATGTCTTTTCCAAGCAGTGCCCCTCACTCATCCGGTCAGCAGACCTTCGCTGTGGGCTGACTATGCGCCACTTTCCAGGCATCCCCAGTGCACTGGGATAGCCCAGCACAGCCCACACTACAGCCTGCCCTCTGCTCTAGCTGGGGGACAGACATTAAGCAATAATTACAATGCTGTGTGTTGCAGGCCTCATCTTGTTCTCCTCTTCTTACTAACATTTCATGGTGATCAAGTTCTTTTTGACTTAGAAATGGCACCCCAATTATCTAATGAGACCCTTTTCATTTTATTTTTTCAAATATTTATTTATTCCTCTAAGTGGGGACAGAAAAAAGGAGAGAGAATCTCAAGCAGACTCCCTGCTGAGTGGGGGGCCTTGACGCAGGGCTCAATCCCCTGACCCTGAGATCATGACCTGAGCCGAAATCAAGAGTCGGCCGCTCAACTGACTGAGCTGCCCAGGTGCCCCGTGATACCCTCCCTAAAACTCTTATTGAGTTTGTGGAGATGGGTGCTATAAGGGGCTGGTTTGCTTTTTAACTTACAAACTGTTTTTAGTGTACAATTTGACATGTGATCCTTGGGAGTATATGCTATGGGTATCCTCACTTATTGTCAGTGAAGCAGACTCTGAAGGATGGGGTCATTTTTCTCAAGGTCACTAAAGGAGCAACCCCAGATTTTAATGCCAGTTGGCTGGCAGCAAGTCCGGTGCCTCACAGTTTACAGGAATAACTGGGATGGGTGGCAGAAAGCTAGTTTAAAACTAGACCTCTAAAGAACATAGTTTCTATTTATGAAAAATACCTGTCAGCATAAAATGTCTTCTATTTCTCTAAATGATGTTCTCTCCCCCCACAACATGTTATTTTCTCCCACAGTAAAACATAACCTGTAAGGACCTATTTAGCCAGAGCGACTCCATCTTGGTTAAAAGCCATTTTGTTGTTTGTGCAGTAAAATTTAAACTGACCCTGCCACACACCCCACCCCCCCGAGAAACTTACTTAGAAGCAAGTCTGGGAAACCAGTAAAATATGGTCGGCTAGTTCCTAATAACAGAGCCCAGAATACAAGGCCAGGTTGGCCAGTTTCTGATAACAGAGCCCAGAATACAAGGATGAGTCAGGCCAGGTGGAGACATCCAATCAGTAAGAAATACACATACTTTTCACTAACTACCAAAGAATGTAAACCCCACCGTTTGGGTGCCAACCTTGAGCACCAATTCTGACCAGAGTAATAGGTTAGGTCAAACAACTACTATAGGGTAAATTGTAATTCAATTGGCCACCTGTGTGTGACCTAACATGACTACAGTCTCATTGACCACCTATGTGTGGCCAGACTTTTGCTCTATAAAAAGTAATCTGTAAGATGAGGAGAGGTCGCCCTCTTTGGAGACGACCCTGACTGGTCAATCTAACTTCTAATGCTTAGCATAGAATAGAACTTTGCATAACTTTCACCTTGTCTCAGCCCCGTTCCCCTGGCCGATCAGTCTAACTTCTAATACTTATCATAAAATAAAACTTTAAATAACTTTCACTTTGTCTCCGTCTCGTTTCGTTTAATAATGGACCTAACGAACCTAACCTAAGATTTTTTGTTTGGGGAAATAAGGTCTTGTTTTTGTTTTAATCTTTCTTCGGTGGTGGTAGGATGTGTGCTGACATCACATTTGATTTATTAAATTGATGTGGTCATAAATACACCTAGATGATTTCAGACCTTCAGGGAATTTCTCGGGTGTTGAGAGTGATTTGATAACTTACCTAGTCGCACTCAAAGGACGAAACAAACTCAATGGTCTCCCTACTCCTCCACCATCTTAGCTGCTCTTTGCACCTAGACGATTTCAAAGCACTTCTGCCTCCATTTTTCTTTCTTTCTTATTTATTTATTTGACAGTCAGAGATCACAAGTAGGCAGAGAGGCAGGCAGAGAGAGAGAGGTGAAAGCAGGCTCCCCACTGAGCAGAGAGCCCAATGTGGGGCTCGATCCCAGGACCTGGGATCATGACCTGAGCTGAAAGCAGAGGCTTAACCCACTGAGCCACCCAGGCGCCCCCTGCCTCCATTTTTCATCTGATTCTTCCAGTCCCTCTTTGAGAAGGGGAAAACAGGGGGACGAATTCTGTTTTACAGGGAAGAATCTGGTATTAGAAGCATCATGGGACCATCCCAAGGTCTCAGAGAATTATTCAAGGACATTATTTGGACATTCGGGAACTCGTCTCTAAGCTGGAGGTCATGCCTGCCATGGGACCTCATGGTGCGGGTACCCATCACATGATGTCAGCAGCTGCCTGGCCTATAAGAGGCACCCCTCAGTCAGTGAGCATTCAGAAAAGAAGGTCCCCCACCTTTTTGTGCAGTCCTTATTTCTACCATCAGGGTGTTGGGTGTGATGTTTTTATCTCTTGGGCACTGAAATATAGGCGGAAACAAAAAATAAGGAAGAGAAAGGGAGGAAGGGGAGGAGGAAATCAAGGGAAGGAGGTTGGGAGTGCTTAATAGTTCACAAATGGTGTCTCTGAATGTTTCAAATACTTGTGTAAAGTGCTGACTTCATCATTCTACAGGGCATTTATGAGATAATATCTAAGAAGCACTCTGAGTGCCTTGGAAAATAGTGTTAGATAAATATAAAATACTGCAAATATAAAAGTGGCAGACAATCTTAGATACATAGGCTGTGCGTTAAAAGAAATAAAACTGCTTTATTCATCAAAGTGATCAATGTAAAGTGAGGAAAGCAGAGTTTTTCATGTCTTGGCTGGGCAACCAGTCTGGTTTTCCTAAGGATTAATGGAGTATAAACATGTTTACCACCAATAAGAGATTCTAGAGAAATAGTGCTTCCCTCGTTGAACATGTGGATGGAACATTGCTAATTTGGTTTCAGCAGAAACAATTCAGCTATATTTTGTGCAGAAACTTGGGTAACTTTAAGCCATTTATAGTAAGTTAAAAATGCTATGATCACATAGCTCATCACAATGTGAGGTTTAGAGTGTGACCTGATTTTATCTCAGAAGGATATCTTTGTGGTCATGACTTCAGAATATTCTGGACGTTATCTTTTGAACCAATTAGCACAGTGATTTCAAAGAATGACAACATAAGAGGCAATCTTTTCCTAATCTCATTAATACTAAAATTCTTATACCAACTTAAAAAAAAGTATACTGTAAGTTTGACTATAAAATACTTTACTATAAAACTGGAAGGCAAACAACAATTTCTTTCCTTTATCCTAAGAAAATAATTTTGAGGGGAAAAAAAAAGCTGCATGTGCAAAGTTACTTTTAGTGGCATTATTTGTAATAGAAAAACACAAAAACAACTTAAATAATAGAAAAAACAGTTAATAAATAATTGCTTATTGATATAATAGGCTATTATACAACCATTAAGATGACAAACATGGTGTTCAGAAAAAGCAGAGAAAATGTTTACAGTATTTTTTGAAAAGTGTCAAAGAAAAGTGTATGTATGAGTATAGCCATAGAAAAAAAACCCTGTATGTTTATGTGCATAAAATGTGAAGGGAACATGAACAAATGGAAGACCTTGCTGGGTATCAGTCAGCATAAGCCAGGTTATGCTACAGTAACAAACAATCCCTATCAGTGACTCACAATAGATGCTCATACTTTGTGATCAGGCTGTGCTCATTGTGACCATTCAGGGACCCAGACTGAGAAAGTTTCCATCTTCACACCTGTTTCCTCAATTATCCAAACCTTGTCAGAGGAAAGACGTGATTGGTACTATATCCTAAAGATTCAATATGGCTGTGAAATACAGATTTCTCCTTACATTTATTTGGCTAAAGCAAGTCATATTGTCATGCCCAACTTCAAGGAGGCAAAGATGCTAACTCCTACTATGTGATCAGAGAAGAAACTAGGAGTATTTGATGAACAATGCTGATGAATCTTACAATGAGAATGATAGAATTGTAGATGCTTTTTCAAATAGTTTACAATGTGAAAGTACATTTTATGCTATCATGACCTCAGATTTTACTGAAAGCCAGAATTTGGGAGTTGATGATATACATATACCATACTAATCATTCAAAGAAAGGCTTTTAACCAAAAGTTCTTTAAAATGTATATTTTTAAAATTCAAATGTTCTAAATGGACTGAGGTGATAAACATTTTCATCTTAGGAAATAGAATTTGATTTCAAAATGTTTCTGGCTTCACATCATTGTAATATGCAATTTATAAATTATATGGAAAAGGAAATTTCAAAAAGGCATTCTGTTATAAATATTTATGTGTTGCTAGAAAAATACATCTTTTGCCTGTGTACACTATAACAATTTGCTGGCTTCAGCAAGTAATCAGCAATAAAGAAAATACATGTCATGCTAGTAGGGTTTTAAATATTCCGGTATATAAACTCCTGAAAAAATATCTGTTGAAAATGAATGAAAGACAGTGTGGTGTACAACAAAGAACACTGACTTTAGTATCAGTTGGTTCAAATGTTGAACCACCAGTTTTGAGTTATATAACCCTGGGCAATCGGGGCTAATGTGTTCCATTAAAAAAAAAATGAAGAATTCTTCTCCTGTGTGCATTGTTGTGATGTTTATGAAATAACACATGTAAAGTGCTTAGGAAAGTGGCTAGCGCATGGTAGATAAATGAATGTTCATTTGTTTACGTGTTCACTGAATAATGGGCAATTATAACTTTATAATAATCCTGCCATACACTAACGGGAACAGATATCTTTCAAATTCCTCTCTGTTGTGAATAGATGTGTAGAGAGATTTGGTCAAAGCAACCGTGACCTGATTGTTCTTACTGAATGGAGATGATCAAATAGAATGCCATGAGATGCCTATCTTTTAATGGGTGTTCAACCAGTGTGAGATGATTGCTCTTGCTGGGGACAGTGCCATGCATGTAGGGAGCCCTGAAAACATAAGACACAGGAAGACAATGACAACCAGTGAAACCTCCCCTCTTAGTGACCTATGATGGGTACATTCCTCTCTGGGAGCAAGCCAGGTGAGGGGAATGAAGTCATCCAAAGGCAGCAGGGTTGGCCTTAGGAAGTAGAGGGACACATGAGACCCTGTAACATTTGCTCCCTTCTGTCATGTTCATACGGGTGTTCAGGAACACCGAGATGGCCAGGCTGGCTCAGACAAACTAGAACCGTGTTGCCCTAACAGACTGGCAAATATATGTATGGACTGCCGGCGGTCTTCATGGGTTTGAGAATCCACTCTCTCTGGGTCAGTCTGGTTCTGTGGGCTCTGTCCCTGCCAGTGGTACTGGTGTGAGATCTATGACTCAAAGAAAACTTCCAAAGCTAGATTGGGTTCAGAGATGAAGAGAGACACAAAGTGGGTCTCATTCCTGCCACAGAGGCAGTGTTGTCCACGTGGCTATGTCATCCTTCTGAAACCCATGCCAAGGGTTCTGGGATATCTAAACATGGACCATGTGGGGTTCAGTGACTATGCAGAGAGACTCAAAACTGTTTATGAGTTTGCAGTTTCTGGGGCCACACATGATCCTGGGATGCTCGGTCCCTACTTCCTTTTGCTCAGACAAGTGTTACCTTCAGGACAAGGCTTGAGTCCCTCCCCTAGTGACCACCTGAGCTCTCCCCACCTCTCCCCACCTGGGCTCCTGCCTTCATCGATTCCTTATCATGGCCTGTCTGCACTGGGCGTGTGGTCCAAGAGTAGCCCTCATGCACCTGGAGTCTCAGTGATATTGTAAATTGCCAGTTAGGAGGGCCCAGAGCTTGGGGGACTTTTGACACCCTACATAGGTTTCAGCACATCTTTAGGTGTGAAGTGGACATTTACTTAACTATTGCCTCCAATTAACTAAAAGTTCATTTGGAGCATCTGGCAGCATCTGGCAGCAGAGGGGTGAATTTGGCTTTCTTTCTACCCTGTCTTAAGGGCTAAGGTTATTTTATATCTTTTCTTTTTTAAAAGATTTTATTTATTTATTTGAGAGAGAGAGAACACAAGCCAGGGGAAGGGGCAGAGGGAGGGGGAGAAGCAGACTCCCCCTGAGCAGGGAGCCCACGCGGGGCTTGATCCCAGGACCCTGGGATCATGACTTGAGCCAAAGGCAGATGCTTAACGGACTGGGCCACCCAGGTGCCCATTATTTTCCCTCTTCATTTTGTTTTAAAGATTTTATTTTTAAATAATCACTACATCCGATGCGGGGCTTGAATGCACACCCTGAGATGAAGGGTCGCCCACTTTTCCAACTGAGCCAGTCAGGTGCCCCTATTTTCCTTCTTTATTAAACCTAAATATGGACTTGCACAGAAGTCTCCTGAAGGTGACAAAAGGAACCTAGGAAATATCTATTAGCCTTAGGTCTTTTCCTGATTAGAGCATTCAAATGATTCCTGCCACTTTCAAAATTTCTTCTGGAATACATCCGTGGTCTTAGCTTGTTTGAAGATTCATTCCTTCTGCTGGCAAATGTGTAATTACGGTCAGCTGGCAGATCTTTGTGGGTGGGCAACCTCTTACTGCCACCTTAATCCCATTTGACTAGAATGATTCCCAACGCACAGTAAGCTCTCAGATATTTGTTTCATAAGTGAATTTCTGCTTTGTTTCTCTTATTTTCACATTACAAAGTATTTCCTCTTGGCTCAGAGGATAATCAAATTATACCTGAATATTAAATCCAAGACAGAGTAAGCGTCAGAGTAAGCAATAATGAGCGTCCAGTCTTTCCTTTGAATGGTTCTGGAAGCTGCCTCTCTGGGTGTTAGAAGTTGTGTTTAAAATATGACTCAGAGATTTTGTTTTTCTTTGATCCCACCTTCCTAAGCCCATAAATGCTGATTTCAGTAATTGTCTGCTGAGGAAGGGCCCCACCTTCTCCCCAAATTCTCTCTTCTCCAGTGTTAGCCATCACATCCTTGAAGGAGGACACCATGTTTAGTCCTATGAGAGGATACAAGGGGGCGCCTTGGTGGCTCAGTCAGTTAGGCATCTGCCTTTGGCTTAGGTCATGATGTGGGGGTCCTGAGATTGAGTCCCACCTCCTTGCTCAGAGGAAGCCAGCTTCTCCTTCTCCCACTACCCCTCTGCCTGCTTGTCATGCACTCTCTCTCTCTTTGTCAAATAAATAAATCTTTAAAGAAAGGCTACATGGTACAAGGAAGGGCTTAGGTAAAGACAAAGTATGGCTTGGGAAAGTTAAAAAAAAAAGTGGAAATTCTGGTGCTGAGTTTCTCCAGAGCTGATTGAAAGGACCTGAGAGAGGACCTCTAGAAAGAAAAGGCACACCTGACTTTTCTGTTAGCAATAGAGATGGGAGTTAACCAGAACTGGTGAAGAAAGTATGTTTTCCCTTCTCTGGTTCCTCCATTACTGTTGGTTCCCTAGAATAGATAGAAAAAGAACCAAGGGGAAATTTTGTTCCAGAAAGAATTTGAATAAACATTTTAAATGGAACTCACAGCATGGATATGAGGTTGGTGTTGACTGCTGATTCTGGCTACTTTTGAGCTGTGGGTAGAGCTCAGAAAGGATGGATAAGGATGGGGAAGCCTTCCACATTTGTAATATTGGTATGAATGGATTTCTCCCACTTTTCTTTTTCAGGCCTTTCTGAATTCCCCCAAAAGAAAGACAGAGAGAGGGAGAGAGAGAGGGAGGAAGGAAGGAGAGAGCAGAGAGAGGGAGAGGGAGAAAGAAAGAAGGAAAAAGGGATGTCTGAGTGGCTCAATTGGTTAAGTGCCCAGCTCTTGATTTCAGCTCAGGTCTTGATCTCAGGGTTGTGAGTTAAAGCCCTGTGTTGGGCTCCATGCATGTCCAGCATGGAGCCTAATTAAAAGAGAGAGAGAGGAGAGAGAGAGAGAATTTGTCCTTGTTATTACTTTAAGCTAAATAAAATTTGTCTGGAAAATGGAATTTTTTAAAAGAAAAAATTTGTGAGTAGTAATATTGATTATAATTGACAAGTCCTTTAATTTAAATTAGATTGATTTTCATATCCCTTTGGTTCAGGGTGTCTACCAGCAGCAGGGCAACTACAGAATTCCCTCTATCACTGTCCTCTCGCCTTTATTTTTATTTTTTTAAAGATTTTATTTATTTGAGAGAGAGAGAGTGAGCAAGCAGGGGGAGGAGCAGAGGGAGAAGGATAAGCAGACTCCATGCTGAGCACAAAGCCTCCACAATCCTGAGATCCTGACCTGAGCCGAAATCGAGCTGGATGCTTAACTGGCTGAGCCACCCAGGTGCCTGTTCTCTTTCCTTTAAATAACACCTTTGGAGTTCCGCTGTGGGTATGACTATTCCCACCAGCTGGATTATGCCAATGAAAGCCAAAGCTGGTTTTTCCAAATGAAGCGGGAATATGCCCTGATGCTACAGGGATATCTGGTCTTCAGTGATATTCTCAGAATCTCCAAAGAAAGGAAATGAGTAGGTATATCCTGTAGCAAAAATGACCACATCAGTATTCTCCATGGTGCTACTGTCTTCAAAAATGAAGACTGTTTGCATGAATTCTTTCACATTGGATTTGACCATTATTTTGCCACAAATGTGATTGAGAAGGCTGTAAGTGATGGTCACTTGAGAGTTTGGAATCTGCAAAACCAGAGAAGATGACTCATATTCATCTTTGTTTCCCTTCATGTATTCATTCACGTATCCATTTACTCATTCCAGGAACTTTATTGGGTATTCTTTTTCTGACTTCTGTTTCCACAGATGAGATGAAAATGTTCTTTAGAAAAGGTTAAGACTCCAACGTTATGCTTTTCCTCGTCTCTTCCTCTTCCTTTACAAGGCTATTATCATACTAAGAAGCCAGGAAAACAAAGTTTTGGCCCTCTAGTCCAGAAGGCTTCACCTCAAACACAGCTATCAAGACAGCGATGAAGGTCTCAGCTAGAATGTGAGTGTCCCATTCTCGACTTTGGTCATGGGTCTCAACTGTGATCAAGTATTGATCACAACAGGCCACCTCTCCTTCTCTGTGCGGTGATGCCTCAGCTCTAGCACACAGCTCTTGCCAAGAGCTGAGATCTTCAGTTGACTTTCACATGGTGCTGGTGATACACAGAACAAAGCTTCATCTATCCAGCACTGTCATGTAGACAGAACTTTGAGGATGCTGAAATTTACACAGGTGAGGAAATCCTTATTTGCGTTTAATTCCTTTACTTTCTACTTCGTGTTTTGACAAAAATATTTCTGAAATTTATCACACTCTTGTCTCATTTTTGAACCATGTGTAACAAACATAATTTAACCTGCTTTTACAGCTCATTCTCATCATTGAGCACCTTAATTACTCCTCAAATTCTATAACAAGGTTTTAATGTCTCCTCCCTGTGCTGGACATTATTATGGCTCTTGTCACTGTAACCAGCAGTAGTTACCTTCTCATGTGTTGCTCTGGCCTAACAAACCAGACAACCCATGGTTAGAATTATCTGCAAAATTAAAGGTCAATAAATTCTAAGGGATTATTTCCAATCCTGTCTCATTAGTGAAGGGTATGTATGGGTCATAACATATGTAAGCCTGTTTTTTGTCCTTTCCAGTTCTTATAATCACATCAGCTGAGACAAATGCACCCAAAAGGGTAACATAAATACCTTTTCTGAGGTTTGGGATCTTAGTCTGCATGATTGCAAACTTGAATTTAATTTATCTTCTGCCCAGTTATCATCACAGATGCCATCCTGGCCTTTTTGATGCCCCATTAAAGCAAATGAAAGGAGAGTGTCCATGGGGTAGCCTTTGTCCTACATAAGGTTCAATATTCAAGCCTCTCTTTGGGTGCCTAGAAACACCTGGAATAAAGTAGGAGTATGTGCAAAGTGGGGTAGTCAGGGCTGTTGTGGGGCACAACAATGAACTTAGAAGTTACTTGGTCTCTTTAATACCTTAGAAGTTACTTGGTCTCTTTGGTAAAGACAGAACCATAGGTCTACTGCACATGGTAAAGATTGTATAGGCCTGGAAATGAGGCAAGATCCAGAATTCCCTCCCCACACCTCAGTGCTTCCTCCTGCTGGCTCTTTGGAGCATAACTGGGCCATTTCATTGTTTGGGGGCCCTGCTGAGGACTCGGCCTGTGCTCACAAAGGCCTTAACTCTTCTTGCCTGGACTCTAGTGTGTGTTCTTAACGAGGAAAGACTTGGTAAACCAAGACTTCACAACCTTCTCATAGTGTAACTGTGGTTTCCCGCTCATCGGCAGGCTTCTCAAGATCAAGAGCTTCTGCCTTGTACATGACAAGTGCCCCAGCAGCTCCTGGGCTCTCTCATCCTCCTGGTCTCCTGAGCTCTGCCAGACTCCAGCCCTGGGTTGGTGTGGGCATTTTCTCTCGGCCAGAGCTCCCAAATCACACACCTTGCAAAGGGCTGGGGATTGGCTTTCCTTGTTTTTACTTCTTGTCTCAGTCCTGGTGCTCTCATCTGTTCTCTGATATCAGCTCTTTACTTCCATGTGCGTGAATCCTAAATATATGTCTCTACATAAAATGTTAGTTCTTATATGTTCTCTTTTTCAAACCAGAGCTCATGGCATAAACATAAAAAATACAGTGACAACAAAAAAGAAATGAAACACAACAACTTGATCCTTTTTCTTTTTGATTAGTTCTTTTATCCTCAGGTTGACAACGTGGCAAATCAATGAACAAGGTGATATAAATTTTAGTACCAGCCATTTCCCCCCCAATCTCCTGTCTGCCTTTCTACCAACTGGCAGTATCTCTGAACCTCAGTTTTCTTGGCTCTAAAATAAAGGGGGTAGAACTAAATAATTTCTTAAACATCCCTTGTTCTGCTATGGTATCTATTACATGCCTTTACCTTGTTTAATGGGTCCAAAAAACTCCTATCAGAACTCCTTTAAAATACTGTTTTGTGCCAGTCTCAGCGTAAGAACACACTATTGGCAGAAATGCCTGGGGGCACTCACCTGGGCCCCCATGAGCTTCCCACAGACAAGCCCCTTTTCCAAACCAATGTTACAACTGGACCAATTCTTGTGGTTCTTATGACTGCAAGATAGCCTTCAGTAACAACCATCAGGAAACTTTCCTGGCACATAGTAGGTGACCAGTTAATGCCGTTGGAATGAATGAATGACCTGAACCATAGAGAGGACGTTGTTGTTTCTGTGATTTCCCCCAGAATGGCCAGCAGAGGGCGAGCTTGGACATCGACAAAACTCACCATTGGTTTAGAGGGGTTACCTCAGTGTGTGGGCTCCCCTCAGTGTACACCTGGAATACTGTGCAATGGCTTAGTACATCTCCAACAAATGCTCTACCTGCACTCTGTTAACCATATTAATATAAGCACAACTACACATGTGTAGGAATTGTTCACAGACCTCAAAGTGGGAGGCATGTTATGTAACTATTTGGAAAATTTGCAATATTTCAGTCACCTAATCTAGATCATTCTGAGCCCTCTAAATCTTCTTTGCAAGTTGTAGATACCTTTCTAAATCATGCCTGTCAGGACAAGAGAGTGATGATATGAATTAATTATCCAGGTTGCTGGATTGGACTTCACCAGTATTTTAGTCTCTCTCTCATCGTTAAAAAAATCCATGAAACTTGAAAGATTATCCCCTTTATACACACATGCCCAATCCTTATCCCCAGAGGAAGCCCCTGGTAAGTATTTTGTATCTTCCTAAAACAGCATATGCATGTACAATTGTAGGTATATACTTTCTTTCTATAAATGGGTTCATAAAGACACATGGTTCCAAAATTAGTTTTTTCCAATGGATAGCTTTTGATATCTGCACATATAATTGTGCTTCAATCTGAACCATGTATTCGTCTACAATATGGATGTATTAACTACTGGAGATCTTGACAAAGAGCAAAAGGCTAATTTTTGGTCATGACGACTGAGTATCCATTTGGCCCAGCCAACATACTCAAAACCTCTGCTGCCTTTTGTCCACAGATATGTATTCTCAGTGGAACGCCATACAAACAGGCCTTGAATCTTGGTAATCCTCGGTTTGTGCATCAGCAAAGGCAAGTGGAGGATCTTCAGGCCAACAAGACACAACTCTAGGAAAGCAGACCCCTTTACAATGTGGCTGAGCTTCACAGCTGGGCCAGGGCCAGAATTCCATTGCCAATCATGGGAATTCTCTTTCCCATCATCCCTCTGGACTTACGGTCTTTGCTATGGAAACACTGTAGAAGCAGAGTCACTGAAAATAGCAGTTTAGATTCCAGAAACACAAAGTTCACATCAGTTCCTCCATTGCATTTACATAGTTGCATAGCCAACTTCTATAGTTAGCTTTCTAGTTTCGTAGTGAGCCTACTTTAAATCTAAAATCTATGTAGTTCCACGTTCAACTTCTCCATTGGTCCTTCTATGATACCCAAACATCAATTGATGTTAACGGAAATTTAATTTGCATTGGCATATGCATGGAGTTATTTTATATTCATTTTTACAGAGCAAATTTATTTTGGTGATATCTAAAGCCATACAGTGAACTACATTTTTTTCTATGATAATCACAATAGACTCACAAAATTGGAAAATTAGATTGTCTGGTCCTATCTTACATTATCTATTAATACAGCCTTCCTATGCAAAATGTGACCTGAAGACCAGCAGCAGCACCATCACCTGGGAACTCTGTGAAAGGCAAGTCCATGGGTCCCACTCCAGACACACCTAATCAGAATCTCAGGAAGCTGGAATTAGCAATCTGATTTTTAGAAGTTTCATAGTGATTCTTACCATACTAGAGGTTGGGAACCACTGTTCTGAAAACCCCTTATTAATGGTCATAAGTTTCAGCTTGAATACCTTCTGACTTGGGAAACTCAGTATTTCACAAAGCAGACCATTTCATTTTGGAATATGACCAAAAAATATGACCAAAGACCTGCTTGTGGGAAAATCCCTTCTTATTTGGAGCCAAGGCCACCTCCCCAGAACTTCTACCTACCAGCTCTTGTCCTGCCCCATAAGAACACACACGACATTGACTTCCTCATTCAACGAAGTTATTATTGCAAAGATAGTGATCCTGCGCCTCTCCTACTCCTCATGAGTGTTTGCCAGAAAAAATAGCATCAGCGGTTTTCAAACATCCATCATGCTGTGTTTGCCTGCCTCTTTACTATTCTGATTGTTCTCCTCTAATTATGCTCCCTTTTGTCGCCATTCCTCTTGGAGCGAGCACTGGCGCAGAGCAGAGCAGTCCAGGTGTGGTCTGACAGCACAGGGCAAAGCAGAAACCTCTCTTCTGTTGAAACCTAAGTGACATTCTCCTGGGCTTGGACATTCCGATAAGAACAGGCTTTTTGTTTTATAAAACTTAAAACCTATGGAAGTCAGGTTTTCTTCTAATTGTACTATTTGGGTTAATGACTTATTGCTGGCCATTATCAAGAGATTTTTTTTCCATTTTATTTATTTTTTCAGCGTAACAGTATTCATTCTTTTTGCACAACACCCAGTGCTCCATGCAAAACGTGCCCTCCCCATTACCCACCACCTGTTCCCCCAACCTCCCACCCCTGACCCTTCAAAACCTTCAGGTTGCCCCAACCTCCCACCCCTGACCCTTCAAAACCCTCAGAGAACAAGAGAAATGGTTGAATACCATCTGTATTCCATAACTCTGTAACTAATATCTAGGTTAGGTGGTCTCACAGAGACCACCTATGAAGAACTGATTACTAGTGTCTTTTTATATCAGGAAACCGAGGCTCTGAGACTTGCCCAGCTGAGAGTTCCAGTCTGTTCTTCCAGGGCCCTTGTCCTGCCCACCCCCCTTACTCCAGACCAGCACCCAGGCTGTGTGCCTAAAACCCCTCCTGGACACCTGGCCAGGCACTGCACACTCTCTGCCTTGTACTGTAACCATCTTCATGGCTTCTGCCCTTTGCCATAAACTCTGATGTCCAGGAACCATCTTATTTATCTTTCTATTCCCAGTAGGGAACTATTCCAGCTTACAGTAGGTTCTGGACTGTGTGTCTTTGGCCAGCCCAGATCTCAGCTGCCTGGCCTGAGTGAGCTCCTGATCCTTCAAAGTCAGTGCTGAGGGGGAGAGGGCAGAGGGATATAACTTACAGAGAGCTACCGTGTTCCTGAGGAGGCTAAGGCAGCCTTTAGAGGCCATGGATAAGGTAACACAAGCATGTCACCCAGCAGAGAGAGGAGACAAGAGAGAAGCGGAAGGAAATGGTCCAGTCTTGACAAAGAAATAGAGCATCTAGGGCTTTCTAAAGTGGCTGTACTCTGGCTGTTTGTATCCCTGAAATGACCCCATTTTCTTTAGCTAGTAGCTATTCTGTGTGTTATGATTTAAGGCTAATCTGAGTCCCAGTGAGGTCAGAGCACTGAGCCCTGAGCCCTTCCTACGAAGAATGTTGACTGAACCACTCAGATGCTGGGACCCCGGGGACATCACCAAGACAGAAGCAGGGAATCCATGCAGGAAACAGCCTTAAATCTTGGGTCTTTTCTTCTTCATGCACCTCTTGGGTTATTATTTCTTTAAATGATTAACTTAGTCCCTCAATTCTTTTAGGGAGAAGTTTATTACAAGTTTTAACCAGTCGTTCATACCTTTTGCTCATGTAACACTTTATTTCTATGCCAAGAAATGAATATGTTAAATTGTGATTTGTATATGTATTTGTCTCTCCACTAGGTTGTGACTTCCAGAGCAGAAGGGACTACTAGTTTACTTGTCTTTGAATATCCCTGGTCTAATACCACACCTTGCATGCCATAGGGATCCGATAAATATGCAAACAATGAACGCATGAATAAATTACCAAAGACAGGTTTACCTCAGTAAATGGTGTGAAAATGTACCCTGACCGAAACAATAAATGATGTGGAAAACTCTTATTACTGATCTAAAGTCAAATTCCCTCCCCCCAACCCATTAAAAGAACAGCACACTCAAACAGGATATAGCATAATAAATACATTTCATTTCTTCTTTTGGTTGAACCTCAAGGCAGAATTATTGTACAATTTCTTTGTCCTGTCATAGTAAAACGCCACTGCTGGCTGGCTGGGCTATGGCCATGCCTCCAGAGCTTTCCCAATGCTTGGCCCAGGTGCTGCGCTCTTTGAATCATAAACACAGCCTGCTCCCGCAACTGACTTCCCTTTATGGAGTGCTTTCTGCACATGTAGTCAGCTTTCCAGAAAACAGCTGCGGGCATTTCTCCCCTAAGGGCCAGAGGCATTGTGGAAGTGATCATTTACCTAGAAAAAGGTACTCTTTTTGTTATCAGAAAAGCATGGGTACTGGGTATCAGAATCAGCTTCGTGTTAAGTTTCTAGGAATTTTGCAAGCCTATTGTCAAACACAGTCAAATTTATGTAAACTTATAAGTAAGTGCATTTTGTTAAAATTTGAAGACACTAAAAATGCAAAACCCATCACTTCCCGGTTACTTCATTGCAATTTATGGTTACCCATCCTCGAGTGGTTCTCATGCGTATTGTATTTGTGTGGTGGAAACATATAATGATGTTTGACTGCCTACCTCTTCCCAACTTGGCATTCGGCAATCTCATCTGGTACCTTGAGACTGGCTGTGGTGGGATTATTTCTACCTTAGAAATCAGCAGTTGCTACCAGTCAGGGTTCTCAACTGCCTTCCCTATTCTGTTGTTAACATTGGCCTGCACACCCCTGAGGTGCACTGGATTAAGTCCTTTCTGCTTTGAGCTTTGGCTGGGAATGAGAGCTGAACCTTCAAACAAAGACAGCGCTCTAGGATACATATGCAGTTTTCTGCAAACATCTGCTCAGCAATCACTAATCCCTCCGAAAGAAAGAGTCCCATAAAATTGTTGGAACTGAGGCCGCCTTGCTTTACTTCCTGAAAGCCACCCTGTGTAGACCCTCACTCTCCCCAGGAAGCACTCCTCCTGGGAACCAAACGCTAGAAAGAGATTATGTCTCAACTGCATTTTAATATGCTGACTGCAAACCTTTAATGAAAAAGGCAGAAAAAGTACATTAAAAGCCTCATATTGATCCATCAGGCTTTTTATGATCACAGACACAGAAGTGGAGTGGTAAAGCAGAGGCCATTATCTTACTGTGATAACAGCAGGACAAATAAACAGGAAAACATTAAAAAAAAAAAAAAAGAAAGTGTAAGTATGCGCTTAAGTAAGCAGATTGCAAAGAAGTCACCACCCTTGGGACTTATCATTCATCAAGGCAATAAAAGAGTCACAGTGATTTCAGCCGGTGGTAGATTGAAGGGACAGCCTACAGATCAGATACCTCACAACCCATATAACTGCTAACCTGCAATTTTCCTGGATTAGTTTGCATGTTTTGAATTGAAATTAAGCCAAGAAATCATTGCTAGAAATTTACAAGGTAATAAGATTTATTGTTTCACCTAAAGGTAGGTCACAGTCCAATGTCTCCAACCACAGATTTTTGTTCTTCCCTGTCTAGGAGACTATATTATGAAGACGTATGTTAAAAGAAGACTGTAAATACTTGCTTTAAACATGAGGCAATAATATAATAATGAAAAGCAACATTTCCACCGTTGCTATGTTAGCTCTGCTCATGGTCACTGGATCAGACAGGTGCATGTAGTTTCTCCCTTTGTTCATAGCTTTACCAGGGGTTCAGGACCCTCACTGCTGCTTCTCTGAAGCTCCAAAAAAGTCTTTGTGTGCATTTCTTTGGAGAGAGCAAGTGTCTTTTTCTTGAATCAGGTGGCTCGATTTTTGTTGGAACAATTTTCCTGTGAGTTATTGTTGAAGTTGCTCACAAAACATTTAGGAGCAAATAATCTCATTAATTCAGGTCAAAAAGGAAAAAAAATCAATTTGTTAAAAGGCCAGCTGTCGTGAAAAAGAAAGATATCATCTTAAAACTTAAAAGGAAGCACACTGTTCACTTTGCATTTCTAGGTTTTTACCTTCCTTTGGGGGTAACCAAGGAGAGAGATCTTGTATGAGCTCTGGGGTTAATCTGGGTCTTCATTGAAGCTGTGAAAAGTTATTTTCTTTTTGCCCCTCTTGATACTATTTCTGTCCTCCCTTCAGGAAAGGAGAGTGACTCTTTTCCTCATCTCAACTTTGGAACAATATTTGCACAGAAATGTGTCTTGCCAGGAAATCCCAGTCTTCGCTAGTGTGAAGCTTTTACACGAGGCAAATTTCTACTATGAAAGCATTTCTAGAAAAATCAACATAATTCCCTCAGTAAATAAAGTCATATCAGAGCCCCTTCCCAACATGTTAAATTGGCCTTCAATTCATCGGGATGTGTAGTTATAACATTTGTCGATGAATGAAGATACAAGGCAAAACACACATGTACAGGATCCCAGATAATTTCCAGGCACCTTAGTGAGGAAGTATGCTGGCTTCTAAATGGTCACCTGCTGTCTGTTTCTCTACATGTAGAGGCCAGAATTACCTTTGGAAGATGCCTCATGTCATTCCCTCGCTCAGAAACATTTTGATGGATTCGCACAGCCTACAGAACAAAGTCGTAAGGCTAGAACAAGGCATTCAAGGCCCTCCAAGATTTGATTCTAGCTCTCCAGTTTTCCATCCCTTCCAGTCATCCACAGGTGACTTGTGGCACTTCCTGAGAACTTGGGAACTGTGTTAAGCACTTCAAATTCATTAAACCATTTCTATCTCATGAGAACCCTATGAAGTAAATGCTGTTGCTATCCCTCCTTTACAGGAAAGGAAACTGAGTCTCAAAAAGGTTAAAATGCCTGGCCTGAGGTCACATAGAAGTCAGGGATAGAGCCTGGCTGAGGCTTTCTTGCTAGAGTGTTCATGCTTTGACCACTGCTGTTCACCACTGTGTGTTCTAGAGACCCAACGAGCCCAGTCTGCTCTTACTCAAGCTATTGTTTGGTTTGTACTTGTCATTTCTGACAATGTCTGCCTCATCCTTCAGGATCCCTGTCAAATGCTCCTGTGTCCCACGCAGAGTGGTCCCTAATCCCTGCCTGCCCCACTGCCCTTGGGGGTTTTCCTCCCTCATTTCCTCTTTGTGCTTCTTAAAGCATTTCACTCCTGTGCTCAAAAAGTTCTGTTCTTTCTACAGTCCTTGAGGGCAGAGCCTGTCTCCTCTTCTTGTAAATTCCCCACCAACTCTTTCCATAGAGTCTTGTAATGAGTCTGTGTTCAACAGATTTTGTTGAGTTTAATTGAACATGGCTGCTTCTGAAAAAACCCTAACTACAGGTGGTTACATTGAAGGAACAGCAGGGGGCAGAAAATTTAGTAAAACTCTGAGACAGGATAAAGACCAAGGGGATACACTGCCTGTGGCAGGGAGGCATTGTGGTTTAATGAAGAAGGATGTGTTTAGTTGGACCATCTGGGTTCCAGTCCTGGCTCCTCCTAGCTGAGTGGCCTTTGGCACATTCTTTAATCTCCCTTAAAGCCAGTAGGGTCATTAATAAAATGTGGATGCGAATGCCTGCAGGGGCATCATAAAAGCTGGGGATTAGCACACATGTGATCCCATTTTAGATAAACGACAGCCATTATTATTAATTCATTTCGTGTCCAGTAACGTGTTTTATGCTTCTACATGTCTCTTGTTTTCCCTTCCGCATGCTCCCCACCCACCATCTCCTCTACCTCATTGAAGTAGCACCGTTATGTCCCCAGGTGCTTCACCCAAAACTGGAAGGCTTCCTTGATTCTTTTCATTCTTTCATCCCCCATAACCAACACAATGGCAGGTTATATGGGCTCTGCCTCTCCGAAGTATCTAACATCTGCTTATTTCTCTTTATCATGCCCATCATCCAAGTCCAATGCACCAGATGTCTTGTCTGGCTTTCTGCAATGGCCTCTACATAGGTCTCAATGTTCCCACTTTGGCCTTTCAACCCTTTGTCCATACAGTATCTAGTCACCCTTACAAAATGTCAACTGGATCATGAGCTCTCTGCTTGAAACCACCCAATGGCTTTCCACCATCCTTAGACTAAGATCCAGCCCCTGCATGACCTGGCCTCTGCTACCCTCGGACCCCTCACAGTGCTTTCCTCCCGCTTCTTTGCAGCATACTTGCTTTTTGGCTGTTGGTCCATCATGCTGGGCTCATTCCCGATTCCAAGAGCCTCCTGGCTTTCCTAAATTCCTTAAACACGCTTTTACATGAGCTGTTTCTAGTGCCTGGAATGCTTTTCCTTTTAGAATTTACATAGGTATCTCCTAGTCATTCAATTTTTTTTTTTTTTAAGAGAGAAAGAAAGCTTGTGCATGGTAAGGGTGGGGATGGGCAGAGAGAGAGAGGGAGAGGGCGAGAATCTTTTTTTTTTAAGTTTTAAAAATTTATTTGACAGAGAGAGAGAGACAGTGAAAGAGGGAATACAAGCAGAGGGAGTGGGAGAGGGAGAAGCAGGCTCCCCGCTGAGCAGGAAGCCTGATGCAGGACTTGATCCCAGGACACTGGAATCATGACCTGAGCCGAAGGCAGACGCTTAATGTCTGAGCCACCCAGGTACCCCAAGAGGAAGAGAATCTTAAGAAGGCTCTATGCACAGTGTGGAGCCCAATGCAGGGCTTGATCTTACTACTCTGAGAACATGATCTAAGCTAAAATCAAGAGTCAAACTCTTAACTGACAAGGCTACGCAGGAACCCTTAGTCATTCAACTCTTAACTTATATGTCACTCTCTAACATATTGTATGTATATAAATTGAATATAGAATACGTACACACACTTTTTTGTTTGCTTGTCAACTCAAATTTAAGTTTCATGAGAGCAGGAACCTTGTTTTTCTTCTTGAAAAGTATATCCTTAGTTACAGGGTAAACTATTACTTAATATGTGGCAAAGGCTAAAAAAAATCTGTTAAATAAATGAATATTAATACATACAGAAATAACAAAAATGAATAGTAAGAATCCACATTAGCATATAGCAATGATAAAATAGTCATATTTATACGTTGAACAAACATTTATTAAATACCTGCTGTGTACCAGGTATTTTGTGTAGTGGAGAATCAAAAGTGAAGTATAATCCCTCAGGGGGCTTATGGTCTACTGTTATGTTTTTATTCAGGCAACTAAGACTTCTTAAAAAAAGATTTATTTACTTATTTTAGAGACAGAGAGAGAGTGCGAGCAGAGGGAGCAGCAGAAGGGGAGGGAGAGAGAATCCTCAAGAAGACTTCCCAGTGAGAGCAGATCCTGATGTGGGCTTGATCTCATGACCCTGAGATCATGACTTCAGCCAAAATCAAGAGTTGGATGCCTAACTGACTGAGTCACCCAGGTGCTCCTAGGACTTTTTATAATGGATAAAATGTATTCTCTGTGTTCTTTCATTGTTTCATCTCTCCAGTCTTCATTCCCCACACAGCCTAGTGAGCAGGTGGGCAGTTTAACAGGATAACTGTAGCCTTTGGACTTTGACAGCCCTGCTTTGAATCCCAAGCTTTCCCCGGCCAGCTGCATATACACAAACAATGTATAAACCTCTTTGGGTCTCCTTTCTATGTTTATAAGAAAGAAGATAACACCTCTCTTTTGGTCCTTTGATATTTAAATATTTAAAAGATGCTGTAAAGCATGTTTTCCTACCTTTTACTTCCCACCTTTTTATCTTCAAGATAGCAGGTATTTGATCCTTTGATTTCCTCTGGATAGAAACCATGGCTGAAATATGTTTGGATCTTCTCAAAAATACTGTTTTTGAGTAGCATGACAGTGTAATTGTTAAGTGTGTAGAGCCTGAGGGATGGACTATCCCTGATGGATTCTCAGAGGTGTAAATGTGGACAAAATGCTTAATTCCCCCATGTCTCTGCTTCCCTTCAGTAAAGGATGAGAATAAGTACCTACCTCCCGTGAGCATTAGATGACCTGTTACACTTGAAGCCTTTCGAATAATTGTTAACCGTACAACAAGCACTCAATAAAGATGAGCTACTGTTTTGGTTATTCATTGCTGAATTAACAAACCACCCTAACTTAATGACCTAAAGCAACAACCATTTTATTATAAGCCTGGATTCTGTGGGTCAGGAGCTTGGAGAATGGATAACAGGGACAGCTGGTCTCTGCTCCGCAATGTCTGAAGCCTCAGCTGGGCAAGTCTGAGCCTGGGGATGACTGTACGGCTGGAGGCTGGAACCATCTGATAGCTTCTTTTTAAAAAAATTTAATTTAATTTTTCCAGTGTCCCAAGATTCATTGTTTATGCACCATGCCCAGTTCTTCATGCAATATGTGCCCTCCTTAATGCCCACCACCAGGCTCACCCATCCCCCCACCCCCTCCCCTCCAAAACCCTCAGTTTGTTTCTCAGAGTCCACGTCTCTCATGCTTCATCTCCCTCTCCGATTTCTCCCAATTCACTTTTCCTTTCCTTCTCCTAATGTCGTCCATGTTATCCCTTATGCTCCACAAATAAGTGAAACCATATGATAATTGACTTATCTCTGCTTGACTTATTTCACTCAGCATAGTCTCCTCCCATTGTTCTGGTGCTTGATGTAAGCCATTGGCTGGGAACACAACAGAGTCTGTTGGTTCAAACACCTATATGGGGCCTCTCCATGTGGCTACTTGGCTTCTCCCAGCTATGGTGGCTGGCTTCCATGAGTCAGTATCCCAAAAGACAGAGATTGAAAGTGGCAAGTTTCTTAAGACCTTAGCCTGGAAACTGGCCCAGCTTCACTTCCTCTGTACTCTTCTGGTCAAAGCAGTCACAAGGACCTCCCAAGTTTAAGGGGAGTGGACACAGACCTTGCCACCTGATGGGAGGAATGTCAATGCCATATTATAGTAAGAGGAAATGGGGAAGGTGTATTATTCTGGTCATCTTTGGAAACTACAATCTTCCACAGTTATTGTTATTATTAATATTATGCTCTAATACTATAAAAGAAACAATTTAGCTCTAAGATATGCCCTCTCCTGGTCCAAAAGTCAAGATAAGAGAAGTGGGAAGAGGAGAGGGAGATAGGCATTAGCTTTCTACAAACCATCACAACTTAGACATTTTAGTCTAATGCCCTTGCTTAACAGATGATAGCATGTGGTTAAGAGATATGAAGTGACTTGTCCCAGATCATGCAGCTGGCAGGAACATCAGGATATTCTCATTCCCAATACACCAAGCACCTGGAAAAGTAACCAAAAAAGTAGTTGAGAGAGGTGAAGACGGTGAAGAGAGAAAACAAGAAGTAGAGAAGGTCATAAAGAGGAAGTAGGTTAAAAAAGAAAAGCAAATAGAGAACTGCCAACAATATTTTCTGTTTCAGACCACACTCTTCTTTGGATGCATCCCACACTTGATTTTAAACTAGGAGCTTCTGGGAAACCTGAAGCCCAGGAATGATCTTGGCAAATCCCCTTGCTTGGGTCTTTGGAATGACTTCTCTTCTTTCCTAACCCTAAGAATAGAATTCAGGCTGGAGAGGTAAGTGGAAAGTGGAAATGTACAGTTGTTACTACAGCAGATGTCTCCTCATGGTGTTATTTCCTGTTATCCTGCTTTCCTGGTTGCCTGGAGCAGGCTTCCACGTCTCATCACCAAACTCTCTAAATGTAGCCCCTACCCCACTCTCTAAGTGGGTGTCTCCCCATGCCCCCACCATTGCCTTGGATACCTAGTGTGCATGTGATTTGGGTTCTGTTCAGTCTGGTGTTTGGTCTCAGAGTAAGGCTCTAAGCCCTTGGGAACAGAGTCTGTTCTGAGGTCTGGGGTTTGCAGAACCCACATGTGTGGTGGAGGCAACATCCGGGGGAGTCTCCAGGCTGGTTTTTCACTGCCTGGCTCCTCTCACTTCACTCTGTTCTGTCCCACCATAGAGAAGAATGCTGCTCTAAAAGCAACCCAGAGGAGTTCACCTTTCTTTTAAACTCACTTCAGTTTGGAAGCCCCAACCTTCCTACTGGAGAATCCTCCCTTATAGCCAGCTCACGTGTCCAGTTATTAATTAGTAGCAGTCATCCTATTTCTCCTTCTTGACTCAGTAGTTCCAGAGACCAACAGATGTAAGAGTTCGTGTAATAGCACTCTTATAATGAATACAGCAGGTAATCCCTCCTTCTTCTCCAAAATGATTGTCCAGAACTTCTTATTTTTATTAGTTCATCAAGAATTTACCCAACATTTCTTATATGCTAGGTTGGCTGATAATACAAACATGGATAAGGTGCAACCCCTCCCTCTCATAGAGTTTATAGTCCAGCGAAGGGATTATGAGTTTAGAATCCATGGACTGCGAATTCCCAAAATTACATGCATGGCTTTGGGGCTGTATGTACATTTTTCTGAGTGTAAGATAAATCCCTTTTACCAGATTCTAATCAGGGGCCATGACACTGAAGATGAAGATCCCCTGAGATATGGCGTCACAAGCAAGTGTCACAATCATGACCACAGACAAAGGGAGGGGTTGAGTTCCTATGAGTGGTTACTGTGCACAGTCACTATACGTAGTCTCCAAGGAGAAGTCAGTACCCAGTACTGGTGGGACTATATGGGGAGTGCTCAATGTAGAAGAGACCTCTCTGACCACTGGGTTGAGGAAAGAGGTGGGCTGCAGAGGGAGGTGGTACTTTGAAAACCCTGCCTCAAGAGGGGTCTGCTCACTGTTATTTAATCAACTTTGGTGACCTCTTGTTGATATTTTCCACAGCTTTGTCATTTCTGTTATTGTTCTGAGGACACATTTCAACTTTTTCATGTGTCTCTTCATCTATAAGTCCAGACCAAACTGGGTGCCTGGTGGGTTACATAACACAAGCATGCGATGTGTTCCTGAAGGACATTTTTCTTGACCTCAATCTGGCACAACTTGGCTCAAAAGACCATAAGTTAATTTTACAAATGATTTGCATAGAACTTGCACTTTCATTCTAAGATCACCCTGCCCCAAAAATGTATCACTGTCTTACATAGTTTGGCATTCTTTGGAGTTTCTTCCACTGCTGATACATATAAAATTATATATAATAAATATGTGTATATGATAAAATATATAACAGATATGATATGTTATATACATATATATTACTATTCAAACAAGTCATTTTTTATCAGAAGTGGAAAATAGAAAAAAGAGAATTTGGAGGAAAGCAAAGGGTGAGCATTGAGGGCCCCCAGTAATCAATTTTACAACATGAATTATATCTTATTGACGTTTAGAGAGTCTTATTACCAAGAAAGAACAACTCATGGTTTTTCCAAGCCAAGAAGATCATAACAAAGAATTGTAATGACTTTTCCTCAGGGTAGGTCAAATTATTTTGTTTTTATCCAAAGGCTACTGAAATACTTATCAAGTAGAGAGGTACAATGTGACATCTAGAATAAGGAGCAGATGACACTGAGTTCCTTTGCATGGATATATTGGGTATTTCAGAAGGAGTCACATTGAAGAAAGCCCTTGATAAAACATACCATTCTGTCAATAGGACAGCAGAGTCTAAAAATAATTTTAGCTCTTCCTTCTTTTTTTTTTTTTTTTTTTTGGTCTTTTAAGTGAGATGGGGAGAGAGAAAGAGAGAACATGCCTGCTTGGGGGGTAGGGCAGAGGGTATGGGAAAGAGAGAATCTTAAGCAGTCTCCATGCCCAGCATGGAGCCCAATGTGGGGCTTGATCTCACGACTCTAAGGTCATAAACTCTTAGCTTTTACTTCTTAAACATACAGTTTTAATGACTCCATAACCTTTGCCACATACTCAGAGATTAACTTTATTGGAATATATTTAAGTTGTCAAGCACTTGCTGAATACCTGTGATTAGCAAAGTGCTGTGCTTAGCTTTACGGAAGGCACAATTCTGAATGGGAAATGGTCCTTCCCTTACAGAAGTTATAGAATGATGAGACAGACCCCTACTTATAAGCAACTATAACTCAAGGCCGAGACTGTTAAATGCTGTAATAGTAAAAAAAAGAAAAAATTAAAATACAAGGGAAGCAAAAATGAAGGAGGGAGTATGTGGACTTGGGAAGGTCTCATGAAGAGGGCAGAACCTGAGCTGGGTTAGGAAGGGGTAAGTTGTTACCAAGCATAGAGGGGAACAAGGTCACTTTAGGCCCAACATGTGGCAAGAGGCAGAGAAGAGGAAATGATAAAACATGAACAGCAAGGGACCAGTTTGATTAGAACAAGTATTTTGAGGGGGAGTAGAGAGAAATGCACCTAGAAAATTATGGTAAAACATGAATTTTTTTTTTTTTGAACACAATACTAAGGAACTTCAGCTTTTCCACAGGTATAGCTATGGTTTGGGGTGGGAAAAGGAGTGTTTTGGAACAAAACTAATAACATGAAAATTCAGAAATCAGAGACAGACCACTTTGGAGATGATTACAAGTCCAAGCAAGTGGAAACCAAGCATTTGGGCAAAGATACACACATGAGACTGGACCAGGAAGAACATCTAAGAAGACAAGGGGCATTGGCAAGGTAACGGTCTCCAAATAAAGCTGGTTAGAATTACCCCCAAAGACCTTCTGGAATGAATCCTGATATGCAGAATGGAGAAAACCCACAATATAGTTGGTCCTCTAGATCAGGAGCTCAGCACAGGTAGACTCTGACCACAGCAGTCCAGCGGCATTGCATTTAATCGTGGAAGCCTCGTTGATGGGCAAGGAGAGCTCCACAGAAGTTAATCTGGAATTGGGAAGGATAAGGTTAATCAAGTAGATTATCCACCGTGATGATATTTGATGAATCTACTCTTCGTGGAAAATGATTGTATCTAAAAATGTCATCTGATTGTAGAGCCTTTAAGTAAACCCTGTTGCAAAGTTTGGTACTTGCTTGAACAAATTGTGAACTCAAGCGATTGCTATAATGAAGGTCAACAACCCGGGTTCAGATCTCACCTATTACCAACAAACTGTAACCCCGAACAGCTACTTACTTTTAATAATCATTACTTCCTTCAGCCATAGTGTGTTGTCTGTAATATCCACCTTTGATTATTATGAAGATTGGAAGAGACGATGTATGTCAAAATGCCTGGAACAAAGAAGTGTAGCAGTATTGGTTTTCTAGCTTTTTGTTTCCTTGCCTTTTACTGATCCTGCATTCAAGTGACACATACCAGTCCATTCAGTTCTGTGCTTGGGCATGGTGTGCTGTTGTTGGATTCTGAGACAGTGGCCACATGATCATGCTTTCCAAGTGAGGGATTCTCACAACTGCTCCATCCAAAGTTGGTAAGTTACAAGAGGGCAGAATCAGAGTATCATTTAGAATCAATTCAGTCCACCACTTTATCCAATTCTCACTTGTCCATTCTGAATGCCAGAACTCTTGCACAATATACCCAGGTGTACATCCTGAGATCTTGAGATCGGAGGGACCAGAGCTGCCTGGTGGGCAAGATCCTCTGAGCAGGTGAGAACATGGCAAGGGGGCATGGTGGGGATCCCACAATCATGAAGCAGCAGAGGAGAGTATGGGGCAGAAAACTCACTTCTCACTTGAAAAGGCTGACCTGCTTCTAATAAAAGGAGGGCCAGATTGGAAGAGAAGCATGGAATGGCAGGTCTTCTATGAGGAGGGAAAACAGGTGGCAGGGCTGAATAGATCTAGGTGTACCTTTTTTTACTTCCAGAAAATAAAGCCAGAACTAGAGAGTGAAGGTGTCTGGTCATGTGCTTCCCCGTCTGTAGCTGCTGGTCAGGCTGCTGTTGGCGCTAGACTAAGTGTAGTCCACCACTCTGCTGGATCAGCTAACCAAGAGAAGGGTTTCCCACCTGCTAGTGGGTTTCCTGGGATCCTCCTCTCAGCTGCTCTATAAAGTTCTTGCAGCTTGCATCAGTCAGAAGAGCAGCATGAGGACCATTATAAAAGAAAACAAGGAAATTCACAAACTGCTCTGATTTTTAGGGGCAGGTATACATGTGAGATATAACCAAACCCCCTGTCACTCTAAGAGAGGCAGCAGTGGAGGCTAACTCTACAGCTAATCTAGTTGGGTTCGCATTCTCAACTCTATCACTTACAAGCTATGTGGCCTCTGACAAGTTGTTTCATCTTTCTGTGTCTTGGTTTCCCCATTGGTAAATAGAGGTGATAGTAATATTACATAGATGTAAGAGGATTTGTTGTGATGAAGAAAAAAATACTCAGTGTGTGGGATCTGCTACAGATAAAGGGTAAAGGAGCATGTGTAATGATGATCCCTAAACCTTAGTTTACTACAACCCTTCACATTACACAAAATTTTAACCAGCACTTCAGGAAAGTAGCTAACTCTTGGGGCACCTGGGTGGCTCAGTCATTTTTGTCCAGCTCTTGATTTTGGCTCAGGTCATGATTGCTGAGTCATGAGATCAAATCCCGAGTTGGGCTCTGCAATGCTCATGGAGCCTGCTTAAGACTCTCTCTCTCCCTCTTCCTCTGCCCCTCCCCTTGCTCCCTCTCTCTGCCTAAGAAAGAAAGAAAGAAAAAAGGAAGGGAAGGGAAGGAGAAGAAAAAAGAAAAGAAAAGAAAGGAAAGGGAAGGGAACGGAAGGGAAAGGAAGGGAAGGGGAAGAAAAAAGAAAGAAAAGGAAAGGAGAAGAAAAAAGAGAAGAGAAGAGAAGAAGCTGACTTTCCTTTCTCTGGAGACAGCTGTTGTACACAAAGAGGGAAAAAGAAAGAAGACATGGGAAGGGAAGGGAAGATATCACAGAGCCTAAATAACTCCCCTCTAGAGAATCCCAGATGGCCTTGTCACCTCCCTGAAGTTCTGCAGATGACACCTAATGTCACACAGGTGATGAAGACCAAGAACATGATTAAAGAATAGACCCCAGGCTCCTTGCTTCACACCTTCTGCCGGAAAGACCCCATGTCTATCAGTTCACAAGTAACCGAGGAGAAGGCTTGAGGAGTGAGCTCCAATCCCGGCTCATTCACTGTCTATAAGCACTAGATTCCAAAGCAAAATGGCGTCTTCCTAGACTGTGTGCTTTTGCGTGAGCTTTGTCTTAACCAAACAAGCCACCTGTCAACGTGACAGACAATAAAAGGAAACTGGGAAGGTAGGAGCACATTTTGCACATGAGACACAGCACCCTCGTTCACTGAGACGCCAGTCACCTGGTCGTGCCTGTGTGAAGGAGTGAAGGAGTATATTAAACTTCTTACAATCATGCATCGTTCATTCATTTCCTCAACCCCCCCCTTTCTAAGTGGCTTCCATGCCCTGCACATATTAGGTGTTCATGCTGATGGCTCAGGCGGTTGCTAGGCAGAGCAGAATAGGGCATTCTGCGGGCAAACATGATGTCATCTGGAAGTTGCAACTCTACCTCTAGAATTCTAGATAAATGACCCGAGTAGACATCCACGTCTCTAAAATGACAAAAGGCAGCAACAGTTGTGAGCGATAGTTACTGGAGTGACAGAAAGAATCATTTTCATGATCGTTAAAAAAAATATTTCTAACTCCAGAAATAGTCAGATTCTTCATGACTTTCTCATAGACTCTGTACGTAGGCAATACTTTTCCAGCCACATCTAAGACCACCTTTTTATCCACCAAATTCACAGTGTTGAGGCCTTTTAGCCTGGTTCTGAAGCCATGTGTGCATTCGCTATTTAATTTAAATGAAACGTCTCTCTGCAGAGAGCCCTTTATGTTTGCCGCAGCAGCTCACCCTTGGGGGGCTCTGTCAGTGATGCTGTGGAGAGTGGTTCTGTCATGGTTGAAAAGGCCTTGAACAAACAGCTAGGGTGCATTTCAGGCAAAGCCAAGCCCTGCATCTCCTACAGGAAGTCCCTCGGATTTCTTCTGGAGCACCTCACTCCACCCCAGAAGCCAAAAGCGGGGACATAATTCTATTTAAGTTTTGTCATGTACTAAATTCTGTAAGGAATATTAAAGATGAATCTATTCTTTCGAGGCCTGCCCAAGTCTAACTTCCTCTAGGGACACTAATCTCAACAGACTCTCGTATTGTCCCAAGCCGGCATCTTGTGAGGGTAGTCAACTCTCTTTACCATCCTTTCTCTCTCGTGGCTTTATTTTACCGACCACAAAAGCCATTGAGGGACAGCATGGAAGGATGGTCCATCTTGTGTGCTCTGGGGACAGTCTCATCGAAAGTTCTGTCACTTCCTACCTATGCACTGTGGCGAGTTACCCGTGAACTGGGGATTAGTGTTGATATGAGAATTAAGTGAGATAATGCATTTATTGTGCTTGGCACTCAGGTTGATGATCACCGTACAAGCCAAGAAATACGGAGAAGAGAAGAGAAGTGAAAATCGGCCACAATCCTAGCTCCCTAGGGGATGAATCACTGTCAGGATTTTGGCTCGTGCCCTTCCTTTATCAAGGTGTGCTGGGGGGGCCAAGATGTCTTAGAAATGTTGCCCAACACAATAGTTGTATAATTTTTTAATGTATTATATAATGACTTCCCCCACAATACTTGTTTACTTCAAACTCATAATTTTAATAGCTGCAAACTGTCAGATGAGTTTTTTTTAGATATTTTATTTATTTGACAGAGAGAAATCACAACTAGGCAGAGAGGCAGGCAGAGAGAGAGGAGGAAGCAGGCTCCCTGCGGAGCAGAGAGCCCGATGCGGGGCTCAATCCCAGGACGCTGAGATCATGACCTGAGCTGAAGGCAGAGGTTTTAACCCACTGAGCCACCCAGGCGCCCCCAGATGAGTTTTATCTAATGTTGTTCGAGTCCTCAAGATGATCAGATGTTTTATTTCCATTCTTCATTATTATAAATGATGCAGCAATGAATGTCTTTACATGTAAAGCCTTTGTGTGGCAGTGGTTGTGTGTGTGTGTGTGTGTGTGTGTGTGTGTGTGTGTGTGTGCATGCATGTGCATGCTAATTGTTTTTTTGTGGCAGAGCTGCTTTGAGGACAGACCTGAGTTCAAGTCCTGGCTCTATGACCCACTGGCTATGTGGCCTTGAGCAAGCAACCTCACTTCAGTTAGGAGAGCCTCAGTCCAGTTGTCTGTGAAATGGTGATAATCAGAGTATCCACGTATAGGCATGTTGAAAGGATTAAGCATCCATGTAATGGGCTTAGAAAAATGCCCAACATGTACACAATAGGCTCTCAACAAACATGATTTTACTGTAAGTATTTTTTTATAAGGGAAACTACTGGGCTAAAATTTGGTAGGGATTTGAGGAGCATACATGGGATATCTTCATGGGAAATTTGGGAGTTTCTATATAAAAAGGTGTAACTGAGCCCACAGGGTCCAGATCTCTGGGGTTGGTGTAAACAGTACCCCGAAATACTGTGGGCCCCTGTCACCTTCTCTGTCTCTTCTTGTGGTGTCACCGAAGGGAAGCATGTCCTGGGGGGCAGCCAGATATGTTTGGAAGGGAATCCTTTGTTATTGTAGCTATCCCATGGTGTGCTTGCCTGAGAAGAGTAAGTGTGAGGGGCCTCTGGGCTCCCCAGAAACCGTACTTGCCCTGTGTTCCAGGAGGGGTGCACCTGCTCTGCACAAAGTCCTATTCAGAGACTCTGGAAAGAAACACAGGGCAGCACCTTCGTTCCCCAGACAGGTTCAGAAATGGAAAGGTTGAGAAGAGATGCTTGTGTGGGTGGAGTGGGTGGGGCAGGGCACCCCCTGCAGAAGCACAGGCTGACAGTTGACGGCAAGGAGGTCATTCTGCGGGACTTGGCTGCGGCCGTGGACGGGAGAGTAGGGCATACACAGGTGTGCGGCAGCCAACCTGCCCTGCTCTTCACCCTGTCTTTGCCGTCCCACTACAGAATGCAGCTGCTCAGGCCCCCATTTTCCACACTCAGTCTGTCAGAGAGTCCTGCTGCCTTTCTCCCCAAAATATATCTGGAGCCCACATCGCTCTTCATCTCCACATTGTAACCCCAGTTCAAGCCCCCAGCCGGTCACCTGAGGACATGCTTGTCCTCCAGCCCCAGACAGGCCTCCCTGCCTCCATCCTTGCCTGATTCCTCTCCCAGGTGTGTGTACCACAGAGCGGCCAGAATAAACTTTCCAAAGCATAAACCAAACCCTGTCACTCTCCTACTTAGATTCCTTTAGTGACTGTCACTGTGACGAGAGTGACGTTCGAAACCCTAACCCAGGCTTGCGATCACATCATCTGTCCCCCTCTTCTCTGATCTCTCCTTCTCCCCCACCCAGTGCTGGCGTCCCGTGGCCTTGTCTCTCTTTCTCCATCCCATGATAGGACCTTGGCGTTAACTGTTCCCTCTGATTTGAAGACTCCTACCCCTGCTCTCCAGGGCACATACTCTTTCTTGGACATAAGGTTTCAGCTCTGTGTCAACTCTGAGAGGCCTTACCTGATCACCCAAACTAAAATATCCAAGCCATCCCCTCTCCTATCCCTTCATTTTGATTCGCTGACACTACTTGTCATAATCTGGTATTTTTTCTCACTCGATTTTTGTTTGTTTTCTGTCTCCCTCCAGCAAAACAGTGGCCCTGAAAGCTGGGACCTTTCCACTACCCTGTTCGCTGCTGGATCCTCAGGCCCTAGAACAGTTCCTGGCATATAATAGGCACTCAACAAACATTTGCTGAATATGGTGAAATCTGGTGAAATCTTGGTCAGATTTTGCCACAGCGTTTGCCTCTGTGCTGGTCTGGTCTGGAAATTCTCTTCTCTGCATCGTATCGTCCTCCTGCATCCTCAATTCCATGCCAGTCTGCGTCAGTCTTGTATCAAGTTTGATGGACCAAGGGCAGAAAGTTCTCTTTCTGTCCATAATTCCTTAAAGTCAGGCTTTATGTCTCATTATGCCAATAATCCATAGTTCTTTGGCTCTAGAAGTTTCTATTTCTATTGTTATATATACTTCTAAGCGTAAGGAGGCATGGCTCTTCTTCAATACCTGCCTGAAAGAGAGGCCAAATGCTATGTCCCAGGCTCATGCAGGAGGGTGAATCTTGGAAGGATGCCTTGTTGTTCATGAGAAAGGAATTTCTAAACTGAAGTTTTTATAAATAGTTTTCACTAATTATTTGGAAATTCCCTGTGTCATTATGTTTGACGTCATCTTGTTAACTGCCTATGGGATTGAAATAATGTACATGCTTATATTTTCTGTCTATCGTACCCACTCCTCAAGGAAGATTCTCTGGTTGGTCACATGCACCTGATGATGGAAAGTGCCGGCTACCTCCAGCAGCAGAATTTCCTTTCACTGGAGAGTCCCCACTAGAAAGAGTCATGGAGTAGGTTTTATACCATGAAGCAAAGTAGGCCCCCTGATGTTTCCTCTCCACTCTGGAAACCTGCATTCCCAGCCCCCCGCCTAACAGAGTTGCTTTGATAATCAGACACATGAAGTCTTTGGGGTTGCTTGTTTGTTTTTCAAGGAAAACTCTGGAGTCGTTGTGGAGGGTGGTTTGGAGCACTGTGTCACCATTTTCATGGGGACGAGTGAGAAGGTCTTTTGATAGCACAAATGTGGGTCTGAACACTGAACTTTCAGACTACTAGTAAGGGTTCAGCCACCCCAAGGCTAGTTGGTAGGTAGTGGAATGGATTTTCAGCTAGTGCTCGTCTTGGAAATTCAGTACATTTAGTGGAGTAAAGATTGCTTCTTTTACAGACGTAATGCTGTAGACATATCATCTGTGGTGCCTGCATTTGGAGGTGCCCTTTCTTGTCTGTACCCCATGTAAATGGATCCTGCCTTTACAAGATAGTTGCCTGTGGTGTGTGATCCAGTCTCTGGCTGTGGAATAGAGCCATGCCAGGTGTTCATACAGAACCAATCTCAGGACTCTGTCTATGTTAACATTATTTTCTATCCACCTAAGTTAAATACATGTTTGGTGAACTAAAGAATGCTGAATGAGGGGAAAGTGTGGCTCTACAGCTAAATGATGCACAAGAAGTACAGCTTCCAATCGCCATGGTGACACTCCAGACAAATTTCTTCTCCCCTGCATGCCCCATTATCCAGTTATCAACACAATATTTTTTGAGCCTTTTCTGTACTAGAGCTGTGCTAGACATCCTCAGATGTCAGGTTGGCAAACAGATCAAAGATGTTGCTGATAGACACATAAAAAATCATGTAGAAGCAGGGTGGGGTTCTGTAGTTTCTATTTTTAAGAAGTCAAAGAAGAGAGAAAATGACAGTGGGGATTCATTTCAATTCAACTAATGTTTATCCAATACCTACTACAGTCAACAAGCTAGGCACCATTGAGGGTACTAAGGAGAGGGAGAGAAAAACAAAACTTAGTGAAGCAGGGGTCTTCCTGCCACAGCTGGTTGAGGAAATAGTCATAGAAACAATTAAGGTTGAAACAAGTGTTGTCATACTAACTGTTATGTGTTATTCATTCTCTGAAGGGGGTCATGGAGGGAATAGGATTTGAGCCGAGCTTTGGCCAAGAAGTCTGAAGGATGTATTAGAGCAAGAGAAGGCAGACTGAGGTCTAGGACACCTATCTGGTGTGGCCCCATCTCCCTTCTGAAGGATGAGCATAGCTCTCCTTCTCTGTGCCAGGGTATGCACTAGTCTAGGGATACAATGTGAGGAAAATGGGCCCAATTTCTCCCCGATGAACCTCATCACTTCGTAGTAAATATCATATGAACAAAATAATGGCATTTACAAGCAAACAATGGAAACACGGATACCATATTTCTGTTTGCTCATATCAATAAACCAGTTTCTCTCCTTGCATCCGCGCTATGGCCCAGGGGAAGAGAGCAAAACAAAAAACTCCTTGGAAATGAGAAGAATGTGACATGGGGAAATCTTGCTAGATGGGAAGAGACAGTGGAAAGGCCATTTTATTCATCTCAGTTGATTACAGAGAGAAGAAGGAGGCAAAGAGAGTGTCAACTGGTTAGACACACACATGCTAACTTTCCTCTGCTCAGACTAGAACCCAAGAAGAGGAAATATGATAGAAACATCAGATAGAGGGACATTAGGAGCATTGAAAATGTCAGCAGACAGTTAATGACATGCTTCTCTGAGTATCACACTAGGAGAAGCTCCACTGAGGTCACTTCCAGGACAGCAAAGGAAGACAGAGTAGCACGTGTCGAGGTTAAGCTGGTGTCAACATTTTCATATACCCTAGTGAGAGGATATGAAGATGCGAAGACATCTCCAAATCATCACCGAATCAACCAGGATGGGGAATTTATTACTTCGGACTGAACTGTGGTCCCCCAAGATTTGTGTGTTGCAGCCTACCTGGTATTTGGGGAGGGGGCCCTTGGGAGATGACTGGGCTTTGAGGGTGGGGTCCTCATGAAGGGATTAGCACCCTTACAAGAAGAGACACCAGACACCTTGCTCTGCTTCTCTCTGCCGTGTGAGGGCACAGAGAGAAGGTGGCCATCTGCCAGGAAATGCATCATCCAGCATCTTGATCTGGCTTCCCAGAGACTTCTCAGCCTCTGGAACTGCAAGGAAATAATTTCTCTTGCTAGAGGTCCTCAGTCTCTATTTTGTTACGGCAGTCCGAGCAGACTAATCCAGTTATGCTGCTGTAATAAATGGCTCCCCCAGTCTCTGAGGCTTAATGCCCAAAGATATATTTCCTGCTTGTGCAAAGGTAGATGCAGTACTAGGCAATTCTGCCAGCCAACTACCCTCCAAGTGAAGACCTAGCTCCGGGGGCTTTTTTCTGGCTGCCACACCATGTCAGTGTGGGAAGCCACTGAAATTTGAACCATTTGTGAAGACAGCTCCCTATCACACGCTGCTCTGGGATGGACTTCAGCTGCTGTAAGGTTTCAGAAGGCCAAGAATAGTCTGCAATGGGTAAAATGGTTACATGTCCCAATGACTAAAGGGAGCCTCCATCTCTCCAGTGAGCTTTTTTCCCTGAATCTCTCTCCTTTCTCATTTACTGTCACAAATTTCTCTGCCGCTTTCCCCTGATAATCTAGAGAGACTGAAATCAGAGACAGTGCGATAAATATTCCTCCTTCTTTCTTCTTCCAGGCCCAAGTGGGTGTGTTAGGTCTCCTAAAAAGAACCAGAATCTCTTATTAAGGTTTATATGTACTCTACATAACCAATAATTGTTGCGATTCTGCAAATTGGATTACAAAATAATTATGAACACTAAATGTGGTTCAAATTGCCTTTTACAGTTTCAGGCAAGCGAGAAGATGGTGTTAATTTGCTGCACTATTGCTCAGTGTATCTCTGGGGCCATTAAAATAAACGTCACATCACAACAGCACGCAGCATCCTGAAACAGAGGGAATTCACAGCCATGAAACTTTCAAAGAATATCACTTAGCGATTACATCACATACGCCTCGCTTCGAGTCTCTCCAGTCATTGAGACCAGGAGGCCTGTGTTAATGGATGTGTGGGCCATCAAGGGAAAAACATGACTCCAAGAATATAGATTCCTGAATTCCTATTACTATGCGGTGGCCCAGTGTCTGCTCTCTAATAAGCAGAATTAAAGACAAAAGAGACCTTTTCTTTTCCCTGGGACTATGGTGTTTAAAATTAAAATTCAAAGCTTAATATTGACGAATGACCCTCAGTGGAAATCGAGCAGAAGGTTTAAGATTAGAATTTCCTGGTGCTCGCCTTTTCTCTAAGCGATAAGCAGTTTTTCTCCCCAGGAAGTGATGGAGACAGAAGCAATAGTGGAGGAAGTAGCACCTGGTGGGAAAAAATATGCTTAATTTCAACGGTCCTTCTGTATTTGGCTGGCATTTTACAGTTTATACATCACTTTCGTACAACTTCATGAGGGTCTCAAAAATGTGAAGGAAAGTAGAATTTTCCCTGTTTTTCAAAGGGGGGGACTAGAGTCCAGTGGGGTGAAGTCACCGACCCAGGGTCATGTCACTTGTGAGACGAAAACTAGACTCAAGCCTCCCAATGCCCTAGCCATGTTCTTGCCATGATAGGACCTCTCTTGCATCTCTCGCAAGTGCCATGAAAGGATTCTGTTTCCAAAACTGGTTTCAAAAATATGTGAGTGAGAAGCCACTCACACTTGGGATTAAATTCAAAAGACTGAGTGTACAAATTAATCCTAAAATTTGTATGGAATCAGAAGAGACCCCAAATTGCTAAGGAAATGTTGAAAAAGATAAACAAAACTGGGGGCATCATGTTACCTGATTTCAAGCTGTACTACAAAGCTGTGATCACTAAGACAGCATGGTACTGGCATAAAAACAGACATATAGACCAGTGGAACAGAGTAGAGAGTCCAGAGATGGACCCTCAACTCTATGGTCAAATAATCTTCGACAAAGCAGGAAAAAATATACAGTGGAGAAAAGACAGTCTCTTCAATAAATGGTGCTGGGAAAACTGGACAGCGATATGTAGAAGAATGAAACTTGACCATTCTCTTACACCGTACACAAAGATAAACTCAAAATGGATAAGAGACCTTAATGTGAGACAGGAATTCATCAGAATCCTAGAGGAGAACATAGGCAGTAACCTCTTCGATAAGCAACTTCTTTCAAGATATGTCTCCAAAGGCAAAGGAAACAAAAGTGAAAATGAACTTTTGGGACTTCACCAAGATCAAAAGCTTCTGCACAGCAAAGGAAACAGTCAACAAAACAAAGAGGCAACCCACGGAATGGGAGAAGATACTCGTGAATGACAGTACAGACAAAAGGTTGATATCCAGGATCTATAAAGAACTCCTCAAACTCAACACACACAAAACAGATAATCATGTCAAAAAATGGGCAGAAGACATGAACAGACACTTCTCCAATGAAGACATACAAATGGCTATCAGACACATGAAAAAATGTTCATCATCACTAGCCATCAGGGAGATTCAAATTAAAACCACATTGAGATACTACCTTACACCAGTTAGAATGGCCAAAATTAGCAAGTCAGGAAACAACATGTGTTGGAGAGGATGTGGAGAGAGGGGAACCCTCTTACACTGTTGGTGGGAATGCAAGTTGGTGCAGCCACTTTGGAGAACAGTGTGGAGATTCCTCAAGAAATTAAGAATAGAGCTTCCCTAAGACCCTGCAGTTGCACTACTGGGTATTTACCCCAAAGATACAGATGTAGTGAAAAGAAGGGCCATCTGTACCCCAGTGTTTATAGCAGCAATGGCCACGGTTGCCAAACTGTGGAAAGAACCAAGATGTCCTTCAACGGACGAATGGATAAAGAAATGTGGTCCATATACACTATGGAGTATTATGCCTCCATCAGAAAGGATGAATACCCAACTTTTGTAGCAACATGGATGGGACTGGAAGAGATTCTGCTGAGTGAAATAAGCCAAGCAGAGAGGGTCAATTATCATATGGTTTCACTTATTTGTGGAGCATAAGAAATAACATGGAGGACATGGGGAGATGGAGAGGAGAAGCGAGTTGAGGGAAACTGGAAGGGGAGATGAATCATGAGAGACTATGGATTCTGAAAAACAACCAGAGGGTTTTGAAGGGCTTGGGGGGGTGGGAGGTTGGGGGACCCAGGTGGTGGGTATTAGGGAGGGCACATATTACATGGAGCCCTGAGTGTGGTGCATAAACAATGAATTCTGTTATGCTGAAAAGAAATAAATTTAAAAATAAAAAGACTGAGTATATTTCCTTAAAATCCTCTGCTCTCCTGGCCATGCCTGAAAGAGGAAAACAAAAGTCCTGATGAATATCTTAAAAAGCCAGTGGTGGGCTTGGGGGTGGGTTAAGCTTCGGTAGGTTTATGGATAAGCTTTGGGAGGAATATTGCTGGTGTTATGGCATCTATGATGTTTTCCCAAGTCAGATACGTTTTAAGACCATGACTTCACATAGGAAAAGAACTTTCTAATCATTTTCTCCTTCTTCTTAAAAAAGAATTATCATGAGCTCTTCAGCAGGAATATTCTCTAGTGAATGAATCATTTTCAAAATGACCTTTGAAGGACTCTGATGGCTGTTTTTGTGAGATCCAATAGGGTCACGAACCTACCAGTATTCTGATTTTCATGCAGAAGTAGCTGTCTTAAGGACCTGGGCTCAAAAAGAAGGAATGACCAGTGTTTTTTTTGACCTAACACTCAGACCCTAAAAAAAAAAATGCATTGAAAGAATCCTTCTTCCAGAGATATACTTTTTAGTAATAAATTTTTGAGACAGTTCATGTCCTTGGTCATAATATAAGTGAAAGTGCGGAGATGCCCAGGTCAGCTGTGTGTGCAGCGGGCACATTGCAGAAACTGTGGGTTAACGCAAGTTCCCTGCAGAGGGAACTGGAAGTCTTGCTGATTCATGAAGTCATGTATCAAGGGCTGACACATGAGCTTTTGGCCTCTGATAATTGCTGTGAGACACGATTCATTTTTTGGATATAGATTAGGACTTGGAGAAAGCAAAAATCTTAGGGACAGGGCAGAGTAGCCGGTCCTTGGTAGCTGGTCCTTGGTAGCTGGTCCTTGGTAAGCAATGACTAAGGGATATTGACACAGGTTTGGAGAGGACAAAGGAGCCCAAATGGAGAGGGGAGGGAGGTGCCTCTTCCTTTCCAACTCACACCCAAGCCTAGTATCTAATTTGGCTCATCAATATGCTGTCATCATTAACATCATCCACACTATCAAGCTTCAAATGTTGATAAAAATAAATTGCTGCTCATAAGTCAGCTTTGTTAACACATTAGGAAGCCTGTTTGCATATGTCAGTGACAGCCGCCAAAATAAGCCCTTGGCTCAGTGCTCTGGGGCCTAGAGAAATCCTGGTGGGCCGAAGAAATAGGAACAGAGCATGGAGTTCGACGGCAAATCCCAAGTCTTTCCTTTGAACTTTCTGTTTCCTTTCTGCATGATTTTCCTTTCCGTGAACACCAATCTCTCAGTTCTCTTCCTCTGTCCGTGATGATGATGATGATGATGATGATGAAGACGGTGGTGGCACTTATATGTAACTCAGTGTTCACCTGACACTGAACACGTCCGTGTCACTAACACCAGATTCAGACAGCAACAACAACATTACCAGCACCCAGAAGCCGATCCCTTGCTCCCCCGGGGGTCCCAAGGACCACCAAGGTGGCCACCATTTCACTCCGAAGAACATAGTTTAATTCTGTCTCATGTGTGCTTTATAAAAATTACATTCTACAGCACGTACGTGTTGTGTCTGGCTTTTTTCTCTCAACACTAGGTTTCAGCGATTTGTTGCTTATTGGGGTTGTTGGTTATTTGTTTTCACCGCTCTCTAGTGTTTTATTGTGTGACTGCACCATAAGGGTGTTTATCTAATGTTGATGAGTATTTAGCTGATTTCCATTTTTTCCCTTTTTTTGTGGAGAGGGGCACTATTATACAAAGTACTGCTCTGAAGATTCTTAAATATTTGCTGGTGAAAATAGACACGCATTGCTGTGGGGTTATGCTTATGGGTGGAAATGCTGGGTCACTGGGGATGCATATGCTTGGTTTAGGTATGTGCTTCCCATTTTCCAAAATGAAGGCCCTGTTTTACATAACCTCGGCTCTACAGAGAGCTCATTGGCTTCCCATCCTCCCAACACTTGGGGTCTCCTATCTGAGCCATTCCAGTGATTGTGTTCTGTTTAGGTCTTTTGCCCATTTTTCCATTGATTTGAATATTTATTTTCCTTACTCATTTCTTTATCTGGTGTGATATGAGTCCTTTGTCAGATGTAAGTGTTATAAATATTTTCTTCAACTCCGTGGGCTGACTTCTCACTATCTTAATGGGGTTCTTCGACAAAATAAGAATTTTTAAAATACTTTAGTGAGAACTTCTACTGGGAGGAATAAGACACTTCACTCGGCTCTCCAGAGAAAGACGCAGACTCTGCCTGGCTCAGCCTGGAGAAGTGGAAGACAGTGCCTAGTAATTAAGATAGGATGGCTAATCATAATAATGATAATAATATCTGTCCCAGACTGTTTGCCTATTACATGTCTAGAGATTATCATACATACATCATCAAAGTTAAGACTTATGGCATCTCTGTGAGATGAAAGCATTATTATCAGCCTCATTTTCAGACAAGAGACTGTGGCACAGAAAAGTAAAGTGACTTCAAACCCAATGCAGGCAGTTCTAAACTTCTGCTCTTGACCATGATGGTACCCTATTTTTGTCAAGCTCACTCTAAAGCCTAAAATTAATAATATGTTCTATTTTAAAAGGACCTAGTATAGCTAATATGGCCCTATACGGTTTCCAGATCAGATGGAGGAGGGAAGGCATTTGAGGAACAGTGAACAATCTTAGGAGACAGTCTGACCTCATGCTTAACCTTGGGCAAGATCCCTTCAGCAAAGGACATGGCTTTGAGAGGGGCTCAGTGAGAGCTGTTGGCCACCAGCATTCCCAACAGCTGAGAAAATAAGTGTTTTGGTCCTGGGGGGAGGTGCTGGGGGCTGCACCACATTCATGAGGGCCACTTTTTCTTCTGTCCGTATTCCCTCGCTTCATATATTAAGTTCTGAGAAAGGCTCCACCAGGATTTTGTCGGGGCCCTTCTCCTGCTAGAAACAGTTGTTCCTGAAACTACAATCTCCATTCATCATCTTCCTCTTCCACGCATCCCCCCAGCCCCTTCTAGAGACCCGTCACCCTCAATTTGTACCTCTGTGAGTGAGTAGGGTTTACCTGGTGTAGTAACCCAGACCCTAATCCTATTTCCATCCATGATCAGGTGATCCAGCTCCAAAATCCCCTAGTAGAGTTTCTCAGGCTGCTCCCAGTACCAGCTGTTTGCAGGTTAGAAGTAGGGCTCTGAGATGGAGCTGAGCATGCAGAAAAATGCTCTTACAGTGAAACACCTGAGGGTGTAAAGGAAACATCATGGGCAAAGGGAGAAGTTGAACTGCAAAACAGTTGCAGCAAAGCCCTCAGCTAATCCTACAGGACGTTCTGGAGTTCGTTGGCCCTTTAAAGTCATCCCCACATCAACCAGTCATTGGATGTGGCCTGACCCCAGTGGGGACACAGCTCTCTTCCTCTGAGAGCGTCCAACCAGAATTTTCAAGTGGTTCAGTGCTGGAGGGAGCAACCTAGGCAGACCACCCTGATATCCACGACAAAGTTTAATGCCTTAGATCTGAGTTGCAGCAATCCAGGAGAATAACATTTTCATTGGAAATTGTTGGGTAGCATTGGGAAGAGCAGACTTCCAGAAGGGATTTGGGGCTTATTGCAGTAGAGAAATACTTCCTTCCTATGAGATTTCATCAGTTATTATCATTAAGATGTCAGTAATTATAAGACAGATTCCAATTTTGTTATAAATTTATATCTTACTGCAGAAATAAAAAAAATCATTGATTGAGTTATGAAACCCAATGTCACACGGTAGAAGCATCTCAAGTTCAGAGTTGGGACGTGATTAAATGTGAGTACAATCCCCTCCATCTTAGAACTGATGATATATGGTTAAGGGTAACATGCATCCTCTCCTCAAATGCACACACAGACACAAGCACACACAGGAAAAGGCAGTGTTTCCCATGGTGTTGGTGAATGTTGCCAAAATGGCAGTAAAGTGGAAAGGAAGCCTTGTTGGCATCATCATCACCACCAGCCAAGGGGCCCAGAGGTCAGCAGTCATGTGCTACCCCACATGGCACCTGTATTAGGCATGTGTGGGTCCGGCAGCACACACATCCTATGGGGTGACCTGTGGTGGTCGTTCACAGGAAGGAAAAGCATACAGGAAAAATAGTCAGGCCAGAAGAGACCATACCTGCTCACTCAAGAACACTGCTCTGCTCAGAGGTGGTTGTGTCTGTATTTGGCCATTCTGCCTCTCCCATACTTTAATCCTAGGACAGCATCAAGGAAAAAGGGAACTTCCATTTTCCCCCTAACCCATCCCATTTTCCCTGTCACCTCTAATGCCATGAGGACCAGCACAAGGAAGAAATAAAGAGCATTCAGGAAGGATGAGGTTCCCCACTTCGTAACAAGGCACTGTTCATTCTCAGCTCACCCACAGGGCAGGCTCTGCCTCCCACCCCTGCCCACTCACTCGACAGCCAACAGTTCTTTCTCCGACCATCCAAACAGCTCTTGCAATGCCGCCTCCCTCGAGGAACACTTTACCATGACCTGAAAGAGAAGCGACCTCCTTGGGCTCTTCCTTTCTAAACTCCCACAGAGTGCTCTTCACGCACATTTCCCACTTACGTGCGCTCACATCTTCACCTAAACAACTATGGGCTCTGTTTTCTTGCAGGATTTGCCTGGGGTTTGCCTTGGGCAGATCCCTCACTGGCTGACATGTGACCATGGCGCCCCTTTCCCACAGTGTCAACAACACAGAGAAAGAACGGGGTGGTGCAAAGTCCATGGCAGACCGGAGCCTCTCACCAGCCACTGCAGCTGTGGGCGGTGAAGAGACCCAGATGGGAGATGTACAATGAGGTCTCTAAGTTGATCGCAAGAGTTGAATTTTCCCAGCAGCCCTGAAAGGTAGGGTGATGTTCTGCTCAGGGATGCTCAGATGGCTCGGACGCGCTGGGGAGAATGTGAGAGCAGGGGCCTTCATCAGGCACTAGAGGGCGCCATAGCCTTGAGTGACTGAGTCTCTCCAGGAAGCTTTGGTCCCTAAGCCTCCCCTTGAAGCCCGGAGAAGGGGAAGCCCCAGAAGCCTAACGTCCCAGAGCTGCCCTGGGCAGTAGGACATCAGCGTTAGCGCACGTCTGCACTCTCAGATGGGCTTTTCCAAAATGTGCTATGGACCAGGATGTATGTCACTGCTGGAGATTTTCAAAGGCAGTACCACCATGATTTTAAAAAACACCTATCTTTAACAATAATAATAGCTACCTATTTGCATACTGTTGACTCTGTGCTAGCCACCACTGTAAGTACTTTATGTACGTTAGCATATTTAATCTTCCCAATGACGCTAAAAGGTTATGTATAAATGTACAAATGGAACAACTGAGGCAGGGATGTCCAGAGATTTGTCCAAGATCCTGCAGCGAGTAAGGGGAGGGGCCAGGATTCAAACCCAGGAATGCACCCTAGAGAGCTACTCAACAGTACTGACTACACTCCACAATACTGACTAGTCAACAATACTGACTATAATAATAATAATGTCGGCTCTTGAACAACACCCGTTTGAATCACACGGGTCTACCTTTAGGCATTACGGTACAGTATTATAAGTGTATTTTTTTTCTTCCTTATGATTTTCTTTCTTTTTTTTGAAAGATTTTATTTATTTATTTGAGAGAGAGAGAGAGCATGAGCAGGGAGGAGGGACAGAAGCAGAGGGAGAAGCAGGTTCCCCACTGAGAAGGGAGTCTGACATGGGGCTCGATCCCAGGACCCTGGAATCATCATGACCTGTGCCAAAGGCAGCCGCTCCACTGACTGAGGCACCAAAGTGTCCCTTTCTTATGATGTTCTTAATATCATTTCTTTTCTCTAGCCTACTTTACTGGAAGAATACAGCATAGAAAACACAGGACCTGCAAAATATGTATTAACTGACCATGTTATTGGTAAGGCTTCCGGGGAATGATAAGCTATTAGTTCAGTTTTGGGGGAGTCAAAAGTTCTGTGTGGGTTTTTGTGTGGGGGCTGGCACCCAAAACCCTGCATTCAACTATTAGACTAATATGCAATATATAGAGATTATACAATTATAAACTTCAAAGTTGCTAAGACACTAGATCTTACTTGTTCTCACCACACAAAAGAAAGAATAATTATGTGACGTGATAGGGGTGTTAGCTAGGCCATGGTGGTAATCATATTGTGGTATACAAATGTATCAGGTCAACATGTTGTACACCTTAAACTTTCACAGTGTAATATGTCAGTTATATCTCAATTTAAAAAAACAAATCTCAAAACACAGTCAGAGTCTGCACTCATCTACCCCATTCACATGTCAGCACAGACGCTATGCACTCAACCGCCACATTTCTTGTCCGAAGTGAAAATAAATTTCCTCCACCTCCCCTCATTAAACAGCCGCCATGTCAACACCCCTTCCAGCCCGAACTGCTTTCTTCGCACTCCCTGGATCCAGCCCTCCTCCTTGACCTCCACCCGAGACTTCCTGACCTTGCTGTGGGACTTTTTTTTTTTTTGACAGAGATCACAAGTAGTCAGAGAGGCAGGCAGAGAGAGAGGGAAGCAGGCCCCCTGCTGAGCAGAGAGCCTGATGCGGGGCTCAATCCCAGGACACTGAGATCATGACCTGAGCCGAAGGCAGAGACTTAACCCACTGAGCTACCCAGGTGCCTCTGCTGTGGGATTTTTACTAACTGTGCCAGCCTCTGTGACAGCTTCCTTTTTTTTTTTTTTTAAGAAGGGGAGGGGCATAGAGAGAGAGACGGGGAGAGAGAGAATCTCAAGCAGACCCCATGCTCAGTGCAGAGCTCAACTTGAGGCTCAATCCCAGGACCCTGAGATCACAACCTGAGCAGGAATTAAGTCTGACGCTTAACTGAAGGAGGCACCCAGGCGCCCCCGACAGCTTCCGACTGCTATGCTTCTAAACACAATGGTAAAATCTCTCTTGGATTTCACCAAACGATTGGTTCATATTTAAATCCGCTCTAACGCATTGGGGGAAGGGACCCAGTGAAAGTGACAAATTCTATCCAGTGACTTGGCATTGCACTCGAAACTTCACAAAATTCTCACCTTGCCTCCACGGAATGTTAAAGAAAGAATTAGATTTTAAATGAATCAGGCATCATAAGGTCCTGCGATTTTTTTGTTTACCAAAAGATAGCATATTTAAATGCCTTCCCTCTGGTCTTGTGTTGTTGGTGAGAATTTATTAAGTGCATCCGCAATTAAATGAACTTGGGTTGAATCTAAACGTGATTGGCTTTTTGGCCCTACTACCCGCATCTCACTATGGGACCTCACCCCAGAGTCTCCTCTCTGTGGAGCCACAGAGGGCTTCTTCTGCCTAAGAGATCTCCTCTGGGAAAGTTGTGGGAAATTAGACTTTGGCAAAGGAAGTGTCATATTTAGTGCATTCAGAGGGAAGCTTTCTGTTGCAAGGAGCACTATGGTGATAAAATGGGGAAGACTTGTTTTATTCTTATCGGTTGGTTCTAATTTATACCTATGGGATTTTCTGGTGGTGTTTGGGCCAAGTTGATTCTCTGCAGGCACTATGGCTCTGGGAGCACCCAGTTATTTCAGAAACCAGGGGTGCACGACAAGGTATGATGACTGCTAGGTCTTGGGAATGTGGCAGAGTCAGAATGCTTGGGTTCCAATCCTAACTCCACTCCTGGCCAAGCTGTGAGAGCTTGGGCTAGTTACTTACCACTTCTGTGCCTCAGTTTCCCCCTCTACAAAATGGAGGTAATCACAGTACCTACTTCATAGTGGTTGAGTGGTTATAAGAACCGAAAGAGTTACCCCATGTAAAGCATTTTTAACAACACTGCTGTTGAACACATGCTCGGTAACTAGACGCGTCGCTAGTTACGTTGATTTTATTCTGACTGCCACTGCTATTCCCAATAGAGCTTAATTGTCCTGGGGGAGCAGGGGTGGGGGAGCTAAAGCTTTTGCCCTTAGAAGGTACAAGCAGAATCTGGAATAAAACGAAAGCAGCTCTCTCAGAGTCCTTGGGCGTGACATCCTCACAGCCAGGGACCCTGCTGTGGCTTGGAACTCAAGTGAAGCCAGTAAAGCAAAGGAAGAGAGGGTGTCCAGTGACAACAGCAGGTGCCAGCTGTTGCCTCTGAGCGGTCAGGCCATTCCGGAAATGCTTGAAAAGGAAGTCCCGCTGCTTGAACCCAAGCATTACCTGCCAGCCGATCTCCCTTCAGGGTCCAAACACCAGATATATTTGTACACGAGCCACTCCTAACCCTTGTGGTCTAATCAAGTGGTCTGTGGTCTCCAGTCCTGCTTAATGGAACCCATTGAGCACCCATGTATCCCCTTAGTTGACTGAAAAGCCTTGGAGAGGGGTAGTGAGAAAAGGATTGAGAGAATCGCTGGTAAGTCAGGAGTCACAAGATGGTGGGCTGTTTTCTCGACACCAAAGTGAGAGAACCCCAAGATCAGTGGTTGACATCTTGGGCACCCAGTGTGGGGTGGGGGGAGAAGAGAAAGAGAAGGATGAACATGAAGGTAGGGCAGGGTGGTAAAGCAGCCTGCACCACCGCCCTCAAATCCCCACCGCACCTTGGTCATGTGCTGACATTGCAGAAGGAGTCAGGTTTGAGGAATCCTGGTGTCACCCCGGGGAAGAAGAGAGCAGAGCTGTGTTGAGGCAACCCCAGCAGCCAGAATTGCAGGAGGTTCCTGGAAGACACAGGATCAGAGTTTGGAGAGCTGGGACGTGCAGAGCCCCTCAGCCACCCCACTCCCAAAGGACTGCTTTCAAGCCTGCCACCCACGGGGCTTTTGGGGACAGTCAGCGGGAACCAGAGGAGCGGCGGCCAAAATACAACTCTCTGACAGGTGGCTGTCAAGGGCAGGTGGGGTGCACAGAAAAGATTATTCTGAGGTTACTTTAACGTCACAATTAATATTTCGTTTGTGAAAAAATCCAGCTCTTTCTGCAGCTTTTACATTCAGCTTACCAGTCTTAGAATTCTTTTATAGTTCTAGCAATCATGCGCAACAGCTTCTGAAGGGGGCCTTCGATTAACGTTAGGTCTCATTTACGATCTTAGTTTAACTTCTTCAAATATCTTCAGTTGCATTGATGCATTAAACTATTAAAGATACTTAATTTCCCTTTTAAGTTCCCCAGATGTTTGACTTAACAACAAAGCTTCTTCCCTCTGTGCTTGAATGAAAGAGATCTAGTAAATGAAACATACACAAAGATAAAACTTGAAACTTCTTAAATGCTCTAAGGCAAATATAATACCTCCTAAGATTTCCACTTAAATTTACAGGTTCAAATTAATTACTCAATTAGCCACTTTGAATTAGAATCACAAGACTGACCTGCTACTTTTTTTTTTAAGATCTTATTTTTAAGTCATCTCTACACCCAACATGGGACTTGAACTTACAACCCCGAGACCAAGAGTCATGTATAGATGCCTTATAAAAATATTATACTATGGGTTGAATTTTCATGAACTTTTGTATGCTTAACTGTAAATGTCCTCAAGCTAAAAACGTGCTTCCTCACTTGATAATTCAGTCATCCAACAACTTTGGAAGAGACCTTCTCAATTATTAAGGTAGAAGATGATCAGGCTTCAGGACCAAAACACATAACCGTCTGAGCTCCCGCCATCCATCTCCCAGGCCACTGAGGGATGTCTGAGTCTCCCCATTCTCCACCGCCCCACCCCCAACCTCCCACCCCTGCTGCTTCTGCACTTGACTATATTGTATTTATTAAGTCCTTAAGCTACGTCAGTGCACTCCTGCCTAGTTCTTCCTCTTAGGCACAAAACTCTTACATCTGTAAGAGCCCATTAAATGGGTTAATTAATTGATATGCAATTGAATTCTGGAGATCCCTTATGGTTTGGTCTGTCTGTAAACTCACTACCTCCAAGGTCATTCCAGGTACAGTGGCCAACAACCTGGGAGGACCCTTGTCCTCCTTCTCATTCCTGCCTCTCCATCTCAATCCCCATTAAGCTGGAACTAGGAGAGGGGGGAGAGGTAGAGAGAAGAAATATCTCCCCCTCCAGTTCGTTGAGACCACAGGTCAGAGCCGAGCTGGAGCGAGGGATGGGCCTCTCAAAGTGGACTGACCTGGAGGTTGTTATAACTGAAACCATCTGGAAAACTATGGGGTTTGCTTGAGGTGTCAGTAAAGGGAGGGAAACGGGTATTGAGGAGAGGAGTGTTGGAGACTGTGGTAAGAAACAATCGTTTTTGATGTTCATATGTCCTTGAGTTCAAACTGTTCAACAAACATGGGACATTTGAGCAAAGACAGCTTAGCTCTTATGAAGATGTAAGAGGTGTTCAGCTCTCATTGTTTCGAACTCCTGTTAGAATGTGTGGCCCCTTGAGCCCTCCAACACTGTTGCTGGGAATGCAAGCTGGTGCAGCCACTCTTGAAAACAGCATGGAGGTTCCTCAAAAAGTTGAAAATACAGCTACCCTATGACCCAGCATTCACACTACTGGGTATTTACCCCAAAGATACAAATGTAGTGATCTGAAGGGGCACGTGCACCAGAATGTTCATAGCAACAATGTCCACAATAGCCAAACTATGGAAAGAACCTAGATGTCCATTGGCAGATGAATGGATAAAGAAGATGTGGTATATATACACAACAAAATACTATGCAGCCATCAAAAGAAATGAAATCTTGCCATTTGCAATGATGTGGATGGAACTAGAGGGTAATATGCTGAGCAAAATAAGCCAATCAGAGAAAGACAATTATCATATGATCTCCCTGATATGAGGAATTTGAGAGGCAGGGTGGGGGGTGTGGGGGGTAGGGAAGGAAAAAAATGAAACAAGATGGAATCGGGAGGGAGACAAACCATAAGAGACCCTTAATCTCACAAAACAAACAGAGAGTTGCCAGGGGGAGAGGGGTAGGGAGAGGGTGGTGTAGTTATGGACACTGGGGAGAGTATGTGCTATGGTGAGTGCTGTGAAGTGTGTAAACCTGGCGATTCACAGATCTGTACCCTGGGGGCAAATAATATAATATGTATATATATATAATATGTTAATAAAAAAGAATTTTTTTAAAAAGTGTGTAGCCCCTTGAGGCACCTGCATGGTTCTGTTGGTTAAGCATCTGCCTTCGGCTCAGGTCCCGATTCCAGGGTCCTGGGATCAGGCCCTGAGTCTATTGGGCTTCCCGCTCATGGGAGAGCCTGCATCTCTCTCTCCCTCTGCCCTTCCCCCTCGATTGTGCTCTCTTTTTCTCACAAAATAAATAAATAAATAAAATCTTTTAAAAATGTGAATGCCTGATCTTCCACGTCTTCTCTGAGTCCCAGTTGCTAATTCCGGAGCAAAAAGGAAAATCCCCTCTAGCATCCCATTACGCTCATCTTCTGAGTGATACTTTTCACCCTTGTGGAACCCACATAAAAGTCTCTGTCCAGAACATGCAGTTTCTTGTGTCATCTTCGGGTCGTCCTTGTGTCTTCATGTGGCTTCACCCTCATGGCCCTATTTTCATGTCTGGGGTCCCTGGTAAGGCCACTGTCTTCCTCAATTGCTGAACAAAGATTCGTAAAGTATCCTGGATGTAGATGTCCTGCCAGGGCCTCTGAGAAGATTGAAGCTGCCGTCATGCCTTCCCCTTTCTAAGAGCTTACTTTTACATTTTCTATTTAGTTGGCCTTGGAGAGAGCAAGCACCATGATGAGAAAACCAGCTGACCAGAATCTGGACAAACCACCAAGGCCCAGGGCTGGAGGCTGCTTTTATGATCTGTGCCAGAGAAGACCCTCTCCAGGCTCTAGCCCCAAGTGAAGCGCCACCCCCCCCCCCCCCCCGACCACCACCACAGCTATGCATCCAAAGTGAGCGACAAACTCAGGCAGGGAACCAAAGTGAGGAGCCCAGGAGAAGAAATTAAAATCCCTCGGTTGTAGTGGATTAAGTCATTGCAGCACCGAGAGGCAGCCATTCATATCATCCAGGAAGCTCTGAATAAATGTTTCTGTAATGAGGCATGCAGAAAGGAGCTTGTCACCCTATGATAGTCTTTCTGCAAAGAGTTTGATTTAAGGTTGGTATCAGAGCATGAACCATGTTAAAATACAATTACAAAAGAAACTGGAATTTCATTAGTGAATTTTCAAGGAACAGCTTGGAACTGAGGAGGCTGGTGAGAGCGGATAGGTGTTGGCAGAGAGGCAAGGGGGAGAGGAAGAAGCAGAGAGTGATGGGAGTCGCCGCTTGTTCTTCTGGTGCTACCCTGGGAGGGGAGGTGGTGACCCGGCTTCAGGGAGAGGGAGGGAGAAGATGACCCCCCCTTTGAGCTGAGACCCATGACCTTCCATCTCCTAGGACAGCAACCACCAGGATATCTGCAGCCCTGGGTCCCCTGTTTTCCCGTCATCTCCCACTTCTCTCAATAGGACCCTGATTGGCTGAAGAAAGTCCCATTTCTGGGGAACTGGGGTAAAAGACAATTGGATGATTGGAGGAGGACGTCCCAGATGTACCATTTACTCTCAGTGAGGCCACAAAGGTACCAGTAATTTATCAGCACGTCATGAAATCTCCTTCTGAATGTTCATTTTCCGTCCATGACAGAGGTACTCCCCAGCACATGGCAGGTACTCAGGGAACAAGACCAGGCTGATCCTCACTTCGTTCTCGTGGGTAGATTAAATCAGTGGTCACAAAAGCGGGGGCTGTGTACGTACGACCCAAGGGGTCCATGCCCATAGGGGTGTGAGAAGAAAATATCAGAATTTCTATTAATATGGACTTTCTATCTAAAACAAAAAAAGACAAAAGTGAGTTTTACTCATTTTTATTTGATATATTAACAGCAATCTGTCTACTAATCTAGGCTTGGGAAAGTGCCTACACACACGGCAGGCATTATAGATGGTTTTCTTATAATTAGATAATGTGTGTGTGTGTGCGTGTGTGTGTGTGTGTGTGTTGGGGGTGTGTTGGGGGTGTGGGTGCTCAAAATTACTTTTTTCTTTTTGAACATTTTAAAAAAGATGTTATTTATTTATTTGAGAGAGAGAGAGTGAGCAGGGAGGGAGACAGAAAGGGAGAAGCAGGCTCCCCGCTGAGCTGGGAGCCCAATGTGGGGCTCGATCCCAGGACCAGGGGATCACAACCTGAGCCGAAGGCAGAGCTTAACTTACTGAGCCACCCCTCAGAATTACTTAAAAAAAAAAAGGTTTTATTTCTTTATTTGCCAGAGAGAGAGAGAGGTGTGAGAGGGAGCACAAGCAGGGGGAGTGACAGAGGGGTGGCAGAGGGAGATGGAGAATCAGGCTCCCTGCGGAGCAGGGTGTCTGTCTGATGGAAGAGCAAAAGAATGGAACAAGGAGAGATCTCATTGGGACTGGGGTATCCAGAGCAGATACTCAGCATTTATTCAGAGAGACTCTGCCTATCTCTCTCTTCACTCACTGGCCAGAGCTTCTCAGCTGTGATCTCTACAGGGCAAAGGGAGGCCAGCTCTGCATCACTCTCCTAGTCTGAAAGCAGCCTGGGGATTTCTATTCCTTTGGAAAGCATGAGAGGCATGCGTGCCTTTTGGAACAAAGGACATTTTGTACAAGTCACTCACTGCCCCTTCCCTCAGGCAGTAGTGGCGGGGGGGGGGGGCAAGTAGTGCAAGGGTTTAGTCAGTCCCATATGGAAAAGTATTTTTGAACACACAGCTCTGTACTGGTAATCTGACAGAAGCTCAGAATCAGACAGGATTTCAAATGCTAGACAAGATGAAGATGACGTTAGCCCTCCAGAGCTCCACAGCCCACTGATTATAGTGGAAAACTCTCAACACAGTTCAAAAACCCAACTGCTTGAGGCACCTGGGTAGCTCAGTGGGTTAAGCCTCTGCCTTCAGCATGATCCTTCATGATCTCAGGGTTCTGGGATGGAGCCCCACGTTGGGCTGTCTGCTCGGTGGGAAGCCTGCTTCCCCCCTCTCTCTGCCTGCCTCTCTTCCTACTTGTAATCTTTCTCTCTGTCAAATAAGTAAGTAAAATCTTAAAAAAAAAAAAAACAAACTATTACTTAAAAAAAAAAAACCCGACTGCTTGAAGACTTTGAAGAGTTCACATTAGCATGCACCCTGGTTTGGGATGTCAACAGGTGAAAAATAACTGGAAAGGGGAGAGCTTTGGAGATATCTGTCCTCCTTTGTCTCTGAGCTTTGAGCCGAGGGTAAGCCCGTTGTGGAACTAGGCAGCCAGGATAAACAGCACAAGAGAAAACAACACATCAAAAGGTGTGGGATGGGTCTGAAGCAGGGTTTACCAGCAAATTTAAAGCATTAAATAGTTGCATAGAAAAGAAGAAAAGTCTCAAATTATATAAGCATATACTTTAAGGAAGCAGAAAAAAAAAGAGAGAGAGAGAGAGAGCTAATTGAACCCAAAGCAAAAGGAGGGAAATAATAGAGACAAAAGCAGAAATCAATGAAACTGAATGAGAAAACCAACAGAAAGTATCAATGAAACCAAACACTAGTTCTTAGAAAGATCAATAAAATTGATAAACTTCTAGCCACGCTGCTCAAGAAAAAAAGACAGCCCCGATGATCAATATCAGGAGTGAAAGGGAGGACATCACTACAGATCCCATGTATAGTAAAAGGATAATATGGGAAGGTTATGACAACTTTATACCCATAATTTTGAAACCTTAGCTGAAATGAAACAATTATTTGAAAGATGCAAAACTCATTCAAAATAAACAATCTGAATAATTCTCTTTCCATTGAAAAAATTGAATTTGTAGTTAAACATTTCCAACAAGGAAACTTCAAGCCAAGGTGGCTTACTCGATGAATTCTACCAAACATTAAAAGAAGATATTATACCAATTCCACATAATATTTTCCAGAAATTTGGAGAAGTGAGAAATTTTGCAACTCATATTATGAGGCCAGCGTTATACTGATATCAAAACCAGACAAAAATATTTTAAGAAAAGAAAGTTCAGATTACTGTATCTCATGACCAGGCACACACACACAAACCCTCAACAAAATAGTATCAAATCAATTCCAGCGATATTTGAAGGATAATATATCGTGACCAAGTAGAATTTATCCCAGTAATGCAAATCTGGTTCATCACTCAAAAATCAGGCAATGTGGTCCACATTAATAGATTAAGGAAGAAAAATCATGTGATTATCTCAGTAGATGCAGAGAAAACATTTGACAAAATTTATTGCCTGTTTAAATAAAAACTTTCCATGAACTAGGAGTGGAAGGAAACTTACTGAACTTGATAAATGAAATCTATAAAACACACTACAACTAATATAGTATATGATGATGAAAGGCTGAGTGCTATCTCCCTAAGATCAGAAACAAGGAAAACATGTCTGGCTTTTATGATTCCTAGAAAGACCTACAGATTGAAAAGGAAGAATTAAAACTCTCTATTTGTCGATCACAGGATTGGATACACAGAAAATCCCAGTGATACACCAAAACACCCTTACAGTTAATAAATGAGTTCAGCAAGATCGCAGAATACAAGACCAACATACAAAAATCAATAGTATTTCTATGTACCAACAACAAACATATGGAAACTGCAATAAAAACACAATGCCAATTATAATCACTCCAAAAACAATGAAATAATGCTTAGGTATAAATTGAACAAAACATGTACAGAGTCTGTGCACTAAAAGTGACAAAATACTGATGAAAGGAGGCACAAAGACCTAGGTGAATGGAGACATATACTTCCTGCCTTTTATCACAGTTTCTTTCCATGTTTGCCTCCCTCCCTCCATTTGGAGTGCATTGAAGGTGGAATGGGTAGAAGGGGGAGACGTGAGGGGCCTCTAGCAATGCCCTGTGTCTGTTTCCATCAGTGACAAGTTATGTTAGATCCCACTGATCTTCTTCCCGCCCTAAGCCATTTGTGACCTCACACATAGTACTGATAGCCTTTTCTAGTTAATGTTTCTGGAATTCATTAATTTAGCATATACTTACTGGGCATCTACCAGGAATAGTACACAAGGCTATGGACACAGAAAAACAGACATGGTGTCTGTCTCAAAAGACCCAATAATTTTCTTTTTAGGTGACCCAGTGCCTACCGCAAAAGATCTAATCTCATAACCTCAATAGAGATCAATAGAACAAACCCCAGTTTAGGAAGGTACAAGTGAAAAAGAGTGCTTTCTAGAAAAATCAGCCAAAATCTCTGTTTTCTTTAAAGGTTAATACATTTAGCAAAAATATCACAACTCTTTCCTTCCACATTGACCTCGAGACCTGCAGATTTGCTGTTCCTTAACTAGCTTCCCATGGGTATTCAGGGCCTCGTGGGTCTGTCCCAGCAGCCTCCTGAGAACCCTCTCACAGACTGGGGCAGTCCAGCTCAATAACATGGTGGCTCATTATCATTCTTTACCTACCAATCAAATGATACTCCAAGAACATCATGGGAACACAGCCACCTTGGAGCAAACGCGGGGCCAAAATGGTACCCAGACCCAGCACGGAATCTGGGGGATTAATAGGGGACAAGGAGGATCAGTTAGATCTTGACTCAAAACCTCCCATCTCTTATCTCCTCTGTGATTTGGTCCAGTTCTGTATGCCCACTGGAACCTCAAATTCCTTTCTAAGATGGGGATTTAAAACCAAACCAAACCAAACCAAATCAAACCCCTACTTTCGTGGGGTTATAGGAGCATTAAGTAGGTGGAACAGCAATCAGAGTTGTAGAGCTTATCATATGGACTCAAGAAAGGTTAGACTTCCCCTCCCATGTCCAGCTTTTCAGATATGGACAAGCTGCTCTGGGACGCCTCGCCAAGATCAGACAGGTCTGAGCTTCCCCTGAAAGGCCCAGAGAGAATTTGCACCTCCAAAATTTCTCCTCAATCAGACCAGTTTAGATAGAAACCTACAAATCTCATCTTCATCATTTCAACCCACCCCTCTTTTTGGTCCAAGTGAGTCCCCAGCATCCTGCCCTCCCTGGACTCCTAACTTCTCTAGCTGGGCATTCAGTACACAACCTTCCAGCCAGGATAGCATGATAGCCCTATGCATGACAAGGCTTTCCACCTACCTCAGGGATGGCTCTAGGCCTGGGGGTGGGGACCACCTTCCAAGTTGCATCAAGTTGTATGGTCTCTAGGAAAATATGGTGTCCATTAATTCAGTTAGTCTCCAAGTGGAAGGAAAGACAAGGCCATCAAGTTCATAGACATGCCTTCACGTGCCACGTTGTATTAATGGTTCCTTAGAATAAATTTAAAAATCGACAGCCCCCAAAAGTCATCCTCACCCTGTATCCCAGCCCCAATTGGGATAATTATAACTTTCTTGTGTCTCACAGTCTCCTTCTGGGAATCTATCATTTCACTAAACTCCCTGGATCCTGGTCTATTTACAGCTGTGTCGCCAGCCTGTGTCACCCGGAAGAATGGGAGCCCTTTGTAGCTAGGACAACACCTTACGTGTTCAGTAACCTGTGCACACATATTATGGGTACCCCACAGATGTTTGTCAAATGACTGAAAAAGTCCCCCTAAATGGGTGAAAATCTCCTCCTATGAGTGTGCCGTCCAAACATTGTACCTCTGAGCTCACGGGCCCAGCATCTCCCCAGGGAGCCAAACATTGATGCGGCCATCTGAACAATTCTACAGGATCAACTAGCTGCCTTCTGGGCTTTTCTCTTAGATGCAGCCTGCTACCGAGGCAGTTAATACTATTTCCCCGAGTGTACCACAGAGGATGCCAAGCTTTATTAGTCTAAAGTGTTTGCTTGGTGTAACAACTTGCTTTTTTTTTTATATTTATTTTTATTTGTTTATTTACAGCATAACAGTGTTCATTGTTTTGGCATCACACCCAGTGCTCCATGCAGTACGTGCCCTCCCTATTACCCACCACCTGGTTCCTCAACCTCCCACCCCCCACCCCCACCCCCCTGCCGCCCCTTCATAACCCTCTGGTTGTTTTTCAGAGTCCATAGTCTCTCATGGTTCATCTCCCCTTCCAGTTTCCCTCAACTCCCTCTCCTCTCCATCTCCCCATGTCCTCCATGTTATTTGTTATGCTCCACAAATAAGTGAGACCATATGATACTTGACTCTCTCTGCTTGACTTATTTCACTCAGCATAATTTCTTCCAGTCCCGTCCATGTTGCTACAAAAGTTGGGTATTCATCCTTTCTGATGGAGGCATAATACTCCATTGTGTATATGGACCACATCTTCCTTATCCATTCGTCCGTTGAAGGGCATCTTGGTTCTTTCCACAGTTTGGCGACCGTAGCCATTGCTGCAATAAACATTGGGGTACAAATGGCCCTTCTTTTCACTACATCTGTATCTTTGGGGTAAATACCCAGCAGTGCAATTGCAGGGTCATAGGGAAGCTCTATTTTTAATTTCTTCAGGAATCTCCACACTGTTCTCCAAAGTGGCTGCACTAACTTGCATTCCCACCAACAGTGTAAGAGGGTTCCCCTTTCTCCACATCCTCTCCAACACACGTTGTACAACTTGCTTTTTAATGAGCTTGTTTATCTCACCATCTTGGATGCTAATATCATTGAGAGCCATGCATACTGATTGACTGCGACCAAGCAAAGGTGAGAATCTCCAAGGAGAGCATCAGATGCGTGCTCCATGCTAACAATTAGTCAACCAGGAGGCTCTCTTTCAAAAGAAAAAAAAAAGAAAACAGGAAAAGTAGAGGAAGAAAGAAAGGGCAAGGCATGGCTTTAAGATGAGCAGCAGAAGCATGGGAAGTTGAGAATTGTTCTGATTTCCTTCTCTGAGCTTCCGCCATGGTCTGTGAACTAAGTCGAGTCTCTCGAAGTCCACCTTGCAGGTGGAGCTCAGGGGCCTGCAGGGCTGTGGGCTCACCTCCCCGTCACCCACTCTCCAGGGGAAAATGCGCTCTGAGCACAAAGGCGAGATGGAAGGTCAAAGGCTCCTTATCAGTGTTCCCCTTGAAATGCTGTGGTGGGAATTTTCACCGTGGAAGTCTGAGTCTGGAAATGCAGCACTTCCTTCAGAGAATGGCTTTGGTGCTGGCTACTGTCTACATGCTGCCCTGCTCAGCTGCCCTCCCCCCAACCAGAGGCGGCCCCTGTACCACTTTGCCCAGGCTCCCTACCCTCTGTTGCTGCTGGATTTGGCAGTCAGTTTCAGGGGATCAGAGGAGTGGAAAGGCAGCGAGGGGCTAGGCTCTCCCTGTCCCGGTGGCTACCTTAGCTCCCTGCTCCCGGGCTGTGGCTCCTCTGGGCTGCCCTGCCTCCCGTCTGTCTCTCCAGCTCCTGGGACCCAGCTCTTGGAGTCCCTGGGGACTTAGCTGCCTCTCACTGTGCCATCTCTTTGGATGCCTCACCTTATCTTGTCTGTCGCTTGAACCCTGCCCACACCTCTTTAAATTGTCCTTCCATCCAAAATTTCGTATTTTGAATCATCTGAGATGAATATCTACACAACTTACTGTCTTAAATCAGAGGACGTGGCCCACTGTGCAGACAGGAAAATTGAGACTCACAGGCTCAGTCCATTAGCCAAAGTCACATAGGCTTCTTCTAGGGGGAAAAAGTGGGTATTGGAAAAATAACACATCGATCCGCTCAGAAACTAGAAAACGTAAATCATCCTCTGTCCTCTTTTCTCTCAACGGTCTTGAGAAGATAAGACGCGTGGGGAACAAAGCACAGAAGGACAGAGGGTGCCATGTTTAGAAGAATCATCTGTCTGAGGACGACCTTGGTTTTTTTCCGCCCGAAGGTCTTTGAAGCAAGATCATCAGCTGGGGGATGGGGGCAGAGACTGGAGGGGGAGAAGGAAGGTACAGAATAGTAATCTCAGAGAGTAGGAAGTGGAATTTGTATATTTAGGAAAACATAGTTGGATCGTCTGGCCAATGTAGTGTTCTTTGAGATTTATAGTCATAAAGTGGAGGAAGTTGAGCAAGCAGAGTCGTATGTGTATTTTTCTTCTCTTCCCCCTTCCTCCTTTTCTCCCTCCCTTCCTTCCCTCCTTCTACCCTTTCTCCCTCCTTCTCTTCTTTCCTTTCTTTCAATAATGCTCAGTGTGGGCACAGAGTAGATGGACGGTTGGTTTTAACCAGGGTGGAACTCCGCCAGCTGATCAGCACAAGGGATGGGGAGAGAAGGGAAGGCAGCCGCACTAGGATATGGAATTCGGGTGAAGAGGAAAAGAATACATGAAGGTAAGAGCAGTGGAAAAACTGGTATGGTCAATGGACTGGTGATCATAATGGGGTCGAAGGTCAATATCTGAGTAAATTAGCTGAAAGGATAGAACTGTGTGCTTGAAGTCAAGATCTTGGATGTCCTTGTTATCCCCAGTGTCTTATTCTTGTTTTTATCCTCAGCATTCAGCACCGTGCTTGGCATGTGGCCAGTAGCACTGGAATGAAGTTTGCAAAAGTAGATGAATTGTCAGTCTCAGGAAAAGCCAAGATGTGGAAGGGAAAAGACATTTGTCTCCGCTATCCATTTATTTAATAAAGATATCGACAATCAGCCTTTCTGCTTCCCGTGTTTAATCTCTCCCCCCACATCTGCCCCCTCCCACACACACACACAAATACTCCAGTGACACTGATCTGCTTTCACTTTCCCTGAACCTCTGACCTCTACTGTCTTGTTTCAACCTTCCCTCCTGGGCCCCCAACGCTGTCCCTCTGCCCCTTGATCTGCCTGCTGTAAGGTCCCATTTCATCTTCTCAGTGAAAATTTTCTGAAGTCCTTTAGCCAAAATAGCACTGCTACCCCCCATCCTCATGCTCTATCGTTGGTGCCATTGTTACAGTGTTTGCTTTTTTTGCCATAATAACCTACTTCCGTTGTCTCGGCCACTTGACCGCAGGATCCTTGAGGGGAGTGTGCAAGTCTGATTTGATTTTCTGCCACTGGGTAGCACATAATGGAAGCTCCATAAACCTTTGTTGAATAAGTAAATGAATAAACAAAGTTCTAAGCAAATGGGAAGTCAACCAGGTTCAGGGTTGGGGTAAAGGAGACAAAACGACTAATGAACAGTGGGCTTCCCTTGAGTCCAGAGAATCAAAGTAAATGCCTTTACTTATCAGCGGAGATGGAAATTGAAATTACCGATCATAAGAATCCTTCTATTAGGTTAGCATTTCCGTGATGATGAAGTAGAAAAAGTCATGGCACTATGCCCTTCTGTGTTTCTCAGCTGCTTCTAGACCTCTGGCCTTGACTGATCTGCTAATATTAGTTTGATATATTAAAGTTGATAACAACAACAATAATGACAGCTAACACTTGTATAATGTTTTATTATTAGGTGCTCTTCACTCTGGTCCCTCCTATTTCCCACAAAGTGGTGAAATTTCATTCATAATACCCATTTTTACAGGCAAACAGACTGAGGTAGGATGGGATTGTCTTATTGGTCTAAGGATACACAGCTAGTAAATGGGCAAACTGAAATCTCAATTTCAAATCATTCAAATGCAGATCTCATACGCTTTGAGTTTTTTAATGATTTTATTTATTTGACAGAGAGAGAGATCACAAGTAGGCAGAGAGGCAGACAGAGAGAGAGGGGGAAGTAGGCTCCCCGTTGAGCAGAGAGCCTGATTTGGGGCTCAATCCCAGGATCCTGATCTCACAACCCAAGCGGAAGGCAGAGTCTTAACCCACCGAGCCACCCAAGTGCCCCATAACCTTTGATTTTTAAAGAAGATTTATTTATTTGAGAAAGAGAAAGAGAACATGTGAACAGACAGAAAGGCAGGGGGAGAGGGAGAGTATCAAGCAGACTCCTTGCTGAGTGTGGAGCCCAACACGGGGCTCCATCTCCCGACCCTGAGATCATGACCTGAGCTGAAACTAAGAGTCAGAGGCTTAACTGACTGAGCCACTCAGGTATCCATCATACTCCTTCAATTTTTTTTTTGTTATTACTTCCTAAAGAATCTCTAGGACTACACAGCAAGATGGGATCTTACCCTGAATTTCATACCAGAGCTTTGGGAAATGGCTGCCCACAGGAACTTGGTTGACACAAAGCCCGAGAACCCAGGCTTCTTGTTTGTCAACCCAGAGCATCCTCCACCCAAACACAGCACTCCCCTGGGCAGGAAGAAATGGAGAACCCAACCATCTTCCCATTCCATTCTTCATTAGCAAGAGGACAACACATCCTGAGTTAAGGGTTAATTCACTAAAAATGGACTCGGTTTGGGAAACCATCACTTCCACAGAAAGAGCAGCTTCTACTCAAGGAAAATTGGTCACATAAAGGAGGTCCTTAGGAGAGAATCCTTCCAAGGTCAAAGAGGAGGGGATATCTCAGCTTCTTAAGTCTGGAGGGTCTTGGGGGTGAGAGCCTTAGTTTGGAAGTCTTACATGGGGTAGGAATAAAGACACTTAAAAAGAAAAATGATGGGGGCAGATAGAGTCTTGAAAATCTTTCAGCGATTTCTTTTCAAGGAAGTATGTGTGGAGCACTGGGTGTGGTGCATAAACAATGAATTCTGGAATACTGAGAAGAAATTCAAAAAATTTAAAAAAAGGAAGTATGGTCAAAGGCTCATGTGAAGAAGGAAAAGAAAACAGACTGGTGTAAAAGCTGATTTTCAGGAGGCACATACCTGCACATGAAGAGGTAAGACCAGGAAGTTCACTCAGTGTCTAGATTCCTATCTCTATAAAATGGGATGTGACTGTCTTTCCCTGCCTAAGTGAGGGATTATTTTCAGGTTCCAGCAGGATCACACGGTAATCTCTATGTACTAAAGGCAACTAACAATTGCCTGGGGACCACTAGTCTCCATCTGTGTCATGGGTACCTGCCCCTGATTCATGGGGCCCTGTCCCTCAAACCAGGGACCCAAGAATATTCTCAAGAATGTAGGTGATTCCACAAGAAGTTTAAAATTTTGCATTTATATTTTGATGGTAATCTAAAAATATATTAATGGAGGCATTTAAAAAAATTTCTTTGAAGAAAACCTCATGACCTCATCCTGCCCCTTGATCTCTGTGTTCACATATGTAGGAGTGTGTGTACTGGCTTTGCTGGTTCCTCTTCTCCTGGACTTCTCAAAGTGGGAGTGTCTCTGTCCTTAGCTGTGTGTGCTTGTGTGTGTGCTGTGGGGCCTTCTCGTCTTCATCTATACTCACTCCTTTAGTGATCCCACCCAACTGCATGACTTTAACCTCATACATAAGCTGACAACCCCCAAATGTAAAACTCTGGCCCAGGGCTCTTTCCTAAACATCAGCCCTTGTAGACTCAATGTTTCTATTGGCCGTTGGATAGGATGGCCACATTTCTTGGCTGGGCTGGGTCAGTCCTGGATGATTTTTTAAAAAGATTTTATTTATTTGTTTGAGAGAGAGAGAGAGAGAGAGAATGTGTGTGTGTGAGAGAGAGCATGAATGGAAGTGGGGAAGGGACAGAGGGAGAAGGAGAAGCAGACTCCCCACTGAGCAGGAAGCCTGATGCAGGAGTCGATCCCAGGACTGTGGGATCAAGAACTGAGCTGAAGGCAGACACTTAACCCACTGAGCCACCCAGGCACCTCTGTCCTGAATGAATCCTGTTGTTCCAGTGCGATTATTAATATTGTCTCCTTTCTCCTCCATACTCACAAGTATCCTAGTTTGGACAATGAATTGTGTGATCACCCTGCTTAATGGCTTGCCTACACTGAACTGAACTCCTCATCTCCAAAACTTCCCTGCCCACTAATCTCCCTATTTCAGTCAAAGGAGGGCAGCTAGATCCATCCAGTTGTTCAAGCCAAAGCCTCTGATCTCCTCTCTTTCTCTCACAGTGCACATTTAAACCAAAGGGAAATCCTTTGGCTCTTCAACACGTAGGCAGAGACTGACGTTCAGTCCACCTCTGCTGCCACCATGCCGGTCTGAACCACCGCCATCCTTCTCCCACATCCCTGCAAAAGCCTTCTACCCCAGCCTCCTGCCCCATTCACAACCCAACCTCAACGCAAAAGCCAGGGCAGTAGAACTGAAGGGTAAGGCAGGTCATGTCGTACCTCAGCTCAAGTCCTCCAAGGAGATCCCTTTTCTCTCAGAGGAGAAGCCAGCGTCCTTCCAATGGCTCGTGTGGGCTACAAGGTCAGACTTCCACATGTCTCTGACCACTGCTGTGTCCCGTCCTCACTTCCATCTGGCACTCCTGACCAGGCTTGTGCACACGCGGGCCTGGCTTCTTCCTCTCTCGAGCTATTCCTCCCCTCTTGCAAGTCTTTGCTCAAATTCAGCTTTCTCAGTGAGGCTAAAACTCTGTTTAAAACTACAACACCCATGCGGCACCTGTTTAAAACTACAACACCCATGGGGTTCAGTCACTAAAGCTTCTGCCTTCAGCTCAGGTCATGATCCCAGGGGTCCTGGGATCGAGCCCCGCATTGGGCTCCCTGCTCAGCGGGGAGTCTGCTTCTCCCTCTGACTCTGCCCCTGACTTGTGTTCTCTCCCTCTCTCAAAAAATAAAGAAGATCTTTAAAAAAAAGAAAGAAAGAAAGAAAAAAAACGGCAACATCCAGCCATAACCCTTCTCCTAACTCCCTAATTCACCTACCTAATTCACCTACCTTGTCTTTTTTTTCCCTTCGTCGCACTTATTAACTGCTAATACATGATATACTCTACACATTAATTCATCTTCTTGCTTATTGTCTTCCCATTACAGGGTTATTTTATCCCCCTGTTTTGCTTAATGATACAGTCTGATCACTTAGAATTGTCCCTGGAATATAGCAGGTGCTCAGTAAATCGTTTTTCAATGAGTTCATTTTGGTGACAATAATATTTTATTTGTCCTTACCTGAGAAGAAAATAATTTGGGGAGATGGATTATAAAATTAATGTCTTCTTATCAAACAGGAAGTATATGATGTCATAGGGTACGTGTTTCACACTGGTTTGAATCTTAAAACGTGGTGGAAGAAATGAGTCACTACATGGCCGATGAGAGCACAAGTGTAGTGGACTCAGGACTGTCCCTTAGCCCTCGGTCCCTTACTCACACTTACACAGTATTTATTACTAATAGTAACATTCCTCACATTGGTTTCACAAACCAACACCATCCATCGCATTAAATTAATGCCCATTTGAATCGTGTTGTATCTTAGCTCCATTTAGATTTAATTAATAGATTTGTTTGGTTTTATAATTCAATAGGAATTAATAAACACAGGAGTGTATAGCTGCTTTCATGTCTTTTCGTTAGGTTAAAATATAGGCACATTATACGTTTATAAAAAAATTTAAAAATTTGAAAAAAAATAGGCAAAACAATAATTTGAGTTAGTCCTTTGGCTCCACAGAAGGTTTTCTTCCTCTAAACAAGACGTATATAGTATTGAATTTTAGAAAAAAAAATGGATCTAGAACATAGTTGAACTTTTTAGGGCTTTGTATGTCAGAGGGACCGTAACCCTTCCTCTGTCCAGATGTGCAGCAGGCTCCATGCACTGGTTCTTTGCTCTCCTGGGAGAGCAAACAAGCTTGGCTTGTTACCTGCACCTCAGTGATCTCTATCATAAGCCCCTCAAATGCCCCCTGGCTCCCTGTGCCAGGCAGCGACCCAGGCGCCGGGCACGCAAGCATGAAGATGGTGGGGGTCTGCTTCTTTGAGCCGTTTTAACCCCATTGTCAGCACAGTATTATCCCTGATGCATAAACAGCATCCTGTACTTCGAAGAATGCCTCAATGGGCATCCACTCTCCAAGGCCAGAAAGTCAGATGCAGAAACTGGCCCCCCCAGAGAGGAGCCGACTGCGCCAGGTCAGGTGGTTCATAACTTCGGAAGCCAAAACTCAAGCTCCAACGTGGAACCCTTCACTCTTGGAATTCTAGCTTCTGCCTTCTCCAGGCACCGCATCGTTGTCCCTATGCCCCCCTCTCCTACGCCCCTGGTTCCCCCACCAAGTTTTCCTAGGATTTCTGATGCTTCATGCTTCTCAGTGGGAGCCCCGCATAATAAGAACAGTGTTCCTTATGCTTTGTGGACCCCCTCCTTTCTCACTGAGGTGTGAGGGAGTAAGAGCAAACCTAAGCCCAGAGTTCAGCATGCAGCCGGTCCATCGGTAAAAAGGTGACTTCAAGCCTTGAGAGCTTGGGTTGAGAGCTCCAGGTCATGTCCATACAGCCATGCTTATCTGTTTGGGAAAAGTCACATTACGGATCAGGAGGATGAAAGTGGTCTCCTTTCCTTCTAACAGCATCACCTGGCAGGTGGGGCCAAGCCTGCGTTCTTGCCCTGGGGTTTTAATTCCCAGTGCGGTGTGTGCTTTGCCATCTGGACAGAGTGTCCCTCGGCACCCTCAGGGCATCCCACTGGATCCCTTTCTTCCTGGCTTTGGCTAATGCCAACCCTTACCCCCAGAAAAGCCCTTCGAGAGCTGGGGGACCAATTTAACTAGGACGGAGTGTTTTCAGCATCTGCAACGGTAGCATGCACCCTTCCCTGCAGTCAGGGGAGACCTCTTCCTGCCTCCGCACCTCAGGGGGCTCACAGTGTCTGCGCGGACCACTTCCCCTTTGGTGTTTTCCGCCCATCGGATCACCTGTTAAAAACAGCTAAAAATCGACACTCCACTCACACCCACACTGGAGATACATATATGTTTTTTTCCTGAATAATGCTTTGCGTCCAGATAGCTCTTCTCTCTCAGAGCTTTCTCAGACCAGTTATCTTCATCCTCACTTGTTAGATGGGAAAATAGATGAGCAGGGAAGTGCTTTGTCTGCTAATAACACACTGAGTCAGGCGGAATTTCCCAGAATGATGGTGTAAGCAAAACCCTTCCAACCCAAGTCCAAGTTCAGAAGAGAGCGCACAGGGCGTGGGGTTACACATCCTGAGGTGTACAGGAATTAGAAGAAATAACACTCAAAGTCTGACTACGGTTGGCTGGCATGCGTTAGCTGCCCTATAAACGTTTGCACGGTGACGGACTGGCAAAATGCAGTCCCATTCACCATCTCGTAACTGTTCGGTGTGGTACAGTGGAACAGGTCTTCCCAGTTCATAGAGAAAATGCTGAGGGGCCAGAACAAAGGTTTTAGCTACAGAACCATGACCCTTAATATTTATTCCACTGCCTTACCAGCTGTACTGTTTGGATGACAGTTTCCTCAGCAGTAAATGGCAGTATGAATAATACTGTCTTTGGAGTTTTGATGAAAATTAGAGATAATCTCTGTAAAGGATCCAGTATAATGCCTGGCTTAGAATAAAGGACTTTTTAACTTAAGAGACCACTGTTTCCAGCAGGGGAAATGAGGTGTGCAGAGTGATGTAGACCAAGACCCATCGCACAGAACCCATAAATGGCATTGGTGGCAGGGGACGCTAGGGTCAATGGGAAGGCAGGGAGGGGAATGCCGTTACAGCCAGTCCTGGGTCCAATGGGGCACCCTCGAGTGTCCTCCCTTTGGTGCTCCCTCCAACTGACATCTATCCACTCTGCAATCCCTTCTCTGGTAAACGGGCCCTTCAAGGGTCCACGCTGTTCCTGAGGCTGACATTAGTTCCCCACACCCCGGCTTCCCACCTCACTCAACTGTTGGCCAGTGACCCTTGTGTTTGCTCTGGTTACGCACTAGGCTGACGTTCCAGTGGGCTGAGGAGGCTAGTGACCCTCAAGATCCATTCTAGTGGGAGGGACCCCAGAGTCATTCAGCACCCCTCAAGTGCTGTGTTGGGGCTGGGACTATGAAGACAGCAGAGATATGGCAGCTGGCCTGGAGGAGGAAGATGAGCAAATCAGTATTCAAGTATAACTTCTTACTGCAGATAATCAGGGTTGACAAATCTTTGTGAAAGAAATTATGGGGAGCCACCCTCACTAGCGACTGCCAGTGAGTTCACAGTTTGTTCTGTTTTACAAAGGATAGCTAACTTGACCCTGACAGCAACCCTGGAATTGTATTCCTATTTTAGGATTGAGGACACTGAGGCTTGGAGGCTGGCTAGCTCACCCAAGGTTGGACGGCTGGCCAACAGCAACACAGAGAGCTAGAGCCCACATCTCTCCCTGCTTCCTATTACTCTATTCCTGGAAGGATGCCAAATGGCAGACAGGGGAGGATAGGCAGTTTCAGACCGAGGGCATACCTTGAAGGGAGGGGCTCCTAATAATTTTTTTAAAAGATTTATCTATTTATTTGAGAGAGAAAGAGAAAGAGAGGGTGCGGGAATCTCAAGCAGACTCCCATCTAAGTGTGGAGCTCGACACGGGGCTTGATCTCACGACCCTGAGATCATGACCTGAGCCCAAACTGAGAATCGGCCACTTAACTGAGTGAGCCCCCACCAGGCGCCCCTTTTAATAATCTTAGTAATGAATTTGGGAACCTTTTCCTACGTTCTCACCCGTGCATCTTTCCATTACCCTACTCTTTCCTTAGCCAGCACACAGACCCTCTGCTCCCTGACCCTTTGCCATCCGATCTCCCAAGAGCACAGGCTCTGAGGTCACACAGCCTGGGCACAAATCTCAGCTTCGCCACTTACTGAGGCAACAGGTCATTTAATCACCGTGTGCCTCAGTTTCCTCATCTGAGAAACAAAACAGGACCTTCCTCACAAAGTTACTGTGGAGATGCAAAGATTTCCTAATGGAAAACACTTGGCACAATGCTTGACAAGTGGTAAATGCTCAGTCAACGCTGGGCATCTTGTTGCAATAATAATTATTATTACTGTCTGCAGGGCCCTACTCGCAGGCACACTCATGGTCTCTCCAGTCCCTGAGCACACCTGTGCTGACCATCCCCAGGCCTTTTGCCCAGGGTTCCCGTCAATGGAACTGCCCTTCATTCTGTCTCACAGAGTTTCGTGTTCTTCATCTAGACTTTTATTTACTGTTATCACATGTCATGGTACCCTGAACACAGTCAGTTGTCAATAAGTGTTGTTTGATTAAATATATGTTAATAATACTACTAAATACACAGTGAGTGAGAGTTTACCCCAAACTCAATTAACCACGCAAAAACCAGAGTTTCTCATAGTGTCAGCAGATTGACTGCAAGACGCTGAAATGTTTTCTGAATCAAAGAAAATTTAAATTATGCCTCCTCTAGTGAGAATGTGGTGTGTTATCTTACATTCTAACCCTTTGAACATTAGTAATCAATTTACAAAATGTACGGCTTTCATCCTCCATCTTTTCGCAAAAGAGGAAGCTAACTAGAATTAGTGGTGATAATATCACTTTGAGTTTGAACTTATAATTAACAATGATAACACTCACATCTGAATTGGAGCTTTTCCAAACAGTCCCCCACACATCAACTTTCATCCTTTCAAATTTCTCAGCAGCACCAGCTCAGATGACTTCAGGGCAGAGCCCAGCTGTGGAGGAAGGCAGCAGCTTGGGGATCACCCACAGCAAGAAGTAAAACACCAGAAGAGTAAAGCTGAAAGTTCAGGGCCCACACACCCCTCCCTGAGCCCTGGAGGGATCACACCTGCGTCCCCTCCCACCAGAGAAGACAGCGCCCTCCAGTGGAAAGGATGAGCATTCTTCTTGGCATTGACCTCTGTCCTTGTCAAGTTTCCCATCTGTGATCTGAGGTTTCACTAGACAACATTACCCCCTTTCCAGGATAGCGCTGGAAGGCTGGAGGAAACACCTCACCATCTCTGTTTCTGAGACAGCTCTGTCGGTGCTGGTGAGCCGGCAGGGTGGGGCCAGCCTCCCTTCAGCCTCTGGAAGTTGACTGAGGAGAGACATTGCCATGTTGGGGAAGAAACCTGAGCCCGGGTGCTCAGTGGGGTAGGAAAGTCTCCAGCAGTGCATCATCCAGCCTGATGGGATGCCCTTCCTCTCCAACTTTTAACTTCAAGAAGCAAGAGTCAGTCCTTAAAGTCACCTTCAGCAAAAAAGAATCTCTCTTTTTTTAAATTAACATATAATGTATTATTTGTTTCAGGGGTACAGGTCTGAGATTCATCAATCTTACACAATTCACAGCACTCACCATAGCACATACCCTCCCCAAAGTCCATCATCCAGCCATCCAATCCCTCCCACCCACTCCACTCCAGCAACCTTCAGTTTGTTTCCCAAGATTAAGAGTCTCTTATGGTTTGTCTCCCTCTCTGGTTTGTCTTGTTTCATTTCCCCCTCCCTGCCCCTATGATCCTCTGTCTTGTTTCTCAAATTCCTCATATCAGTGAGATCATATGATAATTGTCTTTCTCTGATGGACTTATCTCACTCAGCATAATACCCTCTACTTCCATCCATGTTGTTGCAAATGGCAAGATTTCATTTTGCAAAAAAAGAATCTTAAATCTATTGAATTGCCACAATCCCATAATCTTTGTCCACATATATGTTTTTTTAAAATATGTGTCTGTAGGGGCACCTGGGTGGCTCAGGCAGTTAGGCTTCCGACTCCTGCTTTTGGCTCAGGTCGTGATGTCATGGGTCTTGGGATGGAGCTCTGTGCTCAGCAGGAAGTCTGCTTCTTTCCTTTTCCTTCTCCCTCTGCCTCTCCCTGGCAGCCTCCTCCCCTACACATGTGCACACTCTCTCGAATAAACAAACAAATTAAAAAAAATAAAATAAAACAAAATCTCCATCTATCCTTCACTTGTTACAGACCAAGCCCTGTGCTCACCCCTAGGGCAGGTACATACTGCATATACAAGGGAAATGCACAGAAAGAAATGGGATATGTAGGGTGTGTATGTAACTGTTCAAACCTGATGTTCCAATGCAACACCAATGCAAAGTATGGGAGGACTGCTTAGAAAGAAATCCTGCCCTCTCCCCTGTCCAGGCTGAGAGTTGGTTCTAAGCAGGGAGAGAAACTAGGGATTGCATGGGAGCCATCATATGCTGGCTGGAGCCCAGGAAGCTGGAGAGCCTGGCCCAGGACAAGCCCCCTCCTTTCTGACTTCTGGAGGGAACCTCTGTACTGACACTGGGACCCACTGAAGGATGTATTTCATTTTTATTTCAGGGGTAATGTCCCTCTGATGGCTCGTAGAGAGAGGGGAAACCAATGCAGCATTCTCTTTGTACTCAGTCCTTCCCTAGGAAGAAGGCACTGGGAAGGAAGCACATTGTAGAGATTGTTTCTCTTGGGAAATATCCCGTAGGGAAGGCTTTACCTTAGCAGAAAACATGATCACAGAAACCACAGGTCTGGACTCCATCTTGCAGGGTCTGTGCTTCCTGAAATAATGCTTTGCTGGTCCTATAAATGCTGTCCACTCCCTTCCCTCCTACACCAGTGTAAATGCCTGCCTGCCTCTCTGGGTGCCTGTCTCAGAAGTCATGACAACCAGAAAGAGGGTTTAGGGGAACAGGAGAAGAGGTGCTAGAAGGGAAAAGAATGTGTACAACAGTGGACAACCCCTGTGCTTTCTGAGTTGGAACAATCTTTGGCAGCTTCTGCAAGATCAAAATTATCCCCGGGGATTCTAGCCATAGCTAGAACTCTCTGTGCCAGAAGGATTTAAGGACGTTTGATGGAGTCACTGTGTTCCATGCACCATGATTTCCGCTTGGTGCAAGTCTATTGTAAAAGCACCTAAGAATATTGTGCTGCTAAATACAGGGCAGTGATTGCAAGAGGCACTCAGTTGATATACTGATACGTACCAGCTCTGTGAGCTACGAAATGTGCTGCTATTCGCTGGGCTGCGTGGTTACTGCAGCAAGATCAATGTTGTAGGTAAGGGGAGTAATATTCCCACTAGCAATTCCAGGCAGCTTGCAGGTAGGGAGACTTTCAAGAGGCAAAGGAAGTTATGTGCAACTGTTACAAAGTGTTAGTGACAGTCTGCCTCGGTGGTAACCATCAATTTCCAGCACTTACGAACCTTTTACCCTGGATGACTTATAGGGCTGCAACCTGGGGAAGAAGAACTGGGGAAAGATATCTTAAAAAAAAAAAAAGGATTCTTTCATTTGCCTGTGTATTTGTTTTTTCATTCAAACAATAATTACTGAGTCTCTTATGCATTAAAAACCCTTCTAGACACTGTGACCACAAAGAAGATAGGACCTGGTCTCTTTTAAGTTGAGGCATCTGTCTTTGTGGGGGGAAGATGGAACAAAGCATAAATAATAATTCTAACAAACTGAGAAACTCACAAATGTATGGAGCCCGACCGACTTTATTTCCATAGTCATAACAAGTCTGTGAGGTAGGTAGGAATATATTATTGTGTTGGAGTCCATCAGGCAAAGGCCACTGGGAAGACACTTGTAGTGAGTAAAGTGGATTCCTATTTGCTACAGCAAGGGAAACTCTATGTCCCGGGGGCCCCTGGGGTGTGTCCACAGAGAGGAGTCAGGAAAGAGGTCTATCGACGGTCTTGGGAGCTCAAGTGAGTCATAGGATGGTCTTGGGAGGAATCAACGAGAAAGTTGCTGGAACAATCCACACCCTTGTACTTGGAACACACATCTCTATTCAGGGTCACCCTGAGATCAGTGTGTCTGTGGTCTGATCTTGGAATCCATGTGTCTGAAGAGACCGGTGTTACAAGAGGTGAAGCTTGGTAGCTTGTGATGCATATCATGGTTTTGATTTGGTACATTTGTCTGTTTTGTCAAATCAGAATGCAGTCTATTTTGACAAATCATGGCTTCTTTTTAAATTCTTGGGACCTTCCTCCACAGTCTAGCTGTCAGAGGGGATCTTTTTCTCTTTATCAGTTGTTATGATCAATTCTACAAGTGAAGATACAAACAATGGGGCTCACCAAAGCTACATCATAGAAATCTCTGCAGAAGCCCAGCCAGCTCTTCTGACTTTCGCTGGGGCACACAGATGACTTTGTCCCCAGCAATCTGTTCTCTTGCTTTCTATTTGCATGGCTTTCCCTCTCGTCTGTATGAGTGGCTACCCACTTTATATGTAGCATAGTAAAGGAACATGAATGGCCCAGCTTCAAAACCTGGGTCCATCTTTTCTTGGATGAGTGGTCTGAAACAGACTGCCAACCTCTCTGTACCAGGGTATTTCCTTGACTTTATAATGGAAATAATATTACTATCTCCCTTTCAGGGTTATTGTGAGGATTTTTTTAAAGATCCTATTTACTGGAGAGAGAGAGAGAGAGTAGAAGCAGGGGGGAGGGGCAGAAGGAGAAGCAGACTCCCCTGCTGAGCAGGGAGTCTGTTGTGGGGCTTGATCCCAGGACCCTGGGATCATGACCTGAGCAGAAGGCAGACACCTAACCAACTGAGCCACCCAGGTGCCCCTGTTGGGAGGATTAAATGAGATAATATACCCAGTACTTAGAGGAGTGCCTGACCGATAGAAAGTGACTGACTGAAAAATTATGATTGTTCTCTCCTGTCCCCTCAACCTCTAGTCCAGGGCCTTGCAGACCGACAGCTGGGGTGGACAGCAGCTCTTTCAACTTTGTACTTGAGATCTAGAGATTCTGTTAAAATGCAGATCCTCATTCTGCAGATTTGAGGTGGGACCCGAGATTCTGGTTTACATTGGCTGGTTTACAGAACATTTCTGTTTGGTAATTTGTTATTTACTTTACTTTTTTAAAATTTATATTTTTGGGGCGCCTGGGTGGCTCAGTGGATTAAGCTGCTGCCTTCGGCTCAGGTCATGATCTCAGGGTCCTGGGATCGAGCCCCGCATCGGGCTCTCTGCTCTGCAGGGAGCCTGCTTCCTCCTCTCTCTCTGCCTGCCTCTCTGCCTACTTGTGATCTCTCTCTCTCTGTCAAATAAATAAATAAAAAATCTTTAAAAAAAATAAATAAAAAATAAAATAAAATTTATATTTGTATTTTGCCTTGTTTGGTTCACGTATCAACTGTTGAAGCATAATTTTAACCAATGAATTTAAGTATTCAGTATAACTATTTGAAGATGATTTGCTGATACCAAAACAAGAGTCATTTTGGGCAGTGACGTCAACCTTTGCTTGTAATTAAAGTTGCTGCTACTTCTGAAAAAAAAAATTAGGAGCTCCTGGCACTGCACTTTGAACCGGAAGTGGTTCCTCAGCGCCTGGTCTCCAGCATCAGCACTTCCTGAAATACTGAAAGCTGAACTTGGGGCCTCCCTTTCCCAGACATCCATGTCAAACACTCTGGGACAGGCCCAGCCATCCAAGTTTGAATAAGATGCGTTGGTGATGCTGATGCTCACCCGTGTTCAGGAGCTGCTGGTGTGGAGGGGCAGTGACTGGCTGTAGTCTGAAGTCTTGGGCCTTGTTTGGACTTGCCTTTGAATAGGAATGTGGCCTTGGGCAAGGCACTTAATCTCTCCCAGCCCTCCCGTAGCCATTCACTCTCCTAAACCAAGAACGACTGTAGATGACCCAAGGGCCTGTAGATGACCACAGGGCAACCGAGGGCACTCCTCCACTGCTTCTGCAAAGTGGGACAAAGTGCATTACCTTGCTCAGCAGGCTGTGGTAAGGTCCTGACCAGACAGTGTAAAAGCCTTTGGAAACTATCAGACAATACATAATTATGAAGCGCTCAAAATACATGATTTTCTAAGGATTAAATACAGAGGTGAAGTGCCGTGTATATAACTAATATACCTGTGGAAAGCCCAGAATGTTTCTCTACAAAAACCCTTTGTAACGAGCAATAAATACAAACTTCCTTCCTGGCTGTAGACTTCTTCCATCAGGAGTGGCTGTCTGACCATGATTGCTTCCTGAAGATGTAGGATATTTTACTTTGGCACTATTAATGCCAAACGAGGAAAACAACTACGCAGGTAAAATAGCCCATTCATTCCCAGGTGCAAGTACCTCATATTATTAAGATTTCTCTGCCTCTGTTACATGGCTGGGAATTCGCTGAGACACCCAAAGTTGACGGAGGACACCATTCTTACCTTAAGGCCTGGCCCTTCCAACACACTGGGTATTTATGTGTGAGGCTTTTTAGCTGGCTCTGTGGACACACTCACCAGCTGGTATGGTCTATAATTAGGCAGACCTACTCACGAATAGGACTCAGTCACTCCCACCTCAATCAGGAAATATTAATTGAGAAGGATAAGGGGAATTTTATTTTTGTTTGTATGCTCAGCAAATCCCCCCTCAAATTCACTATTACTGAATGCCTCTTTTTTTAAAAAATTTTTTTATTTATTTGAGAGAGTGAGCAAGAGAGCACAAGCTGGGGGAGCAGCAAAAGGGGAGGGAGAAGCAGCTTCCCACTGAGCAGGGAGCCCGATGCGGGGCTCAATACCAGGAGCCTGGGATCATGACCTGAGCTGAAGGCAGAGGCTTAACGACTGAGCCACCCAGGTGCCCCTTACTGAACTCCTCTTAAATTCAAGACACAATCTACCTGTGCAAACCCAAAATATGTGCCTCCCAGCCAAACCACACTTCTCATATTAGAATAACATTCAAATATAGCCATGCCATATAACCCTAACTAACCAACCAAAATCAAATAATCCCAGCAGAAGCAGAATGTTGTGGTGGAAATGACCTTGAATCCATCAACAGGAGACCCACTACTAACCAGCTCCGTGAATTTCCCCCTAAGGGCCTCATTTCCATTTTCTGCTATGCATGACTGTTGAGAGGGTCTTATAACATCTCCTCCATGTCTAACATTCTGTTTGGTGCTCCTGCAGACACGTTGGGTGAATGTAGCTATGCACTGCTCCTATGGCACTTTTCTGTGTATCTGCTTACCCTGTCTCCTTTCCCATCACTTGCACCTCATGCAAACGTCTTGAAGGTAGACACTCCAGCCATGCTGCTTGTGAAATATCCTCCACAGGACATAGCCTCAGGGAGATCTCCCTTTCTATCGCTGGTACCTGGCAAGCTCTCTCTTTCCATTTCTAACAAGAAATGGAAACCCAAGAAACCAACATTTGCTCTCGCTAAGCACCTGTGTTGCCTTATGGCTGATCTCACTAATCTAACAGGTCTGTGGTGCAGACCCATCGTGAGGCGGGAAAGACTCTGAGAAGTGGCCTGCCACCATTTTCAGGGAAAAGCTACCATCCCACAGACTGTCCTCAAGTAAAGGAAACAGGAGAGGAAGCAGTGTTGAGCCCCATCTCACTCCTCAGTGACAGAGCTGGTTGTCAGTGACATCACTCACGTCAACATTAGCGTCTGCATGTGCAATCACAGCATGTCTGTCTGTTACAGAAATTCCCATGTAGCCTCCTTTCCCTTAGGAGGAAACCAAAGCACTGAGACAGGAAGAGATATGTTCAAGGTCATCTATCTGCTTAGGGACATGGTATGTAAGGATCCACCCAACCCTCCTTCCCCCTCCCAGTACTCTGAGAGTTTGCATTCCAAGTACAGAGAGAAAATGTGGAAATACCAGACCTTGGTGGCTTAGACAGCTGTTGGAAGAGCATTCCTCCAAGATATCTCTGTTAGGAAACGAATGCATCACTACAAGGCTGACAGCATGGAAACATTATCAGAGGCAGACGGTGAACTCGGATGGGGACAAGTGCCGCGGAGAACACCCGGGGAAAACGGCCCAAGTAGAATATGCTGCAGAAATATACACAATAGAATATTCTGACTTGTTCTGTGCACACCCAGCAGAGAAATATCACAGTCTTAGGGGTCCAGAAATGGAACATGAGTCAGCAGCCACGGCGATATTGTTTAATAAAGCAAGAAGGGAATTCGGAAGCAGACAGAGGCGTAGAACATTATACTCAGCACATTTGAGCATTCTCGCTCTTTTTTATTATTCTCTAATTGTATCTTGTGTCTAAGTCTTGTCTCCCCAATGAGATTAAAGGTTCCCAAAAGACAGAGGCTAGGTTTGATTTTTCCCTTGTATCTTTTTACCACTAGCAAGAAAATATATGGAGAGAATGCTGGGGGAGAGAGGGAGGGAGTTTGAAATCTTAGGAGAGAGCCAGTGATGTCCTGGGATTCTACAATTTTCTAGAAGGAATTTGCTTATAAGACACAGATATGGGAAAATGGGATGTGGAACCAATATTAAAAGTGTGTTTAACACAAGCTTACAAAAGAGCTGAGAGAAGGGACAGAGACAGTAGTAGCTGTCCTTCATTGAGTTCCATTTCATCTGCATTGAAGACCCATGATCCGTGATGCTGTCAGTGACCCCACAGGCAGGTTTCAGTAACCCCATATCATGGCTAAGAAAACGAAGACTCAGGGAACTTACCTCTGCTCATGATCATAAAACCTCTAAGGAACTGAATTAGAATTAGAACCCAGGGCTGCCTGGTTCTGAATTAATGGAGAACATTTCTGTCCTATCTCAGCCGAGACCAAGAAGCCCTCACACAGCAAGAGGACCTCCAGCCATGTGGGGGTGATATCTTTCCAGTTAGAAGAGTGTCCTGGAGACGGCCACCTGCTCAGCCTTACAGGTGTGGAGGTTGTGATGTGAGCACATGGGGACCGTGCAGAAAGAGCCAGAGTGGCTGGGGCTCGGGCATGTCTGCCTGATATCCAAGAGTCAGCCTTGGAGAGGTCCAGCTCAGGGTCTGTCGGGGTCCCTTCTGTGTCATTTTGCTGACTCATCCTGCTGCTCTCTGCGATGGAGCTCAGTCACTGTCCTTCTTTTTGTCATGAAATAAGAGATCTTACAACAAGCATCCCCTCTGCGAGTTGCAGACAGAAACAAGCAAGGAAAGATCCCTTTCACAGCAAAAGGAGTGGAATGAAAAAAGAACAAAATGCTAAGTATGGAAATTGTTGTTTTCTTATTAATCCCCCTATAATCCTCTGCAATTTTCAGGTTTTCAAAATAAAAGTGCTCCTTTCATACTAGATGACATATGACACACATTTAAAATAAAGGTGGAAAAATAATACAACAAATGTAGAAATAAAGAAAAGACCCATGAGAGGTTTCTAGGAAAACACAGAAAATTGTTATTTCTGCTCAATTACCACCTGCTCTTGTCCTCCTTACTGGTGAATAATCCTCATAATTTGATTCCAGCTTCGTGATGGGAAACATATTTCTCTCACGTCATAAATTAAAGCCAACAAGTAAATATAAAGAAAAGCATTTTTTAAAGATTTGTTTTATTATTTACTTTAGAGAGAGCTCAGGGGAGGGGGGAGGGAGAGTCTCCAGCAGACGTCTTGCTGAGCGAAGAGCCCCACATGGGGCTCTGTCTCATGACCCTGAGTTCATGACCTGAGCCAAAACCAAGAGCTGAGGCTTAACCGACTGAGCCACCCAGGTGCCCCAAAGAAAAAAAAAAATTTTAATGTCAAAAAAGTGCATGAGAGATAAAGTTGACTAACACAGCAGTAGCCCTTGGAATCCAGGAACAGGCAGTGTGCAAAGTGGTGATCAGAGAGATAGTATGTCAGGAAAGGTAGTTCCTTCCACCGGAACGTGAGCCAGGCTGTCTAGGATGCCGGCACACCCAGGAGAGCCGTCTAGGATTCCATTTTTCGGTGGTGCTGGCAGGTCTGGGGCAGAAGGGTCACATCTCACCACTGTTAATGCAAAGCAGAGAACAGCTCTCCAGGCAACAAGAGAGGCAATGGCAGCCAAATAGGGGTGTTTAGACTCCCCTCCTTTCCCCATTTCTCAGTTATGTGAATCTGGTCCCAGAAGGATCTTTTCAAGTGGAACAAATTTCTTGTTCAACCCCAAATTCCTGGAAGAAGTTCTAGAGAAATTTAGCAGATGCTTCTCACAATCCACACATCTGAGGGAAGAGGCAGCTCTGGTTGGTTCTCTGAGATGGAAGGGCCGTAGGCCATGAAATCATGGAGAATTGTCACTGAAAAGAATCTTAGAGGGGAGCCTCTCAAATTTCATATTCCTAGAATCACCTGAGCATATAAAAATGCAGATTCTGGGGTGCCTGGGTGGCTCAGTGATTTAAACCTCTGCCTTCAGCTCAGGTCATGATCCCAGGGTCCTGGGATCGAGCCCCACATCGGGCTCTCGGCTCAGTGAGGGACCTGCTTCTCCGCCCCCACATCCCCTGCTTCTCTGCCTACTTGTGATCTCTCTCTCTGTCAAATAAATAAATAAAATCTTTTTAAAAATGCAGATTCTGATGCTGTAGGTCTGTGATGGGACAGAGATTCTGCCTCCAGAAGAGGGTGATGCTGCTGCTCTGAAGACCACATTTGAGCAGCAAGGTACGGAGATCATCTGGTTCTCAGGTGGTAAGTACGTTTCTTCTCGAGTGTCCATCTTTGATGAAGATGAGCTGACCATGGAGATAGAGCCGATTTTGAGGTCGTGAAGAATGTGAAGCCACCTTCAAGACCCAGAAACAAAGTTCAACCATCAGTCAGCCATGCCCAGTATGAATGACAAAGGGCCTGCTTCACAGTCCTTGAGCTATCTCTGTTCTTCTTTCCTAGAATAGTTGATGCAGACATTTTCCTGCAATAAATAGGTTCCATTTTTGAAATAAAACTAAAACTTTGCAATAAAATAAATATGGTACAAAATATTCAAGATGTTTTCTGGAAGGCTAGCTAGAGGCAGCTATGGTGTTAAGAAGAAAGAATTTATCTTGGAGCCAGAGGTCCTGGATATGGCTCCCAGTTTGTTTTTCTGAGTCTCTCTGGGCCTCAGTTTCTTCTTCTGTAAAGTAAGGGTAATAAGTCGTCCCTGGAAGGCTGTTAAGGGAGATTCCATTTAATTAGAGACTGGGCGGACTCCACGAAACTACGCAAATGGAAGTTACTATTTTATATGTCTTTGACAGTCTAGTCCAAGAGATGGAGAATGTGCAGGCAAAAGGCCTTAGCGATGTTGTTAGGCTAAAAAAATATGGTGTGAACTAGGTCTTTGGTTGTTAGAGAGATTCCAACAGCCCTTTGGAGTGGGGTGGAAATGATCCGTGCAAACTTGCAAGAAGTTAATATGGAGCTCGGATGTGAAAGAAGAGAGGGACGCGGATTGACAGGAGGGAGGCACAAATTGCTTACCGGATCTAAGTCACTCTTTTCCTCAGCTCTAAAATGGAGATTAAAATAAAACCTTGCAGAGCTCTTGTGAGGATTAAATGAGATGATGTATTTATAAGTGCAGCTCAGTGTCTTACCCACAGTAAGTTCTCACAGCTCGACTTTTTCTAACTCTTACTGTTTTGTTTTGTTTTAATTATCTAACGGGTAATATAAACCCATGATTCAAAAAACCCAGCACAATGTAATAAAGTATATACTGGCAAGTGCTGCTCTCATCTCTTCCCTTCCCGCAGATGCCCCTTTCCCCACAGGTTGTATTCTTAGCAACTTAGTAGCTTTTCAGTGTTTCCGACGCAGACAGAAGCCAATGCAAACATCTATTCTGACTGTCCCCTTTCCTTCCCAAAATGCAATGTAGGATATATCCTGTTCTACACCAGAGTTTTTCATTTTCTTCTTTTTGTAGAAATAATTAGAGAACTTTTCCGGTTTGTTGTTGTTGTTGTTGTTTTGAGCTGTGTAGTATTTTACCGCGTGGGCCATAGTATTCTAGCAGTGTCCCAGTTGTGGGAACTTAGATGTCTTCATATAAACATGCCGCGACAAACCCCTTTTGAATACCCATCATTTTGTCATTTTTTGGATACCCATCATTTAAATGTATAGGTTAAATTCCCAGAAGGGGAGTAAATGCACTTGTAATTTTGACAAAATTACATTACACTCCCGTCCGTCTTGCCAACAGAGCTTGCAGTCAGAATCTGAATGTCGACACACATTCACCACTTGCTCCACTTAATTCTCTCGTTAGGTCTATTTCTGAAGTTTACGGTTTGTGTTATGGTCTGTGTGTCTATTCAAGTATCACGATCACTCTGTTTTTATTACTGAGATGGTCTGATACACATTATTATCCACAGGGGCTGATCCTTCTTCATCACTCTTTGTTTTCAGATTTTTTCTGACTACCCTTGCTTGTTTATTTTTCCATATGAACTTGAGAATCAACTTGCCCCACTCCAGGGAAGGGAAAGGGGAAGGTCTTTTTTCTTCCTTCTGTTTTCTTCCTCCCTTCCTTCTTTCTTTCCTTCCTTCTTTCTTTCTTTCTTTCTTTCTTTCTCTCGGATTAAATTAAATTTACAAATGGAGGAAAACTGACCTCTTTAGGATATGCTCCGTCTTCCCATGCAAGAGCAGAGTGCGTTTTTCCGTTTGTGTTATGACATTACTGAGCACATCTCACACTGAGTAACAGACGAGCTAAAAGACAAGAGGACAAAGGTTAACAAGTTATGATGGCAAAAAGCAAACATATTAACCTGTCCAAAAGCAAAAGGACAGTCACTCTGAATACTGGCAAAGTGGTAAGTGGAAGGATTAAGTTGGGAAGCAAAAAGTGGGAGAAGAATCAATCTCTTGGTTGTCTCATTGAATCCTCATTTCACAGGTCTTAACAATGTAATGATGCGACCTCTCCCCTGGGATTATTTTATCCAAGAGATAATTCATGCAGAGCACCTGGTGTGGTGTGAGCCACAGAGAAAGAACTCCACACATGCTGGAGATTGTAATGCTGCTGGAGATGAAGAATAAGGAGGACCAATGGAAGCTCTGCCGGAGGAAACAATTTGCCAGAGTTCTTACAGATCCGTCATTCAGACACAGGTCAGCCAGTTTCTAAGGCCTGTGTTCTTTTCACTCTACCATTCTGCCTCTAGGGGAATTAATTTAATTCGGCTTAATAACTATTTATTAAGTATCTGCTAAAAACAACTTGAATATTATGTTCCATTCCAGGGGTCACACTGGGTGAAGGCTCATTCATTTAAAAAGCGTAGAAGCAAATGCGACCTCTCTTACGTAGACAATGTCTAAGGGAAGTACTTATTTATCGGCTAATGTAGCCAGTTACGGAAAGGGCTAGAATCAGATTGGCCTCAAGGACAGCGAGATTCATAGGTGTGGAGGCTATGAGGTTGATCTCCTTCTCTCTTTACCTGTATCTCTCTCTTCCCTCTCGCTTCAGTTTGGTTCCCTGGCCTGTCCCTCCTCTGTCTCCATTTCCTTGTGCTTTCTGCTTGCAGGCGGGCTGTCCTGGGAGTCCGGGCTCACAACTCTGCTCCAGGCTTCCATCCTCTCATCGAGCTCTTTGGTCCTGCTCCAGTCGGAGAAAGTCTCAGGAACATTGGATTGCCCAGGCTTGGACCCCCTTCTCAGGGCTCCGGCCGGAATGCTAGGTGGGGACTGGCCGCCCCCACCTGAATCACACAGCTGCAGCAGAGGAAGGGGACAGCACAGCAAAGGACAATGACAAAACGAAATCAGAGTGCAGCTGCCCAGTTGGGCTACCCAGCAGCCCTTTCAAAGTACGTTTCCTTTGAATGTGATGTGACAACGTGGGAAAATGTTTATGCCGAGAGAATCAATGAAGAAAAGCAGAAAAGCCAGCTGGATGAACGCAGCTCTACAAAAGCCAGAAACAAGAACCTGCTCGTGAAGACTAAGGAATGAGATAGTGATGGTACAAAAACAATGAATACTGTTATGTTGAAAAGAAAAAAAAAAAAAGAATGAGATGGTGACGCTGAGTGTGAACACTGCTCGTCTCCGCCTGGTGCGACCACTAGTGGTTTTTCTCCCACCTACTTTTTGGTCTTATTGTGGCTTGTTGTGGTAGCAGTTCCCATTTGGCCCCAAGGCGTTTCTTTCTTGTTCAATTATTTATTTCATGTTTATGCAAGTAGTGTCCCTCACCCCCAACCCGTCCCCAACCACTCCGAGTCCCCCAGTGTAGACACATTGCAAGGAACTCTCACACTGTTTCTTCTAAATAACATTTTTAAATAATGTATTTGTATTTCTATATCCTGGTTTACACAGCTTAGGCAGCATCTATCTCTACGTTTCCTTCCCTAGTATTTGAAGATTTAACTCTTTAAAGCCATCCAAGCATACTTAGGAGCACTTTCTTTCTCCCATTGCCTTTATTATTTTTTAAAAGACTTTATTTATTTATTTGAGAGAGAGACAGTGAGAGAGAAAGCATGAGAGGGGAGAAGGTCAGAGGGAGACGCAGACTTCCCGTGGAGCTGGGAGCCCGATGTGGGACTCCGTCCCAGGACCCTGGGATCATGATCTGAGCTGAAGGCAGTTGCTTAACCAACTGAGCCACCCAGGCGCCCTCCCCCATTGCCTTTAAATGATTATATGAGAATGCTTATCTAAGTAAGTAGAGGGAGATGATATTCTTCTGATGATGTGAAGGCAGTTTGCTGGTAGGCCACATGTCACCCCTCTTTCTTGCTTTACTCACTTCCGTGCAGCAAAACACCTTCAAGTCGCTCCTTAAAGGATGCGTAGGGGCTCAGCGTTCAGAATCTTTCTTTCTGTAAAACGTCTTCTACCCTCATCCTCGATGACTAGATATAGAATTCTCATTTGAAAGCTGCCGAAGGGATTCCCCCAGCGAAGTCCAGAATCCAGGATTACTCTTGAGAAATCCATAGTCATCGTTGATTTGGGGCCCACAGTCCCTCTCTTTAGAAGTCACTCTTTGTCTCTAAGGCTCTAAACTTTCAAAATCATACGTCCTCTCCTCACCCCCCACCATTTACAATGTTGGCACTTAATGGACCCATTTAAACTGGAGACACCTGCCCTTCAATTCTGAGAAATTTCTGTATCTGTCGAATAATTTCCTTGCATTTTTCTCTGCCCTCTCCTCTAGAAATCTTATGAGAATAGGAAATATTTGAGGCCAATCTTACCAGTTTACTCATTTTTTTTTCTGCTGTTGACCATTTCTTTATGTTTTATAATACTTTCTGGAAGATTTCCAAGGGCCCTTCCATTGTTTTAAAAATTTTTATTACAATATTTTTAATTTCTAGAAGCTCTAACTGCTTTTCTGTGCTTTTATCATAGCATCCTGTATTTGGCTTGTGATTATGGTATCTTATCTTTATGAAAATATTCTGTGGTGTTGTTTGTTGAAACCTTTCTGTTCTCTGGGGAACTATTTGTTTTCTTTTTTTCACCTTTGTTTCGTTGCTATTTCCTGCCTCCTCTTTTATGTTTAAAGCTTTCCTCAAATATCGATGATCTTTTACTTTTTGTTCATATTTAATTTGGGGGTAGAGGTGACTGTCAAACTATTGAGCTTCTGAATAAGGTGACCACGAAGTGACAAAGGCTCTTCCCTGGGGGGCTCTCAAACATCAGTGTACCAACGCTTTTTCTCCAGAAAGGAATTTTTCAATTTCCTGGCTAGGGATAGGGAGCAGAGGGTAAGGAGGCGGGGCTCGGCATGTTCAGGGGTGGAAGAGAAAGTAGTACTGAGGATCCTGTGGTTCCACACGGAGACACACTCTTTCCCTTTTTAGCCTCCAACCCTCCCCTTAGGAGCTCCCACTTCCTGGAGGAGGGAGAGATGGGGAGGACACATGTAGTCAACTGGCTGGAGCGGGTGGGAAGGGAGTTTGGGGGGAGCTCTGACCTGTCTGCAAAGCAGGTCATAGCCACTTGTCTTCCCTTTGGCACCCCAAAGCTTAGGCCTTACTGTGTTCAGTCCCTCTGGGGTATCTGTTGGGTGAGTGGGTCTCCTTCTCCCCAGACCCCTCTCTGCAGACGCTGGAGTAGAACCTCCCCACTCTGCTTGTGTGATGAATTCTCCTCCATTTGCTCTCCATGTATGAAACTTCTTGCTCTTTTTATCCTTCCAGGTTAACCCCTTCAAAAAAAAATCACTTCACAATTACTTTGGTGGACTTTCTGGAGAGGATAGAACAAATTCAGTCAATTTACCTGATTAATGTTAAGTGTCACTTTCTTTGTTTTAAAATGAGCATATACTGTGTTTATGCTAGAGAAAATACACTTTAGTTATTTTAAGTGGATAATTTAAAATCAAGAAGGGATAGGAAAGTCTAAAAACTAGATAGTAAATGGACAAAAGAATTGACATGTGGTTCATATTTATTGTTTGTAAATGGTCCTTAAACATGGAAAGATGCCCAATTTTACACATAACAGGAGAACTGCAATTAAAATTACAACTAGATACCATCTTCCCACCGTCTTCTCACCAAAAACATCTCACCAATGTGTAAGAGAATAGCGACTGTTGGCAAGGGGATAGATTTTTTTTTCATTTTTTTTCCCATTTTATTTATTTTTTCAGCCTAACAGTATTCATTCTTTTTGCACCACACCCAGTGCTCCATGCAAAACGTGCCCTCCCCTTACCCACCACCTGTTCCCCCAACCTCCCACCCCTGACCCTTCAAAACCCTCAGGTTGTTTTTCAGAGTCCATAGTCTCTTATGGTTTGCCTCCCCTTCCAAATTTTTTTTTAATAAACATATAATGTATTTTTATCCCCAGGGGTACAGGTCTGTGAAGGGGATAGATTAACGGAAACCTCCTGTATAGCTAGTAGGAATGTATGATTTATAAAATCTTATACAATGCTTTGGTGGTCTCTTATAAAATGTTAAATATAAACATACCACAAAACCAGTAATTCTACTCATAGGAATCTACATAAGAGAAATAAAAATCTGTGTCTGTACAACAACTTACACGTGAGTGCCCTTGGCAGCATTATTCATAACAGTCCGACAGAGGGAACAAACCACACGCCCATGCACTGGTGAATGGATAAACCAGATGCGGTAGGAATTTTCTCTGACAATAAAAAGGAAGAAAGTAGTGGGGGCACCCATGTGGCTCAGTCAGTTAAGCATCTGCCTTAGGCTCAGGTCATGATCCCAGAGTCCTGGGATCCATCCCTGCATCGTGTCAGGGCTCCCTGCTCAGCTGGGAGCCTGCTTCTCCCTCTGCTCCTCCCCTCTGCTCATTCTCTCTCTCTCAGATAGATAAATGAAATCTTAAAAAAAAAAAAAAAGGAACAAAGTATTGATAAATGCTACAATGTGGATGGACCTCAAAAACGTTATGCCAAGTGAAAAAATCCAGACGCAATAAGCCACGTAATATATGATTCCATTTATGTGAAATTTCCAGAAAAGGTCAAGTGCATAGAGATAAAAGGTAGATTACTCCTTGGCTGCAGCTGGGAGTGGGAATGGAAGGTGACTGAACACAGCCCCGCTGTTCCTTTTTGGTGTGATGGAAATGTTGCAAAATGAGATTGTGGCAAGAATTGCACAACACGGAAAATTTACTTAAAATCACTGAACCGCGCATATAAAACAGGTGAATTCTATGGTATGTAAATTAGATCTCAATAAAACGATGAAAGGAAGAAAGGAAGGGAGGGAGGGAGGAAGGATAAAAGCTCTTGGATTTAGCACAGTAGAAAGCCAGGAATCCAGCCACAAAAGTCACTGCAGATCTAAAGTTTATGGCTTGAGAAGAAACAAGGAACTAAATAGAAAGGGAAAAAAGCCTTAAATATGCAAACTCCAAGGTTTCAGAGAGGAGAGAGGCTTGGGTTTTTCTTGCTTTGGTCCCCAGGGAATGGATTTATTTAAAATAAAATATCATACAAAATCATGTTTGGCTAAATTATAGCAACACAGTAGAATATGCATAATTCAGATTAAACCAGCCCCAGTGTGAGTCAGATAACAAACCATGGGAATTATTATGCTGGCAAATAAAAGAGATGAATGGTATAAGAAGCGTCCCTTTTATTCATTTTGAAATAGATCACACACGAACTCCCAGGGAACTAAATGAAATTTTAGAGCTGATTATTGCAATCTATTCCTGTTGAAGGTACCGTGTAATTAGAGCTGATTTCACTTTGCTCCCTCTTTGGGGGAGAGGTGTTGAGGAAACTGATAAGCCAACTTCGCCTTGAAATATTATAACTGAAAAAAGATGTGGGAAGTTATTTAGCAATCTAAAGGCCAGAAAACCTTCTTGAAAGCATAGACTCTGTGGAGAATCTGATAGGCTGATGCTTATCTCGGCACAGCCAGAAGAAGTCATCCTGCTGGTCAGCTCCCACCGCTTTCATGGGTAGCCCCCATCATGACAGATGTTCTCCAAGATCTCGCTTAGGAAGGCTGTTGCTGTCCACTTTCCTGTTCTGTTAAAACCGGAACTTTCTAATCCACCGAATGGCATCCAGAGTTAAGACCAGGACGTCTGGTGTCTGATGACTAGATTCTCATTCACCTGTACTCCTTACTAGCTACATGACCTTAAGGCAGCTCCTGACCTTCCAGATTTTTCCATCTGTAATGTGGGGATGGAAGCAGTGCTCCTCCTCGTTGGGGTGGTTATCAAGGTTCAGGGATAAAATACAGGCAAAGTGTGTAGACAAACACTTGGTGCCTAGGAGGGAGTCAGTAACAGAGGCTAAGATTTCTCCCAGAAGAAAACCAGTCCGGGTGGCTAATATTTCTCACTCCCTGCTGCGTGACAGGCATTGTCCTAGGCACACGATGATCATTGAATCTTCCTGACAAGTCACGCATGTGTTTTGCTTTCCTTTTTCAGAGAAGAAAACTGAGGCTCCAGGAAGTTAAGTGATTCACTGCAGCTCACGGAGTAAGTACAGATTTAGGGATTTGACCCCAGGTCTGTTTTAGACCAAGGGCTAGCATAGCTCTTAAAGACAGAATTACAAATCGAGTCATTCGCCCTTCTAGGAGCAGCCCCACCTGACCTCACAGAACTCTAGTACGAGAATTTAATCCAATAATGTAAGATATTTTGTGCAGGCCCTTTGATGAATAAAGCACCGGAAAATACAATGATGAGCGGACATGGACCCATGACCTCAATTGCGAGTATCTGAGGGGTTGCAGGAAAGAGGCGTGTAAACATATCATGTGCGGATGAGGCAGAACAGAAAAATGTGCTAAAGAGAAGCCCAAGAAAGGGCCGTGGGAGCACAGAGAGGGAAGGAATTAATTCTGCCAGAGCGATAAGGGGAGACCTCGGGGAGACGCTGCAAATGAGCTGCGCCCGGAAGCTGGCACGGATTTTGATTAGCAGAGGAAGGAACAGGCGTTTGGGGCCGAACAAAGGTGAGGAGCGAATGTCCTGAGTGTTTGGGGATCGCGCAGGTGGTCGGTGAAGGAGACAGCGGCTACGTGGACGGATGTGCTAGAAAACGCGGCCGGAAAGCCGGCTGGGGTTAGGGTAGCTCACGGGGCCCCCAAATGCCTGCTTAGAAGGTTGAACTGTATGAAGAGGTCAACAGGGAGCCACTGAGAGTTTCATAAAGACAAGGCAAGCGGCTGTGTGGAAGACAGTCAGTAGGCAGGTGGACGGAGGAGGAGAGATGCAGGCACAGGAGAGACTGCAAGAAATCGGGGCACCTCTCGTGCTTCCAGGAAGCGCTGTTCTAAACAACCATCCCCAGCAGAAACATCGGTGCGCGTCCCAGACTAAATGTCCCTTTCCTGGCTTCCTCAACGGAAGATTCTGGCCAGGGAGGGGGAGATTAGGGCTGGTGTCCCTTTCCCTTCGAAAAGCCTTCAGGGCCGGGATTTTCTGGCTGTTCTGCAGGGTGTGGTTGCTCAGAGGGCCAGGGGGGACAGCTCTGAAGACCCTGTCCTTTCAACCAGAGCGGAAATCCCTAGTAGAACTTGAGGACTGCCGGTGGGGTCTGTGTCTTACGTTCACCACCGTGTCCTCAACCTAACACCGTATCTGACACACAGTTGTTAGTCAGTATTTGTTAAGTGAGTGAATGGACGGGTGGAATTACGTTTGAGGTTTTGTTTGGAAACAAAGTTTCCGTGGAAAGAGAAAGAAGAAGGAGAGAAGAAAGGAGAAGGTTTGAAATGCCTCTTTCAAATGAAAATATTTGCCAATTTTCCAGCGATCTCATGACAGTTTTTAATGAACCTGGGAGGAAGTCCTTTCTTGTATCTGACCTAAATATTTCATTTCGTAGCATAAGCCCTTTTTTCCTCCCCCCCGCCCCCGCCCCGCTCTTGGTAGAGAGAAAGGAATGTCCCTTTGCTTAGTGGAGACAATTTATAAACCTGTTTCTTGTCATTGTTATTGTTGTTGTCTTTATCAACCCGCTCAGCAGAGCATGCATTGTTTTCCCTGAGCACGATCATTTCCTCCAGGAAAAGGTGCAGGGACAGTGGTGGGGGTGAGGTACCCATGAGGCCCACCCAGTGAAGAAATCAAGACAACATGGTGTATTGGAAAGGGTGCTGCCTGCGTAGCTGGTTCGACCCGAGTCCAGATCAATCCGTTTGACCTTGACTAATTTACTTAACTCTCCTAAACATCTCTTTCCTCTACCATTAAATGAGGAAATTAAATAATGCCTACTTTGTTTGATTGTCTTGGAGAGTAAAGCTAAGGTAAGCCCGGCACATAGAGGTGCTTCGTAAATGATAACCATTATTCTAATGAGCGATGACACAATACGCAGAATGCTTTTATCTCCTCCCATCAAAATTAATATAAAATATTAGTTAAATTTTCTTGAAAAATAACAAGTGACTTAAAACAGGGACAATTGTCCTATACACACACACCCCCACACACACCCATAAGATTTGCAAACTCAAAATTTGGAAGAAATCTCGGTTGTCTTAGAGCGCCGAAGAATCATTATTTGGCACTGCCCTAGGAAACCTAGAATGCAGGCATTGAAAATGAAAATGGAAATCCTGCAGCAGGCAGATCCCTAATTTTAGCCTCTGGGGAAATATGACAGTGAGAGCCTCAAGACCTAAACTCGGAAGGAGGGCTGAGGAATGAAGTGATGGTATGGTTCATTCCCTCACCGATTCGTTTCAGCACTTATCCAGCGCTGGTCTGATGTGCCGTGTTGCCCCCGAAAAGGGAGAGGCCCCCAGGAAGAAGAGAGCCCAATGATCAAGGGAGCTCCAACTAGTTCAAACAAGGAGAACTTAGAGAAGACGAAGACGAATCTAAAGCAGCCAGCATTCTAGGTAAAATTGTTAAACTCTGGTAGTCAGCACCCTTTTCTATTCCTGCTCTTATCGTGGCATTCTGCTGTAGGTTGAGTAAAAAGTCCCATTCTCTACCCCTCGGTGCACCCGCGGTCCCTGTCCATGTCCTCTCAGGTAGACATAAGTGTGGCAGGAACTTTAAAAGCCCTTGCAAGCTAAGGCTCCCTGCCTCATGGTAATAGAAGAACCTGCTCAGACGGGTCCCAGACCAGCCTGCTGATCCCAGGAAGACGGCACACGACAGACCAAGTTGACCCATTGGATCCCCGTTGTGAATCAGGCCAACCCAGTCTGACATAGTCACCCAGCCAAGTGCAGCCTAGATCCGTCAACATGCAGACAATGAGGATAAATGATTGTCATCCTATAAATTTGAGGGCAATTAGTTACACACATGTTTGTGACAATACCTACTATATACACACGACCATTCACTTAAAAGAACTTCAGCTCTGCAGCAAAATATGTGAAACACACTGAAACCAAAGCTTGAAACACGTCTACTAAGGCTTAAAAAGTAACTCCACATGAGAGCTACACATTTAAACTGGGAAGAGTGACTTTAGTTAGGACAGTGGCTTTCTTTCCGTGTGTGTGTGTGTGTGTGTGTGTGTGTGTGTGTGTGTATGTGTGTGTGTGTGAAGGATGTCAGGAGGGGGATGACGCACAGAATGCTCTCCTCAAAGGGACTCTCCCCTAGAATCCCAAGGTGAAAAACAGATTTTAAAAATACCAGAAATTTGCTTGAAGAGGAGATATCCTCCCCAGGCCCCTAAGGCACATTCCCCAAACTCTAGACCTGTAGGAGGACAGTTGTGAAAGTATACGCCTAAGTGAGTTTCTTATTTGAATTTTTTAAAAGATTATTTATTTGTCAGAGAGAGAGTGCACAAGCAGGGGGAGCGGCAGGCAGAGGGAGAAGCAGGCTTCCCGCTGAGCAGAGAGCCTGATGCAGAGAGCCATGATCCCAGAACCCTGGGATCATGACCTGAGCAGAAGGCAGACAGTTAACGGACTGAACCACCCAGGTGTCCTTATTTTAATTTTTAATGGTAGAAGAATCATCAACTCTGATTGGACTATGCAGAATGAGGCTTTAGATAGTCTTTAGATCTGAATCGGCTGGACATACCAGCTGGACTGCAAAGAACATGGAGGCAGGGGTTGTTGGTTCTCAAGAGACCTTACACAGTACAGCTATAGTGATGGGTTATTAGTTAAAACAGAGCTGTTGAGTTTATACACAGTTATAAGGAGCAAGTTCAGTCTTCAAACCACCTTATTCTACAACTGATTAAGTGATTAAGTGAATAAACACCATTTCTTTTTTTTTTAAGGGAGAGAATCTTTTTTTTTTTTAAGATTTTATTTATTTATTTATTTGACACACACAGAGATCATAAGTAGGCAGAGAGGCAGGCAGAGAGGGGGAAGCAAGCTCCCTGCTGAGCAGGGATCCCAATGTAGGGCTCTATCCCAGGACCCTGAGATCATGACCTGAGCTGAAGGCAGAGGCTTAACCCACTGAGCCACCCAGGCACCCCAATAAACACCATTTCTTATAACGAGCATGTTTTATATCCCTAGTGGTTAGGCAGAAATTTTGTGGATAAACTTAGTAGTTGCTGTTCCTCTAACTCTTCCTCTTCCCTCCCCCCCCCCCCCCCCCGCCGCTATGCCCAAAATCAGTACTAATGTCCTGGATGCCACTCAGTGGAACAGAACAAGGTAGGCATTCATGCTGATGGGGCATAAGGGGTAGACTTCAGAGACCCAGAGTAGGGTGTCAATCTCAAACAGGGTGTTATGCCGGAGAGTGTACCAGCATGGGGTGTGGAAGCTCAAGTAGGATGAGAAGGGCATTCATGCATGGGAAATCACCTGCCATGAAGGATCAGAACCAAGAAGAAAGAGGAGGACATCAATGCAGAAGGGCAGCCTTGCATGGAGTGGCCTGAGTATGGTGACAAGGGCACCTGTTCCTGGAGGAGTCTGGGTGTATGTAGGTTGTCAGGAGGTGGCCTCGTGCCAAAGTTTAAAACCATTGAGAATAGTGTCCAGATACTTGGCTTAGGGGTTCAGAGCCAAAGTAGGATGGGAAGCCATCTGCATGAAGGACAAGCGAACAGTCTAGTGTTGAAGTCCAGAGTCCAAGTGGGTGAGGAGGTCAGCATGTCAATATGGTGAGGGAGGGGCCAGCATGAAGAATCAGAGCCCAGACAGGGAAGGGGGACTCCCAGAAAATGCATCTGGTATGGAGTGTCTGAACCCAAAACAAGTAAGGAAGCCATCTCTATGCTTGGGAGCAGCCTCAGCAAAGTCAAGATGAGGTCAACATCCATGTAGGGAGGGGACCCGGCATGGCATATCATAGACCCAAAATGGTGAGGAGGGTATCTAAAGAGGGGGTAATCTGGCACAGAGTTTTAGAACTCAGATGGGGTGAAGAGGATGTCATTATGGGGATGGGGGCAGCAGAGTTGGCAAACTGATATAAGAAGGGGACTTGATGAAATAAGTAAGTATATTAAAGGTCATGGGAGCCAGGTTTTCACTGCTGAAGGAGCGAGTTACAGGTACTGGAAGGAAGGAGACTTGAATCAGCTCAATAGTGTTTGATGGGAATTAGAGTTATCAGGATGAACTCAAGTATTTTTTCTTCCTCCTCCTCCTCCTTCTTCCTCCTTCTTCCTCCTTCTCCTCCTCCTCCTCCTCCTCCTCCTCCTCCTCCTCCTTCTTCTTCTTCTTTTTAAGTAGGCTCCATGCACAGTGTGGAGCCCAACATGGGATTTGAACTCACAACCCTGAGATCAAGACCTGAGCTGAAATCAAAAGTCAGATGTTTAACCAACTGAGCCACTCAGGTGCTCTCCCAGAACTTGACTTCTAAAAACCCTTCTCAACCAAAAGGAACCAAAACAATAAAGACATGACAAAGGATACAGAAGTCTGCTTGAAGGGATTTGCACCACTCAAAATTAGGATAATTTGAACATCAAAATAAAGATGGGTAATGATGGATTATAATTGATTGAATACCATAGACTTCTATGAGCATGTACAGATACAAATAGATACTTTGAAAGATGATGAGAAATGAGATATTAACATGATTTCATAGTTTGTCCTTTCAAAATGCTTGATAAGTTAAAAAGGGGGAAAGCAAAATTCTCCATGGAGAAGTCTGGCAGACACTACCTTAATCAATGATCAAAGTAACTCATTAGCAATGGGATAAATAAAAATTATGTGCCACTGGATGGAAAGATTCAGTATGAAGACCACAGCATCACCTCCGTGGTATTCCTGTCAAAGATGCAGAACCTGAATCTAGGTGTGAAGAATCATCAAACCTAAACTGAAGGTCTCGCCATGACTGGCTTATTCCTTCAAAAATTTAAGAAGCTGAATGTCAAGAAAAGGCTGAAGAACTGTTCTAGACAGAAAGCTAAAAAACATGACAATCAAATGCCGGGTGTAATTCTAAACTGGACCCTTTCTCTGTAAACGACATTACTGAGCAACTGGGAATCTGAGGGCTGGGTGGTAATATACTATTGTTAATTCCCTTATTTTGATGATTGAATTAAGGTCTTATAGAGTATGCTCATCTGTGGGAGATACTAGAGTAATTGGATGTGATGGCAACAGATGAACAATTTTCTTTCAAACATGCAGGTAGGAAATGTTCTTTATTCTTGTATAATTTGTGTTTCAAAATAAGAAACTATGAAACAGAACTTCATAGTTAAATATAATGGGGACTCTCCTCCTGCATATTAGTAAAAGTTAACGGGAGGAGTTATAATCATGATAACATCAGTGAAATGAAGACCCTTACCCTACTGGCGTTTGGCAAGTGTTTTTCAGCGTCTTTTTGTTCCCTGTGCTCCGCTGCTCAGGAGAGTGTAAACATCTCCAACCTGCCCTTGTCCGTATCATTAAGATGTCACTCTATGTCTTCATATCTCTAACAAAACAAACAAAACAAAACAGAAACAGACTCATAGATCCAGGAAACAAGCTGTTTGTTACCAGAGTGGAGAGGGGCTCAAAGTGCCCTCTGTGTGGAAGATACATTTGAAATAAATATAATGTTGAAATAACCATTTCTTTTGAACAGAGAGGACCATATAGTGTTCCCTAGTACAATTTTGTCCCACCTTCCAGGAAGCCTGAAGTCAAAGTTATAGCCAGCGGACCCTCCCATCACCTGGCCTCATTCCCTTCTTGAGGCTGAGAAGAGCCAGAAGACAACACCTCGAATTCACCCCAGTTCCTGCTTCCCTCTTCTCCACTCAGTACATTTTCTGCATGTATACGTCCTTCTTTGCTGCCACGTTGTCTAACTCTCAGTCCTCTACCTGGGCTGGGATCATCTCTCCTTCAACTGTCCCCTCATTTCCTATCTGCCTATATATGGTCTAGTGGCCTCTGTTCTTCCACATTTAAATTTCTCCCTTTTGCTAAACTGAATGAATATTTTTTTCACTTACCTTTTCTATAGTTTTATTATGGTACCATGTTCTCCTTGAACTGTTTCACCTTGACTTTTACCTGTCCACACTACTTGATGAGTGGTTTTGCTCCCGCATCTAGGGCTCCTCCTTCCTATTCTCTCCAAGCCTTTATTCCCATCTCCTTGTCTTGCTTCATCCAGACTCCATGCACACAGTTTGGTCCCTAAAGGATCTACAGTTGGACTGCAAAGTTATCTGTGTATCCCCTGAAAGTATATGTAGATATTTGTATATATGTGCATTTTTCTGATGAAAATAGCTTTCCTCCTATTCTCTAAGGGGTCCATGGACACACAAAGTTAAGAAATCTGGAATATGCTGATGCCCCAACATCTAGATCTTCAGGTCAGACTCCTCGCCAAGCTCCAGACCCATAAATCCAGCAAACATCTATAAAGCGACATGCCCCAAATGGAGCTCATTCCTTCCTATCTGACACACTCCCAGATCCCCTTATCTCAATGAACAGCACTATCATTGCTTAAGTAGTCCCACTAAAACATTTTAGAGTCACCTTGGACTCCTTGCTTTCTCTCTCACCACTCCCATGTCCAATCAAGCTCCAGGATTCAACATTTCTCTCTCCTCAATACCCCTTCCATTGATCTGCTTCTCCAGATTCCATAGACATAAGTTCATGTCTCTCTTGGCTCTGAGCCACTATAGCAGCCTCCCATGGCCCCTGCCACTAGGTTTGCCCCTCTGAACCAATATTGCATACAATCAGAGTCTAAAATGAAATGTGCTCATTTTCAGTCCCCTGCTTACAACTCTTTAAAGTAGTACTTTCTCATAAGATAAAGCCTAAAAGTCCTACTGTGATATACATCACAGAATAATGTGGCCCCAGGCCCTGATCCATCTCTCACCCCCTCATCACCCTCATCATTTTGCTCTCTGTGGTCCAATCATGCTGAATCATTTATTGATTCCCAAAAGGTATAATTACGTTGCTAGATTCTGTGACCTCATATAATTTTTTAAAAAGGTCTTTATTGCATTTTTTTAAAGTAGGCTGTATGCCCCACATGGGACTTGAACTCATGACCCTGAGACCAAGAGTTGCACTCTCTACTGACTGAGCCAACCAGGCTCCCTGCTCCACACATTTTAATGTCTCAGGCCCCCTGGAATTCTGCCTTCACACCCAGTGCCTAGAACATCGACAGGCTGCAGTGGCTTAATCCTGTGTCACCTTGGCTAAGATGGAATTATCTTCCCTCATCTCTGTAGGTGGTCAAAAGAGAATTCACACATTTGCAAGGCAGAAGTGTAGCCACAGCCATTTTGCTCCAAAGGTTATCGTGAGATGGATGAGTATAGAGACATGGATGGAACCCAGTGCCCTGCTCCTCCTCCCAACTCCCATCCCACCGGCCAGCAGAAACCTAGGCCCACCATCAGGTTGAGAATTCACAGATAAAAGAAGACCGCCTTTCAGACCTTTCACGGATACAAGAAGACCCCTCTCGTGGTCCCACTGCATGACCTGGGTGTGCCTAGCATCAACATTTCTCTGCAAGCTCTGACTTGTCCATTCATGAGGACAGCCCAAGAGGGCTGATTAATAATTTTCCTCTGGACTTCCAAATCTCCCTTTCAGACCTTTACTTCCCTGTGCTTTTCCACATGTGTGGAAGAGCTAATCCTCTAGTGAGTAAGTTCCTCATTCCCTAATCAACAGAGTGGCCCTGCTTCTCTGACCCTCGATTTTGTTGAATAGTTAGCTTGGGCACATCCTGCTGTTTGTCCTCTCTGCAGGGAAGCTTCTCTCACTCCGGAGCTATAAGGGTCTCAACATGGAGGAAGAATTCAGAGACGTTTCGTAGTTGCCCTCTGGGCTCACCCTATAAGATGCACTCTCACGGCTCCACCCCCAGTAAGGAAAGACTGGGCTCTCATTCTTGGTGCTCTTCACAAGGAGAGGATCTGGGTGACCATCTGGACTCCTTCCTTCTGCTCTTCCGAAATTGCCCTGCAGGCAGCTTGTCACTCCCTGGGAACTTCCCACACCTCTACCCTGCAGGTTGGGGAAAGAGGAGACATGCTCTGAGACCATTTTCTTGTCTAAAACTACATTTCCAGTCCAGGTAAGTTTCCAGAATATTGCTTTCGGGAAGATTTGGCCTGCACTTAACCTCCCTGTGGTGAAGACAAGGTATCCACTAGGAGCTGGGAACGGGTCCTACCCCCAAGCCAAGATGGGGTTCTTCAACCCTGGGGGGCAAGCCTTAGCCCCACCAGCCCTGCACAAAGCTAGAATGCTCTGCCCACTCCCAACACAGAGGCCCAGCTCTGTGCCATCCAATACCCCAATGCCAACTCTGCCGACGCAATAAGTAACTCCATCCATCCCTCCAGAAGCATCTCTGTTTGCTTGTGAAGCTCCCCCCACCATGGTGGCTTGCACAGTTGGGACCCACTCTGCGACCATGCTCTGTGAAGATGCTGTTAGAGATCCTGAGCTCCTTGAGGTCTGGGGCCATGCCTGAAGACCCCTTGTTTTCCTCCCAGTCCTGAGGAAGGAGATGGGTCAAAGATGCTAGAGAATAAAAACCAGAAGACTCAATTCGAACCCGGCTGCCAGTGGGGAGGCTGGAATAGAAACAGAAAGGGTAAAACAGCAGGGAATCCTAGAACCATTAAGTGAGGTCTGGAGACACTTGAGTGTGTTCCTTCTTTATGAAAGCAGATGTTCTGTATGATTTGACTGTCCACTGGGTATTTTTGAAAATGAGCAATAGACTTAAGGAAGGAATGAAGATGTAGACAGAAGGAGGAAAGAGAAGGAAGGAATGTGGAGGCAGAGAGGGACAAAGTAATTCTTGGTAATGGAAAAGATGGTCGTGTTCTCTGTGCTCTACATTTCATGCCAGGGATTTAGGCAACCATTTCTACAAAATCCAGAATGATGCCCTGTGGAAGAAATAGCACCGACATGGATATTTCAGAATGGGCATGACTGGTGTGGGGGTGTTGGCGGAGCTGCCGGGGCCCCCAGAGCCATACCGATTATCTACCCTTGGTGCTGGCTGTGCACCCGACGCTGTGCTAGCAGGCACCGGGACATAGAGAGCAGTAAGAAAGATCCCACTTTAGCTTCACTCTGAGGCTTTATTTTCCCATCCCCCATCCCCCAAGAACTCTGTTCAGAAGAGACATTTTTCATACCCACTATGCAGAAAAGTGAACTCAGGCCTGGAGAGATTTGTGACTTGACTAAGGTCATCGAGCAAGTTAGTGGAGTTGGGACCACTCTCTATGCAGAGACCAACGAAGCTGGCTTTGGGTTCATATAGATTTAGATGTAGAGGCTATGGGTATTGGCATACATTAATACGTGTACATATATACATACACCTGCCCTCCCATTCACCATTCGTCCTCCAGCCTGGGGAACATGAGAGTAGTCATGTGGGGGTATCTCCTGAGTTTCAGTGCCTCCTTTCAGGCTGAGCAAAGATGCTGGCAGATCGCAGATGGACTATGTCTGTTAGGCATTCACTTGGTCAATATGAGGCTGACCAGAGGGGCTGATTTGTCCCGCTTTCTTCTGTGATGCCAGCCAGACCCGCCTGTTGGTTTTCATGCCCTACACCTCACTTCTCAGGCAGAGCAGCATGTGCTCCCAAATGGAAGTCAGCCTGCCTCTCAGGGGGCAACTCTTCAGATTAATTTGTCAGAAGCACTTTGTGCAGATTCCATGACTGCCCTAGCTCTCCTCCTTGGAATGCAGGGCTCGCAGCCTCTGTCCCGATGAACCGGGAGCTCCTTTGGGGTCACATCTGTATCTGCCTTCTTTGCCGCTAGGTCCTAAGTGTGGATCCCTCACCTGACCAGGAGCAGGTGCTCACAGAAACACTGATAAATGCGTGTGAGTGGCTGGAGTTCCTGATGGGCCAGGAACTTGTCCACCTGAGTCTTTCCCTCCCTGTGAATGTCTCCTTGTTCAGGGTCAACCAACAGTTCCAGAGAACAGTAACTTTACACATCTCACTGATAAAAAGGTCACTGGGGGAAGGCTTTGTCTCCTGGGGATTTTTCTTCTCTACTTGATGTTGACTGGCTGCCCCTGTTGTTGGTGAATTTCCTGAGATCTGCATTCTAGAAGAAAGAGAACAAAGTTTCTCAATGGAAAAACAGTCTGGCCGATCCTTTGGGTTTGATCAGAACTGTACAGGTGTAAGGTGATCATGATCTGTCCCTTACCTCATCTTTCCCATCTCTAAAATAGGTTAATTATTATCTATTCTCAATCAGTGCACCAAGACCAAGATTTCAGTTTTATCGTTTTAAACTAGATTTGACGGCTGTGTGCACACGAAGTCTTTATTTCCCCATCAGTATTGTGATGCCTTCATTGTCTCTCACCATTAGCAAGGAGCCCCCCAGGTCCTAGAATTCCAGAACAAGCTCAAAATGCATGTTTAAGCTGGAGTGCTCTAGTAAAAAGCATTATCAATATTGAAACCAGACAGAATCCGTTGCAAAAGAGAAATCTGGAAACAATACTCTAAAATTCCATGCAGCCTTGTCTAAAAATGAGTATTTCACAACATGGAAGAATATTCACGGTATCTATTAAGCAAGAAAAAACAAAAACAAGCCAAAAGAGAAAACAAGTCATGGGAACTACATCGAGTGTGAGCTCACCTTCGGAAAGAAAGTAAAAAGAAAAGAAATAGGAAATTCCATACATTACCTAAATATATCATAGAGAAAAGTTTGGAAGTTTACATATTAAACTGTCGAATGGGAGAAAGATCAGTTTTTAGCTTTATATATATTTTTTGAATTCTTTGAATTGTATAAAAAATATATATAATTTTTAAGACTATAATTAAGAATGGGGAAAGCTGAAGGTTTTGGAAAGAGGGTGTGTGGACAAGTCAAGGCCATAAAATTTCTGCAAGTTGGTAAGTTCAAAAAGGCAAAAATGCTTCCATCAAAGAAGGAGAACCAAGAGCCAAGGCCGCTTTGCAAAGAATGGCAGCCCTTTATGGACAACCAGAGACCAAGACCTTGCCCCCGGCTCCCTGGGTCCAATAATGAAAATCGTAACGTGTTTTGAGTGCCGCCACGCTGGGAACTCTGCTAAGTGCGTCTGAACATCATTTCATTTCGTTGTCATGGCAATCCTATAAGCTAACAATACTAGCAGAGGCCGCGCTTAGAAAGTGAAACCTAGTTCAAATCAATGAAAAGAAAGCTCGCTTTGGCAGAAGGGAAGCAAGCAGTGGCTCGTAGGAGATGATTTCCGAGGGAGAGTTGGCGAATACCTCCAGGCAATCAAGGTGCCAGGGGCGTGTTCAGGAGAGCGGTGGGTTTTCAGACAGGTAGAGCCAAACCAGCAAGGTGGTAAACAGAGTGAAGGGTGTGGGCTTCGTGATGAATGAAAAAGAGAGGGGGTAGGATGGGTTTTTCCAGTTCCATCCATGAGATGGGAGGCCGGTAACTGACAGACACGGCAGATGATGTCCCTCAGAGGAGCACTGTAAGGGGATCTGTGACAGATACTAAAACTAATTACATCGTAGTTTGTATTTAGATAGAACTCGTATTAGCTTTATGATTGCATGTTCTGAACACCGATTGTATGCCAGGCCTTCTAGATGCTAGAGTGCTTTAACAGGTTTTTAAATTTAACCTCTAAAATAACCCTGTGCCATAGGACTGTTATCATCCATATTTTATGATGGGAAAATCAGCGCCTAGAGCATTTTCTAAGCCAGTCGGTCTGGTAAGGGAACGATGCAGGATTTGAGGGCAGGACTATGTTGCCTCAGGGGCCCTGGTCTGAACCCTGTCCTCCTTATATTATTTATTTGTTTGAGAGAGAGAGAGAGTGAGCAAGAGAGAGAGCACAGCAGGAAAGCAGCAGACAGAGGCAGAAGTTGAAGCAGGCTCCCCCGCTGAGCACGGAGCCTGATGCAGGACTCGATCCCAGGACCCCAGAATCATGACCTGAGCTGAAGGCAGTTGCTCAACCGGCTGAGCCACCCAGGAGCCCCTGAGCCACCTTGCTCTCCTGCCTCCCCACGCTGCTCATCCATCCACAGAGAGGAAATCAGCCGACTCTCCTTTCTCACCTGGCATAAATCTTAGTCTGTTGGATGCCTACGAGATTGCTTGACTCAGCAGGAAACGCTGGCCTGGAGGATTTATAGACAGAACGATGCTTCTCAGCCCCTGTCTGATTTTGTTGCTGCTGATGTCCCCAGGTCAACCTCATTCTCATGTTGGCCCCCGCTGCGGATCCCGACTCATACAGCTGGACAGACAGAAACGGCTCACGATTCCAGTCTGTGAGAAAGTGTGTGCAAGTGAAAATGAGCTTTAAGGGCTAGACAAAGGCACCCTATTATTCTGGAAGGAGCCACCATTACTCAGCAATCTGACGACCCTGGAGCAAAAAGCTCATTTGCTGAACGTCCGCAAAACTCTCCGACCTCCTAGTGCCCCAAGGAGTCACTGAAGAAAGAGGCTGACAGGTTCTTTGTGTGCGGTCATGGTGGTGGGCTGCAGTTAGGAGCAGGGAAGGGGTAATCCATACATAGCAAACCTAGAAGGCCCTGGGGAGTGTCTGAGCTGGTGGTTCTCGGTGCCAAGGACAGGCCTGCCTACACTGAAATCACCAGGATGCCGCTGAAAAAGCCAGTCTGCTGGGTCCCTCCATCGGGGGATTTGGAATCAGTAGGTCAGGATGGGTCTCTAGAATCTGTATTTATTTTTTACATGTTCCCCTTACCCGACCCCACTCCCAGGCTCTTCTAATGTACAACAGGGTCTGAAAAACGCTGGTCTGGTCGACCTCCCATAACCAAAAGTCTGCCGTCTGCAGAGGTGATGAGTAGGACTTAGAAAAGTGCCCCAGAGATTAAGGAGCACTTGTCTGATCAAAATATCACCCAGAGCCAAGGCATTAGCATAAATATTCCCCACATCACCAGAAAAGAATGTTCACGTGACGGACACATGGGGACACATGGGAGAAGAAAAGCCAGCTGCCCTGAATTCGTGCTCCCGCCACGTTTCAAGGCTCCCAGCACAAGACACAGAGGCTGAAAATCAACTCTGTCAATTTGCAGGGGCAGAAGGGACTCCTGCCAATTTATATGAACGTCCTCCGTGGCGAACCGCAGACCGTTTCTGCGTGCTCGTCCAACACCTCTCGCTCTTGTTTGGTGCCAATGCGGGAAAGCCTTTTTTCGTTGCCATGGCACCGCCACAGTGAAAGCTGTTTTCAAGTGTTAGATGTTCTGAAATGACAGGCTCTGTTTCGAGAAGCGAGACTGCTGAAGAGGTCAGTAGAAATCGCCAACCTCCATGTGCCCATGGGCTGTCGTGAATCAATGCTGTCACGGCCCCGGGAATTCGTTCCGGAGACACAGGTTTTGATGGTCTCTCCCAAGCCTGGGTCCTGAGTACAGACGAGGACGGTTCTTTCTGGGGCCGGGCACCTGCTGAGAGGCCTCAGCCAGTCGTGACACCTGTGGCTGCTGGCTGTGCCCGTGTCCCGAGGAAAGCCTGTTGGTGTGCGCTCTTGGATGGAGAGGGCCTGAGTCATGGAGGAAATGCTGGTCCCATGAGACATAACGGAGCATTGATGTCCTTCCTTTGTCTGTCTGCTTGCTTGCTTGGATGCATCTCCCCCACTCTGAAACGGAGGATAGGTTAACTGCACGCCTGCCATTCCTGGGACTGCATGGACAGAGAGCCCTTACACTCTAACCCCTGAGTTCCAGGCACAAACTCCAGGCCGACTTGCTTCCCAGCCTCATTTTTGTTCATAGCCTCCCATTAAGTGGGGGGCTCCTCTGTGTGCCTTCTTCTCTGTACTGTTGGCTCCTCAAGGACAGAGGTCATGGTCTGCTCCTCTCAACATCTACCACAGTGTCTGGCCTGTGCCAAGTAGTCATATTTGTTTGATGTTCGTATAGTAAATTAAAATGAAAGAAGCATGTGCGTGTATGTACATCTGTGCTTTGGGGGACAGGGACCTTGCTTCGAGGACAGTGAGAACGGAAGAGAAGAGAAATCGTAAAGATGCTTCAGAGGCATCTCGAAACGTAGTTGTTAGCAAACTTAGGGCGACTTCGTAAGCCCCCCTAAGAGCTCATTCAAACAGCAGATGTTATGTCCCCACGCCTGGAGTTTCTCGTTCAGCTGGGCTGGGAAAGCCCCGGGAGTCTTTGGAAGGCACGTCCCTAGGGGCACTCTGATGTCCAGGACAGAATCTAGTAGACGAAGACGGAAGCGTGAAGGATGTCTGAACCTTGGTGGTCTGCCTGTACGTCCTCTAAAGCACGTGTCGGGAGAGCAAAACTGCACATACGAAACAAGTAAGGCAGGAAAAGAACACGATAGAAAAGAGTACACAGTATGATGCAAAATAATCCATCCAATACCAAAATCCGAGGGTCAAATACAGCGTGCCCCTGTGATTCTCCGAGCACCAGGGAAGATTTCACGGCAGGGGAAGACTTGAAATGGAAATGCTCGCTGAAGAGTGAGCAGAGCGGGGCGCCTGGGTGGCTCAGTGGTTTAAGCCGCTGCCTTCGGCTCAGGTCATGATCTCAGGGTCCTGGGATCGAGTCCCGCATCGGGCTCTCTGCTCGGCAGGGAGCCTGCTTCCCTCTCACTCTCTCTGCCTGCCTCTCTGCCTGCCTCTCTGCCTACTTGTATCTCCCTCTGTCAAATAAATAAATAAAATCTTTAAAAAAAAAAAAAGAACCACGATGGTCAAACATTTAAAAAAAAAAAAAAAAAGAGTGAGCAGAGCTTCCTGGCAGAGACGGAGGGGGCACCGTGGAGCAGTGAGTGCCTTGTCACCTCCTCGGTTTGTACTCCAGATGGTTCAGGAGCAACACGGCAACCTGGGTGAGGACGTGGAATAGAGGGGGATAAGAGAGAGGGGAGGGGTGCCTGGCCTGGAGTCGACGTGGGCCATATAGTCCTGGAGTCTCCTTTAAAGACACACTTGGGGAGGAACAAGAGAGTTCTTTTCAAGCTAACGTCAGATGAATGGAAGCAGGAGCGTGAGAAAAATAGGGAGAAACCTGCATGGCTTTGGAAATGAAGCATCCGCTCTTGAAGGGTTAAACAAACATGGGTACTTAGGAAAGTGGAAGGGAGCAAGGTACGAATCTGCTGTGTAAGAAAAAGCTTACAGAGGAGGATAAGGATACAGCGGGGGTGGGGGGACCACTCACAGGAGGGATTAGGAGAACAATATGGGTTTGGGGGTACCTCTGTCCCAGCACAGAAGGAAAGAACAGTGCAGAGGGAAACCCACTGGCAAATGGGAGGTGGGTTAAATAAACAATTAGTACAAAGCGAGCCACAGCTGAGCTTGGCTCACAGAGAAAAAGACAGACAGGTAGCCGTAGACAATTAAGGGCTGCTGTGATATGATCAGAAAGCTATAGGGGGCAGCGAGGGCCAGAAAGCAGGCGGGCTCTGGCAGCTGGGTTGTAGGCAAATTAATAGGGCCCCTGATTCCCAGAGAGCCCAGGGAATCAGTAATGAGCCTGGACCTGCCAGGGCTGACTCATCAGAGGGAACAGCAGCAGGGTGGGGTCCCAGGAGGCTGTAGAGAGCAAAAGCATAACTCCAAATTTCTCAAGAGGACAGGAATTTAGTGGCCAGTGCCAGGAAATAATAGCATCAGACTGTATCTGGAGGACAGCATGGTCCATGGCAGGTAGATGGAGACACATTCTACCTGTAAGTGAATGCAGCCTAAATCAAGGCTCATCTGTTTAAAGAAATATGTAGGTAGGATACAGTATACTAGTCATAAAGTTGCTATGTTTATATAACTGGACCAGAGTGATGACAGATTAGAACAAGTCCTTTCTTAGAACTCATGGGGCTAAGTTCCATTTCCCCGTATGATTACTCGCGTCACTGAAAACAGCTGACTTTAACCGACCACGTCCCCTGTGCCAGACACTAGTGCTAAGTACTCAACATATAATAAGCTCATTTAACCCTCAGAACATCCTGATGATGTAAGTTTGTTCTCATTTGACAGGTAAGAAAATGGAAGCTCAAGGAGATTAAAGAGATGATCTAAACTCACGTCACTAGTGTGCAGGGAAGGAGGACAGCCCACATCTGTCTGCTGCTGAGAAAGCCCCCGCCAGCTGCCAGATCGCAGTGGGGTCCAGACAAGCCCCTTCTTCTCCTCTAGACTTGGGCTATTCATCTGGAGTGTCCTGGAGTGGGGTGCAGTGTTGGGAGACGTTGCTTGATGGTAGATGGTGGCACATATGGGATAAAGAATGAAGGCTTAGAATTTGAATAGAGCTGAGTTGTGACGCCTCCAGCCCCATGATGCTGGATAACCTATCAGAGCCTCAGATAAATACAGAAATTCACACCTACCTCACAGGCTACTGAGGGATTTAGCGAGCCATACTGGTAGGTACCCAGTAGCGTTCATGGTCTGTGATTTTATTCTACTTATAAACCCACCTGAACGTATCTACGCGAAAACCAAAAGATAAAACCATAATTTCTGAAAGATTTTAGAAAACTCTTCTAAAAATTAGTAGTATGTTAAATTATTGAAAAATCATCCATTTCTAATGTGTGCTATAGTGTGAGATGTTATAATAATAGATTAGTTTAAAGGGTGCGTTCAGTCTTTGAGCTTCCATAATTTAGAAAGAAAAGTTGTAAAGGTTTTATTCCCTTAAGTCACTCAAAATTGAATTCTGAATCTAACAGCAGATTCCAGAGCCTCTGAGGATAACGAAGAAATTATCTTCTAAAGGGAATCTGTTTTCAATGAAGTTAAGTATCTCGTTACCCAGTCACTTCCAATAAAGGGAGTGAGTTCAGGTAATCGAAATATTTAGGGACATTTATGCCATTTTGTCCTGACAATGAACTTCAATTTTTTTTTTTTTAGGTGCAGAGCACATTTAGTTTTGTAACTTCTTCCCCCTCCTAATTTTTAATCTTTTGTTAGCCGTATCTTATTTCAAGAGAGCAGACTCAGTCACAAACTGAATTTAAGCCGTTTTCTATGTCCTTTATACACTTGATTTGGTCCAAATCAGCCCTCCCTTAATCAGTAGTTGTGGAATCCCCACGAGGAGACAAACAGGAAGTGCCAGATGGCCGAATTGGAATAAAACCCAAACTTCATTCCCCCACCAAGAGCATAGAAACGGAGAAACATAACAGTAACAGGACTGACTGACATCATCCGCTCCCTAATGATAAAGGAGTCTTCAAGAATAATAATGGCAGCTGATAGTCAGTGAGCCTGTACTCTGGAGGAGTTTTTTCTTTTCTTTTTTCTTTTTTTAAAGATTTTGTTTATTTATTTGACACACAGAGAAATCACAAGTGGGCAGAGAGGGAGGCAGAGAGGGGAAGCGGGCTCTCCATTGAGCAGAGAGCCCGATGCGGGGCTCAATCCCAGGACCCTGAGATCATGACCCGAGCCAAAGGCAGAGGCTTACCCCACTGAGCCACCCAGGCGCCCCTGGAGGAGTTTTTTCTAAGACGCTGGATTCAGAGTGCTCACATACGTTGGCACATTTGGTGCTCGGAGCAACCTGGGAAGCAGTGGTCACTCTTTACGCTCCTTTTACAGCTCAGGAGGTAGAAGCCCGGGGAGGTAAGTAGTTCCCTAGGCTTCGACCCTCCGTGGCAGGGGAGGATTTTAACTCCCGTGGTCCGGCTCTAGAACTCATGCTTTTGGCTACCAGATCACACCTGTGCCCCCTCCTGAGTGCGCAGGGCGAGCTCTTGTCCTGGCTCAGCCACGGAGGCCATGAGGCATCCTTATAAACGCCCCCTCCAAGAGTTTAATTCTGGTTTTATAATATGTTGTTATTAATGCTCATGGGTCCCCTATCATGGCTACAGACACCCATTCCCTGGACCCTCACGACATAAGCAGGGACAAACACTATTCATTTCAGGTGAAGAAATAGGCCCGGAGAGATGAAATGACTTCCCAGTGTCACCCAGCTTAGCAGTAGCATGGAGAGGATCGAAATCCAGCAATTCTGACTCCCAGTCCAGTGCTCCTTCTACTAGAGCAGCCTTCCCTGAGGGAAAAAAACAAAACTCAAACCCTGGAATCTGGTGGGGGGTGTGCGGCCACCAGGAACTTTTAATTCCCAGCACTTCGGGGACAGCAAGACCGATCTTCATGAAAACTTATTTTGTGCCAGGAATGATGTACGGCATTTTATTTTATTAATCTCTCTCTCTCTCTTTTTAAAATTTTACCTGTTTGAGAGAGAGAGAGAGAGTGAGAGAATGAGTAGGGGGAGGGGCAGAGGGAGAAGCAGAGTCCCTGCTGAGCAGGGAGCCTGATGCGGGTCTCGATCCCAGGACCCCGAGATCACTACCTCAGTCGAGGGCAGATGCTCAACCAACTGAGCCACCCGGGGCCCCCATCTTATTAATCTCTTTTAAGCTTCTTGCTCACCCATGAAATATGAGTCCCGTTAACACTGTATTTAAAAATTGAGGGAATTGAAGCTCAGGTGGATGAAACGATTCAACCCAGACCACACGGCTGCTGACTGCACGACCCAAGGTGGGGCCGGTACCTGAGCACACAACCGTCCGACGGCAAGACTGATGTTCTCTGGCACGAAGCGATGAGCCTCATGCTGGCAGACGTGTGGTGCTCTTCCAGACCCTAGAGGACTGCCGAGCATGGGCTCTTTCCAACGTACACTTGACGTGCTGTGTCAGTTATCTGCTTGTGCGTGATGGCGGCACCCCACAAGCTTAGCAGTGAGCACAGCACACATTTACTGTCTCACAGTTTCCACGGGTCGGAAATCTGGATACAGGTTGGCTGAGTCCTTAGCAAGTTGCCAACAAGGTGCCCACCAGGAGTGTGGTCTCATCTCAGTGCTCGATTAAGGAAAGAGCCATTTTCAAGTTCCCGTAGGAACCTGGCAGGATGCAGGTCCTTCTGGGGGTACAGGACCGAGGGCCTCAGTTTCTTGCCAGCTGTTGACCCATGGCTACTCTCAGTTCCTGGATGTTTTTTGGCTAGAACCCATCCTCCGTTCCTTGCCATGTGGGCCTCTAGCGCATGGTCTCTTGCTTCATCTAACACCGCCAGGGTCTCCTGGCATGACAGTTTGCAATATTATGTCACATAATCTTGGAGATAGCACCCTATCATCTTTGCCATGTTATTTTTGTGGAAGCAAGTCCTAGGTCCTGCCCTGCTCAAAAAGGGAATCGCACAAGGTGTGAGTACCAGAGGCAGAGATCACTGGGACCGTCCCAGAGCCTGGCGGGGACCCATCCCTTCTGGAGGCCAAACACACAGGTCTGCCATAAAGAACACCTCCGGTTTGATGGCGCACCCCTCTCTTCATAAGAAACCTCGAAAAAGCAAACAAAAAAGGGAATTTCTGACTCATGGATAAAATTAGGAGACACTAACCCAAACCACAATATAGAGGCGAGTTCCCAAATTACAAGAAAGATCTCACAGGGGTGCGAGAAGGCCTGAGAGGGGCCGCCCAGGGCTTTCGAGTTTTGGCAAAGCCAGGAGGAAAGAGCTCTGGAAGCATGCACCCAGCACGAGGGGCAAACCACAGGGCCGCAGTAGGATTTTCCATAGATTCTTTTTGGTACAAAGCCTTGAGACATGGGAAAGGTGGAGCTAAATGAGGAATCACACAGACTTGCCACGTTTGCAAGAAGCAGTCTACCAGGATGGCAGGAGGGAAGAGAGAGACTCTAAATCGGGAATATCCTGCTGGGCCAACCTAGTTTGGCTGGAGGAAAGCGGTCACGCTGACACGGTGTTGTCAGAAGGAAGATGCCTGCAGCCTGCAGGGAGCTCTGGCCCTCCCAGCCACAGATCTCCTGCCAACAGCTGGCCCTGAAATGACCCCACTAACTCCAAGATGATTATTAAACTTAAATTACTTAAAGAAGTAATTCCAAGACCGCAAGGAACTACGAGGAGGGAAACAAACAAACAAACAAAGATAAAGGCAGCAGGCAAAGTAGAAGCACTTGTACAAGAAAGCTGTAGTCCTAGAGCAGAGGAAAAATCTGACCAAAAATAACGATGGCGAAGTGATCGTCTCCATAAAAACAAGACTTGCGAGCAGAGATGGAGAAGTTCGGAGGAAACATGGCAAGAAGCAGAACTGGATGAAATAGGATCTGGCAAAGGGAAAAAAGAGAGTAAAATCGATCACAAGAGGAAAACCAAATTGGAAGTACCACAAATGGGAAGACAAAAAACAAAAAACTACCCTGTTGAAAACAGAGCAAGAACATGAAGAGCAGGACAGAGAAGCAGCAAACTACGTGGAATGGAAATTTTTTTTTTTAAAGATTTTATTTATTTATTTGACAGAGTTCACAAGTAGGCAGAGAAGCAGGCAGAGAGAGAGGAGGAAGCAGGCTCCCTGCCGAGCAGAGAGCCCGATGCGGGACTCGATCCCAGGACCCTGAGATCATGACCTGAGCCGAAGGCAGCAGCTTAAACCACTGAGCCACCCAGGCGCCCCGGAATGGAAATTTTTAAAAATGAAATCAAAGTACATAAAATACTTAAAGAGGAACAGAGAGACCAAAAAATGACAGCTCCATATATTTGTGGCCCAAATGAATAAAGGGACAAAAACAGGTACAGTTAGAGGGATAGTTAATAAAATACGATAATGTATGATAGTTAAAGAAAATTGGGCTTCCCCTGTAGAAAGGACAAACCATCCCATGACCAACAGCAGAGATAATCTGATAAAATGACAAGACTCCAAAGATAAAGAATTTGTGGGGCAGCTAGAAAAAGATCGTATCACCTAAACAGAATAAAATGGGCTGAATGAAGAGCAGACTAAGTGATAAATGGTCTGAGCAATGGAATAACAAACAAACAAAATAGGTGCGCAATAAGTATTTTCAAAGTCCTTGAGGAATAATGTGACCCAAGAATTTCATACTCTGTAAAAATTAGTTCAGATATAAATCCAGCAGGAAAAGCTCTTAGGAGCATGCTAGAACTCAAATAATACTTACCTTGAGTACTTCTTGAGGACTGTAGGAGAAATTAAGAAATAAATGGGAAAACTGGCCCAAAAGTTAGCCATGAGCAATGAATCCTTAACTTTAAGTTAGAGTCCCAACCAGATGTGGACATCAGGGTTACAGAACAGACTGAAATGTCCCAAATCCTGACAGTTGCAGGCACGAAACAACTAGCGAAGTTTAGGAGGTGAAGTGAGGACAAATAGTGAGAGATAATGTAAGAATTGATGATTTATCTTTTGTAATTAGAAGCTGCTAATCCAAGGCATAGATATATAAGTATATGGAAAACCACAAGTTAAACACTAAGAAAAATTATATAGTCGATGGAAATTGATTGGAAGAAGGAAGGAAAGAGGAGAAAGAAGTTCTCTAATGCTATTCACTCATTAAAGATAATAAAGATACTCTTGCAAACATAGAAGACTGGTGTTATATGAAGGTATAGATATAAAGGTGAATGCTAAAACAAAATGTATAACTCCAATACATACATTTATATTTGTGATGATTACTTTCTGTGTCACCTTGGCTGGGCCATGGTGCCCAGATTTTTGGTCAAGCCTTCTGGGTGTTTCTGTGAAGGTATTTTTCAAGTGAGATTAACATATAAATTGGTAGACTTTGAGGAAAGATTAACCTCCAAAATATGGGTGGGTCTTATCTAATCAGTTGAAGGCCATAATGGAACAAAAATTGACCTCCCCTGACCAAAAAGGAATTCGGCCACCAGGCAGCCCTTGGATTCGGGCTGTGTCTCCATCCTCCTTCTGCCCAGCAGATTTGGGATTTGCCAGATCTCCACACTCACATGAGCTGATTCTTAAAAAAATTCTCTCTTTCTTGGTTGCCCTAGAGAGTTCTGAATAAAAACAATTGTGTGTGTGTGTGTGTGTGTGTGTGTGTGTAAAATTTCAGAGTTATATGAGTCATATATAATACAGAATTCTAACATATGTACAACTGCGGTGAAAACTGAGACTATCATTTTTTTCACGATCCCAAGAAATGTTTTTAAAAGTTAACTATTTTTTAGGACTAGAGAAAGTCTCCATACATTCCAAAATGTCGAGGACGATAGTCAATATTTTCTGATTACAATGCAATAGAATAGAAGTCAGTTAGCAGCACTGGAAAGAACAAGAAAGCCTTTCTCTTATACAAGTCTTATGTAGTTTAAAGAAGAAAACTGAAATCACATTTCATCAACAAAATAACAGTAATTAAAACATTGTCTGAATCTATGAGTAGTGTTCAGCAAATGTACATTTATACTAATATACAAGAAGAGAAGTTAGGCTTATGTAACAGTTTAACGATAAAGAAAATATACCTTTAAAATGATGTTAATAAATGTGCAATAATAAAAAATAAAGTATCCAAATCAAGAAGATAAAGAAAAGGGACACCTGAGTGGCTCAGTTGGTTAAGCATCTGTCTTCTGCTCAGGTCATGATCCTGGGGTACTGGGATGGAGCCCCACATCAGACTCTCTGCTCAATGGGAAATCTGCTTCTCCCTCTCCCTCTGCCCATCTCCCCTGTTCATGCTCTTTCTCTCTCTCTTTCAAATAAATAAATAAAATATTTTTAAATGTAAAAAAGAACAATAAAACATCCAAAAAGCATAAAGAAGAAAATATTATAGGTATTAATAAGTTAGAAAATGAATTGTTTGACCTCATTCATAAAAGAAATGAAAATTGAAACAATGTTTTCCTTTTTTTACCATTTAGATGATAGAAGGTCAGAATGTTTGAAAACATGTTGGCAACAATGCAGAGTAGCAGGTACAACCATACAAAGTAGCGAGTACAGAGGGAATGTAAATGGTGAAAAATCTCCATTGAAAGCTCCTGGGCAAAATCTATCAAAATTGTAAAGCATATACCCTTTTATACAACAATTCTCCTTTTAGGACTTTATTCCATATATAACAACACACATGTGGATGATATCTTATTCCAGATAGCATTGTTTATAAAAGCAACCTGTTGGAAACTATCTCACTATTCATAGAGATCTCTAAAAAGAATTATGATGCATTTTTATAATTCAGTGTACTACGTGGCTGTTAAAGAAAATCATGAGACTGCTCAGTATGGAATGACATGAACTAGTCTCCAGGACACCATATACTGTTAAATGAAGAATATCAAGAGTGTAAAGCAGTTTGTTCATTTGCATTTTTAGAGAATAAGAAGCACATGCATATGTTTTTGCATATGCATAGATCAAGATCGGGAGGACCCGGGGCGCCTGGGTGGCTCAGTGGGTTAAAGCCTCTGCTTTCGGCTCAGATCATGATCCCAGGGTCCTGGGATCGAGCCCCCGGTCTGGCTCTCTCCTCAGCAGAGAGCCTGCTTCCTCCTCTCTCTCTGCCTGCTTCTCTGCCTACTTGTGATCTCTGTCTGTCAAATGAATAAATAAAATCTTAAAAAAAAAAAAAAAAGGATCGGGAGGACCCTGGAGGAATGGGTAATAGCCATCACCATGGGACAAGGCTGCAAGAATGGGAGACAATCCCACCTTTCACCACCAACCTTTTTGAATATTTTTACTTCTTTTGTGCCATTCATATATTATTTGCTTAAAAATAATGCCAAAGGTGGCTCCAGGGTGACTCAGTCAGTTAACCATCTGACTCTTGATCTCAGCTTGGGTCTTGATCTCAAGGTCGCGGGTTCAGGCCCCACATTGGGCTCCACAAATTTGACCCCGATGGGGTAAGATTTATATTAAAAGGCGTTGGTGGGAGGAAAGAATTGGAAGTGTGAAAAAAAAACAACTTTACTGAGGACCACAGAGCTGTAAGAGAAAGCAGCAAATAAGTGAGCCATAGCTTATCAAGGTCTCCAAATACAGTCTCTCTTTTCAAAGGTTAAAGTCTCCAGGTCTTAGAATTTGCTCATTTTACATTCAGGTTGATTACAGTTGAATGCAAAATCCACAGTGGGCATGGAGCCTACTTTTAAAAAATATTTTTAAACAAACAAACAAACAAACAAATGCCAAAGTGTTAAGAAGACTGAAACTGATATGAGTACTGGCAAAGGGATTTGAGTTCTCAGCTAGATGCTCCAAATTATTTACCACCTCTCCTCCCTGCCCCATCCATCTCGCCCCCACTTCTGTGGGTCAACAGACATTGCTCTGATTCTTGAGGATTTAAAAATCAGTTCCATGTAGCTTTAGGCTAGGCCTGTTGGTCAGCTCTGTCGGTATTTAACTTAAGCCCCATCAGTTCTGAGGCTGGTAGGGTCTTACTGACCCTGTTAATACCAAGGACCTATGGAAATAAGGAGACATAACTGAGGAGCCGAGGAGGGGATGTGGAGAGTGGGTAGGTCCGAGGATGCGAGGCGCAGGTTTTCTTGAGAGACTGCACAACAGGCTGCCCCACCCTCGTAAGAGAAGGGCACGCCCCCCATTTCTCACCCTTCCCCCTGAGATAAGCCACCCTTCAAGTAAGCAAGTCCGCACACAAGGACTAAAGCGACATCCTATCTCTAGGGCAGTAAACATCATTTATTTGGGTTTTGCCTGTTCCAAGATCCATTGTCTCCCGAAATCCAATTTGCCATGTGCCCTAAGCTTATTTGGGGCTCGATGGAACACAAATTAGTGCAAGGCAGCAGAATCTCCACGGAGGCCCAAACAGGAGATCAGTCAGTCTTAATAACCTCACTCACAATCAGAAGAAGCAACCTTAATGTGCACGAAGACAGCCTGGTTGGGAACAGCAAGTGGAGGGGTGCATTTCTTAAAAAGTCCTCTACTGTTTTTCTCACATTATTTGCACCCAATGCATGATTACTTGTTTTCTTTTCTTTTCTTTTTTTCTTCTTTCTTTTCCTTTCTTTTCTTCTTCCTTTCTCTCTATCCCTCTCTCCCTCTCTCTCTTTCTTTTTTGGTAGAATTTTAACCCAGAACTGTTAACCATTTTTTCTTTTCTTTCAGAGCTGCCATCAGCTCCAATAAAGAGACCATGATTTCCACCGAGCAGAGAGACTTGGACTAGGTTGGCTAGGAATAGGTTTTCCTATATACACTGTGTTTTGTTTGCCTATTGCTCAGATCCAGGAGAAGGTATAGCCCTGAGCTGGTGTTGCAGAAAATGTAAAGTCGGTTCATCCTCCCCTCTTACCACATAAAATACTTACTAAACACATATTGAGCACCAGCAAGAGAAAGAGGAGGCCCCTGGCACAAAATAAATGAAAGGCTCATCCTTGTCCACCAAGAATTTACAGTCTCATGGGTAAGATGTAAAGAGCACACATAAAAAGAACCAGAGAAGACATGAATTTGCACTTGATTCTTAATTGACTTCACACATCCACGTTCAAAGGCTGACAGGTTTCTGAGCGCTCAGGCTCTGCTGGGAGAGTCTCTAGGGGCAGTTCGGTGCCAAGAGGACTGTTCCAAATGCATGACCTTCCTCAGCCAGGCAGCAACACAGTTTTCAAGAAGGGCTTGCATTTGCCTGAAACCCAGAGAGAAAGGGGAATCTAAGACCTTTGAGAGCCTCAGATTGTCTGTCCCTGTTCTGGGTGGCCACTAGTACATACCAGCCATAGGCCCCCTCAGGCCTGGAAAAGGGATTTCAGATCAGGGCATCAAAAATGGGGAAAATGATAGTCAGGCACAGTCTATACTTTTCTTCACTGTTCATTTGGATTTCTGAGAACTGAAACCCACATGGATGTGAGTTTGATCTTTCTCCCTGCATAATAGAAAGCATAAGATTCCCCCATTTCTGGAAGCAAAGGAGGAAGATGGCAAAGGGAAAGGTCAGGCTGAGCTGGAGTCTTTGAGGAAGACTGTCTCAGAAAGGGTGGGGGTTTGAGCTGAAGCCAGAAGGAAGGAAGAGAAGCCTGGAAATGGCCCTGGTAGTAAGCCAACTGTGTGACCCAACCTCTGGAGGCTGAGATGCTTCTGACCTGGGAGAAGGTCGAAGAGGGTCCAAGGCCTCCGCTTGTCCTATGGAGGGCACTAAGAGGTCCAGGGACCAGCCCTGGACCCTCCCCCACCCGTCAAGACCCCCGAGCTCCCTCTACCTGCAAAACTCATTTCCATCTTGAATTCTGAACATCCCAGTGGTTGGCAACCACTAGTAAGCATCTGGAAACCAAGGTCTCACATCAGATAGAGCTGAGTCAGAGTTTTCTACAACACGTCCAGCTCCTTGTTATTGACAAGTTACCCAGTTCTTCTCTAGTCTTTATTTTTTTAAGATTTTATTTTTAAGTGGGGCGCCTGGGTGGCTCCGTCGGCCAAGGAGCTGACTCCAGATTTCAGCTCAAGTCATGATCTCAGGGTCATGAGATCAAGTCCCACATCAGGCTCCATACTGAGTGGGGAGTCTGCTTGAGGATTCTCTCTCTCCCTCTGCCCCTTCCCCCCTGCTTACACTCTCTCTCTCTAAAATAAATAAATAAATAGATGAATGAATCTTCAAAAAAATTTTTTTTAATCTTAAAAACATCTTATTTTTAAGTACTCTCTATGCCCAATGTGGTGGGACTTGAACTCATGGCCCCTGAGATCAAGAGTCACATGTCTCACTGACTGATCTTTAAAATAAAAATGTTGGGGAGCCTGGGTGGCTCAGTCATTAAGCGTCTGCCTTCAGCTCAGGTCATGATCCCAGCATCCTGGGATCAAGCCCCGAATCAGGCTCCCTGCTCAGTGGGAAGCCTTCTTCTCCCTGTCCCACTCCCCTTGCTTGTGTTCCCCTTCTCTCTGTCAAATAAATAAATAAAATCTTTAAGATAAAATAAAATAAAAATGTTACTATCTGCCTTGCAGCATTTTTGTACTATCCAGGTATAATTTATGGAAGGGGTATGACACCTAACAGGAGCTCCAAAATGGTGGTCACTACTACTATATCAGGTTAACGTGCTCCTTGAGAAGAGATAGGGAAGAGGAAGCAGATTGCCGACCTGCTAACAGTCGCTGCTCACCCCTGGACGGAGACTGATGCCTGGTATGTGCCCGGGGTCTGAGACTCAAATACTGCATTAGTAAATAAGTTCTTCTTGCCAGTTTGGCTGTTTCTTTTCACATAAGTTTATTGTCATCTTAAAGGTCATTAGTAAATTATAGGATTGTCTTTTAAGGTTTGTATTACATACATTTTAAAATTTAAATTCATGCAAATGAGGAAGAAAATCCTACATTGAACTATGTAACTCGACTTTTGCTTTGAACTGTGGTTAAGTTTAGTCTTAACTGTGGTCCCTCAGTAATAGGCAAGTCAGAGGTTCTTCTTTTTTTTTTAAAAACGTTTATTTATTTATTTGAGAGAGAGAGAGACAGAGTGACAGGAGTGAGAGAAAGAGAGAATCCTTGAACAGAATCCCTACTGAGTGGGGAGCCTGACATGGGGCTCGATTCCAGGATCCTGAGATCATTACCTGAGCTGAAACCAAGAGTCAGCTGCTTAACCACTGAGCCACTCAGGTGCCCCCCTCCCAAATCAGAGTTTCTAATGATCCCTGCCACCAGAATGTTGTTACCTTCCAAAAACCTCATAGTGTGGCTCTGGAGGGCCTGGAGCCCATGCTTGGAGTCAAGGTAGGGTGAGGCGGGAGACCTTCTGAAACCCACAGGAGCAAGATGCTCCTTGCAAGTGATAAGTGCCCCAGCCAAGAGGCTGGTGGCCTGCACAATTGGTCTTGGGCCTTGCTAGCTTTAGTTTAGGACAAAACAAGTGTAACCCTTGAGTTTCTGTGTCCATAAGGGCTTTTTAAAAAATGTATTTTATTTATTTATTTGAGAGAGTGCGAGAAAGAGAGACAGAGAACATGAGAAAAAAAGAATGAGCAGCAGTGAGGGATGGGGAGGGCAGAGAGAGAGGGGGAGGCAGACTCCCCACTGAGCAGGGAGCCCAACGCAGGGCTTGATTCCACGACCCTGGGATCATGACCTGAGCTGAAGGCAAACACCTAACTGACTGAGCCACCCAGGCACCCCTGTCCCTAAGGGTTTAATAACACTTCTAAATTACAAATAGCCCCCACTGCTCAAAGCTGCACTATGACTTGTGGGTCCCAGGCACACTGGTTTTCATGGGCACCGCCTCCATAAAAAATCATCTTAAATTATATTCTGTGCATTGGCGTAAAGACGAATATATTAATACTGTATATTAAAATTTTTTCTTTGACCTAAGAGTTCTTTCTTTTCTGATTTTTAAAAAAGATTTTGTTTGTTTATTTTAGAGAGAGAGAGTGTGTGTGTGCTTACGAGCATGGAGAGCGGCAGAGAGAGAGAGGGAATCCCAAGCAGGCTCTGCAATGAGTGCGGAGCCTGACGCAGGACTTGATCTCACAACTCTGAGATCATGATCTGAGCTGAAATCAAGAGCCCGTTGCTTAACTGACTGAGCCACCCAGGCACCTCTCTCTCTCTCTCTCTCTCTCTTTTTTCCCCTGATTTTAAAGGAAATTAAAACAGTTCTGTGGGACTTCAGCACGGTGCATGCCTGTACTTACTGGGTAATTTGACCCCGATGGGGTAAGATTTATATTAAAAGGTGTTGGTGGGGAGGAAAGAATTGGAAATGTGGGAAAAAAACAACTTTACTGAGGACCACAGAGCCGTAAGAGAGAGCAGCAAATAAGTGAGCCATAGTTTGTCAAGGTCTCCAAATACAGTCTCTCTTTTCAAAGGTTAAAATCTCCAGGTCTTAGAATTTGCTCATTTTACATTCAGGTTGATTACGGTTTAATGCAAAGCACCACAGTGATCACTTTTCAGGAGCAAATGTTTTTCTGATTACTTTGCATTTGTGTATCTAAAACTGGTATTTCGCGAATGTTAAGGGCTGCAATTTGAGTTTCCAATTGAATTGTCAAGTAGTAACTTTGTTCTCTCACTTGTAGACTTCCATGTAATGTCCTTAGTTTCTTCAGCATTTCTTCTCTCCAGTAATCTTGAAGTATGTTTAGAAGCTGTCATTCCCTGCCAGCAGAGTTAGAAAGGGCTTTGCAAAGAACTAGGAGAATTATGGAAAAATCCAGTAAGTGCTGTCAGAAATTTGGCTCTTAACCTGTTTTTAGGCCTATGTTCTCCTGGCCTGAGATGTGAATACAAGCGACATGTGTGGTCATTTCACCTGCCAGAGAGAGCCACCAGGACCTCCCTGGAAATAGTTAGCAAACCCACAACGTAGGCACCCAGCCACCCAGCCACTCCAAGGTAGAAGGAGGACTATCCTTTGAGATACTCCTTGTTATTAGGTTGTAAAGGTAAATTATTTTTCTAATGATCTCAGCACTAACAGGCAGCATACCTCCTACAGGGAAGGAAAATACGCTTCCAACATACATCAGGGCTATAGTTTCTGCCCCATATGAAATGGTGCTCCTGTCCAGTGCAATTTCCTTCAATGTCGGGGCACCTGTTCAGAATCATTTTCCCATTTGTAGAGACAAAGTTACACTGACTTAAACCCTATCTTTTAAACTGTTCCCACTCTAGTCACCTATTGCTTTGGGATTGTTTTCCTCTAAGGAGAAGGACTAATATTTATTGAGCACTTACTTAGTGCTTAGTTAGGTTTTTTCCCATGCTTCCTCTCATTTAATCCTCACGCTTCTCAGAGGTGGAAGTAATAGTCCTTGATAGATGAGGAAATTGAGGCTCAGAGAGGCAAAGCAATTGGTAGAACTCGATAGTGAAAAGTATGAAAGACAAAATGTACCCGACAATCAAGGATATGATTTATTCAGAATATTGCAATAAGGACGATGTTTATTAATAGGAACCACTGACAGAAAAGGAAAGAGGCCTAGGGCTTATAGAAGCAGACACTCAAGAGAGTCATCTATGAGACTGACAGGATTCATGAGGGAGGATGGAGAGGGATCTTGGAATCTGCAAGGGTAGAGTGGTCCTTTCTGGTTAGCTGCTCCGGGGACACAAACCGGTGGTGGATTTCTTAACTGTCACAACTTCCTGGGAGCACAAGGCCCAGAAACAGTTCAACAATGTCAGTTCCCCTCATTTGTTCGAGACAAGTACCGTTCCTTTCTGAACAACTCAGAGGGGATCATAAATCTCCGAGAAGGTGACATAAGACCTAAGAAAGTCTCATGAGGCGTCTTGTTAGTCATGCCCCTATAAAACCAGCTGAACTACCTGGTGAGAAGCGGTGACAGCGATCAGCTGCTTTGGGGTTCTGGAGACTAGGTATCTTAAAAGGAGGATTCTTAAAATGAGAAAGGGAAATAATAACATTAAGGTACAGAGCCAGAAACTGAATTCTGAAGATTAGCAGTCCAATATATTCCAAGAGGTTGGTGGAGGAAGTTCTTGGTTATTCAGTGCTACTCTGAGTTTCTTGAAGCTCTCCAGTCTGGATGTTGATGTTCTTGCTGATGTCACCCACTATGTTGGTTACCTCCTGTTTAAGAGCATGGGTGACCCAACATTTTGCTGGACTCTCTTAGTGGTGCAGATGCGGCTTGTCCAAGGAGAATTCTGGCCCATGAATGGTTGGCTGTGGTGGTGAGCCTTTGCAGGCTTATGTCAAGTTTCTGGGCTCCAGCTTGCAGGGTTTCTTCAGATCCTAGAGGAAAGGGCCAGTTGTCACCTAGAATCTTGATAGGAATCTGGGCAGTCAGGTTTTATTTCTGAGTGACTTTAAGTCAGGTAGGAGTAAGAAAAATTGGAAAAATTTACTTGGAGAATATTAGCCAGATATTGAAGAAAACTAAAAGGATTAAAAATTTTGGTAAAGATTGACAATTTGACCAAGGTAACACGATTCAATCTACTTTTGGTACATAGGCTTTTCCAGGAAAGAATGTGGGGGGGACAATTAAATCTCTACCCAGACCAGACATAGTTTGCATATTTACCACTTACTTGTGATTTTCAAGGGTAAAAGATTTGATAGGTGTTCACATAGGAAAACACAAGCGACAGTAGAGTTTGTTTCTGTGCAAAACAAGATAAAATGTCTATGAATATAATGATCATTATTTTAAATTTGTGGATATTATGTATAATTTATAAAAATGGATGAACATAATCTTCACAAAGCAAAAACATCATACTTGACATATTGTAATTCTAAGTCATAATATATCACAAGGATATCAAGCATGTAAGTAGAAAATACCAAGAATATATCATGGAGTTTGATTAAGGTTTGGAGTTAATAAAACTCCATAGATAAGTGATGTTAATAAAACTCCATAGATAGTAAAACTCCACTGGAAAGCTCAACCCTAAAAGATGCTAGATTTAAGGTGCCTGGGTGGCTCGGATGGTTAAGCGTCTGCCCTCAGCTCAGGTCATGATCCCAGGGTCCTGGGATTGAGCCTGACATCGGGCTCTCTTCTCCTTGGGGAGCCTGCTTCTCCCTCTCCCTCTGCCTCTCTCTCTGTCTCTCATGAATAAATAAATAAAACCTTTTTTAAAAAAAGATGCTAGGTTTAAATTGAAGAAATAAAGTTGCAACAAAGGATGGAACTAGAGCGTATCATGCTTAGTGAAATAAGTCAATCGGAGAAAGACAACTATCATATGATCTCCCTGATATGAGGACATGGAGAAGCAACATGGGGGGGTAGGGGGATAGGAGAAGAGTAAATGATACAAGATGGGATTGGGAGGGAGACAAACCATAAATGACTCTTAATCTCACAAAACAAACTGGGGGTTGCTGGGGGGAGGTGGGATTGGGAGAGGGGGAGCGGGCTATGGACATTGGGGAGGGGAGGTGAACCATAAGAGACTATGGACTCTGAAAAACAACCTGAGGGTTTTGAAGGGTCAGGGGTGGGAGGTTGGGGCAACCTGAGGGTTTTGAAGGGTCAGGGGTGGGAGGTTGGGGGAACAGGTGGTGGGTAATGGGGAGGGCACGTTTTGCATGGAGCACTGGGTGTTGTGCAAAAAGAATGAATACTGTTACACTGAAAAAATAAATAAAATGGAAAAAAAAAAAGGTAACATTTTAAAAAATACTAACATATGATGAATGCTACACTGCTGTCTACTATAAGGCAAAGCATTACCAGGACTTTGATAAATCCAGCATATTGTAGACAGTGAGGGACTGACAAATCTCTAGGGACTTCCCATATGACATGCGATTCTGAAATATTTGTGTTATTAACATTACCCATACAAATTTAACCTAGGAAAGCCTAAGCATCTCTTCTGATTTGACAACTCTTTGCTTGCAATTCAACGATAATATCATATCAAATAAGCATTATTTCTAGTACCTCTCCATTTACAAGATGAAAGAATGAATCCTCTGTGATTTTCCAAGGACCCTCTGGGAAATCTCAAAGACAGTTTTAGGTGCAAAAAATATCACTTAAAATTGGATTTTGGAAAAACAAAAAGCAAAAGTTGTTAAGAGATCTGAACATCTCAGATGGGAATTGGATCTGGGTACCTGCAATGCAACATTTTGCTTCTCATTTCAAAGCAACAATAAAACATAAAAATAAACATAGAAGTTAGTATCATTGTAAAGAACCTTAGCTCCTTCCTAAATGAGAAGGTTTTGCTTTCTTAAACCATCAAGGACATAATAAAAAACAACATAAAAATATAGAAGGTGATGGAACCTAGGTAGATTACACAGAAAGTAAAGAACAACATTTTAAAACCTCACATTAAATGCAGACCAATGATACAAGAAAATTTTGTCATTTTAACAGAGATAAAAGCTAATTCTAGGTTTGCTTCAGCATAACTGAATCTTATAAATCTGCCCACCAAATCTTAGTGAGATTTGACCACAACAAATAAAAGTTCCTTTCCACAAATCTTCTGTAAGATTTTATACCCACTCAGATTGGGTCCTCCTCTTCCTTCTTTCTCGTTCTGCAACCATCGGTCATTTTAGTTTAGGACAAAATGACTCTCATTCTTCATTAGCAAAAACACATCCTGTCTACCTTGCATACAAAATTGTTTCTCTCTGTCATCTCATTCACATATACGGATGATAAGTTTGACCACAGTAACTTGTATTCCACAGAAAAAATTAGAGGGCTGATAGCTGTGAACAATCTATCACATACCAGACTTTGCAGCAGATTAGTGATGCTCACAACTTCCTACAGCCATACACATGCTCTACAGCAGTACCTCAAAGTGGCAAAAAATGAACATGCTCATTAACAAAGCCAAAATATATAGCTTCCCTGCACCATATAAAAATAAGGGGCAAATGTATATAAAGCTAAAATTACGAGTAGTAATTAATGTTTCAGTTTTCTAACACACTTAGACATGATGTATGTATCCAATGAATATTCATTAATTAACTCAATTTAGTAGAAGTCAAGTTTTATGTTGCCTAAAGGTCTTGGAAATTATCTTCAGTTTCTATACTACAAAACATAATAAAATAAAGTTTCAGAACAATGATTCACTTTGGTTACATGCAATTTTATATTTTTTCATAATCTTAAACACGAAGAAGTAGTGCCAAACTTGTATAAGTTTTGGAAGCCCATACCCAAGTAGAATAAAAATGTATGCTTTTAATATATTTAATAATTCAGAGAAAACACAACTGTTTTTATTAAACCAAAATTATTAAACTAGCCTCATTTGCCAGAGATTTACATAAACTATGTAAACTTGAATTCTTAAAACACTTCTGAGTGATTTCATATTAACAATACCTCTTTTTTTAACATGCTTTTTTTAAAATTTAAATTTATTTATTTATTTTTTCAGCGTAACAGTATTCATTGTTTTTGCACAACACCCAGTGCTCCATGCAATACGTGCCCTCCCTATTACCCACCACCTGGTTCCCCCAACCTCCCACTTAACATGCTTTTTAACAAAGCACATTTTACCTCTAAGTCCATCAGAATCGAACTCCTAAAAGAGATTTTATAATTTGATTTGTTCATACAATCCAGAGGTAGGAAAATATTCCATACTCACACAATGAGAGGTAAAAGCTTTTTTGAATTACAGATATATAAACATGCAGACACACACAGAGAAAAAAACATATAGCTTTAAGGGCAAAATTTTAGCCATGGGTCAAGCATAAACATAGAAATAGAAAACTCACCAGTCAAAATTAAGAGCCATTCCCTTCCTAGTGAGTGCAAATTCTTAGTTAATCTGAGCTCAGACAACTAGATAAACGGAAAAGACTAACAAATCTGATTCTGTTATCTTTCATCTAATAGAGAAAAGATTTGTTTCATGACATTACACCTGTTACATTTACATTAATCTGTTTACAAAGAACACCAAATTGTCAGACAATTTGGAAGACAAGAGAAGCCATTTCCAGAAGTCAGATGAGTATTCATGAAGAATCAAAGTCAATTACTTACTCTGTTACCAGGGGACAGGAGTCCAGAGCACAGAACCAGGGGCCGAGCCCACTGTTGTGTCCCCAGGTCAGAAGTAAGGAAGAGAGCACAAAGAGCGGAAGATTCTCAGTATGTGGACGGTATAAATAAGGATTCAAAGACGAGGTCTGACTCTGTTTGAGTTGGCATCAAAACTGTGAACGACAAAACGTGCTGGCAATAAAGGACGTGGTTTAATCCACATTATTGCAATACAGAGAATGTTCATTACTGAGAAGTGTCTCAAGGGAAAAGAAGGGGACCTGGGATTTATAGAGGCAGGTAAACAAGGGAGTCACCATGAACGAAATTGTCCTGAGGAAGGATGGAGACAGATCTTATCGCAGAATATGCAAGGGCAGGAAGGCCCTTTGTGGTTAGACAACCCAGAAAAACAAAATTTAGGGGAATTCCTGACTGTAGCTGCTATGTAGGAGCACAGGGCTCAGGAAAAGTCCAACATTGTTAAAAACAAAACAAAACAAAACAAAAAGCCTTTTTCTTTTAAAGGTGAAATCCTTTCTAATTCTTTTTTCTTTCCTTCATTCCTCTAGCCTCCCTGGTCCTGGTTTGAATAATTGCTTATGAGCTAACTTTAATTGAATCTGATAAAGGCTGTAACAATGAGGGAGGGCTTGGGAGGATGGGAAGGGCCCACTGGGCCCAGAAGAAGTGGACTCAGACCAGTCTGAAAGTGTCCATAATGAATAAATCTATAATTGGAGTGGACACTTGTCAAAGGTTTAAATTCATCTCTGCCAGCAGGAAAGTTCAATAACGTTCTAGAAACCCACTGTTTTCATCTCTAGAATAGAAACATAATAGACTTCTCCCAACCTTCAGTGATATACAAACATAAAACAACTGTTAAATGTTGGGCACTCAGCCTTTCCTCCCTTCTCCCCACCCCTACCCCTACCACTTTCCTTATTACTTACTCGGTTCAGCTCAGCCTCACTCCACCATCAGCTCTCACACTGGACTGACTGCGTGCTCTGTCTGGGCAAGGAACTAGACGACTTACCTTGGAATCCTCTTCGTAGGCTGAGCACCGTCAGTGCTTGATAAATTCCAATTTCTGCATGACAAAGTCATGGCTGAGCTGCTACAACAAAGAATCCCTAAACTAAATAAAGTGACTGAAATAGGACAGAAGTTCATTTTTTTTCCAGGAGTTAGTCTTGAAGGTAGCAGTTCAGGCTGACAGGATGGCTCTGTGTGGCACTTCAGGGATCTGATTCCCTATATCTGCGGCTTTGACTTAGAAAGGCTGCTAAGGTAGGGTCTGCACACTGAAGTCTCTGAGCAGACCACCTCTTTTTATGTAACCACAGTCATGTCTATTTGTTTCCACATGGCCTATGAATGCTTTTGTGTTACAACAACAAGATGAACAATTTGTACAGAGATCATACAGCCTATGAGCCTAGAGTATCTCCTATGTGTCCTCTTGCAAGGAGTCTGCCCACCCTGCCCTAAGGCACTGCCCTCATCTGCATCACTGAAGCTAGGTTGCTGCAAGGTCTAGGTTGCAGGACAGAAGAGAAGATAGAAGTTCAGTACACGCGGTTTTATTTTTTCATTAGAGATGATTCAAACATTGCATGTATCATTTCTGCTCTCATTTCATTAGATCAAACTTGGCCGTGTGGCCACATCTAGATGCAAGAGAAGTTGGGAACATTGTCCCTAGCTGGACAGCCAGGTGTCCAATGTAAACCAAAGATTTTTTAATGATCCTTCAGTTATTATAAGAAAGACTGCAAGCCACATATCAGATGAAAGACCAGTAGCTAGGGCGTAAAAAGAACTCTCAAAACTCAATAAAGCATTTTCAATGTTTTCCCAAATGAACAATCCAAGTGGAAAATGGGCAAAAGACATGAACAGATACTTCACTGAAGAGAATATAAAGATAAGTAAACCCATGAAATGACGTACCACATCATTTGCCACTAGGAAAATACCAATTAGAACCACAGAAGATATGACTACATACCTGGCTAAAACAAAAAATGGTGGCAGTTTCAAAAGCCAGATAGGGTGTGGAAAAATTGGACCTCTCATACATCGTTAGAAGGAATGTAGATGGTACAGGCATTTTTGGCAGTTTCTTATAAAGCTAAACACACATCTACCACACAAACTAACAATTGCACCTTTGGACATTTATCCCAGAAAAATGAAAACTTGTGCTCACACAAAAATCTCTACACAGCTGTTCATAGCCCAAACTGGAAACAATTAGGTCATCTTCAACAAGGGAATGGTTAAACCAGCTGTGGTATACCTGTACCATTGAATACTACTCCAGAAAAAAAGTTATTAATGCACAAAACAATTTGGATAAATCTCAAGGGAATTATGCTGGATTTTAAAAGGGCCAATCTCAAAATCCTATATACTATAGTAAGGATTCCATTTATATACACATCTTTCAAATGACAAAATCAGACAAATGGAAGAGATCTGTGTTTTCAGAGATTAGGGACTGGTGGGGAGGAGACAGGAGGGAGGTGGGTAAGGTTATAAAAGGGCAACATCCAGGATCCTGTGATAACAGAAATGTTCTGCATCTTTACGGAGGTGATGGATACACAAACCTACAGAGGCGGTAAAGTTACACAGAGCTAAATACAAGCACACAAATAGTAGAAGTAAAATTTTAAAAATCTGTGTAAATAAGAGAAGGAAGCAGGAGAAGATGAATGCTGGGGGACAGCCAGCAGTCTCTACCATGACCATGTTATTATTCTGGAGCAAGGCTTATAGAGATAGAGGAATATTCTTATCACTCTGACCTCTCTTCTGCCCATTTCTTCTGAAATGTGCTACAGGGCCTAATACTAGCACGTGATGCACATTTTCTCTCCCTCCCACCCTCCCCAAACAGGAGGGAAGATGAGAGCAGGAGCTGTTTCTTTGCTGGTTAAATAAGGAGTTTTATTATCCCATAAGAAATCCCCATGGAAAGGGTTAGAGAATTAGAGATAAACTCCCCCATTTTACCAGATAACAAAATAATAAGCTGAACACTTGAGGGCTTTAACAGAGCAAATAACAATGAGGTTGTTTTCCTCTTTGTAAAACTTGGGTACATGAATCATTTAAATTGCAAGAGGGATTCTTGGAAGTAGAAAACATAAACTCTTTTAATCATCCAAGCTTTCCAAGGTGACAGGAATCACATAATAATGTGTGGTATGGAAGGAATTAAAGTCTGGTTGGCCAGTCTGAAGCCATACTTTGCGCTTTTGGAATGTGGACTGTAACCGTGAGCCCCAGGACCATCTTTGCTGCCTAAAAAGGGTCATTCAACTGCCCATCTGCAGTTGTGCACATTAATGTGGATTGTTTTCTTTTTAATTACAGTAGGGCAGACAGGGTGGCAGGGGCTTCTGTCCAGGGCTCCCTACAGGGGACAGCAGTTGAGGGCACTGATTGATCGAGCACGGGTGCCAGACCTACTCTGGAAGCCTAAACTGGAGCCAAAGTGGGAATAGATGGGCTCTACAAGCTCTTGAATGGTACTTCCTTCTGCTCTGTGTCTTCTTTCTGAATGTCAAGGCATTCTTCAACTTATTCCCACTGGGAAGACAACTCCAACCCCAGGACCAAACAAGGAAGATCATCTCTCTGGTTTCCCCTTAGAAGATCATTTTATTCACATAACCCACAAATGTTTATTGAACATCCACAAAGTGGCAGACTTCATGAGGGTGGGACTGGGCAGGGGTTAAATCTCAGAGTGGTCTTGAGACCCTGATATCACAGATTCTCTGACCTTCCCATCACCAGGGCCTGTGGAAGCCCCTATAAGACCAGCTCTATTATTTGGTAGTTGATGGATGCTGGTCTCTTTGCCTTCTTTCAGACCTCATCATCTCTGTCATGTCAACAGCCCACTCCATCCCTTGAGGAATAGCTCTGTTGTCAAAAAGGCCACATCCAGGAATGCAAGCTGGTGCAGCTACTCTGGAAAACAGCATGGAGGTTCCTCAAAAGTTGAAAATAGAGCTACCCTACGACCCGGCAATCGCACTACTGGATATATACCCTAAAGGCAAAAATGTAGTGATCCGAAGGGGCATGTGCACATGAATGTTTATAGCAGCAATATTCACAATAGCCAAACTATGGAAAGAGCCTAGATGTCCATCAACAGATGAATGAATAAAGAAGATGTGAGATATATATATATATATATATATATATATATATGATAGAATATATATGTGATGGAATACTATGCAGCCATCAAAAATGAAATCTTGCCATTTGCAATGACATGGATGGAACTAGAGGGTATTATGCTACATGAAATAAGTCAATCAGAGAAAGATAACTATCTACGATCTCTCTGATATGAGGAATTTGAGAGGCAGGGCAGGAGATCGTGGGGAACAGGGAGAGAAAAATGAAACAATATGGGACCAGAGAGGGAGAAAAACCATAAGAGACTCTTAATGTCAGGAAACAAACTGAGGGTTGCTGGGTGGGGGGGGGGGGTGGATAGGGTGGCTGGGTGATGGACACTGAGGACAGTATGTGCTATGGTGAGTGCTGTGAATTGTGTAAGACTGATGATTCACAGACCTGTACCTCTGAAACAAATAATATATTATATGTTAATTAATAAAATGCCATGTCCAAACTTCTTGGTCTGGAATTCAAGACTTTGTGACTTGCCCTTTCTCCCCTCTTCGGTGTCAGCTTCTGTCTTTCTCCCTTGTGTAGTCCCGACACTTAAATATCTTAGTAATTTCTCAGCTGGTGAGGCCTTCAACGTCATACACCCTCCACTTAGAAAATGGACAGAGCTCCTACTCATCCATCAGGGCTCAGCCCAAATGCCCTTGTCCTCATTCTATAACTCTTCAACAGGTTGAATAATGACACCCAAAGATATCCAGGTCCTAATTCCTGGAACCTGAAATGATGTTACCTTATACAGCAAAAGGATCTTTGTCAATGTGATTGAGGTAAGGATCTTGAGGTACATGGGCCCTGAATGTGATCATAAGACTTGTCCCAAGAGGCAGGTGGAAGGGGGATGTGATTACAGAAGAAGAGGCAGGAGAGGTGATGACAGAAGAGATTGGAGTGATGCAGGGAAGAGGTCCTGAGCCAGGAAATGCAGGCGGCCTCCAAAGGTCAGAAAAGGCTGGGAAGCCAATCTCCTTTGGAGACCCCAGAAGGGACCAGCTCTGCTACCATTTTGACTTTTGCCCAGTAACACTGAGTTCAGACTTCTGGTCTCCAGAGCTACAAGGGAATTAATTTGTGTTGTTTTAAGCTACTACGTGTGTGGTCATTTGTTACAGCAACCACAGAAAACTAATAGAAACTCCTCAGCAGTTTGCCCCTCAGAGACCTCTATTTATGTTTCTGTTGGAGGACTAACCACATATTCTTTTTTTTTTGAATTTTTCCATTTTATTTATTTTTTCAGTGTAACAGTATTCATTCTTTTTGCACAACACCCAGTGCTCCATGCAAAACGTGCCCTCCCCATTACCCACCACCTGTTCCCCCAACCTCCCAGCCCTGACCCTTCAAAACCCTCAGGTTGTTTTTCAGAGTCCATAGTCTCTTATCTAACCACATATTCTATGGCTTTATTCCCCCACTAGCCTGTGAATTTCTCAAGCATGGGCATTGTGCATTCATCTTCGTATTCTCAATGCCCCACACTGGGTTTGGACATAGTGGACTCTCATTAATTGTTTGAGGAAAGAAAGGGATGGAAAGAAGGCATCAAAATTTTTTTAAAAGTTCCACTAGGCATCTCTTCACCATGTTTGTACCCCCATCACCCTCTGCTCATGCCTTTCTACAAGGTTTTCCATCTTCTTCCTGGCCTATGACACTCCAGCTATCCCACAGTTAACTGGGATGTCAGGACTAAGATGGGGATAAGAGATAACATGGCTGAGAAGATGCTCTACTCTTTCCCAGGCCAACTGTACTCTTCAGGGAAACTAGAGAATAGAGTTAATTGCCAAATATCCCTCTGGGAGAGAAATGAGCTCCCAGTTGAGAATAACTGGTCTTAAGGGATGTCCCCTTCAGGTGTTGCAAAATCGGCACAAAAATAGAACTTTTTTTGAAGACCCACATCCTTGCTGCTGCTCAATATGGTCCCCACATTTTTTGTTTTGGTGAGATTTCTTAGTCTAACTCCTTCTACCCAAGTCCAGGGCAGCCTGGTCATTTTGCCAAACTGCTCTTACCAAAGGATGATTACACAACTCTTTCCTGCAGTGAAGACCAAGCCTAAGGACACACCACAGCTGCACTTGAGTATTCCCTGATTCTCCATCAGCAGGACGTTGACAAAGCACTTCTCAGGGCTGACCCCCTCTGGCATAGCCAAGCATATCCACTGTTTGCTGAGTCTTCCTGGTTTGTTTCTTGGATGTTGACCTCATTTGCCACATTCTTGAGACAACTCACTGCAGACTCCCATGTTCTTTTCCTGAGATGAACCTGACCAGAGCAGGCTTCAGAATGACAAATGCAGACAAGTCTGCAGACATACTTTAGGCAGATTTTTTGGTGACCACTCTTGGGTGTGAAGTGGGAGGTCTTATACTGTTAAGTGTGCTCAGTTATAAGCATTACTTATTTTTTATAAGTGAATACTGAGATACTGGAAAGACATTCTTTGGTCCTTGCCTTTCTTTAAAAGTGAAGCAAGTCCAGATGAGGTGATCTGTGGAGTTGATGAAGGAAGGGGGCCCTGGGCCTTTGGTCAGGATGGGTCTGCAGGTGGAAAAGTGGTGAGCTTTGCAGAAAGATGCTGGGCTAGATAAAACTAGAGTTCTGCAATCAAAAGGATTAGATAGCCTCCCAGACCAACAGAAAGAAGCAGTCAGCTGGAAAGTAGCCAAAGACATTAAGAAATTGAGCAAAAACTTCAGAGTTTAGAGGCCAAAGCAGAAGATGTGAGATGCCTCAGCTGATTTTGCAGGACAGAGGAGACTGATACAAGGTCTGTATACAAATAGCATGTAGCCTATTTCCAGAAGCACACCGTTGTCCATTCTCCACAAACACCCAGCACACAGACATCAGCATATTTCTCTTCTATTCTTCTTTTAAACTAGCATCATGCTGGGCACAAAAGTGTTCAGTAACTATTGGTAGATGCTTTTTAATTGAGTCCTGATGCAAACATAAGAGAGTAGTTACTTAGTAGATGAGGAAGGTGAGGTTCCTGCTTGCTTGAAGACCAAGGGGCAAGGCCAGGACTCAACTCCAGCCCTGGCCTTATGGCTGTAAGTCCATTTTTCCTTTCTGCACAAATTAATGGGAATCACACGTATTCTTACAGCTACATTCTGGCTCTCCCTTTCAAATTATGCCATCCTAAATCATCTCACTGGAGCTAATAGCAAGCAATAAAACGAACATATTTCACTTCGTGTTCTTTCCTTCCCCCTCCCCCCAAGGAGAAGCCAAAGTCTAGGTTAAAAAGGAACGAAGTAATAGACCACTGAAAGATCAGGGCTGGATTTTCCCAGGAGACCTACCAATTTACAAAACCAGGTCAAAACACACAGGTTCTAATTTAAAGAGCTCCAAGGTAAGCACCAGCACAAATCGGTCAAATGAAGCACAAGCCTGTGATGTTGGTTGTGAGCAGAGAGAGTTAGCACCATGGAAGGAGAATGACCACCTGGAGAAGGGAGAGCTGAGTTTGACCTCAGTTCTGCCACTTCAAGTAACGTGGCCTTAGAGAAGTCCCTTAGCCTTCTCAGCTTATTTCTTTATCATTGAAGCTAAGCTAATAACATCCATCTTATTTAAAAAAAAAACATTTTATGTACTTATTTGAGAGGGAGAGAGTGTGTGTGTGAGCAGGGGGAAGGACAGAGGTAGAGGAAGAGAATCCTTAAGCAGACTCCCAGCTGAGTGTGAAGCCCAGCTTGGGGCTCAATCTCAGGACCCTGAACTGAAATTAAGAGTCAGACGTTTAACTAACTGAGCCACCACAGCATCCACTTTATATCCAGAGTTGTGACGAGAAGCGCCTGAAAAAATAATAGGGACTTCCGGTTTCTGGTCTGGTGTAGAAGAAGCTTGGAAGTAGTCATACAGTCCTAACAACAAATAAAAAGCTCGACATACTTTTTTAAAAAGTCAACAACTCAACATTCATCAGAGACATGACGTCCAAAGGCAAACCACTGCCCCAGGGAAGGATTTCTAAACTCTGACTGACAGACGGCTGGAAGCTCGGTGAGGACAAATATCAGAATGAAAAACTCCACGAAGTCCATTCATATGGGAGCCCCACACTTTGGTGAGCTCCTGCTCTAAGAACTCTATCTGATTCTCACAGTGAGGATCAGAGAAAAGGCTCCTCATGCTTCTGGCAGGAGAGGCAAGGAAGCCATTTTGAAATAAGCAAGAGGATTTTATCCTTTTTTTTTTAAAGATTTTATTTATTTATTTGACAGAGAGATCACAAGTAGGCAGAGAGGCAGGCAGAGAGGAAGGGAAGCAGGTTCCCTGCGGAGCAGAAAGCCCGATGCGGGGCTCGATCCCAGGACTCTGAGATCATGACCTGAGCCAAAGGCAGCGGCTTAATCCACTGAGCTACCCAGGTGCCCCAAGGATTTTATCCTTTTCAACAAGGGCTGCTGTCAAGAGAAACTATTTTATCAGACCCCAACCCACTGAAATTTAATTAGAGCCCGACTGACCTGGCAGAAGGGTAATACCCAACTCTAACTTTATGTTTCCACACAGAAGAAGGGAAACACAGAGCTCCAGTACCCTCTAGAAATCCTGTCCTCCAGAGGGAGGGAGAAACTGAAGCCCCTGTGCAGGTCACAGTTTGGAGACACAGACTCGGGAAAGCCGGAGACCCAGATGGACCAGAGAAGGCTTCCCCTTCCCCACATGTTACCCCCACGTTACCAAAGACCTATTTTTTACAGTTTCTCTGACCCTGTACATCATGTCCACCCATCAAGAAAACATGACAAAGCATTCTAAAAGGCAACAATCACAATGAGAAGAAACTGAACAAGATTCGGCAGGAGTGTTGCAATTATCAGACAAGGAATTTGAAACAATCTGATTAATACGTCAAGGGGTCTGATGGAAAAAGTATACAGCATGTGAGAACAGATGAGTAATGTGATCAGAGAGATGGAAGTTCTAATAAAAAATAAAAGAGAAATGCCAGAGACTGAAAACACTGTCACAGACATGAAGACTGCCTTTGATGGACTCTTTGGTAGACAACACAGCTGAGGAAAGATTCTCTGATCCTGAAGACACGTCAGCAGAAACTTCCAAAACTGAAAAGCAAAGAGGAAAAAGACTGGAAAAAAAAAGGGGGAGAGGACAGAATATTCAAGAACTGCAAGACAACTGCAAAAGATATAACATACATGTAATGGGATATGCGAAGAAGTTGAAAGAGAAAAAGGAACAGAAGCAATATTTGAAGGAATAATGACAGAGTATTGCCCAAATTAATGTCAGAGAATGAGCTGCAGAACTAGGAAGCTCAGAAAATACTAAGCAGGATAAACGTCAAAAACAAAAACAAAACAAAACTCCACAAAAACCAAAACCAAGTCAAACCAAACCAAAAACTACCCACACTTGGACATAACATTGAAACTGTAGAAAAAGATAAGCAACAAATCTTGAAATAAGCCAGTGGGGGTGGGGGCTCCTTATTTACAGTGGAGCAAAGATAAGAATTACACCCAATTTCTCTGCTCTCTGAACAAGAAGTGCCCACCAACCTAGAAATCTGCATTCTGCAAAAAATATTCTTCAAACATGAAAGAGAAATACTTTCTCAAATGACAAAAATGGAGACAGTTTGTTGCCAGCATATCTGCTTTGAAGATTTGAGTAAGTTATTGAACCACTGTGGATCTCAGTTTCCCTTTGATAAAATGACCATAATACAGATCTTCCTTGACTTACGGCGGGGTTACATTGCAATAAAGTCACTTAAGTTGAAAATGTCATGTCAAAAATACGTTTAATACATCTAACCTAATGAGCATCATAGTGTGGCCCAGCATACCTTAGACATGTGTTGCAACTCTTACATTAGCCTGGAGTTGGAAAAAATCATCTGACACAAAGCCTATTCTATAATGAAGTGTTGCAGATCTCATGTCATTTACTGAATACTGGACTGGAAGTGAAGCAGAATGGTGTGTGGGTACAGGATGGTTGTAAGTGTATTTACCTTCGTGATTGGGTGGGTGACTGGGAGCTGCATCTCTCTACTCCTGCCCAGCATCTTGAGAGAAGATCATATTGCATACTACTGGCCTGGGGAAAAGATAAAAATTCAAGATTTTAACTACCGTATCTACTAAATCGTGTTGCTTTTACACCCTCATAAAGTCAAAAACTCATAGGTTGCCCCATCGTAAGTCGGGGACTGTCTGTAATGAGGACAACAGTCTTTAATTTCAGGACATGCTTTGTGTACTGATTTAAGTACTGGCTAAAAAACAATCAGAGCTGGGGCACCTGGGTGGCTCAGTCAATTAAGTGTCTGCCTTCAGCTCAATCATGATCTCCAGGTTCTGGGATCAGCCCCACATCAAGCCCCGTGTCAAGCCTACCAACAGGCTCCCTGCTCAGTGGGGAGTCTGCTTCTCTCTCTCTCTCTCTCCCTCTGCCCCTCCCCACTGCTCATTTGCTTGCTCTCTCTCTCTCTTTCAAATAAATAAATAAATAAAATCTTTAAAAAAATAAAAAATGAAAAACAATTAGTACAGACCAGACACAAAATGGTTGCTTAAGAAGGGATACTTGTGTAGTGCCTGGGTGTCTCTGATTGGCTGACTCTTGATTTTGACTCAGGTCATGATCTCAGGGTTGTACAACTGAACAGTGCCTTGGGCTCCACAATGTGGGTGGAGCCTGCTTAAGATTCCATCTCTTTCTCTCTGCTCTTTGCCCCCACTCTAAAAATCAGAGTGGAGGATACCTGTAAGGATTATTAGCTAGCTGTCTTCCCACGACTCAATTTGGATCTTGCAAGTGTTTGACAACAAGGGGAGGACTCCTCCATAGGGCTGGGATTACTGCTAGATTCCCTATTTCTTCCTGTGATCCTTTGGGTCTCAGCTTCTATTCACCAATGGCCACACAAAGAGAAGGCTATTCCTTTCTTCTCTTTCCTTTCCCTCTCCTTTCCCTGATGACCTTCTTTCCCGTTAACCTGAGAAAAGCACACCCACATGCTTCCACCGACCCATCTACCTGTATCTGTGCCAGTGTGCTCTGCCTTGTCTCCTGTGGCCATGGACAAGTTGTCCATCCGGCTCTCCAGGGTCATTCCCTCCTCCAGGCCCACACCCTCCTGCCCACTCCAGGAAATGACCATTCTCTCCCACATGCCATCTGTGTTTTCCTCTCTACTTCCTCATTCTCACCAGCTGTCATCCCAACATGCTGTCTGATCTTAAAAAAAAAAAAAACAAAACAAAACCTCTTGACAGCAGTGTTTTCCCTCCTCCCAACCCAGGTACTTCCCTCCTTCTTCAGGTTTCCCACGTGATCTATACTGACTGCTGCCTCCAAATACACTTGAAGAAAAAAATCCCATGAAGAACTCATTGAGTCTCGTGGCTGGAAAATATCAAAGCTGTCTATGCACACGCGGACAGCTGCCGGATTTCTGACTGCCTTCTGCATTTCCTTCTATGTTCCTACGTGTCCCTCAAACATTCCAGTGAGGCCCTACTTGACTACCCTGATTTAAAGCTGCCCCCACCCCATTAGGCCACTCCTTATCCCCTCCCCTACTTTCTTTCCCTTCTCAATATTTTTTACCTTCCAATATACAGTATAACTTACTGAGTTTATTTTGTGCTTCCCAGTCTTGGAATGTAAGCTTCATGAGAGTAGGTGTTTTGTCTGTTCTGGAGTACAGTTTCCTCAGTACTTAGAATAGTGTCAGGGACACAGTAGGTGCCCAATAAGTGCTTGTGAAAATGGATGGATAGATGTCCTTACAGGAGTAATCCTAATATTAGGGGCAGAAAATCATAACTGGAAACACCCATTTCACACAAATTGGAGGTCTTGATTTCTAATCACACATCTGTTTATCTCACCTCAAAAACGGGTCTCAATCCTTACAGCTGCCTGGGTCTGTGAGCTCCCAAGGCACTTTCACAGTATTGCCTCCAGAATCCTGTGAGCCAGGCATCTGAGCCCCATGGGGGTCGAGGAGATACCACGTATGATAGACAGAATGATAGACAGACAATCCCCTCAAAAGTCCAGTCCTAACCCCCAGAACCTGGGAATATGTTACAATGCCTGACAAAAGGGACTTTGCACATGGAATGAAGGTTGCAAATTTTTAAAAAATATTTTTATTTATTTATTTGGTAGAGAGATCACAAGTAGGCAGAGAGACCCGCAGAGAAAGAGGGGGAAGCAGGCTCCCCGCCCAGCAGAGAGCCCGATGTGGGGCTCGATGTCAGGACCCTGAGATCATGACCTGAGCCGAAGGCAGAGGCTTAACCCACTGAGCAACCCAGGTGCCCCGAAGGTTGCAAATTTTAAGATAGAGAGGGGAGCCTGGATTATCCAGGTGGACCCAATCTAATCATATGAGCACTTAAAAGCAGATAACTTTCTCTAGCTGGAAATAGGAGAGATGTGGCTGGAAGCCAAAGAGAGTCCAAGTAGGAGAAGGAGTCTTCATTCGCCATTGCTGGCTACCCCTCCCCCACCCCAGCTTTGCTCAGAAGGATACAGGATATTATCAGAAGGCTATCACCTAAATCAGTGCTGGAAAGAAAAGAGTATAGGCTGTTAATAAGTCAATCTTTTCTGGAAATGCCTAGAATGAACATGAGTTGATATCTCATGTCTTAGCATTCACACTGCCAAGCAACTCTTGGCTTTCCCCACCCCAGGTTTATTGAGATATAGTTGACATGCAGCATGTGTAAGCTTATGGTATATAATATATATATATTTTTAAAATATTTTATTTATTTATTTCACAGACAGAAATCACAAGCAGGGAGAGAGGCAGGCAGAGAGGCAGGCAGAGAGACAGGCAGAGAGAGGGGGAAGCATGCTCCCTGCCAAGCAGAGAGCCCAATGCGGGGCTCGATCCCAGGACCCTGGGATCGTGACCTGAGCCAAAGGCAGAGGCTTTAACCCACTGAGCCACCCAAGTGCCCCTATAATATATTGATTTGGTACACTTATGTATTGCAAAACAGTTACCACTGTAGAGATAAAGAACACCTCTGTCACATGACATAATTACCATTCCTTGTGGTAAGAACATTTAAGACTTATTCTCTAGGGGCGCCTGGGTGGCTCAGTGGGTTAAGCCTCTGCCTTCAGCTCAGGTCATGGTCTCAGGTCCTGGGATTGAGCCCCACATCAGGCTCTCTGCTCAGCGGGGAGCCTGCTTCCTCCTCTCTCTCTGCCTGCCTCTCTGCTTACTAGTGATCTCTCTCTGTCAAATAAATAAATCTTTAAAAAAAAAAGACTTATTCTCTAAAGTAACTTTCAAGTATATAGCACATTATTGTTGACTATAATCATTATTTTGTGTGTCCAATCCCCAGAACCTACTCATCCATCTTCTAACTAGAATTTTGGACCCTTTAGCCAACATCTCCCCATGTCCCCCATTCCCAGCCTATAGTTATACCTCTACTCTCTGTTTCTGGAGTTCAACTTTCAAAAATTCCACATGTAAGTGAGACCACAGCAGTATTTGTCTTTCTCTGTCTGGCTTATGATAACATAGGTATGGGTGTATAGTAATATACATACAGTCACACCTTTTCCATTCATGCAATGATGAACACAGGTTGATTCCGTGCCTTACCTCTTGTGGCTGATGCTCCAGTGAACCCAGGGGTGCATATATCATCAGCCAGGGAATGCAAATGACCTCAAGATGTGATGACAACTGGGGCGCCTGGGTGGCTCAGTCGTTAGGCATCTGCCTTCGGCTCAGGTCATGATCCCAGGGTCCTGGGATTGAGCCCTGCATCAGGCTCCCCTGCTCAGTGGGAAACCTGCTTCTCCCTCTCCCACACCCCCGCTTGTGTTCCCTCTCTCGGTGTCTCTCTCTCTCTGTCAAATATATAAGTAAAAATCTTAAAAAAAAAAAGGGGGGGGGAGTGACAACAACTTCTGTCCGAGAGCCAGCAGAGACACTGGGACCTCGGTCCTATTGCTGCAAGGAACTGAATTCTACCAACAACCTGAAAGAGCCTGGAAGCAGATTCTCCCCTGGAGCCTCTGGATCAGAGCCCCACCTGGCCAACACCTTCATTTTGGCTCTGTGAGCCCATGAGCAGAAATCCACCTGTGCCCACTTGGGCTTCTGCCTGAACTGCGAGAAGACAAATGGGTGTTATTTTAAGGCACGAAGGTTGTGATAACTTGTTAGGACAGCAATGGAAAACTAATACACTGAGTAGCTCTTCATCACTGAATGATCAGGGATCCTGAAATATTTGTGACAGGAGAGCCTTCTTTCACCCAAGAATCAGGCCCACTTTGAGAGATCTGGCCCTCATCTTTGACATCCAAAGATGTCAAACTGATGCTTTAAACTATTATTAAAACACCACTTTCTTTTGATTCCCTGGTGTCAAAAATTTAAATGAATCAAAATAATGGAGGTTGTCCTATTTTTTAGGTTGTGGGGGAAACATTTCAGAGACCTTTCCCTCTACATGGGCTAGGCTGGGCTTAACTAATGGTCTGATTTTCTGTTAATCTTCAAGGGAAGTGAGAAATGGCTGCTTTCATAGAATTAGTAAATGCCACCAAAACTAAAGGTCAAGCCACGTTGACATTAAATACAGTGTTTCCAGTGGGACAATGCGGTGCTTGAAAGAGCGGATCCCACAAGCCCCTGCCATGCCTATCCTTCTGAGCTTGTTTTGAGTGCTAATGGAATCCAGTTAAACTCTTTGTCAGTCCCCAGCCTTTCCCACCTGTGACCTATATTAGCCACAATAAGTCTGTTTTCACAGACAAAGCCCCCTTGGGGACCAACGTGGAGAAAAGCAGTGTGGCGGGTTCCATGCTACAGATGGAACATTCGCTCCTGCTGGCTTCTCGGGGGCCCCCAGCCCTGCCAGCTTGCAGCATCACTGTGAGCTGGAACTTGTTTATCCTTTCATGTGGCTTTGGGGGACAGCAGAACAAAGGAGGACAGACACAGGAGTTTGCACAGGAGACTGAAAGCTTGGCATAAGAGCCTGGGAGCTGGGAGCTTGAAGAAGCAGAGGAAAGCAGGTATGTAGGGGGACGATGCACAGACTTTGGAACCAGGCTCTACCATCTTCTAGCTGTGCATCCTTAGGTACGGTTTTGATGTTTCTGAGCCTCAGTTCCGAATCTGTAATGCGGATGGTATTAGATTAAAAATCAGATAAACGAAGTAATGTGCCCTCACCCTGCTTAATTTTTATCCATGGCACTGACCACCATTTGACATCTTACATGTTTATAGTTTAACATCTTCTCCGCATCCACCAGAACGTAAGCCCCATGAGGCAGGGAGTTGGCTTGGTCACTGCTGCATCCATGGTGCAGAGAGGCAACGAGAGACGGAGAACCTCGTGGTTGGAAGCACACGTTCCAGACCCAGATTGTTGGGTTTGGATACAGACCTGCAAGCCACTAGCTGTGTGGACCTGGGAAAATCATTTAACTCCTCTGTGGCTCAGTATTCTCATATGTAAAATGGGGATAATAATAGAACCTCCCTCAAAGGGTTGTCCCAAGGATTAAGGAGTCAATTCCTGAAAAGTGCTTAGGAGAATGTTAGACACACAGTAAATACTCGATAAATGTTAGCTAACAATAATAATGATGATTAACAACAACCATAATAATAATACCTGGCATATTGTATGCAATACAACAGGACTGGCCGAATGAATGGTAAATACTTACAAAGGTCTTGGAATTATGCCTAGCACATAGTAGGCCCTCAATAAATGAGAACTCTACACAGTGTTGTGCAGGTGTACGTTTGACAACGTGGGCTGTTTGCTGGTGTGAGCTTCCAGCCTGACACCACTGAGCAGCTAGGGAGAGATGCCCCGTGGTGCCCCGTTACAGATTATTTCTACCACATAGATGAGGACACAGATAATAGTAAAATAATTAGAAAGTGATGAATTTTTATATATTTATCACCTTTGCTTTAATATAATTTAATTATAAGTTTGTATAATGCAATTTTCCTAATGGCTGAGTTCATTTAATTTTTAGTAACAGATTGTCCAGTTTCCTGAAAATTGAACAGCTGGCTCCTCAGAGCCAGTACAAGCTGACTCCAGCACACAGCTGGCTGGAGGCATGCTACTCCTCTGACCACCATTCGATGCCATCCTGTGCCCCTGAACAAATAAATAAAGAGTAGCATAAATGCATGGGCAGCCGTCTGGGCAGAACTCTCTCCCAGGCAAAGCATGGAGTCGGATCCCCAGGAGGAAATAAACTGATCCAACTTGCAAACATTTGGCCAAACTGGGTGAAACCGCTCAAGCCTTGGGCCGTTCCCCTTGAAGGGACAGCCTAGACTCCCTGACTGTGCTAGAATTTCATTGCCTCTGATACTGCTGGAAATAAATGAGTCATTAGCCTGATCTTGGAGATCTCTGGATCACGTGGTCATTTAGAAGATGAGACTTTGGGGTTTGTCTGGAGGCATGAGTAGAGAGGATGATTTGGAGCGTCACCAGTGTTGGTAATCATTGTCACAGCTTGATAGGAGCCTTGGTCATCTTCATCTATCCTCAGCTTTATAGTCAGGAAAAGAAAGGTATGAGATCCAGAGAAAACTCAGTGCAGCCTGGTAATTCTTTTTTGCTCCACAGATGACAATCCCAAAATCGGTTCCTCAGTTCTTCTGGGCCATTTCTTGGAACAGGAGCATTGTGGTCCGGCACGTCCTGTTAGTAGGGGGAACTACCATCTTGATTCTCTGGGACTTTCCCAGTTTCAGCCCTGCAAATCCGGAGCCTCGGGAAGCCCCCTTGTCCTGAGCAAACCAGCCCAGTTCCTCACCCTAACTCTTGGCCCCCCAGGCCCAGATTCCTGTAGCTTTCAGTCTGCCAGGAGAGTTTCAGACGATGATTCCAAAGGGTCCTTTAAAGCAGGCTGTGGAGTAGAAGCATGCATAGACCCAAGAGGGCAAGAATTAAAAGTGAGATCATCTCTGTTTGGGCTGCTATAACAACAAATCACAGATGGGGCGACTTACACAATAAACATTTATTTCTCATAATTCTGGAAGCTGGAAGTCCAAGAACAAGGCACCCATGGATCCGGGGTCTAGTGAGAACCTGCTTCCTGATTTGCAGATGGCCCTCTTCTTGTGGTATCCTCACATGGATGAGAACAGAGAAAGAAAGAGACAAAGCAAGTTTTCTTGTGTTTCTTTTTTTAGAGGCACCAATCTCATTCATGTGGGCCTACCCTTGTGGCCTTATTATCTCCCAAATCACTGCCTCCTACTTCCATCACCTTGTGGGCTTAGGATCTCAACATCTGAATTTGAGGGGCACATACACTTTTAGTTCATGACAGAGATATTACTGCAAATCCTCATCATGGCCAGCGGTGGCCCCGAAGTGGTCCACAGAAGTTGACAGTGGGACCATGGCATAGAAAAGGACATTTCCAACTGGACAGAAGCACAGCCTCGCCGTGCCCTTGCTGCCTGTTCCTTCCCACTTGGCTCAGTCCTGCCCATGAAAGGGGCAATGCGGCATATTTGGAGCAGAGGAGAGATGCCTGTGTTTGGAGCCACGGCACTCAGGATACCCCCAGGGGCTCTTCCGACCTCGACCACATAGAGACTGAGAGAGATTGAAGACACACATTCACCCGAATCAGGAAGAGGAGCCGGTAGAGTCTGAGGTGATTTTCTAACCCCCACCCGAGAGCAGACAAAGCACGTGGCCTTCCCCGGGAGCAGAGGCGAGCCACAAGCACTGGTCTCCAGAGCAACTCTTCTCTGAACGGCTCGCCCATCACAGCAGGCCTTGTCTTTTGTTCACTACAGCCCGCAGGCCCCCATGATCCTCCCTGCTTCTCTTCCTCACGCTCCTTCACCAGCCACAGAAACTCCCTCCCCTCGCTCCTGGCTCATCCTGAGCTACTCACCCAACCAGGGCTCTGCGGCAAACTCCTTCAAAAAACTTTTGGTATGAGAATCTGTCACTATGGTTTTCATTTCTAAAAATCCTGTTTGGTTCCTTTTTAAACCCATCTATTCTTTTTCTTCTGTCCACGTCTTGTCTTATGGTGCCTCTTTCTCCTGCCAGGCGAGTGTGGAATGTAGTCATGGTGTGGTGCAGGGGACGGCCACCTGCCAAGTAATCTATCTGGAATTGATCATCAACTGACACAGCCAGTTTCAGAAAGGGACGAAAGCAGAAATACAGACAAAACATTAATTCTGAAGCTCAAGGGAAAATAGAATAGTGTTTCGCTTTCATGTAGTCGACCAGGTTCGCGGGTGGTTCGGATCTATACATGCAGTCATTGAAGAACCAAGATTCCTTCTATCCTACTTTTAGTCATTCCTAGAGCATCGTCCTCTTGGGCATGGTTGAAGCTGTGGGACCACATCTCAGATGGAGCCATGTGAAAGGGAAGGAGGGCTGGAGGAGAAAGCCCTACTGTCATCAGGTGCCAGCTGGGATGTGGCACCCACTTCAGCTCGCATCCCACGGAGGGAACTGAGCAAGACACGTGACCGCACCTAACTACGTGAGAGGCTGGGAAACATTGGTTTGTGGGCCCACCATATGCTGGACCCTAAGTCCATCACTCTGAAGGGAGGTGGCCATGGATTTGGCCAGACAGCTTCAGTCTCTGTCGTAGTGGATCAGAGGTGAGTACTGCAGAGGGTCCGCTGTTTCAAATCTGGCTCCGCCATTTCCTAACTGCGTGGCCTTAGCCAACCAGTACCTGCTTAGTCTTCTCTTCTCTACATTGTGCACAGTGTTCGTCTCCAATTCAGTGGAAGGTACCACGTGGAAAGTGCTTACAACAGTGCTTGGCATAGAGGAAGTACTCAGAATTGTCATGATCTGAAAGATTCATATTTTACAGTCTTTTCAACATTATTTGATTTTCTCTAATTTTTAGGGTATTAATTTTATTATTTCCTGCCTTGAACACTTTTTCCTCATGAAACTTGCTTCCTGGTGTGGGCCTGTGATTTTTTTTTTTTTTTAAGCTTACCAGCAAAAGAGATCATTTCTTTTGGACCTTCATATGCCTAGGATTGTGGGTTCATCCCTAGAGAGGTTTATACTGGCTGGGTCCATTATCATTTCCATTTATCAAATTGGCAAACTGGCATTCTGCACTATCCAGGTAATTTGGACTGAATATTTGAATACTCAGAGTTGCAATTTCTCTAAGGTGATGCGATTTCTGCAGAGGGTCTCAAACAGATGGCAAGGTCCTCAGATCATCAGAGTTTTTCTAGTGTTCTCTCAAGTAAGGGACAGACTTTGAGGTTCCTAGTAAGTCACAGGGGGTTCCCTTTCAATTCCCCGCCTTGCACGGGCTTGAGGCCTCATTTCCTGTTTCCAGGTGGGCACTAAAATCCCCACCTGGCGTGAAGGCTTTTATCTGGGTTCTCTCCCCTCTGCTCTCCCCCTCTGCTATCCTCCTTTGTTCTTCCCCTTTTGCTCTCTCCCCTCTGCCCTCTTCCCTAACCCCTCTGCCCTCTGCTCTGCCCCCCTGATCTCCCTACTTTGTTCTTCCCCCTCTCCCTTCATCTCTCTCCCCTCCCCCTTTCCCTTCTGCCCTCTACTTTCCCCTCTCTGCCCTCCCCCCTCTGCCCTCCCCCCTCTGTCCTTCCCTCTCTGCCCTCCCCTCTCTGCCCTCTCCCCTCTGCCTGCCCTGACTATTCTAGCATTAACTCCCATCTACCACTCAAGTTTTCTGGCCCTCTTTTTTCCTGGCACCTAGAAATTTTCTTCTCTTTCTTTAAGATACAGCTTTTTAAACTACATAGCCCAGTCACATATTTAAATACATTTTTTAAAATGTTTTACTGAGCATTTCTGTTTGCTAAAGGTGGGAGGGGTCTTCTGCATCTGCTCTGTCTGCCACATTCTTCGCCAGTTCGATCTACGCCATGAGACAGAGAAAGAGTTCCTTTCTCCCCACATGGAGGCAGAGCACTGTGTGTGTTTGAAAGGACTAAGATAATAAGCTGCTGTGTGGGGTGGGACAAGTGAGGAGAAAGGTGATCCTGACCACCCACTACCCACGGGTGCTCAGCACTGTGATTCCAAAGTCTGGACCCTCTCTGTCCTCCAGGGAAGAGAAACAGCCTACCTATTCCACATCCTGGGTTCAGCCTGATGGATCAACCAGCCCCACTACAGACAGAAAAGGGTTGAATGAACTTGTTTGTGTAGAAGGCGCTGAAATCACAGGAATTAGGATCAGAAGAGAAACGAAGAAAGTGAGGCAAGGGGCCTCAGTGTCTGGACTGAATAGAGTTGGACTGTGGCCCAAAAGTGCCAAAGGGAGTGACCTGAGTGGCATAGAATGGCCCACCCAGCTCTGGGGCCTTGCACAACCTCAAGGCAGGCTCCTAGCCCTGCCTGGACTTTGAGGCCTTGCTCCCTGGCCTCAGCCCCAGCACTTGCTCTGCACCCCACAGCACCCCACAACGGCTGTGCCCAAGGAGTCCCTGACCTTCAGGCCACAGGCTGAAAAGGGAGGGGATACCCTCCTACGCTTGGTAATAGTAACCATCACAGCTCACAGCGAAACACAATGTTGAAATAAGTATTTTACAACAATCCTGTGGGGTAAGTATTCTTGGCTTTATTTTGCTAACTGCCTCAAATTCAACACAGCTCCATTGGGAAAGAAGTAGAGGGTGAAAAACAAATTTATATTTTTATAAAGAACAAATTTATATTTTTATAAAGCTGAATTCTCTCCTTATATCTGTCCTTACTATGTATAATTTTACCTGATTAAAAATATTAAAATCCCAGGTTAAATTTTTACATTTGAATTACTTCACAAACTTCAGAGTCAATGTTTAAAAAAAAAATTGGGGCGCCTGGGTGGCTCAGAGGGTTAAGCCTCTGCCTTAGGCTCAGGTCATGGTCTCAGGGTCCTGGGATTGAGCCCCGCATTGGGCTCTCTGCTCAGCAGGGAGCCTGCTTCCCCTTCTCTCTCTGCCTGCCTCTCTTCTTACTTGTGGTCTCTCTCTCTCTGTCAAATAAATAAATAAAATCTTTAAAAAAATTAAAAAGAACAGTTACTTGACTTACATTCACCTAAACAAAAAGAGGACTCACCCAAACTATTTCTTCAGAACCAAGACTCTGCCTTAAAGGCCACTTTGCTCTCTTGAGTTAATGGAGGGGGGAAGTGCCTGTAGCCTTAGAATAGCCCTTTTGTCTGTTTCAAGCCAAGAGTGTTCCAAAATTTTGATGTGCAGTCTCAAACGACCTTACTGCATGCTCAAGAGTTTTAAAAAGTACAAAATACTGGGCAGTGATATAATCCACTTATTTTATTATCATTTTCATTTTACAATTGGAGAAACTGAAATTCAAAAGGGTCCATTTCATTACTGAGCATTGGCAAGCCTGCATTTCACAAATGGGCAAATAAAGCTCAGGGAGATGAAATGACTCACGGAGGTCACACAGAAAGTGAGTGGGAGAGTCTGCACCTGAGCCCCGTCAGGATCAATCACTAAGAGCTAATTCCATAGTAGGTCAAAGGATGGTTGTGAGGACCATGTGTGTTTGATGGGCCCATTTCTTCTTAAACCAAGCCCATCATTGTGAAATTTCAAATATTAGTTGATACACACACACACAAATAAAGGCTTGGGGTAGCCAATTGTAGGAACAGAGAAACATTCTCTGCTATAAGGTTCAAACCACACTCAAAGCCACCTATCCAAAAAGCTCATGCTGTATTCCTCCCCCATATTCCAGACCCTAGGTTTGTGGCTTTGGCTTGTAGACCCATTCATGATTGAGGGACCCCAAGTCTGGCAGGTGTGTTACCTTGACCAGGTCAAAGTGACCTGGGAAAAACATGGCTCACTTCCAGCACCTCCAAGGAAACAACCAGTCCTTGGTCCAATGCATACAGAGACCTGTTTATATACCATCCTGTTCTAGAGTTGGAGGGGAATCAGCAGTCAGAGAGGAAGGCGGAAAAAGATAGAAAGATGGAAGAAGTGAACAGAACACTGTATCTTTGTTTGAAAAAACAAGACAAAACAAAACTTGCTATTCTGTTGGGGAGAGAAGATAGCTCCACAGGGACATTTAAGAAGACAAAATGCAGAAGGAAAGTCCCAGAAGAATATATATAATGGGTGAAAGTTGTCAAGACAGTTCAAAGAATGACAAATGGCAGCAGAGAGGAGTGTGTCAGAAAATCTGGTATAGGATCAGTCCAAGATTTGTTATAATCTTGCTACAAGAGAAATAGCCTCCAGTAGACCAACCCAAAGATTTCCTCTTGGTAGGAAAACTATAGAGGAGGAGAGAATGGGTAGATAATCATTGTTAGACTAGATACAGGATGAATGTTCAGTTGAAGGTCACTAGACACTTAACTGACAGTCAGCGGGGTGGGTGGGTGAGTGGGTGGTTAGTTTTCTCAGAGCAAGTCTCAGTCCCATTATACTTTCCAGAAAATAGGTTAAGCATTTTTATCAGAAATGCTAATGTCTTCCCACAACTAGATTCAGAAATTCATCTCACAAAAAAATTCTGTCCTAGTCTACATTTAGGACAATTTTTCCTCCACCCCATCACATCTGTGTCTTTCATGACCTTGTCTGCCCCTACAAGACCATCAAGACCACAAAACTCAATTCACATTGCGTGGGTGTGCTGTCAGGGGCTAGCTCTGGACTTGAACTTTTACTCTATGAAGGAGAAAGATGACCCCAGTTAGGTTATTCTCATGGGAAAAATGTATAGGGGAGGATCCAGGCATAGTCACGTCTAAAACATGTACAGTTTGGGGGACATTCTTTAAGAAAAAAATGCAAAATTACAAATATATAACTTGGCACAAAAATATGCATATTTATTTAGGATGAGAAAAGAAATCCCAACAATTCTTGGATGGCTGGAGATTCAGGTCCTCTTCTTCACAAACCTCTTCCCAGAAATGGGTCCATAGTCATGTGCTCCAACATCATCTCCACTCGACACCAGGACACTGAAGTGTTAAGACTCATCTACGTCTTCTTGTGTGTTCACTTACAGCTTGCCAGCACGCACACTTTTCTTACCCTGGACAGTCAACACCCTGCCACCCGGTCCTGGCTTTACTCATTGACCAAAAATGACTAAGAAAACCAAGGCATTCCTCTGCGGATGGATTCAACAAACAGCCGTTGACCACCTTGATATGCCAGGCATGAGCTCCGATGGAAACACGCCTTCCACGAACTGAACATAACATCTAAGACTATTTTGAGCAAGTGGATTGTGTTACCTCATTTGTTTGACAGATTTTACTGAGGACTGTGTGTATGCCAAGCCCCAGCCAAACAACCAGCCCATGAGGTAGACACAATTGTTACTCCCATTTTGTCGACGAGAGAACTGGGACAGAGAAACTAAGTAAATTAGAAAGTTAAGTGGATGGGGGAGCTTGGGAGTTAAACCTAGGTTTCTTCAGAATCAGAAGCCTTATCCACATTCTATGTGTTCAGCATCTAGGACAGTTGTCTCTTTGTAATGCACACACACACACACACACACACACTAGAAGATATGTATCTATTCTTTACAATTTACAAAGCATTTTTACCAATACAGCATCAGCCATCTTTCCAGCTGAAAGATGGAGGATACCCCTGGGTCCTCATCCTGTTTTCCAGCTGTGGGACCTCAGAGAAACCACATCCAATAGTCACACAAAGGGCTGGGTCTAGTCCTTTCTGTAACCCAAGAGCTCTGGCGTCCTTTGATCTATGACTTGTCAATCCTGACCTCACCTCCCTCCCCACAGACCTTTACTGATCGAGCTGTGAGGAAACCCAGAGTGCTCTGGCCAAATGCCATCCCCCACCCCCAAGAGCTGAGGAAGCCGAGAAGCTGTAATTAGTCCCTGCTCAACAGTTGTCCAGTAGTGGCTTTCTGAACCCTGTCTTTATAGACTGGAGGGCCTGAGGGGCAGGATACTTGGAGGAGGGCGCCCAGGAGTTCAACCAAAAGGAATGTTTTACTCCACAACTGTTCTTCCTGCCTCTGGGTTCCCTTCCCAGTGGCTAAAAAAGACTACTTCTGCCTGAGCTACCTGGAGCCCATTAGCATCCTTTGGCTGAACAACATTCCAGGCTCTGCTCTTCAAGTGACTGAGACACAGGTGGCAAGGGGTTCTACAAGCAAAGGCCCATGATAACCATCAAGCTGCCCATGATAACCCTGAGGGACAGGGAGGGGGCAAGGATTCCTGAACTACATTTTAAGGGAAAGGAGAGAATAATTCCTAAACTAATTACTCTTTTAAAAAGTTCTGTTCATTCAACTTTTTTCATGCTTTAAGATTATATTTCACTTTCTCCTTTCTATAAAAATATGTATTTTCTGTTTGATTCATCTCCCTTCCTCAATGCTTCAGGTTTCTAATCTGGCCTCATAAAGGACTTCAGGAGATGGACAATCCCCTAAGATTATGATCAGATTGTCAAAGAGAGTCACGATCCTGAATAATTATGAGTGGTGGCAGCCCTTGGTCCCAGCTGTGTTGGGCCAAGAGCGAAGAGTCTTAAAAGCCTATGGTTGAGCGATAAGAGGGCAGGTACATTGAAAGCCTTTCTTCTGAGATCATAAGCAACTGTTTCAATTAGAAGTCCTCTTATAAGAATGGACTCAAGTGCTGGTGAGATCAAAAGAGGCAATACTTGTTTTAAATCCTTAAGATAATTAAATTGGGAAGAGAAATATCAGTAAATTAATTAGTTGTAAATTTCCTATGCACAAAGCTCCAGGTCTGCAGTTAGTCTAGACACTTGTCATTGGGAGTGATTTAGCTATGGCAACTCTGAGCAATCACCCCACCTTCCTATGGGATGCATGGTTGCCAGCATTGCCCCCATTCAACCAACTTTGGAATCACTGGACCCTAGGATTCTGAGTTCTGTTCACTCTCTGGAGCGGCCAGTTTCCAAGGGTCTTCCCCCTACAATCCATGGGCATGTTTCTGCCAGTAACTCCTCCTAAAGTAATATATAATTCTAACACTCAGAAAATTCACCAGCCCCCCTTGCTTACAGAATGAAAAACAAATTCTTCATCCTTTTCCCCCAATCCCTCACATTTTCAATCCAAAGTTCTTTTTCCTTGTTTTTCCTTCGTAATCTTTTTTCCTGTCAACCTGCCCCACTCACTGTCCCTCAAACACACCAAGCACAACCCATGTCCACACTTTTGGCCAACTCCCTCTCTGCAGTGACTTGCCTCTTCTTCTGAAACTCTGGTTCCCACACGGGCCTCCTCTGCGGGTCTCTCCTGGAACTGTGCCTGTTTCCGTGGCTCTTCTGTCTGACACAGTGACCACACCCTACTCATTTCTTATGTTCCTGTATCGTGTCCTAGGTCCATATGCCTTATGATGTCTTCCCTCCCTTGGATACGATTAGAGTTCCTTGAGGACGGCGGTTTCTGTGCAGCCATTTTGAAATCCCCGCCAAATTGGACACAGTGTTTGAACATGGTAGGAAATCAGTATTTATCGAGAACTCAGCACATTCTTCCTCAGATCTGCCTGAATCAAAATCCTCAGTCCACTGTTTAATGACCATGTGTCCTTGAGTTATTTGGCTCTTGAAAGCTTTTGTGTCTTCACTCATAAATGGAAGTCACGGTAGTACCCATGCAAAGTGATGCAGTGAGGATGGTGTGGGATAAAGTATGCACGGTGCTCAGGATAATCTGATACCCGGTGCCCAGTGTGGGTGAGGGGCTGTTATCCTCATCACCATCACTAGTGCTGTTACAGGAATCCAAAAATGTGAAAATTCAGGTAATCCTGAGAAGAGTGTTGGGACATCCCTTAAGTAAAGATGGCCCGTTGGAGGCAACATAGCAATGAGGCAGCCCTCTCCAACACACATAGAAAGGAAGAACAGTAATTTCAACCCTGCAGATGTGTGTGTGGAAATTTCAGATAAAACAACAATTAGATGAACTAGAGCTAGGCTACTAAGGTTGCCTCGAACCACTGATCTGCAACCAGCAAATTGTCTCTTTCTGGAAGCCACGTGAGAGTGCCCCTGCTCTCCAAAATCTATGAGCATTCCATGGGCACCATCATGATGTGTCTTTTCTGTGTCCCTTCTAGCACTTTCACTTCTCAACCTCTCAGTCCCCACACAACATGGGTCTACCTCATCTTCTTGGAACCACTGTCCCCAAGAGTGAGTGTAAGATTTTGAGAAAATAGGGGCACCTGGGTGGCTCAGTCAGTTGAGCGTCCAGCTCCTGGTTTTGGCTCAGGTCATTATCTTGGGGTCTTTAAATCGAGTCCTGCATCGGTCTCCATGCTTAGCTGGGAGTCTGCTTGAGATTCTCTCTCCCTTCCCCTCTGCCCCTTCCACTCATGCTCTCTCTCTCTCTCTAAAATAAATAAATAAACCTTTTAAAAAAAAGAGTTTGAGAAAATAAATGTATCTTTTCCTTAGAAAGACTTGGGGATACTGTGTTAGAGTCAGAGCCCAGAGCTGCATCCATTAGTACAGGCTAACCCCTAATGGTTGGGGTCCGGGATGTGGCTGGTGTTTTTCTGTTCCTCATGTTTTTCTTAGGTCCTGTAGTTATGGACGACAAGAGTAGCACATCTAACTGCAATGAAATGTCACTATGGAGAATTCTAGTCATGGGCCCTCCTTGTCCTGCAACCACTGCTACTCCCACAGAGTTTAGGAGGTGTGGGTTCTGCACCACCTTTAAAGAAAAAAAAATTATTTATTTATCTGTTTGAGAGAGAGAGAGCATGCATGTGAGTGGGGGTAGGGGCAGAGAGAGAGAGAGAAAAAATCCTCAAGCCAACTCCCTACCCGGCACAGAGCCAACGCAGGGATTGATCCCAGGACCCTGAGATCATGATCCGAACTGAAATCAAGAGTCAGCGGCTCAACTGACTGAGCCACCCAGGCACCCCCCTCTACCATATTTTAATCATATCATTTCATCAATGCACTTTTTTCCATGCTAGAAGAAGACCTTGCCAAGATGGGCATCATGTTTGTTAATAAATTAAACCAGCATGTGTCTGGCTCTGTCCTAAGTACTGGGAGTCAAATGATAAATTAAGACATGGTTTCTGAGCCTCAGATGGCCCATCTTTTATGCACAGAGTGGCAGAGAGCTTTTCTGAAATACAAACCAGCTTTTGTCACTGCCCTGCCCCTTGCCTCTCCCCACTCAGCCAGAGCATCTCTTCGGCTCCATTTCCAGGTTTCAGAAACAGACACACAGAGTGGGAAAGATCGAGGACATGTGGTTTATAATGTTGGCTCACCACGGTTCCAGTTCCAGGAGAACATCTGTAAATGCAGCAATTGCTCCCTGGTATATGCAAAAGACACATGAAGAGAGCTGTCCCTGCCCAAGCTTGGTCCTCGGTGGAGAGGCAAGGCGTCCCTCTGGAGCCATGTGAAACACACTTTCACTCCTACAGTGCTTCATCAGAGTGTGCATGTTCTGACTCCAGTCTTCACACACACCTCCCCCCAAGCCAGAGACTCTTTCCCTATCCCCAGGAGCATCTTTCTAAAGGTTGTCACACCTTTTTCCAAGATCGCACAGCCCTGAAAGCAAGTCTTATTTGCTAGAAACCTTGGAAAGACGTTCAATAATCTTCTATATTCCCCTGGCATGTCCTACCTTCTCTTCGCCAAATGTGATTCTTTCATTTCTCCTGAAATCAGGCCCCAAGGTCACTCCCTCCAGGAAGCCCTCCCAAATGTACCACCCCCCCCCACCATCTCTAATCATGTATTTGCTCTCCCCTTCCAGCTCTCCATGCGGTTTTGTGTTCAGTTTGGGTCGTGTCCTTTTCCTCCTGTTGACATGTTGTTAAGACCACAAATTGTTTATCCTTTATCCAAAACCCATGGAGGGAAATGTGTTTCAGGATTCAGAACTTTCCAGATCTTAGGAAGGTAATAGAGGTTCTAGGGGAGCGCCCCTAACCAAACATGTTAATGTTTGTTCAACGAAACATGAACAGTCACACGGAGTGGGATACATTAAGATTATGATCAGATTCTTATCAGTCAATCCAGGCGAGGTTTTCCACACGTGTGTGGAGTATTTCCGAAGCGTGGATCTGGGCTGCTATTAAGAGTCAGCACTCCTGAGCTTCCCTCTGTGCCCGGTGCTCTCCTCTTCATTATCTCCTCCAACCTCACAGCAGCACATAGGAAAGAGGTGTTATTTTCCACCTGGGAGAGATGGGGACAGCAGAGCTCAGAGGGGGTAATTTGCCCAAGGTCGAACAGAAAGAAAACAGGGCACCCACATTCAAACCCGAGCCTGCCTACTCGCAAGCTTGATGCTTAATGGCCAGACAGTTTTCATACCAAATGTGCTTCCTCTCACATCTCCGATGACAGTGTTCCATATGCAAGATGGAATATATAAATGCTTGCCAACAATGAAAACAAACAGAAGAGCATTTAATTTTTTTATTTGTGATTCACAAGTTATGCTTGCCTTCTTCCAAAAAGACTGTACAGCCCGTCAAATGTCAGTCAGCTCTGGAAGGCAAGCACAAACTTCTGGAAGCCCAGATGTGACCAGGGTAGCTGAAGGCAGCGACAAGCAATGTCAGCTGAAGGGTCACAATGAGGCACTGCACGGGCCACACTGACGGCCATGGGCGTCCAACACACATCGCATCAATGGTCAACACTTAGATCTCAGGGGATTTCAACTAAAAGTCAAATGGTTTCCCTTTATAAATGCGAAACACGCTGTTTTATTTATTCCTACTTCTTTCTCTCGAGAAAATTAGATATTCCCACAATACGGTGTCTTCATTCCTTCTTAGCAATCATCAGCCGATGCTGGGGAGCAGCTGGAGGTGGGGTGAGCAGGTCCCAGAGGTTATCCAGAGTGAGCAGGTCCCAGAGGGTATCCAGAGTCCTTCCACTCCTGTACACTGGGATTCGGAGGGACTTTGAGTCTGGGAACCCTGCATCTGATAGAGTGGACCTGTGTCTGATATCTTGCCCTGTCGGGCTCCCCGCAGGCCGGCAGTCTGCTTGCTGATGTGAGCTGGGCCGATGGTTTCTGTAGTTCTTCTGTTACCAGTCAAGGACTTGCAACAGGGTGACACTGGAAATTCGTATTTTCAGCAGTCACCGACTTGCAGCAAGGACAGAGAGAGACAGACAGACTGGCAGCAGGTGTGTGTGTGTGTGTGTGTGTGTGTGTGTGTGTGTGTGACAGAAACAAAAGAAACCTGAGGGGACTAAGTGCAGCCATCAGACCCAGGACCCAGAAGGAGGCAGAGGTGGCCCCTAGTGTCAGCTCCTTAAAGGGAAAGTTTTTTTCACGTGCAGCACGAGCACCAGAACCAACACCTGGGTCACTTCTTGAACCCAGCCTCCACCCCCCTCTAAAGGAAGCTGAGAAAAGCCACAACAAGCATTGCTGGGGGCCATGGCATGCATGAAGTTCTGTGATCAGAGGGTCTGTGTGAAACAGTGTCACAACAAGGTCCCTGCCACATGCTGCCTCCTTGGGTTTTCCCTGTTGCCAAGATGATCATCCAAAATCCAAGTTGCCCAGCTTTATGACCTTTCTTAAGTTCAGCAAAGACAACCTTATGGAAGTCCCAGCAGAGTTTACATTGGAAAATTGGAATCAGCATGTGAAGAGAGGCAAGTATTCCTTTTCCCCCACATTGGGAAGCCAGGCGTTTTCCAGTCATGATCTGAAGTCCACTATACAAGAGGCATGTGCCTTTGGACCACCAATTCCTAGCACTGAGTCCCTCACAGGGGTCCTCTTTGCTTCCGGAACTCTCGGGGAGACTCTTGGGAAGAAACAGAAAGGTAGCAGTAAAATCCAGGCAACCCATCATGCCAACGCTTGTCGAGGGCACATGTGGGCAAAAGGACCTTGAACAGACTGGCCCACCTGCCGTCTTGGAAGGAGGGACCACAGTGATGGCTCTAGTCTTTACCACCTGCGGCACTTGCTGTCAGACACACTCGGAAATCTGGTAACTGGCTTCCAAGCAAATGTGCCCGCCTGTCAGTATTGTAAACTGAATGGAGGCAATTATTTTGCTAGTCTTCTGAACATTTCTAAATTTTCCAAATCGGCTCCGTTTGCTGGGCCTGGGACAAAAAGCCCAGTGGGCTGTGTGCCCCACCATCCTGGGAGAAGAGGGCTGGCTAAGAGCAGCTCTCCGGGAGCCAGAAATGAGAGCAGGCCTGGTAACTGCATCACTGTTTGGTTTGGACCTGAGAGGCAAACATCCAATTTGAGATCAAATAAATGGATCCTGGGCCTGAGTAAGCTTTTTAAATAGGATTCACTCTAGAGCCGTTGAAAAATTAGAAGGAAGTGCCAGTGAAATTCTGCCCATACTTCTTGGGCTAAAAAAGAGACACCCCCCCCCCAGGAGGGGACCCATCCATACCAGATGCTGTTTTATATTTACAGAACAGGCTTGAGGAATAGGGAAGGATCTTAGATAATTTTGACTCGAATGAAGATAAATGGAATTTCTTTATTGTTTTGTTTTGTTTTGTTTTTCTTTTTTTTTTTAAATTTTTATAAACATATAATGTATTTTTATCCCCAGGGATACAGGTCTGTGAATCGCCAGGCTTACACACTTCACAGCACTCACCATAGCCATGGTCCCCAATGTCCATAACCCCACCCCCTTCTCCCGATCCCCCCTCCCCTCAGCAACTCTCAGTTTGTTTTGTGAGATTAAGAGTCACTTATGGTTTGTCTCCCTCCCGATCCCATCTTGTTTCATTTATTCTTTTCCTACCCCCCAAACCCCCCATGTTGCATCTCCACTCAACCACTCTGGAAAACAGCATGGAGGTTCCTCAAAAAGTTGAAAATAGAACTACCCTATGACCCAGCAATTGCACTACTGGGTATTTAACCTAAGGATACAACATAGTGATTCTTTATTTTTTTATAATTTTTTATTATGTTATGTTAATCACCATACAGTACATCATTAGTTTTTGATGTAATGTTCCATGATTCATTGTTTGCGTGTAACACCCAGTGCTCCAGGCAATCCGTGCTCTTTTTTTTTAAGATTTTATTTATTTATTTGAGAGAGAGAGAATGAGAGAGAGAGAGAGAGCATGAGTGGAGAAAGGTCAGCGGGAGAAGCAGACTCCCTGACGAGCAGGGAGCCGGATGTGGGACTCAATCCCAGGACTCCAGGATCATGACCTGAGCCGAAGGCAGTCGCTTAACCAACTGAGCCACTCAGGCATCCCACAATCCATGCTCTTAATACCCATCACCGGGCTCACCCATCTACCCACCTCCCTCCTCTAAAACCCTCCATTTGTTTCTCAGAGTCAATAGTCTTTCTTAGTTCATCTCCCCCTCAGATTTCCCTGCCTTCATTTTTCCCTTCCTTCTCCTAAGGTCCTCCATGCTATTCCTTATGTTCCACATATGAGTGAAACCATATGATAATTGTCTTTCTCTGTTTGACTTATTTCACTCAGCATAATCTCTTCTAGTTCCATCCACGTCAAATTGAATGGTGGGTATTCATCCTTTCTGATGGCAAGTAATATTCCATTGCATTACAAACCTGTGATCACCAAGGCAGCATGGTACTGACACAAAAACAGACACATAGGTCAATGGAACAGAATAGAGAGCCTAGATATGGAGTCTCAACTCTATGGTCAACTCATCTTTGACAAAGCAGGAAAAAATATCCAATGGTAAAAAGACTTTCTTTTCAATGAATGGTGCTGGGAAAATTGGACAAAATTTAAATATACAGCGTGAGTGATTTCAAAATAAATGCAGGTAACATTTCATGAGTGCTTACTATGTACTTGACACTGTTTCAAGTATTTAACAAGTATACAACATTAACTATTTACTATTTATAAAATCATCATCATCATCATCATCATCATCACCACCATCCCACCAAAGATATGAGGTAGGTATTATTACTATCCCTGATCTACAGATGAGAAAACTGAATCATAGCTAGTGTGTGGTGGGGTCAAGATTCAGACCTAGCATGTTTGACTCTAAACTCCATGTGTTTAACCTACCTAAAAAGTGTTCTTACATACAGATGTAGTGATCCGAAGGGGCACGTGCACCCCAACGTTTATAGCAACAATGTCCACAATAGCCAAACTACAGAAAGAGCCTAGATGTCCATCAACATATCAATGGATAAAGAAAATGTGGTGTATATATACAATGGAATACAATGCAGCCATCAAAAAACACCAAAACCCTGTCATTTGCAATGATGTGGTTGGAACTAGATGGTATTGGGCTAAGCGAAATAAGTCAATCAGAGAAAGACAATTATATGATCTCACTGATCTGTGGAATTTGAGAAACAAGACAGAGGATCATAGAGGAAGGGAGGGGAAAATGCAACAAGATGAAACTAGAGAGGGCAAAAAACCAGAAGAGACTCTTAATTTCAGGAAACAAACTGAGGGTTGCTGGAGGGGACGGTAGTTAGAGGGAGAGGGTAGGGGGGGATGGACATTGAGAAGGGTATTGCTATGGTGAGAAAAAATAAAAATAAAAACAAATAAATAAACATGTGTTCTTACAATATCTTACTCCAAAAACAATTCCAGGATCTATGCATCTCACCTACAGTGAGATCTCACTCCACACTGGCCTCGTTTACTCCCAGCTAGTCCCAGCCTCCTCTTTGTAGAATTTCACATCGTTTGAAACGCAACCTCTCAAAGGAAAAGGGACCCTCCTTCAGACCTTGGCAATGAACTGTCACTGATCTGAGCCACACAGAGTAACCTCCTTTCCCTTTGCTGGGAACGGGTGGACATGTGACACAGATCTAGCTGTAAGAACAGATGAAATTTTGCAGGTGTCTGGAAAGGATTTTGTTCCATGATAAACTGATGCAGAGAGATAGTCCACCGCATTTTTTCCTTTTCTGAATGAGTATGAAGCATGACGCTTGGAGTTGAGATCACCGTTGACACTGTAGGTCTGTCAGCCTATGGACAAAAAGCCAAAACACTGAGGATGGCATAGCAGGCAGATTTTTAAAGCCTGGGTCTCCTGACAGATCGGACGCTTGTATCTCCAGATTTCTCATCCTGCTACATCGGATAATTATACATCTTTGTTGCTTAAGCCATTGTTAGGCATTGTATCACTTTGCATTCAAATGTATCCTGACTTACACTTGTATCCTTTGCCCACGTGTAGACACATGTCATGTCTATACATTTTCCACCTCGTCTATGCCACTTAATTTAGAGCTACTTGACCAGATAAAACCTGTCAGTTAAGAAAGAAAAGGCAGTGTATTTGAGCAGCAGTTAATCAACACTGCTCTGGAAAAAGAAAGCTCAGGACTGTTGTGTTGTCATTTACTATCCCCACCCTGACTCTTGCTCAGACGCACTCACCAGGAGGCTAAGACTCAGCAGTAAACGAGATAAAATACATCCCCAGTTTACTCATTAGTAAAATAAGCAATCTGAACCAGATGATCCCTAGGTAAATTTCAGCACCAACTTTTTATTCTTCATGCTCTAACTATCTGTTAAGAAGGGTTATATGACAATAATTTCTAGAGATGCCCCATAACTAATGACCACATCTTTAAACACTGAATAAAATCGCAACGGTTTATCAAAAGTCCTAAGTCCTCCCGCTCTGCTGTCCTCAGTTCTTTATCAGTAAAATGTGGAAAATGAAATCGATGGCCTCTAGGGCACTTTCCAGCTCAGACACTTTTGAATCTGGCCAGATTTTTTTTTTAAAGATTTTATTTATTTATTTGACAGAGAGAAATCACAAGAGAGGCAGGCAGAGAGAGAGGAAGGGAAGCAGGCTCTCCGCTGAGCAGAGAGCCCGATGCGGGACTCGATCCCAGGAACGTGAGATCATGACCTGAGCTGAAGGCAGCAGCTTAACCCACTGAGCCACCCAGGTGCCCGAATCTGGCCTGATTCTTAAATATGGGGTTTTATTCCTTCCAGACTCCGCTTCTGAAGCCAGGTACCAGGCAGTGTCTGAACCACACATTAGACCTTTCTGGAGCCTGTATTTATGGTAATAGTTAACTGACTCACTTCAGCTGTGAGCTCCTCGTTAACCCACATCCTCAGTGCCTGGAGATACACGCGGTGTGTAGTGGGCCCTCAGTAATGACTGGTAATCCAAAGACGCTACCATTTTTTTTAAACATCTACTATTTGATAAACATTTTAAAGAGGCGATCTCAAACCCTCGCAACAACCCTTCGAGGGTAGTATTTTTTTTGGTCTGGTTTGGTTTTTTTTTTTCATCTATCACCTGAATACATGGTGTGACCTCCAAAATAAACCCAACTACACAGCAAGCTCATGTAGGTCTTTGGGAAGTCTTAGAAAACAAGGCAGAGAGGCCAGTTCTATTGCCGACACCCAGAAACTCCTCTTTGCCCATCCTTCTTCCTAAAATCCTCTCTAGCCCCACAAATACCCACAATCATGGTCTTCCCCAAATGCCCTCACAACGCTCCCCACTGCTCACCATCCCAGTTCACCCTTTGGGATCTGTTCCGTCCTTTGGAGAGTTGCCTCGTGCCCTGCGTAACATAAATTGGGCTGAAAGTTTCATCTCTCGGAAGTCTGCAGTGTCCCAACAGCCGCTGGTTTGCCAGGTGGTCTGCGGGTTCAGACCGGAGGAGGATTTGGGGCCATCCTGGGAGGCAGAGTTCACGTCCCCCAGCACGACGCAGTGTCTGCTCCCACAGAACCGCTCTCTCCCCACATGGATGTCCGTTAAACAGCGGCTGCCTCGGAGCCACCCAAAGAACTTGTCAAAAATGCAACGTCTGATCCCCACGCCAGTCCCTCTGATTCAGTGCATCTTAGCGTGAGACCCAGGATTCCCCGTTTTTAATAAGCTTCCCAGGTGAATGTGACACAGAGCCAGGTTTTTTGTTTTTTAATTGTGTTATGTTAGCCACCACACAGTACATCATTAGTTTGGCTTTTTTTGAAGATTTTATTTTTACTTATTTTTTTGACAGAGAGAGTGAGAAAGCACAAACAGGGGGAGCAGAGCAGGAGTGAGAAGCAGGCTCCCCTGCTGAGCAGGGAGCCCAATACAGGGCTTGATCCCAGGACCCTGGGACCATGACCTGAGCTGAAGGCAGGCACTTAACTGACTGAGCCACCCAGGCGTCCCACATCATTAGTTTTTGATGCTGTGTTTCATGATTCACTGTTCGAGTAGAATACCCAGTGCTCCATGCAACCCGTGCCCTCCTTAACACCCATCACTGGGCTCACCCTTCCCCCCACCCACCTCCCCTCTGAAACCTGTTTGTTTTCCAGACTTCATAATTTCTCATGATTCATCTCCCACTCGGATTCCTCCCTGTTCCTTTTTCCCTTCTCCTAATGTAGAGGATATTCAGAGCCAGGTTTTGAAGCCCTGCTTTCCACCACAAAGGCTTCCCAATCAAGCCACTGAGTAGCTCACGCCCACAGGAACAGACACATTGCCCTGAATTTTCATGTTTGATCTTCCCTACAATGTGGTGTGTCTCCCCTACAGCCCCCTGTGGGTTTCAGAGCTGTGTGAGTAAGTCGGTGGTGGTGGGCAATACAGAATTCTTTCCCCCAGAGAAACACTGACGTCAGATCCCTGCAGACCTGGACAGTGCTCCAGAGCCTTCCATGTCTTCCCAAAGGGCTTTTGTGAGAAAATGGACAGCAAGGTCCCCCCGCTGGGACTTCAGGAACAATTTCTCCCTGAGGCAACAAGTGCCTGACCCTGACTAGTGTCCTTTCTGGGGGACTGGTGACAGAGAGAGAGCAGAGAGATCGGGTAGCCACTGGGGCAGAAGTCAGAAAGGGAACCTTCCACAGAACCCCCAGGAGGTGGGCCTCCAATGAGGAAGGGAGGCACAAATCAGGATTCTTGGGTGGAGGGCCTCACCTTTTCTCCAACAGCGGCTTCTTTCACAGCATCAACACTCTGAATTGAGCAAAGGAAAAGGTGTTCACTGGCCTGAAGAGACACCTTGAGCTGGGGGAGAGGGAGGGCTCCAGGTCCTACATCCCTGAGGCAGCAGTGGCCAGGGCTCCCTCCAGCATCAGGAGGAGAGGACAACCCAGCCAAACCCAAGGGCAAGGCTTTGGTCAACCAAGTGGTCACTGCCCTTCTCGAAGCTCTGTTCTCTGGAACAGACCTCAGCATCTGGTGGTTCCTCACTGGATCCCTCTGGGTAATTTGGCCATTGAAGAAATTGCCCAGCCTCATGATAAGGTGATCGTACCGGAGAGACTCTGAAGAGTTTTAAAACAAGGGCCACTGTGTTTCCAAACTCAGTTGTGTTGAATGGGGAGCAGCAATTTCTGTCAACAAACATTGATCAAATGCCCACGGCTGCCTGGGGCCTGTGGAGCACATGGGCAAGAGTGAATCGATCCTTTGGCAGAACTTCAAGGACCAGAAGTCAGAATACATGATCTAACAAGCACGAATGTCCCTGTGAGTCTGCTGGAACAGAAAAGTTGAGAACAGAGCTACCTCAGAAAAGCCAAGATTTTGCTTGCTTGAAATAAACCTGGAGAGGTCAGTGGGATCATTGATCGAAACAATGAATTAGGTTTGCACACCTGTGGTTAAGTCTGATGTAATCCAAACATGAGTTCCGATCCAGCACCAAAGATGGGCAAAGCCATCTGTACAAGGAAATACGATTTCACCCCTTCCCAACGCAGCTCCACCGCACAGGGCGGCAAAATCAAGGTGATCACCGCTCTGGCTGGCTACAGGGACACGCGTACGGCTTACCTTTTTATTATCTCGTGTGTGCTCCTCTGTTTCTCAGATTTCCAAGTTTACCCCCTCCCCATGCCTCTCTGTAGTGTTCCAGCCTTCAGGCTTGTTTAGAATCGACTGACATTGTCCGTCCTCGCCAACAGTGGTTTGCAGAGTTACTTTGGGCAGTGGAATCCTTTTAGAAAAATAAACCTTCCATGTCACTCCAATCTTTTAAACACGTAAGCAGAGACCTTTGAGTCTCTCCTTCCCAGAGACTCTCTCCAGCCTCAGAAGAAACTCTGGAGTGTAAGGAACACACCTGCTCAACATGAAGCCCTTTGTGTCTCAGAGGCAGGCACCACAACTTGCCATCCTACAGCCCTTCCCCTTCTTTCTTGGTAACAGAATTCCAGTCAGTGGGAATGAAACCAACTAAAGGACTACATTTCCCAGCCTGCCACTAAATTTCGGTTAATGATAGGTAAATGGAAGAATCATCAAAGATTCCATAAAACTGAGAATCCTGCCCCTTTTGCCCTTCCACTCTTCCTCCTCCTTGCTGCCTGTAAGAGACGGATGATGGTTGGAGCCCCCACAGCCGTATGGAGCTATAAAGTTACTTGGAAGTTGGAGGCTATGCTCCAGAGATGTGGGGCAGAAAAAAGACAGAGCCTGGTTCTGAGTGACTTCATGGTGCTTCCATACCAGTTCTCCGTTGTCTATCTCTGACTTCTTTTATGTGTAATAGTTAAGTCCAGCATGCCTAATGCAATATTGTTAAGATTTTTCTGTCTGTAGCTACTTTTTCCCACGTGGGCCTCTTCTCATGTACTGTTTGGAAAAGAAGAGTTATAGAGAACTAGGGTAAGGCCCTGACATTATGGTATACACCATTTAGATTGAATTTGTTTATAAAATTAATAATAATACAGGGCACCTGGGTGGCTCAGTCAGTCAAGCGTCAGCCTTTGGCCGAGGTCATGATCCCAGGATTTTGGGATCCAGTCCCGTGTCAGGCTCCATGCTCAGCAGGGAGTCTGCTTCTCCCTCTGACTCTCTCCCACGCATGCTCTCTTTCAGATAAATAAATAAAATCTTTAAAAAATAATAATAATAGCTGGCATTTCCTGGGTGTTTACTGTGGGCCAGTATATCTGCTAAGCACTCATGCTTACGTTATTTCATTTATTACTCGGGTATTAAATATATTGCTCAATCCATGAGGTAGGGAAGATAACAGACTGCTTTCCAGTGAAGAAACTGAGACTGAGGGGGATTCTGTCCTACCAAAAGTCACACATCTAGTGTGAAGATGATTTAAGCTGAGAAAATCTGACTCATGTACTCTTCCGCGATCTAAACTTGGGGTGAGATAGCTCTGGGATCAGACTGGGTAGGGTCGAAGACTTTTCTCTACCTCTACCCTTCCAGAAGGGTGACCTTGGGCAAAATGCTTTGCCTTCCCTGAGCCTCAGGCTGCCTTCCACAGAGACGTGTGGATTAGTGAACTCATGTACCTGAGTGTGGCCAGGGAGCCAGGATCAACCAAAACACAGGGCAGCATGTAGGTAGAAGAATGTGAGGACAAGAAATCCACCAATTTTCATAAGAATTTGCAAATAGCTCCTTGGAGACCAGGCACAGAATAGAAAAATGTTTGTGGTGTTTACATGCATACCATTGTGTGAAGCTGAGCGAGATACGTCTCCTTATTCTCAGATTTCTCATCCGTTGAGTGGGAATAACAATTTCTTGTACATGGTCCCAGGCAGGAAGAACTGATTGGCAGCAGGATGAGACATCGAGCTAAGGAGATTACACATTGACTTCGCGAACCCTGACCCTTGGCACTGCTTCATTTTCCCGAATGAAGTGGCAAACTACCTATCCCGCTCTCTTCTTTTTCTTATTTCAAGTGGTTATTAGGATTTCTTTTATATTGAGGAAAGTGACGCCAACAGTTATGATTCAGAAACGCTAACCCCCAATAAAAGTGCAAGAATCAGCATCGGATGATAGAGAAAAACCGGCAAGCCCACCAAAATGGTAGTTTTTAAAGGAAATGGGATAATTTCTAAAATCCTGAAAACTCTCAAGAAACTACATCAAAATCGAAAACTTCTGTGTGTCAGGGGACATGAGTAATAGAGTGAAAAGGCAACCTATGGAAGAGAAGAAAAGATTTTCATGTCATGTATCTGATAAGAGGTTCATATCTAGAACATATAAAGGATTCTGTAACCTAACAACACCAACAAAAGTAACCATATTTGAAAATGGGCATAGTACTTAAATAGACATTTTTCCAAAGAAGATACACAAATGGCCAGCAACCATATGAAAAGATGCATAACATCACTAATCATTAGGGAAATGCCCGTCAAAACTACCACATGATGTCACCTCACCCGTTAGGATGGTGGCTATCAAAACAATAGATATGAACAGACACTTCTCCAATGAAGACATACAAATGGCTATCAGACACAAGAAAAAATGCTCATCATCACTAGCCATCAGGGAGATTCAAATTAAAACAACATTGAGATACCACCTGACACCAGTTAGAATGGCCAAAATTAGCAAGACAGGAAACAACGTATGTTGGAGAGGATGGGGAGAAAGGGGAACCCTCTTACACTGTTGGTGGGAATGCAAGTTGGTGCAGCCACTTTGGAGAACAGTGTGGAGATTCCTTAAGAAATTAAAAATAGAGCTTCCCTATGACCCTGCAATTGCACTACTGGGTATTTACCCCAAAGATACAGATGTAGTGAAAAGAAGGGCCATCTGTACCCCAATGTTTATAGCAGCAATGGCCACGGTCGCCAAACTGTGGAAAGAACCAAGATGCCCTTCAACGGACGAATGGATAAGGAAGATGTGGTCCATATACACTATGGAGTATTATGCCTCCATCAGAAAGGATGAATACCCAACTTTTGTAGCAACATGGATGGGACTGGAAGAGATTATGCTGAGTGAAAGCAAGAGAGAGCCAATTATCATATGGTTTCACTTATTTGTGGAGCATAAGAAATAACATGGAGGACATGGGGAGATGGAGAGGAGAAGGCAGTTGATGGGAATTGGAAGGGGAGGTGAACCATGAGAGACTATGGACTCTGAAAAACAACCTGAGGGTCTTGAAGGGGCGGGGGGTGGGAGGTTGGGGGAACAAGGTGGTGGGTATTAGGGAGGGCACGTATTGCATGGAGCACTGGGTGTGGTGCAAAAACAATGAATACTGTTACACTGAAAAGAAATTTTAAAATATATATATATTAAAAAATAAAAATAATAAATTTTTAAAAAAACAATAGAAATTAGCAAGTGTCTGTGAGGATGTGGAGAAATCGGAACCCTTGCCCACTCTTGGGACTATGGAAAACAGTATGGAGTTTCCTCAAAAAGTTAAAAATAGGACTACCATACGATTCAGCAATTCCTCTTCTGGGAATAAATCCAAAATAATTGAAAACAGGGTCCTGAAGAGACATTTGCACACCCATCTTCATAGCAGCAATATTCACAATAGCTAAAAAGTGAAAAAGCAACCTGGGCATCCATCAATAGATGAATGGATAAATAAAATGTGTTATACCCGTGCAACACCTTAAAAAGGAAAAAAAGTGGACACATAGATGAACGCTGCGCGGACATTACGCTCAAGGGAATAAGCCAGTCACAAAAAGACAAATGTTGTATGATTCCACTTACAAGACGCATCTAGAGGAGCCAAATTCACAGAAATGAGACGGCGGATGGTGGTTTCTAGGGGCTGGGGAGAAGAGGAAATGGGGAGTAGTTGTGTAACGGGTGTAAGTTTCAGTTTTTTAAAATGAAAAAGTTCTGGAAAAGTTCTTGAAAAAGCAGTGTGAACAGTCTTACCACTACTGAACTGTGCACTTAGAAAGGGCAAAGAAAGGACATTTTATGTTATGTGTATTAACCACAGTTAAGACAAACTAGTCCTATTGGGAGAGCAGCAATAGGAGGAGGCGTGAGAGCGACAGGATGAAGGAATCAGCAGGTGATGGGAGAGCAGCAACGGGACGTGGGCGGCCGTGACGCATTGGACAACGACTTCCATAAAAGTGGTGCTCCAACTGAAATTGGCCCGTTTGGAAATGCTCTCATCTACGTGGAATGCTGGCAGAGTGAAAATACCACATAATCAGGGATAAATAGGAACTACATCTGGGTGGGAGCAAAAGCCAGGGCAACTCTCAGGCTGGTGTGGGAACGGACCTCGTTGAGCAAACTCATGAATGACCCGGAAGTCAACAAGAATTGTCCCTGCTGATGAAATTCGCAAAGATGTGCTGGCAAAGCCCTGGCCTTGGCCATAATGATATAAACATCCCTGGGATGGAGAAAGATTTCCCACTAGGTCCTTAATTGGATTAAAACAGTGACTTCCTGGGATGAGGACACTTGCCCAGCCCTACCTCTTGTCTCCAGAGCAGAAAGAAATTCTGAAATGTGATCCAGTTCATAAAATCACACTTGATAGAGGCCAGTGAAAGAACAGTGCTTTCCCAGAGCACAACTCTGCCTTTGTCCTTTACCTGTGGTTTTAAGACAAGTAAGCTACACCTTTCAAAGGGATAAGAGAAAGGAGAAGATGAGAGGCAGGGGAGAAAATGTTCCCTCCATGGAGGAAGTTCTGGGCCAGATGCCCATGAAACCTAAACTTATCCGAGGCTCTGACGTGTGGCACAGATTTGTCACCCTCTTCCTCTGCTTAAAACCTATCTGCTGTTTCCCAGGGCACTTCAGAGAAGTCTAACATCCTTGACCAGGCCCTGGATGGTCTGGCCTCCCCATCAAGTCTCTTGTCGCATGGCTGCCCTTCTCACCTCTGCTATGCTCATCAACTACTGGACCTGCCCAGGAGTCCTGCCTCCCTTCCTGCCCACAGCTCCACTGTTTTCCTCAGCGAATTCCCCCTTCCCCACTCTGAGTCACCACTCCTGCCCCAGCCACTCTGCTTGGTGAAGACGTGGACAGCGAGGACCCAAGCTATGCCAATCTGGTTCCAGCCCAGGACTTTGAGAGCAAACACTGTGCGAGGAGCAGCTCTCTGATGGGGCCGACTGCCAGGAAACAGACTTCAGCCTCTAGGCATTCTTTCTTATTTTTTAAAGATTTATTTATTTATTAGAGAGAGAATGAGCAGGGGGAGAGGCAGAGGGAGCGAATCTTCAAACAGACTCCCCACTGAGCCCAGGGCCTGATGCAGGGCTCCATCTCATGACCCTGAGATCCTGACCTAAGCCAAAATCAAGAGTTGGATGTCTAACCGACTGAGCCACTCAGGTGCCCCCAGCCTTTGGGGCTTCTTAGAATAAGGTGTTGTTGGCATTTGCAGAAGGACAGTTATGCAGAACCATCTTTGGCATTTAACGTCTCTGCTTCTTCACACTAATTTCCAGTAGTATTCCCTGAATCATTGTGATGACAACAATGAAATGTTCCCCACCCTAGCCACACACACCTGAACACCACCTGTGGTTGGAAACTGTGACTTTTTGCTGTGAGAGGAGACCTGAGAAAGAGACACTTGCTGGGGCCACGATGTACCCGCTATTCATTCAGGTCTGCGGCTTGCATGTCACTTCCTCAAAGACGCCTTTCTGTTTCTCCGCCATCTGAATCAGGTTCCCGTCATGGCACCCTCTACTTCCTGCGTGTAGCATGGAGCCAGTTTGCAAATGCAGGCTTTGACATGCGGTTGTTTGTTTCACATGTGTTTTCTCCCACTAGACTGTAAATGCCACGAAGAAAGGGGCTATTTTGGTTTCCAATGATTGCTGTTCAGTAAACATTTGTAAAGAAAGGGAGACAAGGAGAAAGAGAGGTTGCTTGGAAACTAGTAGCATGTAGTGACTAGAGTCTCCAACCAACCCACAAAAGCCTGTTCAATCTGAGAACCTAAATGTCATCTTCTACACTGTGTTTATTAAAGAAAGGCATGAGCTGGGGTTGACTGTAGTGCCCCAGAAGCCCATCTGGCTTTCCCTCAAACACGTTCTGGGAATTTCCCAACTTCCCAAGTGGGAGAGGGTCCATTTCAGAGCAGCAGAGGCTGGAAGAGGGAGGGGGAGGGTAAGACTCTGGCAGCATTTCATCCGCTCCTGCTCCTGTCATCCCTCCCTCCAGCCCTGGCAGTGGTGTCAGGGTTTCCAGCCGCAGGGAGAAGGGAAGGGAGTCATGGAGGGATCACTTGTGTTGCTTTGGAAATCAGAGACCTGTCCTCTAACATACTCCCTTGTTGGAAACAGATGTTGTTTTGCGGGTGCCTAGTACCATGTTCCCCTTCCTTATACGCTGCTGATCCCTTGGGGGCACCATACTTTCCTCTGTGGGTAGCCTTGGTGGGATAGGAAACCCAGATGCCTGCCTCCCACTTTGGAAGATAATGGATCAAATCCTTCCCACCATGTTGTCATACAATGACACAGCTAATCAATTCTCTCCCGGATCTTGAATATTTAGTGGGCAATGTAAAGACATTTTTAAAAAAGTGACCAGAGTGAAGGGTCAGGGTGGGAGGTTGGGGGAACAGGTGGTGGGTAATGGAGAGGGCACGTTTTGCATGGAGCACTGGGTGTTGTGCAAAAAGAATGAATACTGTTACACTGAAAAAATAAATAAAATGAAGAAAGAAAAAAAAAAGTGACCAGAGGACATTCCTCCAGTAATGTGACCCTGACCACATTCCTGCTGAGTGAGTCATGACCTCTCATTTCCTGTGGAGTGACTTTACTCCTGTCTGTTTCTAAGCCTAACTCTCTAGACTCCTCTCAATTCCAATAAAATACCTTTGTCTAGAGGCCCTTGGGTGGCTTAGTCAATTAAACATCCAACTCCTGATTTCGGCTCAGGTCTTGATCTCAAGGTTGTGAGATCAAGGTTGTTGGGCTTTGCACTCAATGGGGAGTCTTCTTGAGATTCTCTCCCTCTCCTTCTGCCCTCCCCCAACTCGTGCTCTCTAAATACATACATACATACATACATACGATCCTTAAAGTACCTTTTGTCTAAATTATCGGGGTCAGAGGTTTTATATACAACAAAAGAGTCTAGATGGATTTCCTGAGGCCTGATCAACTCATTCATTGCAGCTTCATATTCATTTTCATTCATTCCAAATACCATTAATGGAAGTCCCTTATGGCTCATGCACCATGCCAGTTGTTGGGTGTACAAAAATAGGATTCAGGCCCAGGCTTAAGAGGATACACTCTGCTTAAGGAGACAGAGGATTAAATCAACAATTAAAATTGAGGTGACTCGATCTATGGCAGAGAGTCCTGAGAAGATGAGGACCTGAACTTCTTCCCTCCCTTCAATCTCTCGCCATGGTCAATTCTAATGGCCTCAGGGGCCTCTGAACAGGAGGTGCAAGTGAGGATTTGAGTATCACAGAGCAGCCATTGAGAGAACTGATGCAAGCATTCTCCATAATGGGCTGTACTGGAGCCAGAGCTCAGAGCTCCAGGCTGAGCTCATAAGCAGAGGATCACAGTAAGAGTTGGAGCCCCCAGGGAAGTTGCCTCCGTTTCCTGGCCCTAAAAGGCCAAGAAGAACCAGGACTAGTAAACAGAGTATCCCCTGCTCCAGAAGATGGGAGAGAATGACAAAATTAGGGAGCAAAGAGGCTTCTTCCATGGCCCTGGCAATCTACTAGTTTGCATACACTGCCCTAGCTCATGGTGAGGACAGCATTGTCTTCTGCCATGGCTGGGGCTGCTGCCATGTGAGGGGCTTACACAAGCAGACCTCATCCTTAGAAAGCTGAAATGTCTCTCCTCTGGCTGCCAGAGTGAACTACCCATCAGAGGAAACTGAACAATGCACTAAAACAGAGTTTCCAAAGAATGCCACCTTCTTGAATATAGAAATAATGAGTACTCAAGGAGGTTCAAGTTCACACAGCAACAGCAGCAGCAACGACCAAATGGTCTTCTGGAACTTAAAAAAAAAATCTCAGAAGATTGAGGAGAGAAATCACATAGAGGGTGGTCACTGTTGAGAACCAAATAAGTGGCTTAGATGGTCAAATATAAGAAACATTTCAAAGCACAGAGAAAAAAAATAGAGAGATGGAAATTGTGAAGGAAAACATAGGAGACATGGTGAACTATTTAGGAAAATTAAAATATCCCAGAAGAAGAAAAAGGACACATAATAAATATGGCCTCTTGGAGTTGTGTCAGAACTGAAGAAAAAGGGATCCACCAAGAATATCCTAGTAACATTCCAAACGTTAGGTAAGAAAAAGAGGCTGCCAAGCATTCAGATAAAAGGAACATAAGCTCCACAAGGGCAATATAATCAGAATGGCACCAGCTTTCTTTACCGCAACCTTGGAAGGGGAAAAACAGTACAAGAACATCCACAGACACTGAGACGACAACCAAGACCCTAAAATCCAACCAAGGTTATTCCCTGACTAGAATGAAAGATAAATGCATGGAAACATGCCAGAAATCAAGGAGGGCATCACCCCAATAGCTCACCTTGAGGAAGGAGTCCAGGGAGGATATCCAGATGCAAAAGAATAAAGCCAGACCCTTATTACCCTGCAAAAATTAACTCATAATGGGTCATAGACCTAAGTAAGAGTGACAATTATAAAACTCTTAGAAGAAAACTTAGGAGTAAGTCTTCATGACCTTGGGTGAAGCAATGGCTTCTTAGATAGATCACCAAAATCACAAATAACAAATAAAAATGGAGAAAAATTCAACTTCATCAAAATAAAAAGCATTTGTGGGGTGCCTGGGTGGTTCAGTTGGTTAAGTGTCTGACTCTTGATTTCAGCTCAGGTCATGATCTCAGGGTCATGGAATGGAGTCCCTCACCTGGCTCTACACTGGGCATGGAGCCTGCTTAAAAGCTCTCTCTCTCTCTCTCTCTCTCCCTCTGTTCCCAACCCTCCACTTGTGAGCGAGCTCTCTCTCAAAAAAAAAAAAAAATTAGGGTTTGCCTGGGAGGTTCATTAAGTTAAGCATCTGACTTCCGCTCAGGTCATGATCTCAGGGTCCTGGGATTGAGCACCATCATGGGTTCTGCAGTCAGCAGGGGGCCTGCTAGTCCCTCTCCCTCTGCCCCTCCCCCCACTGGTACGTTACCTCTCTCTCTCTCATATAAATAAAATATTTTTAAAGATTTTATTTATTTATTTGACACAGAGAGCGTGATCACTAGTAGACAGAGAAGCAGGCAGAGAGAGAGGGGGAAGCAGGCTCCCTGCTGAGCAGAGAGCCCGATGAAGAGCACTGAGCCACCCAGGCTTCCTTCAAATAAATGAAATCTTAAAAAAAAAATGTTATGCTTCAAAGGACACCATCAGAAAAGTGAAAAGATGACTCATAGAATAGGAGAAAGTATTTGCTAATCATATATTGGACAAGAGACCTGTATCCAGAATGTAAAAAGAATTCTTTTCAATTCAATATTAAAAAGGCAACTCAATGTTTAAAATGTAGGCAAAGGGGGCGCCTGGGTGGCTCAGTGGATTAAGCTGCTGCCTTCGGCTCAGGTCATGATCTCACGGTCCTGGGATCGAGCCCCGCTTCGGGCTCTCTGCTCTGCAGGGAGACTGCTTCCTCCTCTCACTCTGCCTGCCTCTCTGCCTACTTGTGATCTCTCTCTCTGTCAAATAAATGAATAAAATCTTTAAAAAAAATAAAAAAAATAAAATGTAGGCAAAGGATCCGAGTAGAAACTTCTCCAAAGAAAATATACAAATGGCCAATAAGCACATGGAAAGAGCTCAACATCATTAGTCTTTAGAGAAATGCAAACCAAAACAACAATGAGATACCACTTCAACACCCACAGGATGGCTAAAATAAAATAAAATAAAACAAAACATATAATAGGGAGTGTGGAGGAGGAGGAGGAATTGTTCCCTTCTATGTTGCTGATAGGAGTGGGAAACGGTGTGGCTGCTTTGGAAGGTTCCTCAAAATGTTAAACATGGAGATACCATATGACCCAGTGTTTACTCCTAGGTATAGACCCCGAAGTAGTGGAAATATTTATCTACACAAAATCCTATACGTGAATGCTCATACCAGTGTTAATTACAACAGTCAAAAAGTTGGAAGAACTATAAGTTGGAAGAACCTTAAAAACATGATGCTAAGTGAAAGACGCCAGCCACAAAAGACCATACATTATATAATTCCATTTGTATGAAATGTCCGATTGGCAATTCTGTAGAAAATGAAAACATGTTAGCAATTGTCTGGGGCTGGGGGAGCAGCAGGGATGGGATCAGGGGTGATGGCGATGGGTGAGGAGTACAGAGTATGGGGTTCCTTTCGGGGGTGGCGGTGGTGAAATGTTCTAAGTCATACTTAGTGATGGTTGCATGACTGAATATACTGAAAACCACTGGGATGTATACTTCATGTGAATTATATTTCAACTAAGATGTTTTTAACAATTAAATTAAAAATTAATGTCTTTAGTCACACTAGCCACATTTTTAAAAAATCAGGGGATGGGGACTTTAAGCAAATGACTAATGAACTGAAACTGGCACTTTTGAGACGAAAGAGAGAGATATGAGAAGAAACAGTGATGGGCATGAGCTGGGCCATGCCATGTGAACAATGGACTCTCAGTGGGTACTAGTGAACTGTCTATGAATGTGAAATAGATGTATTTTAAAAGGTCTCTTGAAACAGAAGGCATATATTAGAGGAAAATTGTCTGAACTAAAAGTACTTAAAGCCCCAGAAGTGGCAAAGCCCAACAGCTGAGGAAGAAGAGGAAGACGTAAGTTTTCCTGAGTTCTCCCCTTATTAGGGCAGAGTAAAGCTGGGGGAAAAGTGTCTTGGGGGGAAATGTGTGACTTAGTGGAGCGAACAGTTGGTATGTTGTTTTCAAATAATGCAAGAAGCATATGTGTTTGATCTCTAACATACAGAGACTGAATCATGCATCAATAAAAGGGAAAGCAAGGTAAAGCTTCTGAATTAACAAGGAAGATGGAGCGGGAAAAGGAGTCAAGAGCTGTGTGAACACACCAGCAAATACAAGAAAAGAAATAACAACGTAAAAGCGGGTTTTTTGTTTGTTTGTTTGTTTGTTTGTTTGTTTTAGCAGAACTGGTTTTGTCTCATGTTTTCTTGAGGTTACACAGGGATTATGGGTTTTTGGAAAGAAAAACCACAGAAGCGAAATTCCCTGTCATCACACCCCATCAGGTGACAGATGACATGCACACAACATCACTGGTGACATGAATTTTCATCACTTGGTCAGGTAGCGTTGGCCAGGTTTCAGGCATAACTATAAAATATTTTCTTTCCTTGTTTGGAAAGAATATTGTTTGGAAGCCAGCCGGTAGGTGTCTGACTCCCAGTGGGGTGGGGATGAGGGGGTGCGATGGGGGTGCCCTTCCAGGATGGAATTAAGCTCCACCTGCTGGACCAGGGAGCATCTACATATATTTGGTTTTGGGTTTTTGTTTTTTTTGTTTTTCATTTTATTTTATTTTATTTCTTTTCAGTGTTCCAAAATTCATTGTTTATACAGCACACCCAGTGCTCCATGCAATACATGCCCTCCATAATACCCACCACCAGGCTCACCCAATCCCCCTCCCCTCTCCAAAACCCTCAGTTTGTTTTTCAGAGTCCACAGTCTCTCATGATTTGTCTCCCTCTCCAATTCCCCCATGATTTGTCCCTTCTCTCCATCTCCCAATGTCCTCTGTGTTATTCCTCATGCTCCACAAGTAAGTGAAACCATATTATAATTGACTGTTTCTGCTTGACTAATTTCACTCAGCATAATCTCTTCCAGTCCCATCCATGTTGATACAAAAGTTGGGTATTCATCCTTTCTGATGGAAGCATAATATTCCATTGTATATACGGACCATATCTTCCTTATCCATTCATCCATTGAAGGGCATCTTGGTTCTTTCCATAGTTTGGTGACCTTAGCCATTGCTGCTATGAACATTGGGGAACTGATGGCCCTTCTTTTCACTACATCTGTATCTTTGGGGTAAATACCCAGTAGTGTAACTGCAGGGTCATAAGGAACCTCTATAATTCTAGAATGAAGATTTGTCTCTTCTCTCCCCTATGAAATAAATTTTTTAAAAAGCATAAACATGAGAGGAATAAAGTCCAGTATATCAGTCATTCCAATAAATGTTAAATAACTAAATTCCCATTAAAAAGCAGAGACTGTTCAGTGGGTGGTAGAGGAAAAGGGGAACAAGACTAGACATATGCTATTTACTATAAACATATTTAAAAGAAAGCAAACATATTAATTAATTAATTAAAGACACAGGCACCAAAAAACTACTTTTTTAAAAGCAGGAGCTAACCACATCACTTGGCATCAGGGAAATACAAATCAAAACCACAATGAGATATCACCTCACACCAGTCAGAATGGCTAAAATTAACAAGTCAGGAAATGACGGATGCTGGCGAGGATGTGGAGAAAGGGGAATTCCCCTACACTTTTGGTGGGAATGCAATCTGGTGCAGCCACTCTGGAAAACACTATGGAGGTTCCTCAAAAAGTTGAAAATAGAACTACCCTATAACTCAGGAATCGCACTACTGGGTATTTCCCTAAGGATACAAATGTAGTGATCCGAAGGGGCACGTGCACCTGAATGTTTATAGCAGCAATGTCCACAGTAGCCAAACTATGGAAAGAACCTAGATGTCCATCAACAGATGAATGGATAAAGAAGATGTGGTATATATACACAATGGAATACTATGCAGCCATCCAAAGAAATGAAATCTTGCCATTTGCAACGATGTGGATGGAACTAGAGGGTACTATGCTGAGTGAAATAAGTCAATCAGAGAAAGACAATTATCATATGATCTCCCTGATATGAGAAATTTGAGAGGCAAAATGGGGGGTTTGGGGTGTAGGGAAGGAAAAAAATGAAACAAGATGGGATTGGGAGGGAAACAAACCATAGGAGACTCTTAATCTCACAAAACAAACTGAGGGTTGCCAGGGGGAGGGGGGTATGGAGATGATGGCTGGGTTATGGACATTGGGGAGCGCATGTGCTATGGTGAGTGCTGTGAAGTGTGTAAGCCTGATGATTCACAGACCTGTACTCCTGGGGCAAATAATACATTATATGTTAATTTGAAAAATTTTTTTGAAAAGCAGGAGCTAAGATCAACAAAAATTTAAATTTAAACAGATTAACAGCATAAAGGGAAACATTATGTATTGAGACAAGGCATAAGGCAAAATTTTGGAAGACAATATGACTCATAACCCTGTGTGCTTAAAGTAACTATGGCACCTAAATACTTAAGGAAAAAACTATTAGAAATGTTAAGGAGAACTTAAAATTTCAAATATAGTGAGAGACTTCATTACACCTCTTTTATATTTAGATAGATCCAATAGACAAAAAAAAGACAACCAATAAATCAGTAGAAATTATATCATAGATATATAATTATCTATAGTTATGCAGATAATGGATAACATAAAACAAACCATTAACTATTTTAGGTTATTTTTCATTTACAATGGGAACAAAAATTATAGAATACTTAAGAAATTTAACAACAAAAGCATAAGACTGATACGAAGAAAATATAAAATCTTAAAGATATAAAACAATGTGGGGAAAATACAAAAGTATACCATAATTCAGTCTTAAAACTTGGCATCAAAAACAGTCAGTATTCCTGAAATCATTTCCTAAAATTTTCCAATTAAAATTTCAATTAGTATTTTTAACTGGGTAAAATGATCTTAAAACTTATGTAAAAGAAAAACATGACCAAGTACAGCCTAAGGACAACATCTTGACTTACCAGATAACAAAATATATGATAAGGCCATTGTAGTCAAACTAATAATCTATTTCCATGAGATGAGGAAAATAGATCAGAACAAAATGTAAAACCCAGAAATAGATCTCAGTGTATATGATAATCCATTTTATGACAATGGGAAAATCATGGATAATTTAATCATTATTGTTGGCCCCACTAATTATCGATCTGGAAGAAAAACTTTGTATATCTGTCTTAAGACTTATAGTAAAATAAAGTTCACAATGCTTCAATATTTAAATGCAAAAATAATAAATAGATGATTAAAATTTTGCCTAAACTCTAGATGATTACATAAACAATCTAGGGAAAGGAAAGACCTTTTCTGTTTTTTGTTGTTTTCTTTTAAGGAAAGACCAAGACTGAAAACCTTGAAGCTGTAAGGAAGAGATAAGCATATTTTCCGCTATTATTTTATTTGACAGATATTTATTGTGTGCAATCCAGTTCCCAGGATTCTCTACACACTCAAGACAAAGTCTCTGCTCTTACAGAGCTCTCATCTTGGAAGGGGAGCATAATAAACAAATGGATGCATAAGTAGCAAACCCAGTGATGGGAAGTACCATGAAGTACCATGAACAAAGCTGAGTGTGCGGGTAGAGTGGCAGGGCTGTTCCTGTGTGTAGGATGGTGTGATAGCCTTGGTGGCAGCCTCTCAGGTCTTTCTTCAAGAGAAAACCTGCTTCAGGCAGGGCTGTTGATACCATCAGTGGCTGCCATACCTTCAGGATCCCCTGCAGTACTCATGTCAAGGCCACTAGCTTCGCAAGCTCCTCCCAGCCATACCTGGACATGGTGTGGTGTGGCTGCAACAGCTGGGACCTTCCTGACCCCCACAGTACCCTTCTCCTAGACAGTCCTTTTTCTTGGAGCTCCCCAAGGCCTGGCTAAGATGTTCTCAGAGCTGTATTGTCTTCTGGAGATCTTCCAACCCCATCCTCCGTTCTTCCCTCTCTCTTAACACCGCTGTCCTACCTGCACTCCTACCTGAAACCTATTTCTGCCCACTGCTGCTCTTCCCTCTCTGCATCTCTCATACTTCTACTTCCGTCTTGACCTTTGCTTCCTGGTGGTCCCCAAATGACACACAGGGTCATAGAAGAACTCATTTTTAAAGGAAAAAATGCATGACCAAAGTCCGGAAAGAATTGAGGTAGAAAGCCAAGAGGATATCAGGTGGAAGAAACACCCAGGGGGAGGGAACAGCAAGTGCAAGTCTCTAAGGTAGAAACATAGTGGTCATGTGAAATAGATTGGATTATTGTCCCCAGTTCCTCAGCCTTGGTCTCTCAAGTGACCTTGTGGTACTTACCAGAAAATAGAGAATACATTTCCACTCACGGGCTTTGGGTTTGATAGTATGATCTACTTGGCCAACAGATTGTTAGAGGATCACCTTAGCAGAGGATTTTTTTTAGCAGAGGTTTTAAATGCACTTACAGAGATATGGCTGGACCTCTTACGCTTCTGTGGTCACTGTAAAAGGAAGACGCATGAGCAGCCACCTGTCCTAGAAATACTGAATATGCACATAGCAGGTCTACACTCAACCCAAAGTGTGGATCCAGCCTAGCCCGGGTGAGCTTGGCTTAACCTCTGAATAAGAAAAATAAGTGTTTTATAAGCCCCTGAGATTTGGAGGTTGCCTGGTACATCAGGTTTTGGGGGAATATCTGATACCTGGTTAAGTAATGGCAAGGAGGTTCATGTGACTGCTGCATGCTGAGCGGGGGATGGCAGTAGGAGACGTAGCAAAGAGCCTAACCTTGAAAGCCTCATAGACCAGAGTCTTTGGCTCCTACTCTGAGTGAGATGGGAAGCCATTGGAAGTTTGAGACAAAGGGTGATGGTATTATTGACATTATAGAAGGATCACCATTGAAATGGCTTATGGAAGAAAAAAGGATACTGTTAAGTGAAGTCAGTAGGTGTCATATTAGTTTGCTAGAGCTTCTGTAAGAAGCATCACAAACTGGGTGGGTATTTTTTTATTATTTTTTTAAACCTGGGTGGTTTACAGCATAATTTATTATCCCACAGTGCTGAAGGCTAGAAGTCTGAAATCAAAGTTGACCTCTTTCTGGAGGCCATGAGGGAGGGATCTGCTCCAAGCCTCTCTCCTTGCATGTTACAACTCTCTTCTTCCTGGGTCTTCATAAAGTTTTCCCTCTGTATGTTTCTGTGTCCAAATTTCCTCTTATTATAAAGACACCAGTCATGTTGGATTAGGGCCCACACCAATGACCCCATTTTAATTTGATTACCCCTGAAAAAAATACTATCTCCAAATAAGGTCATGCATGTTCTGAGGTACTGAGGTTAGGAATCCAACAAACTGTTTTTGGAGAGACACAATTCAACCCATAACAGCTGTACAATAAATCTGGGGGGAATTTGCAACTCAGAGAATAAACAGAATTAACATCCATATTATAAAAGGAGCTCTTATAAATTAATAGGAGCGAGTCTGACAAGCCAACTGAAAAGTGGGCAGTAGACATGAAGAGGCAAACTAAATGGAGCAGAACAGCAAACCCAAATGGCCACAAAGGTTATAAACAAATGCTCGAGCTTGCTAGTAGTGAAGAAATATAAAGTGACAATGAAAAATCACTTTCCACCTATCAGAGTGGCTAAAAATAAGAATGCTGATGATATCCGCAATTGGCAGAGATACAGAGAAAAGAGTACCCCCACATACCAGTGGAGGAAACAAACCACTGCAGCCTTTTACACAAGCAATCTGGAAACTTGTACTAACCTTGGAAAGGGTGAACAATTTCTGAGGAATCGGCATCAGAGTATACGCAAACTCTATTTCCCAGAAAAACAAGGATAACTTGTTTAAAAAATTATATTTTAAAATACCAACATTTTAGAGTCTCTAGAAATGGTCCTAAGGGCATAGAGCAAAGAAGAACTTGTTTAAGAAAATCCATTTAATTTTGGTACGAAAAGCAAGAATCGACACCACTTATGAGACAGCTTGTTCCTTCTCTCCCCTTGCCCCCAGTTCACTGTGATGGAAGTTTCATTTCAGGCAAGTGTGGTCAGGAGAATGAGGTTCTCTCTCCCTTAACCTCTCCGTCAAGGGTCTGGTATCAATCCAGGAGGAGCAAGCTGTCATTTCACATTCCTGTCCACTACTCTCCCCCAGTCTATATTACAGAGGTTAATCTAGGCAGGCAAAACCAAGAAGTCAGAGGCTCCATTTCTCCCCCCGCCTATACTCAAATGCTGAAGGCTCTACCCTATATGCCGCTGGATGAGAATAATTGAGGACTACCACCCCAGCTCACTTGTTGGGTATAGGTTCTACCAGGAGAGGCAAGCTAAGAAGACCAGAAGCTACCACCTCTGACCAATGGCCTGTTTGTAAAGCAGGAGTCATTCCAAGAGAAGCAGGCTACATTCCTGTATCCAGCTCCAAAAAATCAACAGAGATTTTGCCCAGGAAAAAAGGTATGTCATGAAACAGAAAGCTCTGAAGCTCTCCACAAGGGAACTGATATGCAGACTTATAACAAGAGAAGAGATTGCTTTACTAATTGAAAAAAAATCCCACAAAGAAAAGCCTAGACCCGGATAGCTTTAATGGTGAATTCTACCAATCATTTAAAGAATTCTTCACAAGCTCTTCCACAAACTCAAAGAAGAGAGAAACTTTCCCAATTTATTCTATGAGTCTCTATACCAATAGCAGTCAAAGATATCACAAAAAAACTATAGACTAATTTATCTTAGGAATATAGATGTAAAGTTCCCCAACAAAATACTAGCACATCAAATCTAACAACATGTAAAAAGGATCATATACTATGATAAAGTGGGATTTATCCCGGAATGAAAGGTTAGCTAATATCCAAAGATTAACTAATGTAATACACCATACCAACAGAATAAAGGACAAAAAATCATGTGTTCCTCTAAACAGATTTAGAGAAAGGCATTTGAAAATGTCCAACACACATTTATAATTTTAAAAAACTCAGGAGCGCCTGGGTGGCCCAGTCGTTAAGCCTCTGCCTTCAGCTCAGGTCATAATCCCAGGATCCTGGGATCGAGCCCTGCATTTGGGCTCCCTGCTTGGCGGGAAGCCTGCTTCTCCCTCTCCCGCTCCCCCTGCTTGTGTTCCCTCTCTCACTGTGTCTCTCTCTGTCAAATAAATAAAAAAATAAACAAAATCTTTTAAAAAAATACTCAATGAATTTGGAATAGAAGATAACTTTCCCAGTCTGATAAACAGCACTTATGTAAAACTCACAGCTAACGTCATACCTAATAGGGAAGGACTGAAAACTTTCTCCCTAAGATCAAGAACAACACAATTGCCCATTCTCACCACCTAAGATCAAGAACAACACAATTGCCCATTCTCACCACTTTTATTCAATATGGTACTGGAGGTCCTGGTCAGTGCAATTAAGCAACCAATAAAAGGCAACCACCCTGAAAAAGAAGGCATAAAACTATCTCTTTTCACAGGTAATATGATGTTATACATAGAAATTCCTAAAGAATCAAGACACACCGCCCCACCCCCCCACCCGCCACACACACAAACCTAGAGATAATGAGTGAATTCAGCAAAGGTTCAGGATACCAGATTGACCCATAAAAATAATTTGTATGTCTATACATTAGTAATGAGCAATCAAAAAAATTTAAGAAAATAGTTCCACTTTCCACTTTGGAAACAGTTTAGCAGTTCCTGAAACAATTAACATATACTTACCATAGGACCCAGCAATGCCACTCCTTGCTGTATGTGATGGTTAATGTTATGTGTCAGCTTGACTGGGCCGCCCAGATGGCCACTTAAACATTATTTCTGGATATTTCCAGAAAGGGTTTTTCCAGAAAAGATTGGCATTTGAGTTGGTGGACAGAGTGAAGCCAAGGGTCCTTCCCAATGCAGGTGGGTATCGCTCAATTCATTGAGGACCTGAGTAGAAAGAAAAAGCCAAAGAAGGCTGACTTTGCTCTGTGTCTGAGTGTTTGAGCTGGGGCATCAGTCTCCTGCCCTTGGTGCCCTTGCTTGTCAGGCCTTCAAACTGAAATCTGTACCATTAGCTCTCCGGCTTAGGTCTTCAGTCTACCACTGGCTCTACTGGGACTCCAGCTGGCAGAAAGCTGATCATGGGACTTCTCGGCCTCCATAATTACATAAGCCAACAACATCAGATAAATCTCTTCATTTATATCTTGATTCTGTTTCTTTGGAGAAGCTTGACTAATACAGTACGTACCCCCAGAGAATTGAAAATAGAGAAACAAATACATGTACACCATGTTCAAAATAGTACTATTTACAGTAGCCAAAATGTAGAAGCAGTCCAAAGGACCACTAAGGGGTGAATGGACAAACAGAACGTGGTAGAGCCAATATAGTTGAATATGATTCAGCCATGGAAAGGAGTAAGGTACTAGTACTTCCTACAGTGGAGCCTTGAAAACGTTATGCTAAGCAAAAGAAGCCAACCATAACAGACCACATATTGCAGAATTCCATTTCTCTAAAATGCTCAGGATAGGGAAATCTATAGTGACAGAAAGTAGATTAGTGGTTGCCTAAAGATGGAAGGTTGGTGAGAAGTGAAAAGTGACCACTATTGAGTCTGGGGTTTTTTTGCAAGGAGATAAAAATGTTCTGATACGGGTTGTGATGACTGCACAACACTGTAAATATTCTAACAACCATTGAATTGGTTTCCTCAGAAATACAATTCCCCGGACATAAGAATACACACCCAGGGATTCTTATTGCAACATTGTTCACACCAACACTACATCAATTACAATTAGAATTACAATTAAAAGCATGAAAACAAAGTGACTGTTCATCTATAGGGGGTTGTGTGCATTAGTATAATACACTCATGCCATGAAATATGGCGCAGACATTACCAAACATGAATTCATTCCCTAACAATGGCCTTGAAAGGATTTCCATTAGTTTTTATGAGCGAACAAGACAAATGGAATAACTGTGTCTATAATGGGATCACATTTTTGTAAAATAAGTAATGACCCAAAAACTTGTTTCCTATGCATATATTTGTGTACACACAGACACACAGAGTACCTGATCATCTCAGCAGAAGTGTGATCATGGCAGAAGTGTGCAAAAATGCCCCAGGAGTGGGTGGGTCATTGGAGCTATGGAAGAAAATGATATTGCTTGGGTTTCCCAATCAGATACTGAAATCAGCGACATGTCTGACACCTGAGCTTATGGACAGGACATTTTGAAACTACTGAAACATAAGATCTGTATAACTGACATGCATGTTCCACAGGATCCAGTCCCTGCCAATTTCTAGCTGTGTTGTTTGGGGCACATTACTTCTCTCTGTGCTCAGCTTGCTCAGTTAAAGGGGAGATATTAAGATCTGCTTCAGAGAGTGGGGGTGAGAGCTGAAAAAGTTAGTGTGTATTAACATACGCATCCTGTTGTTTGCTATTTATTATTATCTGTATTACTTGTTCTTCACTGCAAATTTTGTACAAAACCACAGCCTGTTCCTGCTCAGGAAGTACAATATGGTTGTTTTTCTTCTTGTTGGCTTTTTCTTCCTCTTCTCCCCACCTTCTTCCTGTAATGGAAGGACGTGTACTCCTGGCCTGCTCTGTGGTCACTCTGAAGTCATGGCAACACTGAACGGAGAAATAGGCCAAGCGTCAGGCAAGGCCAAGTGATAATATAAATGGACTTAGCAGACTAGAAATATGGACAGCACCCAATGAAATGAGAGTCATCTTGGGAGGCAAATGCAAATGACTTTATCCAAGAGGAAATAGTTCAATGCAAAGTCAGTCTGAAAGGGAAGAAGAGTGTCTCTCAGGGAGATGGACACAAGGAGCAGGAAGGGAAAGGACTCTGATGGGGCTATGGCAGCATCCCTACTCTGCACATCATGACCCCAGGGAAAGAAGATAATTCCTCATGAGACACCCCCTGATAAATATGTCCTCATCCTATGGACTATTTATTTTGCTTCTTTTGGATTTTCCAACTCAAATAGAGACCAGTGGTCAAGTGGTTGATGTGATTTGTTCACCAAAAATATTTTTGTCGGTTGCATTAGTCATTCTTTTGGCAGGTTTAACAACCAAATTAGAACCATCTCAGTCTGAACCACTGCTGGGTACTGTGCCCTCATGGCAAGCACAAATACCAAATCTAGTACAGAGGCGGGTCTCAGTTACACTATATAGACAGAGCCTGGGGCTCCAAAGCTAATGCCCCAAAATATACTTGGCACAGAGCTGGTGCTAGGTGCTGGGAGGTCACTGCTGTGGCTGTATCTCCCCATGGATTTCAGCTGGAGCCTGCCTCTCTTCTCCTGGTGGGGCACGTCGTCTCAGGAGGCTTTGTGTCTATGGACAGGAGAAACAGACTGCTCTTAAGAACTAAGTATGAAGGGGCGCCTGGGTGGCTCAGTGGGTTAAGCTGCTGCCTTCGGCTCGGGTCATGATCTCAGGGTTCTGGGATCGAGTCCCGCATCGGGCTCTCTGCTCTGCAGGGAGCCTGCTTCCTCCTCTCTCTCTGCCTGCCTCTCTGCCTACTTGTGATCTCTCTCTCTGTCAAATAAATAAATAAAATCTTTAAAAAAAAAAAGAACTAAGTATGAAGCATTAGAGGGCAACTGACAGATTAAGCTGGGAGAGAACCCACTCATTGTCCGTTCAGCAAATGCTTCTGTAGTTCTCTCCCAAAGCACCAGACACAACGGGTTGCAAAGAAGAGATAGCATGGTTCCTTGTCTTGATGAGTTTACACACCAGCAGGAGAGACAGAACGGGATGTAAATAAATATCAGACTAAAATGCAGGCTTAAATCAAATATAATGAGGAGAGAAAATATGAAGACATTACTTCCAGCTCGGAAAGATCTCAAGAGAGCTTAGTGAGAGAGAAGTGCCCTTCTCAAGGCCCAGAAAGAGAAGTGCCTTTCTCAACTCCCAGAAGGAGTTCAGTAAATGAACATGTTGGGGAAGCAGGAACACAGAGATGCCAACATTTCAGGATGAGGAATCATGGGTATACAGGCTGAGGGAAGAAGGGGGCTTCCCTGGAGAGTGGGGAGTTGTGCTGGAGTGATGAGTCTGGGAGTGGAGAGAGAAATTCCAGAAAGGAAGACATGGAGACAAGGCTTGGTAGATAGAAGCCCAATCCTATGGGGCCTTGCTTATCTGGTTAAGGAATCTGGACTTTGCTTTGCAGGCAAAAGAGAACCAGTGAAGTTTTCTGGTCAGGGGAGTGACATGCTTGTTGCTGTGCACAAGATAGATTCCTCTGGAAAGAATGGGCAGTAGAAGAGATTAGTAGAAGTGGCAGTGAGAAGAACAAGGAGGAAATTGTACAATCCTCAAGTTATATTGACTAAGGTCTCAGCCAGGGCTGCAGCAGTGGGGATAGAAGGGAGGGACTGAATGAGCTCAGGGGGATGACAGCTTCTCACAAGGATAAGAATGGATCCGTATCTGTCTTGCCTCTAACTATGACAACTTGGACTAGTCCCCTAGCCTTTCTTGCATTGGTTTTTTTCCTCTGCATATTGGGGACTATAACTCTGGCATCCGATACAATCGGCAGAGACTGGGGAAAATAAGACGCATTCAACCTCATGAACTGTTTACAGCTCCCTGGAGTAAAGGGGCCCTAAATCTACAACAATCTTAGCAAAGAAAGCCAATTGTTTTAGAGCAATAGGATTAATGGGTGGTACTTTTCAGTCCCTACAACCTTCTTGTGGTCGAGCTGACTAAAGAAACTTTTCCTTCTCAAGGTTGAAAACAAAAAATCTGAAGGAGAAAAATCATACGATCATGTGAACTGACACAAATCAAGTGTTTGTTAAGTTAAGGGAAGTGTTTTGTTAAGTTTGTTAACTTCAACTCACATATACCAGTATGTTTTTCAAGAGGCAACTTCTCTGCGTGACTTTCACTCAGCATAATCTCCTCCAGTCCCGTCCATGTTGATATAAAGTTGGGTAATCATCCTTTTGGATGGCTGTGTGATATTCCATTGTTTATATGGACCACATCTTCTTTATCCATTCGTCTGTTGAAGGGCATATTAGCCTGGTGCTGGGTAATAAGGAGGGCACGTATTGCATGGAGCCCTGAGTGTGGTGCATAAACAATGAATTTTGGGACACTGAAAAAATAATTTTTTTTTAAAGTGTAAATGGATGTTGGGAAGACTTGGTTGGCAGGTGTCTCCATCTCCATCCATCTAGAATGAGGATGAGTAGGGCCACATCTGATGGGCTGTCAGAAAGAAAGTGATTAAGCCTCTTGCCACTATGGATGCTATGCATGTGCTTAATGATAACAAATGAGATCCAGCTCAGCCGGCAGCTGCAGAAAAGGAGCCAGCAGGGTTGGGGTGGAAACCAAGCAGCAATCCATCTTACAGCCTAAGAGTTCCCTCAAGTCTGTTTTAGTACATGAAATGCCCAGACTGACTCAGGCACTTTTCAAGTTGCAAAACTTGCTCTCATGCTCAGCAGATATATTCGAAGCTGTTTTATGACCAACAGTTAAACAGGAGGAAATTAAGGGAGAAAAATCAAGGATACAGCTTCATGCATAAAACCCAGCCACACAATTAACAGAGCCCACGTTAATCACACGTCGGTTAGGCCTCAGTGGTTTGATGGTTTTTCATTGGCAGAAATACGCAAATCCTGATAGGCAAAAAGGGTTGATGCCAACATAACTGAAAAACCTAAACCTGGGGGCTCTATCATTAACTAATCAAGTAATCACTCTTTGTGGTATTTGTGTGATATTTGGTAATTGAGTTTTTTAGTGTTTCTCTCCCTTTAGCCCCAACTCTTTATCATACCCAGCCTTCCTTTATCTAGATGGTCCAGTGGAAGATGAGATGTGTTTTTAATAATAATAAAACACTTGTATTTGTAGATCACTTCGTACTTTATAAAATGGCTCACTAGAGTCTTCCAGCAGCCTTCGAAGATAAGCAAGACAAATATTATTCTCCCAAGTAACTACCAGAGTGTCAGGGTTGGAGTCTGGCTTGAAAAATACCAGCAGAACCCAATTCTCTTGCAAGCAAGTAAGATATCTTCTCGTTCTGCTGGTGGAATATTCTGGAACCTTGGTTCAGGGTGAGGCACAGACAGGTGGAGCCTCTTAGAACAGAACCACCCTCAGTACTTGTAGTCCAGGGTCCCAAGGAAATGCTACACAAGAGGAAAGGGATGAAATATCCCTGGGCTTGAACAGAAATATCTCAGGCCAGCGAGCAATAATTTCATAGACAAGGAAGAAAAACAATCACGTAGAAAATCCAGAGAGATGCATTTCATAAGATAATACAAAGCTGCTCTAGCTATCTTCCTACTTCTGGTGTGGTTAAGAATTCTTTGTACTTCCTTGAAATGTTCTATCCCGTTAGCTCTCAATCTCTTAGACCAGAAGTATCAGCATCTGCATGGCTTGAGGAAAGAGTTGAGTTCCTACAGCTGGGGGACTTCTTATGTCTTTCAGATGCATCCCTCCAAAGCTGATAAAGTAAGAAATGTACTCAGACAGTGGTTCCTTGTTTTAATAAGAAAAATAGTGGCACGTTGAATTAGTGTTTGTTACTTTTTTGCATGACCCTAAGGCCCACGCTTGGAACTACTAACCCTAAAAATGATCATTACTAAGATCATTATCTTAGTTCTGCTGGACCCCTGCTGTCATAGGAATCCTCTTCACTGCCTTTCTGAACCTGAGTCACACGTTCATAGATCCCATGTCTTCCTCTTTTTATTTGTTCTCTTGTTTTACTAGAACACATGCTGGACAACTTCCTGAGAAGCTGTTTATTTCTAAGTCCTTAAATGTCTCAAAATGTTTTAATTTATCCAATATACTTCATTGATGAGTTGGGTAGGCAACAAATTCTAGAAGGAAACCATAATACCTCAGAATTTTGAAAATTTTAATCACTCAAATTGCCTTTTACCATCCATTGTTGCTGATGGGGTATTTGGGTGATCTAGCTTGATTCTGGAAAACAGGATTGCCACATTTAGCAAGTAAAAATACAGAATACCTGATTGAATTTGCATTTCAGATAAACAAGGAAATATTGGGGACATATTTATTCTAAAAAATTATCCTCGTTTATATGACTTCAGATTTATTTGTGTGTTCTGTGTTTTATCTTTTACCTCTGTTGGAAAAGTTTTAGGACATTCTCATTATCCTTGATGTACTGGAATTTCATAGTATATTTAAAAAGATTTTTATCTATTCATTTATTTGAGAGAGTGCAAACAAGAGGGGGGAGGGACAGAGGGCTAAGCAGACACCTTGCTGAGCCGAGAGCCCAACCAGAGCTAGATCCCAGGACCCCGAGTTCACAGCCTGAGCCCGAGGCAGATGCTTAACCAGCTGAGCTACCCCGGTTCCCTTCACGTATTTCTAAGTGTGAGTCTTTAAAAGAAAAAAACTCATCATAGTAATTCTAATTGAGCCCCAAGAAAGAGGGTATGATTTTTGTTGACTTGTTTAACTGGTGAGTCACGACGGCTTCCATGCTGCAACTCTCTGTCAGCTTGGGTTTGAGGAAATGGAGCAAGAAAAAAAGTTTTATCAAACATGGAGTTTAAAAATCCTTAGAGAAAGTATTATCAAAAAAGAGGCATAGGAAGCTCCAGGGTACTCTGTAAAGGGCCTGGTCATCTAGTTAAATTATCTGGTTTGCAGCCCGGCCACCCAATCATCATGCCGCACAGCATCAGTGAACAATCTTAGGAAAGGACCCAGAATTCAGGCTGAAGAGCCTTGCTTTGTAAAAGTGACTATTCTGAACACATCCGGAATTTACCATGTAATTGCTGTGCTGTGAACATAACACAGAGATATACTATCTCCAACCGAGAAGATGATTTGCTTGTGAGATGCATATTTCCCGGGTTATCTCATAGTGAACTAGCCAGAAAGTAAGTGAAGAGGCAGAGAGATAAGAAGTAATCACTTTGGAAAGTAGTCGTAAAATCAGGCAAGGTAAAAACAGGTCAAAGAAATTAGAAGGAGAGCCATAGAGCCAAGAGAGAGGAGATTAAAAAAATAACTTCAGAATCATGACCTTAGAAATCACCTGGGCCAGTCCCTCCTCTTACCAGTGACAATACCCAGGCCGGGGTAGCAGAAGGAGCTTGTCGAGAGTCACAGAACCAGACCAGACCAGTTCCCCTGATTCCCAGTCCAGTGTTTGTTTATTCCACTCCATTGATGGTGCCGTTTGGGACCTCTTGCACAACAGCCCTATTTAATCATCTTGACAGCCTCTGAGAATGATAAACTTTCTCTGCAATGATCTGACTCAGCTCAGAGTAGCAGCTTCACCAAACACCCCATTAAAATGCAGTCAACTCCATAGGGGTGGTGGATTTCAGGGGGCTTGCAGAAGGTTCCCCTGACCAAAAATATTGCCTGCACCCACCTGCCTCTGTGTCTGGAATTAAACGTTGAAAATGTCTGTTGTAATGCAAATGACTACATTTAACATTTTCCTTCTATCTTTGTAACACCTCCTTAACAAAGATGAAGGTCTTGATGGAATGTGACATGGACAAATATGTCTTGATTGGACAGGGGTAGAATGATTAGACGATGGCCTGAAATGTATTAGGACCCATCAGGTACAAATGGCAGCAGGTGCCTACTTCACCATCATCATTTCATATCAGACAAAGCAACAGATTGCTTTGTGCTCTAATCATTTTTCTGTCATCAGATTTCACTTTTGGTGTCTGATGTCACAGTAAGATATTTTAGTAGACCTAGTTTCCTTGATTACTTGAATAATTCACATTTTGTATCTGAATATGGGATGTTTTCAACAGAACAAAGTCCCTTTAAATGGCAATTTTGATTTCAGCAACAAGAATTGCTATGTCTGGACCACATGTGAAGGTCATTTGCCTTCTTCTCCTTGTGAGCAGAAGTTAGGGAAGATGAAGATTGAAAGATGGCCACTGGTTTTCGCCAACAAAGAGCAGGTGTAATGCAGTGATATGGACCAAGGATAGATTGCCATACCTTGTTGAGAAGTGAATGCAGGTGGGGCGCCTGGGTGGCTCAATGGATTAAGCTGCTGCCTTCAGCTCAGGTCATGATCTCAGGGTCCCGGGATCGAGACCTGCTGAGCAGAGAGCCTGCTTCCCCCTCTCTCTCTGCCTGACTCTCTGCCTACTTGTGATCTCTCTCTCTGTCAAGTAAATAAAATCTTTCTTAAAAATTCTTAAAAAAAAAAAAGGAAGTGAATGCAGGTGAAAACATGGGGTAAAATAATGTAGACAGTCTTTAGAAAAGCTTGACTATGGCCACCAAGAGAAAATGTTTTATTAAAATGTTTGATATTGATTGGTTGGTTAGTTTCAAAGGTGGGAGAACTGGAGCATTTCTACTACCTTGGGAGAATGAGGTAGGGCCTCAGCTTCTTCAGCTGCATATTGCAGAAATGCCAGTACCACCATAAAAAAGTCTGTCCAAGGTCACCTAGCCTATCGGCCAAAGCATCAGGATTAAAATTTGGGTCCTTTATCAGCTTGTTCTCTTGCGTGCGTGGTGTCTCTCCATTTTGCAAATGTTGGGTTTTCAGTGGGTCATGGATATAGGTGGTTATTTCTGTGCAAATACATTTGGAAAGAGCTGTTAGGTCCTCTTGGGCATGGCAGGGACAAAGAAAGCCAATACTTGGCTAAGTAAATGCATTCCATTTGTCAGACACCAGGGTAAGCACTTTACATATGACAAGTTACTCAGTCCTCATAGCAACTACACAGAGCAAATGAAGTTACTATCCTTATTTTACAGAGAAAGACATTGAGGCTCAAAGAGATTAAGTAACTTGCCCAAGATCACACAGCTAGTAAAGTCCAAATCAAGGAGCCCATGTCTTTAACCACTAGACTATACTGTATTTCATGGGAATGCAGAGTAATACTGATTTTTATCACAAATTACCGAATAATATTTTAAAATGTCACAACTCAATTTTTTTCTAGGCACAGTCGTATTATTGTCTTATTTTACTTTATTTTACTTTCAGAGCAACCAGTTGTGAGACAGCTAAGGCAGAGAACACCATCTGCATTTGAGAGTAGGGAGACACTGAAGCATATTCTCTCCCTCTCTCTTTCCCCCTTCACCTCACCTCACCCCAACCAAACACACACACACACACACACACACACACACACACACACACACACACACACACTTCTATTAGGAAGCAATGGAACCTGGGCTGGCTCAGTGCCCAAATTTGCTGCAGAGTTGCCAGGACCCTTAAGGGAAGAGATTCAGTCCTCTGCTGTTTTTAGCAAGTAACGCCTGGTGTCCACGGTAGAAAAAATAAACCCATTCCATCAAAATGCGAGAACATAGGCCCTTGAGCTGCTTTATCAAAGAACTAGGTGAGAAGATTCATAAGTAATAACCAAGGAAATGATTCCTAGTAATAGAAACTCTTTAAAAAATAAATGTAGCATGTCTTGATCCCTTCTAGACTTCTTCCCCCTTCCAGGTGACCTACAGTCACTTGGCATCGGGGAGCTCTTTGGTAAGATGGTGATTTGCAATTAGCTTTAGGAATAAAAGAGGAAACACAAGTTGGTCCCACATGCTCTTGACACATAGCAGATTATTTAGAAAGGCAGTATTAATCAGTTATGGAAAGGAATCACTAGTGTGAAGAGGAAAAGCCAGCCCAGGTGTGATTTGTTGATAATTTGAAGGAAGGGCCATGTCTTACTTATCTTTCCACCCCCAGCAGCCAGAACAATGTTTGGTGCACAGTCAGTGCCCAATAAATTTTGCTTAATGATTGATGAACATTAGCTGGCATAATGATGGCCATGCTGCCACCATGCTTTGATTCTCAAAAACCAATGATTACGCTTATGAAATCTACTTAGTTGGGCAGAAGGAAAAATCAAAATGGCATCAAAAAAACTAAAATACCTGGCCTGAAATTCCTAGGGAATTGTCTCAACTTTTAACTTGCTTGACTGGTAGCATTCTGACCTTTATGAAAGCAATTCTATCATTGGTGGGTAAGTTTCTAGACCAACAATAAGATTCTTATATCTATGTCCAACAGCAGCATAGAACCATATTCCCATTGTAATTGTGTTTACTTGGCAAGCTTTATTTGGACCTCCAATCTGAGATGGCAGAAAAAGACATTCTTTTGCTGGAGTCCCAGTTTCAGATTCAGGAACTCCTTTTTAACCCCCTTCCAACTCTTTCTTTCCATTACCTGGTGAACCTAGTCATACTGTTCCATGCCCCAACAGAAGCCTCTTCTCTTTCTCTTTCCTGAATCTCAGGGACTCCAGTCTGACACTTTGGAATCACCCTTACTCAGTATTCCCCTCACTGTCACACACACACACACACACACACACACACACACACACACACACATCTAACAGGCTACCAGGTACCAGTGAATCTACTTAGCCATGACTTTATTTCAAGACATTATCTTTCTGAACTACTGAAAAGTGTTTCTGTGTCCCAGGGAGAAGAAAGCTATAAATGCTGTAAGTCTCTTTGCCATTTCTATGTATGGAAAATTACCTGAATTCATAGGCTTATATGTGTACTCAGGTGCCTACAACACTGGGGTAATAGATGAGAAGGTAGGAAGGGATAAAACTCTCCAAAAAGGGCACACTCATTCTTCAGGACCTTGGAGAGAACCAACAGAGGCAGCTGATGAATAGATTCGGCCAGTGCCTTCAGAACCAGCTCGTGAACAAGGCCAGTGCAGGGAAGAACTCAAGTTAGATGTCTGGTCACAGATTTTCCTTCTGGTTCTTGAAACTTTCAACCCATTCCTGTTTCACAGCTTTTGTTTCTCCTGGCTGGAACCCTTTGCTCCTGTATATTTTTATGACTCTCTCCTCCTCCCCATTCAGGTTTCAGCTCAAATGACTCTGCAGTAAAGCCTTTCTTCAATCACTCTTATCCCATTTCCTCATAACAGTGACCACTAATGGAACTCTGCTACATATTCATTTGTCTACCTGACTGTTGTCTCCCTCACTTTCACAGAAAGTAAGCTCCGTGAAAGAACAGACCATGTCTGTCATCCCTGTGGTGTTGAAAACATACCTGAGGGGCGCCTGGGTGGCTCAGTAGGTTAAAGCCTCTGCCTTCGGCTCAGGTCATGATCCCAGGGTCCTGGGATCGAGCCCCGCATCAGGCTCTCTGCTTGGCTGGGAGCCTGCTTCCTCCTCTCTCTCTCTCTGCCTGCCTCTCTGCCTACTTGTAACCTCTATCTGTCAAATAAATAAATCTTAAAAAAAAAAAAAAGAAAAGAAAACATACCTGACACCCAGAAGGCACTCTATAAATATTTGACAAATGAGCAAATGAAATAAGACAAGCAGTGAGAGCAGGCAATTAGATTTGAGGCTGAGGAGACTGTTGAGGACCTTGAACTCAACGGTTTGAGCTAATACCAGACACGTATTTTTGGGTTTGGAGAAGGAGGATCTAAGATGCCACGTGTAGGCTTGTGTTAGCATGACTCATGTAGAAACGGACATCTAACAGACTCATTGGGTGACCTGCCAATACTACATTTTTTAAAAATATTTTATTTATTTGACAGAGAGAAATCACAACTAGGCAGAGAGGCAGGCAGAGAGAGAGGAGGAAGCAGGCTCCCTGCGGAGCAGAGAGCCCGACGTGGGGCTCGATCCCAGGACCCTGGGATCATGACCTGAGCCGAAGGCAGAGGCTTTAACCCACTGAGCCACCCAGGCACCCCCCAATACTACATTTTCATTTCTAGAATAACCAACACATTTTGAGCTAATAAAAGTGAGACAATTCCATATTCTTCAAAACCAGAAGGGAATGAGGAATGTTTCCCCATTTACTTTCTCTAATTACATATTTTGATTTTCTCAGTGATATCAAGTGGAGACTGACCAGACAAATCACTGAGTGGGTTGTTGAACTACTCCATAGAGGTCAATGAATAACAACAGTTGCCCCTTGTGCACCCAAATGTTTATAGCAGCAATGTCCACAATAGCCAAACTATGGAAAGAACCTAGATGTCCATCAACAGATGAATGGATGAAGATGTGAGAGATGTGTGTGTGTGTGTGTGTGTGTGTGTATGATGGAATACTATGTAGCCATTAAAAGAAATGAACTCTTGCCATTTGCAACAATGTGGACGGAAGTAGAGGGTTTTATGCTAAGCAAAATAAGTCAATCAGAGAAAAACAGTTATCATATGATCTCTCTGATATGAGGAATTTGAGAGGTCATGGAGGGTAGTGAGAGAAAAAATGAAACAAGATGGGACCAGGGAGGGAGAGGAATCATAAGAGACTCTTAATCTTAGGAAACAAACTGAGGGTTGCTGGGGGGTGGGGGAAGGGGATAGGTGGCTGGATGATGGACACTGGGGAGGGTATGTGCTATGGTGAGTGCTGTGAATTGTGTAAGACTGATGATACCCTGAAGCAAATAATACATTATAAGTTAATAAAAATTTTTTAAAAACCTGTTGCCCCTGAACCCTTACCTTTTTTTTTTTTAAAGATTTTATTTATTTGTGAGAGAGAGCACAAGTAGGGTAGGGAGAGGGACAAGCAGACTCCCTGTTGACCAAGGAGTCCGATGTGGGACTTGATCCCAGGACACTGGGATCATGACCTGAGCTGAAGACAGACATTTAACCAACTGAGCCAGCCAGGTGCCCCATGCCTTACATTTTTTAAAGGACTTTATTTATTTGAGAGATTGTACAAGCAGAGGAGGGGGAGGGGCAGAGGGAGAAGCAGGCTCCCCGCTGAGTAGGGAGCCTGATGAGTCACTCAATTCCAGGACTCTGGGATCATGACCTGAGCCGAAGGTAGACACTTAAATGACTGAGCCGCCCAGTGACCTGCTCCTGCACCCTTATTTACAGAATTCTAAGGAAATGGTAGTATTATGGCCAAGGAGCTAGAATCCTGCCGTGTCTGCTGATGAAGAAGGAGCACACCCAGCTGGTGGGACCACCTGTCTGCCCAGGATTTGAATTTGGTTAACAGGTTTTATTTGGCCCACATAGTGGTTTTAAGTTTTTTAAATTAACCACCAGCATTTTATTTTTATTTATTTTTATTTTTATTTTTATTCAAGGAGGTTGCCCACTCAGTGTGGAGCCCGACATGGGGCCTGAACTCACAGCTGTAAGATCAAGACCTGAGATCAAGAGTTGGACACTTAACTGACTGAGCCACCCAGGTGCCCCTCACCAGCGTTTTTAAAATCTGAAGAGTTCACTTAAAATAAAGATTTCCAGCCTGTCTTAAAAAGGCAGAAGTTCAGGTGCCTGGGTGGCTCAGTCCTGGGGTGGCTGCCTTGGTCTCGGGTCATAATCCCAGGGTTCTGGGATCTAGCCCCACGTGATGATCCCTGCTCAGCAGGTAGCCTGTTTCTCCCTCTCCCACTCCCCCTGCTTATGTTCCCTCTCTCTCTGTGTCTTACTCTGTCAAATAAATAAATAAATAGAATCTTTAAAAAAAAAAAAAAGGCAGGAGTTCTAGTAATACCGGCCTTTGAATTCCCACATGACAAAAGTCGCCTGATACTGAGTAGCAGCCGTACTCTGTAAGCGGGATTCGTGGCTTCAATGCCATCAGAGTCCCCAGCACCCTCCCTTTGCACCGCTGAGTCTACTCCGCTCATTTACCTTAACTGCGTGGCCCTTGAAGGTGTTTAAAGTACAAGGATCAGATGGTTTTGGCATCGGGAACATGAGAGTGATTAAGAAGACAAAGTATCTATAAGGAATTAAGGTGTCCATTTTTCCAAAAAGGCAACAAATCCGTGATCCATTGCTATGGGCATGGACTTTGTAATACTATGCACTACACAGATATTTATGAGGACACCGTACGCTATTTTGCAGTGTCCCCTTAAGAGAAGATCCGGCGAACTCTGCATGTGCGTACATGCGTGCACAGAGGCGTGTACGCAGGAGATACTCAACAATTATTAACTGAATAAATTAATGAGGGGCTCAAGAGAGTTCATCAAAATCCTAAACCCTAGGGGCGCTTGCAAGGTTCAGTCAGTTAAGCATCTGCCTTCAGCTCAGCTCATGATTTCAGGGTCCTGGGATCGAGCCCTAAGTCAGGCTCCCTGCTCAGTGCGGAGTCTGCTTCTCCCTCTCCCTCTGCCTCTCCTTCCCTCCCCCTCCCCGCCCTTGCTCATGCTCTCTCTGTCCCTCACAAAATAAATACTCTTTTTAAAAAATCCTAAACCCTAGGGGCGCCTGGGTGGCTCAGTGGGTTAAAGCCTCTGCCTTCGGCTTAGGTCATGATCCCAGGGTCCTGGGATCGAGCCCCACGTCGGGCTCTCTGCTCCGCAGGGAGCCTGCTTCCTCCTCTCTGTCTGCCTGCTTCTCTGCCTGCTTGTGATTCCTCTCTGTCAAATAAATAAATAAAATCTATTTTAAAAAATCCTAAACCCTAAAAAACATTATGAACTACTGCTATACATCTTCCAGCTTCTGAATCCACTGTGCTGATTTTTTCCCCTCTTATTCCCCTCCCCAGATTAATCCAGAACTAAGACTAGAGATGTAAGTAAAACCCATTAATTAATTATAAAGAAGCCTCGTTGATCAATCATCTGTTAGTCTGCTTGCATTCGTGTGATGTGGCTTGATAGGGCCTTCATTACATTAGTGAAGCCAGGACTTCTTAGTTGGGAGATACAAAGTCCTGGCCTGGCTCTACCACTAACTGGTTAGGGTTCTTTGAACAAGTCACTTGACTCTGGCCAAAGTTTGGTCATTCGTGTAATTATGTGATCTCCAGGGCTCCTCTCTGCTTTACCGTCTCTGTTTGCCTGAAAAGCAGACACATACGAGGTAAGAAGCTGGGAAGACAGAGCAAACAGAGTCTAGCAAGGGAAGACCAAGAAGAGATTTTTTTTTTCTTTCCTGATAATTAAGGCAAGGAGGTCTCCAAATGCCTGGGCAGCAATCCATGGAGGACAGGAGTGGAACGTGAACTCATTAGCAGGATGTTGAGTAAAACTCAGAGAGGGAAAGAGTAATGGGAAGGGAGTTCAACTGGAGACTGAGAATTCTAAAGAAAGAATGGAAAAGTACTGCTAATTAGGTCATTTAGAAACTGAACAACTGAACGTAATTCTTGCTGAAGCAATAAGAAAACACCGAGGGGATGCATATTAGGAACAGGAATACATGCTAACAGACAAAAACAGGATCCCGAGGATCCCCCAAGTAACTCAGGAAAACAAGCCCCAGGCAAGCCAGTAGATACCAGGGAGAAAATGGCCCGTGAATTTCAGCACAGTTTTCAAAAATATACGAGGAAGCACATAGTAAGTGCTCAAAAAATATTTGCTGAATTATATTATTAAAAGGTCAGATGTGCTTTATTATGTAAGAATTCTGACATGAAAAAAATGAAAAATATGAAAAGTCTCAGAGTAATTCTTCGTTTTTACAAATCCTTTTTTTACAAAAAAAAGGATTCACTCCTGGGGCGTCTGGGTAGCTCAGTGGGCTAAGCTTCTGACTCTTAATTTTTGCCTTTGGTCATGATCTCAGGGTCGTGGCCTGGAACCCCGTGCCCCAAGTTGGGCTCCATGCTCAGTCTGCTTGGGATCCTCTCTCACCGTCTCCCTCCCCTCTGCCCCTCCCCATGCACACGCGCATGCACACACACACTCTCTCTCAAATAAATAAAGTCTTTAGTTTAAAAAAGGATTCCCTGCATGGATATTTTCTTGAAACAGAATCTTTCACCTTTAAAATGTAAAATTAAAATATTTCTACTTAAGATTTTTCATTAGCAAATAAGAGTTCAGAATCAATGCTTTATTTAATTTAGCATCCATGTTTCCTAACACAGCATCAGGCCCAGAGGGAGAGTTCAATAGCTTGCAGTGAATAAACACATGGTTTTGTTTACCTGCTGCTGCATATCATGCCTCCCTAACTGAGTAGCTTAACACAACAGCCTTCTGTCTCACAGTCCTCTAGGTTGACTAGGCTTGGTGAGAAATTCTTCTCGCTGTTTCACTTGGGTTCTCTTGTGTGTTTGCAGTCAGATGGTAATGGAGTTATCTGGAGGCTCCTCGCCTTCTTGGTGTAGTCTCAAGCTTCACCCTCTGCATGCGGGCTCTCCCTGAGGTCTTTACAGCAGGGCAGCCAGACTTCCTACAGGATAGTGGCTCAGGGATCTCCAAAAGTACAAAATCAGAAGCTTCCAGGGCTTCCGAAGACTTGAGTCTGGAGCTAGAAGCATGGTGTCCCTTCTGCTATAGCCCGCGTGGGTTAAAGCACATCGCAGAGCCAGCCCAGGGTCAGTAAGTGAGGGAACTACAGAAGGATAGGAAAAGGAAGCGGCGCTCACTGGAGGAGTTTTTGTAACCTAGTCACGCAGCCTGCCCTCACTCAGGGCCAGTTACTTCCACTGAGGCGGGAAGCAGGCTTAGAGCCACATAGCTGCAAACATGGGCCGTTCTTATGGAAAAGGAAGAACGGCTCAGAACCAGAGCCCAGAGGATGAAACCAGGAGCCGAGAAGAACCATTCCTAAAAAGCAAAATTGTGCCTTATCAAGGAACAGTCCCTGCCTGGAGTCAGAGAAATTGGGACATGTGCCAGGCTGGATTTTTCAGAATTGTTATAAATCAGTGGCTGCTTGTGTCTCCCTTCCTCTCTCTTTTTACACAGGGAAGTCAATTGTAGTTTTTCTCTCTCTTTCATTATTATATGATGGGCGGGTGAGGGGCAGATAACCTGCCGCTTGCTGTTCTCTGCACTAGAGGAAGTACATGTAAGAGACTGCCCCCAGGGAGTCCCATCCAGACCAGCGCCTGATTTATGGACGACATCCTGGGTTTCAAACTGATGACATATTGGGCTGAGATTTGTAGGGGTGAGTGTATTTTTCACATAGGAGGGACATGAATCAGGGATGCCTGGGTGGCCCAGTTGGTTAAGCATCTGCCTTTGGTTCAGGTCATGACCCTGGGGTCCCTGAGTCGGGTTCTCTGATAAAAGTGAAGTCTGCTTGTCCTTCCCTATCTTCCCCTCCCCAGCTCATGCTCTCTCTCTTTCTCTCTCAAATATATATATGTATATTGGTGTGTGTGTGTGTGTGTGTGTGTGTATTCAGAAAGAAAGAAAGAAAGAAGGAAAGAAAGAAAGAAAGAAAGAAAGAAAGAAAGAAAGAAAGAAAAAGAAAGAAAGAAAGAAAGAAAGAAAGAAAGAAAGAAAGAAAGAAAGAAAGGGATGCCTGGGTGGCTCAGTCGGTTAAGTCACTGCCTTCAGCTCAGATCATGATCCCAGGGTCCTGAGATCTAGTCCCACATTGGGCTCCTTCCTCAGCAGGGAGCCTGCTTCTCTCTCTGCCTCTGCCTCTGCCTGCCACTCTGCCTATTTGTGTTCTCTCTCTCTCTCTCTCTGACAAATAAATAAATAAAATCTTTAAAGAAAGAAAGAAAGAAAATGAATCATTAGAAGTCAGAAGATGGTAGCTCGTCTCCCAAATGGCTCCCAATGAACCACACCTCCCTGCATCACACCATTGTATGGACCCTTCCCTCACTGAAACTGGGCTTTCCCAAGACTTGATTTAACTAACAGAATAAGGCAGAGCTGACACTGTGCCAGCTAGGACTTTAGTTCCATTGGCCTGGAAGCTTCCACAATTTCATTTTTGGAAACCTTGAGCTTTCACATAAGAAGTCTGGCTCTCCTTCTGGAAAGACCACATGGTGAGATGACATGGAGAAGCTACATGGAGAAGGGGAGGTAGGACCACTTAAAGAGAGAAGAGGTCCAGCTATGCCAGCATCCCAGCCAGGCCTCCAAGTAAGTACAACTGCAAGAGAGACCTCAAGATAGACTAGCAAAAGAACTGCCTCTCTGAACCCAGTCAACCTATAGAAATTTGAAAGATAATAAAATGGTTGTTTTAAGCCACCAAGTTTGAGAGTAGTTCATTCGTGAAGCTGTAGATAACTAAAACAGCATCAATGGATGAATACGGGCAAAGTATGTATCTCAGGAAGTTAAATTTTCATATACTATCCATAAGTTTCTTTTCTCTAAAAAAAATACTTGTTGAGCCCCGACACTGGTCAACACATCCTTCTTGTGCGCAGAGGAAAATGGTGTCTCTGTTGCCCCACTCATGTGCTCTCTCCTCAGAAACCAAGCTTAGATTTAGATATAGGGAAACATCTTCAGTTGAAAGTCAAAATGTTTAGTGAAAAATTTTTAAGTCTGTTTGTCACTGGCTGGAATATCGTCAGGCCTGAGAGGAGGTGGTTTTGATGCACTAGCAGCAGGAAACCATCACAGATGCTAGGGGGAGCAGTGACATGATGAAGTAGTATTTGGGAAGGTTCATCTGGCAGCAGCGAGCAGACAGGTTTCAGGGTGTGTGAGTGGGATAATGAGGCATAAGCTAATATACAAGCTGACCTGCATCCAAACCAGGGTAGATGGGAAAGGAGAGAACTTGATTATAGAACACAGTGAACAACAGAAAATGAAAGCGATCATGCCAAAGATTACTGAGACTGGGAGAACAACAATGTCATGAACAAGAAGAAGAAAAGGAGAGGAAGAAGAAGGAGGAGGAGGAGGAGGAGGAAGGGGAAGGGGGAAGGGAGGGGAGAAGGGAAGGAGGAGGAGAGGGGGAGAGGGGGAGAAAAAGAGGGAGGAGAAGGGGCATGAGGAGGAGGGGGAAGGGGGGGAGGGGGAGGGGGAGGAGGAGAAGAAGAAGGAGGAGGGGGGCAGGAGGAGGGGGAGGAGTAGAAGGGAAGAGAAAAGGAAAGGAAAGGAAGGAAAAGAAAAGAAATGAAAAGAAAAGAAAAGGAAGAATGTGGGATAATTGGAATAAGAGTCATTTATATATGGGAAGAAAAGATCCATCCACATTTCGACTTACTCATTTGGACAAGAGGACAACTGAACACAGCTATTGTAGAAGCAGTTGATGGTAAAACAAACAAAAAAGGCTGGAGCAGGAGACTATGGGTAAGAAAGAGGAAGATAGGGATTTAGGAAGTCCTATGCTTGCCCCATTTGCAATAAGTATGGCTTTGCCCCACCAGCCAGTACACGGCTTGGCCCAAGTCACAATTATTGTCTGGATCTGAGACCTGGAATTCTGGAGTCCTTTCCAGTCACCCTCCTTTCTAAGAAGATCCTAACACATCAAGGTGGTTGCAGAAACCCCAGTGGAGAGTAGAGTGCTGACAAGGAGAGGTCACCAAAGACCAGTCCTCTGCAGAGGGACCCATGATTAAGCTAGCGAATTTGAATCCAAAGCAGATAATTTTCCAGCTTCCCCACAAATTATCTTCAAAGCAGCACAGTGTCAGTACTTACTGTTATGGACCAAATGTTTGTGTCCTACCCCAAACTCATTCGTTGGAGCCCTAACCCCAATGTGATGGTATTAGGACCATCATTAGGAGGGCTTTTGGGAGATGATTAGGTCGTAGTACTGTCACCATGATGGGAACAGTGCTCTTATAAGAAAAGAAAGAGACACAAGAGCTTCCTTTCTCTGCCATGTGATGATATAGCAAGAAGGCCGCTGTCTACAAGCCAGGAAAGGAGCCCTTACCAAGAACCAAATAGTCATCACCTTCACCTTGGATTCTCAGCCTCCAGAACCTTGAAAAATGAATGTCTGTTGTTTAAGTTTCCCAGTCTATGGTATCTTACTATAGCAGCCCAAGCTGACTAAGACACTTACCCTTTAAATAGATGCTGTATTCTACATGGAAGTGAACTTGGTGAACTCCCAGTAAACTCACAGTGGTTCAGAATAGTTCAAGCTCTCCTGGAGAGCAGCTTGTGTCTCCAATCTCCATGGTACTAGATATCCCTGCCTTAAAGCCACGAAGTAAAAATTAATAATGCCTATGAAGACAACAAAACAGAACTGGAGTTCCTTCTGTTTTGTCACTCTTATGTGACCACTTGGAGTTTTTTATTCGTGTTTAAAACTTCTAAACAGTGAAACACAGTCGCTGGAGTGATCGTTTGAAAATATGCTTAAGTGAATCTGAAATCTAGATACATCTATAATATATTCTTAAATCCAAAGTGTGTGAGGGGCTTGTGCATTAGGACTCAATCATAGCTATGTGTATCATTAAATCTCAACATTAACAGTATTTGTTCTTCCAATCCATGAGCATGACTGTCTTTCCATTTCTTTTTTTAAAGATTTTATATATTTATTTGACACACAGAGAGAGATAGCAGGAGAGGGAATGCAAGCAGAAAGAGTGGGAGAGAGAGAAGCAGGCTTCCAGCTGAGCAGGGAGCCCCTTGTGGGGCTTGATCCCAGGACCCTGGGATCATGACCTGAGCTGAAGGCAAATGCTTAATGACTAAGCCATCCAGGAGCCCCTGTTTTTACATTTCTTTGTGTCTCCCTCAATTTCTTTCGTAAGTGTCCTATACTTTTCAGAGTACAGATCTTTTACCTCTTTGGTTGGGTTTATTCCTTAGTATCCTATGGTTTGGGGTGCCATTATAAATGGGATGGATTGAACTAGAAGGTATAATGCTAAATGAAATAAGTCAGTCAGAGAAACACAAATACCATATGATTTCACTCATATGTGGAATTAAAGAAACAAAACAGATGAACATAGGGGAAGGGAAGGAAAAATGAAATAAGATGAAAACAGAGAGGGAGGAAAACCATAAGAGATGCTGAACTCTAGGAAACAAACTGAGGGTTGCTGGAGAGGAAGTGGGTGGGGAGATGGGGTAAGTGGGGGATGGGCATTAAGGAGGACCCGTGATGTAATGAGCACTGGGTGTTCTATGCAACTGATGAATCACTCAATTCTACTCTTGAAACTAGTTATACAGTATATGCTAACTAAATAGAATTTACATAAAGAATTTCTTAAAAATCTCAATAGTAATGCCACCATAGTTCAGCACTTAGATAACAATTTTTATTTAGGAAGAAGTATTTTATTATTATTGGTAGCACGTGATGATAATACAAAATAGGCCAACTTCCAGTTCATTTTGTAATTTAGAAAAGTCTCCACAGAAAATGCATGGAATTAGGGGCAGTTGGTGGCTTGTTTGGCTGAGCATCGTACTCTTGGTTTTGGCTCAGGTTGTAATCCTGGGGTCCTAGAATAGAGCCCCACATTGGGTTCTGAGCTCAGTATGGGGTCTGCTCAAGATTCAATCTCTCCCTCTGCCCACCCCTCCACTCTCTCTCTCTCTCTCTCTCTTTCGCTAAAGATGGGTAAATAAAATCTTGGGGAAAAAAGAACAACTTATTACCTACACTGAAGAGTGGACCATTCCCACTGCCCTACAATTGGTATGCCAAACAGAGCCTGATTCTGGAAAACAATAGCATAAGGATGTAGCACTAAATGACTAAATGTAGTTCCTCCAGTCCGAATGACCAGAGACCAGAATGCAGAGACACAGATTGGAGCAAGCATCTTCTGCATAGATTGCACAACCCATGTGGGACTGTTTGACTTTCAGAGAAGTCAAATAACTGGCCCAAGTACCTAATTAATGAGTAGCTACATGAGACAGACTTCTGGAACTCACCAACATCTGTCTTCTCTCTTTCTTTGGCACACTGCTAGATCATGTTCCTCGTCCCCTTGCATTTAGGTGGGGTCATGTGACTAGTGCTAGCCAATAGAATAAAGGAAGAAGTGGTCTATGCCGCTTCTGGCCCTGGCCCCTACAACAAGTCCTAACCTCCAGATGCTCCATGCCCTTTCTCTTTTCTTGTCTCCTGGCTGGAGGCCAAGGGTACCATGGAGGGCTCAGATGAAGCACTAGATGGAAGGAACCTGGGTCCCCAAATCTCTAAGTGGACACATGCCAGTGTGATGAAATACAAGCTAGCTTATCAGGGGATGAGACACCACACAGAGCAGAGACAAGCCATCCCCCCGGAGCCCTCTTAGACTAGCCAGCCCCAGCCAGCTCTGCAGATTCTCACATATGTATGAGACACCCGGTATATAAATATATAAATGGATTGTGGCATGGGAGAGAAATGCACGTTTATGATGTGAAGCTACCGAGATTTTCATGTTTTTACAGCTGTTACACCACAGAGACACAGTGCCTCAGTTTGAATCAAGGCCAGTTTGACTCCAAGCCTGTAGTCCCAAAGGGCGCAGAGCATGACTGAAAACAGACCCAGCCTCCTAGCCCAGATTCCCCAAATTACACCTGGCTGCAGAGAAAACCATCCCTAAAATCCCATCACACACGATTCCATCCGTAGTACTAGACTCCAGGAAAACCCTTAGGAAAATATCGTGGAGCTTTTGCTACATAACAAAGCCCTTCAACACCAAAAGGCTTACAGAAACAATGAAAAGAAAAAAGCAAAGAAAAACGTAATTGCAGCTCACAGTTTGGAGATTGTGCAGTTTGGGGCCTCCCACAGCGGAATGGTTCTTCCAATCTGGGCCAGACTCTGTTAATATCAGCTGGGCATGCATGCATCTGTCCTCAGCTGCAGAGCTGCGCGGCAGCTGGCTAGTCTATCATGGCTTGGGCGACGTGGCTTACCTCTCGTCCATGTAGTGTCTCTTCCTCCAGCAGGCTGACCTGAGCTCGACGAGGTGGGGGCAGCAGCCAAGGTCACAAGAGCAGCAAGAGGAGAAACCTCAGAACAGTGGCGATGCCAACAGTGGCATGGGAGGGCATTATCTAATGCTTGGATACAGGAAGTGGGAGCAAATGTGGTCATCACCACAATCAGTCTACCCCAAGAGCCAAGGATCACTGTTTGGGGACCAGTGTCACTGACTCTCCAGCCCTGACCTCCAAATCTCCACCAATAGTAATACGATCTGGGGTGGGGGGGGCAGGCAACAGCATCAGTTGGCTTTTTTTGGAGTTTACTGGAAACCAAGCTTGGGAGGAAATGACCAAGTCATTGTTCCTGTGGTTGGTTTGGCAGAATTCTGGAAGCACAGAGTCGTCTCCATCTGACAGAAAGATGGTTCCACTGGGTGTGAGAAATCTTCTTCCTGTAAAAAGTGAGTCATGATAAGAATAGAGTGCCAGACCTCCCTCGTACTCGTCAGCATGGCAAAGGAGAATGTGACCAAATCCATGACGAGTGCACTCCCTTTCCTGGGAGGCAAGGAATACAAGAACCTGGCAGGAGAAAGAAGTGCTCCTGGGGCGGTTGCCCCAATCTGCTCTCTGCTAACGTTTCCTTTTGTCTTGATTTCTGTGTTCCAAATCTTCTCCTTGTGCTTTGCTGTTGTTTCTCTAAAAATGTCTTTTACTTGGCAACATCCTAACCAAGAAAAGGAAAATATCTAACAAGAAAAAAAACACAGCTTGCCTGTCATTTCAGGGATTTAGGGACAGAACAATAACTTGTTATTGAGTTATTACGGGTTGAATTGTGGCCCCTCAAAATTCACGTGTTCAAGTTCGAACTCCCAGGACCTCAGAATGTGACCAATTCGCAAATAGGGTCATTGCAGATGCCATTACTGAAAATGGGGTCATGCACACAGTAAAAAACAGACTTGAGATGATGGAGCAGAGATCATGGTCATGCAGCAGGAGCTAAGGACCCTAACGATTGCCAGGCCACCATCAGTAGCTAGAAGAGGGGCATGGAACAGCCTTCTGAAGAGCAAGCCCCACCAATGCCTTGATCTCAGACTTCTGGCCTCCAGAACTGAGATGATACATTTTTGTTGCTTAAGCCACTCAGTCTGTGCTAATTTTTGTTACAGTAGCCCTAGCAAAACAACACATGTCATGGGCCATTTCTACTCATTTTCTGTTCCACTTCCTTGCCCCCAAGACTGTTGGCCCTACTTCCAGATGAGAACACTGAGGCTGAGCCAGCCAGCATGGTCAAAAACCAGGCTCAAGCCCAGGGGTCCTGACCCTGTCCATGCATTTTCTTTTACACAATGTTGCTGCCTACTGGTTGCTGGCAAAGGGCCGATGGCAAGCAATTGTAAAGGTAGCTAACACCCCCATTGTGCCACAGAATGGTTGCTGAAAGAATTAGTTCTTAATTGATTCTTCATAGACTCGATGATATTTTAAGTATTTCCAGGAGTTCCCTATTGAAAGGAGCCCTATGGGCGACCCTTTTGTATTGCAAAGGGTCCTTCTGGGTTGTGAATGATAACCTTGCTTCCCTCTTGATTCATTTGCTTTGCAAGTGTAATTCATTCTCATAAGAGAGGTTTTTGAGAAAGCGGGCCTGCCTTCCGTTCTGCACCTCGCCTTGGCTGGCGGGGGCTCAGTAAATGCTTGCACTTGCCGTTGTGGTGGAAGCAGTGACGGCGTCCACCAGTGGCTCTGCCTTTTAAATACAGGGGCTGTCGGGAATGATTTCCTCCCATTTCAAGCCGTTTTCAGCATCCTCAACTTAAAATCATTGCTTGCGTAGAAAAAGGGAAAAACATCATTTTGCTAAATGCCAACATTTAGCTATTAATTACTCCCTAACTATTAGTGAGCCTTGTGTTAATTACTATTCCAAATTCCTAGGTGCTGCTAAATTAGCAGGTGCTTCATTTTCTTTCCTGGGTCTGTCTTTAGGCTGCCAGGGCAGAAAGATTCCCCTCGGGAGATGCATAAGGCCCATCGGAGAGGGGCTGGTGGTAGCTGGAGTGGTTACAATCTTCCTACTTTAATGAAAACCTCTATTTGGGAAATACAGTTTGCCAATGTTTTAGATAACTTTTAAGGTTCTTTCCTGCAATCGCTTTCATTATTAGTTAGTTAATTCACAAGCATCAGGGGAGTATCTACTAAGTGCCAGGCACTGTCCTTGGCCCTGAAGATGCAGAGATGAACAGAGGAACTCCAGTCTTGATGCTCACTCCTCACCATCCAGCAGGAAGCCACGTGGGTAAGTCCGAGCCACAGCAATGTGCTGAGTTCTGTCAGAAGGCTGGAGAGCACAGAAAAGCAGCGCTACACTTTGCTGGAAATGGCAAAAAACCATTTCCCAAAGTCGGCGGCATTCTCACTAAATCCGAAGGCTCAGTAGGAGTATGCCAAATGCATAATGTGACAAAGGACATTTCAAGAAGAGAGAGGAGTGCTTGTCAGAGGCAGCTCTGAGCACCTGGTGTTTGGAGACTGGTGGGTGGCTAGACACAGGAGGTGACGAGGGAGGAGCAGGAAGTGAGTTTAAACCAGTTTCCTAGGGGGCAAGATCGCAAGGGAGCTTGGACATGAGTCCACAAGTAATAAGGAGCCAGAAGGGTTTTATCCTAGAAGGGGGGACTTGATTAAATTTGGTGGCATGGAAGGTGGTCTGCAAAGTGAAGAAGCTGGAGGCAGGGAACTGAATGGGGAGACAAATACAGTAGACGAAGGTCTAATCTGGGGGAGCAGTGGGACAGACAGAGAAAAGCACCTTTGAAGGTCTAATTGGCCTTATTAAGCAATTCATCAATTGGGCAGCATCCCACCCAACAGGCTGAGAGATACTCCAGGGAGTTGCATGAAATGGAAGGTGTTTACAGGCAGGAAGGTGGGGCGGAGAAGTTATTAGGGGAAAAAAAAAAAACAAAATGAGAGAGAGAGAAAGGTTTGTTTCAGAACATGCCATCTTCTTTTCAGGGAAGGAAACAGCAGTTTCCTTTTTTTCTTTTTCTTTCTTTTTTTTTTTTTGCTATGGATAAAAATATGATTTTTAAAATACATATGTTTTTATTGAAGTATAGTTGACACAGAACAGCAGGTTTTTTTTTTCATGCAGGTTACCTCACTAGTGTTGATCGGGAAATTTCTGATTAACTTTTAAAAGGCCACAATTAAAACTGTGATTAAGTCTTAGTTTGCTATTACCGGGGCAAATGACACCATTCTGAGCTTGTTTCTTTTTCTTTCTTTCCTTCCTTCCTCCCTCCCTTCCTCTATTTCTTTCTTTCTTTCTTTTCTTTCCATCAAATGTACTCAGCTGAATTTTGTTTTTAACAGTATGTTTAGAGTGCAGATGTCACAAGGAAGCTTCCAGAAATGACATGTGTGCTCACTCCTTGCAGGGCGGGTTAGGACCTGCTCGCTCATTCGGACCCAGCTACCGTGAGGAAGTCGCACCTGAGTCACAGAACAGGTGAGTCCCGTTTGCGTTCACATGAGCAGGAAACGCTGGCCCGAGGTTTTTCAGTCAGGTTGCCAGGTACACATAACGGAAGCCCCTTGGGCCACCATAAGCAGGAAACGAATTTATTAAAGGATACTGGGTAACTCAGAAAATGTCCAGGAGGGCGGGAGGGCTAGGCCTGGGAGCCACAAGACTGGGGTGGGTCTGGGACCACACTCTGGATGGCTTCTGAGGAGACCCCATTGGGCGGTGCAGGGGAGGGCGGCGTGACAGCACACAGTTTACACCCCTGACCCTGGAAGCCCCAAAGTCTCCTGCCTCCAGCAGCCCAGTGCTCCCTAGTTTCCCTCAACAGAAAGCAGTTTCCTGAGCCTGCTTCCTCAGTCTGTTGTTTTCCTAATCGAAGTCTCCAGGCAGCGTATCTGACCGTCGGAACATGGGTCTGTGAGTAATCCCCAGCTACAAGGAAGGCCGGAAGCCTTTCTCCTTGAGGAGGGGAGGCTTGTGTTGCAGAAAATACCCCAAACATAAGAGGGGTTTTGGAGCATGTGATTAGGAAACAGACAAATATTAGCTCCAGAAGGCTGCCATGTGAAGAAGACACTGGAATTAAGTGGTCTCTTCCTCCCGGGCTTTGCAAATCACTGCTTTTGTAGACATTGCAACGTTTTACTTTATAGGATAGATCTTTTCCCCAGACTGGGAAACTCCCTGTGGCAGGTGCGGTGTCATTTTTGGCTTTGGGTGCCACCTTGCTGATGCCGTACACCCAGGAGCAGCTCCTAAATGCATGTCTCCAAGCCCACGATGACCATAGAGCCTCGGGGCTTGCTCATTCAGGGAGGCCCCGCCACGTACCTGCCATGTCCTGACCTGTGTGGGGCACCGCAGCTGACTCAGCACCTGGACTGGGCACACATGGGCTTGCGCCCTGCAGTCACCTTCTGTGCAAAGTGCGCAGGGATGACACCTGACAAGTGTCATCACGGTGATCACCCATCATCCTTATAGGAATAATCAGTTTGCCCTGGGAAAGCGGCCTTCCTTTGTCATTCAGGGAGTTCAGAGCCTCCTTTGGCAGGCCACCCTGGCGGCCCCTACTTGGCACTGGTTTTCATGGACACTGCCTCAATAAAGAGAAACCCAGAAGGAAGAAGTACTGAGTTCCAAGGTCATGTAAGAAAAGGACCTTGTAGGCCACCTAGTCTTTGAAATGAGGACTCTAGGCCTGAGGGAGAGGCTTAACCCACTGGTAACTCTGTTCCCATCTGTCTTTCTGAGAGGGAGTGCTCAGGGATGCTCAGCGTCCATACCACTGGTTCTTCTGCAGCCCAGGGCACTGCCCAACTCTTACTCCTCCTCCCAGCAGAGCCGCTGCACCCAGGAGATCGCAATCACTGCAGGGAAAGAAAGCCATTCATCACAACTCTGCCACAGACTTAATCATGATCCCAGAGGGGAGAAGTGAGGCCCTGGGCGGATGGATTCACTTCTCAGTCTTGAGTTTTAGTGTTGAGGGTTAGGAGTCCCCATGGGGTACTGGCCTGTTTCCCTGGAAACACAGGCAGAAAGAGTCTTCAAGGAAGCCAAGCAAATCCACTGTGACCAGGGGCCCAGGCCCAACACCACCCGCAGACGTCAGCAACTTCCAGCAGATTGAGGTAAGTGGGTTCACTAGAATTCAGGGTGAGTCAATGTCCCAGGTCCCAGTGATAATGGGGGCTTCTATGTCTTGCTTTAGTTAAGCTTTCAGAAGGGTACAGTGTGGACTTCTGATCTGCCTCAGTGTAGAACCGATGACACTGATTTTAGGCATATTGAGATTAGTCTCTTGCTCCTTACCACACTCCAGGGGTCTATGCGCTACGTTTTCATGATCATGGCCCCGTTCTTTTGAATCTGAGGTTTCTTAAAAACCAAGCCTTTAAGCAATCTCATTTTAAGTTATTTTATTTTCACTTCCACTCAAACAAGATGAGGTCCACTTTACTGAAGTTACTCTCCCTCCTTTAACAGCTGAAAAGCTGGACAAAAGGTATAGAACAATGGGTTTCAGACACTGGACAACAGTCAGTAAAGGACAGAGTTTACTGCGAAAGGAAGAACAAGGTAAGCCCAGTGGTGTCCCAGAATGATGTCAGGAAAGAGTTTCTAGGACATAGAACAGAGAGGGGAAGACCCAGGCAAGAGTCTCCCTGAGTTGGGAGATGCAGTTGGAAGATTAAGGAAACCAAGGCAGCTCCAGTTCACAGAGCCAGATGTCAGTGAACACAGACCTGTGCAGAGAGAAAACTGCAGATGTCTTCAGAGGGTTCCCTTGGAATCTTTGGCCAAATACCAATTAGTGATTGCATGTGAGGAAACTAGCTGAGACAAGAGAAAGACCCACCAGAAAAGAGCAGGAGAAACAACTCCCAAAGCCCACACAGAGCTGGGAATCATTTGCAACAATTAGAGTGGAGAAACCTGAAGTATGTAGGATATCAGAAAGACATTTGAAAGACTACTGTTGGATGGGATTGTCTGGTATCACTCAACAAAGTTCAGCAGCAAACCTCAAAAGGGCCTCACTGTTTTTTTCTTAACTGCATCCCAGGACAAAGCACAAAAGCATGTAAAGGAGTACCAAAAATTCAGCACCCCAAAACATAAAATGTAAAGTGCTTAGCATCCAATGAAAAATGGTCAGGCATACGAATAAGAAAATATGTATGATCTCTCATGAGGAGTCATACATATGTATAATTGGTGGCCCTCAGGTAAGAAGAAGGAAATAATGCTAACAGTTGAAATCAATAAAATCTTAAAAAGAATAACAATAGAAAAAGGAAACCAAAAGCCAATTCTTTGAGAATGTCGATGAAATCTATAAACTGCTACACATAGTGATCATGAATAAAAAAGAGAGAACCCAAAGGACCCATATCAGAATGAGAAAGTGGACATCACAGTAGATCCTATAGAATTAAAAGGATAACAAGGGGTATGATAAATAACTTTATGACAGTAAGTTCAGTGATTTCGATGAAATGGTACAAATTTCTTAAAAGGCATAATCTACAATGCTCTACCAAAAAGAAGTAGATAACCTGAATTGTCTTAAAGCTATGAAAGACACTGATTTTTTTTTTAACTAAAAATTTTTGGATGAAGAAATTCTAGGCCCAGAAAACTTTTCTGGCAAGTTCTACCAAACATTTAAGGAAGAAATGATACCAAATCTACACAAACTCTCCCCTCAAATTGAAGAAGAGTATGGTAGGCAGAATAGTGGTTTCTACAGATGCCCATGTCCTAATCCCTGAAACCAATGGATGAGTTGCTTCACATGCCAAAAGGGGCTTTATAGATGTGACCAAACTATGGATCTTGAGATGGAGAGATTACCCTGCATTATCCTGGTGGGCACAGGGTAAGCACAGGAGCGCTTGCAAGTGAAAGAGGCAGGAGAATTGAAATAAGAGATCAGATGATGCTACACTGTGAGCTTTGAAGAAGGAAGACGGGGCTGTGAGCCAAGGAATGCAACAGCCTCTGGAAGCCAGAAAAGGCAAGGAAATTGACTCTCCTAGAGCCCCCAGAAGGAAGTCAGCCCTGCCAACACCTTGATTTTAGCTCAGTAAGATTCACTGTGGGCTTCTGACCTCCAGGACTGTGAGACAATAAATTTTGTTGTTTCAAGCCACTAAATCTGTGTTCATTAGTTCAGCAGCAATAGAAAAATAATACAAACAGGGAACACTTCCAACTCATCCTATGAAGCCTGCATTATCTTGATACTGAAACCAGACAATGGCATTACAATAAACCACAGAGTAACAACACTAGCTGTCATCAGCAAATTTAAGCAAATCTAAACAATATATAACGAAGATAATTCCTCATGCCCAGATAGGGTGTAACCCAGGAAAGCTATTATGATTCAATATTCCATTGCTTTTCCAACATGTTCCAAATCCCTTTAATACACCTGGCCTCCAGCAACCCACCCTATGCCATCTTCCACCTTTCCCCATTCCACTCTTCACTCAGAATTTATCTGCATCAGCCTCCTCAGCATTTCCTAAATATATGAAATATCCCTGTATGCTCATGGCTTTGCTTATGCTCTTCCCCTGCAAACAATGTCCTCTTTAGCTTTCTCACTAGGGACACTTACTCACTCTTCATATCCTAGAACAGATCTCTTCTGGTGATTTGAGAAGGCTTCTGCTTTTAGTCTCAGGCTCTTCCTCCCCGTCTTCTGTCTCTCTCCACAGCACTCCAATGCGACCCATCTTATAGGACTTCACCTTCTGTTATTCTTACTTTCTTCCCAGACTGTGAGTTCCATCAGGGCAAGAATGGTGTCCAATTCATCTTGGAATCCTCAATGCCTAGTACAGTGCCTGTCACGTGGGATACTCTTCATAAATTACTGATCAATAGATACTGCACTAGAGAATAGTTGACAGTCACTTGAGATAGAGTCTAGTGTTCTGTGGCACAGAGGGAACTAATCCACAAGGAAGAAATGAGCCTCAGAGACTGGAAGGGTTCCAAAAAGAAACACATTATCTTTCCACTCAAAATTACATCATCTAATTGACATGCGTTTGGAGCCCCACCACGTTAAACCATTTATACATATGATATTCCTTTTGAGGGTATTAAGGAGGATATGATTAATCCCATTTTTCCAGGAGGAAACTGGAGCTGAGGAAGGATAAAGTATTCACCCAAGATTATGGAATAAGATAGTGGCAGAGCGTGAGATCCACTCCCAGGAGGCTCATGGCAGCCCATGCTGCCTGCTCCTTTGAGCATATGCCACAGTTTCCCACCTCGACCTGAAGGAAGTGAAAATTAGATGCAGGCATCCCCTTTGCAGTTCTGAACTGCATGCCCTCTCAATGATTTCCACTGTAAGCTAAGGTATTGGAGGTCTCCCCAGCCTGGTAGAAACGCTGGCTGCCCCTTGACCTCTAGACCTTCTGGCTAACAGAAGGTCTTATCTCTAGCAAAGCACTTAGAACACTAATAAAAATGGAAAAGAGAATATGTTTGAATGGAAGACAAGTAGGTACAGCCAATAGCCCAGTGAGCCTTCCCATTTTACATCTTAGAAATCATGGAATCACCCAGATACAGTCAGCCATCTCCACAGCCATGGCGTCTTCACCTTGGGATGTTGGGGGTCACTGGCTAGTCTGACAAGCCTGAGACTGGTCCCTTTATTCTTGTTTGACACGTATCTTCTCACCTTAATCTCCCTAGTTGGTCTTTTGGTTTTTACCATGTCTGCTCATCTACCTTCAACTTTACCTATTCCGCTCAGTTGTGTCCCCATCCCCACGATACTTGGGTAATGTAGATAAAATCTCTTGCTTTTGTCTCTACTCCTCACCTTGGGAATTTCCTTTCCATTCCCCCTTTTCAGATCCCATCACTCTTTATGAAGAAAAGGAGGCGAATTCTTTACCCTTGATCATTCATTTTTTTCATCTGTATACTGTAGTATTTTAATCTCTTCCTGTATGAGAAGAATATGCTTAATCTCCTTTTACAGCTCCAGAATTATTTTGTTTGCATTCATTTTATTTTTTTAAGATATTTATTTATTTATTTATTTATTTATTTATTTGAGGAGGAGAGAGAGAGTGCAAGCACAAGCATGAGCTGGGGGAGAAGGAAGAGAAGTAGACTCCCCACTGAGTCAGGAGCCCACTGCAGAACTCAATCCCAGGACATTAAGACCATGACATAAGCTGAAGGCAGATGCTTAACCAACAGAGCCACCCAGGTGCCCCTGTTTTACATTCATTTTAGCTACTACCATAGCATGCTTAGAAAGATGCTCTTCCTAGAGGGGTGGCTCTTGATCTTTGACAACCAAGAAGAACAGACAATAATCCTTGTGAAATGCTTTCCAGATTGGACACTGAGGCACAAAGTTTAGGGACACAAGCAGAGACAGCTTTAGGTCCTTAAAACAGTAGTAGTGGTAACAACACCTGACATTGGTAAAGCTTTTCACACTCTCTGATGGCATTCCTCGACCCTTACTAACCATTTAAGGTGAGCAGGGCAGGGCAGTTTCCAACAGTAATAAAAACAGTTGCTTATTCCAGGGGTAAATACTCACAGAGATTTCTGCCCTTGTGTTGTGTTTTTGCATGTGACCTGGCTTTCTCAGGTCCTCCTTCTTGAGAAAGAAAGACTGGGTTAGCTCAAATGCTTAACCCATTCCCTCAGAAAGTTCATTTGCTTTTGCAAGATTTCTGCAGTTCCAAAAAACTGAGGTTGACATCCTCAAAGCATTCTCTGACTCTGACTTTATGTCACTTTTCAACTCCTGCTCTAATCCAGTTGTCTGCCTTGTAATTGACCCACATATGGAACTCAGAATTACTTTTTAATTTACAAAGACACACACACACACACAAACACACACACACACACACACACACACATAGAGTCTTCATAAATAAGAAAGACTCTGTTAAAGGTTTGGGGACAAAAAGAGTGAGTCTTTTACATGGAAAAAAAAATTAATACAAACCTTTTAAAACCAGACATCAGATTTCCCTGATCTAATGGGTGGATCTCCCTACCCATCTTAGCAGGTCATCCACTCTTTCCTTCCCTGTCTTCTCTTTCCATCCCTCAAATTCACATTCATTTCAGTGGGAGAACCAAGAACCAACCAACATCTTTTTACCAGGTCTCAAGTTCCTTGTCATGGAATTCTCACCTTCTGCCTCAAAGAGTTTATCAAGGTGTTTCCTAGAACAAATACAGGGGGAAATCTGGAGATATCCATGAAGATCATCTTTTTAAATTCCTAATATAAGCAAGGAAACTGAGTCTCAAAAGCTTTATGTGACCTGCCCACAGTCAGGGAGTTGGTATCACTTCTAATCTTCCATTAACTGCAAGACACAAAGCCTGAGACATAACTTTTCAATAAAGCTCCCTGTGCAAGGCTGTGAGCTTATTTTTAAGATACAGTCAATTGTACTTTGAACATTTTAAGGAAACGGTATGGTCCTCTTCACCCAGCTCTGTGGAGCAGGGGCGGGGGGCTGTGAAATGAAATTGTGATGTGTGGCCTGCTGGATGCTTGTCTCGTTTTGCTACAGGATTGTGGGTGTTGCCAACTGCCTCGGGAAGTGTAAACACTAATGTTACTTCTTCCACTGTGTGTGGTACTGAGTGATACAGATAGAGTTAGTTTCTATTCCAGTAAACACAATGCCCAATTTAAAGAGGTTCTCAGGTTTTCTCCTTCCTTTTTGTATTGTTTTCGTCCCATATTGCTCATTCCCTTTATTATAATGTGATCTGGACTTGCTTCCATTCATAAATCAGTATGTTCCAGCAGTAGTAAATATAAGTACTCATTCCAGGGGTAAATGCTCTGAGAGATTTGAACCCTCGTGTGTGTGTGTGTGTGTGTGTGTGTGTGTGTGTGTGTGTGTGTGTTTATTTAGCCTGGACGGAGGCCCAGGCTGAATTTTCAGAGTAAAGACCACATGCACTAGAGTTCCTTACACAATCAGTCCCTGGGGACTCTCACACCAGCTCCTCACATCCTCCTGCTTTATCTCAGATACATGCCCGCACCACAGATTGGATGGGACAATCCAGGAAGGGTGAGACATGGAACTTAAGAGGAAAATCCCAAAGCAGGTGCTGAGAGAAACGCATCTGGCCCCCCAGGTACAGCATGGTGTCAGGAAGGCCAGGCCTCGGCCCCAGAGCTGCTTCTGGAGTGACACATGCGTCCTGGCAGGGAAAAAAAGCCAGGGCAATTCCAGGAGCAGTGACAAGGTGGGCAGCAAGATGGAAGTCAGTGAGCGAGTATTGGATCCATTCTCTCTCCCACCGCGGGACCGAGGGACTGCTCAGGGGAGAGAGGGCGGCAACTCTAGAAGGACGGGGATAGTGGGCAGGTTAGCAAGATGAGACCCCCAACTCATTCCACAGAAATCTGTGTACAAACATATATGTATGGGACATTGCTCTGACACATAGGGAAATAGTCATAAAAAATTAAACATAGTTCCCACACTCGTGCAGCTTATCATGTAAAGGAAAAGGGATCATACTTAATAATCACAGAAGTGGTTAAGTAATTCCTATGGTGATAAGGGCTGTGAGGAAGAGGTAGAGGGGCTTTGTAAATGCGCCCTAGTGAGCCCTCGCTGGGCCCGGGCGGTCAAAAGCACTGCCAAGGGGGTTGAACATTGTAGGATGAGTCCCGAGGGATGAGTTGGCTATGTGAACGGCACCCATGAGAGAGAAAAGGTAAGTGCTGAGCATTCATGCATTCGATAAATATTTATCAGGTGCCTACTGTATACCAGGTACATGCAAAGCATTTGGGATGCATTAGTGAACAAAAAGGCAAAGCTCCCCGCCCTCATGGAGCTGGCGTGCTTGTAGAATGAGAAGATGAAAAGCACACCAAAGCTGTGTGGGCCTCGGTGTGGCTTCTCCAAGTGAGGGGGAGAGCTGGAAATGATGCTCTGCGGTAGGAAAGGGCCAGATTACAAAGTCTTCTTCATCACGGGGAGGGGCATAAGATCCTGGTACTTTGTATCTCCCGCGAACGATGCCTGACAGATGGCAGCTGCTCAGCACACGAATGAATGAATGAAACAATAAATGAACACATGAATGGCTTCAGACAGGCTAGTGAACAAGGCCAAGGGCATTTTGGAAAAATAATTATCAGTGTAATGTCCAAGAAGGAATCAAGACAAGGAAACCAGCCAGAAGTTGCAACTGTCTCATTCAATAGTGGCCACATAGGTTTGCTTATTTACTTATTTATACATTATATATGTGACCACCACGATATGGGAACATTCCTTAATACCAGATACATAAAAATAGAAATTTGGGGGCACCTGGGTGGCTCACTGGTTTGAGCGCCCAACTTTTGACTCTTGACCTCAGAGTCGTGAGATCAATCCCACATCTGCTCTGCACCCAGAGCAGAGTCTGCTTGTCCTTTTCCCTCTGCTCTTCCTCCACTCATACTCTCTCTTTCTCAAATAAACGAATAAATAAAATCTTTTTGAAATATAGAAAGCGGTCATCCCACTTGGGGATGCTATGAAGCCAGTACACATCCTATCCCCCTCCAGTCATGACACCAAAACAGAAACTGGAGAGGCTATGGCCAGGAGCCCATCCACACCAATGACGTTCCACTCTGGAAGCTCCTACAGGCAGGGATGGAGATTTGTCCTGTGCCCAGGTTGACACTGGCATCCTGTAGAATGAGGTGATGCTCACCAGCATCTACTAAACGCCTACAATGCCCTGGGCACCGCAGGAGGAGATGTACATTTAATTAATGGTCGCGGCAGCCCTACAAAGTAGACGTCGTGTTCTCCCTATTCCTGTTTGATAGACACAGAAAATGAAGCTAAGGACCACCGAAATGATACAGCTCGTTCTTGTCTAAACTGAGATCAGAACCCAGGTATGTCCAACATCAACCGCATTAACGTTTCATTCTGCCTCCCTCTGCCTCATGGAGACCCAGGTAGCTGCAGGCCCTGGTCCCAGCTCCCCATTTTGACTTCCTCGATCCCCACGCCTCCCTCCCCACAGGCTATGTCCAGCCGCCTCCTACACACCAACCTCTCCACCAGGCATCGTGAACTTGGATCCAATGCTGAGGGTCATCAGATCCCACTTTGAGGACCGATCTCACAAGGTCTTAGAAACTCACTACAGAAGCAGACTCTCGGGCCCACCCAGACCTACAGAATCAGAATCTGCATTTTATCAAGCTCCTTGGGGGTTCTGTATGTATAATTTGAGGAGCACAGGTCTCACCCCGAAAAGCCCTTTCTCCTGCTCCTCACCAGGCTACGCTTGACTCAACATCACCTGAGTATTCACAACACACAAGACTGTGCTTACAACTGAGAACACAAAGTCGAATTAAATATGAGACACAAACTCAAGATGACAATAATGTAGTCCTGAGAGAGACATGTAAATAAATAGTATTTTTTAGGGTGTGCGTGCTAGGAACAAAGTAAGAACAGGATAGAGTATTTCATATGCCTCACTGTCTCCAAGCAGCATCATAATACCAGGCACAAAGAAAAGGCTTGGTGATATTTCTGGAAGAAAGTAAAGGAGGGAAGGTAATGCAGAGAAAGGGAAGGAGGGAGAAACGAGAGAAGGAAGGAATTGCACTAAGCTGTAGTTTTTAAAATGACAACTCAAACAAGATGTGACCATCAGTGATTTCCCCACTCAAACACTTGAATGCCCTGATATCACCAGCCTCTCCCCTTCTGCTCTTCTCATGTGATTTACTTGGAAAGTGGCCTTATCATTCTCAGTAATTAGTCTAAAAAACTTAGATTTGTCTTTGAATCTTCCTTCTCCTTTGCTCTTTCTTAAAGCTATTATAAAATCTTCCTATTCTGTTCATTCATGTGTGAGTTACTCAGAGTCCAGTGTGTGTTCTGTGTAGGAGTTCAGGGGTAAAAAAGATCATTTCTGGCTGAAGTGCTCGCATTTTCTATGAGTCAGAGGGTCACACTGTGGGGGCAGAGAGCAAACTGAATCTTGGCCCAGCCACTCACCAGTTTGACCTTGGGGCAGTCCCTTCCTTGCTTGCACTGCTATCCATGAAGGAGGATAACAGTACCACCTCACGGACTCACATAAAGACTCAGTGAGACATACACGGTCGCCATCATTATCATCATCAGGGAGCAGGGTGGGCTTTGAACATGCAGCCGGGGACTGAGCTTACAGAATGTCAGAGAACTGGAAAGGCTGGAGCTCTGTGGAGGGGATGGCGAGTCGTCTGCTCAGGGTGAGGCCCAGGGTATGCTGGAAGCAGAGGCTAAGAAGGCTCCAAAGCCTGCTTGGGGCCCCATCCTGGAGCACCACAACAACCCATGAGATCTGCAGTGAATCTGCGACAAGAAGACACTGAAAGTTTCTACAATAAGAAGAATCATGACCAAAACATGTTTTCACTCGATGTGTTGGCTGACAGTGGCAAAGATGGGGAGGGAAGAGCCTCCGGCCAGAAGTGGGATAGTCAGGAGGAGACACTGGCTTGCCGCGAGAGAGGTGCCAGCTCACTGACATGAGGAAGACGGCAGTACGTCTGAATGGAAACATCTAGCAGGCAGGTGAACGTGCTAGGCTTGAAATGAGGAAATGTTTGGGCTGGAGGGACCAACTTGGAAGACATCCATGGAAAATAATAATTAAAACCAGTAGCACGGGTACATGCCCTGAAGGAGTTCAGGTAGGGGAGGAGAGACCCTTGGGCATACTCTGTGGGGCACAGGGAAGCAAGAGGAGTCGGAGAACCCGGAGGAGAACCGGGATTTGCAGAATCATGGGATTAAAAGAAGAGAATTAAACCCTATGGAGAAGGACCTAGAAAAGGACTCGAATATGGCAGAGACAGGCATGAGTGACCTTCAGCAAGACAGCTGAGCAACTAGGGCATCCTTTTTCACAGTCTCTGCAGCCTAAGGTAATATGAGGCTGGTGGGAAAGGCTCGATACACACAGGCTACGTGAAGCAGCTGTCACATCTTGCGCCAAATGCCTTCTTCGAAGAGTCCATGGCCACGGTCCACTTCCTATTGAGCTTAGCCTGATTACTCTGACTTGAAGTGGTAGGAGGGGGAGCTCACACCAAAAAGTCAAGTTGTTTCTTTAACCCTGAACTCTTGGACCTTGAGGATTCACTTGCTCTCTTGCCTGTCTTCAGGACATCCAAGCTAGGTAGAAACCCATCTCCGTTTTTAACAGCCCCAGAGGCAACAACTCGTAGTAATCTGTTCTCCAGTTTCTGAATACCCTTGCCAAGGTCAACTAGAAAATAGGCCCTTGTAACCCAGAGTTTCTAAAAAGCACACTTGACAAATTGAGTAATGAGTCAACCAGTAGGAAAAATAAAGTCAGAGATCACCCTGCCTCTGGAAAGACTGAGCATGGGGTCATCGGAAGCTGAGGGAATGGACTGTAAAGGAGGTGCAGAGGCCAGAATCCCGGAGAGTGTGCTCTGGGGCTCTACTTGGGGGAACTGAGGGTCTCTGTCATGCACAAGACCATCAAAAGCATGACATACAAAGGAACATTTGTGCTGTGCCCTGAGAATAAACTCGAATGAGGTTATTCACAAGGAATGATTGTCATCAACATCTCGTCATTGAAGTCTTTCCCTTTCTTGGTGCCTAGAGTGGATGACCCTTGAGATGGCATATGGTGCTCAGAGACAAAGGGCATCACTTACCATCAGGAAGGCGTGTCCTGAGGGAAGAGTGGGAGGACAAAGAAGTGCCATGCAGAACTAGGATAAAAATACAGTCTTGCTGTAGGTAAGGAGACAACGCTTCTAGTTAGATTATGGGAAATAATATTTTATCATATTAAAAAATAATTTTAATCATTTTAACATGTACTGAGCAGCTCCTAGGCGGGGAGCCCTGAGCTGGGCAACAAGACATGATGCCACATTCCCTGAAGATGTGAACAGCTCACTGAAGGAGATCCACATGAGCATTGTATGGCGACACAGCACGAAAGGCACTAAGAGAGGCGAGTAGGTGAGGCTCACGGGGCAGGGACACTTACTCCTCCAAGAGAGAAAGAGGAGCTTATAGAAGAACAGCACAGAGAGATCGTGGCACGTCTGAGGACTTTCATGCCTGCTACATGGGTTTAGCAGTTCACTGGCATTTGCAGACTGAATATTCGTGGATGAACACCATCTCCACTGCGTGATCTGAAAGGTCTCCGCCACGAGGTAATTGTTGAGACACAAATTTGAATGGCTTGCCAGGATGCCAGAGCGGACTCGCCAGCCGCTTAGCTGGTGAATGAACCACACCCGATGGCTGGCATTCATGTCCTCACACAGCTCAGCTCTTCTCTTCTCTTTGACATCTATGAAGTCATGCTCCTACTGTGGCTAATGTTGTTGTTGTTGTTGTTTTAATTTGATTTGCAGAGCCAGGGAAACATGGAGTTAATAAGGTACAGATGTCATGAAGTAAGGAGTTTATTTTAATGGAAAATTTTATTTAAGTCACTTTAGAAATCACCTTGGTCCCCTCTTTATAGAACCATTAAGAGTTTAAAAGGATCCCTTACATTTTTCACACTTTACTGCTTTTTATAGTGGAAATGATATGTCATGGTGACATTCATGATTTTGGAGGCTCGTGAAGGTCATGGATGAACACTTTGAGAATGTCAAGGGTCCAGATCTGTGAATAATGAGTTATATTTCATTGGTACTCTACCGGATATAACAAGGCTCCATTTTAAGTTTGGAAAGTAGGTATATTCTCCTTTATATGCTTTTTGTACCACTTGGAGAAGGCTGCCATCGCTCTGCCCGTTTACGAAGGCTTAGTACGTGCTACCAGAAGATCAAGGATGGCATTTACCCACCACACTGCAGCCTGACAACAACTAACTACATTCCCCCCATTGAGTGCTTTTCCCTCGGTCTACTTCCTGGAACCTCATAACCGCTGGAACTCAAACTCTGGCCCTGCCCCCCAAATACCCTGCCCGTACTTCAAACTTAGCATGACAACCCACAATCTCAATCTGCTTCCAATTCTGTCTCCTTGTTTTGACTATTACTAAATCAAATGTATTTATTGCTGAAGCCAGGAAATTCAGAGTTGGCCAGACTCTTTCCCCAACATCTAATCAGTTACCAAGCAAATCGATTTTACCTCTTAAATGACTCTCAAATGCAGCCGGGCCTCTCCAGCCCCATGGCACTGCCCTAGCTCCTGGCCAAATCATCTATCATCACAATCCCCTGCCTCCCCTGCGTTGAAACCATCGTTGCTCTATCCTCCAAAAGGATCCTGGGTAATTTTTCTCAAACTGCAAATCTTGCACTCATTGGCTTCCCGCGAAGATCAAGATAGGGTCCTACCGATAACTGGTTCCTGGTCAGTGACTCAGATGCCCTCGGTGTGCACCCAACACTGAGAAACGCCTTGGCTGGGAGCTCTTTATCTCCCTGAGTATGCTGCATTCTTGCAGACCTCTATGCACTCTGCATTTGCCCAACTCTTGTCCTACACTGCCTGAAAACTCTCATCTTCTCCGAGAGCCTCTCACAATACCTTCAGGATCCAATTCAAATGTCACTACTCCAAGAGAGCCACGGCTGTATCTCATAGGGGCTGGCCCATCTGGCCCCCCACAGTACTGGATACACACCACTATTGTGTATGTGTCACAGCACACGCTAACATCTTGTTAACAGGTCTGTCTCCAGTGATCCGTGAGCTCCCGTTCATCTCTGAATCCTAGTGTGTAGCACAATGCTCGGCCCCTGCCAGGAAGTCAGTGAGCATCTCCTGAATGAAAGGACTTGAGTGATTGAGATCTGTAGCGAGGTGGTAAAATGACCGAAGCGTGTTATCAAAAGGCAAAAGCGGCTTTTTTGTTAACTACAAAGTGAATCAAGGTGCCAGAAAAGTTAAAACAAGGATGAAGAATGCTTTTATCTCAACCGACTTTTAAATTACTCATCACATCTAAAGACTCACCGTCGTCAGCCCCCTGCAGCCTGGGAGTCACTGTTTCACACTTGGGCACCAGATCCTGCAACATGTTCAACGATCAGAGAAGAAATACTTAAAGAAAAGCTATTGGGCTTTTAAATGTGAAAAGATGCCCAGAAAGAGCATTTGCTAAATATCATTTCCCGTTTGGTACATCGGACAATATCCCAGGCATGGCTTGGGTCATACTGCACACAACGTCCAATACCTACAGTGGCAGTTACCGTAGGGCCATGACAGTGAGGTTGCTCTTTCTTTAGTCCCTCATTCATTCACAGGCAACTTGCGGGTCAGCCCCCACGTGCTGTGCTCTGGAGAAGCTAGGACAAGGGTGGGCCCCTGAGATTCCAGGCTTACTACAGACCGGTGTCCTGAACTCGTATCATTAAGCCGTTACTATTTGAATCCAGCCTGGTTCCAAAAATGTTCTCAGGTTCCCCTTGTTCTTGGCGGGTCACAGGCTACCCTGCTCATCGTTCTGATCCAGCTAGATGGCCATGCGGGGCACGACCCGGCTCCAGGACACAGGTACGATCAAAACGCCCTGTTTAGGGTGAGTCCACCGCTGTTCTCCAGGGCGGGGGGGGGCTGTTGAAAGAGCATTTTCTGAGAAAGGAAAGATTTCGATGAAGGCAGGAGATGAGTAAAAGCTGAGCTCATGCTAGAACCCAAACTCTTGGCATTTTGGTGACGCGGTGTGAGGGCTCGGGGGTGGGGGAGGCGGTTCCCTGGGTGCCCTCCCTCCGTCTGGTGGCGGAGAGAAAAGCTTCCAGAGCAAATCCAGTCGGGGAAAGACGTAAACCCACCGCATTCCGAGCCGCTCCCGGAGGCTTCCCCAAGGTAGGGTACCAGGGGAGCTCAAGCCTAACCCTAACCTAACAAACCACATTACAATAACCCACCAGCGGAAGACAGCTGCTCCCAGCCCCCCGGCGGCCCCAGACGGCTTCCCATCCGACGCGGCAGCGCCTCGCCCACCGCGGCCCCACCCGGGCCCGGCCGGGGACTCCCCCAGCCCTCACGCCCACCCCGGCACCACCTACCGCAGCCCCGCCCCGCGCCGGCCCCACGTGCAGGGCCCCACCCCGGCGCCCGCGGCCCTTTAAACACCCCCCCTTACACACCCCCCCTCCCGCCACCCGGACGGCAGCCGGAGAGGGACAAAACTCATGGCGTACAGCCAGGCTCCTCCGCGGATCACGTCCCCGGCAGCCCGGCCCGAGGGGCCCTCCACCCCCGGCCGCAGCCCCCCGGCGCCCCCCAGTCCCCAGCGGCGGGGCAGAGGAGTGCGGGGCGGGGCCGGCGGCCGCGCGGGTCTCCGCCACCGCCCTCGCCGCCGCCGCCTCCGCCTGCCGCTCGGGCCGCCCGCTCGCCCGCCGCTGGGTGCGCTGCACGCGGGGGGCAGCCGCGGTGCAGAGGTTCATGCAGCGGCGGCGGCGGCGGCTGCCGCTGCTGCTGCTGCTGCCGCCGCGGAGGCAGACAGACCGGGCGCTGCCGCCGCCGCCGCCCTCCCCCCGGCTCCATGCCGCCGCCGCCGCCGCCGCCGCCTCCTCCTCCTCCTCTCCGGCGAGGGGCGGGGGGCTCCGGCCCCGGGTGGGCACCGCTCCGCGCAGCGCCGCTCCCCCCTCTGCCCTCGGCGGGGGCGCCCGCCGCCTCCTAGGAGCGCACGCTCCGCGCGCCCTGCCGGAGAGAGGGGGCGGGCGTGGGCGGGGGCCGGCGGGCGGGCGTCGGGGCGGCGGGGACCCCGCGCTGCGGCCGGAGGAGGGGGCTTCCCCGGAGGATGCCCGGCGGCGGCTCCCCGCTCCCGGGCGCGAGCTGAGCCGGACCGGGAGCGGGCGGCGCGTCGCCATGCCGGCGTGACGGGCGCCCCCGGCTGCCCGCGCGGGCCCCCGCGCTGCCCCACGCCGCGCCGCGCCGGCGCCGGATGGCAGGATGGGCTGTATCCAAAGCATCACCTGCAAGGCGCGGATCCGGCGCGAGAACATCGTGGTGTACGATGTGTGCGCCACCATCGACCAGTGCCCCACGCGCATCGAGGAGACCTCGCCCATCGTCCTGCGCTACAAGACCCCCTACTTCAAAGCCTCGGCCCGCGTGGTCATGCCCCCCATCCCCCGCCACGAGACCTGGGTGGTGGGCTGGATCCAGGCGTGCAACCAGATGGAGTTCTTCAACACCTACAGCGACCTGGGCATGTAAGCGACCGGCGGCGCGGAGCCGGAGCGGGGTCCCTGGCCCCGTCTCTGCTCCCCACCCCGACCCTCCTCCTCAGCTCCTTCTTAACGCTCTCCCCATCCTCTTTCTAAACCTTCCTCCCGCCTCCTCTTCCACCTCCCTCCTCCCTGCGCTTTTGTTTCAGTGACAGGGCGGGTGTAGGGAGGCTCCTCGCGAAGGCATTTTCTCGTGGTTTGCTTCTGACTCCCGGTGAACGCGAGGAGGACGGTGCGGGGTGGCGAGAACGCGACAAGGAGGGTTCGAGAGACGGGCGTGGGGGTGGCTGGCGAGTGCCCTGGGAGTTTCGGGGCGCCGTCTCGGCTTGATGGGGCTTCCCGGGAAGAGTTTGGGGGGACCTGTGGAGAGAGGAGTGGCGTGGAGTGCCGGGGGCGCACGGGCTGTGCCGCGCGTCCTTTGGAAAAGCCCGAGAGGGCTTGGAGGAGAAGGTCCCGGGCGTCCGAATCGGACTTGCTGGTTGTGCCCTTGTTCCCTCGGCCGTTGAAGTCGAGCCCTTGTGCCCCAGGCCGGGAAGCCTGCAGGCGTTTCTATTCGGAGCCACAAACCCGGCAGAGCCGCCTGTCTGGCTCGGCGCCCTCTGGACGAGTTGTGCGGCGGTGGGGAGCGGGAAGGCACCTTGTGCGAGCAGCCTGGGGCTGGCGCGGCGCGGGGTTTTCCTTGGGCTCCCGACAGTACACGTCTCCTGGCTGTCCAGGGTCCTTACTTGCTCCAGAACTTTGCTAATTGCGGCACGGGGAGGGATTTCCCAGCGCCCACCGGCGAATCCAGTCGGCGAGCTGGGAGCTCTCCAACTTCGTTCAGCAGCGCCGCTCCGTGCGCGCTGAAGTGGGCGGCTGCGGGGAGACCCCGCACGGCGGCGACTCCGCGACCGCCACCAGGAACCCGCAGCCTGCCCCAGAACCGCAGGCTGCGGGCTGTCGCATCCAGGACTTTTTAGTTACTCACTTGCTTAACTCCCTGCCGGCCTCCTTGCAGAAGCCGGCTCTGAGCAGTTGGCGACCACAGTGGCTAAAAGCTTTGGGGCCTGCATTGTACCTGTGTTAACGGTGTTGGTCTAGAGCACGCTAATTAGCCTGCAGCCTCTAGAGAAACCCTTTTCTGGAAACCCAGCCTCATTTCGTGTATTAGCCGGAGACTCTGGAGCTCCCAGGTTCATGCGTTGAATATATGGGGCAAGAGAGTTTCTATTTTGAAACGCCAAACTATCTTTCGTAATGGCAGCTCGAAGGCTTTGTACTGCACTCGGAGAGCCTGGAAGTTAACACTAGTCATAGGTGCTGAAAGAAATTTTGGCGGGTTGTCTTGTTCCCCCTGCCTTCCCCACAAGAGTTTGAACTTTTCTCTTTCAGCATAAAAACTCAGTGCTGGAGGAAGCTCATTACTCGTGAAGATGGGGGAGAGCCTAGTTTCTTCCTATATGCCTCTGTTCACTGTGTTCTTATCTTTCTGGAAGACAGCCGGATGTAAGCAATGGGGGACATATTATTTTGGGTGATTCATGCCATTTAAAAACAGACACGCCCTCCAAAGGATGATTATATCAAAACACAGTGGTCTCTTAAAGCTGTTCTTTTAGAAACCCATTATTTCCAGCCAAGTCAGGGAAAGGCCTTCCCTTTTGTCCTGGCCCTGATGGCAGTGTGCACCTTGCAGGGGCGGGGGTGGGGGGGGTGTCAGTAATTGCAGTCTGGGGCCCCTGCAGAGGAGGCCAGGAAGGACTGAGCCAAAACAGCCTCACTTTTCCCCAGACTATACAGCGAGGCCTCTCTGTTGCTTTGTATCTGTTGTGAATCAGTAAAGCAAAAGCAAACAAATAAATAATTTCTTTCCATAAAAGAAAATATATTCTACCTCAGGAAAAGCAGAGCTGAGATATAAACACAGTAGTTGAACTTCTTGAATCTGGGGGAGCGTGTGTCCACAGTGGAACCAGCTTTATCGAGGATGAACCGGTGTTAGGTCTGAGGGGCACTTACTCCCTGACCTTCCCTTGCTGAATTCTTGCCTCTGGGGCTTGGAAAAGAGCTTTACTTTTAAACTGCCACTACCAGTATTTTAAGATTCTTGGTGTTCATATCAATGGAAGCAAAACAAACCCAAGAAATCTTGAAGCATATTATTGGAGATCTGGATCCAGAGCCCACCTGTTTTCACACTTGCAATAATTGCTCCGTTTAAGCATACTTTGAACGCCAAATTTGATTGAACCCACAAAATGTTTATGCCCTGAAAACTTAGCCAGGGCAGACTCTTTCGTGGGACCTCATATTGCATGAAAGTCTGCACAGTCTGTTCTTACACACTTTAGCCAGTATCTTGAGTGGGGAAAAAAACACCAGAGGCTGAATTTTCACCCCGTGCAATGCTCTTGTTACATGAAGCATGATATGATCAGAGGGTATAGGTTAGAAAGCTGCCTTTTCAACATTTTAAAAGGGACTGCCGGAGGAAATCCACAATTTAAAATGGCAAGAAATTTCTGGTGACAGTCTTAAAAGAAAACATGAGCTTTTGTGGTTTAAAGTTTCAGCATTTCCAAGAAGGAGTAGGTTTCTGAAGGAGGATTTGAAATAGTTGATGATCACGATGGCTGGAGCTTAATTTGAACTTGAACTCAAGTGATTTGGAACTTCCTCACATGATTGCATAGAACCCAGGCTGGTGAATACTCACGTCCTCTTATCTATTTCTCCTTTGGCCCTGGTGAACCCCGCAAGTGCAGCCCTGATCCAAGTCTTCATCTTTTGGGAATGAAGGGCCTCTGGTTTTTTGTCAATTGTCCTGTCAATAAACAAATATCCATCAAGCACCTCTCAGAAAGCAAAGGACCAAGCAGGCAGCTTCATAGTTCCTCATGTAGGAGGGAGGGAGGGAGGGGCACGTGCAAGGCTTTGCTCCCAAGTGGTGTAGCAGAAATTCTGGGAAGAGGGGTGGGAGGCCAGGCAAGGTCTTCCAGAGGCAGAAGGACTGGAGCTGGATGTGAGCAATGGGTAAGATTCAGCTGGACAAGGAGGGGGCTCATTCTAGAAGAGAGGAACGCAGCAAATACATGGGGACAGGAAAGTCTCGGTGTCTTAGAAGAGCATAAGGAGGCCAGGGTGGGGCTTTCGAGTAGGAGAGCAGTGGGAGGTGAGGTCCGGAGGCAGGCCAGGGTCTGCTGGGAAAGGCCTAGGACAGAATGACCTGGAAAAGAGAAGGTTGAGGTCCGGTCTTCTGAACCAGTATGGAGAGGCTCTTCATACTTTCTTCCTACCTCTGCAGCATGCAGGGGCTTTCAACAGAGATGTAAAACCTTTGTGATGAAACAGTTTAGAAAGCTAAAGTATGCCACCCAAGAGGTTTCCAGAGTGAAGTGTGGACAAAGAATGGGGTTCATGTGTCAAGGATGAATGAGGTGAAGCTGAGGTCAAGGGGAGAACAGACAATGGTTAAAGGCGCTCCCCACTCTCTCTGAGCCCGTGTGCGTCGTCTTCTAGAGCAGTAAAGGAATTGTGGTCAGCCCCAGGCTGAAAGACCCTTGGCCTGGGTGAAAACTGCAGAGCTCATAACTCGTTCCTGCCCGTCTCTGCTCCTCCCTCAGAGCCAATGTTGATGAGACTTGGACTCTACCTGCCCACCTTTGTTGCCAAACCAATCCAAACCATGCTGGTTTCTATCCATTCCAGAATCGTTCGGGCGCAGTTTGTGATTTCCAAGCCAGCAGGTGGTTTTGAGAGACTCGCTTTTTCAGCAATACTCCACATAGTTGAGAGCTCCCTCCATCTTGAATCACTCCCATCTGTTAGCTTTATGCTGTTCTTCTAGAATTTTCTCTGTCTTACCTCAGAGTACAACTCATCAGGACATTACCCATCTGATCCTGTCCCAGGGGAATTGTATCCATCCCAATGGCAGTAGATGGCCGGTGTGATATGCGGTTACCTGCAGTACAGGTGTGTGTGTGTTGATGGACCCTTTCCACTTGACTGTCTCCAAGGCATCTCAGGCTTCATGGATTCAAACTGGAACTCTTGATTGCCACCATAGCTCCCTCCCCAAATCTGCCTCTCCACCGATCTACCCCTGTCTTGGTATAAAGAACACCTCCAGCCCCTGAACTGCTCAGGCTAAAACTTCTGTGTGTCATCCTAGAATATTTTCCCACACATCCAGTCCATCAGCAAAGCCCGCTGGTCCCGTCTCTGGCGTAGCTCTGTAACCCGGCCACCACTCAAATCTCCTCACAGGACAGGTCACCGTCCGCCATCACCTGCTCCAGCAGACGATTTCCAGCCGAACTTCCCACCTTCATTCTTGCCCTCCCTCCCGTCTCTTCCGCATACACTGGCCAAGTGAGATTTTCAAAACTTTCCCGCTTTAACTCTTTTACTGACCTTTCATTGTAATCAGGAGGCTCTGTGAAGGTCTCTTCCCAGTCCCTGAATTTCTGTTCTTAAGCGATGTCAGCTTGCTTCTGTTTCCAAAACAAACAAACAAATCGCTTCTTCATCCCAATTCAGAACTTTTCCTTGTGTTGCTCTCTGTCTGAAATGGTCTTCTTGCCCACTTTTTCTAGCACATTCCTACTTCTTATTCAGGTCTGAAGCCTGACCTTGTCAGAGGCCACCCAGATTTCACAGTTTAAATTAAGGTTCTTCTGTTCTCTTGAATGAGACACTATTCTTTTATTTGTTACAGTTTGTAAGAACGTAACTGTACGTGGGGCGCCTGGGTGGCTCAGTGGGTTAAGCCTCTGCCTTCAGCTCAGGTCATGGTCTCAGGGTCCTGGGATCGAGCGGGCTCTCTGCTCGGCGGGGAGCCTGCTTCCTCCTCTCTCTCTCTTTAAAAAAAAAAAAAAAGAACATAACTGTACGTTTACTTGACGCCTGACCCTTCTGCTGGAATATAAGCCCTATGAGAGCAGATACGGCATCCGTTTTATGCCCTCTGAATGGTGCTCAGCTCCTAGCAGATACTCCATAAACATTTGAACAATAACTGAGCCATTTTTTCCGACCTCAAGTACTCTGTGTCATCCTCGATAAATTGTGTTTCTCTTCAAAATCAGCTTTTATTTTTTTAGACTTTTTTTTTTTTTAATTGGAGAGAGCGTGAACACAGCAGGGAGGGCCGAGGGGGAGGGAGAACCCGGAGCAAACTCGGCGCTGAGCACTAGAGCCCAGCGCAGGGCTCGATCTCATGACACTGAGATCACAACCTGAGCTGAAACCAAGAGTCAGATGCTTAACTGAGGCCCCCGGGCACTCCTCAGAATCAGCTTTTCCTGTCGCACCCAAGGCTAACCCGATCAAGCTCTTGAACTCTAGACACCCCAGCCGTGGCTTAGCGTATACACAGTTTCACGCCGCTCTGCTTTCCTGTCGTTTCGTTCTGCGTCGCCCCAGCAGGTCCGCTGCTGAGCAGCGCAGGACTCCCCTCTGTCACTTCCTCTGCCTCCGTGCAGATCTGTGCACCGGGAGTGGGGCTCGGCAAACACCGAAGCCTCACTTTCACGTCACCGGTGATCAAGTGGCATTCGGTGTCTGCCCGCAGAGACGTAACCTGGAGACGGTGTCATAGCACCGTTCGCTCGCGTCACTGCCTCGTGGCCGGAATCTCAGGACTGTGGGTGCTTTAGTAACCCACCCCTTCAGGTCATTTCCCCCAAAGCTAGCACTTCCCTTCTTGTCCGTGGCTGCACGCGGCCTGCACGTGCGGTGTGGCTTTGAGTGTGGTGCACACCGGTCATAGAGATGGCTCCTTTGGGCATCTGATGAGCCCCCCAGGCCACTTGCACCAATACCCATCCTGTCCCATTCCCGTTACATCCGCAGAGGGCAGGGCTCATGACCTGGAAGGGGCTAGAGCTGCTCTTCCCCTGAAATGTCAGGGACTCCCAGTCTAGAGCATCAGATGGGAAGCAGGATCCCGTTCTCTTCTGAGAGTCCTGAGTGCCCTTGAAGGGGAGCTGGCCTCACCCTTTGCCTCTAATCTTCTCCATCTCTGAGAAGAGGAGCAGGGAGGATTAGCAGGTGTGATCAGGAAGCATTAAGCTCACTGGAGATAAAGCAGGACTCTGGGGCTGGAGGGGATGGGAGGGACCGAAGGAGACGTCAGGACTTGGGTTAGGAGGGGAGGTGAAAATGAAATATGGCTGGTGTCACCCAGATGCTACAATGCAGCGGGGCACTGGGTGGGCGGGGACAGCAGGGTGTCGGGGACCTTCCGCCGGGCAACAAAGGCAAGGGCTGTCTTTGGGGCCATGTCTGCACATGCTCCATGTTCCAGGCGAAGAGAGAAGGCTGGCGATAGGGTAGGAACTGCAGATGCCGGTGTGGGGCACAAGATCGCAAAAACCCCTTACCCCCTGATTTGTACAGTGCTCCGGTCTCAGCTGCCCTTCCTATGACCCCGGGAGCTCGATGCTGTCAGTGTGTCCATCTTCCTGAGGAGAAGACTGAGGCTCAGGGAGGTCAGAGGACTCAAGGGCACAAGCCTAGCAAATGGCGACACGGGGACTGACTTCTGACCCTGTACCCTGCCTATCCGTATGCTGCCATGCTTGGCCCGGCTGTGGCAGGGACCAGCCGGCACCCCATTCCCGTCAGCGCTAGGAAACTTGGCGGTTACGGCTGCTATGGCCTGGGGCCTCGCTCCTGTTTCATCGCTCCTCAAGGAGAGGCTCTGGTTGCCCAGAGGCCCCGGGTGGGTGATTCTGTAGTTCCCTTCTCATCTGGCCACTTGGGTCACGGATTCCAGAGGCGCCACCGTTTCTGATGTGTTCACACTAACCAGGCCACAGGAAGTGGCCACCGTTTATGAATGGCTGTCCTGAGAAGAGACAGAACAGGAAGTCAGCAGCAACAGGGCATTCTGGTGGCCGCCCCCAGACAGGCAGGGCCCGCGTGGTGCCAGGGTCCCTGGGAGGGGTTGGAGCACAAACCAGCCGCAGAGAAACCCCCACAGGGTATTGGGGGAGCTGTCTGCTATTCTCATTGGGCCTCCCAAATCAGCGAGATACCCTGGAGTTGTTGCAGTGGGTTTTAGAAAGAGGGGTGCATGTGGCCAGGTGATGGGAGAATCGTTCGCACCCAGGAAAGCCTCCCGAGATTGGGAGATGCGCTACTGAAAGGCTGCGAAGGGAGAGGGAGAAGCAGCCATGGAAGGTCTCTGTGCCGAGTGTTTCCACGCATGGCCCCCACCCAGGAAATCTCAGCAGCCAGGGGTCCCTCCTGTGGCAGCGAGGTTCAGTAGCTGGTCCAAGCAGCCCCGCCGGGAGCCCAGGCCCCAGCCGCCACTGCCCGCCCCCTTTCTAACCCACTCCCTTCACTCCTAGGAGGGAGGCGCTCAGAACTCGCTCTGCAAAAGATCGTTGTCCTGCTACAGTGCCCTAGTCTTTTCCAAAAGCGTCCTGCTGTAGTACATTTCTCTGAATTGTGGGTTTCCTCACTCCTTCGGAAAAGGAGAAAATTGTTCCAAGGTCAGGGGTGCGGATGTCTCAGAGCTCCCGCTGAGAGGGGCAGTAGATATTAGCAGTGAGAGCCAGCGCTTTTGGGGGGTGCAGGGGGCACAGAAGTCTGCCCCCAGCTCTCAGGGACCCTAAGCCGGCTAGTCTGGGCTGCAGATTGTGGCCTGGGCCTCCTCCTCAGGAGCTTCCTTGAGGGTCCCATGTCAGCCCCGATGGGCAGCATGACAGTCACCAGCCGACGACTGTCTCCCAGACCACTCAGTTCCTGGACCTCGGAGTCTGCTTGTCCCTCAGACTCTCCAGATCATCGCTGTTCGGACAGATGATCAGGAAGAGAAAGAAGACCCCATTCTGGTGGCGAAAGAACCCTTGGCCCACCGGACCGGCATCCCCCTGGCTCCTGGGAATTGTGGTACTACTGTTCCCCTCCCAAGGCCCCCTCAGGCTGCCATATCAGCCCTGGGGACCCTTCTGCCGCGATAGGTTCCAGGATGCTAGCTGGGGGGAACCAACAGCTCCCTGTACCCGCTGAGGATGGCGGCTTCCCAGTGCGGGGTTCGGGTCAGAAGGCCTGGGTTCGAGTGCCTGTCACATGACCTGTGGCAGATGCCTTAACAATTAATTCAGTGTCTGCTCTGCACACATGTCACTGAGTGATGAGATCTGCCCTGTCGCCGTCACCAGGAGGTAAAGACCGTGAAAGAGTGCTCCAAACTGAAATGGGCTGCGTGTGTGTTACTGTTATCATTATGGAGCGTGACCCTTGTCACTAGAGGATGACTCTCAATCAGCCTCAAGGACCAGGGAGGTCGTGGCTGTGGCCCTGTGGCTTCTGGGCAGGAAAGCATCCTGACTCTGAAGATGGGGGGTCCCAGACAGCTCGGCGGCTGCTCCCCAACCCTGCTCAGAGTCGGGGGGTGGGGGGAAGAGGTTGGCTTTGCCCATGAGGAGCCTGGGCTGTTTTCCACACATACTCGGGGGAGGGTGAAGGCTACCCCTCGTCCCACCCAGAAGTCACCCTCTCAGATCTACTCTGACCTGTGGGCTCTGGGCAACATCCAGAACCCTGAGCCCCTCCCATTCCTGGACGGGTTGCCTGCAAGTCAGCCAAGTCCTGGCGGAGACTCCCCACCCCATCCGGGCCCTCCTGAGGTAACCGTGTCAGTCAGATGAGGAGCCTAGGACTTGGGGACGATTCTAGAGCGGGTGAGCCATGCTGCTGCAGCTCTGCAAGGAGCTGTCGCTGCACATGTCCCAGCCCAGGCCGGCAGGTAGGACCAACACCTGAAATGATTTGCATCCCAATTATCGTTAGTGTGTCTGCTGTCATTAATACACTTTATTCTCTCCGTATAAAATGACTTTGTCTCTTTGTAAGAAGACCTCCCATCATTAACCTGATGAAAATCACGAAACATATTTAGGACAACCATAATTCCCATTTCACACGTGGAAGAGGAGGCCCAAAGAGACCACAGAGTGCACTCAAGGTCACCCTGGCAGACACTGGGTGGGGCAGGCCTGGGGCCCAGGCCTCTCAGCTCCAGCCCTAGTGCCTCCCAGTGCCAAGTGCACAGTCAGCCAACCCTGGACAGGAGCTGGGAACAAGAGAGGTCACCCTTGAGCCTGCACATTGGGCACCTCTGGGCCAGTCCGCATTTGTGGCCTCTGAAGACAAGCGAGGGCAGAGAGAACTCTTGAATGTATTCAACAGAAGGAAAGAGAAACGTGCAGGTTGTCAGATTAAAGTGAAATAAATGTAAGACCGTGGTGTCTGATGGCACCTTACTGGGCTTTCTGGGACAGGCCTGCCTCAGAAGGCCTCCGGCTGGCGCTCTTCTGGGGCCTGACCTTTCCAAGCTGGCTTTGGGCCTGTGTCAGGCTGGGGCACTCAGAAGCTATCAGAGGCCCAGCGAATGGGAAGTAATAAACCAGCATCCACGGTCAGCATCTTGAAGGGCAGGCGGGCTGAGGAGGTCGGGGCTTCCGGGCATGAGTGGGGGCCTAGACACACCTTGGCAAGTTGGGAAGGGCCAGAAATAGGCCAATGAGATGTCGCTTTGCTCTAGGCATGGGTAGGGGACCGGGATCAGGTGCTGGGGTATGTGGGGACCGTGAGGCTGGAAGGGACTCCGGCTGGTCTGGGACAGGATGCTGCCTTACTTCCTCCTCCTAAGGGCCACCAGCCAGGCCTCCATTCCCAGTGGCAGCCTTCACACCAGAGGCTGGGGGGACTCAATTCAGGAACAGATTTTTCTTTCTTTCTTTCTTTCCTTTTTTTTTTTTTTTTCAGATTTTATTTATTTATTTGAGAGAGAGAGGGAGAGCAGAAAGGGAGAGCAGAGGGAGAAGCAGACCCCCCCACACTGAGCAGACAGTCCAAAGTGGGACTCGCTCCAGGACCCTGGGTCCACCACCCAAGCTGAAGGCAGGCACCCAACGACTGAGCCACCCAGGAACCCCTCAAGACCAGATTTTTTTAAAGCAACTCAGATAATTGAGACTCAGTTTCAAACGTTCATAAATAACCTTCACATTTTTTTAAGCAATTTGTGTCAGAAAACTAAGCTCACACTCCCAAGATTTCATCGTGGCCTCTAGAACCAAGGCTGTCTGGTGCTGGGCCACACATGGACTTTAAGGAAGGAGCCGGAGTTTGCCTATTGTCCGTCTCCCCGCGAGGCCATAAGCAGCTTACTCAACGACAGTCAGCCGTTTGTTGAAGACGTGTCTCACGCTCAGGGCGCCACGTGCGCATCTGTGAGTGAGGCTGTTACTTTCCCCTTATCAGAGATGAAGAAACTGAGGCCCAGAGAGGTTGGCTAACTTGCCTGGCGTTACCCAGCTAGTCAGTGACAGCAGGCATTAGAAACCAGATTTCCAGAGACTCTGTGACAGGAGGATGCCTTTATGAAGAATGAACTAATGAACGGATCGGGGGTTCAGGGGACTGCCTGAGTGCTTGCTTTGGTCCTTCCTGAGCAAACCTGGGGAACAAGGGTTTAATCAGTTCGGAAATAGCCAGCCTCCTCACCTCGCAGCTGGTCTGCTCAGCTGGTCAGGACATGACGTTAATGAGGCTGGGGTCTTGGGGTTGGACCCAAGGGACCCGCTCAGCACCTGAGTTTGCATTCTTTACCCTGCCAGCACCTGGCAGGTGACTGTGACCACCTACCAGTCAGAGCAGAGTCTAGATTCAAGAGAAACACCCAGAAGACTGCAGGAAGCCGGCCAGCAGAATCATCCACGAGTTGGGAGTGTTAGGGCAACATAGGGACTCATCTCGCACCCCCCCCGGCTCATCTTTACAGACGGTGACCCTCAAGCCCAGAGAGGGGCCATGACACAGCCAGTGACCCGAGTCCTTCTGGCCCTGGGCTCCCCTAGTCCACGAAGGAGGAACTGGGTCACTACCCCCCACGATTTCATCCCTGCCCTCACCACCCCACTCCCTGTTTGCTGAGGGTCCAAGTTTCTGGGCAGAGATTCCCCAAGGGAGGGAGCAGCCCAGAGTACAGGAAGGGCCTGGCCCTTGGCGGCCCAGGGAGGAACCCACATCATCTCGAGGGATGTCTGCACAGTTGCCGGAGTGGACAGACCAGCCGACTCCCACCCTCCATAGACAGTCATTAGCAAGCAGGAAAGGAGAGGGTCTCCCCAGAGATGCCCATCACAGATGGCAGGAAGTAGGAGAGTCTGGCAGCCTGAGGGAGGAGGCATGTGTGGGGAATGCAAGATTCTGCCTGGGCGCCCAGCAACTCATAATCCCTTTCCCCCACCTGCCACCCCCTCGCACCCAGGGGCCGATGCTGTACATGGGCCCCCCGGCTCGCTGCCCACACATAGGCAAGGTAGCTTCATGGCCGCTGGCAGGTCCAGAAGAAACAAGATCCAAGTAGTGTCAAAGGTGACAGATTGGGGGGGGGGGGCTCCCTCGACAGCAGGGCTCAGCTGGGAGGCTCCTGGGGATCAGAACAGCTGGGGCAAATTCGAGAGGAAAATCCTAGCAGCCGGGAGACTCTGTTCCTGTTGTGGCTCTTAGCTGGGTTTCTCTCCCCCTTTTTTTCCTCATTTTTGTTCACTTGAGGCCTTTTAGCACGGGGGCGTGATCTAAGTGTGCAGCCGCTTACTCTCAAGAAGGGAGGGGTGGAGGGGAACGGAAAACAGCCGGTCAAGGTCAACACACCTTGCCCTTGGTGGGATCTAAGGGGGGCTCTAGAGGAAGGACTGCAGAGGGGGCCGCGAGTGCCTTCAAGCAGCCTCTCCCCTCAGCCCGTCGGGTGGCTCCAAAGCTCTGTCTTCGCGCCACTGCAGCCTGGCCCTCGTGATGCCTCGGGAAAGTCTGAGCAGCCCTCAAGCGGTCTGCCTCCCCCTGACACGCTCCTGTTCAGCCTGGCCTTCCCTCTCAAAATTTGCACAGGGACCCACCTCCGGCCCTCCCTGGAGGACGAGGCAACCTCAGATCTCCTGGCCTCGTTGGGCCCCTCACCGTGGTCCTGTTGGCCTGCATGGCCTTTCAAGTCCCGGTCCCTGTCCACCACGAGCACCGTCTCTGTCCACATCAGCATCTCCCTGCCTGGTTTCTGGCCCTCTGCTCCTCTCGGGCCAGTCACCCTGTCAGGCGGGCCTTAGCCAGGTGCCCACCCCAGACCCCCCTCCTCCTGGGCCCTCTCTGTCAGACTCTGTCAGACTCCCTCTCTCTCTCTCTGAGGTAGGACAGCTCAGAGGAGCCGTGCTGTCCTCTGCCCTGGGAGGCCGAGAGCCACCCTGTCCCCCTCCGCGTGCCCTCTAAGCCTCCACTCTTCCTCTCACGAGGGTAGGCGTCGGGGTTTCAAAACCCATGGGACAATCTTTATGAAGAAAATTGTTTGTGACCTACAGGGGCAACTGCACTAGAGTTCTGGAAGTCTGGCAAGGCAGCTGATACTCGGGCCAGACCAGCGGGCCAGGGACATCGCAGAGAGGGTCGAGTAGGGAGACGACGACTGCTGCTCCAGGCTCCAGGGCCAGGCCACTCACAGAAGTCTGCTGCAGAGGGAGGGGGTATGAAAGAAGTTGAAGGACATGGTTCACTGCCCTTGTCCTCTTGGTGGCCATCAGAAAGGCCTGGGTGTCATGAGCAGACCCTAAGATGTGGGAAAGAGGACAACGATGGGTGCGGTCAGGGCCAAGGGAAGCCACAGCCCACCTGTTCCTGCCCAGTGAGGCCCAACTCCTGACCTTTTGTCCGGCCCTGCCTTCCCGGGGGTGAACTTGCGAGACCCAAGCCGGGCTGCCACTGATCTCACCCCCAGCCCGAGGCCAAAGACCAGCCCCCCACACTCTTCTCTGCTGAAAGGCCCTAGGGTAACCCTCTCTGGTCAGGTAGCTGAGCCGACCAGCCCCGACTAAGGGGTGCCTGAGATGGAAGGAAAGGTTGCGGCTGGGCACCCCGAGATGCGCCTCCCTTCACAGCAAAGGTGCGTCCCTCTTGCACCGGCTGCCGTCTCTTCTTTCAAATGACCCTGAGAGAGGACGTCTTGTCAGAGCCCGGGTTCCCCAGAGCATCGCCACACCGGGGGCCCCCGTGGGGTTGCAGACTCAGAGAGGGAACTGTTGCATGGAGAAACCAAGGGTCGAACCCAGAGGTTGCCAAGAAGTGGTCATTATGCAGATCTGGAGCTAAGGGCCCCTTTCTCCTGCAGGAGCCACCAGGCCCTCGGCCGAGAGTGGAAGGGGAGATGTGACATGGGTCCACCGGATAAGGTTTTCACGGAAGCCTTAGCTGTCAGCCCTTAACCTTGGGATCTGTGCGGACTGTTCCATGTAGCAGCCAATTCTCTTTAGCCAAATGGTCAAAGGGTCCCATGGGCCCAGGACCTGAAGCCAGGACGCTTGGGCACAGCACCCTCGGGGATGGACTGTGAGCACTTGGGGCCTCAGATGGTTTTCTCTCCGCTCACATCGCACCACCGTTTTTGTCGTGTGTGGTGGTGGCTTCAGACTCAGGATGGAGGAGTCCCAGGCCAGGGACCCCCACCCTGGAGAAAGCACCACCCCTGAGCCGAGAAGACCAGGGATGCTTCTGCTTCAGCGGACAGGTGTGCTTAGGTCTTCACGAGGGAAATCCATCCTCCCTTGGATGCCGAGAGGGGTTATTCTAAGATTTACTCTCAGCATCTGGTGCTTCCTGAAACGTCTGGGCATCAGAATTAGGATCTAGAATTTCACCTTAGTATTTACGACTTGCCACACACAAAAAAAGCAAAAGCATCTTGGAATGCTTTCATGCTATTCCAAAAGAGCAAAGACATTGAAAAAAATACTCTATTAGAAACACCTCTGGTTGAATGGAAGCAGAGTGGCCGGAGAGATGGAAGTAGGTAGATGGTGAGGCTGCCTTCACTGGGACAGGTCAGGGACTAAGTAGAGCCAGAGTTCAAGAGCACAGACCTGCTTACAGGAATCATCAAACTCCTGAGCTGTTACAGCTCTCCCTGCAATCATTTCCAGGCTCAATGGTTCGGTTTCCTCTGTCCTGCCATCCCGTGTGTCAGCATTTTGACGGATGCATGACCCAGGATGGAACAGAGATGGGGCGCTCTGACCCTTAGCTCCTTGGCGAAAATCGACTCCCAGGCAAGCTCAAAACTTCGGCTCTGGGTCCCTCCATCTGGCGTCTGAATATGCACTATTTACGCCCATGACATCAGACTTGTTCGTTGTGTTGTGCAAATTTTCTGTGTTCCCGCCGAGTTTTATCTGCTCGCTCTGTTCGCTACTGAGAAAGTCGGTTGAAACTCCTCTCCAGGTGTGTTCACCCTGCAGGCTGCCCAAGTTTGCTTTATACACTTCAAGGCTGAGCCTGCTTATTTCTTTGCTTTTGCTTCCTCTTCGTGTTTGACCTCCGGGGAATCAGTTTTGCAAGCTCAACCACGGATTCCATGAAAGATCTGCAATGGAGGGGTTTTTGAGCTATTTACTTAACTACATCATGACTTCTTTACTAGGCTCTTCCGTTCCTCAACTATAGGCAAAAGTAAGGCAAAAAAATACACTTTTAGGGGCTACTTTTTCTGGTGGGATGGAATATCTTTCAGAGCAAGCTGCTTGTCGAGGCAAAGCCCTTCGGTAAGAAGAACTGAGGTTTCTCAGCACCCCCAGTGTTGGGAGTGGAGAGAGGAACCACACGGCATGGTGAGGATCTTGGACTGAGGGAGTCTGGCAAGACCAGTACTGTGCACCGGCCACAGCCGATGGAGGCATACTGCTGCCTCAGTGACTCAGTTTCTCTGCAGTGCTGAGGTGACTCTGCTCAGAGGCTGTGGCATTGGACCCCATCTGCACACACTTCAGGGCCCTAAGTCTACCTTGAGGAGCCAGAATGTTCTGCTGGAGAGGAAGCTCTCGAGGCCCTGTCTGAGCACAGCTGTCCCCAGGGTCCCTCCAGGGGATCAGAGACTCAGAAGGGTTTGCTGCCACTTTCTTTGCTCGGCTTCCCTAGGCCTGACCCCAAGGCTCATTCTGCTCTGGCATTTGGCCCTTGGCAGGTGGTGAGCTTGTGTGCCTTCCTCTCTTCCAGATGGCTTGGAGAAGGACCAGCAGGAGGAGGGAGGGGGTGGGGAGGCAACGTTGTCTGCTGTTTGGAAGGCGTAACCAGGGGACCCCGAGAAGGCACCCGTGCCTAGAGTTGCTCGGGCACTCCTCGGGCTGACTCGCCTGGATGTGGGGACGGGGTCGGGACTCCTGCACCGAGCTGCTCTGGGGTTGGGGGATCCCAAGGCAGTTGGGGGTCCCATAAAACTAGAATCTGGTGATGCAAGGCTAAGCTGGAACTTTAGCATCTACCGAAGTGCTTTTCTCTAGGTACTTCCGCTGAGGCTCAGACTCACTCTTAGAGCTCGTGCTGTCGTTGTCCCTATAACAAGGGAGAACACCCAGGCTCGGGAAACCTGAGCGACCTGGCAGGTTCACGTAGTTAGGAAGGGGCCACACTTGCCACCTGATTCAAAATTGGTTGCTCCCTCTCGGTAGCTGATGGTAGACAAAGAAAAGGCCATAGAACTTGAGAAGCTGGAAGGGCCTCGGAGCTCCCCAACCCGACTGCTTGCTCTCTCGGGCCCAACAGCAGCACAGGTGCGAGAAGAGGTCAAGGGGCTCCTCCCAGGTCGTACAAACAGCTGAGCGGCAGACCGGCTTAGACCCTCCAAGGAGGCAGTTCATTGTAAAACATGTTGGTTTTTATAACAATTCAGTGAGTTTAATTTTTTAAACATTTTATTTATTTACTTGACAGAGATCACAAGTAGGCAGAGAGGCAGGCAGAGAGAGAGGAGGAAGCAGGCTCCCTGCAGAGCAGAGAGCCCGATGTGGGGCTCGATCCCAGGACCCTGGGATCATGACCTGAGCTGAAGGTAGAGGCTTTAACCCACTGAGCCATCCAGAAGCCCCCAGTTTAATTTTTTATGCAAGCTTGACCCTCCTCTGAGAAACACACCCCATAAGGCGGTGACAGCTTACAGGAATGACCTCGTCCTCAAGGGCTACACCGGGATGCAGGGGTGGAGCCTCCTCCCTCAGGTGAAGGTGGTGCCCCTCGGAGAGCTGAGCTGCTCCTCCCCCATCTGACTGGCATGCCGTCATCCGTTCGTCGCTGCCCGATAGACACAGGACAAGGTATGCTGGGAGTTTCACCCAAATGTGTCTCATTAATACTCGCTGAATTTCACATTGTCTCCATTACACGCATAACGAAACCGAAGCTCTTCAAAGATCACCTGATTCGCCCCAACTCGTGGTGCCAGAGCCAGAATGCAGAGGACTCCAGGTTCGAAGGACTCAAAGCTGTGCCTCTGACCAGCAGGACCCGTACAGCATCTCCAGTGCTCCTGCCTCACCCAGGACACGGCGAGCAACTCAAGATGACCAGCAGGGCTTGCGAAGGCTGGGAACAGCAAATAATGAGAACCCCTGATCACAGCACGATGCGAACATTCCTACCAAACTGCACGTGCGTGCGAGGGAGTTCGGGACTTTTCTGCAAGCCCACAGAGCTGTCTGTAAACAAAAATGATGGAAGACTGTGCTCTTCGTGTTAACGGCCCTTTGCACCTTGCGTTCAGCTGGGGTTGGTGCGTGCTGGAGTGGGGTGGAGCTGGAAGTTCCTTGTCACTGTTGTCGCTGTGCAGGTGAAGCATTCACTGCCTGGGCAGAGGGCACCCCTCCCCCCCAGGGAGAAGGGCAAGGGTTCAGGGCCATGCGGCTCCTGAAACTCATGGCCCTTAACTCCCCTTTCACTGGAGGCCACAGAGCATGAAAGAGCATGGACTCGGAGCCCCCGTCCACAAGCTATATGCACAGCTCCGTACGTAGCTGTTAATAGCTGTGACTTCAGGCAGTTCAGGAACCTCTCTGTGCCTCTGCTTCCCCATCCATAAAAGGGGTACCTAATTCATGAAGTTGTTAGGAAAATGACACCAGTTAACATTTACAACATGCTTAGAACAGTGCCTGATGCATTGCGGGCACCCCGTGTTTTGTTTAAATGGTTTAAAAAATGGGTGACGGGTGCCTCGGGGCTCAATCAGTTAAGCGTCTGACTCTTGACTTCCACTCAGGTCATGATCACAGGGTCGTGGATGGAGCCCTGCATCAATTTCCATGCTCAGTAGGGAGTCTGCTTGAGATATTCTCTCTCTCTAAGTAAATAAGTAAATCTTTAAAAAAAAATGAAAAATGGGTGAACAAATAACTAAATGGACAAGTACGCATTGAATACCCGGTATCTGCCAGGAGCAACACTAGGAAATCTTTCATCCTGTGCAGAAAGTCCTGTGGTTGTGTACAAGCCCTTCAGACAGCTAAATCAGCCAGCTGCTGTTCTTAAGCACCTGGGTGCTTGGCACTCTGTGGGGTCCATTGTGGGCTTTGTAATCAGGGAGGCCTGCCTGGAGAAGGCGGAACCCGATAGACTGGTAGAGACCACTGAAAGACTGCCATAAGTTGCCTTTTCTCCAGGCAGAGTTATACCAGTTCCCTAAAGGGTCCTTACCAGGTTCTAAATTGCTCATCCTTGGGACTCTGTTCCCAGAGAAGGTCTTCACGAACGGGCAACAGTCATGGGAGGACTTTCCATGTAGACATTGTTATCCTGGCCTTTGCCTGCTTTGAATCTCCAGAACCACAGTGTTCCAGTAAAAGAAGTTAGGTGTTACCTTCAACAGCCCCTAGGACTTTTCCGGCCATCCTCACCTCATACCGAGACTGTCTTCCCCGTCCCGGCTGTCAGCAAATTTCCCTTCCCTGCGCCCATTGCTGTGCTGAGTAGGCTGCACTCGGTTCTTTCCTGACCGCCTCTCCCAGGACTGATTTCCCTCTGCTCATCACCTCCTGGATCTTCTGTCTCTTGAACCCCAGACCCAGAGCTCAAAGCCCCTGGATTTAATTTTTAGCTCAGAATTTTTAGGAACCTTGATGGCTTTGTGCACATGCTTGGCTAGGGACGAGACCCACAAAGACGGAGTAGAGGGTCCTTATCCAAAGTCATCAGCTGAGCCTGAGCACTGAACACAGAGGAAGGCAAAGGACCTACAGCTTCCAAGGGGAAGCTGAGGATAACTGCAGGCCTGTGAGCCAGAATGAAATGCATGCTAACGCTCACACGGTGTGCCCAGGTGGACGGAGATGCCCGAGACTCATTCCCCGCCATTTGTCTACTTTTCCATCCTCCTGGCTTTCTGGGCTCTGAACTGAAACATCAGTTTAATGTGCCACCTGACCCAACAATCAGTAAGTCTAATTCCAACATAAAACAGTGATTCAGACAGGATCCTAAATAAACATAATGCTCTGTGGTCCCAGATGTCATAAAACCCACAGTGGAGAAGGAAGACATTGGCCCTTGAGGTCAAAATCCTCTTTAACAAAGTGGTTGTTGCAGTAACTGTGAAACATCCGTCCGTTGAGCTCAAGGCCCAGAGCATTCCCATGAACTGTCCTCAGGGAAGATTCTGGACCTTCCAGGCCATGTTAATAATAACCATCCTTCATCTCGGTAACAGAAATTTATGAAGAGCTTTGGCTCGTAACATTTCCTCTGCTCCTCACCGTAGCTGTGTGAGGAAGGTGGAGAGGTATCATCTTTTTGCAAATGAAGAAACCAAGACTCAGCAAAGTTATGTGATATGTCCGAGGTCTGAAGGCAAGGGATATGAGTAGACAAGCTTCTTCTAACTTATGATGCAACCTTCGTCCACTTTGCCCCCCTCTTCCAGCCCTCGGGTTCTGCCTTTTCATGTCAGCTTAGTGGGCAGCCAACCAAGGAGAGCCAGTCACCTTTCATTTGGAAAACTTGCAGAGATGGGCTCGTTCTGGTGCCAGGAATGTGTCTGACTTGCGCTTGTCTTTGACAATATGCAGATCCATGGCGGGCATTTCGCTGACTTTTGCTAAGATAGTGCTTTGTGACCTCTCTTGAAGTCACAAAGCAGCTGAAAGGGAATTTGAGAAAACATCAGACTCATCCTTCTCTCTCCCCCGGGAAACCCAGCAGTAGGTGGGTGTCCGGTACGACAGAGGCCCTTCCACACACACACACACACACACACACACACACACACACACACACCCCCACCACCACCCCCCTTTGCCCATTGAAAACCCTACTTTCCCTTTGAAAACCTGAGCAAAGTGCTGATGGCATGATGGCCTCTGGACCCGACCTGCAGAATGCCCTGGAAGGCAGGACACCACACGTGCTCGGGGACAGCTGTTTGCTGTTCAGACAGGTTAATGAGACAGATGGAAACACATCCAAAATGTCAAGTCTTACCTCGGTTTAGTAGGAGGCGACCCCGATTTGGAAAAACGAACATGCTGGAAACAGTCTTGACCCAAAATTTGAGAGTCTGAGGCAGGAATGGCAATTGCTGTGGTCCTTGGCCTCCTGAGTCTGGGGCCGTCAGACAAGGGGTCACCTTCTTTGTCCCAGGGCCCTCCAGGTGTCACCTTTACCTCGACTAAGACAGATTTCACCCCAGAGGGCCCCCTGCCACCTGTCTTCTCTGGCATCGCTTGAGAATTGAGGAACTGAAATCTGCCGGGGGGACTTTGAAATGACAGTCCTGTCTCGCAGGTGGTTTTGAGTCCCCCCACTGTTCTCCCCATGTCTGGCCTTTTCAAAGAAACTCAGAACTACTCCTTTTCATAGGTAGGGGGTTGGAAGAGAGGGTTGCTTTTTTTTTTTTTTTTTTTTTTTGGCAGATGAATGAGTCGCAGAGCAGCCCCTGGGGGAGGCCCCGTGGGGGAGAACAGAGAGGAAGTTTCTTCCCTAAGGAAATGGCAGACCCCGCCTTCGCCTGTGGGTTCTCTGTCTTTGATAGATACCTTCAAGGGGTCTCTCCCCTTGAAGCTGAAGATTCTGCCTGGAGGAAAATTAGTTTACACCTTGTTACTGAAGAAAACAGCTGAGGTTTGAGAGATAGACCCCTGCCCACTCCTTGTCTGTCAAGAGCCAGCGGAGCTCTGATGAACGATGAACGTGAGACCTCTCTCTGCTCCCCTCTTCTTGCCGATTCTGCTTGGTGGTGAGGACAGCCAGCTTCCTCCTCCCCAGGCCTGCCTCCCCACTCTGGGAGCTGAGCCTAATCCTTTCGGAGATATTTTATGTTCATAGGCCTCTCTTGCCTAGAAGCAATTGAAGGGTTCTTGGGATCCTGGATTTATATCCATCTCTTTCGTTTGCTACAAATTTATTGCCATCTGTTGATTTCATTCCTGTGACACCCACATCAAGATCATTCATAAAGAGGAGCAGAACCATTCCTAGACCCTTCCCTTACTCAGCACATTCCCGCATCAAAATGCCTGAGCCTGCCTGGGTCCGTGAAAACACATTCATGCCCCGCCTTTGGTCTCTCGGTCTCTGTCTCCACGCACGCACACACGCACCGTGTGCACACGCACACATCTGAGGGACTATCAGGCAGTTTTGAGTTTTGGTATTCATTTCCTGAATCATGAGAAGTTGGCACTCGCCTGTCCCTTTATCCCTCGGGAAGCCTGGTTGCCGGACCCGCTCATTTGGCTTCGGGATGTCTCTGCTGCCTTTTGCCAGCTCTTTTGCCTCGTCCTTACTTGTTCCTTCATAAAGGCCCTGACCTTCCTTACTCTCATCAAAGGTAAATTAGCAGGTTGTGTCTTAGCTGTCCCGCAGCCCCTCCCATCCCACCCTCCGCACCCGTGGGAGGCTTGGAGGGTTTGGGGAGAGACGAACGAGGTGGCCCAAGCCCAGTGATCAGCACAGGACCTGACTCCGGTTAAGGGCTCCCCATGAATTATCATGGGTGTTGTTTTAGCGTCTGCCAGTCCTGTCTGTTAGCCTAACCTCCGTCAGATCGGCTCGCCCTCTTCTCCCCGTCGTTGCCCCCTCGTGCCGCCACCACTTCCTCTCCCCTGCACCGCTGCCTCGCATCTGGCCTCCCTGCCTTCCATCCCCACGCCCTTCCCTCTGCCCCCCGTCCTCTGCGCCCAGTCCGAGTGGGCATTTCAGCACATACGTCTGGTCACGTCATCATCCGACTTACGAGCCTCCCGAAGTGCTCCATGCCCTCCAAAGCAAGGGTCAGACTCCTTACCAAGGATCCGAACGTCTGCAGGGGGAGGGGTGGAGGGCATGTGACTCGCTTCCTCTGCCAGCCCCAGCTGGGGTCCCCCTCCCTTCCAGGAGACACCTGTGCGTCTCCCCGGAGAGCTTCTCTGGCATCCCCCCCCACCCCAAGTCAGGATGAGCTCTCCCTCCCTCCCCCCGCCCCGGCCTCTACCACACGTTCATAGCCCAGTTCCTTTGAGTGACTGCTGTCTTCCGGACCTGACTGGATAGTGGACTGCTCTCATCTGGATCTCAGCTCGTGATCCTCGCAACGATCCCGTGAGCTGTTCTCATGACGGCCACCTCTGCGTGAGGAACTCAGGATGGAGAGAAATTAAATGACTTGTTCAAGATCACACAGCTCTTTAGCATTAGGACTGGAACCCAGGATCTGGCTCGAGTCTGCATTCATCTCGAGTCTGCCACCAGGCTCTGGGGCCTCCTCTACTGTTGATTGAACCATGGCCTTTTCTGGATTGAGCTCCTTGACCTAAGAAGCCGTGGGCGACACATGTCTGGTCTTGGAAGTGGCCACACTGCCTGACTCTAGGCCAGAGCACATGTCCTTTCCGTTAACCCTTCAGCCAGTCCATCCTCATAGGCCTGTGGATTTAAGGCAAACCCTCCTGATGCGGCCGGTTGCCCACCCATTGTTCCAGTGTAGGCCCAGAATGCCTTCTAGGTGTTAGAACCATGGGGTCAGAGACTTAGGGGACAAAACCTCACTGTTGGAGAACTTGTGACTTGGTTGAGGAAATAAACAAGATCATACATAAACCTAGAGTCATGATACTGAGCCCTCAAATCACAAACAAGACAGTTTCTTTGATTTATGGTCAGTCCTGACATAGAGTCTCCCTGTTGTCCCAGCTGGACCCCAGACCCCCTGAAAAGAGGGACCAAGTGCCTCTCCGTGGGCTCAAGGCTTCTGCAGCCACCCTGTGTCTTGGCCTCGGTTACACACTCTTCCCAGGTCTGGATGATAGTCATCACTCAAAGGAATCGGGCATCTGGGAGATCCCAGGGTGGAAGAGGTTTTCTGGAGGCAGAGCCCCAGACTGCAATAGACCCGAGTTGTTCAGGACTCTAGAACCTTCTTTAAGCATAGTCTGACACCCCCTCCAGCAATTACTTTCTGTTGCCCCATGTCCCCTAGTGAGCTACCTCCCTAGAGATCTCTGCAAGGCAGTGGTCCCTTCGATGCCAGGGCACCTCGGGTCAGAGCAGAACAGGGTGCCACTGTACCCCTCACCCTCACAACCAGCCTGATCACGGAACTGTGCCCAGAGCAAGGAAGCCGGGACCTCTGACAGGATGCCCTTCTGGGGTGCAGAGAGTAGCAGAGGTTTGCACGACCAGCCCAGCCCCCGGAAGCCTGCCACTCCCCCACAATTACCACGCTCTCCAGCCCAGAGCAGTCTCCCTCCAGAGTCCAGGACACGTGCAGACCGCGCTTGGCATGTGCAGCTTTGTATCCAGCAGCACACGCAAGACAAGACAACACGAGCTGTCATGGGCCGTGCATCCCATAGCTGCCCGCGATCTGTGGCCACCCTTTGCCGGGCCCCACGTACATACGTACCTCTCATCACCTCCAAGCAGGAACACACTTGCCTCTTCTGTAAAATGGGGATAATCACATGCACCTTGTGGAGTTTTTGTGAAGATTCTGCATCTACTCATCTAACCAGCAGTTCTCTAAGAGCTTTCCTGGGCCCAGCTCCCAACACCTAGTAAATATGCAGTTACAACAGCTGTCAGGAAATCTGTCTTAGGGAGTTTCAAAATGACGTCCAAAATGTCCAGGTAGAAAGATTCCATTGTCTTCCCTTCAGTTGTTCCATGCTCTGAGGATGTTCAGAGAGAGGAATGTTGGGGCGCCTGGGTGGCTCAGTCCTTAAGCGTCTGCTTTCAGCTCAGGTCATGATCCCAGAGTTCTGGGATCGAGCCCTGCATTGGGCTCCCTGCTTGGCCCCATCAACCATTTGTCTCGCTAGGATGTAATTGCCTGTGGACTTAGCCATTTGTCTCACTGGACACCTTGAGGGCAGAGACCGTTTCCATGAACCTCGTGTGTCCCTGCCCCAGAAGGCACCTATTGGGCCACCACAGGTGAGCCCTATGTGAGTGCTCCGCCTGCACGCTGGCCCACCCATGAAGAGGGCATCCACTCTGGGAACCCTGTGGTCATCTAACACAGCTACTTTGCTTACAAGGCAGTGAGGCACTCTGGACTTTCGTGTCCAGAGGCCAGAGAGTAACAAGAGACCCTGGACGAGCTGGGAAAATTTCGGGTGTCCTCCTTGTTTTGTGATTCTGGAGCACCTTCAGAGGACATCCTGAGGTGGCAAAGGGTCTGGATATTCTTTAGGTAGCGTTCAAGGGACTGTAAGAGCTCAGTCACAGGCAGAAGAGGGACAGGTGTCTTGGATTATTTGAGGCACCATCCTACAGAAGGCAAAGAGCCTTAAACTCTTTTGAAAGACCCCAAAGGCTAGAAATAAAGCCAATTATTAATTAATTCAACAAGTGTTTGTTGAGCACGGCCAGATAGCAAGAACTATTCTAGGCAAGGGGATGCAGTAATGAATAAAACAGACCCCAAATCCCCACCCTCGTGGAGTTCACATTCTAGCGAGTGGAGACAATCGACAAATAAACGTGATGGGTAGGTAGGAGCTTCTTGGAACCGCACAGCGGGCTGCCTGGGAGCCAGGAAGGCCTCTGCGTTCAGGGATATGTTCTCGGGACTTCTGTGGCTGCTGGTTAGACAAGATGACCTTGTGAGTTCCTTCCAGCCCTACAATCCTGTGGGTCTCGGGCTAGTTAAGATGAGTGGTCTCTCTTTATTCGGACACCTCCACACCAAATCTGCCCTCCACCCTCCAGCAACTTGCACTCTATGAGCGATGTGGTGGATAAAATGACTGGTTTTGTGTGTGGCACCAAAACCCACTGCTGAAACGTGTCAGGGGGAGGGGCGGTGGTTGCCTTTCCTTGAAGATGCTGTGCTATTGAGGCTGAAGAAAGAGGACCCAGAGGATGGGCGATGTGGTTGGACCCATGAGGGTGTCAGGAGGAGGGAGAGAAGAGATTGAGAACAATAAAAGGGAGGCTTCGATGGGGAGTGAGCAGAAGCAGGAGACAAAGCGGAGCTTCCAACTCAAGACGCAGCCCCCACCCCTCCAGCCTGCCTCTCCACAGGCCCTACGGCCATCATCCTCTTCTCCGAGCTGCAACGTCACAGGTTGCAGCGACCCAGCTCATGTGTGATGACCAGGTCTGGGACAGCCACCCTGCAGAGCAGGATGGAGTGGTGAGAGGGATACGAGAGGACACGGCTTCTGCCCTCAGCCATGTGCTCTCTCCTGCCACAGCCCTGGAACCAGCTGCCCCCCAGGGGGCTGGGGCTGCCTCTGTTTCCAGCCTTGGTTGTCTCCCATTCTCATTCTTCCTGAGCTCCTGCACGTGGAGCTGGAGAGAGAAAGCTGGCAGGTGCGGAGCGGATGCAAGTGAAGCAGAATCTTGGGCTTCAGACGCCTCGTTTCCGTTCCACAGCACCGCGTTCTCTGTGTCTTCACGTCTGCTGATAGCATCACGGTGCAGCAGCAGGAACACCGGCCTGCGAGCTACGAGTTCTAGGATTCTGACATTTCATTTGATGGCCAGGAATTCCGTGAGATAGAGAAAACAAATGATCCCCTCTAACCTGCGGGTGAAAACACGGAATCCAGGGAGAACTCATTCATCCGTGTTCGTGGAGCCATGACTGGTAGTAGGGCCAGGAGAGCATGACATAGTGAAAAAGTCCTGGACTTGGGAGCTCAGAGTCCTGGGTCCAAATTTCAGCTCTGCTATGATCTGGCTGTATCACGTAGAATGAATTAATTTTCTAGTAAACTTTATTTTATGAGCTACAAAATAAACAAGTACTATTATGCAAAATTAATAGGTACTTGAAGAAGAAAATGTAGCCAATAGGTGACATCATGGTGACATCATGGTCCCATTAGCCCTTTCCGTGCCTGGGGCAGACATAGCTAATCGATCATAGCACACTCTCCCACTGAGCAGCCCCAGGGACCTCCTGGCTCCTGGAGCTAGCAGCCACTGCTGAAAATCGGAGCCGGCACATAAAATGAAATTGTTTGCCATCCCTCCGCCAGATCTCCAGGTTCTCTTCTAATCATCCTGGGCACAGAAATCTGTTCTTCTCTTTTAGCCAGGTCAGCCTGGAACCTCCCTTTCCTGGAGATATTAGAGTAACAGAAGGAGAACTTCTGGTCTGGGGGCCTTCTCTTGCCCTTCGTCTGCCTGTGTTGCTCTGGAGTGTAAGGGCCCCTCCCATGTGCTGGTTGAGAGAAGTGAAGAGGAGAGAGTAAGCAAACACTCTTCTAAACCGTGGAATGCAGGACTAGTGCATTCAAGGAGCTGACACTCAGAGCATCTGCTCTGCACCGGGCACTTCATTAACACGCAGGCACGAGCCGTATCTGTATTTGGGTAGGTGGTCATTGCGAGCCCTCCACCACCAGACATCCAGGTTCTCTTCCCACATGGAGGCCGAGAAGGGAACCAGGCCTCTGGATCTGGGGCAGATGCACCGCCCCAATTACAGGCGGGGTAGCCTGGAGCCCGGGATAGATGCTCCCTGACCTCGTTGCTTTTCTTCTTTCGGCAGATCTGCCAGTGGCCTCTTTCCTCGCTTATCTGCTCTTTGAGACTTTTATGTGGGATTATTGCTTATCAGTAAAGCTAGGCTGCTGGGAAGAGAGAGAAGGAAGGGTCCCGGTTGGTAGTAACACTGGCAGGGAGAGTTGGCAACAAGGGCAGCAGCAGCCAGAGCAGAAGGACGAGGCGCCTGGATGTAGCTGTCGTGTCCCCTGCACCAGGATCGGCACAGGGTGAGACGTCTGCCTCCCCAGCCCCACACCCGGCCCCTCCCGGGCCTCAGCTTCCCACTCCCTGGGCTCTGGGCAGATTAACGTGCCCTCTGGAAAGCACGTGGGGCTTCTTGGAGAAGGCCATGCTATGAACTCCGACCGAAGTCTCCTCAGATCTCTGCCTCCTTCCGTGCCTTAGGGTCCTCACAGCCTCGTTCTGTTACATCCCCCCTGTCCTTTGCTAGTTCCCAGTGGGTCCCATAGACAAAAGCCCATCACTGGCGGAGTTTGGCGAAGACACGGTACTTAGCCGACCTAAAAGTACTGGCGAACGGCACGTCTCCCCCTGAGGGGCTGTTTGAGAAGATTGAGTGCTGATGTTTGCCCTGTTGCTGCGTTTTTCCTGCTCCGTCTTGTGAATGCAGGAACCCCTGCGGATTTCCGTGGTTTGGGGGAGACTACATCTCTCCCTAAAGTATCAAAACCAACTTTTAGAAAATGGGTTTGGTATGTACTGAGTCTACAATACCCTGGATGAGTAACCTTTGCACTACCTTTGCAGAAGGCACACAGAATGGGACTGAGAAAGAGAAACTCATTTAAGAATTGACCCCTCTCCGCCCCCAAGTGACAGGTGGCATGGCGTTAAGGGCTGTGTCTGGGCCTTGCTAGAGCTGATCCCAGAAGCCTGGAACCATGATGGAAATTGTTCCCTTTGGAATTCTCCCTGGCTTGGGTGCCTCTCCATCTCTCTCCTCGCCCAGCCACAGAGGGAGACTCAGTGCCATCCATCTGCCCTTTCTTTGAGTCTTCAAGGAGAACGGCTTCACCCAGCATGTCTCATACGATTGGACTGAATAGAAAAGTAATGAAAGCTTATCCCTTACTGAGAGTGAAACAGACAAGGGCTGATGCAGGCTTTCATTATAAATGGGGATCCAGAAGGATTCAGGTAATGTAACCCAAATCTCCCATCAGGATGGTGTTTCCTGCTAGCCCATCTCCCAGCCTGAGCTACTGGGGTCATTCCCAATATACCCTTCGTTCAGAAAGGAATTGTTCTCAGAGTTTTGGACTTTGAGAACAAAAGAATGTGTTTTGAAGGTTTCATGGTTTTTACACTGTCGTTAGAGATGATACATTCCTGCCCCGCGAGGGACTTTTTTTCCTGTTTCTTCTGGGGCAGCCCTAAATCGTGTCCACACGGGTGTCAAAAGAAAAATCCTACAACAAGTTAGGTTCTACCTGGAAGTCTTCTGGAAAGATAAGCCCCTGCATGTGGACTGAACTCCTTCAGGGCACTTGTAGGAACCTCAAAATTGGCCTAATTAATGTTTTTGCATAGTAATATACCTGTTTTCATTGTAGACTTAATTAGCTTCTTTAAAAATAATTCTTCAGGTGAAAGATGTTAATGACTTCTCGTCCTGCCCTGCTGAGCTAAGCCGGAGAGCTTGATAGTTTTAGGCCAAATAAAAGGAAGTAGTACTTTGCGCTGTCGGTAGTAAATGTGCAAAAATCGTTACTCCGAGAAACAGTATGGGCTGACATTATAAATAGATTCCAGGAATGAACTCTCAGAGAGTCGTGGATGACAGATATAAATGGGGTTATTAAATGGAAGTTAGGGGACATTTCCAAAATACCTAAAGTTAACATTCTAGATGCATCTCCCATATTCTCCCGTGACCCTCTGGGATACCCCAGTCGGGGTGCCTTGTAAGGTGGGGCAAATGCTGGTCTGACCTACTAAGGTATTTTAAATTCTCAGTCTCCACTCTTGCTAAGCACATTTAATCACTTTAATCTCTATTATTATGGCTATTTTTTTGATGTTCTGGTCTCTTTCGATTGGCCGCTTCTCTAGAACTCTCTGAAATGATTTGGAAAACGTCGGGGGTCCTATAGCCCAACCCTAAGAGGGAAAACCCCTGAGCTTGGCTCCTGCCTCTGCCAGCTCGGTGCCCCACCCTGGGCTGTCGCTGCACCTCTCTTGCCTCGTTTTTCGTATCACAAAGAGAGGGAGTTGGATGAAAGCTTCCCTGAGGTCCATGGGTGGGAAAATTCTGGGAACCTATAAATAAATACAATATGCACACTCGTTCGGAGAGCGCCTGGAGTAAAAGAATGGGCTGGGGCAGGGGACTGCTTTGTCTTGTTTTTTTTCCACTTTTTATTTAAATTCAATTAATTAGCATATAATGTATTATTGGTTTCAGAGGGGAAGGTACATCAATATAAATGTAAAATAACAGTATCAATAATAATACATAATATTTTAATTAATACATGGTTATAATACATTAATTAGTATTAATATTACATTAGTTAATACATAATTATATTATTATTATTACATAATAATATAATGTATTGTTGGTTTCAGTGATTCATCAGTCTTATATAACACCAGGTGCTGTTTCCCTCACGTGTCCTCCCCAGTGTCCATCACCCAGTTACCCCATCCCTCCGTCTCCCTCCCCTCTAACAACCCTCAGTTTGTTTCCTATCATTAAGTCTCTTATGGTTTTTCTCCCTTTCTGTTTTCATCTTATTTTATTTTTTCCTCTCTTCCCCTATGAACCGCTGTTTCATTTCTTAAATTCCGTATGTCAATGAGATCATATAAATTGTCTTTCTCTGATGGCCTTATTTTGCTCAGCATAATACCCTCTAGTTCCATCCAGGTCATTGCAAATGGCACAATTTCAATTATTTGGTGTCTGAGTAATACTCCATTGTATATAAACACCACATTTTCTCTATCCAGTCATCTGTCGATGGACATCTGGGCTCTTTCCATAGTTTGCCTATTGTAGACATTGCTGCTATAAACACTGGGGTGCACATGCCCCTCGGATCACTACGTTTGTATCTGTAGGGCAAATACCCAGTAGTGCAATTGCTGGGTCATAAGGTAGCTCTATTTTCAACTTTCTGAGGAACCTCCATGCTGTTTTCCAGAGTGGTTGCACGAGCTTGCATTCCCACTAACAGTGGAGGAGGGTTCCCCTTTCTCCACATCCTCGCCAGCATCTGTCATTTCCTGACTTGTTAATTTTAGCCATTCTGACTGGTGTGAGGTGGGATCTCATTGTGGTTTTGATTTGTATTTCCCTGATGCCGAGTGTCGCTGAGCACTTTTTCATGTGTCCGTTGGCCATTTGTGTATCTTCTTTGGAGAAATGTCTGTTCAAGTCTTCTGCCCATTTCTTCATTGATTTATGTGTTCTTTTGCTTTGCCTTATTTTTTCAGGAAGGATAAAGTAGAGGACTTCTCCCTTCAGACAGGAAATGAACGTTGTAGGGACATGTCAGGAAAGAACTGTCAGCATCGGGGGAAACCCCGGTATCTTCCTTTTCTTCTAAGCTGGTAAAGGCCGTGAGTGACATGCAGGGGAGAGCGCATGTGTAGGGTCGGGCAAGCCTGGATTTGGATGTGGCTCCGTCACCAGCTGAGTCTGTCCCTCATTGGCAAGACAGGGATGATGATGCGGAGCCGTGGGATTGTGATGAGGCGGCAGTGAGCAGCGCCAAGTCTTGTCCGGGTCCTGGTATAAAGTGAGTCAGTACATCGTAGTGTTCACGGGAGGGAGGCAGGGGTTCCAAACCAGCGTGATTACAGTGGCAGGTTCCTCCTCGCCAGCGGCCGGCAGAGAAAGAGCTGCCTGCAGCTGTACAAAACCCACTCCAGTTAGACCGGCGTGAGGTGTGCATCGGAAACCATCTCTAACCAGTAAAAATCAGATTCGGTGTTCCATGTTATACCCAGGGTTCTTTTTTTTTTTTTTTTTTTTAAGATTTCTCAGTTTGGCAGGTTCATATTGCTTTAAGGTTATATTCTACTAAATCTACGTTCTACTAAATCTACGTTCTACTAAATCCGTGGAAAGAGTAGCACACCTGTGGAGTTTGGGGAACGAGCCTGCAGGAGGAGGAAGGCGTCTGGGTCACATGGCTGCCACCTGCTGTCAGAACACACAAATTGCAGGTTCTTTTGTTTCATTAACACATGTTCCTCTAAGGTGCATCTTTGGGAAAAGTTCAGAATTTTCTAAACCTAGAATTCTGAAATAACAAGCATCCTCTCCCTAGAGTTCTCATAACCTGCCCTTGTGGAAGACCAAAGGGGGCCTTATTAGGAGTTCAGGCACTGCGAGCAGCTGCTGGATCTGCCGGCTGTGCGGAGCTCTGCCCTTGCTCCCCGCGCATGAAGCCAGGAGAACACAGGTGTAGCCTCCAGCAGCTCTCCACTCCCAAAGAGAAGACGAGGGCCACTTGGCCATCCCCAGAGTCAGCAATGCCTCCTGTCCTGCCAAGATGCCGCCAGTTTAGCAAACAAACCATCCGTACCTTCCCTCCTTGTTGGAAGGGCAAGATCTCCGACAAATTCCTGGCACGGCTGGTGACCTGGCCTGGCCCCAGAGATCGTTTCCATGTCCCAGAAGGCCCAAGTAGTCCTGTGGACACCCTACGAACTGCTCTTACAGCTTTCGTCGTGGGTCGTGTTGGGAAGCCGGCAGATACCACGACGCATTGTTTGATGGCACTAATGAGCTGGCGTTGGGACTCGGGCCACTGCTTATCTCATGACACTTGCGGGCAGTTAGCAACAAAGCTGACGTTACTGGGTCATGTAGTTAATGCAATATGTGTGTGTGTGTGTACACACATATGTGTGTGTATATATAATATATGTAATGTGTAATATAATATATAATAATATATTGATATGCATATCAATATATATCCATATATTATAGTGGTTCTTTTATGGAAAGCGACTGAAAGCAAGAACTTGGTGCCTCCATCCTAACAGGAGAGTCTCTGCCTAATTAGGGAGAATGGTTTGGCAAGAGGGCACAACTGCTGGGTGCAGAACCAGGCACTGGAGGGGTGGGGCGCCTCCCATGGCTGCACCTTATGGTGGTACAAGGGGAGAAGAGATGACGTATGGGAAAGCCCTCGTGATGAGGGCTGGCGCTCACCAGCCGCTCACCGTGCACGTTCCCTGCTCCGTGCGCGTTACAGACATCTCATCCGCAGCGATTACCCTGTGACGGTCAGTAGTGGTAGTGGTAGTACCAACTAGCAGTACTTACCCCGTTTGACCGATGAGGGAGTCGCAATGCGCAATTGCGATGACTTGGCCAAGGTCACACTTCAGCCGTAGTGCCAGACTTTGAATGTCGGTCAACGCCGGTGTCCCGGTCCTCACCCTGTGAGTGTTGCGGGGAGAGGAGAGGTCTGGAATCACCCCTCTAAGTAGCAAAGTGGGAACAGAAAAGTCAGGCCCTCCCCAGTTCGGTGTGTGAACTGCATCCCCCCCCCCCCCCCACGGGTAACACAACAGGATCGGTACCGCCGAACGTACCGTATTCATTTTGTGAGTTTTGTTTCCCGGCGACCGCTACTCCGTGCCCCGTCTTCATGGCCTGTTGCCCTCGCTGTAGAGACATCTGCTAACAAATTTTAAAAATTGGAGAAAGTCGTACCTAGAGGAGTTTTGGGGCCTTCCTGACTTTCAGCCTCGGATCGGAGCAGAAACCTTCTCAACTGCAGGCAGTGGCTCTGATCCAAGAGAAAGCGATGCCTGTGTCCCTGTCACCGTTGAGACCAAGGTCTTCTGTGTCCCGCTGAGCATCTCCTGCTATGCGGGGCCGGGCTTTTTCAGGTCACGACTCCTGTCCGGGGCAGCCGTGCTGCCAAGGCCCCAGGCTCAGACCCTGCAGTGAGCACCTAGCCGCCCCCCTGCATTCTCCTTCATCAAACATTCAGGATTTGGGGGGCATCCCGTTCGGAGCTTCCCCAACATGCCGTAGAGACCACGCCGCTTACCCTGGGTCCTGGTGACTTGGAACTTTATGTTATTTTATACAGTTGTCCCTTTTCTTCCTCACGGTGCGCCCAAATCTGCCAACTGTAGCCTTCTCCAGGAATCTCAGTTCTGCCCCAGAGCCCCCAAGAGCATCTTCTCGCGTGGCCGCCCTGTAGACACTTGAAGTGCTCGCGCCCCCCGAGTGCCCTCTGCCCGTCCGTCTTCTTCAGGCTTTTTCTCTCCCGCAGATGGCAGGTTCCGGGACACGGGCCCAGATACTCCGAAGTGGCCTCTATATCTGTCGGGCCCCTCCCCCCTCCGTGCCAGCCAGCTGCCCTCCTGCTCTCTGGAGTCCAGGAATCCAGTAACCGAGGCGCCGTGTCGGGTTTCCCAGCGCGGCTCACCTTGGGCTGCTTCCCGGGCTGCTTCACGGCGCTTGGAGCCGAGAAAACCAGCCTGTGCTCTGGGGCCTCAGCAAAGCCACCATGTCCCCGAGGGCTTAGTTATCCATGGATGGGAGGGGGACGTGTTTTCCTTTCCCTGTCGCGCTTCTCAGCAAGGCCCCGGAGCATTGCTGGACCGGCCAGCGGGGATGAGGGTTCCCTGGTTTTGCTTCCCGCTGGCTTGTTTAATTTGGAGGGACTCTAGGAAAGCATCCCGGCTCAGGAGAGTGGTCAGAAGACCAAATTATTTTACCCTGGCCCACACCCTTGTGGTCACGTGAACGTCCACCAGGCTTGTTAACAGCGATCTCGGGTGTTCCGGTGTTTTGAATTCCTGCCATGCTGTGCGTCTATGCAGGTGGACAGGCATGCTAGGAGAAGGGACGCAGCTGGGAACCAGGGAACCTGGGGGTAGGCCTGTTCCTGTCACAAAAGTAGCTGTGCCGTCTGGGGACAGTCACCTGACTTGTCCGTGCCTTGGTTTCTCTGGCTCAGTCACAGGGTTAATCATGCCGATTTTACAGTAATTCAGGGCTTCTCTGCAGGAGCATTATTGACACTTTGGGTTGAATAATTCTTTGTGGTGGGGGCTGTCATGTGAATTGTAGCACGGTCAGCAGCACCCCAGGCGTCTACCCACTAAGAGCTAGAACACCTCCCCGTCACGACCACCGAAAGTGTCTCCAGGCATTGCCAAGTGTCCCCCGGGGGGGCAAAATTGCCCCCCAACTGGGAGCCACGGCATTAATCCCCAGAATGACAAGGAAACACAGGATTACCATGTGAGCCCCTGCAGGACACATCGTGGGGGCCACCGTCAGCATCCTTCAGCATTTTGGTCTTCTCCAATCTGCCCAGAATTATGCCAAAGCAGAAAGAAGAAATAGCATATATTCTAAGCCAGACTCCCCTGAGATACAGCAGGAAACGTGATACATCTGTGCTTTCCCTTCGCGCCATTCAAGTGTCTTCCTTCTAAGGTTTAATATCTACTGTGTGTGAAGGGGAGAGCCAGAAAGATGAGTAGCAGTACCTGTTTTCATGGGTGATAACCTCTAGTGGGAGGAATTTTCCGGCGCAGAAAGGACTGGGATGCAGAGCATGCATGCCTGAGAGGTGCTCAGATGGCCGATGTCCAGGAGGAAACTTTCTGGAAGAGCTGATGTTGGGGAGGGGCTCCCGGGGTCAAGTGGGGTTTCAGCCGTGGGAGCTACACAGCAGGGCCTGAAGGAGGTCCAAGCAGAGGGAGCAGTGTGACGGCAGGCAGAGACACACACAGCTTGAGAGGACAAGATAGCCGGACATAAGACCTAATGGCCAGTCTCTGAAGGCTCCAATGTCCGCAAGGCCAATCGTCCTCAAGGTTGACAATGGGGAGCCATGGAAGGTGTGTGAGCAGGAGAGTGCCGTGGTCAGAACTGGGTTTAAAGTGTTGTTTGGTGGCAGTGTCTGGACTGGACTGGAGCGAGAGGTACAAGGTGTGTGGGGGCCTGAATGAGGTGATGGCCGCGGGAGTGGGGAGCACAGGGCGCATGAAGGAAGAGAGGCCAAGAGGCAGCAGGACTGGTGAGGGGTGAAGGGGGACGGGAAGGAGGCGGGGGGACAAAAATGTGGAATCTGGATCACTGAGAACGACGCAGCCATTAATGGAACAGGGGGAGCCGAGGAGAGTCCGGGAATCAGGAACCCTGGGCCCTGGAGGAGGGCCCCCCCCAGAAAAGCATTAAAGTGCGGGTTTCCCAGAGGCGGCCACGCCCATGCCTGGACCGGCCTCCCACACTTCCTGTGGGAAAAGACACCCGCGTGTTTGCTCAAGGCTTTGTTTTTCCAGAGCGGACGGGCTTCTCAGATCTATTTACAATTTTTTTAGGCACGATTTATGTGACCCTCAAAAAATAACACTCAGTGAGAAAAGAGAAGCAGCTCAGTCTGGGGCCTTGGTCCCTGTGCAAAGCACTTTTTTATAAGCAGAGAGAATCCGAGTTTGGAATTAACTAAGTTAACAGCAGGAGCAGAACCGCACACCGCGCATAGGCCATATGCTATTTTTTCTGAATATTCTAACAATACACCAGGACGCTTTGAGTCTATGTACACTGGCGTGTGTGCGTGGCAGGAGCTCTGAGCCTGCTCTGTGCCGCTGGGCTTCCTACCGTGGCTCACACCCCCAGCAGGAAAACAGAGCCGGGACGCTGGGAGCGGGAGCCGGTATACCCTCCAAAGGCTTCTGCCCTCCCAGGGCCACCAGTCACAATGACCTCGTGTCCCCTCAGCAGGTGACCCAATGGCTTTCTTTTTCCTCCTTGGACCTTGCTTTACCTCCCCCCAGGCTTTTTATTATTTCATTCCAGCTCTCTACAGGTATCACGTTGAGATCCTTAAATGCATCCAAGAAGGGACAATGAAAGCAATGGCTCCCGGGACACCCATCCATCTTCCGTCCTACGCACATATTAAGTCATCAGTATTTATCTGCTAACCAGCCAGAGGGATGCTGCGTGCCTCTGTGGCGCCACCACGGGACAAAGAAGGCGGTCCTGCCTCGGCCACTCTGGCTGACACCCCCGTGCCTGGTTTGCTCCCGGTGGAACAGTGGGAGGAGAGGACCGGGGACCAGCCCCCCCAGACTCTGGCTTGTGGATGTGGACAGTGGGATCCAGCTTGAAACCTTGTCCGCTCCCTTCTCCAGCTGATGCCTGAAAACAGCGGTTTCCGTGTGTAGAGCTTTTCACAAATGATCCGGCTGGGTCACCCGTAGTAGCCCTAGTAGCCCCGGCAGTGGCCATGACAGAAACTACGTGTTTCTATAGAAGTAGGAAGTTTCCAGTAGGAATATTAAGCCCATATTACAGGGAAGACTGGGCTGCACAGCGGGGCGTGACTTGTCCAATACATTCTTGGTGGCAACAAATGCCATTGTACTATTAGTCACAACAGGATTAACCGTTTATCGAGCCCCTAACGTGTGTCTAATGCTTTAAGCGGAGCTCTGAGCCCCGCCAGTGGGGCCCCAGCCATTGAAAGCCTCAAGGTTGGGAACACCCGGGGTACCAGATCCTGGCCCCCTGCATGGAAAGTGGACTTGCCGTGTATGGGGACAGATGAGGGAGTGATGCTCTACAGTCCCAGGAAAATCCCCAGTGCCCCCCGCATTGGTGGTGATCAGGGGCAACGTGCTGGTATGCATCCAATACCCATCGGAGGCAGGACTGAGCTCAGAGAGGGTTGTCAGTGACAGCGGCTCCAGGAAGCTGGGGAAGGAGGCAGGACGGGAAAGAGGAACTGTCAGTACGGGTCGGGAATTTCTGAGTCTTGGGTCCCATCAGATCTAACTTGGTTGACATGGGCGGACATCAGGAAGCTTTGGTATGGGGCTCCTGGGGGGCTCAGTCGGTCAACTGTCCGACTCTTGATTTCAGCTCAGTCATGATCTCAGGGTCGTCAGGCTCCGTGCTCAGGAAGGAGACAGCTGAGGATTCTCTCCCTCCGCCCCTCCCCCCATTCCAGTGCACAGTTACACACTCTCTTTCTCAAATCTTAAAAAAAAAAAAAACAGGTGGGGCAGCTTTGGTTTGCTGTGTGTAGGGGGAGGGGAGTCCAACCGCGGATGTACACCCGGGCTCTGCTGTAGACCCCCCTGGGCTCAGTCCCGGCTCTGATAACTTCCTACCTACAGGTCACGTCACCGTGGGCATTACCTTGCTCTGCCTCAGTTTCCTCTTCTGTAAAGTGACTTGTATCCTAACCTGCAAGGGTCTGTGAGATATTAGCCCTTCGCTGCCTCTCCCACTCGTCTTCCCTGGCCTCACACCTCCCCAGCCTCTCACGCCTCCTCACCATTCCCCGAGCGCCCCTGGCACGGTCCCACCTTGAGGCCATTCCCACTGGCCATTCCCTTGGCCCAGAATGATCTCCCAGATATCCCGACAGCCGACTCCCTCATTTCCGACACATTTTTGCTCAAATAGCATCTTCTCAACGGGGCCCACCTGGACCATCCCCCCAGCGCTCACAGCCACTCCCCGGCTCTACTGTTCGGTCCGTCTTGTCCCTAGCCTGCTCTGTGGTTGACCTTGCGGCGTGCTTGTGTGTAATATCTGCTGCTTGCTGTCTGTAGACAAGTCAAAGATCTCTGTCTTTGACTCTGTCCACGGCTGCGTCCCAGGGACCCACTCCCGAAAGAGTCTGCCATAAACGGGTGCTCGTCACACCGTCAAAAGGATTGACACAGATTTATGAGGATTAAATTAGATAGGAGTTGTTAATAGTTTGGCTCAAAGGCTGACCCATAGGAAGGACTCAATAAAAGGCTATCTCATCGTATCTGAGTTTGATATTGATTAATTTGCTGCTGCGGTGTAGTTTGGGTTCAGGTCCTACTGGAGGGAAACGTGGGCCATGTTTAACTTGCCTTCCTTCTAGAAACAAGTAGGCCCTTCTCTTGAGCCCTGTGGCCCACGAGGCCGGTTGTTCAAGTCAGCTTCAATACACAGCTAGAGAAATCAAGTCAGGGGACGTGTGACAGCTTCTTTAGGAAAGCCGCTGAGTCATAGGCCTGCCCGTCCCTGGGCCAGCAGCCGAGGGAAAGCAAAGCTAGACCAAGGAATGCCACAACTCCAGGTGAAATGCGCCCCAACGCAGGCTGTATCACGTTATGCTGGAAAAAAAAAAAAAAAACGGCGTCTCAGCTCAGTGTAGAAGCCTCCTTTTGTGCCACGAGGCAAGACGTAGTTACCCACAGAGAAAGCCAAGTTCACTTCAAGGATATGGAGACAAGTTGCAGAGAAAGAAGTGTGGCTGAGTCAGCCAGAGGCATTTCGCAGAAAGGGCCGGTAGGCAGCAGAGCTCTGGCCGGCTCGTGTGGTCTGCCGGGACCCAGGCAGCACGGCCTCTGACCCACAGGTCTGCAAAATCCCGCTCAAGGAGTCTTTTCTCCTGCCCTCTTCGTCCTCCTGCCAGCCCATGGAGAAAGTTCGATTCGATTCTGTCAGATAGTATTTGGTGAGTGCGGGCTCTGTCATCGCCTGGAGTGTGAGAGTGACTGTCACTGTCCCCGCCCCAGCAGGGCAGACTGCGGCCCTTCGAGCCGGTTCTGGACACAGGGGTTAGGACCACAGACTCAGAGCCGTGGGTGCTGGGTTTGAACGCGGCTCTGCTGATTGCTAGCTCTGTGGTCTGGCTTCTGTGCTTTGTAAAATGAGGACTAGTAATACGCCTGCCTCGTAGGGTCGTGGTGAGGGGCAAATGACTTCAAGTGGGTCTGCTGCCTGGAACAGTGCCTGGCACGTGGTAGACGTCGTATGTGTTTGTCTTCATTGCTGTCATTGCTCCTGGGGGGACGTCGTTCCTGGGAAGTACTGTAAAGACGCCCATGTGGGCTGGGTGCCAGGAAGGGAATCCAATCTGGTCCAAAGCTCTAGGAAGGGTTCCTGGAAGAGGGGACAAGAACTGAATCTAGCAGGATGAGCCGACATGACCCCAGCAACCAAGATATAGATGTCCCCGGAAACGGGTATTGAAAACATGAGCAAGACAAAGTGGCATGTGCTGCGAAGTGCAAGGGGACTGGGGCTCCTGGGAGGGAAGGTTCCAGGCAGCACACCGAGTAGTGAGGTGCTAAGTGGACTATGAAATCAGATCATGGTGGGCTTTTGTGTTTACCCTTCTGACTTTAACCCAAATCCCACTCGTTTCCCCACTTTGGTATGCCCCAGAGTGGGGCTCAAGGACCAGTCAACTCCCCCGATTCCACGAGCCACAGAGTGAGCGAGGAGTGGGCATGTGACCCAAGCCGGCCAATCACATGAGCCCTGGGATCTCCGCTGAGCTGGGAGAGTCCAGCTTACCCACGTGCCGTGTGTGGCGGAGACGTGTGGTTCTGGGAGCCCGAAGACCCACCTTGTGGAGGGCTCCTCAGTCCTGGCCTCTGAGATCCTAGGAACTGCCCAGGTTCCTGTAGTTCCTTCTTCTGCGTTGTGAACTTCCCAGTGTCCTGCCAATAAGCCCTTAAAAAGAAAAAAAATCCAAGCCTTCTCAAGCTGGTCTGCAACATTTGCAAATGAAACAGGCCTGGCCAATAGGCCTGGCTAACGAGCTGGGATTTCATCGCTGAGCAGCGAGGGAGCCATTGAAGTTGTTGAATTGGGGTCGGCTATGCATTTGAGAGGCAGACACGCTATAGAAGACGGCTTAGAAAGAGTAGAGAGGGGACACCCGTTAGGGGCTGCCGGAGTCCAGGAGAGAAGCCTGGGGCCTGGCTGTCTCAGTCAGAAGAGCACGTGGCTCTTGACCTTGGGGTCATGAGTTCGAGCCCCACGTTGGGCGTAGAGATGCCTTGAAGTAGGAACAGAGAAGGCAGACTGATCCCAGAAACACTGAGGTGACCAAGAGCAGCCAGTCCGTTGTGTCTCTGCATGGAGTCCCGGCCTCCTCGGGTCCCTGGACCAGCCTGGGTTGTGTGAGAGGCCTGGCCTCAAATGTCAAGGCCTGAAAGTAGGAAGTGGGCAGCCAGCAGAGACAGTGAGACGTGCTGTGTCCTGCCCCTCCCCCTCCCTGTGCAGCAGACCCTTTGGGCTCACTGTCCCGGTGGTGCTGGGCATGGTCCCCACATGACCACATGGTCATGGCCATGGAGGGATTTCTTTTCAGTGTTTCTGTCTGGTCTCCCACCTTCCTTTAGAGCAGCTCCTGTGGAAAGCAGACCCGGGCCTCTGCTACTTCTGTCTGTGCCCCGGAATCCTGCACGTAGCAGGGACAGAGGCTCCCAGGATGGCTTCAAGGGGGAAATGGCATTTTGCCCAAGTACCTTCTGTGTCCCTGAGGCCTTAGCCGTGTTAGCTCACTGCATTCTCGCAGTAACCCCAGAAGGTCCCTTGTCACCGTTTTACAGAGGGGAGAACGCTGGGGTTCAGGCAGACGACACACAAGACAGCACACAGCCACTAAGGGAGAGAGGCAGGATTTGAACCCAGATCCGTGATGATTCTCACGTCTGGATCGATATTTTGACCATCTGTCAGTGGGTCCCAGATGTCTGTTACCGCCTCAGATAGGAGCCTGCCGACATCGTGCGGGACAACACACTTACTTCACAGACGTCTGTAAATACCACACTCCCGGGGTTTTCCCTTCCCCTTTATTGACTGATTCGGGGAGAGGTGAGTTGGGCTTCTAAGATGAGGCGCAGTAGCTTCCTTTCCGGACCTTCCCCCCGTTCAAGGGCAGCTGCCGTCACCCGCCGCTGGAAACCTCGCTCGTGCATGAGCCTTCCATCTCTCACGCTTCAGGTGAATCTGTGTCCCCCGCCCAGCAGCCTTCTGCCGGTTATCAGCTACGGCATCAGCCCACACATGCCCTCAGACTGGGCTTATCCTCTCCCTCAGGGATGATTTCTGGCTGAGGCGCACACACAAACCCAGCCCCTAACTCACTTCCTGTGTGTCCCAATGATGCCTCAGCAAACCTACCCCCCAGGTCTGGGGATGAATCTGTGATTCAGCAAAGCAGTCAGAGAGAAGGGGTTGCGGCAGAGTCATCCCAAACATTGGGGCTGGGAGCATACAGCAGGCGCTCTATCGTGCCTGACTGGGAGTTGCCTTGAGGGCTCTGGGTCTCTCTAGGGGGCTGCCGTGTGAGCCTTACGTGTGCCGCAGGTGAACTCGGCCACGTGAGGGCAGCTACACAGCCTGGCTCCATCCATCACCATGGCTTCCAACCAACCCATGGCTTCCCGCCCTGGGTCGCAGGTTCCTCCGCTGTGGAATGATGACAAGAATAGTACCTGCCTCCCGGAGTCATGAGAATTAAATAAATTAGTCCATGCAAAATGCTCGGGACACCTGTTAGGAGGCGGCACTCAGTGGGTGTCAGTGGAGATCATTACCACTCTTGGGTTCTGGGCCGCATGCTTTAAGAGGGCCCCGCGCTCCACGCAGCAGGAGTTCTGAATGGCCAAGGAAACATCTATGTCCGAACTCCTCCTTCTAGGCCATGCTTCAGGGACCCAGGACCCCGGAGTCCCTGCTGAAGCAGCCTCGAACTGCTCCCAGGGCCCATGGGGAGCTTTTCGCCCCAGGTCAGCCTCCTGGGGGGGCCTCCACAGCCTTGGGAATCCTCAGAAGCCCCCGGTGCATCAAGGCAGAGGCTGGACCATGGACTTCACTGTCCCACCACGTGGGTCTGGTCCCTCCCTGACCTTGAGGTCCATGTCCACGGGTGTGTCACCCCTCGCCACCACGGGCCAACACAGAGCTCTGTGGAGTCTGAAAATTCCGAGTTGGAAACTAATCTTCCAGACGGGAAGATGTCCAGTAGCCAAGGTAGCAGAACAGCGTCTTTCTTACCTATAGCAGTTGGTAGGCTTGATTTGTAACTTTCAAATATTTACTCCTGTGGCGTGTGGGCTCTTTTTAATTCTTGCCCCAGACCCTGAACGTTTTTGCGGTGGGCCTCGTGGTGATAATCATGGTGAGGCGTGCGAGTGAGAGCAGTTACTCTGAGCTGAAGCTCTGGGATGTGTCTGTCTCGCTGTATTGATTTCTGTCCGCGATCGCTCCCTCCACTAACTGTGCCCAAATGGATGGAAGGCAGAAGTCCTGGGGACTTAGCTGTAAGGAACAAGATCAGAGACGTTTGCCGATGCGACGGGGGGTTCTGGAGCCAGGCTGACCCCTCTGTCTGGAACAGGTATCCAGGTTACCTACTTGTTCCTGGGGGAGGTCCTCCGCTCACCGCTCGCCCCTCCTCTTGGAAACAGCCGTCAGCCCCTGTTTTCACCTGCCCGCCTCACTCCAGGGGCCGCTGGAGTCTTACGTTTTTGCTGCCTTCAGCAGCCCTTGCTGTGGCCCCCGGGGACGTCCCCTATTCGTCCGGAGCCCCTGGGGCCTGAGCGAACATAGTTGTCAGTATGTCGGGCACTCTGGCCAGCCAAAATCAATCGCAATAATTCACACCAACATACACAATTGGATTTCCACACAAATCCCATTAGTCCTTCCCTCATTTCCCTCGTCTGCCCCTCCTCTCCCAATGACCTCGCCAGTCCAACTTGCCCTCATTTCCACTCAATATGCAGCCCACCCAAGGCACCTGTGGGTTCCTGCAGCCGCTGGGCCCCGTTGAGGCACCGTGGGCCAGCAGCCGCCGTGAATGATGCCCCCAGACTTGGGAGGTGACTCGGTGTGATGGAAGGCACCGGGACACACGTGAGTTCAAAGCCCAGCTCCCTCACTTCCTTCCCGTGCGTGTCTGGACCAGTTGCTTAGCTTCCCGGAGCTGGGGATGCTGCGTGTGTACAACGCAGATAAGAATGCTGACCTTTTCAGTTGGGTGAGGATTTAAATAGGCAGCACAGGCAAAGCCCGGGCACAGTTCTCAAAAAATGTAGAGATGAGGACCTTCTCCATCTCTGATTGCCAGCCCCGCCCCTGCTATCTGACACGGTCCATGTCCATTGTGGTCTTCGGTAAGCCGGGAGGAGCTGAGGCCACTGAGAAGGGCAGGCGGAGCTCAGAGCCAGGAGTGACAGGGTTAGCCCCACGCAAAGCTGCCTCTGGTGACTGGCTTCCCTCTGGTCCTGGGCTTTCCTCCCTTGGCTGGGAAAAGTCACCCTTGAAATTCAAGCTTGTGTCTGCGTTAGTCAGGAGCTCTTGGGTCCAGGGAACTATGCCCTTATGAAATATATGGCCTTGGCCAGGCCTGGGGGGACGGGGGGTGGGAGGGTTCTCAGGGACCCAGCATTGCACGTTAGTCTCTCCACCACTTACCCACTGGGAATGCTGATGCTCTTTAATCGCTCCCATGAATATTCATTGCTCTCTGTCCAGGAGATATGTGTGATCGAAGTGGCAATGCAGAAAACGTAAAGGTTTGTAGATAGTAGGGAGGAGGAAGACAGCCCTCTGAGGGGCCACAGTGGGGAGAAGGGAGATGGGGAGTGTCTGCTTCCAACTCATACTCTCCTAGACTAACATAGATCATCCGGGCCGTCGATTGATCTCGTAGGTCTGAGAAATCTCCCACGCAAAACACAGAGGCCCAACGTGGGCCTCCGGTTGGCTGTCTGTTCTTTTAAATATGACTATGGGCAGATAGGGTGGTTTTCCCCCTTGCATTCTCTCGTTTGGAATCTCTTATTTCAAAAGAAGGTAAATATCAGGTACTCGTGTGTTTTGCTCTTCGTAGCCGATGCCACAGAAGGAACTGAAGGCAACTGGGTTTGTTAAAATCATTTTAACCCATCAGGGCCTCTTGGAGTAATTTCCCTGGAAACCTGAGGAAAGGGTTTTCAAGTTGAACTCGAGACAGTTGTAAATGTGTCCTTTTGTTGGCTCACGGAAGGTGAATGCTAATGCTGAGAGGGGATCCGGGAGGCAGATGAGTTTGTCTTAGAAGCTCTCTGCCCTCCAAGGCCTCTGCCTTCTTGCAACAGCCCTTGGGAGCCAGCCCTGTGGGATCAGAACTCAGGGCGTCAGCCCCGTCCTGCAGGTAGCTGGTGGGAGTGGCCCTGGGCCCATCAGTTCACCTCCGCCCTCGGGCCTTGTGTCTGTGAAGTGAGCAGGTGGCATGATGTCATGGTTCTCGTCCCCTCTCAGCCACCAGTGCGCTCAAGCTGAAGGAAGTCACCAAACTCAGTCAGCCTCAGTTTTCCACCTATAAATGCGGGATTGCACTAGAAAGAAGGGTAGCAAACTTTTTCTCTAACGAGCCAGATCGTAAATACGTTGGGCTCCACGGGCCATATGCTCGCCGTCGTAACTAGTCAAGTCTGCCGCTGCGGCACGACGCCGGCCGTAGAGGATATGTAAGGAAATAGGTGTGGCTGTTCCAATAAAACTTTATTTGTAGAAACAGGCCACAGGCCCTAGGTCCTGGATTAGAGAACTAATAAGGTTCTTCTTCTTTGTTTTTTAATTCACAATATTTTTTTCTTAAATTAACAGATTTATTGAGCTATAACTGATACATGAAAAACTGCACACATTCAATATTTCATTTGACGAGTCTGGACATCTGCAGGCCCTCCTGAAAACGAACCACTGCCACAGTCAAGGCAGTACACAGATCCAATAAGCTTTTTCCTAACTTAATAAAGTTACGTGTTTTATCTAATGAAGGCATAAAACCCATTAGGAGATGAAATTGTTGCTTCTTTTACTTGCTGTGTGATTAACTGAAATTATACATTAGATGACTATCTTGGGATATACTTGATAAAAATTTCATAGAATGTCAGACTCCTAGAGCTCCAAGGGATGTTCGGGATTACGGAGTGCCCCTGCCCCACGTGCTGGAAGGACCCCTCCCCCTTCCTGCTGCCCTGGTGATCCGTAGCCTGCCAAGGGCCCGTCACCGCAGACAGCAGCCCCCTCTACGCAGGCCCCTCCAGTGCTGAAGGCAGACTCCACATCCTTGAGGCTTCACCTGCTGGTCCCACTGCTGTGCACTCCTTCCTTCTGCCTCCTCTGTCTCCCCTGCTCCCCAAGATGAGCTGCAGAGCCCGGCACACTTACCTCAGAGAACCCAGTCAGCTCTGCCTCCTTCCCTCCAGGGCATTCCTGGCCTGGTGTCCCTGGGCCCCACAGCCCTCCCTAGCTGCTTTGGTCCAGTCCGCTCAGCCCAGCCAGCCTTTGGGAGTGAGTGCTCCCCAGCCCTTGGGAGGGAATGCTCCCCAGCCTTTGGGAGTGAGTGCTCCCCAGCCCTTGGGAGCGAGTGCTCCCCAGCCTTTGGGAGTGAATGCTCCCCAGCCTTTGGGAGTGAGTGCTCCCCAGTCTTTGGGAGTGAGTGCTCCCCAGCCCTTGGGAGTGAGTGCTCCCCAGTCTTTGGGAGTGAGTGCTCCCCAGCCTTTGGGAGTGAGTGCTCCCCAGCCTTTGGGAGTGGATGCTCCCCAGCCTTTGGGAGTGGGCGCTCCCCAGTCTTTGGGAGTGAGTGCTCCCCAGCCTTTGGGAGTGGGTGCTCCCGTGGGCTGCCTGCCTAGCTTTCCAACCTGGTTGCGCTCCCGACTCTCTCAACCCCTGCGCCCTTCCCAGACATCCAGAAACTCTGCCCCATCCAGCCCTTAGGCCCCCATTCATCGAGGAAGACGCTTTAGAACATAGGAGAACCCTTGAGGTATTTAAAATTCTTTTCCAGACCAGTCAGACCCCCAGTGCCTTCGACCTACCTATTTCCCTACAGTTCAGCCATTCCTGCCATGAATAAAACTGCTAACCGCCTTCTCAACAGAAATCTGGGCTCACGAAAGCACGTATCCACAGAGAAATCAGTGCCATTAAGACTGGGAGGAAACAGGCCCTCGGAACTGCACTTCTCAGGTGGGAGTAAATGGCCACTTCTGTTACTAGCACACGGGACAAGCAGCCACGGGCACCGACCGGGACATGTGGTGCCGGGGGTGCCGAGACCACAGGGGCCGACCATCTAAAGGAACAAGGGCCAACTTGCGATTCGGAATCTGTCCTTGTACTCGTACTAGGGGGCCCAGGAGCAAGCTGCAGGCTTCAGAAAATGCAAAATTAGGCACGAATCCTACCCAGGGACATGCGTCTTTCCCTAAACTGGGGAGGGAAGCAGAAGGAGACATGGAAAGGCAGAAGTCAAGATACAATCCAAGGGACACAGTAGAGCCTTGGCCAGGAGAGATGACAGGGCGCGCCCCTTAGAAACAAAGGGTCATGGGACCTTGGGGTCCACTGTCCTCACCCCCTTCCTCCAGATAGTCTTGCGGCCTGAAGGGTGCTCGGCGTGATAGAACAAAAGCAGTATTGGACTCCGAAGTCAGGTGTGGGTGAGCCGGGGAGGAGGGGAGCTTACCGGAGGACAACTCTGCAGAAACACACACCGGGGATGACGTACATCCAGCTGTGGGCTTAGTGAAAGGACACTCCTCTTCCTCAAGGGACCTGGACACGAGGAGCTCTTTAACTGGGGAACAGGGCATGTGGCATGCACTTCGTTCTACCTTCATTGACGGTTTTCCAAGCACGTCCGCAGCTGGGACTGTGTTTTCTCTTGAGAGGAGGGGTACTATTTCCGCTTTCTGCACGAGGGAGTGGAGGCTCGGAGAGGTCAGGGGACCTGACTAAGGTGGGGCAGGGACACAGCTGCTCCCGCTATAGCTCTGGCATCCTCTCCTCTGGAAGGCATCCGTGTCCCCACTGCCCCCCTCTCCGCAGCACTGACCGCAGGGTCCTGAACTCCTTTCTCTCTCTCTCTCTCTCATCACTCACTAGATCCTGACTGTGTGAAATCAAGGGCCACAACCTGTTCACCTTATCACCCCCAGGTCGGAGGACTTGCCTGGCAGTAGAAGATGCATAAGAAACACCCAGAGTTCACTCAGCGTGGCCTCCAGGGCCCGGGGGATCTGTCCCCCCCGCCCCCCGCCCCGTGGTGTCTACACACTCTTGGGCCTCACTTCCACCCACCGCCCCTAAGCCCACCTGAAGTGCATGAAGTGCTTTCCCACCCCAGGGCCTTTGCCCTTGCTGGACCCTCGGCCTCCACGTACCCATGTGGTTCTTTGAGCTCCCACTCCTCACTCCCTCTGTCCTGGGTGTTTGCCGGCTGTTTCCCCAGCCGTGCAAGCTGCCTGAGGGCAGGAGCCTTGTTTGCCCCCTGCTGTGAGCCCAGAGCTTAGAACAGCCTCGGCCCCTCAGTAGACATTTGCGGGATGAATGAACAAGCCACGTGTGTCATGTTAAGGCACCAAAAGCTGCTTTCGGCTACATCTTGGGAGGACGTAGTACCATGTGCCCTTCCTAAACCTCTCACGCCTCATCCTTCCTCCCAGAATTTAAAAATTACCGTATCTGTGCTACCAAACGAAGAAGGCTGAGGGGAACCCTTGGTGCAAAACCGGACCCCCTCCCTGGGAGTCGGGAGCCCTTGGTATTGACGTGGGTCAGACACACAGTCTTTACTGTCAAGATGGTGGCCGACGTGGAGCTTGGGGAATGGAAAACAAAGAAGCTGCCCTCTACTCAGGAAAGAAGAAGGAATCGCCACTGTTCTGCTCTCCTGGGCAGGCTCTGTGTCCCCTCTTGTGTGTCCTCGGAGGTGACCGGCACAGAGCACAGAGCTGGGGAACCGATGAGCAAAGGTCACCTCCCCCCACCCTCCCGCACCCTGTTGTTATGCAGGATGGACTATAGGTGTTTTTCAAGTCCTGCTGGAAATCTCCTGGACAGTTTCCCAGATACCCAGTTTTCTTGCTTGAAGTGCATTTCTTTTCTCCTTGAAAATTAGTACAGGAGAATTTGTCTCTGTTAGAAACCCCATCCTGGTGGGAAGTGCAGAGGGCTCCCGCTGCACACAGAGACTGGCTGATGCTTGGTGTGTGCGGAGCACCGGCTGCGGCTGGGGGTTTGGGGGCTCCTAGGGTGGACTCCTGTGAAGGACTGGGGGGAGAGGCACTTCATACAGAGAAGTTTCCGGGGACGCTGCATTCAGAGGACGCGTGAACTGACTCCTGTCCATCAAGAGGTGGGAAGAACTGTCCACAGGCTTCCTATGGTTCTCCTCAGGGAACAGAGGGGCCGGAGCTGTCCCCCATTCCTTGTTACCCTCTTCTCCCCTCACTGACCGAGATTACAGGGAGCTCGGACCCTTCCTATCGTGAGACCCAAGGGAAAGCAGAATTGGCCCTCTCTCTGGGGACAGTGACTCAGATCTCAGGAATGATTCTTTCTGTTATAATAAACTCCTCAGGCACTTCTTACAGGCCACGGATTTGAAGAGCTGAACTGGACACAGGCCCACCTTCTGGGTGCTTCCATCACGGAGGAGACCGGGGCATATGGAGGCGGAGTGGGAGAATTTGCCGGCCTCCCGAGGAGCCCGTGCTTCCCTCTGTCAGTGATAGGGAGCTGCTGAAAGGTTTTGGGAAGAAGTGTGGTTTGGCTGGATTTTCATTTTCAAAAGGGGGTCATTAGGACGTCGGTTGGCTTGAACTCGTCACGGAGGTCCCGAGTCTCCCTTGACCCCTGCGCACCACGGCCCCCTCCTCCCCTGGCTGGGCCAGGCGCGTCTCCCATGCGCTCACGCCGTGTGAGGCGCTCACACCCTGCGGGGTGGGGATGCCCGCCTCCTGTCCTGGTCCTCCCCTGCATGCTAGGCTCTGTGTCACACTCGTCATTCTTCCCTAGGGCCCAGCACAGAGCCCGGGCCACTGCTGATGCTCATGAAATATATACAGAGACGTACGTATTTTTAACAAATGTCAAACAGAATGATGGCCGTATTGCATGAGAGAGAAAACTGGGGTCTCAGTGAGCCAGAGCTCTGCCAGCCGGAACGTGAGTGGGAGGCAGAGGCTGGACGGTGGGCAGACCCCGGAGATGGCGGGCAGAGCAGTGGACACAGCAACCTCCCGTTCCTCTCCTGCTTTTGCCTTCCGTGAGGTGGGAGGTGTCGGTGCCTCGTCCCAGGGGTGTCGCACAGATGAAATGAGACTGTAACATGGTAGCTGGCTGCCAGGGGGACTGACAGCTGCCAGGCTGCCTCGGTTTCCCCGGGGCCCGTGTGATCAGACCCCAGACTACTAGCTGCTGAGCAGAAGGGAGCGGAACCGTCGGAAGGAGGTAAAAGTTCCCTTTTCTGCCTTCTGCATCTCCTGTCGAGGGAGCCACTTTCCTGGGAGGCCCGCACCTCTCTCAGACCCTGGACCCTCAGGCCTCAAGGGCCAGACTTTTCTGAAAGGTGGCCGATCTATACCAAAATCAATTCCGAAAAATCCCAGCCACTCTGTGACGGACGGACGGACGGACCGACGGACGGACCAGCGGCTCTTCACCCTAGCTGTGCGGTCGACACCTTACCTCCCCGAACTTCACGTTCCCGACCACTCGATGGGCACGAGACGACGTTTGGTACAGGTCCGTTTCATGAATCCGGTGCGATCACGCCGCTGGAGCACTTCTCAAATTCGACTGTGCAACAGACATGCCCTTTTGTCAGCATGCGTGGTCCCCCCAGAGGTGCCCAGCAGAGAATGTGCACGGAGGAGGCCTGTGGCTAATGTGGAAAGGATGAATGGGGTCTGTTTGATTTCGTCATTGTCCCATGTCTTGTTCTAGAAAGAACTCGTGTGCCAGCAGGTACCCGTGGGCTGGCGGATCCCATCGTGGGCACCATGTTGCCAGCTCTGCTCATGGCCTCCTTTGGCCACTATTTGGCCTTCGTGGTTTCACCCCAGTTTGAATCCAGACACTGCTTCTGCTGGAGATGGCGTGTTCCTCCGGCTTCCCCAGCTCACATGGCAGAGCTGACGAAGGCCTGGCATGAGGTTTCAGACCTGTGTCCACCTGTACACGGGCCCATCTCCATATCCCCTATGCAGCAGCCCCCTGTACCAGGAAACAGCAGCTCCTTCCCGTGTCAGGCTACCGAGGGGAAAGCGCCCAAGCGAGCATGCCAGGGAGACCAGCTAGAATGGCAGGACAGGGCCAGAGCCTCTGGGGGCCGGGGTGGGGGCCAAGTCCAGTCCCCCACCTGCTGGAAGGAGTTTCTAATGCCGCACCAACAAGCCACTCATTTGAGTGCCATTTGTTTTGATCAAATTCCTCTTTTATAAAATGCAGGAGGTGGGGCACCTGGGTGGCTCAGTGGGTTAAAGCCTCTGCCTTCGGCTCGGGTCATGATCTCAGGGTCCTGGGATCGAGCCCCGCATCAGGCTCTCTGCTCAGCAGGGAGCCTGCTTCCCTCTCTCTCTGTGCCTGCCTCTCTGCCTACTTGTGATCTCTGTCTGTCAAATAAATATAAATAAAATCTAAAAAAAGAAAAGAAAATGCAGGAGGGTAGGGACGCCTGGGTGGCTCAGTCGGTTAGGTGTGTGACTCTTTGGCTCGGGTCATGATCTCAGGGTCGCGGGATGGAGCCCGGCCCACACTCATCGGGGCATCTGAGACTCCCTCCCCCTCTCCCCTGGCCCCCACTCACGCTCTCACTCTCTCTCTCTCTGATAAATATGTAAATCTTTTTTTTAAAAAATGCAGAAGAGTAAATCCTAATGGTCCTTCACACCCTGATGAAAATAAATTTAGTTAGATACTTAATTGCCAGTGTGTATAAAGCTTGAACACAGCTTTTGTGATCACACATTTAATTTCACCTTCATAGCTCTGCGATGTGGTTTCTAGGCCTGTCTCACACTGTGTCGTCATTGGACGCACGGCGTCAATAAGGGAGTTCTGTTCCCCTGCAGACCAGGTCTCCCTTGGCTGCCCCACATGGTCTCCCGGGAAGGCTCTGGGGGCAGGACCCCGCTGGGGTAGGGCTGTGAACTCAGGGCCCACGGTGGGGGCATCCCGCGGCCTAGAGCAAAACAGGGGGAGGGCCACGGTGACAGCCAGCCTGCTCACCGTGGCCCCCACGCCTGCACCTTCCTCCCGACCGTGGCCTGGGCCACAGACTGGTCACAGCTGAGCTTGGTTCACTACAGGTGGTTTCTGTAGTGTTACTTTTCTAACTAGGAAACATTTTTTTTTAATCTCTCATCTCTGTAACTTAGCCAGTTTAACAATGCACTTTAAATAGATTTCCTAGGAGCGCCTAGGTGACTCCGTCGGCTGAGTGTCTGACTCTGGGTTTCAGCTCAGGTCAGGATCTCAGGGTCTTGGGATCAAGCCCTTATCCGGCTCCCTGCTCAGCGGGGAGCCTGCTTGAGATTCTCTGCCCCCCCCCTTCTGCCCCTACCCACGCTTGCATGCACTCTTTCTCTTTTTCAAATAAATAAATCTTAAAGTAAATACATGAGTGATTAAATAAATAAATGGATTTCCCAAGAATACAGACGTGGAGTGCAGTGACTTGGGTTCGTATTCAAGCTCTGGCACCTGCTAGTGATGGGACTGTGGGCCAACGACAGAGCCTCTCTGGGCCTCAGCGTCCACATCTGTGAAGTGGGAGTGACCCCAGTACTTCTTGATCGGGTTGCTGCGAAGGGAAGCGAGGTGCCTGTCCAGGGAGCTGAGCACGGGGCCTGGCATGTGGAAAGCACTCGCGGAACTGTGGGCAGGCCCGGGCCTCGGTGCCGCATCCCCGTCCTGCTGGGTTTGAGGGCAGGAGCTGGGGGGACGCCCGCCTCTTGGGGGACAGGGAAGCTGGCCTCTTTTAGCCACCCTTGAGGAGGGGGGCATCTGCGGCAGGCAGTGCAGACTGGGGGGTTAGCCGGCACCCTGCTCTGTATCAGTGAGCTCCAGGTCGTACGGTCCCCCTCACAGTCTTTCCTCAGCTCCCTCAGAGGAGGCGATGCCGTGAGGGCCCCGAGATGGGTCCCACAGCAGCGGGAGGGTTCTCAGGGAAAAGGGCCCCTTCCAGCTCCACAGTCTCTCTCCTCGGCTAATTCAGACTCTGGGCCAGGAAAACCAGATTCGTGCTTTTATAGAAACCGGGTGAAGTGAGGTGAGGAGGAAAAGCTGAGCCACAGGCTGGGCTCCACAGAACCCAGTTCTGGACTCTCGCCTGTATTTTCCTTCAACCTGCCTCTGTTTTGTGTCTGTCTGGGGCCCAGGGTTGTCAGAGCCATTATAATAGAAACGTGATCAGTGACTAAGAAAACCAATCCCTCGTAAATGCATTCTGAAGATGCGAGTGACTCAGCTCGAAGGGGATTGCAGAGGCAGTGGAGAGAGTCACCCAAGAAGTGAGACAGAAGGAACAGAGCCAGGACAGCCCGGCCACCTCCAGAGACGGAACGGCAGACTTAACAGCTGGGGAAGGCCAGGCCGCTGAGCCCTGGCTCTCGACATTAATCAAGTCCATGAGAACCTGGGTCGTGCAACTTCCCGAACTCAATTTATATTCTCACAGGGAAGATCTCTAGGACCTGGGTGGAAATTTAGCCAGAGAGCAATAAAGAACGGTAAGCCACAGGTAATGAACCAGCCTCTGGCAAGCCAGGAGCCCTGCTCTCTGGCTGATTCTATTTTAAATGTAAGAGGAAATTAGGTAATATTGAACATCAACCGAGTACATATTAGGTACCAGGAGCTGGGCTCCAAACTTTAAAGACCTTCATTCACAGGGCACGCCCCCCCCAAAGCTCTGTGCAGGAGGTTTCCCAGACCAGTACAGACCAGTACAGACATTGTCCTAGACCTTGTAAATATGAATTTTCCCCCAATGTAGGTGGCCAAAAAGAAGTGAGAGTCCACGTTACCTGTAAGGAAAGCAAGAGACTTCGTACTTTTCCAGAACAGACAATGGGTACAGCAGGCACCCTGCACATGAACCTCCCAGTCAGCCTGTCCTTGCTGGCTACCAGCCATTTGGGCCTCTGTCCCAGGGAGCCCTGGACACGTCTGAGACTTCTGGCCTTCTCTCTGCATGGGTGAGATCATTCTTATCAGTGTCTTGACAACAGCCAATGTCTAAAAGCAGCTGCCAATTTATTGGGGTGCAGAGCGCAAATGTGAGCCCATTATAAGCCTCTCCTTCCTATCCCTGCCCATCAGTCTTGGAGATAGTCCTACTTCTAACAACTTTATAAATGTGCGACCTTCTTGGTGCAGAGAACAGCAGGTGCCCCGAGCAGGGCCCTCCTAGGATAGATCCCAGCCACCTGGACCTCGCAGTCGCTTGATCCAAGGGACGTAAGAAAGAGAAGGCTCAGGTCCAGGCCAGCGTCTTGTGGATGGTCAGGAGAACCCCGTTAACAACAGCCTGTAACTGGTCTTCCCATAGAGGCCTTTAACCTTCTACCCTCCAGGTGTGGTCGTCAAAGACTTCATGCCAGTCACTTTGTTTCTCTCTGGTGCCGGAGAGACCTCTCCACTGCTCAGGGGGGTCCTTGCAGGTCTCTCTGTCGTTCCTCACGTTTCAGGGGCACCGGACCTCCCAAAGCATGACTGCATGGTGTCAGCGACACTCACAATAAACACCCAGCGTTGCGTGCAGAGGCCCTCCGACCTTGCGCCTGTCCCAGGATAGTGTCTTCCCGGTGGGTCGACACAGGGCCCCCGAGCCCTGCTCCGCGAGGTGTCCGAAGCCATGTCTCCCATAGCTGGGGCCGCAGTTCTACTCTCCCAAACTGGGGACTGCCTTCTTGCTCTTCCTGTGGGACTCGGTTCCAACTGTCACGGAGTCTGCAGTGACCGAGGCCCACCCAGCCAGCGGCCGATGTGCTTGTGACATCTGCTCATGGTGTCAGTGACTGGCCGAGCGAGACAGGGGTGGGGACATTAATGTGTGGCCCGACCTGCAAGTCCTCACCACTCGCCCCGGCCTCGGCCGCAAGAAGAGAAACAATGCAGAGTCCGGGACAGCAGCAGGAAGGGAGCAGTTACAGTCCCGTCCCCCCCAACTCTTCAGAGAGGCCCCGCTGTGCCGAAGGAGGAGGCGAAGTCAGGATCTCACGACCCCCGGGGCCAGGGACGGTGACCAAGCCCTGCTCGCTTCCTCTTGAAGACCGTCCTTCATCTCCTCTGGATCCCGGGACTCCAGCCCGGTTTCCCCGGCAAATGACCTCCCGTGGCAGTGGTCGGCGTGCAGTGGGGTGCAGGCAGACCGCACACGGTGGTCCTGGGGGGCCCCGGGGCGAGGACAGGAGTGAAACATGAAAGCAGGCCTCTCGGGCGACGTCAGGCCGGTCGGAAATATTCTTCTCCTGAGTCCACGTCTGAGATGAGGGAACGGGCCTAAAGCAGGGAAGTGACTCGCCCTGGGTCACGTGGTGCGGACACCTTAGAACCAGGACTTAGGTCTCCGGTGGGGCAGGTCTCCTTCCTTCCAGAGACACTGCTGCCACTGACCAAGCATGGGAAGCGTACTGCTTGGAGCTCTTTCCCCTGGAGAGGGGACAGGTGTGCCGTGACCCTCGTGCAGGCCACTGGGGCCTCTGGCCCACAGGCGGGAGCAGGTGAGCCCGCCGCCCCTTCCAGAGTCACTGCCCGTGTTCTGACGGTGGCCGCCTGTCCCCAGCAGCGGCTCCGGGGTCACCTCGGAGACTCAGAGGCCCAAAGGGCGGCTGGAAGTCCGCACGCGTGCTCCTTCCTACCGGGCGGAGCAACCCGGGAGGAAAACTTGCCGAGAGCAGCAGAGGCTCCCAGGACGACTGGCAATTTGAGCTTCCTGAGAGACAGACAATATGTTGGTACCAGATGTCACCTCAAGCTAAAAACCTATGGTTATGTTACTTAGATGATCTTCTTTATTTACTCTAACCCACAATCCAGAAGCCAGACTCGGCTGAACGTGGGCCGCTGAGCATTCCTGCGAGAACCGCGGCTCCGTATTTTTAGGCGTTGCCATTCCCAGCTGGGGACTCTCATTTGGGCCTGCAGCCTGCTGCACTTGGGGTCGGACCGTCTCTGCGGTTACTCCGCCACTGGTTCTCAGGAGTTCGCATCTTACTCCTCCCTGCTGGGGGAGTGTCACCCCCCAAAACGGTTCCTAACGTGCTCCCCTGCTCCGGCCCCAGAGACCGGCTCCTACCTGGGAGGGTTCGTGCGTCACTGACTGTGTCTCTCACTTGGGCACTTCCCTGCTCATTTCCCCATGCCCCCTTCTCAGCAGGGGCGAGGAGAGGTATGACTGAGGTGGCCGGGGTGGTGCGGGGGGGTTGTCCCTGGGGGTTCAGGAGTCCGAGGCCAGGGGCAGGGCAGCCGAGACTGTGTGCATGGAGGCCCAAGCTGTCGAGCTCTGCTGGAAGGCGGTGCAGCCCCTCTTCCTGGTACAGCCCCTCCCACCCCTCCCTTCTGACTCCAGCAGCCCAGGCCGTAGCCCTAGGAAGCTAGGAAGAGTGCCCACACCCCCGGATGCGCCCACACCGCAGGCCAGCACCAGCCCCTGTGGTGTCTGGGCGTGCCTCTACCCATGTCCTTCTGGCTTGGTCACCCCCGCTGCCCTGGCCTGCCACCTCTTGTGGGACTGGGATAGTCGCAGAGCCTATCATGGAGTTGTTCGTGATCAAAGGAAAGGAAGCTGCCCCCTGACGGGAAGCCACCCTGCCCACAGGGCCTGGGCAAGCACTTTGGGAAGGGGGCAGCATGGCCGTCTTCAGCAGTGCGGGCCTGCCAGCTAGCTCCTGTAGGCTCCCCGACGGCAGGTGCAGGGGGATGGAGAGTGCCATGCCTAATGAGGATGGACAGGAGGGTCTGGGGGTTGGAGGGGCCTGCCAGTGTGGCCTCCTCTGAGCCGTCACGTCGGACAGGTGGTTTTAGCACTCAGGTTCTTATATATTAAATGGTTCTAATAATAGCCACTGTGCAGAAGGGTGACTGTGGGATTAGGAGTATCCCATGCCCTACACCCTCGGGCACATCACAGCAGCGAGTACTGCTGCGGTCACGCAGTCGCTGCAACAGATATCTTGTCTCTGCCCGCACCCGCCGGCCTCTGCCAGTCCCACCTGGCCTCTGCGACCCTCAGGGTTCCCTCCGGAACACGGAGCCATTTTGATTCACAACAGCTTCCGTAAGGGGCCAACATGTTCCCGGCACATTCTGTCCCCACGTCTACAGGACACGCCTGCACTGTCAGCCTTCTAAGGAAGGTATGGGCTGGAGCAGAGGGACATCTGTCCCGAGCGAACGGGCCAGCGTGGGGGCAGACTCTCAGCCCAGTGCAGCACCGCCGAGGGCTCCGCTGGGTCCACCTTGCCCAGAAGATGCCCACGATCACACTCTGTCAGAGCAGAAGCCCACGGCCACGCGCTCCTCCAGGTGGAGAGGTCCCGCCCCCGCCCAAGAGCAGGGTGAGGGCCTTCTGCTTCTGTCCCCCAGCTCCTGGCTCCCATCGGGGCCCACATGACTCTAATTCCCAGTTCTCCTGTTCCTGGTCTTCAGCGGCCACCGTTCTTCTCTTGGCAGTGACCAGCTAGCTAGACAGGCAGCGTCTTAGCACCATCCCCCCTCCCGAAAGTGACTTCTCCGGGGCTGCATTTAGAGCCTTCTGTGTGAGGTCAGCCCTGATCCCAACCTCCTCCTTGTTCCCCAACCTCTAGCTCCATGAAGTGTGGCCTCAAGACAGACAGACACACACACACACACACACACACACACACTCCGAGGACCTCTCTCCCCAGGTCCCCCGCACCCCCTCCTCTGTTCCCTGTGCCCCCTCCCCTGGTCCCCATGCTCCCTTCTGCCCCCGGGGAGCTGCCGTTGTCCTCAGGACCAGGTAGTTCCCTTCCCGGCAGCCCTGGCCTGGTAGCATCCCAGCCAATCAGGATGCACCAATTCTTCCCCAAAATCAATGCCCACCTCACCTCCAGCACCTCCTCTAGTCGGCTAATTTCATTGCTTTCTTTAACAAAATAATAAAGAACATTTTCCTTGTGACCCTCTTGCCTGCCGACTCCCGGCCCCTGCAAAGTTTCCACTGAGCAGGATTGCTCATTTCGCAAAGAATTGCTCTGACGCACTTTCCTCTCCTACTTGTCCTCCACGCATTCAGCACAGGCTGGAGATCTTAGAGCCTTTGCAAGTGACAAGGGACAGAAAGACATTTTATATAAAAGGAAGCAAGCCCTCTGCTTGAAAGCGGGGGGGGTCTCATAGGGCCTGGCATCTCGTGATATTTTGGTCCCGGACAAAAGGGAACAATCGCACCGCTTTTTTTTCTAGGTAAAAAGTAATGGGAAGGGCGGGTGCTTGGAATCGATGCATGAAAATTAGAATTTACGACTACCCGCATGTATGCGCTGCCGTGCACGACCACCGTGTACAACTAGACTTGAGCCGTCACCTGTCTGTGTGTTCCTACCACCCCGCCCCACCCAATACCTGTTCTGGGTCTTTCCTTACAAACTGACATGCCCCACTTTAAAAAAATGAGTATTTATTTGTCAGAGAGAAGGAGAGAGAGAGCACACAAGCAGGCAGAGAGGCAGAGAGAGAAGCAGGCTCCCTGCCGAGCAAGGAGCCCAATGCAGGACTCGATCCCAGGACCCTGGGATCATGACCTGAGCCGAAGGCAGAGGCTTTAACCCACTGAGCCACCCAGGTGTCCCTTCGGAGTATCTATTTTTAACGAAACTTGTAAAATAGGAGAAATGCATTGGTCCTCATGTATATGTCACAGCAAGAGTTTTCGGTTCCAAAATGCTTCTCCGCAAGACTCCTTTAGTGAGTATCTGCCCCCGTGTATTTGTTCCTCGTCATACCCTTAACTCAGGCTGAAGTTTGCAAGTTTGGAGGAGGATAGGTTTGGGTCTCGGAGAAGTGTGGCTTTAATCCTAGCCTGGCTGCTTCGTGGCAGGGTAGAAGGGCTCTGAGATCCAGTGTACTCCTCCGTGACATGGGCATCGTTGGAAGATTAAAGTTACTTGTTCCTTCATTCGTCAAAATGACGGATTAGAATGACATTTCTTGGGGCCTCTTCACTCTCACCTTAGGACGCAAAAATCGTCAGATAGATGGCACCGCATTTACAGGAGCATGTTTGGGACGGTTGAGCCTATCATCAAAGCTAGTCTGCAGACACAAAACTCCCTTTGGGGAGCCCACTCCCCAGGGGTTCCAAGGGCTAGGACTGGATGTCTAGAGGGGCAAGGCTGGCCTACAGCCGAGGAGCATGGAGTAAAGGAAGACTGAGGTCTGTGTCCTGGACGAGAGGCTTAAGGAAGCTCGAAGCTCGAAGACCAACAGGAAGTGAATGGGCAGAGAATCAGACCTGAATCCATGATGGATGGTCTCCAGGAGGGGCAGAACAGGACTTCCTGGGTGCAAGGAGAAGGAGGAGGGGTGGGGGAGAGCACTGACGACCCCAAGGGTCCCAGCCAGCCTGGGGTCCCCTCCTGGGAGGAGGAGCGAGGCCGTGCCCACCATCAGAGGGACATTTTCCCAAAGCTCTTTATTCACCACACCAGAGCTCGCCTCCACTGGCACAGATAATTAGCACTGATGGCAGCTTATTACCCAATTATTTCTGGCTCGTGTTTACTAAGTGTATTACAGGCAGTTTGGACAGAGAGTCTCCCCGAGAGCCAGTTCTGGAAAATTCATCAGAAAAATAGAACCTTGGTACATAGGCTCCCACCCTTCTTGCGTTTCAGAAAAAAATGGTAGCTCAACCATGTGGACCCCAGCATCTGGGCTCTCCGGCTACCCTGCCTCCATGAGAGCAGGGTGAGTGTGGCAGACAACACACAGAAGGCAGGTGGGGGTCCAAGACCCGTCTCCGTCACTTCCTCACTGTTAGACCTTAAGAAAAACCACCTGATCTTTCTGGGCTTTGGCTTCCTTGGCTCTCACATGGAGGACATACCAGCAGCCCCAGGGGATTCCTGTGAGAGTTAAGTGGGGGCGTTGAGGAGTAACTTGTGAAGTGTGACGTGCTAAGCCAGTCTTGGGTGACGCTGATTTTCCCACTGGCTCGGTCATCGAACGTTTGCAGAGCATCTCTGTGGCAGCGAGACGTGGGGGATCCACAAGGAACCGTGTCTGAGAGCCCACCTCCTTGCATTGACCTGACCACACCATCATGGGGGCGTGGACAAGGCCACCCCCTCCCCACCCCCATCTGCCCTCACTCTTTTTTTTTTTTTATGATTGATTTATTTTCTTGTATAGAGAGCGAGAGTGCAAGTTGGTGGAGGGGCAGAGGAAGAGGGAGAGAGAGAAAATCCCAAGCAGACTCCCCACAGAAGGCAGAGCCTAGCTCAGGGCTCGATCCCAGGACCCTGAGATCATGATCTGAGCTAAAACCAAGAGTCCAATGCTTAACCAACTGAGCCACCCAGGCGCCCCGGTCTTCCCTCACTCTTGGCCCAACCCCACGTTCAAGTCATTCAGAAGTTACCTCCTGTGCCCTCCCTGCCCAGGCCATGCAGCTTCTTCCTCCGCCACTCAGTCTTCATCCGGATTCCGCATGGGACGTGTTCAGACCCGCATTACCCCAGGCTAGGTCATTCGCCTCCTGCACCGTGGTCCCCTTTAAAGCGGGACAGTGCTGGGCGCCTGGGTGGCTCAGTGGATTGAGCCGCTGCCTTCGGCTCGGGTCATGATCTCAGGGTCCTGGGATCGAGCCCCGCATCGGGCTCTCTGCTCCGCAGGGAGCCTGCTTCCTCCTCTCTCTCTCTCTGCCTGCCTCTCTGCCTACTTGTGATCTCTCTCTCTGTCAAATAAATAAATAAATAAAATCTTTGGAGGGGAAAAAAAAAAAAAAGCGGGACAGTGCTACCCCCAGCCTCCCTGGGCGGTTGGGAGGATTAACCGGGGAACGTGTGGGAAGCACAGGGAAGGATGCCCGTGCAGAGCGGGGCCTCGATCAGCGCTGGCTGTCATTGCCATCAGCACCTGTTCCTCTCCCCAGCTGGCCTCCAGCTTCCCCTACCTCCCCTAGGAGGACATGGCTTTGTCCCCAGATATCCCACACTGCAGCGAAGTGATCTGCCACGAAGCCTGTGCTCCCCTGATACCGTCAACATTGCCTGGGATGTCAACAGCCCTGTCTTGAGTCTTGGTGTCCCCTGCACCGAGGACAGTGCCAGGCATGGGGCAAGTGCTTGAGACATCGTGGAATTAAATTTAAAATGAGCCGTATCTTTGATGCGGTTTTTCTTTATTACTGATTTTGATAAGGGTGACATTCCCTTTGTCCCCTTGTCATCCTTGTAGAAGGATGGACTTGACCTGTGGTGTCGGGAGGCTCTTCTCCTGTTGTCATCATTGCCACGGCCGCCTCCTTTGGCTCACGGCACTCACTTCCCAGTGACTTACTTTTCAGCCCATTCTTCCTGTTGAATGGGGTCCATTTCCGCGGCGGGGCACTAATGTGCCCGTGCAGGGGCTGGGCTGGTTCCTGTATCGGTGAATGGGTTGTGGGGTCCTGGCCTGGAAAATGGAGCGTCATCTACAGGGCTGTGTACTCAGGAGCCCTGAGCAGTGGCACATGCAGGATAGGATTTTTGGTGCTTCAGGTTTGCACATTGACATCTTCCAACCCACAGGAATGCACAGGATCAGAAAGGAGGTACTGGAAATGGGAGGGTCTGGACGGGACAGGAGGAGCCTTGGATAACTGACCTTGGTACGAACCTTTGTATTTAAAGAGAGCTCCTTCTGCAAGGCTGATAGAGCTTCCTGTTTGGCTTCCTACCGCCGCCTCTACTCTTTGGCTTTATACTTGCTTCCCTGCAGACCCAGAGCCCCAGTGCAGCTCAGGAACCGTGTGGGCTGAGCCTTGCTGAGTCCACGTGGTGCTGCTGACCACAGGGCTCCAGCCCAGGAGGAAAAGCTGCTGTTCAGTCCCCACCAAAGTTATGCGCAAGAGCTCCGTGCCTCCCAGGGAGCTCCCTCCAGCAGAATTCAAGGGATCCCCGTGAAATTCCAAGTAACCCCTGGATGCCGGCAGGGCAGGGCTACCCCACCACAGGGACGCAGGCAACACGGGCCCCTCCACAGAGCCCTATCCTCCTGTCGGGTCCATTTTCTAGCTCCCTGGGCACCTGGATACCTTGGAGGCAGCCCCTACCCCTTCTGGGAGCCCTAAAACAGACCACCTTTCACACCGTTCTTCCAAAATCTTAAATTCGATCAGCCACTCTCAGGGGTTCCCACCAGGCTTCCTTCATCTCTTGAGCCCTCCACCTTCTTCCTGCCTGCCCCACCTGGTTCCTCCTCCACCTTTCACAGGCAAGCAGCCCAACCACTTCTCCAAGACTCTCCATCCTCTTGCCTCCTGCAGAGGCTCATTACCCACCCTCATGTGCTTATGCAATCCCACCACGTGCCCGCCTGTGGTGCTGGTACTTCGTACTTGGTCTGTGGTGGTCACCAGAGTCCACGTGTTCTAGCCCGCACGAAGACACGGACGTTAAAGCACAAACACACTCATGCCTATGTAATTGCCAACAGTGATACGTTCTGTGAACCAGAAAAAAGCACAGGGTTCTGGAAGAGAAACCTAGTTTAGTTCAGCGTGGCGGGAGGGAGGGCGTGTGCAGTTCGGGGAAGGTCCCAGAGAAAGTACCACTGGCACTTGGAGCTAAGGGTTATTCCCCGTTACCCACATCAATAGCAGGGGAAAGTGCTTTCCGGATGGCATGTGACAAGGTCCTGGTGCAGGGCAGAGTCTGGCATGTCTCAGGACTACAAGGGGAGAGGGTGGGGATGGAACACAGAGAGCCCCGGGCAGCGTGGTGTGAGATGAGGCCAGGGGCAGAGTCTCAGAGGCCAGATTGGGTAGGGTGAGTGGAGAAAGTGAGGGGTTTGGGATCTATTCTACCTGTAATAGGAAAATTCGCAAGCTGGGGAGGCTGCCCCTCCGTCCGGGTGGCTGGGTGCTGTGGGCAAAGGTGACAGAGTTCTCCAGAAGTCAGGTGAGCTGGGGTGGCCAAGAAGCTCTTCCCAGAGGACCATGGGGTGGAAATGGCTTGACCACAGCTGGATGTCACTCAGTGAACCCAGGAAATCGTAATGGGCACAAAACCTAGTGTTCCGCAGACTTCCCATGGAAACTGCACAGTGGCTCCTGGCTCTGAGGGGACATTATTATCTGCATTTTACAGCTCAGGCAGCTCAGGCCAAGGGGAGCCAGGGTGCAGCGCAGGGGGTTGTGCGGCTGAGGGACAGGCCGGGACGCAGGCCCAGATCTTCTGACGTCGAGACCGATGCATTTGCTCGCTGCCAGAGGGTCTGCGGAGAGGGAAACTCCCCCGGGAAAAGCGAGCAGCCAGAGGGGAGCACCGAGTGCAGAGGGCTCCATGGCTCCTTCCGGTCACACAGCTGTGGCAGGCTCCCAAAGACAGAAGAAGCATGAAGCTCCGGATTTCAGCTTAACATCTGAAGAGAGTGAGGTGCCGGAGGGGTCTGTCGTGAGCCAGCCCCCCAGCCGGCTCTCAGGCGGGTGCCGGCATCTTCAGAGCAGAGATGACCCATCCCGGGGCAAAAGCCAGTCCTCCGGGGGTTGGACGAGATGACCCGCAGCTTGAACAGCATTGGCTCAAAGCGTCTGCGGCCTGGACCCCACGCTGGGGGAGGCTGACTGCAGAGTCGCCTTCCCCAGAGCACAGGACACAATGGCAGACACACCTTCCCTAAGTCCACTGCGTTCCTTTGTACGCAGGAGTACCGAACGCTCTCGAAAGGAAATTAGGAAAACGGTCCATTTTACAAGAGCATCCAAAAGACGGAAGTACAGAGGAGCAGGTGCCCTCCCGCATCCCCAACGCCCCGGAACCTTCTCTGGCCTGAACGCGCTCCTCACCTTCCTCCGTGCAGCGAGGTCATGTGTATACAGCTGACAGCCGCCAGGAGCCAGGCCTCAGCCAGCGGTGTGTCCCCTCCCTCCACATGGCCTTGGATGCAGAAGAACTTCACAAATTAGGCATTAAAGGAGTTAATCGATTAACAAGGAAAGCAGATGGGGGGGGGGGACAGAAAAATAACGTAACTTTTTCGAAGACACAACATGGTCAAGTGGGAGGCACCCAGGGCAGGGGAAGGAGTGTGGGGTCTCTCCTGGGTTTAAATCCCGGCTCTGTCACTTCCCAGATGGGAGAATCCAGACAAGCTACTTCTCCCTCTGGGTTGCAGCCTTGGTGAGCCAGGGCTTACCGACGCCTCCTTCACGAGGACCATGTTATGAAGATGAAGTGAGCTGACCCGTAGAGAGTACCGAGCACGGTAGACAGAGCAGGAGCTTGAGAAATGGTAGTTTCCTCCCATCTCTAGAGAGCGGAGTGCTTTAATTTGGGCCTTAGAGGTGACCAGGGTGTGAATCCTGGCTCCACGGTTTACCAACTGCCTGATCCCGGCGTGACTCCCTCTCCCTGTGACTCAGTTTCCTCCTTTGCAAAATGGGGTGGTGACAACAGAAGCCATCTGGGAGCACTGTTCCAGATTAAGCGAGAACAGCTGTGTGCAGCACGTCCCTCGCCGAGAGCCCCGGGCCATCCCGCCTGGACCAAGCGCCAGGGGAATGCGTTTTTGGAATCTCTCTGCCCCTCTAGGTCGGTGATACCTCTGCGAATCCCTCTGTGCTCACACGTGTCCACCTCCACCTCCCCACAGACAGACAGCCCTTCTGTGTGCTAAGCAGGACCTGTCTAGAAATGCATTTTCACGGCCCTGTCGCCAGGACACACACAGAGCCGTCAGCAGCCACATATCGCCTGCCCCCAGCGTCGTCGGTGCTGGTGACCCCCCGTCTGCCGCCCGGTCAGCGTGTCATGAAATGCGGCATGTGAAGACCATACAGTGGAAAGTTAATGAAAACAATAAACTCTGATTTGAAGAGCCGGTGCCGCTAGCCCACAGCACTTCAGTCCTCAGCCTCGTCCCTTCTGTGTCCCTCTGTCTGCCCCACTCCTCTGCTCTGCTTCAGGAACTTGACCGTTCCCTCCGCTTCCAGGATCCCGGCTTGGGTATGACGCGGTGGGAACGGGGGGGACGGGGATCTCCTTGAAGGAGCAGTGGAGGTGCCAGGTCACTGGGGGCAAGGGCACAAGCACGTCCCCATCCTCCGCCTTCCCTCCCACAGCCTGCCCGGTGCCGGCGCTGGGGAGAGATGCGTGCTCCCAGCAGCCAGCCAGCGGCACCCGGCAGAGTCAAGTCCCTCGGCCACCATGCCACCCCTGGGGACCCGCCTCCGCTGGAGTGTCACCCGTAAGAGAACCAGGGCTTTGGAAGGGTGGGGGAGAGGGGAGCAGGGCAGGGCGCTCAGGTCAGCACTGGCTGCCAACAGCCTCTGGTTCTGACCACAAGTGGGCACAGCTTCTGGGGAGTCAGGCTCGTATCAGGTCAGCTGCCTACTTGCTTTGCGACTTCACCAAATGATTTAACCTGAGCCTCAGTGCCCTATTTGGGGGGGGGAGGGGAGTAACGTGTGCATACTTTGGGGTTGCTGTATCAAGTATCCAGGAGAATGTCCAGCATCCAGGAGGCCCCCGGTTAACATCAGCCATTCTTGCGGGCAATAGCGGTATTACGAACACTCGACTTTTTGGAGTCCCCTCTGTCTGTCTTGATTTCTACTTTGTCACCATAGACACTGTGCTCAGTCTGGCTCCTCTGGTCTTGTTCTTGCCCCAATAAATAGATCTTTGACTTCATTTTCTATTTTCCAGCCTATAAGCCCCACTAACCACTGAGGCCAAGGAGCCAGTGCCCCAGACCCTGCCTGGACACTCCCCATCCCTGGTACCCAGACCCTCGGGTCACTCCTGAGTCCCATCCTTGGCTTGGTGGCCCAGAGCAGGTCTTTCAGCCTCTTCCCTGGTCTGTTGGCCTTTCTACTTACCTCCCCAGTTCTGGTTCCCCAAAGCGGCCCGAGCGCTGTGGGCTGTTCTGTTGGACTAGCTGATAGGGTGGGCAGGAGGGGGAGAGGCAACTTCTCCTCTCCAGGCTGGGATCAGAGAGGCTCAGGCACCCCTGAATGCCTGCTCAGACACATGGGCCTGGGAGCCCTGCTCTGGTTCATTCATTCATTCACTTGTTCAGTTGTAAATATCCAGTGACTTCCTGTTCATCTTGGGGAAGATTTAGCAATCACGTCATTACCAGTATGTCCTTGACCTTGAGGAACTGTCCCCCAAAATGATGCCCAAACCAGATGGGAAGAAACCACAACTACGATCTAGGCCAACAAATACAAAGACTTCAGAGTTCCAGCCCCAGCCTCCGTTGGCAGCGGGTCCAGATGTCAGGGTGGGATGGCAGAGAGGCCGCCTGCTCTGCGGGGCTGCCGGGGGCCGCCACCAGCCATGCTAGGATTCCCCGTCTCTGTCAGATGCATGTGCCATCATTACGTTCAGCCCCCAGAAAACCAGTTGTGTCTTTGTAAACAACAGTAAAAGCTGCAGATGTTCTTGCTAAGAGTCAATGAGACCCCAGGGCGTGCGGGGCCAAGCTGGCAGCTCCCTGGACTGGGGAAGTGGGGGGACCCCGAGATGTCTTCCTCCAGGGACCCACCTGGAGGACCCAGAAGATTCCACACTAGGAATCTCACTTGACTAACATAAAAAGAAGTAAGCCTCCTCCCAGTCAGTGATGGAACAAGAGGAAAAAATGCAAAGAAAGCGTTTGGGTGCTCCGAGGGTCCGAGGCCTGTCATCGTCATGGGAGCTGGATTCTGGGGTGTAGAAGCTCCCAGGAAGGCTGGCTTGGGGCTGGGACCAGGTGGAGTGATGGAAGCCATGTCTCCTTCTGCCCCAAATGCACAGGAAGCATGACAAGCAGGGGCTCAGAACCACTCATTGGGAGCCACAGTGGCTCCCCAGTGGCAGGTGGTACCAGAGACTCAATCAGGAGGCTGCCAAGGTCCTAGAGGGGAGACCAAATGAGGGTCCTAGAGGGGAGATCTCAGGCCCAGCTGAGATCCAGGGCAGCAGCCAGAGTCCCCAGTGTCCTTGGAGTCCTGGGAAAACCAGGTAGGTGGGGTCCTATGTCCTGGGAGGAGCAGCTCATCCCAAGAGAATATCCACAGCGTTTTTTTCCTCTGAAATCAGATTTCTTCCTCTTGAGACCCTGACAGCCCCACCGGCCATCGGCATGAGTGCCTCCATGAGCCAGCACTGCCCATGAGCGCCGCTCCAAGGCGCTGGAAGAGCCTGGAGGGGCCGGGTGGGGGGTGGGGGGCTGCCCACTCCAGACATGGCAGTCAACTGGACCCTCTGTTTTCATCCCTAGAAGCCCAAAAAATGATGGACAAGAGGAGAGGGAAGGTGGACATGTGTTTTCTTCCTCTCATTTTGGGATTTTGCTACTACAGATAGATGCTTTGTTAAAACTGAGAAATTCTGTCCATCCATATTGCATGGATACACCAGGATATTAAAAGTAGTTACCTATGATCATAAGATTATGGGTCTTTCCTTTTATTTTTATTTTGTTCTTATTTTTAAAAATAAGTAATTTGGGGGGCACCTGGCTGGCTTAGTTGGAAAAGCAGCAATTCTTGACCTCAGGGTGTGAGTTCAAACCCACACTGGGTGTAGAGACTACTTTTTAAAAAAATTGTCTTTATTCTGTCATAGGAAGTGATGAGTGACTTAACAGGATTCCAAATCTTGAGTGTGAAGCATTTGGGACCAGAGCTGAGCAGGCTGAGGGGAGGCTGTCGTTGACCTGGGGAGGCAGTGACCTTTGTGCAGCTCTGGACATTGGCACCTGTGAACCAGCCAGATGGCTTGAGCGCCACAGCACAACTCAGGGCTGTGTCCTTGGAGCCACCTTTGGGAGGGGGAGGCGGAGCCCTCATTCCAAAGAGCAGGGGAGGAGCCTCTGAGTGCAGGTTGAGCCCCTGGAGGTTGGGTATGGACCCCCGCCATGCCCAGCACAGCGCCTGTGCCTGGACAGCAGATACCGTGCTCCCTCGGGACATGGCCTGGGCCCGCATACCTGCCCCACAAGCATGAGTGAGGACACTCGCTCTTTTAGCTGCCCTGGCCTGCAGCTGTCTGTGGGGAAGGGTGCTTTGCTCCAAGAAGCTCAGAATTGGAGTCAGAGGTGAACCATCCTCAGACATGACCCAGAAAACTGGCCACTGACCCAAAACCTAAGGCATGTCAAATATAAATAAGCCAGCAGAGGCCTCTGAGAACCCTGCTGGGCGAGGGGGTCCACTGGAGAAAGTAGTGAAGGATAAATGCATAATAAGAAGGTGTCTCTCATGCTAGTGAAACCCAGTCTAGACAGAACATGAGTGTGGCTGCAAGGGAAGCCTTTCAGTGAAACATGGAGCCTCTCCCAACATGGAGGGCTCTTTAAAAACACTGCAAATTGGTTTTTTTGTTGTTGTTGTTGTTTTTTTGCTGTGGGAAAAAAATACCTCCCTGTGTGCCAAGAAAAAAGGATGTGGTCAGAAAGGAAGGGGCGGAGGAGGAGGTGGGAGGCTTCTTGGAGTCTGACATAAACAGTGCAGAATGAGGAAAAGCCTAATTTTAAAAACTTACTCTGTAATCATGGTGCAAACCATCTGAGAACCGGGAGCACTGCCAAGGCTGGGCCGGGGACTGGTGTCTGAACAAGCTGAGAGGCTGCCTAGAGGCGGTGGGCGTCTGGACTCACCAGGTGACACAGGGCAGCGGCCTTGAACTCCTGCTTCCCCCACCTCCCACCGCAGCCCTCGCCCCAGCCCTGAGCCCTGCCCCCGCATGCTCTTTGAAAGGGGCTTCTCTTCCTCCTCTCCTCTCTCTTCACCCACCAGCCATGGGCTGTTACTTCCAGCAACTCAGGTGGGCGGGGTGGGGGGTGCGGATTCAGGGACACAAAGGTGCTGGCCCCTGCCTTTGCCAAGTCAGAAGTGATCCTGAGCCGCAGACTCTCTGGGATGTGGCACTGACTGCTTGTCCCTGCAGTAGATGGAGAAAAGCCTGAATCCTCAGAAAACATGACGTTCTCTTTAATTTTCCACACTCCTGAGTGATAATGCCATAGGTTTGAGCCCTGAGGATGAAGAGAGAAGCCAGGAGCCCCTTCCCACCATCAGAGTGCAGTGAAGTTAACACAGCCAAATTCCTGTAGGAGCAGGCTCAGAGGGGACAGACCACAGACTCTCACTCAGTATGGTATGATCAGGGCTAATATCGGCCTTGGAGCTGGAGCAGGGTTTCCGAGGTCCCCTGTCCTGCCTGCATTAACTCTTCGGTTGGTAGACTTTGGAGAGATCTGGGGCCCTGGGAGGCATTTGGGAAGAGTGGAGGGTGTCTGTTTAGCAGTTGTTTAAAAAAAATGTTTCAATATTTTAACAACTGGTATGGTGATAGCAAGTGTCTATTGGCTAATATCACCCATGACTATTATCATTATTTTTTCAGAGCCTTTGGACCACTAATTTAGTACCAGGGAGTCACTGCGAGGAAAGCATGTGGTTTTGAATCAGATCCTAGATTCGCAACTCAGCTCTGCCCATCGCTAGCTGTATGACCTTGAGCAAGTTCCCTATTGTGTAATGGAAAGTAGAATGATACCCACTTCATGAGATTGATCTAAGAAGTGTGTGCAAAGCTATTTCTGAGAGTACTTTGTAAATGTTAAGACAACAGATGTGAGTGAGTAAAAGCACACAAACCAAAAGCAAGTGCTGGTTTGGAGCTGTCCAGGGTTCTGAAGCCACGGGGCTTGAGATCTCCACCTGTCCCCAACATTTGTAGGGCCCACGGAAAGAACACAAATGAGGGCCCACATATTAATTGTAATTAATTTCTAAATTTTCTAAATACTAAATGTAATTCGAAGTCAACTAATGGAAAGCTAAGGGTATAAGTCAGACTAAGTGCTAAATCCCATCAGTCCTGTCCTCCTACCCTGATAGACACACCTTTAGAACAACCTAGGAAACAAAGTTCAGATTTAGAATCCTTGGACTCCTCAGAATTCTGTGCTAGAGTGTAGCGGTGCAGGAAAAGCCGACCCCAGCTGGCCCCACTCCTCTTCCCACCCTGGCTCATTACCATATTGAGAGATACGGACCATCACACATTTGCATGTGGATGCCTAACACACGTGTCCAAACTCCATGCGCACCCCCAACAAAGAGCCAAGCTTTGGCACACACAGGTAGAGTAGGCTGCCCTTAGGAAGACAGAATGGGCAAAAAGCCTGCATTGACCATGGAGACACATTTGGAGCCCTATGGGCTGGGAATACTGAGATCCCAGATACCCAGACTGTGGTCTAGAAGGAGGGCAACAGGCTTCAGGTGGGCATGTCTTCTTAGCCCCACAGGCCCCTTGCTCATTGTGGACTGGCATAGCTACAAGATACCAGAGTGGGTCCCTCAAAGCATAAGACCAGGCAGGAACTCCTCTTACCTGGGCTGAGGGGCCGTGTCATCTTGGATCCCAAAGCCTCCCTTGGAGCTTGAAACAGGCTTGAAACTACGTCCATCAGGGGACATCAGTGTCAGCAGTGCTGCTTCTGCCTGCCCTCGAGAATGCAGCTGCTGGCCTCCATCCCCGTGGTGACCACAAGGCTGCGTGGGGAGCAAAGTAGGGCTCCTTCAGAGGGGTTGCGCTGTCCCTCGTGGGCACTGGGAGAACTAGCTGGAACCTGGACTTCAACCCAGGGACCCCTTATTTGAATGAAATGTTTCACATGAGCTTGTTTCAATGAGATTTGCCTTTTTCTTCTAAAAATGGGATGCAGAAAGCATGAAGGTTGCAATAATCGATGTTTTCATTATTAGTTCCATCGGTGAGTCCATTAGCTGTGAGCTTTGGGTCAATTACTGGTTGTCTAAACTGAAAATGCTGTGTTTATCACCATGAGGAGAGGGTTGTAGGAGGAGGGGAAACAGATACTAAGGCCTACCCAGCATGTTATAGTTTACGAAGTGCTCACATTCCATCACTCCAGCTGATCCTTGTAAGGAGCCTGTGAGGAGTTATTCTCCTTCCCATTTTACACACGAGGAGCTTGAGGCTGACAGGAGCAGCTTGTCTGAGGCCAGCCCGCTGTCACCTTGGGACTGACACCCAAACCACTGAGCACAGTGTGAGTGTTTTCTCCACTCACCATGGCGAAGACTTTGAAGAGAAAAAATGAGATGAAGAGCCCATTTACGGTTAAGGTTAAGATTAAGGCACTTTTCCACAAGTGTGGTAAAGGAGAGAAAGCAGGGTTTGGGGTCAGAGAGACCTGACTTCAGATCCTGGTGCTGCCCTTCCCATTGGAAGGACTTTGCACAGTTCGTTCTGAGCTTCTTTTCCTTGTGTGACGAGCGTATCAGCATCCCTGCTTCACACGGTTGCTGTCAGGTGCTTGCCCATGGAAGGATCAGTGGCTGTTAGTTTCCTTCCTTCCCAACCCTTGCCCCATCGCTCTTCCTTACTAATACCTCAAGTCAGATCTCACTTGTACCACACGCAGTGCTACATACTTTGCATTCATTACCTCATTTAATGCTCACACCAAGTACATCAAGTAAATCCTATTACTGTGTCCTATTTTGTAGGTGGGGAAGCTGGTACAGAGAGGGCAAGTGACTTGCCTAACTGACACAGCCAGTAGGTGGTAGCACTCGGTTCACAAGCCGAGGCACCTTGGCTCCAAATATCCTGCTCTCAGCTACTCTGCCCAGCCTTCTCCCCACCTCGCTCTCTCATCCCCTTTGTTGCCCAACTTCTTGAAGGAATTACCTGAACTCCAAGTGTTTTCTTGTGCTTTCTCATTCCTCTGTAATGCCTTACAGGATGGCCTCCACCACATATCCTGACAGCTTTCTTGATAATTAATAATTCTCATGGTCTTTTCCTTAACCCCACTCTCTTCAGTTCATGTGGCTTTCGGCAATGATGGCTTCCTGAAATTCTCTTGACTTTGGAAGTGAGTTCTCCCTGTTTGCTGACTCTTCTGCTTCTTAGGTTCCTCTTGTCTCCTGGCCATCTGAACAAACCTCCTAAGGTAGCTCTTTTATCCCCAGTCATCTCACCATCACCAATCAGCCAACCCTCTCCACGCAGACAGTTGACAAATTTACACCTCTGGCCCTGACTTTCTCCTAAGCTCTCAATCCAGCTATGCAATTCCACAAAAGCAGCACCTCCCAGCTGAAATTCAGTCTCTTCCTATCTTTCACTTACGATCATTTCAGTACTTACTTATTCAACAAGTAATTCTGAACTCCTTCTATGTGCCAGGCACTGTTCTAGGTACTGGAGATATGGCAGTGAATAAAACAGGAAATCCCTACCTTCTTTAGGGTTACCTTTGAGGACCATGGTGAGGGGAGAGAGACCATAAACAAAGTAAGTAATACAGTGTATTACATAGTGGAGAAAAGTAAAGCAGAGTCAGGAAATGGGGAGTGCCAGGGCAGGAAGCTGTGATTTTAAATACAGTTGGCAAGAAAATTTGCAGTGAGAACACAATACTTGAGCCAGCAATAATGGAGCCAAGAGAGCAAGCCTTAAAGATCCTGAGGGAAAAATGCTTAAGATAAAATGAAGAGTCTGTGCAAAGGCCATAAGGTGGGAGTCTTCCTGGCATGCTCAGCTGAATGGGCAAGAAGGAAAGAAAAGTTGATGATAGCCAAAAGGAAATGGAGAGCCAGATCATGTAGGGCCACATAGGTTCTTTCAAGAACTTGGGTGTTTCCTGAGTGGCTTAGGAGCCATGGAATCATTTTGGGTAGAGGAATGACATAATTTCACATTTGTTTCACAAGATCACCGTGACTACCATGTTGAAAATAGACCAGGGCAGCAGAGCAGAGGTTTTAGCAAGAAGGAGACTGGTCAGGAGGCTAGGGCAGCCGTCCAGGAGGAACAGATCTAGCGTGGGTCAGGGTAGGGCAATGGAGGTGACAGATGGACAGGAGTTGAATTCTGGGTAGATTCTGATGACATCAACAGGATTTGTTGATAGTATGTGGAATGTGAGAGTGTGGTCGAGAGTGACTCCTAAGTTGTTGGCAGGTGGGCAGTTGGGTCTTTGGATCTAGAGCTCAGGGAAGCAATCCAGATTGGAGATAGACCTTTGGAAGTTGTCAGGATGTAGATGGTACTTAGCTGTGAGACTGGATTCACCAAGCAAACATGAGTAGATAGAAAGGAGAAGAGAACTGAAAACTGAGACCTGGCACTTTCCAAGGGTAAAAGGTTGAGAAATGAAGCAGAATCAGCAAGGAATGGCGAGGAAGAGCTCATGAGACACACGGGGAAACAGGAGTCATGTGTGTGCTCGATGTACCAGCCACTGTGTTCCGGGCAAAGATGCAAAGACAAACGTGACTCCATCTTCACTCCTCATGGAGGAGTCAGAACTTTGGGCCCTGTAATACCACCATGGGTGGGTCCGGGGATGGGTGTGGGATATCAGAGGCAGTGGGACCACACCTTGTTAGTTCTGAGAATGACTTTACACACACACACATACACACACACACACGTCAACTGTATGTGGCTCCTCTGACTGTTTTACTTTATCCCTTCTTTTTGTCTCTGACCAGCAATCAGTTACCAAGCCATAGAGTATCTGCCCCTCACCTCCGTTCCTTCCAGCCTAGATGGAAGCCTCATTAAAGATCACCTACAATGTTGCAAAAGCTCCTCAACATCCAGGTTCCCTCCTGTTGGCCCTCTAATTCTCCTTCTTACATCACCCTACTTCCTGGCACATTATCCCCTGCTCAAAAGTCCTACCACCCCTGGAATGAAGCCCAGTGCCTAAGCCCATTACTAAAGGCTACTTCACAGACTGACTCTGCCCTGCCCATCCAGCGTGTCTCTACTTTTCCTGGGTGGTCCTTCTGTTTCCTGGACACTCCATGTTCATGCTTAAGGCCACGTTTGCCCATGGTGGAACCTCCCACTGGAGTGTGCCTTTCTTTGCTCCCATATTTCATACCCATTTCCTCTGCAAAGCTCTCCCCCTATAGCCTGCATGGATGTCCAAGTCTCCAACATCCTGTATCACTCCGAGTCTGTGTCGTTCACTTTTATATGTAGGTATATAATGGCCATTATATGCCATTATATATATAATGGTATATAATTTTACCATTTATATGATATATATATTGTATAATTATATGCCACATTATATGATGTGTGTATATATATGGCATATATATGATACATAATTTAGTACATATGTGGTATATAATTTAGTGACTGTCACTAAATACATTTATATTCACCAGTTCATTCATTTTTACTTGTGTGTGTGCCTTGTCTGCCTCCCCCTCAAGGATAAATAACTTTCAGTGTTAAGCATGGTGCTAATTCTAATAATAGAATACATGAATAGTAGATGTTAGTCTTTTTTAAAGGTAAAGGAATATATAAAGGGTAAAACTCTGATAAAACATTTTGTTGTATACAAGCTCTACCAAGCTCCAGGTAGATAGGCATGAAAGTGATTCAAATAAGATATTTATTCCTTCAACAAAAATGTATTAAGATCTACTATAAGCCAACAATGTGCGCGATACGAATGATTCAAAAATAAATCACAATCCCAGGTCTCAAGGAAAACAGACACATAAACAAATAATTATAATATAACCTGAGACCTGTAAAGAACTAGGTACATCCATGGGAGCATGGAAGAGAAGGGTTCCTGGAGGAGATGATGCAGGTGATGATTCTCTAAGGATGAGTGATTAGATCCAGTGAGATGTTAGCGGGGGACAGAGTGCTGTAGGCAGCAGGCATAGCATGAGGAAAAAGGAAGAGGTGAAACAGCATGGTGTGTGGAGGTGGGGAGGCCAGACCACGGAGGGCCATGTATTAAGGAACTTCAATCTTAGCATGTGGGTGATGCCAGTGTTGTCTTTGAAGGGCTCGAGGTGTAGAAAGGACAGACTCATGTCTGTGTGTTTGAACACCAGTGCAGCTAAAAGATCAGTTTGGAAGAGATCAGGATTGGATGCAGAGGGGCCATTTATGGACCATTACCTGTAGCCCAGGTGGGAGGTGCTAAGGGCTTGGATTTAAATGAGGCCAGTGATCATTGGATGGAGAAAATGAGATAAATGCAAACATCACTCATGGAGCAAAATTCATGGACACAGTGGTGCAACAGCTGAGACAGTCTAGGGGAGGGCATAGGAAGAGCCAAAGATGACCCTTACTTCTGGTCTAGAAGATGGGGTGAGCAGTGGACCACCGCTGGCAGAGATGGGGGAAAGGGCCAGGTGCATGCTGGAGCTGGCATGTTCACTTCGGGCCACGTGGCATTTGAAGTGCCTCCAGCACTTTGAAGCAGTCCTTTTAAATGGTCAGAGAGTGACTCCAGGGTCCTATGACTCCTGGAGTTTATCGGGGACTTCTTTGAAAACCATTACCAGGGCACCTGGGTGACTCAGTGTTTAAGTATCTGCCTTCAGCTCAGATCATAATCCCAGGGTCTTGGGATTGAGTCCCATGTCAGGCTCCCCCTGCTGTGTGGGGAGCCTGCTTCTCCCTCTCCCTCTGCCTGCCATCCCCCTGCTTGTGCTCTCACTCTCTCTGTCTCTCCGTGTCAGATAAATAAATCTTGAAAAGAAAAGAATACTGTTACCAAGGCCAGTTTATCAGCTACATAAACCAGTCATGCACTGTATAGGCATAACTCTTTTGGGGGGAAAAAAGTGCCACTACCTTAGAATGTATGTTAGTACCTACTTTTCATAAACGAAATAAAAATATATTTTTGCAAAAAAGAAACCTATTCACTAGACTTACATCATAATGAATTTTGGCTACTTCCAAAATCAAACCTTCCCTTAATGATGGAGCCCTTCGCTCCCTGGGGCTGTGGGAGAGAACATGCCTCAGACCCAAAGGATTTCCAATAGAGCAGCATCAGAAGTCACAGCAATGTGGATGGACTGAAAACACAGCCTCCCAAGGTCACCTTGCCCACTGGCTACACTCAGCCAGGTACCTTTATTTTGATGTGATGATAAGAAACTTGTTTTATTTCTCTATTCCACAGAATCGTCCAAGAAAAGGGTATCTTCCTTCTCTCCCAAGACAGGCACAAGAGTGCAACTTTGTATTATCTCTGTTTGCAGAAAATCTGGGACCAAACTAAGCTGTGTAAATTTCCCACATGACTGATGTCTAGAACCCTGGGCTTAAGTCTGCTCACATAGCTCTAGGCAGGAAGGTAAGGCCAAAAATAGGAACTGTAAAGACTCTATAGAAAAAGTTTCTTAATCGACCAGCAAGATAGCCAGTCCTGAGGACAGTGTTACACCAGAATCAAAAACCAAGAAGCCACCAGAATGAAAAATTCCCCAACCAATATTCCACAGTTGGCACAGTGTCCAAGACAGAAGAACAAGTACAATTTGGTCCTGCCAAGAATGCTTGTTCTCCCGTCCCACAAAGGAACCAAAGGAACCCAAAGCAGGCCTGGTTACTGTCATCTAAATGGAGAACAGAGTTGAGGCAACACAGAAAGTAAATGCCTGGTGACTTACTGATCATCCCCACACTTCAGCTGGGGGCAAGAAGCTGATTTCATAAACCCAACAAGCAGATTGGGTCTCACCTGACCTCTGACACGTATATGGTCACATCCCACTCAAACAACATTGACGTCCCTCTGTACAGTGAGACACGGCTGTAGCATTATTGGGGAGCTACTCATCGGCGCAGCTACAGTGAGCATGTACAGCAAAGTGGGCTCCCTCTGACTTTCTACTTGAGGTCATTTCCTCTTCTTCATTTCTGCCAGTCATGACACACCGCAGTTATTCTCAGCAGTTACCAGGGGCATGGAGACAAGAGAAAAGGTTTTTGCAGTGGTGGGCCCACCTCCTCCCCAAGCAGCCCCGCTTTCCCTTCTCTTCAGATTGGGGCTGACTAGCGCAGGGGGTGCTGTGGGGACCAGCCAGTGGCAGCAATTAGTGTCGCTCAGTCTCTGTGTGATAGTAAAGGATGCAGAGACATTTTAGCCTCAACTTGACAGTGCAACTCTCTCTTAAGCCATTCGTATAAAAGCCCTGTAGGGTCTTCTGTCACTTCATAAGAGGAAGAACTTTCTATCAAACAAGGCAGCCACATCTTAGCTGATGAGTGGAGCACCTCATTTTTTTAAATTATTAAATTCTTCTGCAATGTCACTGAGAATCACTCCCAGTGCCAGCGGTGGGTATATGGAGAATGCATAGGCAGCCTCTGCTGACTAAACCTCTGCTTCTGTTTGGGTTCAGTCCAGCTCCCTGGGGCTGTTCTGGGACCTGCAGTCACACAAGACAGCCTGAGTCCTCTCCACTCTGGCTCTCTCCAGAACCAGGAGGTGGTAAAATAGAGTGGTCAAAAGCATGGACTTGAGACAGATAATTCCCAGCACCACCTCTTACCATCTGTAGAACCCTTGGCGTGGACTTTAACATATTTAAACCTCCATCCTCTTGTGTATAAAATGGAAATAGAAATTCATGTATCTTGTGAGATATTTTGAATGTTACCTGAGAAATAACATAGTTAAAGTACTTAGCACAGTGGTTGGAATAGAGCAAGTGCTCAGTGGGTATCGGCTGTGATGATGATGATGATGAGGAGGAGGAGGAGGAGGAGGAGGAGGAGGAGGATGATGGCGGCGATGATGGCAGTGGTAGCGATGATGAGCAGAGGGGAGAGACATGGGCTAAGATCAGGAGCAGCCAGGAGCAGTAGCAAAGTATCCAGAATGACAAGTTTGCTAAGCTAAAAAATTGGATTTCCAGGCTGGAACTGAAGTCAGTGGGATAACAGCACATTAGAGACTATGTATGCCAGCCTACGGCACAACATTTGCATTGAGGTGGTTTTCAAGGTGACCATGATTTCCTTTTGTTAACAGTTTCTACATCTGTTTGCCAAGTGCTAGATTGGCCAACGACTGGAATTTTAGCAACCTTCTTTGCTGAGTAGAAATTCTACTACTATGATTTCTTGGGAAATTGGTGTAACCCTTAACTCTGCTCCTTTTGCCCTCCTTTCCATCTGATACTTCCTTCCAAGTACATCACATTTCACCACCTCTTCCCAACAAACAAACCTTACACACACACACACACACACACACACACACACACACACACACACACCTCCCAAGAAAGTGGTTCTTGCAATGGAATACCTCTAACCAGCTGATGACAATTCCACCATCTGATTACAATTCCACCATCCCAGCGAGTTGATGCCTCCATGAGGCTCACAAATGCCTCTCTGAGCTTTCTATTTCTACTTGGACCAGCTGTGACTTTATTTAACTTGTTTAGTATAGCTTTTTAATCTTTGTGTTATTCTGATTTGTCCCTATTTAATACTAAAGCATCACAGCATAGAATTTTTCTGACCAGAATTCCCCTCTGAACTTCCCATTTTGCCCAAGTTGACCATGTTAATAAGTGGTGAGCATCTCCTCAGTTTTTAAAAAATTCATTCAGCCTCTTCTTTTCTTGTGCATCTCTTCTGCTTTGCCAGGTCAAGCTGGGAACTACCTGACTTGAGGGAAGGGAGAGTAAAAGCCATCAGTGACTCAGATGGGGTGAGCTACCCTTGGTACGGGAACACCACGGAAACTGTGACCCTGGTTGGTCCCACGAACAAGATCTCCAGGTTCTCCGTCAGCATGAATGACAACTTCTACCCAAGTGTGACGTGGGCAGTGCCAGTGAGTGACAGCAATGTACCACTGCTCACAAGGATCAAGAGGGACCAAAGTTTCACTACCTGGCTGGTGGCCATGAATACCACCACGAAAGAGAAGATCATTCTACAGACCATCAAGTGGAGGATGAGGGTGGACATTGAGGTGGACCCTCTTCAGCTCTTGGGGCAACGGGCCCGGCTGGTGGGCAGGACTCAGCAGGAGCAGCCCCGGATCCTGAGCCGGATGGAACCCATCCCCCCTAATGCACTAGTGAAACCCAATGCCAACGATGCCCAGGTCCTCATGTGGAGGCCCAAGCGAGGACCACCTCTGGTTGTGATCCCTCCTAAGTAGACGCAGACTGGCCTGACTGTGTGCGGAGCACATGGCGCTATGACATGCAGTGAGGTTGCCAGGGGTGGCAGGAGCCAAACTGAGATTCTGAGCCAAAGCAGACCTCTTGGTTTGCCAGCCTTTGCAGCCACTTACGAAGAGCAGGCCTGCTTCTGGGGCGGCAGAACCATAATCCTTAGGAAAAGTCCCTTCCTTTTAGGAATAAAGAAATCACTGATTTGACAGACTTGCTGTGATTACCATGCAAGTAGCCATATTTCGGAGCTGACCAGGATGATTCTTTTACCTGAACTATTGACCATTTCTTTCCTGTGAGATGCAGGGGATGGAAACAAAATTAAACAGTGCCTGTGGCAAATGCTGCTTTCCAACCAATTAGAAGTGGGAGTGAAAACATCCACACCAGGTGTTTGTAAGACAGACAGTCCCGCTGTCTGACTGGAGGGTGCTTGGAGAAGGGGGTGGGATGGAAGTCGGGCGGTGAAGAGAATGGGGAGAAGGGGGAACAAGTTGCTACTACAAAGTAATACCTATGAATTTATTAGTAGACAATCAGATCTTCAACATACTCAGTGGAATGAAAGACACACCTAGAGAATTAGAGATACATTGATATTCGCTCCATTCTTAAGGGGTGGGGGGGGGGGGTGCCTCCTGGGAACTGTCCAGAGTTCTGGTGTGAATAGACAGATGGTGCCTTGATGGTTCCATCTACCCACCTCTTTCCAAAATTTGATTGTTCCGCGTATCTTTTTTTTTTTTAAGATTTTCGTTCCGAATATCCTTAATCACAGTATTTGGATAGACAGTTCCTGTATTCTGCACAAGCTATGATAATTGGGGACTTCACCATGTTCTTTGGTGAAATGTTAATTGTGATTTTGTTTACAGCTGCTTATCCTGTTTCCATTACCAATTCTAAATTTACAAGAAGATAATTCTTTATAAACCATGGAATCCACGTAGGATTTCGAGAACATTTTAACAAATAAGAAGACTATTTTCATTCTTTTTGGGTCTTTTTAGCTTCTGAATGATGTGAACATACCGAATGCATACGCCTATGTACATGCCCACATGCAAGCATACAGGCCAGGATGCTGATAGCCTGACCAACACAGGTGCCAGCAGTCCCTACACATGACCTTATAGCCCAGGACATACACTTTATATATGTTTATTTTAGCTTGAGTTCACAGAAGCTCAACTTCAACTGCATGAGCTCTTGTGAGGAAGTGCCTCATAATGCTTAACTTCAAAGCTCTTTAATGAAAATCTGAGCTGCTCACGTTGTACAATGGCTGAGATCCAACTAACAAGTATGAGAGACCATATTTCCTTCAGTCAGGCCACCAGCAAACATTTTAAAGAGTTTCCAGTCTTTTTTTTTTAATCTTTTTTTTTTTTTAGATTTTATTTATTTATTTGACAGACAGAGATCATAAGTAGTCAGAGAGGAAGGCAGAGAGAGAGAGGGGGAAGCAGGCTCCTTGCTGAGCAGAGAGCCCAATGTGGGGCTCGATCCCAGAACCTTGGGATCATGACCTGAGCCGAAGGCAGAGGCTTTAACCCACTGAGCCACCCAGGTGCCCCAAAGAGTTTCTAGTCTTTGCCATTAGGATTCTTTCAGCTGTTCTAGCTTACATCACCCAGAAAAGAGCATTTCTTTTTATTCTCAGTCATGCAAATTGTGGTATACACACACATACACACACACACACACACAAGGTTTCTTCATTTAAAATCCCCCAAGCAAAATAATTGTAAAACTGTCACAATGTCATTGTAGATTTTATGGATAGATACTGGCAGCCTAATTTCAGAGGTGAAAGACTTGAAGTTCAGAGTAATTATTACAGTCCTATGGTTGGCTCCAATGATATCTTCTACCAGAGTTTCAGAATGGAGAGGAAAAAACAGGAGGACTTTCTCATTACTTTTATTAAAAATACAACCAAGTCTAATTTCTTTCAGGTTCTAGTCCCAGGGGATGGTGCTTATTTGCAAGAGAGAGTTAACAGATCCGCTCGAAATCCTGTAGTGTTAACCTCACACCCCAACCACCAACCACTCTCTTATAGATGAGTTATTGATGGCAAGCTGAGCTGTTTATAACAGCACATTAATGACACATCAGTGACTCACAGAAGACCTAGAGACATTCCATTTAAAAATAATTCAGTTGTTACATTTGGACACTGTCCTTCCCATGCTTCCTTGTTTTTTATGGGAGCTCCAAAGAGCTCCATGGCTGAAATAAATTGCCTATTTTACACCTTGATGTCTGAAACAACAAACCATCTCTCTGATTGAATTAGACGCCACCTTTATAGAATGCCCGGACACCAATCCTACAATCCAACCCATGCGGCCCTGTGCTAAGAAAAAAAATTTAAAAATCCAAAATTACAACAAACAACTGGTTAACGAGAAATGACCATTGTACAAAATCCTGTACAAGATTTCTGTTTTTAAATTCCCCTCGCCCCTCCGTTAAAACAAGACATGACTTCCACAATCACATTTACATTTAGTGTAACTTTTTCAAGGGCAGATCTGTAGAACGCAAGGGGCAGCATACACAGCTAGACTTGTTCCCACTGAAAATCTGCACTTTGCATAGTTTGAAAAGAAACGACCTGGCCAGTTTTCTGGAAAATTATGTAATAACAAAATGAGAAAAATAGAGAGGAAAGTGCTTATCAAAGTTAAAAGCCCTTGGGCAAATACACATTATGATTATTGTTGTGATACTATTGCGAGCTGTGCAGTGGGTCTCTCGGTCGGGAATGAGCCGGCAGAATGCTCCATTGCCCTGCAGCCGATAGTGTTCAAGTTGAAGTCGCTTTGCAAGGAAACAATCCCTTTTCTTTTCTGGGATCCTTCGATCGTTACCTTTTCAGCTTAGTCAAGCTATTGCCTAACGAAAGGCTCTCCAGCAAGAGAGAAGTCACCTTGAAATCTTTATTGGGGTCACCCCATCATCCCATCAGGCTTTTCTTCCCCTGAGAGTCCCCTGAGGTCTGATGCCAGGGGCCATCAGTTTAGAGAAGCCCATTCAGTGCCTTGATCAGGTTTTAGTTGGATGGTCTCAGGGCTATACATGGATTCTGAACACACACATAATTGAATGGTGGCGCAAGAGCTTTTAATTCCGTGTAGGAAAAAGCATTTTGTCAGGTAATAGATCTTAAATGTAGTCGCCTTTGAGATCTTTTCTTCCACAATCTCGAGGAAATTGAGGTCCAGTTGAAAGAGCTCATCTATTCAGGGTCACAGACCTCTGTTGCTAATTAGCAACAGAGCCAAGAGAGAAGAGCCTGGGTCTCCCAAATGTCATAGCACAGCATGCGCACTTACCTGAGACCCAGAGTCCCCTCCAGTGTCTGCCCCTGGACAATTCACCCTCCCAGCACTAGAGACAACTGAATCCCCCCTTTAAAAAATAGGGTGAAATCTTCATTACCATTATGTCAAAAAAAAATGAATATTCCAGACTCCCTCTTACAGCTGTTTTGAGATTGAACTCTTAATCTGGGCCCTTTGCAGCATGGATTTTGAATTCCCAGCTCAGTGCTTTGGTCCGCAGCACACGGGAAGGTTGGAGGCTCGTCTCTCGCCACCTCCCAGACCATGGGCTTTTTACAACCCCTTGTCTCCTGGTGGTAGGGATGATAGCTCATAGGGCAAAGTCACGTTCTAAGCAGCAATTCTGCGCAGTAAAATAAGAGAACTGTGATTTATAGAGTATTTTACCAAAGGCTTATTCTATATGCCTCTTCTCGTCCCCAGAGAGTCTTGCAGGAAGTAATTTTGTTGTTGATATTACTGTCCCCATTTTAGAGACAATAAATTGAGATCCAGAGGGGCTAAGTGACTTAACCATGGGTGCACAAACGGGAAATGTCAGGAGTTAGGATTCACACTGGGCCCTTTGGCTCCAAATCCCACGCTAAGACACTGCACTGCACGTCCCCTCCCCCCAGGCATTCCCTGCCTGGAGGGCACCAAAGAGAAGGACGCAAGGGAGAAAGCAAGTCACTTTCCTCTCCACAGCCATGTAGTCCCTACCAGCTACTGAGTGGACATATTAAAAATAAGAGGACAAACCTTGTTTTCTTAGGCAGAGAACCTTGCAATCCCCAGGGAGACTGTCCCCAAAAATCCCTCCTAGGGACTGCAGGCTGGGGGACCTGCTGTCACTTGGCAGCTCTCAGCACAGCCCTGGTCATTAGTAGAGGAGGAAATCTGCTGTCCTGGTCTCAGAGCCCCTTCAACAGCCCATAAGCATGAAAAGAGAAGGAAAGTGTGCATCCCGCAGCTGGGGTCCCAGCTGAGGGAGACCCGGACAGCCACCATCCCTCGATGTGGCAGAAGCAGCCCCCCAGGCAGAGGCAGTGCACGCACAATGGCTCTCTGAGCTCCGGGTGGCACCTCGAACATTCTTGTTAGAACGGAGGGCACAATTAGGCATTACCAGAGCCAGCTCCCAACTGAGCTGCAAAGAAAGATGTAAACACACACACACACACACACACACACACATGAACCCACTACACTCTCGCACTCCTCAAGCTGAAAAGAAAATTAATCAAAAAGCCAATGAATGCCTGAACTCTATAATTAAGCCTAAATGATCCTCAGATAGAAAGGGAGCTGAGTGAGCAAGCTCAGTGCACACGGATATTTTTACCCCAGAGTCTTGTTGCCATTAATTTCTTTTGAGATCTTGAGTACATCTGGTTCCGGTTTCCCAGTAGGACATCTGCCTCTAGAAGGCCCGCAGGGGACTTGCCAGCTCAGTGGCCGGAGGACAGCCAAGGTTATCTGGCCATCCTCAAACACTTTTATGGGAGTGCGTCTGGGGAGCTGAGGGTCATGGCTGGGCTCTCCCACCACCCCCCACCCCTGCCCATGGATCCCACCGCTAACCTCAGCCCTGCTAACCATTCCCTCCGGCCGTACCATGCTTCACAGTTAACAAGGGGTTTTTACTGTCCTTTATGTAGAGCTCTGTGGAAGACAGGAAATCTTAGTACTGGCCTAATCTTTCTATCTTTGTATTAACAACAGCTCCCATTTGTTAGTATGTTATACTTGACACAGCACAGTTACAGAGATTCTGTCATTTTGTTCTCAATGATCCTGGAAGAGCTGCCCTATGTCCCCATTTTACGGTGGAAGGATTTGAGGAGAAAGGTCAAGCAATGTGTCCAAGGTCACCCTAATGTTGGTAGTGCACGAAGGATTTGAGCTCCCGTGTTCCAGCTGCACGCCTGCACTCCATTCTCATGGAACAGTCTCTCCCTAGTTCAGTCCAAGCATTGTTGTCTGTCCGTCCAGCCACTGCTCTTCCCGGGGCGGGGCTGACCGGCTGGGAGAGGGTGTCTGCAGGAATGCAGGCATTGATCCTTTTTGATTGGTCCCTGGATGCGGTTTGACTAGACAGGGTCAGCTCTCCTGAAGAGTCTGGGTTCAACTGTCCCAGGCTCCGCGCCTTCAGGTGATTTCTCTCCTACTCCTCGCTGGAAGGGAGGCCTGTTTGGGGGCTCTGACGTTGGAGGCCAGAGCCCAGGCCCTCAGTGTGACTCAAGATCCAACTGGTGAACTAGACCTTCAGCAAATCATTTAATTCACCCGGCCTTCCATTTCCTCTACTGTTAACTGAGCCACTAATACAACCCAGCCAGCATCACAGTCGTCGTAAGGCACTGCGGCATTGGTAGACTCACAGGGCCCAGAGCTAAATGCATGATCTCAAGTTCCACCTCCTGGGAAGCCCAAAACCATTTCAGGGAAACCGACTCTGCCCGCCAAGCCTGCCTGCCTTCAGTGGAGGGTGGTGGACTTTTAGCACCCTCCCACCCCACCCCCAAACACCTTGCTGGAGAGGCCTGGACCCTGGCAGTCAGGAAAAGAAAGGAGACTACTATGTAGCCCTATAGAAAGCAACAGTGAGCAGAATTCGTAGCTGCAGCTCCAGCAAGACTTTTGGAAAGGAAAAGAGGCTGAACATCAGATCTGGGCCAGACTTGAAATCCCAGCACACTTTGCCTGGTTTAAGCCACCTAGAAGAGCCAGCCGGGGACAGAGGCACTTTTCCTGTTGTGAGCTCAGGCAAGAGATACAGAGGTGGAAAATTATGATAACAATAATTTTACACACACGCGCACACACACACACACACTTTTTGTGGGTTTCCAATGATACAGAGGTAGAAAATAATTATATATATACTGTTGGGAGTGAGGCTCTCCCACAGTCCTGTCTACACAGCTTCCGATGCCCCAGATCTTGGCCAGGACTCCACAGTTTGGAGGTTGCACTACAGATCGGGTTCTGAGGGTACACATGAAAGAAGGACATACTTCTTCAAATGTTCCACCCCTCAGGCTGTCCCACCGCATGGCAGCCATATTTGGTTATGGCCTCTCTCTCTGCCCACCGTGCCCGCGGTGGCCCCATTCCACACGGCCCCATCTGGGCCGGCCACACAGCTTGCCTCGGGACAGCTTCCCAAGGCCCCCTGGCCCCACCGGGACCCAGCACCGCAGGCCCTCTGAGGAGAGAGGTACTCTTGCCCAACTGGGGAGTGGTCCTGACTGGGGAGAACCGACCCGCTCTTCTCACCAGGATAAGTGTGAAGCCAGGCCTCTGGGCAGCCGGCCACAGGGCCATATGCAGGAGCCTGTCCTCCACCTCCAGGCTCCTGGTTGTCCTAACCCAGAACATGTGGCTCAGTCCTTCAAGCGGCTGAGTGTGGGTCAGAACTGCCTGAGAGAAGGGAAAATGGATGCTAGCATGACAGGCCTGAGGGGAGAAGGCCGAGACCCAGAGCAGTGGCCCAGCTGCTCTCAGACATCCCTGGGGACCATGGGCGGCTCCAGCGGTGAGTGCGAAGCATTCAAACAGCAAGATGGCTGCATGGGCGGCTGGTCTCAGGCTGGCCCAGGAGCCCCCAGGGCTCTGGGAACAGGGAGGAGACAGGAAGGAGGACAGAGTAGTTGGCCTCAGGCCAGGCCCAGGAAGAGGCGGGATGCAAGGCACCCAGGATGCAAAAACTCCAGAAGGCCCTCGATGCAGGTTTGTGCAAACACCAACTCGGCCTTGCTGAGAGGAAGGACCCCACGGGGTCTGCCCGGGACGCCAGGCTTCCCTCAGCCCGCTCCCAGCCCTGCTCTGCGCGTCGTCTACGGGCGGCTTTCTTCACGGGAAGGGAGGCTGGGGGCGGCTGCCGTGAGATCCCCTGGGATACTCATTCTTCCAGCAAGTGTTTATTCGGAGCCGCTACTATGGGCCGGACTAAACAGAGGCCCTGCCCAGGGGGAGAGACGAGGCTCACAGGAAGCTCTGGGCACCGCTCGTCCTCTCCTCTGGCGCCACGCATCACGAGTCACCCCAGTTTAGTGAGCTCCCTCAGTCGGCCTGGGAGGGGAAGACGCCCCTCTGGCCCGAGGACTTGGTGAGGACAGGTGAGGTGACAAGCTGCATTCCGCCGCATTGTGTGATCTGTTCCAAGGAAAGGCACCAGGGAGAAGCCGACAGCCGCACCCATACAGCCTCTGGCTCTGGCGGCGGGAGAAACAGCTGGTTATCTCTCCATCTGCTCTTGCCCCTCACCCCACCCTCCAAACCAATTAGAATATTCCACACAGACATGATCCAATGAAATGTTAATTGGAAAAATAACAGGAAAGATAATACATGCACTTCAGGCTGAGAACTATTTCATTAAACTGAGCTTTGAAAGCAAGACAGCCAATTAAATTATTTCCCACTTCACTCCCTCACGTACCAGAAACTATAGAAAGCGGTTACTTCTAATTAATTAGGAAAGAAAGAAGGGCCCTGCGTAGGCATATCAGATGAACGGGGACTGAGGCTCTACGCCACCCCGCCCTCCCTGTGCCGTGCGCGTGTATAGCGCACATGCATGCACACGCACACGCCGCAGGGAGGAAGACTCATCTGCTGTCTGACCTGAAGAATTCCATGGGTCTTCTGAAAACAGCACAAAAGGCACCTGCTCCCAAGAGTCACTCACAAAATCAAACAAAGGAAAACGCCTTCTTTGGGCGCATGCATGAGAGGGAGAGAGGGAGAGAGGGCCTTTGTTGTGAGAGAACGCGCAGCCCGAAACTCAGCTGGAGTCCAGACTTTTCACAGCACAGGAGGATCTTGTCTCTGGGAAAGAAGCAGGCACTTCCCAAGCCAGCTCCCTCTTTCAAATGCTCAGGAAGGTGCCAGGGACCAGGAGGCCGGTCCTTCTGAATGGCCTGTAATATGCAGGCCTCATGCAAGGCATCTTCATGTTTCCATCTGTGAAGTGGGAAGAAGGCCTGTTCTCAGGGCCGCAGTCATCCCCCCCTGCTCCCCGCCCCGCAAAGTTTTTAAGGCTCTGAGAACATACTGGCAGAGTTTCTTGGGGAAACTGAGCGACAAAATTCAACCATGCAGTTAAAATATTTCCTGTACAAAAATTACACTAACCCAAAGGCACCCTTATTGTGGAGTAAGTTGCACCCAGGTAACATAACATGAACATTGTAATAATGAATGGAATGGTCCTATAAAGCACTCATCACCAGGATGTGACTTATGCACACAGGCTTCTCTCCAGTATGGTCCATGAGCAGCACACAGCTCTGAGGTTGTCTCAAGGCTTCTGCCCACCTGTGCCTGCCTCATGTCCCATCTTCCGCCATCATCCCCCACGTCTGTCATTGTGGGCCATGCAAGATATCAAGGGCCAGCAGAGCCTAGCCCCTAGCCTAGCCCCTCGTCCTTACTGCAGGACGAGGAACGGGCATTGTAGACGGTAGAGCACAGCAGCTAGTCTAGAGTCGAGGAACGGTTTCTAGAATGGTTTATCGGCTATTAATGGCTTATAGGCTATTGTACATATAATGAGGTTGTTTGCACACTTCAAACAACTACAACAAGTTGATTTGACAACCTCTGTAAGAACTGGGGCTTTGTTTTCTTCCTGAAATTGAAACCATGCATACATTCTGAAAATGCAGCCATGTTCATTTGTTCTCAGAAAAACTTGTTCTGCCGTTACAGCTTCGCGTCCCTGTGAGCAAAGGCAGTGTATCAAAAATCCAAAGAAATGATCAGGGAGGAAAAAGGGGGAGGCCCGGTGCTTGGATTTACCTCGGGGCAACTCCTCCTTCCATGCATTCAAAAATACTCTTTTTATTTGAAAGATTCAGCTTGCCCCCTTCTTCAGGACCACAATTATAACATAGAGTGATACATACAAATACCCTCCCCCACACAAAGATAGTGGTAGCAAATTGTCTTCAAAAGGAAAATGGACTGACAACTTCAACTGAGTAGTGTAGGCCTACACTCAACAAATTTTAGTGCATTTGGAGAGTGCACCCAGGCACAGGAATATGGGGTAAGCCACAGGGCTCTGGTAAATCAGCAAGTCTTGCAAATCTCCTTGTGCCTTGGTGCTGAGAATCAAGGCCATGGGGTTGGGTTGGGGTTGGGGGTGCCTGGAATTCCCACCCATTTCTTTAGATTCCTTTGTGGCTTGCTGGTGGGTTACACCTATGTGTCATCTGGAATCCCTTAATATTATTTTAGTTTTTAATCATTTTTTAAGACCCACATAAAAGCTACAGACCATCTTTACAGAGAAGCATATGTAAAGAAGTCCCAATAACTTTGCATAAAATCGCAGGGTCGTCATCCCCTTGAAATGTATTTATAAAGCCCAGATTATAAACACCTGCTTTTAAGGAATGACACTCTTTGGTCACTGTCTTAATGCCCGTCTTATTTACATGTTTCCATGTGCACATACAGGTCACCTAGTAGGACAAGGCACATCCAGCAAGCAGAACCACATGGCAGAGACTAAAGAGGAGGAAGTGAGCCATGGTTGGTGGTTCTAGAAGCTGAAGACCCGGACAGCTGATTTCCCGTTAAAATGAGTGCCATTCTGTCTCCTCGCCGTCCTCTCACCCCATGACCTGTAGCCCCTCCTACCCCACGACGGGTCCTGCAGCGCTCCCCATGGACTGGCTGGGCTGGCTGCTTGGCCCTCGGTGGGCTGCGCTGAAGTGGGACCTGCGCCTGCTGTATCTTTGTGTGTGAAAAGATTGGGTCCATCCAGATCTCAAGTCCATCCCTGACCCTCTAAGTGAAGCTGCCCAGGGAGAAAGAGCTGGTCAGCCTGGACTTCAGATACCTAACATGGCCCAGCCCTGGTTTCCAAACTTGCCTTCCCTCCCTATGCTTTTGGGTGGGAAACAGCGAGAATGCTTATCTCCCCTTTTCTTCCCTTCTCCACGTTGGGGGCCAATGTGGATACTCTTCTCGAGATTTCTCTGATCTTTGGAGCCAGGGCCAAAGCAGCCCTGCTTCCCTGGCATGACCAGGCTGGGTGTCTTCAGGGGACCAAGGGCAAAGTGCATGTCAGCAGGATTGATGGGGAGAGGGGAGAGCCACCCTAAGAGGGCAAAAACGGTGTGCATTGTTTTATTTACTGGTTTATTGATTGGCTTGCTTTCTGGTTGATTCATTTAGGAAATATGTATTTATTATACAGCAGAAAACCCACTCCCATCTTTGAGGCATCCAGCCCCAGAATCTGTCTTCTTGGCCCCGTAGAGCACAGTGAGTGACTCCTCTCTGAAGCGACAGAAAAAAGGTGGGGGGGATTCTCTCTCTGTACCCAAATACTTCCACCCCAACCCGATTTTCAGCCAAAAGTGGGGTTAGAAACCACCAGCTCTAGTCATGATAAAACCACACAAATCAGCAAACAGAGGGTCAACTGTCCAAGTAGAAGCTCCCAGCAGCCCGTCCCCTCTCCCTGGCGCTCTATGCGTTGTTGGGGAGGGGGGCGCATCTCGGATCTAGACTTCTCCTTCTGCTCTGGGGCCGACTTCCAAAGGCCACGTGCACATGAGAGATGCCTGAGGAGTTGAAAAACCATCCATACCCGGTCCTCTCCCCAACTCATTACAGCCGAATCTGGGGCTAGAGCCTGGCATGGGCGTTTTTACAAGTACCCTGTATGATCCTAATGTGAAGTTAGGCTTGGGAAGCGCTTCCCGCGTTTCTTCCCTTCATCCCTCCCGTCCATTCACATCCTTTATCCTCTGCTTCTGGAGCTTGCTGCCTCGCCAAGCATGGGAGCAGCCACCGGGGAATGAGAACTCTCTTCCCACTTCTCCAGCCCCTCCTTCTCACTCAACCTACCCATCAGGTCAACCAGCCTGAGTAGATCCCCAGAGAGTTGGCAGGTCCCAGCATTTTGCACCCCAAGGCTGGTGCCTGCACCCAGCCCAGGGGCTCTCAAAGCGAGTCCAGCTTTCCTAGGAACAGAAACCTACTCCCTGCCAGATTCTCTCTCCACCTGCCCTGGACTCCCCAACTCCAGAGGTTTAAAGGGCACTTTGGTGACTGCGAATCCCCATCCTGATGGGAAGGCCTGTGCTGAGTCCTGTTAACGCCGGCCATTTCTTCAGAGCCGCCTGATGTGAATGAGGGGCGACGGTGACAGAGGAAGGAGTCTCATCACCCCGAGCCAGTCCTTCCCCCAACAACTGCGCGGCAACCAAATCCCAAACGGCTGAGAAGCGCCATCTCCCTCTTCGCACCTACAAGCTCTCCATTGCTGAGTGTGAGTGAATGTGTGTGTGAATGTGTGTGTGTGTGTTGTTCGTGTGCTGCACAAAACCATCGAGCTCCGAAGAGATGTGCCATGTTCACAGCGGGCCCAGGTGAATTCTGCATTCGATATATACACCGAATTCCATACTAGGTATAAACAAACTGTCACACACACACACACAGCCTAGGGAAACCTGGGATGTGGGAAGAGGTGTTTTTTAGTACTCGATCTCCCTCATCCGGGTAATTTCCTGGGGCGAGTACAAGCCCACACACACCCTCCGCTGCCCAGCCTGTCCCCTCCTGCGCTCCATACCACCAAGCCCCCGTTCCCCCGTTCCCCAATAGTCAGAATGTCCCTGCCCTACGTCCCATCTCTCAGGGTCCTCCTCTCTGACAGGTGACAGACGGTTCAGTCGGTGGGTGCTAAAGAGTTGAGTGTCACCCCTTCCAGGTGACATTATGTTTTAATTGGGGCTACAGATAATGCCTTAATCTGGAGGAGAGGCTCTCACGGTGGGCATCTCAGGCACAGCAGTGGGCCAGTAAGGGAGATTATTTTTTATCAGGGGAGCTTTTTAGGGCACCCCCCCAACCCTACCCATCTCTAAGAGCAACCCTTCATAAGTACATGAGCACAAGAAAGGACACTGACCTAAGTACAATTTCCAGAATGTTGACACACCTCCCTCGTGTTGGCCCGAACTTTGCAAATGACAAAAATTAGAAGAAGAAGGAACAGCTAAATTAATTGAAACCTCACTGGGAAATGTAGCCTGTATTCCACTGGCCGCCAGCCCCCTGGCCGACCCCCACCTTGTTCCAACTCCCTTCTGCTCCTTCTCTTTTCCGCGACCACCCCCATCCGTTAATTTAATCAAAAGTGTCCTCTCTGTGTCCCCCTCCACCTCCCCCCTCCAACAAATGTATTTCCTTCCCTCACTGTTTCCCGTTTGGAATTGTGCTGTTTTTCGGTGTTGTCTGGACAAAGAGCAGGTGAAAAGCATGAGCATGTGTGTATCGCTTGGAAGAAAGAGAAACCAGGTATTCTGCTGCAGTTTGGAGAAAAAGCCACCGGAGGAAGAGACGAAAGTTGGCTCTGCAGAGTGCCTTAAAAATGACTTTAATTAGGAAATTCTGAGTCGTCAGTCTTTGGATGTTACATAAACTCAAACAGATGTTGCATTTCACTTCTCTGGGATTAAAAAAAGTTAAATACAGTATGTATTCAACAACAAAGTATCCTCTCTCTTTAATTTGGTCATTAAAGATGCAGCGACTAGTTTTTTTTTTTTTAAAGCCTCAGGGAGGCCTCAGAACAAGTAGTTCTGGGACGTAGGGAGGGCAGACGCAAGGGTCCTGCCCACTAGGACGACTGGTGGGCTAAGGCCAACTGAGTGCTGCAAAACTGGGGAAAGGAGAACATTCTAGAAATCCAGAGGGAAACCTTGCCTTTCATCCCCTCCCCACCACTACTCCTCTCTAGGGCACTCTTCGGCCAGTTTCTGCTTTGCCTTTGCTAAATGATTTTCCCTTAGTTCAACACTTGCCACCTAGGATTCCACTAAAACAAGGTAACATGAAGAGTCTGAGCTCCCAAAGGTGGTTAAGACTTCTGGGGTATTGCCTTCTCTCCCTTGAGTCGTGTTTTTTAATGGTCAGACCTAGCTCGGCGACAGTGGGAAGTGTAGTTGGAATGGAGATCCTGGCGTGCATGTGGGTTCAGAACACTCTGCAGGCGGGAAGGAACTGAGGAGCACAGCTCTCCAGCCCTGGCCAGCCACAGCACCTCCCCAGCCCGCCTCTCCCGCCTCCTCCTGCCCTGCTCTTCTGCCAGAAGCCAGCACCTGGCTGGCAAGTGCTTGGTGTCATCGGGCTGACAGCCGTTCTTTCTACTAGACCTCTTATTCAGAGCTATCATGGCTGTTTGCCACAAGAGATAGGACCCTTCTGGGGGTGCCTGGGTGGCTCAGTCGTTAAGCATCTGCCTTTAGCTCTGGTCATGATCCTAGGGTCCTGGGATCGAGCCCCACATCAGGCTCTCTGCTCAGCGGGAAGCCTGCTTCTCCTTCTCCCACTCCCCTTGTTTGTGTTCCCCCTCTTGCTGTATGTCTCTCTGTGTCAAATAAATACTTAAAAAAAGAGAGAGAGAGATGGGACACTTCTGAGGGACCAGCAGTTTTGAGAGTGCTAGGAGTCAAAATCCATATTTGTTCTCTCTTTCGTTCTCACTCTCTCTCTCACACACACACACACATATTCAAAAGAGGAAAAGCAAGGAGACCTGAATACTCAAAGAATGGTAAATAGTGGTTTCCACTAGTGAAAAAAAAATTTTGTCTATCATGCATCTCCTGGGGCAATGGGGGGGTACATTTTTAAACATAGGTATTTATAACTAGGACACCCTCCCAAAGTGAGCCAAGCAGGACATGAGCGATTCTGTGGGAAGCAGCCTTAAAGGCACATTTTAGAAAAGGGATTCCTGCATCTTCTCCATTAAAAAGCACAATCCCCCCTAAATAAATAAATAAATAGCATAGTCTGAAGTATATCCTGTGAGAAAGGGCAATTAGCATATTTTTCCCAATTCATTCCTAATGCCTGGCAATGGCTGAACACACCACGTGTGCGTGTGTGTGTGTGTGTGTGTACACATATAAAGCTCAAATGTACGGATGAGGGTTGGGAACATAGTGACAGTTGGGGCAAACTTGAAAATAAGTGGCATTTCTTTTTCACTAAAAGAAACTATAAAATTCTATGTTAAACTCTGTAATGGTTTAGAAAAGGAAATGATAATGTATTTGGTTTAATACACACACACACACACACACACACACACACACACACACACAGAAACAGACACACACTTAAAGAAGAAATGTGGGAGAACAAAGACAATATTCCAACAAAAACTATATATTTATTGTCACCTATGTGAAGAAATGGTACAACCTTCCTAATCAACTTATGGCACAAATAGGGTCACATTTCTTTTATTTTTCAAATTAATTACCGAACTTTCTTAGGTCCTGTTAGCAGAGGGTTCGGTGACTCCTTCTTGAGGCTCCTCAGCCCACCCACCCCCAATTTCTCAGGAACCCTGTGTCCCAAACTCATCCCAAAGAGAGCCAAACTCCAAACAGAAAGAACACGGCCATGCTGACCCACACCTGCCTTCCCTTGCCACCCCACTAGCTGATGGAAGGTGCCCAGGACACAAGCTCTAACCCCGGTACGGCTTTGGACACCATACTTTGCTCAGTCACTGTTCTCAAAGAAAAACGATGTCAAGGGTGCTGGGACCAGAGGCCCTTCTAAAATCCATCCCATGTTGAGCTGAACCCACCTTTCTTACAAACTTCTCAGCCTCTGTGTTGCACCCAGTTCAACGACCTAACGTCCTGTCCCACCCCCGCCAAGCACTCTTCCTGCTCTGAGCCCAGGTATGGGTCCCTTGGAGATCCCCACGGGTGTCCCAACTTCAAACCTGGGGAAGGGGAATTGGCTTTCATTCCCTGTCTTACAGAAAGGCCCGAGTTTCCTCAGCCAGCTGATCGACTTCCGGCCATGCCCCCTCCCTGAAGCCCCTGTTTGCGTAAGTAAGGAGATCACCAGTGTGATCTGAAGAGCAAGAGATTTATTATTTCAACCAATACTCATTAAGTGGCCAGCACGAACCAGACACTATTCTAGATGCTGAGCAATCCTCAGGATCACACAGACGAAAACCCATCCCTCCCGGAACTGCCATTCTAGAGGAGGGAGAGAGAGACGCAATAGACATAATGAATAAGGAAATTACATGTTATATGGTGCAAGGTTCAATAGGAGGGGAAAAGAACAGAGAAGGGGGATCAAGAGTTCAGAAAGATCAGCCTCCGGGAGCTTTTCTCTCTGGGCCACGTGCCACAAAGCAGCTGCCAATCACATTTACTAATAACAATAGTAATTATGACCTCTCCCACTTAACCTATGTGTCAGGAGGCATCCCGGGCCAGGGAAGGCTCGAGATCTATACTTCACACATTCCAGGGCAGTCTCAGGTTGACTGCCTCCTATCTCAGCAACTCATGGGGCCTTCACTGACTGCTGCTGAGAAAGCTGAAGTGGCCCCTGAGGGCCACATGGGTCCTAAGTGTCATGGTGAAGATTCCAAGGACACTGTCCTCATGCCTTGTGTGATGTTCCCAATGCACGGAGAAACAGCATAAGACATGAAGCCCGAAGATTCAAAACTGAGACCCAGCATTGCCTCTTACCAGGTGTACGGAACCTTGGAATGCTCCCTGCAAACAGAAGATAAGACTGGATGTGAAATTACACCATAAATCAGAAGGCCTGGGACAAATGATGCTTTTGGGCAACTCCGTGGGCTGCCTCAACACTCCACGTACCTACTATCGGTGTGATTCATTAAGTAAATGAATATAATTAAAAGGAGTTATTTTTACAGCATGCTGCACACAGCTCCCAAAGTAATCCTTACTCAAGTTGGAAAAATTAAAACAGTATATATTTTCTGTCTGTAAACTAATTATCTGATTCCAGTTGGATTCAGAGCAAGCCCACTTGTAGGTGTTCCATGAAAGCATGTGTGTGACTACACGGAATGTGTTGAAACACAGCGCTGGGACACCGTCCTTGCTGGGAGCTTCTGAGTACTCTGTGTGGAGGAAAGGACATTCGTGTGACAGATCCCAGGGGTGTGGGTGTGGCAATGAACAGCCGGTTGGATGTACTGTCCCATCACAGGCCTCTGGCGTCCCTCTGCAATGTCAGCCACTGGAGAAAGTCCACCACAGAGAAGAAAGCAAAGGTCACACTGGCCTGAAAGTCAGCTGGTCCTGAGCCCATCACTCTGAGCTAGGAAGTAAGACTGAATTCGCCTTCTGGGAAAGCTTAGAAGATAAAAACCATTGGCAGGAAGGCGTCACGTACTGAGCGTGTCCCCCAGAATGCATATGTTGAATGCATATCACCCAAAGAGAATGGTATTTGGAGACTGGGAGGTAAGTAGGTTGGGGGGGTATTTTAGTCTTGGAGAAGAGATCAGGTTTGAATGAGGTCATGGGGAAGGAGCCTTCATGGTAGACGTGGTGCCCTTTTAAAGGGATGGAAAGACCCCAACTCACTCTCTTGCACAAGCTCTCTTTCGTGCTCCCTCTCTCTCTTTCTCCCCCATGTGAGGAAACCAGGAAGAACTCCCTGACTAGAACCACACCATCTGACCTCCCTGATCTTGGACTTCCAGCCTCTAGAACTGTGAGAAGGAAATGTCTGCTGGTTAAGCAAGCCAGTTTATGGTGTTCTCCTAGCGGTCCAAACTAACTAAGACAAGAAGCAAACTCTTTTCTGACATGGTTTGTAGAGCTGCCAGATGTCGCCTGCTCTCCTCTCCCCACGGTCAGGGTCAGAGACTTTAGAACAATAAGGGAAGACAGCAGGTGGCCTTTTCAGCCATCCTCCAGCCATACCTCCCAGCAGAAGTATCCCTTCCCTGCTTCTGCAGTTCCTCACTGTTCAAGATTCCAAAAGAAGTGGGACAAAAACCACCCAAAGCACAAAGATAGTCGATAAGCCCAGGGTCAACATGAAGGTAGCCGCAAGTCTCATTCTCATGGGGAAGGACAGAGAATGAGCCGAGATGGAAAACAAAAGAAACTCCAAAACAAGCAAGAAGTGGGTGGGAGATGATAGAATCTCGATGCTCATAGTTTCTAAACGAAAAATTCATGTGCACAGCCTGGCAAAGACACGAAACAGTTTAATAGACTCTAACTGCAAATCCTGGAACTTGTCTGTGTCTGCACCTGGCAGCACGGTCTGAGCACAGCAACTGCTCAGTCTGGCGAGATTATCTACATTGAGGATGATGGGAACCAATTATTTTCCTATCACCGAGGAAAGACAGAGAGAAATGGGCTCCCGCGAAGCTGTAGGGATCTTTTGTTAAGATTCTGAGAGAGCGAAAAATGGTCTTCGGTGGGGACTGTTCTTCCCTTCCTAGCACACCTCTCCCCCCCAAAACAGAGGGGTCCACAAGGCAGCAGCAAACGCAGCAGGCAGGAGAATCTGTCCCTGGGCACTTCTGGGTGGACCTGGGCTATTTCTTCTGAATCGCCATGTGGTAAACGGATGGTTATAAGGACCCCCCCAAATCCCATGGAGGAGCAGTGCCCCTTAGTAGGAAACAGAACTTGGGGGTGGTGGGTCTGGGGCGGTGAGTTGCTCAGCAACCACACAGCCTGGGACCCCACAGTGGGGAGTCTGCCGCCAAAGCAGCGGGAGAAAGAGCAACCAAGCTGACTGGGGACCCCGACCCCACACCGCCTCCTTCCCTCGAAGGAGAGATCTCCCTGCTGGTGCGTGCGCAGAGGACAAGGACATTCTTATATCCTGTTTAACACGTCTGTTGCCAAGTCGCGCTAGGGAAACACCACCTGTGATGAGCAGGCCCCTCACAGAACAGGGCGTGGTGGGCCCACTCAGTTGGACACACCTTCCAGGAGCACCTACTATGTGGGGGATGGAAAGAGGAGCAGAACACTGCCTGTTTAATACCAAGCCCCCAGATGAGCCCCAGAGGAAGCCTGTGACTGGAGCCTGGTAGCAGGGTGTGAATCCTCCATGAATGAGGACAGGGGCCCCAGAGTCAACGGAGCAGAGGAGCTGCCCAGTGATTTCTCCTGCAGCCCCCAACCACCATGCAGCGCCCCTCAGTGGAGGTGTAAGATGAACCTCCCTTCGGTCCCATTATTCAGCCCCCAGAACTACCCAGTCCTTCATTATTTATTCAACACACACGTTGGGCACACCTGCTTTGTGCCAGGCACTGCTTTAGGGGTAGGAGACCCAGTGGTGAATGAGGCAGGCAAAACTCTGCCTTCAGGAGCTGATGTTCTAATTGGAGGTTGCAGAGTGATAGATAATAAAGAAAAATCGGTAAGCAAAATAGAGGCTATGTTAGAGATAAGTCCTTTGGGGGAGAATAAGCAGGCAATGGAAATAAAGACTGATGGGTTTCAAACAGGATGGTCAGGGAAGGTTCATGGAGAAGGTAGCATTTAAATACAGACTTGAAAGAAGCAGGTGTCAGGCCAATACCTAGAGAAGGAGCTTATCAGGAAGAGGAACCCGGCAGTGCAAAGGCCCTGAGGCCAGAGCCAGCCGGAAGTGGATATGGTTGAAGAACTACAGAAGCCCAGTGGGTTAGAGTGGAATGAGTCTTGTCTTTCAGACCCAACCTGCCAGGAGCTCATCTGAGTGCCTTACTGAGTTTGAACTGGCCCTGCCCACTGGTCTTCATCAGAAGTGAGGATGTCCTGGCTGGGTAGCCATTTTCCCATGAAAATTCTTCAGGAGTTCCTGGGACTTTGATGGAGGTGAGTTCATAATGGGAAAAAGAAGGAAGGAAATAGTAAGGAGAAGCAGGTATAGGACACGTGGGGTTGTGGCAAGACCGTGGACATCTGGCCAGAGCTGTGAACAGGTCCTACTATTTTCTCGGTAACTCTGCACAAGCTGCCCCTGGGCAAATGCCCACCCTCCCTTGCCCCACTCCTGCTGCAGGGCTCTGTCATTCCAGCAGCCGGCACACACCTCTACACTCACGTCGGCGGCTCGGCAGTTCACTTATTATGAGTTTCTTGAAGTCAGGAAGCAATGCCATAGCTCTGGTACCTCAGAATAGAGGGTCATGGGCCGAATGGATAGGAGATTCTACGATCACTGCTTCCCTTAGAACCGAGTGCTCTGAGCGCACTTACTGCAGCCTCGTGGAGGGAGACTCTACACCAAGCAAAGCCGATCCTCCTTGGAGGGAGCTTCCCACTGCATCTGGGAGCTGGGCCTGGTGCTCAGGGCTTCAGAGCCCATTCCCCATTGGCCTGGGACATGAGCTCCTTGGGGCGGGGCAGAGTCTCCCCAGAGTTCGAATCCTCGGGACAGAGCCCAGTGCCCAGTCTTCGTGAGGACCCAGCAGGAGTCCCAGGGCTTGGCCCTTCCTGGTGGGGAAGGGGCAGGGGTGGGGGGGTTGAAGGGGTCTCGTGACTGGGGCTCAGTGCCTCCAGATAAACCCAGGCAGCAATCGACACCAAAGGCATCTTTAGGGGCCCAGAGGGCGAGAGGTCATTTTAGCTGGCTTTGCTTGCCGATCTTTTGCCAGAGTGAGGCTTCAGCCATGGTAGTTGCTGCTTCAAAAGCCCAGGGTTTACTCACAAACATCCCCATCGCAACAGGCCGCTTCGCAGGGGCCAATGGAATGAGAAGGGATAGTGGCCAGGGGAGCAGCCACAGCCTCCTGCCAGCCCCCCTCCTCCATGGGGCATTCGTCCACGCCTCATGCACTGGCTCCCGCCTCTTGGCCGTCACAGAGAAACACGCCAGCAGCCATTCAAGGGGCCAACAAGGCAGAGGTATTTGTCTGGGGCACCAGGGTGTGAGAAAACAAATCCTTTGTCGAACAAATGTGGAGAATGCTTATTTCTGTGTTAGACATTTCAAATCCTGTGTTCTGCAAAACTGGCTCCCGGGCGAGCGAAGCTGCCTAGATCTCGGAGGCTGCGATGGTTGGCACACAAGGGGGGAGCCAGGGCTCTGAAACAGAGCCCTCTGGGCAAGAGAGTGAGCCCTGATTATCCCTTGGGAGAAGGAACCTGGGAACTAAGAAGAGGGGAAGAGGGGAACCTCTTTTGTGCAACATATCCTTCTGCCCTATTTTGTTTCTATGCATGTGTAATAGCCTTTCAAGAAGTTTTTAATTCATCATATTTAGTATATAGAGACTTTCCCACATTTTACAGTGATATTCATCCTGTCACTATGTTTTCAAGAAGCACTGAAAATTACACTCACCGGACTCACCAGGTGTGGAGTGCTGAAACAGCCCTCATTTCGCCTTCATGACAACCACACCAAGTAATGGAATGACCGCTTTACAGGTGAGGAAGCTGGGGCTCACTGCCCCGGGGAACGCACCCCGGACTCCCGGCCACCTGACTGTGGGGCTGGGCTGGGCTGCCTTCCTGCCTGTTGTCCACGTCCTGAAGGACAGCGGAGAAGGCTCCAGAGGAAGGGTGCTCTGTTGAACCCTGGCTGAGAGGCATGATGAGGAAATGGACCATCTCCTCCATCCTCCGGCCTGGAAACAAGTTTTCTTTCCCCACTTGCCTTTTCTGGGGTTTTGGTGTCTCCTGAGTCTCAGCAATAGCTAGCTCGGGTCCCAGACTGTGTGGGCAAGACGGCAATGAGCTCTTCTCACCTCCCATGAACGCGTTGGTGCTCAAGTGTCTCTTAATTCACATTACAACCACAATTCCTCTCTCTCTCTCTCTCTCTCTCTCTCTCTCACACACACACACACACACAGTTCTATACCCCCTTTGAAATCAACACTCTCACACCCAAATATTGGCTCTACACGGAGATGTAGAGACTGGCATTGGCCCTTGGTCCAATAAGCAGCATGAGGGAACTCGACCACCAGTAAAGACCTCTATCCCCTCAGCTGTGTCCTTGTGTTGGGGGGACACCTGGTGACACTCACGGTCTTCTTTAGGGGCCTCAGGGAACCCCACTGTTAGCATACACACCCACCACCACCCCCCAATCCCTCATCTATAGATTGAATGTATCTCCCCAAAATTCCTATGTTGAAACCCTAACTCCCAGAGGGCCAGGGCACCTGGGTGGCCCAGTTGGTTCAGCATCTGACTCTTGGTCTAGGCTCAGGTGGTGATCTCAGGGTCATGAGATCGAACCCCAAGTGGGGCTCTGTGCTCGGCCGGGAGTCTGCTTGAGATTCTCTCTCTCCCTCTGGCCCTCCCACTGTGCTCTCTCTAAAATTAATAAATAAACAAATCTTTAAAGAAGAGAGAGAGATGGGGCCTTTTGGAGGTAATTAGGTCATGAGGGTGGTCATGTTGTCTTATGAAAGAGCCCCACAGAGCTCCTTGGTCCCTTCCACCTTGGGAGGACACAGCAAGATGGCTGTCTATAAAGGAGGAATCAGCCCTCATCGGACGCCAAGTCAGCCAGCGCCCTGATCTGGGACTTTCCAGCAAAACAAAAGCAAAAATGGGACTTTCTGGCTGCCTATGAGAAATGAATCCCCTCATCTGAAAACCAACCAGTCTGCGGCAATCTGTCAGAGCAACCCAAACAGACTAAGAGACCCCCTAAAAAAATACCTAGTCCCTACTCCCAGCGGGGAAAGCCATGCTGCCCTTTTGCACGAGGCTGGGATCCTATTCAAACACACTTTCCCCTGGAAGGGCAGCCTGTGGCAGAGGCCACAAGCCCCCTGCCCACCGCCCCCAGGCTGCTGCACACCCTACGCTACCGAGCCCTAGGGCTGCGATTTACGTCATAATCCTCGGGGATCCTTTATATTTTTGTGACAGCTGACCGGCAGATAGCAGTCAGATGTCTAGTACTAATGTTTCCCACTGCCCCCCGCTAGGATAGAACCCACTTGATCCAGACCACCTTGCTGTCTTGAGTCATGGGAGGGGGCAGGGTGCAGGCTCATGGACCCTGTCTGCCCCGGTCTCTTCTTTCCACCAAGGCTTGTGCTCCCTCATCGTTTCAGTCTGCCTCCACTCCATGACCTCTTCCTGCATCTTTTTTATTTTCTATTTTTTTGAGAAAGAGAGAACACGTGCGTACACACACATGTGTGCATTGGGGGAGGGACAGAGGGACAGGGAGAGAGAGAATCTTAAGCGGGCTCCATGCCCAGTGTGGAGCCTGATGTGGGGCTCGATCCCATGACCCTGAGACCATGACCTGAGCTGAAATCAAGTGTCAGATGCTTAACTGACTGAGCCACCCAGACACCCCTCTTTCTGCATCTTGATGGGAACCAGTGTCCTACCCTCCATGGGAGACTAGCCTGGAGACTCTAACCCAGGACTCCATGGTTGGTCACAGAATGCAGAAGGGGAGGAGGAAAGCAGCCGGATCTAATGGAGCTCTCCATGGAGAGCTCATGCCATCTCTGTGTTGACCACTGTGGTCTCCAGCCGTCAAGGTGCTCCCACTCTCCGGTCTGAATGCCTTCAACCGCTTCTGCCATGTCCCCAGTGTCCCTTGGCTCTTCTCATCACCACCAGACCCAGATCCTTAGTTGTGACCACACTGTCCACTCTGACAGGGCTGAGATTCTGAAGGGCTCTGTCCCCACCTATTACAACTCCCTCCACTGTGCCGGTGCTCTCTCTCAGCAAACTGGGGACATGGCCCAAGACCTAAGTCAAAGACATTGGTAGGGTCTCCACATTCCCACCCCAAAACCGGCCCACCTCCAACAATCACTCTATCCCAGGACAGACCAAAAGCACCTCAGCTCCCTGTTGTCCCAGGGTGAATTCCCAGTCCATCCAGGTCAACCTCGGGGAGGGAAGCTGGGGGCTCCCCTAAGTCAGGACATCCAGTGCCTGGAACTTCACGACCAGCGTCCTCTTCATCCATGCAATTTCTTCTCCTTATAAGGTTGGTTTGTTTATTTTTACTTTAAAAGCCATGAAGTTGGGGCGCCTGGGTGGCTCAGTGGTTTAAGCTGCTGCCTTCAGCTCAGGTCATGATCTCGGGGTCCTGGGATCGAGTCCCGCGTCGGGCTCTCTGCTTGGCGGGGAGCCTGCTTCCTCCTCTCTCTCTCTGCCTGCTTCTCTCCCTACTTGTGATCTCTATCTGTCAAATAGATAAATAAAATTAAAAAAAAAAAAAAAAGCCATGAAGTTGCCCTCTTCTACCCTCCCCCACTTTTTCCTGTGCCTGTGTAGACAGCAACATATTCAGGCAGTCCTCTGGACTTGCCAGAAGATAGGGTCCCTGGCAGGTGCCTGGACTCCCTAGGTAGGATACTAAGCCAAGCCCCACCTCCAGCTCCTTCTCTGGGGCTTCCACCTTTGTTTCACACACACACACACACACACACACACACACACACACACACACACACACCTTCCCTGGGAAGGCAGAGCCCCTGGTACACGGGGCACATGCCTCCAGGGCACCTCTTCATGCAGGCTCTGGGGGATAATTATTTATAGCTCCTTAATGTCTGCTGTCCATACCTGGCTTCCTAGGAAGCAATGAAATGAGACACACTTGCACCTGCTCTAAACCCTCACCTTGCTACAAACAATGGCTTCTGGTGATTTAGGTCTTAGCCTCTTGGCGGCCAGGGCAGGGGTTGCCACAGTCCTGTAATTATGCTTCTTGTTCCAAAGGGATCTGAGGCGGCCCTTTCCAACCGCCTAAAACAAGGTGGTATATTTATGTGTAAGCAAGCCAGCCAGCAAGCAAGGGCAGACCCCCAGCCTGGGAGGGTCGTGGGCCCAAGCGCATGAGTTAATCCCAGAGCCTGGCAGCACTCAGGGCAGGCAAGCCATCAATAAAACATCAAAGGCCGGTGCCATTAGAGGAGGCAAAGCAGGATATTTTATTCATGACCGTATTTTGAAGGGGCTTGCTCATGACTCACAAATTATTCATGAGCTTCTTTCTATTTTTAAATGCAAATTACAAGCGTGTTTAAAGGGGCAGAAGTGCCGGGCTCTCCCCCTAGTACCACTCTAGGCTATTTTGGGGGAAAGACTGTCCCACTTCAGGCGGGGGCCCCTTTCGTTTCCGGGTCATCACGGTTTCCCACGGAGGAAGTCTCCCAGCCCACAGGAAGGCTGGCAGAGCACTCGCCCCCCCAGGCCCACCTTCTGCCTCTCATTACACCAACAGCTCCCGGCCAACCAGCACCGCAGGCCAGCCGCTGCAGCGGGGACCTCAGCAACCAGCTCTTGCCCCAGGGAGGAACCGAACACATGATCTGGAGCAGGGTCCCCAATCTCCCAGGGTGCACACGCCCGGGCTTCTCGGACTTCCTGCATCACAGCTACTGCGATGGGGTCCAGGGATCTTCATCCTTGGTAAGTTCCCCAAGTGATTCTTATACGGAGTGCAGTTTCAGGAGCGCTGAGCTGGGCCAGAGCTTTTCAGACTTTAGCACATCTCAGTCACCCAGATGACTTGTTAAAACACGGACGGCTGAGCCCCAGCCCCAGCGTTTCTGACCCAGTAGCTCTGGGATAGGGCTGAGAATTTGCATTTCCAAGCAGTTGCTGGGTGATACCGATGGAGTCTGGGGACTCCACTTGGAGAACCACCGATCTCCTGAAGACTATCAGGGCCAAGCATCTGGGCAAGAGTCTTACCCAGAAGGTCTCCCAGCAGCCAGGTCCACGGGCCACGTAGAACACCACCTCCCATCGCATCCCATAAGCTTTTCCCACTTCTGAGTCCAGTTCCTGGTCTTCCTGACTTGCCAGAATACGGCCACAGCAGAGACATAATTTCAATATCATGCCAGCTTTAGGAAAAATGGGCAAAGTCCTTTTCTTCAATCCACATTCATTGCAGAGGCATCTGCTTTACAGAGCACCCTATGTGCATTTCTTGATCTAATGAACACCAATTAAGCACGTACTACGTATGCACTGGGGATGGAGACACAGAGTTCCTGACCGCAGAGAACCGACTGTACCAGATTCAAATAGAGACAGTTCTGAGCAACGGTGGCATTGATGGGAACACCGAGAGAGACACATAACACATCCGGGAGGAGGGGAAGGGGTCCGGAGCTGAGTCTGGAAGGATGTAAGGAGTCCGCCCTGGGAGGAGGGAGAAGGAGGGAAGATCAGCCTAAGCCAAGGAACAAAGGTGAGGAAGGTATCCGGGAGGGGCGGGTCTGGGAACAGGCGTGTTTCTCAGGCCTTCGGTCTGTGGTGGCAGGCATCTCTGACACTTCACGTGATTCATCCAGACCCCGGAGAGGGCACAGTGGGGAGCAAGGAGGGTGCAGGAGTTGGAAGTGGGGAAGTTCCTCAGCTTCCGTCAGATGGGCCAGAAAGAAGACTGTGGAGCCATAAGCCTACGGCATTTCATGAACATGACCTTGAACGTCATTCTGCAGAGGATCACTGCTCTGGGTGGGAGGGAGTGAGGATGGGGGGAGAGGTTTCTGTACAGAATTTTTGCCACTGGCCGCAAGGAAGCTGAGGTCCCCTGATGGGCCTTCAGGAGAAAGTCCTACAGACTCACCCACACAATGGGCTTCTTCTACTCTCTGCCTCCCAAGAGCCAAATTAAACCCATCTTCTAAGTCCAGCTTAAACATATCCTTTCCCAGACAACCTCCTTGTCCCCTCATTTAAAAGTGCTTTTCCCCTCTGTCATGTAAACTCCTGCGGCGTTCGATCTGCACCTCCCTCAGCGTGTATAAGACTCTCCTATGTGCTTGTCATCTCCTTGACTAGACCACGTTTCTTGAAAGCAAAGGCCGTGTCTTATTCATTCATCAGATACAGAGCACCTGGCATAATGTCTACCATGTCGTAGGGTCTCAAGAGCTGTTGAATAGATGAAGGAGTGAACTGAGTAAGTAACTGAATGAAATGATTTCCCATGGTGGCCTCGTTCCCAGAAAGCGGGCTGGCCACCATGTGGTAGGAATGAATATCCAGGCAAAGCGTCCTCTTGATTACTGGGTGTTACTCATTGCCAGCCAGCCCCCGGAAGGAATGGGGGCCTTCCTGAACCTCCCACATGCCAAAACCCTGAATGGGAAGTTCAAAGCTGTCCAGCCAGAGCGCCCAGCACTCAACCAACAGGCGAGGGCTGCAGAGCCCCAGACCCCTCAGAAGCTGAGAGATCACTCGGCGTGTGTTCTGCAGATAATTAGCTGTGTGCACTGGGGACTGCAGGCACTTTGGGAAAATAATTACAATAAGTCAAGGGCTCAGCCAAAGCCAAATCGAAATGAAATCATACGGACTGCTGAGGTCAGGAAAGGGATGCTCTAGTCTTTGAAACTCATCAGAGTCATTACAGAAGGAAGGTGGCAGTGAGGAGGGGGAAGAATGAGAAAAGGCGAGCAGAAGCAGTACTCCTGCCCGATTAGAGCAGAGGATTCTGGGGGGATGCAGACCAGCGGGGCCAGAGCGCATCCCTGTTCCACCTTCTCCCACAGCCAGGGTGGGGGGCGTGAAGGGTTCTCCCCTTGTGTCTCCCTCTTTCTTCACATACACACGAACGCCCGCTCACTCCAGTCTCTCTCCTGCTTGAGGCTGCTCAGAAGGGATGACTCCAAGGGAGATGAGAACCACAGTGCACCGCTGTGGGTACTGGGAATGGGGAACCTCTCCTGTTATTCACTCGAGAAATCAGGCAGTTGCTTCTTTTTTTTTTTAAGATTTAATTTATTAATTTGACAGAGATCACAAGTAGACAGAGAGGCAGGGGGAGGGGCGGGGGAAAGCAGGCTCCCCGCGGAGCAGACAGCCCGAGGTGGGGCTCGATCCCAGGACCCTGAGATCATGACCTGAGCCGAAGGCCAAGGCCCAACGCACTGAGTCACCCAGGCGCCCCCAGGCAGTTACTTCTTTTTTTTTTAAATTTTTTTTTTAAAGATTTTATTTATTAATTTTGACAGAGAGAGATCACAAGTAGGCAGAGAGGCAGGCAGAGAGAGTGAGAGGGAAGCAGGCTCCCTTCAGTGCAGAGAGCCCGACGTGGGACTCGATCCCAGGACCCTGAGATCATGACCTGAGCCGAAGGCAGTGGCTTAAACCACTGAGCCACCCAGGCGTCCCCAGGCAGTTACTTCTTAAGCCACAAGTACACACTGAGGTTCAGAAGGGCCACGAGGCTGAAGATTAGTGAGACTCATCCCAGCCATCAGCAGCTTGCGCCTGGGTTGGGGGAGAAAACTTAGGCTCAGGCAACAATCCGAGAAACCATACGGCAAGCCGCGAGTCACCGTCAAGCAGTGGCTTACAAAGTGGGGGGTGCTGAGGCGTCCGTCCCACGCAGGCGATGAGGAGGTGAGTTGTGCTCCGAAGACTTACAGACAACAGGCGGACTAAAAGGAAGTCTGCTTCCTGTGACCACCGCTGCTGTAACCCCAATCAACACCTGCCGTCAAGTACTCCTCCGCACGGGTAAAGATGGCGCCAGCCTGTACCCCACTGCTGTCACGACGAAGATCCCCAAGGAAGAGGAGGCTAGCACGGTGGGAAGACTTCACAGAGGAGGAAGGCCCGAGGGTGAAGCTTGCTGTGCGGCAAGAACTGGCATAGTGAGGGCAAAGCGTGGGGATTCCTGACATCACCACACCGAGGAGCGTGCCCACCTCCCCGCCCGAGACTTCCTACTGGTAATCTGCCAGTGAGTCGGTGCAGGAGCCTCCTGACCGAGGCTCGGGGCCCTGGACCTCCCTGTGGGACTCTAACAGGGGAAGGAAGAGCAAGCAGGTCCTGCCCGCGGTGTGCTCGGGGTCCACACGGGGGTACAGGCAAGACAAGGGGGGTGTGCCAGAGAGCGATGACTGGGGCCCCAGGACACTGAAATGAAAAGAAAATGCATTTTTAAGAAGCAGAAGACGGGACCAGCAGCAGAGGTGACTTCCTGGCATCCACTAGAACAAGCAACAAAAGTTGAGCTATCCAGAGAATCTGGTCCTCCAAGCTTTGGGGTGAGGCTGCCGTTCTGGGGACAGCCCTGCTTCCTGACATTCAGAAGCAGTCACTTCTCAGCAGGGGGCCCTGGGAGGGCGCTCCCAGTACTGAAAGGCTGTCAAGAAGGGAGATGAGTCTGGCGGTACAGCTCCTCCAGAGGCAGAATTAGACGAAGTGGGTAGAGATTGTACAGAGGCAGGTGTCAACCCTACATTAGCCTGATGTGTTCCCGCCATGAGGGATGGCCCACAGTAGGGGACACTGCTGGAGGGGTGGGGGTGCCCAGTCACGACACGTGATCATGCAGTGGCTGAGGGGGGCCTGTGTGGCTCAGGCAGTTAAGCATCTGACTCTCGCTTTCGGCGCAGGTCATGATCTCAAGGTTGTGAGATTGAGCCCCGTGTCGGGATCCATGCCGAACATGGAGCCTGCTTAAGTCTCTCTCTCATTCCCTCTGCCTCTGTCCCTCCTCTCTCTCGTGTTCACTTTCTCTTTTTCTCAAAAAGAAAGAAAGAGAAAGAAAAAGAGAAAAAGGCGGTTGAGCAATGACTTACTGGAGGATTATAAGGGCTCTGAGGGATATCTTGGCAATGAGCATGGATCTTGGGAACACCCAGAGGTGACTCCTTAAGTCTGAAATTCTGTAATTTTGAGTCTCCTCCTTGACCAAACACTTGGATTTAAATCATGCAACTCAGGGGCACCTGGGGGGCTCAGTCCATTAAGCATCTGCCTTCAGCTCAGGTCATGATCCTGGGACCCTGGGATCAAGCCCCCACATCAGGCTTTTCTTCTTTTGTCCTTTTCCCCTTCCTCCCCGCCCCAGCTTGTGCTTGCTCTCTCTCTCCCTCTCTCTCTCTAACAAATATATAAAATCTTTAATCAATCAGTCATGCCCCCCAATATCCAGACACACCAAAGCCCACTGTGGAAATTCCAGTAACAATCCCCAGGGACACATCTCCCTGGTAGCTCACCGGAGTCTAGCCAACCACTCCGATAGGGAAACCAGAGACATCTCCTCCTGCTGATTGACAGGGAGTAAAAAAAACACAGGGCTCAGAACCCAGAGATCTAGGTTCTGAGCTTAAGCCGGTTATGAACTGTCCAGGGAAACTTAGGCAAATCTCTTCTCTGGGTCTTGCTTTCCTTACCTATCAAATGAAGAAGATTGTCCAGGGCGGTGTTCAGATTCTCCCCAGCCCAAAACGATTTGCCTATTTCCGTACTTGATTGAGAAAATAGAAGCAACCAGATAAGCATCACCTCACCTTCCTACTGCCGGCTTCTGAGGCCACACGCCCTTGGATCTCCACGGATCCCCACACCTCTCCAAAGCCAATTCCTCCACACGTGCCCTGGACCTCGCGTGCTGCTGGAACATGTTGGTCCTGAAATCACGCTCTCCCTTTCCTGCGTAAATCATTTCGCCCTCCCTTCTAGGGGAGCACACACCTGCGCCATAACGGCAGCATGTGGGGCACCTGGGTGGCTCAGTGGGTTAAAGCCTCTGCCTTCGGCTCAGGTCATGATCTCAGGGTCCTGGGGTCGAGCCCCGCATCGGGCTCTCTGCTCAGCGGGGAGCCTGCTTCCCTTCCTCTCTCTCTGCCTGCCTCTCTGCCTGCTTGTGATCTCTGTCTGTCAAATGAATAAAATCTTAAAAAAAAAAAACCAAACGGCAGCATGTGGTATGAATCTTGTTCAGATCCTGATCTGAAGACATCTACCCCACGAAGAAAACATTTGTGGGACCATTGGGGAAAAGTGAACTCCAACTAAATGTTTGATGATATTAAGGAACAATCTTTAAATTTTAGGTGTGATAGTGGTATTGTGATCTGTGTGTGTGTGAAGTGCTTTCCTTTAAAATAATCCAGGGGACCAGAGGTGTAGGCGGCGTTATGACTGAAACAAGACTGGTATGTATGGATAATTATTGGCCTTGAGGACTGAGTAGTTAGGGTTCATTACACTATTCTCTTTACTTTTGTATGTGTTTGAGATATTCCAGAATAAAACTTAAAAATCATAAACAAATAAGGGGCAAAGCTTTCAGAGATATCACACCACATCTTGGTAGCAACCCTCCCCACCCCCCAAGGTTCCAGAAGCCTGGCAGGGAGGAGAGGTGGGTGAGCTCTACAGACAGGAGGACTATTTGACTATTTGTAGATAGTCCTCCCCAGCACCCCCACCCCCACCCCCCACCCCCGCAAAGGCCAGTCCTGGAGGCAGAGAAGCAGAGGTGGGGAGTGCTAAGAGGGCCGAATCCCAAGGAGCACCAGCAGGGGGAGCAGTCAGGTCTTGTGGAGAGAGGACCGCCAAGGGGCCCCAAATGTACCCCTTCCAACCCACCGGGTGTCTCAGAGTGGCTCCCATTTAATGCTTTACTGTTTCCTGAAAAACCTCTTCACATGCCTTATCTCATTTCCATCAGCCTCCCCCTCCCTTTGAGGCAGTCCTCGACCTCCTCTTTTGTTGAAGAGGAAACAGAGGCTCAGTGTGGAAAGTGTCTTGCCAGAGCCAAGACTTGAACCTGTCTTCTCTCTACAAAAGTCGTATTTTTCCCTGTCTACTCATTGTGAATTCCTCCAAGATAGAAATACTTTTTAGGCTTCGACTCTCAAGCATAAGAAGCTTTCTGGAGCATGGTAAGAGCTCAGTGTTGGCTGAACGAAGGCGTGAGCTGTGTGCCCGTGCACTGTGGAGGCCTTTTCTGGTCCGTGGGTGTCGTCACAGCCTGCGTTACGGGGATGAGGAGCGGTCTGCTATCTCTCCTAGTGGGTTGTGAGTTCCCCAGCAGCCAGGAGAGGCCTTCCACAGCCCCAGCCTGGCCCTAGACATGAGCCAAGAGGCAGGCTGGATAGAACGGCTGCGGGAGAGGGGCAGAGCTCCTGGGGCAGGGTGGCGGTAAGTGTCTTCACAAGAAGACACTCTGTCCATTCGCTGCAATGAGAGATTACAGTTTATTGTCATAAGATAAAGAGAACCGTATTTATTATTCACATGCTGGTTTCTTAAACTGTTGACATGTATGGCTTTTCTGACCTTTGTAAATTGTTTCCTCTCCATCATCGAAAAGCCAAATTAGGATGTTGGCTACCAGCCCCCCATCTCCGCATAGGCTACACCCACCTCAGGGTCAGACACTGGGCAGGCGAGGACCCTTCTCTGGAATAACATTAGAATCCTCGGAGCCCGGCTGGGGCTTGGCACGGGCTTGGCAGGGGCTTGGCAGGGGCTAAATGAATGTCTGAACTCACTGAGAAATCCAAGCGCCATGGTCTCGGCACATGGCAAGAGCTGGCACTCCCGGGCACACTCTGAACAGAATCCATGGGTTCGTAGGACGTGGGGAGGGAGGGCTGGGGAGATGCAAAGTTTAATTTCCTTCCCTGGCACCCTGCCAGCTGGATGAAACAGCAGCTGCTAATATATTTCAAACAGCCAGTTTCATGCAACACTGGTCATGGAAAAGCTGGGTTTTTGTCAAAAAAAAAAAAAAAAAAGAGTGACCCGTGGGCTAGAAGCCTCGGGCTGCGCGGGTCGGGTGGGCGCCCTCCTAGGCCGTGACCCCAGCAGCTCCAGCGCTCGCAGCTCTTCGCCAGCCCTAGCCGAGGTCCTCCCGCTGGGACGGAGGTGTCACCAAAGCTGCCAGGCATTTCGCGTCAGACCTGAAAACTCTTAGGGATTTCAGAAACAGAAGGACATCGGGAGGGCTCAGGCCCAAAGAGGCACGGAGCACTCAGGGTTTCTAATGAACCCTGCCACGTCTGTGCGCCTCTGGCACGCCTGCCTGGCCTGTCTGGGAAGAGGGGTGGGCCAGCCCGGGCTCGGGGGCTGGGGGTTGCCCGGGACAGTAACTGACCAGCTGGGCTGCCACGGAACTGCACCATCCTAAGGCACTCCTTGTCCACTGGGACCTCGGAGAAATGTGTCCCGAAGCCCCCGAATGCCCCTGAGAAGGAAGCTGGGGTGACAGGGAGTCGGGTGAACAGAGAGCCCTCCTCCCTGTGAGCTTCTAGCTCAGCCGCTCAAGGAAACTGTGCCCGGTTTCTTGGGAGAGAAGCATCCCAACTGACGGAGACACAAAGATCTCTGTCGACAATGATGGGAGGATGCTGTTCTCCCACCTCCCCCTGGAGCAAGGAGCAAGACGGTCACAGGACAGACCACGGAGAGAACAGATGGCGAGGCTGTGGCTGTTGGCCTCCCCCAGCCCACCCCCTACCCAGGGGCCACTCATTGCCAGCCCGAACCAAACAACCAGGATCCACCTGAAAGCCCATGAAAAGGCCTCTCTGGGTTTAGCTGTGGGTCTGGGCACCCCCGCAGAGAAGGCCCACTTGCAGTGTAGTGAACACAGGGAGAAATGTCTGCGTCCCGCGCTGCGGCCCTGTCCTGAGGTGCTCCTGACGTGCTCCAGGAACGGCAGCTAACATCCCCCGATAGCCCCGACATCCCCCAAGCATTCCTTCCATTTCCGAAGTCCCTCATATGCGCCCAAGTTCCAGCTCCAAAGGAATGAAAACAAGCCTCGGGGAACCACTTTTGGGATCAGATATGTGACTCCACTCGAGACCTTGACCCTGACTCTGGGCTCCCAGGGATGCCTTCCCTCAACCTGAATGCCGAGCACACTGGGCCTACATCTTCTTGGGGAGAGAGTTCGTCGCTTTCAGCAGATTCTCCAAAGGAAATGTGTCCCCACGAAGGTTAACAATCACTGATCCGCAGGCAGTTGTGTGGGTTTACAAACAAGGCCAGCGGTCTGGCAGTCCTGCCCAAGTACAGATGGATGTCTTGACCTCAGACATGGATGATACACAAATTAGAAACAGTTTTCACTGCCTTCGTAATTCATGAAAACTGCTAAACCTGATCTTCTCACCAGAAGCTCTGGGGCTTTGTGTCATCAGCCAGTTTATTACGGAGGCTGGCGGCTCATCTGCATTGCCAACAGCTCTCCTGTGTTGACATTGCATTTGGTCTTGAAAGGCCCTTAATATTTTGGGTGGGGTTAATGGCTCCCATCCAGAAATGAGCATATATTCACGCGCTAAAAATATAATAGAGGGGCGCCGGGGTGGCTCAGTAGCTTGAGTGTCTGCAGTCAAATGCTCTACCACTGAGCTATACCACCTCCCCCCCGCCCCGCTCCGTCCCTCTGCTCCTCCTCTCTATCTCACTCTTTCGCTCTCTCTCTCCATTAATAAGGTCTTTTAAAAAATATGTAATAGATGCTCAATAGCTATAGTTTGAATGAATAAATAAAATGAATTTAAAGATAGGTTTCTTACTGCATGCTAGCCACACATGCAGGTGTTCTAAGCAATTATAAAGTTTAAAGGTTTTTCTCTTTTTTAAAGATTTTATTTATTTATTTGAGAGGGAGAGAGAGAATGAGCAGGTGGGAGCGGCAGAAGAAGAGGGAGAAGGAGACTCCCCGCTAAGCAGGGAGCCCCAGTGATGGGACGTTGATCCCAGGACCCTGGGATCATGACCTGAGTGGAAGGCAGACGTTCAATCAACCAAGCCACCTAGGTGCCCCTAAAAGCTTTCTTTTATTTTTTTAAAAGATTTTATTTATTTGACATACAGAGATCACAAGTAGGCAGAGAGGCAGTCAGAGAGAGAGAGAGGAGGAAGCAGGCTCCCCGCCAAGAAGAGAAGCTGATGTGGGGCTCGATCCCAGGACCCTGGGATCACGACCTGAGCCAAAGGCAGAGGCCCCAACCCACTGAGCCACCCAGGTGCCCCAGCTTTGCTTTTTTAAATTAAATACTCATATTCCTTATGTATTCATCCACCCAACAATGTTTTTTCAACACCTTATTTAACTCCAGACTGGAAACTCCACGACAACTGGAAGGCTGGGACCATGTCATATTCACCTCTGCACCTCCGGCATCTCGTACATATGAAACGCTCGATAAATATTTGCTGGATGAAAACAGGAATTCTGTTTTTTGTTTTGTTTTTGTTTTTTCGCAAAGAAGCACCAAACATATTCGAGCTAAGAATCTGACTTATGCACCCGCTTCTGGAAATAAGAGTGAACTGTGACCGAAGAGGACACTTTGGAGGCTGTTGGGATACTCTGAGCATGCAGATACCTGAAAACCATAGCCGCCCCTCATACGTTAATCCAACACGTCCTGATTAAGCACCCAGCACTCCACAGGCACCAGGGTGCAGAGGGGAGCTTGGTCTCTGCCCAGTGGCATGTACTTTCAACAAAGTCTAATCCACGGAGGGAGAAGGGGGAGGAAGATTCGCCAGCGTCACCGTCACCGAGGGAGGAGGCAAAGGGAGGTTGACCCAGTCTGGATCTGCAAACAGCTTCCCAGTGGAGTGATGGGTCTCTGGATTAAAGGATGAAAGGGACCGAGGGCCAGGCAACAGGGGGCAACCAGAAGTGTCACGGGACACACCTGGGGACACTTAAGCTCCAGCTGGAAAGTTTCCATCCATAGCTCTTCAAACAGCTGACACCTGGGAGGCCAACATCACCTACATCCTTGGGTCTATTGAAGGTCCAAGAGTACTTTGAGAGGAAGAGATAAAACACCCGGATCTGATTCACCTCTACCTGCCTCTCCCTTTCTTTTCCAACAATAAGATCCATGGCGAATGCTGAGAAGGGGCTTGACAGGGAATTTTTTCTTTGAAGAGGGAAAAACCTGCGTGAGGCCTCTAGGTGAGAAACGGTGGGGTCCGTCAGAGGGACTGGAAGCATTTCAGCAAGAGGCAGGGGAGATGTGGCTGGAGAGGCAGGCAGAGCAAAACCTGCATAACCTTCCACCCATGGAAGGAATCTTCCCCAGATCCTAAGAATAAAGGGGTCCTGGTTAACCAGGGACATGATGACATGATGTCACTCACATTTGTACTTTTGAAATATCTCTCTGACAGCAGAGATCACATCAGGAAGCCCTTGTTCAGCTGAGCAATGATGGTGACCTGGGCTGGGGGGCAGCAAATGGAAAGATGTTGGTGATTTGGGGAAATATTTAAGAGAGGGAATGTGAAGAGCTTAAGAATTCTTAGAGCACTTATTGAGTTCTTGCTGTATGCCGGGCAGGAATTATCTTATTTACTTCCCCCGACAGTCCTCCTGGATTGTTTCTATTATTATCTCCACGTTTCAAGAAGAAACTGGGACATATCAAGTGGACTCGGTTGCCCATGGCCACCGAGCTTGTAAACAGCAGATCTAAGTGTCGGCCCCAGGGCCGAATCTTGATTATTGCACCATAGCATTCGGGTGTCTGGCTCGGGCGACAGGGAGAATGGCGGTGCCTTGTACTGAGGTAGAAAACAGGAGGGCTCATGAGTCTGTGTGGGAAGGAAGTTATGAGTTCAGTTTCCACATGCTTGTGGAACATCCAATGAAAATGAGCAGCAGGTGTTCTTGGAGCTCAGGAAATAGGTTTGGTAGGGGGCAGGGCAAATAGATTTGAGAGCAATCAACAAGAAAGCAGCAATCACACTTCATGGGCTTCCTCTGTGAGGGTGATGCTGAGGTGGGGAGCAGATTCAATGTGTTCAAAGTGCAGAGGAAGCGGGAAGATGTCAGTCGTAATGAGCCCAGCTGGTCATGCCCACTAGCTGCTCACAGGGGATCATGTCAAGGCCCAGGGTTCTGCAACCTCAGCCTTCCCAGGCAGCCTTTTGATACCTGCTTCATGCCTCTGCCAGGGGAGCTGCTTTTTAAATACTGATTAACTCCTCCTTAAAAAAGTCACGCTTCCACGCTGCCTGCCAAAACGGTAACAGACAGATAATGTACTGTGTCATTAACACATCCCTGTCTATTTAAAAACCTCCAGAGAAGCAAGCAGATGAGCCTTGGAGTTAGCTCAGCGGTAGGGATTATTGCTTGGCTAATTATAAACAGCATTCGCAGAACTCCAGAAGACACGAAGGGGGGCACAGCCCCTGTCTGCCCCAAGAAGCCAGGAGGAATTATTGAACCGTGTCAACTCCACACTCAGGACACAGGAAGGTAAGATGGGACATGACATTTTGGCACAATTGTGGACCTCGAAATAGTACCTCATCCAGGAGACAGTGGGCCAGCCAGCCCCCAGTGGTCCTCACCTCCTCAGACTTGTGCCCTTGTGTGGCTCCCTCCCTGAGGGAATCAGGGCTAGCTCTCCGTGGCCAATAGAACACAGCAGAAGGGTATGATTTTCTCAAAGCTAGATGATAAATAATGGTGCAGATTCCATGTTGTAAGGATACCCGAAAAGCCCTGTGGAGAGGCCCATGTGGTCTGGAATGGAGACCGCCAGCCACCAGCCAGCCATGTAAGTGAAACACCTCCACGTTGAATAGCCCAGCCTCGGTCAAGCCTTCAGATGATGCAGCCCAGCTGATATCTAATGGGAAACTGACGAGACCTCAGAGCCACCCAGGGAAGTGGCTGCCAAGTTCCTGCCTGACAATATCTGTTAGTGGTAATCAATGATTATTGTTGTCCTAAGCTACTGAGATTCGGTGTAATTTGTAACATTAACTAAATACAGCAGATAAAAACTGGGTTCTGGCAGGGAAAGGAAGTAGAGTAACTGAGCCCCTACTACTATCACTCAGACTACTACACCTCAGGGACTCACAAATGTTATCTATCTCATTTAATCCCCACAACACTTCTATGAGGTAGACATCAGTTCCATTTTACAGATCAGAAAACCAAGGCACCAAGTATGCAAGACTGCAAAATCTGCCTAGTCCACATCTAGGGAATGCAGAGTAGGGTTTGAACTGTGACCTGCCTGCTTCAAAAAGCCCCAACCTTCTTTCATGATTTTTCTGCCTCTCTGGAAATAAGGAGCCTCAGACTCTGGTTCTAGCTCTGCAACTACATAGCTCAGTAATTTGGGGAAACTGTTCATTCTCTCTAGGTTCATCCATATAAAATAGAAATTAGAGTCTTTAGCTCCAGTCAATACTGATATTCTTTGATCCTGGGACCCCATCTCACTGTATCTATCTTCCTTCTAGGACAGGTTATTCTCAAAGACTGCCCTTTGGCTCTAGTTGCTCCACATCTCCTCATAAGAAATCAGCTTCAACTGTAGCAAGAGGGTCTTAGTTTAGCCTTAAGAAATCCTTGGAAATTCTGGGAAACTTCACTTACCAAGAGGACATAAGAAACTTTCTTCCCTGGAGGCTTTTCAAAATAACGTTAATACCTATCTGTCTGGAGCTCTTAGGCTAGCTGAACAAATAGGAAAGAAACGAAGCTAAGTCTGAAAGAAACCAGGTGATGAGTTTTTGGTAATTTCTGTCTTGCACACAGTAAGTATCTCAAGGAGAATTTGTGGAATAAATAAATGAATAATGGGCCTTTTCTTTTGTGTCAAGTGGAAATGAGCTGTGTGACAGTGGTCAGATTATTTAACCATGCTGAGCCTCAATTTCCTTATCTGTAAATAGTAATTAGCCCAAAAGGATTATAATAATTATAAAACACAATAATGTTTATCAAGTCTTTAGCATAAAGTCTGGAAGAGAGAATGTACCCAAGAAAAGAAGAAACACTACACTGATTCAACAGGAGGACACATCATCAGTATCCTTGATGGCTGGAATGCAAGTTCTTTCTCAAAAGCATTGGCATCTGTGGAAGGTGAATTTTGGAAGGAGAAGGCCATATGGTAGATTCAACAATCCCTTCCACCACCCTCCAGCTGCTTAATATTTGCCATGCAGCACCTCCCCATCAGGGCTCTCCACCTCCAAGGCTCATTTTTGCCATGTCCATCCCCAGAATCTACCCGTAGCCCCCACCACCCAGTGCAGTGCAATACCACCATTCCTAGCCCAAGGTTGGAATAATGATCCACTTTTTCCAGCCCTATTAGGAAACTGACTTCTGATTGGTGGGCCCTTTAGGATCTTCCCTTAACAAAAGGAGTTTTAGCCCCACCAACTCTACAGTGTAGCAGCCGCCTTTATACCTCTCCCAGGGGAACCTCAAGAAAATATGGCTCAGCCCCCTCCCTCCTGCCTATCTCCAGATCAAACCCCTTACACCACCCACTCAGAAGGCTGAATCCTGCAGCTCCATCCACACAACCAATTTTCTAAGTCTATTAGATCCAGTATGGGTCTCTAGAAGGCAGAGCCATAAGGGGCACTGATTCCATTCTGTCTGAGGATGTCACAAAGGCTTTCTTATCACTCACTCAGCACAGGAAAGTGAGTGTGGGGGAAGGAAAGGGCCCTGGAATTACTGTTATCAAGTGCATGTCGTCCAAAAAGAGATCTGCCAGGCTTCAGCAGGGGCTGTTGATGGGCTAACTCAGTTAAATCCTCTCATTTCATTAGGGGGAGGAGACCATAATTATATCTTGAAGCCCGTAAGTAAAGGGTTATAATGCTTAAATAAGTGAAGAGGGCTCCAGAACATTCAATAATTTAAAAAGGTTAGGACCAGAGAGAAACTATGATTACTGAGTCAGAGATGACCCTTGGTTTTCATTAGTCCTAACTAAGATTGCTGGTGGAGATGGTTTGTTTTCCATTCATTTCAATGGGACTCTAAAGAGTATACCACTTTCTTCAATATGCACTCCCATCGAAAAATACCATGAACCTCACCCAAATTCATAAAACCAGTGACAACAAGAAGACTCACTTTCATCAGAAATTTCTTAGGGATGAGGAAACCAACTCAGAGTTGACATGACCAGGTATGGATTCAAGTCAACCCTTTCAAATCTGTATTGCCCTTTACCATTTACAGAGTCTTATCCTGTGCTCTCATATAATTTCTCTTGACAGCAGCACTTAGTCCCATATTCCAGATATAGAAAATAAACTTGGAGATGCTTAGTTCAACATTCACTGAGGATCTACTCCCTGTTAGGCAATATGTTATGTGTCGGTAGGGAGGATCACACAGATGACTTGCCTGTGGTCATACATCTAGCAAGAGGCAGGGCTAGACTGGAGCCTTGATCTTGCAACTCTTGACCTGGGTCTGACTGTGACCTTGAAGCTGGGCCAACTGAATTATCCCCTCTAACTGGGAGAAAAACATATGGTGTGTGTTCCATAGCTAGGTACACATTTGTCTTCCTGTAACTCAGATTCTCTGTTTTGAAAGATCCATCTTAAACATTTAAGTGGAATTAATTTTAAAATTAGAGATTCTCTCTCTCTCTCTCTCTCTCTCTCTGTCTCTCTCTCTCTCTCTCTTTTCTCTTAAGAAGGATAAGAAGCCTAGAAAGATGAATGGAAATGTTCTGAATGCAAATGAAAAAAGTCCCGGGCGCCTGGGTGGCTCAGTGGGTTAAGCCGCTGCCTTCAGCTCAGGTCATGATCTCAGATCCTGGGATCGAGTCCCGCATCGGGCTCTCTGCTTGGCGGAGAGCCTGCTTCCCTTCCTCTCTCTCTGCCTGCCTCTCTTGTGATTTCTCTCTGTCAAATAAATAAATAAAATCATTAAAAAAAAAAAGAAAAGAAAAAAGTCCCAACATGTGAGCATCAGGATTTTGCAGTGTTACACATAACAAAGCTATTTGCCTTCCCTAGTAAATGGTTTTTAAAGCCTGGAATTTTCTGGTCCAGACGAATATTTCTCTAAAAAGAATAATTCGATACAACGAAAGCTATGTCTTGTCACCAGTCCTTCTATTATATGTATATGGAATCATCTCATGGGAGATAGGGTTTGTCTCACTACACCACAAATTTCTCAGGGCAGCAGCTGTGCCTAGCACAGTGCCTGACAAGCATGTGGAGCCCAATCACTGTTTGTTCAGCTTAAGTCATCTCTATAAGACATCCGTGTATTTTAGGACTTCAGTTACAGAACACACTCAATTAGGTTTTCTACATGTAAGAGAGTTTTCCAAGTAACTCAGAAATAATCTTAACTATAGAGAACACACTGAGGGTTACTGGGTGAATGTTGTGGGGGGGATGGATTAAACAGGCGATGGGAATTAAGTAGTGCACTTGTGGTGAGCGCTGGGTGTTGTAGGAAGCAATGAATCACTAAATTCTACACCTGATACTAATATTGCACTGTATGTTAACTAGATGGAATTTAAATAAAAACTTGGAGGAGGGAAAAAAAGGAAATTTTCCTTTATACACCAAAACTTTGCACATGGAATTTTCCTTAATGTCCTCAGATAGAATTACCATCCCTTCCTCTCCACTCCTACTCATTTTATTTTTGCCCTATTATTATATTTGATTACATTGATGGGTTTACACTGGAGAAATCTCAAACCCAGATCTTATATGCTGACGAGGATGCCCCTTCTGTGTAAAGCTCTCTCCCTTTAAACTGAATGCCCTGTGTCTTTGTGTCTGCTCCTCTATCATGAGGCCTAGCATAGAGTACATGAGGGCAACAGGTATGGAAGGAAGGAAGGACTAACTGAACTGCTAAGAGAATAAATAAATCTATAAAAACAAGGGGAGAGTTAAGTACACCTCTCTCAGAAATTGGTAGAAAAAGGAGGCAGAAATCAGTAAGGATATAGAAACTTTGAACAACATGTTTAACAAACCAAACCTAATTGACATATTTAGAACACTGCACCCAGCAACTGCAAATTACACATTCTTTTCAGGCACACTCAGAACACTTACAAAAATTAACCATATGCTGAGCCATAAAGCAAGTCTCAACACATTTCAAAGGACAGAAATCAAACCGAGTATCTTTAACTATAATGCAATTAAGCCAGACATCAATAACAGAAAGATTACAGGAAGTCTCCATATGTTTAGAAAGAAAGAACTATGCCATCTAAATAACCAGTGAAGAAATCACAATAAAAATTAGAATATAGTTTAAATAACAGTAAAAAAAAAAAAGAAAAAAAAAGTATCACTTACCAAAACTTCTGGGATTCAACTAAACCACTGATGTATTAAAAAAAGATACCATACCAGGTGTGCCTGGGTGGCTCAATCGGTTAAGTGTTGGACTTTTGGTTTTGGCTCAGGTCACGATCTCATGGTTGTGAGATCAAGCCCCATGTTGGGCTCTGCACTAGAGGGGAATCTGCTTGAAGATTCTCTCCCTCTGCCCCTCCCTCCACCTGTGCCCACCCAAATTAGTAAATAAATCTTTATTTTTTTTAAAGATTTTATTTATTTGACAGATAGAAATCACAAGTAGGCAGAGAGGCAGGCAGAGAGAGAGGGGGGAAGCAGGCTCCCTGCTGAGCAGAGAGCCCGATGTGGGGCTCGATCCCAGGACCCTGAGATCATGACCCGAGCTGAAAGCAGAGGCTTTAACCCACTGAGCCACCCAGGTGCCCATAAATCTTTATTTTTAAAAAGATACCATACCATACAATCTTTCAATAGAGTTGGCAACTTCCCCCTCAAGAGACCTCCCCGAGTCCAATCTCCTGAGCACACCCCAGGCCTGTTGAATGGACTCAGCCACTCTCCATGGCTGGATCCACCATTTCCTGTTTTAGCATAGCCCTACAGCGTGGTGCCCTCTCAAGCAACTTCCAGAGAAAACGTATGGGAGATACTATTTCTCAGTCCTTACAAGTTGAAAAATAATTCTACCTTCATGTTTGACATTAGTTTGAAAAGATAAAAGACTTTAGGTTTAAAATTCTTTTCCCCTCAGAATCTTGAGGACATGTCTCAGTGGACTACCGACATCCAAGGTTGTTGATGAGAAGGCGATACCAGGCTGTTTCTTGTTTCCCTGTGGACATTCTGTTTTTGTTTGCTTCTTTCCTCTTCAGAAGCTTTTAGGAGCTCCTTCAGTTTTGAGTTTCTTTTTTTTTTTTTTTCCTTTGACAGAGAGAGAGGGATCACAAGTAGGCAGAGAAGCAGGCAGAGAAAGAGGGGGAAGCAGGCTCCCTGCTGAGCAGAGAGCCCGATGCAGGGCTTGATCCCAGGACCCTGAGATCATGACCTGAGCTGAAGGCAGAGGCTTAACCCACTGAGCCACCCAGGTGCCCCCAGTTTTGAGTTTCTTTGACAATGTTCTGTTCTCGAGTTCATCTGCTTTAGTAATCAGATGTTGAACCTCCTGTATTGACTGATCTGCCATTCAGTTCATTTAATTTCTTCAACAATGATTCCCATTTTTTTGTTTTTATTGTTTGTTTGCCTGAGTTGAGGAATATGTGCCTTGATGCGAGGCACTCAGTGTAGGGAGTAAGGCAGAGGCGGACTTTCTGTATGTAGCTGCAATTTCTTCCTCCCCTGACAGACCCACATAGCACTCCCTCCCCCTGTTATGGCTGATGTCCTCCTTCCAGGGCCTGTGGGCACCTACATCTCCCCCTTCCTTGTAGTCCTTCCTTTTCTCTCTTTCACTTGGTACCCCTTCTCCAACTATTTTCCATCTTCCAGAAGGTGTTGAACTCTTTCTCTTACTGTAGAGCGATGATAACTTTTTTTGTGATTTAATATTATTTTAAGGGATCTTGGGGGAGAGGAGATAAAGCTTTGTATTGAGTCTCCTCTCTTTACTTGGATGCTCAGCTTCTATTTCCTTACCTGTTTGCCTATCATAGGACAGTAAACAAAGAGCCACCACGTGTTTTTTCTTCTCTAACTTGAGGGCCTAACACATGTGGATAAACATCATTCCCTTAATGTTTGGTGAATTGAATTGCCCAGTGCACATTATGCATGCTCAGGCACCCTAAGATAATTGCCAAGTCCTTAAGGAAACCTATAAAGAGGGGCGCCTGGGTGGCTCAGTCCTTAGGTATCTGCCTTCGGCTCAGGTCATGATCCCAGGGTCGTGGGATTGAGCCCCACATCAGACTCCTGGCTCAGCAGGAAGCCTGCTTCTCCCTCTCCCACTTCCCCTGCTTGTATTCCCTCTCTCACTGTCTCTCTCTGTGTCAAATAAATAAATAAAATCTTTTAAAAAAAAAAAGGAAATCTATGAAGATATGCCTGTAATAACCTGAGTCTCCTAACTAAAGTCAGGATGAAATTTCTGACAGATGTCAATGCACTGATGAGGACCACGTAAGAGAATGCTTTAAATGTGGGTAATCCTGAGAAATCCAGCACTCTGGCTTAACCTGCTACTCCCCTGACTCTCCAGCACCTAACAGAGTGTGCTCTACTTACAAGAATCCCTGTTAATGTGGTTTTTGGATGATAAATGGAGTTAGAAGAAATGTCACTTATGTCAATCCTGAGAATATCAGGCATTTTCCCAGTTGAAAGCAAGAATTTCTTCTTCTCTCAAAGTGAGTAACTGCTGAGTATTGTCCCAAAGGCTACTGCTTTTATTTTATTTGTGTTGATAAAACCTCAAGATTTTGATCCATGAATTGGGAGGTTTTCCATCTTATCAATGATTTAGAATCGGGCTGATAGCTGATGAAAGAGTTTAATTCACAGAGGATTGATTTTCTAAGGTATTTACAAGGAAGCAGCCATTCGATTCCTAGGAAGAATTATAGCTCATTTTTCTCGTTTTGTCTGAGCTGGCCAGTAACCTGGAAGAACCAGAGAGCAGTCTCGATTGAAAGGTCAGGCTGGCAGTGTGTACTCAACTCTGTGTGAAGAGAAAAGGTAAATCTTTGCAAGTCCTGAGATAATAAATGCCCCGGGGAAATACAAGTAGAGTCATATGGGTCAGAATCTGAATCTCCTCACTGCCAGGGTCTCTTCTGTAGAGATGTTTCATGGTACAGTGGCAAAAGCACAGAGTCACCCAACGCTGCTACGAACTCTTTGATCTTGGGGAAATGTCTTGACCTCTCTGAGCTTTCCTTTCCTTATTTATAAGGGTATTGGAGGGAATTAAATGAGAGTGAATGCCAAAGACCATATCCAGGGCTCCACACACAGTAGTTGCTCAATAAATGCTAATTCCACCTTTCCCTTTATGTCCATGGAGCCTCGCTGTGAGGCAGCTCCTGTTGACAGACTACGTTCTCACAGTCAGCCCTGCACTCAGGAGGTCACAACTGGTAACTCTTCAGGCAGTTATGACACTGCTTCTTCATTTCCAGGCACCCCTCCCATGGCTCTTCCTCATGTCCTTTTCCATTTTCTCCTTCTTTCTTTCCCTTTTCCCCTTGGTCTCCCCCACCAAGCCCCATGTCGCGTGATAAGAAAGGACTTGGAATTTGGGCACAGTGTGGCATCAAGAATGAGGAGAAGAGAGAGAAGGGAGAGAAGAGAAAGGATACGGGGCCGCCTGTCTCTTGACAAGTTTCTTTCCCTCTCATTCAAGGCACTCTTGTCTCTGCCTCCTATTCCATCTGCCATGATAGGCTGATGGTTTCCAATTCTGCCTCCATCCCAGACGCCTCTTCTCTAGAACGCATATCCGACAGCCACTCAACATCACTTCTATGCCCATACACTCTTCATGTTCACTACTTTTAAACTGAACCTGTCATTCCCCCACCTTCCTGCTTTGCCCACAGCCCACGTTATCTCCAGGGAGTGGTACTGCTGTCCATCCAACTGTCCAAACCAGAAGCCAAGGAGAGAGACATCCTTGACATTTATTCTCCATCTACTCCTGCTAGCACTGATCACCAAACTGTCCCTCGTTTGCGTCCTCCAGGCTCCTACCATTCCTGCGTTAAGCCTCCTGTATCTACTCTCCAACTCTCATTTTCCCCTTATGATTTCTGTCTCTTTGTATTTTTTATCTTGTACTAAGAGATTTCTTTCACTTGAATTTTTAGATCATTAATATTGTTTCCAACAGTGATCATCCCTTCCTTAATTTTTAAATTCAAAAATTTTAACTATTATTTGTTTTGGTTCTCTTTTTTCCTAATTCTAGGAGGTCTTACTTTTTTGTAATGTTGTACAATTCTCCCTAAGTGGCTGTATTATTTTTAAATTAAGATCAATATCTATCTCCTCTAGCAGTTTTATTCCAAACGAGCTACCTCTCTGAATGTTCTACTCACTATTGCTTTCTGAGGCTCTTGTGAATCCCTGGGCTCCTTGTATTTTCCTTTGTGAGCTCTTGGTTTGTTCTGTGTTTGTACCCGGGTCATTGCCTTATCAAGGATGGCAATGAACTTGGAAGCACTGGAAAGCATAGCAACCCCTGACCCAGGTGACGAGTTGTCTCTTGCCTGCTGAAACTCTGGAGAAAGCATCTCTGCAGTCCATCTCCTCAGCAATAATGACCACATCTCTCAGGGATGGAAGAGCCCAGGCCTCGTTGCAGCTCTGCCTCAGCTCCTTGGAAGCAGGCACCCCAGCAGGTGCTCTTAGAACCACACGGGCTGGCGCTGATTTTCTATGGGCTCCATGGATCAACCTCCCTGTAATAACTCTACTTTTTGCCCCATGGCTTTTCCTCTATCTCTTGATGTGCTCCCAACATACCCAGAGATCTGAACATTATTCCTGGAACACTACATCTCTAGCTGGTGGTAGGATTGGAGCTAGGGCAGAAAGGCAGTAAGATAATTGCTCAAACCACCATCTTCCCAGAATTCCTTCTACTCACCTCCCCTCCACTGTCATGTATCTAGACAGGCACAATCATTTCCTGCCTTAACTCCTGCTTCCTGAATGTTACCACTCCTGCCTTCCTACAGTCCCCATTCTCCCCACTGCACCCAGATAGCTCTTTAACAAATAAACTAAGATCTGTTCATCTTGTTTTCCCACCTACAATCTTTCAATGACTTCCCAGGGTTCTTGGGATAAAGACACATGTCTTTGACCCAACCTACCAGGCTCTGAATAATCTAGCTTTCTTTGAAGCCCATCTAGTCACAGGCAAGGGAAACCGCTGTGCGAAGGGGGTCTCCTTCCTAAAAAGAGGAACAATGGCTCCAGAATCAGAATACCTGGTTCTGGTCCTATTTTCTCATCAGCCAATTGACCAAACCACATCATCTCTCCAGTCTTCTGCTTCTTCATCAGAGAAACAGTATAGAGTCTACCCTGCCTACTTTACCAGGTCTTGTAAGCCTCTAAGAAGAAAATGTTTGCCAGGTGCCTGTGTGATTCCATCAGTTAAGTGTCTGACTCATGATTCTGGCTCAGGCCAGAACCTCATGGGTGGTGAGATCAAGCCCTGTGTCAGGATCCATGCTCAGCCAGGAGTCTGCTTGAGATTTTCTTCTTCTCCTTCTGCCCTTCCCCCCACTTTGTGCTTATGTGCTCCTGCTCTCTCTCTCTCTCTCAAATAAATAAATAAATCTTTAAAAAAATGTTTGCCAATATATGTTTTGTGAACCACAAAAGCAATATGAAAATTGAGCTCCCATAATAAACAGTGTGATTTTAGGGAATCTATAACTTAAAACCTGACTCCTACAAGCTTATTACTGATGCCTCTAAGGGGCCACCATGAGAGGTGCTCCCTTAAACCACTATCAAAATTCACATGATTCAGGAGAAGGAAGGGAAAAGAGAAAGCATGGACTTATTAGCAGTAACTGCTATGGCGTATTCTCATGGAATTATTGCTCAGATTGGCCAATTCTGTGAAGCTAGGAGATAGGAGAGGTAAGGTTTTATGAGTGAGAGAAGGGGTATAAAGCTTTCAGATGATACCCAGAGAGGGAGACCCAGGTAAACATAGGATTGGCATTCCCCAGGACAGGGCAGTGACAGCAAGAAGGCCAGCACCCTTCATCTGGAGCAGTGATTGTCTTCCTCTTAATTTTATCTCGGGAAGTGTTTCTTCTTTTTAGACAATTATCTTCCTCCCCATAAGAAAAAAATATTTAATTATGAAAGACAAAAATGAGAAAAAAATTGCAATCCCTAGCTTCCCCTCAACCAAGAATGCTGTGTAACATATTACTCCCATATTTCATTTAATCTAAGACATCATCAATTGTAAGACACCATAATTTAATGTAATACTATGAAAGAAAAATTGTTTCCAGTTTAAACTGTGACATGACATCGATTATAAGATTTATCCCAATTTCAGAGATGATAACTGTGGGGAAAAGTACATCTTAAAATCTATGAAGTCTAATACCTATACATTGATTGGGTCAATATGTCTAGGCTGTTGCCACTGCTTGACATAATTCCATCCATCCGCTAGAGTGGGGATTATAATGAGAGATTTTCCAAATGGAGTACAGAACAGTTAGTTGTTACCAAAAAATTTGATCATGATTATGGTGATGGTAATTTTAGGTTTCAGTTTCTCCTGAGGTAAAATGGAGGAAATCCTACATACAAATACAAAGGATTTTATAAAGTATACAAATGGTTTCAGTCCCAGCCACAAGAAACAAAATTAGTTCCAACTAGTATTTCTGAAATTGAGGCTCAGGGCTCTCCCGCAGACCCAAAATGCCTTCCCAGGATCCCTGAGAGCAATAAGCATCCCAGATCCCCTATGAAGTCCTGCAGAGGACCCACTTCAGTCCACAGGCCCTGAGACCTCCTTATCAGTCCACCAGTCACCCTGATGCAGGAACTCCCTGGTTCCAAGGGACGCCATGTACTATAGGGATGTTTAGTTCATCTGGTCTTTGTTAAATAATGATGAGGAGTCCAGCACTAGGTAATATCATTAGAGGTAAAAAGGAAATTAACCACCCAGTCCCTGTTCTACTCTTCATGTAAATCCCAAAAGGGAGAATCGGTTCTTAGCAAGTGGTGAGGTCAGGGTATTCTCTGGAAAAAGCCAACGGGATCCCCATAGTCAACATGGATATTTGAAAGGTGCATCATTACTTGAGTTCACCCACAATCCAGGCTCTGGCCCTGGCCCTCCCAGGCTCAGAAACATGGCTTGCCAGTACAGAGAGAACAGACTCACTGTATAAAATCAGGCTGCAAGTTCATTCGCTTACAAGAGGAATTATAACTGCTCCATGGACTTGAACACTCTGGTCCCCGTGGACCTATGGGAGAGACCTATGTGGGAATCCACACCACAGCTGGAGCTATTTGTGGAGCCTGGGAACAGAAAAGGTGTTAGATGGATCAAATGTGCAATGGCAATAGGTTAGGGCTGTCTCTGGGGCACCTACTTCCATAGGAGGGTCTTACCTTACAGAAATTCTATAGATCCAGTGGCTGCAAGTCTTTCCTACATCTCCACATTAGACATAGCCTTGCTTAATAGGATCAGAATAAGCAAACTTTCATGGCTAAGGCACCTCCTCCTGCATGCTGCATGGCTGGGCACTTTCAAAGATTTGCCTTTCATTATTATTCTGAGGCTGCCAATCCCCCTTCTTTCTTTAGCTACAGTCCTTATTTCCATTGGGTCTTACTCTGGTCTGAGAGGAACTCTGTCTCTTCAACTCATATCCATTTCACCATTCATTCAGCAGTCACTAATTGAGCAACTACAATGTGCCAGGGTTCAAGGCACTACGGCAGGCACTACAGGCAGGAGAATGAGCAGGTGTGACACGTGTTATAATGGAGGAAGCACGGAATGGACTGGAGGCACACAGGAGAGAACCTGGAACAGACTCTGGGAGGGAGGGCTGCAAGGAGGGTCACCCAGAGAAGGTTGAAATGTCTGTAAGGAACTGACAATGGTATGATTGGGCAGAGAGAGAAGCTGAGCGTCCATTGATCCTACAGGGAGCTCTGAAATTGAGAAGGCCCTTCAGAGTGCTCCTGTATCTAAATAAATACCTCTTTCCCCAACTTTACGGTCTGGCACCCTGACCCAGCACCTCAGGATTCAGTCCCTACTCCTACCAGACTCCTGCTGGTACCTGTCAGACAGACCCTGCAGCAACGTGAGTGTCGAGTCAGTCCTTCTCCTCTTTAGGGGCCCGGCGTACCCTGGCCCTTGTGATTGCCAGGAGAGGAGCCAGAGGTAGATTCTGAGAGAAACAAACATCACCTTGGAAGACCCCCCGCCTCAACAGAAGCCTTCACGTGATCCTCGGCCTCCACCCAGCAGAGGAGAGAGCCGCTTCTGTGGCTCCAGGGGAATCTGTAAGCCAAAGATTCCCAACTGCATCTACCCAAAGTTCCCCATCTTGAGTCTCCAGGTCCACTTGCTTCTCTATTAGGGCCCTGACGCTGGCACTTCAGACCCTTCAGGGCTAGAATTCATCCTTCTCTGAAGACCTGTTCCTTCTACAACTGAGGCCTGAGCCTGACTTTCCATTCTTCCTGGCCCTTCTACAGAGAGTAGGATTGTCTTAAATGCTGCCAGGAGGTCTCTGGCTCTCACATTTTGCCAGAGATTAATCCCACTCTGAGCCTGCCATCATCTCTTTTCAATGACACAGTGGCATTCAGTGACTGACACCAATGCCGTAGTCCTCCTAGTTACTACCGCCCTCAAACCTCTCTAGTGCCCAAGATACTACGTGAGCCAGCGCAGCCCCCTCCACCGATATCTTATCCTAGGCTTGACAACTGCACGGCTGCACACACCTGGGGCCCTCCTTCCTCCTCCTGCCATCAGTGTTGAGGTCCTCCTTGCTGGATGACTGGATGGTGGGAGCTCCCAGGTGCCATTTTAGTACCTTCTTCCCAGGATGACACCTCACACCAACCGTCTTAGCTTAGGTTTCAGAGAAACAGACTAATATGGACAGGTGTGTACAGAAAGTTGAGTAGAGAGTTCCTGAAGGAGACACACCTGTGAGAAAATGAGGAAGGCAGGCTTGGGAGATGGAGAAGGTGGCCAGCAGTGAAGCTGCAGCCCAGGACTCCACCAATTTTGGGGGGACCTGGGAGCTGAGACAGCCTTGCAGAGCAGCCCGAATTGAGGCAAGGGAGCTAAGCCTCTGAATCCCCAAACTAGCTAGTCACTGGCTGTGTGCTGCCCCTGGGAAGGGGCATGACCTTGGGGAGGTGGTTCCTGTGACTCAGAGCAGATCTCAGTGACTCTGCAGCAGTTGTTGCCAGGCCCAGCGTCTGGGGGTGAGTACACTGACCCAAAAAGGGGATCTGCGTGGATCCTTACAGCGTCCATCCCCAGGAATGTGGGACTCAGTCAAGAGAAGGAATGGAGGGAAGGGGGAGAAGGAGAGAAGGAAAGTATCTCAGGCAGAAGGGGAAGCATGTCCCAGAGAGGGACAGCAAATGGAAAGATGTTTGTTTGCTGGGATGCGAAGTGCTGGGGAGAGCAGGCTGGCAGAGGAGGCTGAAAGGGGTGGGGAGGGGCATGGTGTGTATGCACGGTATGCTAATTCCCCTCTTTAACCTTTCAGAGGGCATTCCTGTTTCTCCCATTTCAAAGTTTTTGTAGCACTAAGTCTCTTTGTCCCTAAGTATTGACATAGAGCCACTTTGATTGAAGAATTTAGGCTTATGGGCAAAAACAAGAAGAGCTCAACAGCTGGCAGTATAAGTGGAATCCCTGAGATGGGTAGATTGCCCCAAGACACATCATGTAACACACTCCACCTGCTCTGCGCTGTGCTCTGTAGGACGCGCTGCAACTATTTCCCTGCTTTAGCGCACCCAGAGCCAGAAAACTGAGGAGGGAATTTGCTCCGGCTTCCCTGGGACCACATAGGGCCCAAATCAGCATGCTCCATGAGGACAGAAAGGGCTGCAAAGGAGAGGGGGAGGGAGAGAGAGAGAGAGAGAGATGTGAAAGAAGGAGCTGGACAGGAAGATGGGTATAGTCTATGGGGCTCTGGGAAAATCCTTACACCTATTAAGGCACTAAAGAGTGGAAATAGATACAGTCCTGTGAGTTCAGTGATCCTCTGAATGTGTATTTCTGGTAAACATTTTACAACACACTGAATGAAACCAAGACATCATCTTTTGAGACCAAAACAGTCCTTGGTCTTCCTTTATTTTGGGTAAGGTTTGTGATAGTGGAAAGAGAGACCAGGTGGCCAGTAGGGCTGATTGAGGGGGTTTTCCCCTCTAAATAATGGGATCAGTGAACCAGAGAAACATGTAACTCTCCAGTCTAAGGTTTCCTTCTGGACAGCACACCAACTTTCCACTGCAGCATCCCATCCCTCAAAAATAATTAAATTCCCACACCCATCCTCACCTTCATATCCCACCTAGCAATCAGCAAGTAAATGACCCTTTCTGTTCCATCTGACTTCTCTCTGATACATTCTTCTCTACACTCTCCTCCCTTCATCCCTACCTTGCAGCGTATGTTATTTGATTCACAAAAAATACTGCACTCTCAGCTCAGGCAAACATGTGGCAGGGCTTTGTTTAAGCAATAGGTAGAAAGGCAAATGCTACATTACAGACTTTGTAAAGCAAAGATCAATCTAGTACTTATAAAAAAGAAGAAATCTATTAATTCCCTGTCCTCAAATAGAGTACATCTATGCCTTAAACAGTTTGGTTCTCTTAATAGCTGTTACTTTAAGATTGGCTTACTGCACTAGGCACCAACACACATTATCGGATTACACATATTATTTATTTTGTCAATGTATTTCATTAATGAGTTCAACTAGCAATACATAAAAACATAACTTACCTACCTAGCAGGTTTGCACCTGCCCCAACTATTCATTACCAAGAGTGAATTTGCTTTACAAGAAGCCAATCACTTCTCACAGTGACCAGATAATTTTGGACAATTAGCAGCAGATGGCATGTCTGTTGGGCAAGCCACCCAAGGGTCTCCCATGTAGAAGATGCTCCCTATGATGTTTGTAAGCATCCTTCCACCCATCAATGAGCACCAAAGGAAATCTGCTCTGTGCCCTGGTTGTGTGTGAACAGGACATGCAGTGAGAGGCTTGGCTTCTGGAATCCCTAAATCCAGTTCCTGTCCCACTGCTGTCTCCTGGGAGCTGCCTGAGCTTTGGCAATTCTCTCCACCCTTTTAAGCTTTACTCTCCTTGGCTGAAGAATAGGGCTGCCTAATCAGTACTGCCGTGAAGACTGCCCACAGCAGTGAAGTGAATGTGCTGGGGAAAACTGAACATCATCCTCGGGGCGGAAGTTGTAGCTGTTGCTGCTTTTGTTAGACATAAGACAACTTCTGCTTTTCCAGTTGTCTATTCTCAATTGTGTCACAAGTTTTTCCCTGAAAGACTAGAGACCATCTTATTCATCTGATATCTTCAGTGCCTGGTATATCTGACATTCCATTACAGTTGGGTGAATGAGTCTGCTCTTTACTAGCGATCATTTGTTTGATTTCTAATTATTAAATAGGTTTTAAGTAAAATAATTATGATAACTAATATAATGATAATTATTAACAGATGGGCCATTGTTTGACATAATTCAAGACAAAGGAGATATTATACTGTACATACGTGCATGCAGTCAATAAATACATTCCAAATGTTTCCTAAGGGCTGGGCGCTGTTCTTGGTGCTAAAGATAAGAATAAGACACATACGGTTCTTGTCCTAAGCAGGGTCCTTATAGAAGAGGAAGACAGACAAACAGTAAATATATAGATATCAAGATAATCAGAAACAGCTGTAATGGAGGGGAGGTATGGTTACTTTAGAGTAACTTCTTAGAGGAGATGATATGTGAACTGGGATTGGAATTTTTAAGGGGAGCTTGGCCCCTAAAGTTCTGGAATCACTTTTCTAGACAGAGGGAACAAGTGCAAATGGCCTTAGGAAGAAGTGAGTTAAGTTCAAGATAGAAAAAATAACCTTGTGTGGCTGGAATGAGATGAAAGAGAGAAAGAATGATATGTGATGGGGCCAGAATCTGTACCATGCTGAGCTATAGGAAGGATTGAGGATATTAATTTAAGTGGATTGGGAAATGAACAAAGACATGAGGGAAGGGAAGACACGAGACACTTCATATTTTTAGAGTTTCAGTCTGGCTAGTAGGCAGAGAAGGATTTGTAGGAGAGAAGCTATTTCAACAAAACACAGTCTTAATTTAGGTCCCCACAGAAGGAGTACCTTGGTAGGACTATGGGAAAGTGATACTGAGAAGGGGAGGCAATCAACAATGGGATCATCATTAACCATTACCATGTGAATAGCTGAAGTTTAATCCTTCAGAGAAACTCAGGAATGCTTTAAAACACACCTTGGAATAGTCCCACCTAAAGGGCAAAAGAGCTGGGGTATTTAGGTACCAACTCCCAAATGGAGGTTGCTCTTAGAGGGCAGTGAGTATTAACTCCCCAGCACTTCCAGCCCATAGAAGCTGGGCAGAGTGGCCTTTCAGGATTGGAGGAAGACAGCCCTCAAGCACTGGGATACCAAGTCGGAGGGAGAAGAGTGGACATCAACATCATCTGCTATACCAGGTTAAGTGTAATGATGGCTTCAAATAGGAGAGAGTGCTGCAGCTGGTGGGAAGTGGATAGATTTGAACTTGAGCTGACATAGCTTTCTGGCTGTGTGGGGGGAGTTATGGAAAGAGAGAAGTCAAGGTGGTTCCTGGAGTGGGAACTGTTCTGCCCGAGTTTTCACGTCCGAGAGACCACCAAGGAGCCAAGCACCGATGCAATCACATGAGGATTTATTCGACAAGCTTAAGCTTGGGCCCAAGTATACCCGACACAGCAGAGGAGGGACTTGGATCCCGAGCTTAGTTAAGGCAGGGGTATTTATGGGTTCCTATTACTAAAGCAGGGTGGGGGTCTCTGGAACCAAAGTAGGGTGGGGGTCCTTAGAACTAAAGTAAAGTAAGGGAAAGTTCAGCCCTTGGGCACAGGGGTCTGAGATGGCTGTACTTATGCTAAGGCTAAACCTGAGGTGGGATAGCCTTGATTTTTCTCGGCCTCCACAGGAACCTGAATAAGCAAATGGGTAGACACGGGAGCCACCTTATGGAATGGGAATGACTGGAGGAGGCATCAGCTTTGAGGGCAAAGAATCAAGAAATTTGTTTTGGGATGCTTACTAGAAATCAAAATGGAACTGCCTAGGGGACAGTTAGAAACACAGGCTGAGCTTATGGAAAACGCCCCTGCACTCAGTCTCCCACCCCCACTGCAATAAGAATAACATGCTTTATGCCAACTTATACCCATTCTCTAGGTTGGTCTCCTTGAAAGATGTCATCTGAATTAATGATTCTGCCACCTTGGAAGTATTTGCACAACACCTACCAGGGCAAACATGCTGGCTGCAGAAACTTGAGAGCCCGCACTTACTGAACAGCTGTCATGTGCCTGGCCTCGCACTCCACCATGTCACATACATTTTAAGCTTCCCATAACCCAGGATGTAGGTTTTATTGTTGCCATTTTAGAGCTGGAAAAACTGACTCAGAGAGATGAGTTGACTTATCCAATATCACACAACTAAGGAGAGCAGAGGCACTGGGCTCACAGATTGTGGATCATTGCTCATTCGCCCGGCACCATGTTGCCTGGCTCAAGAATCAAAAGCTAACCTTGCACTCCAGCCTGGGTCCCAGAGTTTGGCTGCTGAAGAATTTCAGCATCACTTTTTAGTCTTTTGCTAGAGACCCCACACAGAAGAAACCAAAAAGGAAGGTACCAGATGATCATTTCCTAGGCTGTGTCTGAGGAACAGTGATGACCAAATAAAGACCTCATGATCATCAACCTGAAGAAAGACTACATAGCATATTCTTTTCTTGGAGAGTCATATGCACATTGGAATGCTAACAATGTAGACAACACTGTAGTTTCACAAGCCAAAACCCATCTACTTTTGTTTAATGTGGTATTTCCCAAATCTGCTCTGCCATTACACCCTGATTTTATGGCTGCCCCATTAATGTGCCCAGAATCAGTGTTCTGAGGAACAGGTTTGAAAAATCCCACATGTGAGTAAGTAAGGATATCTTAGTTTTCATCCTCTCTTAGTCAGTTCACCCTTCCCTACTCGACCCATACTCCTATTGCTCTGTGACCTTCAATATTGTGCTTACACTCTCTAAAAGTCAGTCTCCCCATTCCTTCGATGGCATTCACATTCCCTCCATTTGACAAATGTTTGTTGAGCTGTGCCAGGCCTTGTAATAGGACTGGCAAGTCAGCAGTGAATGAATGGGATCTTGACCGCTTGGCTCCTGGTGTTCACCTCAGAGGAGGAGGCCACCTGTTGTCCCTAGATAATCTTTAGAGCCTTCTCTTTTATAAAAATGAAGTGCTTTTTTTTACCAAAGCAGATGAGAAAAGTGATCCTTTTTCCACAATGCATCCTAAGGCTAGCTGAGATGTACCCCTCAGAGTAGGGCTATTTACATAATTCATCTGCCAGCACCAAATAAAAATGCAGGGACCCTTATTCAAAAAGCACGGGGGAGTACAACTAAAGGTACTAAAATATAAAGCTTTTTCCTTTAAAAATATTGTATTACCTATAAACCATAATAGGTGGGATGGTAATATGTGAATAACAACATAAATTTATAAATTGCAAAACTAATACTTTGGTATCATAATTTTACATAACACATTAAATAAAGCTTTATTATTTATTAATAAATACAAATTATAATAAATATAAATAAGTATAATAAATATAAATTAATAAATAATCTTAACATAATACCTTGGTTGAGATTTTTCTGGCTTGCTTTACTAGAAATTCATTTACTAGGTTATTGAAATTTATAGTTTTAAGCAACTTCATTTTTGCTTTAGGTAGGACTATTCTGAATAGTCTCTCTTGGCAAATGCAAGATTGTAAATAACTTTTTGTAATTTTTTATCTTGAGAAGGATCTTTCTGATGATGTAACTGCTACTGGAACTGTTAAGAGCATTTTGTGAACTGTGACAACACTGGGATACATTTTGGATAAATCCTTTCAAAATAGAAATGTTAGTCCATCTAGGGGCGTCTGGGTGGCTCAGTGGGTTAAGCCGCTGCCTTCGGCCCAGGTCATGATCTCAGGGTCTTGGGATCGAGTCCCACATCAGGCTCTCTGCTCAGCGGGGAGCCTGCTTCCCCCTCTCTCTCTCTGCCTGCCTCTCTGCCTACTTGTGATCTCTCTCTGTCAAAAAAAAAAAAAAATTTTAAAAAAAAGAAATATTAGTCCATCTAGAGCTCATAATTCTTGCAAAATAATTTTCTAAAAAGATTTAACTCTTTGGGGACGCCTGGGTGGCTCAGTTGGTTAAGCAGCTGCCTTCGGCTCAGGTCATGATCCCAGCGTCCTGGGATCGAGTCCCACATCGGGCTCCTTGCTCCGCAGGGAGCCTGCTTCTCCCTCTGCCTCTCTGTCTGCCTGTGCTCTCTCTCTCTCTCTCTGACAAATAAATAAATAAATAAATCTTTAAAAAAAAAAGATTTAACTCTTTGTATAATTCAGTTCTGTGTAAGTCTGAATTTAATTTTAAGTACAAATTTAAACAACGGCATTTTAATGTGTCCTCTGACATTTATTGTAACTAAAGATGTACAACAAACCAAAAGTGGCATCATGGTTTGTATATCATCCAAAATGTCTGCACATGCATTATATGGCTGGACCTCAATTACAAGGGAAAAATTGTCTTTTTCATTAATGACTGGTTCATCCAAAGCATCATATGAAAATATGGTTCTATTGGGTGGGTCAGTCAGTTAAGCACCTGCCTTCGGCTCAGGTCATGATCCTGGGGTCCTGGGATCAGGCCCTGGGATGTCTCAGCAGGGAGCCTGCTTCTCCCTCTGCCCCTCTCCCTGCTCATGCTCTTTCTCTTTCTCTCTCTCAAACAAATAAATAAAACCAGTTTTTAAAATAAGAAAATATGGTTCTCTTCCACTGAATGTGATGATCTTTAAATTTAATTTCTATTTCTAAGCCTGTGGATGTCTACTTTGCAATGCTGCAACAGCTTTCAAACCCAGAGGTTTCAAAGTCTTTGAAGAATTGTAATAGCTCTCTTGTACGCTTTATTGCAATGCCCATATGGATGCTTTTATTCTGTAATAATTTGCTCACAAAGTTTACTGCCTGTGCCTGTAGTTTCTATTCAGGCACTCAGAGTTAATATCTGCACAGAGGCCACGGAGACAGGCTTCCACTGCAGACACCAGCACTGGCCAATGGGGAGCTCCTCCTTTTTCCCACAGTCATGCGCTACCTCTGTGGCCACAACAATCATCCTCTGCTGTCTGGCCTCAGTGCCCTGGACTGCCCCCAGGCATGCACAGGAGACGGTCAGGCCAACTGCTCAGCACGTGTATTGCCCACTGCCGGCTGTGTTTGGAGATTTGGCCTACACTTTCATGTGTGCTGCCTGGATTATCTCTGTTCACATATGTGCTCCTTCATACCATCGGACTTTCTTACAAAACACAAATTCAATGATAAAATCATTACAAATTCCAAGAAGGTAACAGCAGAGCATAACCAAGAGCCTGGCTCCTTCTGAGAGTAGACAGTGTAGCTCTCTCGCCCACTAAGGCAGCCCCTCCCCGAGCCCCAGAGAGGCAGCAGCATTAACGTTATTCTAGTTTTCCAGAAACCCCCTAACATCCTTTGGTGTCAGTTTTGCAGCCCTGCCACGTGCGTCCGCGTTGAAGAACTGCATTGAGACAAACAGCTTGGCCTGGGGCTCTTCCGTCAGATCATTCCCTTGTGAGCATCAAATCAAGGTGTTTGCTCTGCTGGATTCTTTGAGACCAACCTTAGCCTACCTTACTTTGACTTCCCCTTCCCCTACCCAATAAAACCCTGTCTTTACTTTCAAAACCCTCCACCGATAAGTCCCTCTGATCCGAAGATTTCATCTCTCCTGAAGGTTTTGTTCACTTGGCTTTGCTGGGTTCCAACTTGGTTTTTCCAATGGCAGTAAGATCAGGTTTAAAAATAAAGCAAAGGAATCATAATTGTGGTAAGACTTACCCAGGAGCAGTGACTAAGGGAGGTGACTACAAATTAAGTGACTAAGCATCAGTGGGCCAAGTAGCTATTATGAGATGCATCTCAGCAGAGGTAAAGAGCAGCACACCCTGCTTCTCTGGCCTTTTTCCCACACTGGCTCTCTCTGCTCTCCATCTCTCTTGAAATTATGAATTTTAAAGAAGAAAAGCCATCATCTTTCTCATCAATAAGACAACCCCTCGGAATGCACTATGAAACAAGGGGAACCAATATTCATAAGCACCCACTGTATACCAAACACAGTGCTGGGCACTTTGTAAAATCCTACTTACTCTTCATGACAATCCTATAAATTGTGTGACTTCCCTCCCAGAAAGGCAGAGGCTTGAGCATTCAGAAAGCCTGGCTCACATTGCCCTAGTGGCCTGGCCAATTGCGTCCAAGGAGGGCTGATGGATTCTGAGCCTATTCTATGAGGGTATCTGGCCTGAACTAAAGTGAAAGGCTGATGTAAGTTTGCCAAATCCCTCTAGGCTAACCAAGAAAAGACAGATATCCAGCCAAGAGAGTGAATGCCCCGGGGGACCCTCCTCATGAGAACATTTGAAGAGGATGCCAACAAACCAACAGCTGGAGGGTTCCCTAAGCCAGAGTTTGGGGCTGGATTCTTGTGGTGCCCACAGCTACTGATGTGGACAGGCTGGCATTAGTCAAGGGAGCCATGGCAGAGCATTCAACTCAAGGTTGAGCAGGTTTCCCAGGTCATACCAAGAGAGCTTAAATTCCAACCTGGACTTGGCACGTGAAGCTTCCATCATTAACTGGATATGACACTGGGGAAGCAAAGATAGTTTTTAGTTAGCTTCCCCCACCACCGTTCAGCTGAACTATAGGAGAACATAATCCCCCACCTCCATCTTGGCAAAGTGCTTCATATAACCAAACTAACCCAGGAGGCCTGGGATCCCTGGTACTCAGAGTTAAGGGACAATTCAAGTCCAAGTTACCCAATTTGCAAACTGAATAAATAGAGGCCACGTTTATTTCTCTGGATGCCAACAGACTTTGTCAGCCTGGCTCTTGCAAGTTTTCAGACTGCTGTCTCTGCTATGGACTTAAACTCTATTTTTCAACAAAATACTATTTTGAAACAAAACTGAGCAGTGATTCTTTTGTCTAGGCCATAGAAATAATGACTACTATTGATTTAATGGGCAGAAGTCCTTGAGGAAAGTAGGAACAAGGAACAAATAAAATTTACCAAGAAATGAAAAATAAATCAGATAATAGTTCAAAAAACATTATGTTATTCTAAATTTAATAGAGGACACCCCATGAGCCAGGAAGTGATTGAGAGAGCTAAGAGATAAAGGAGAAAGAAAAGGAAGTGGAAGTCACAGTGAGACTGGTACAGAATTAAAGAATGACATGGCAGGTGGTGGGGCGGGGTCTGGGACACCTCTTTCAGCTCTTGTTGTTTCTGTCAATGTGTGGCTGAGACACTCCTGCCATCCCCCACCTCTCATTGCTCTTCTCCAGGAGGCCAGCTCTCGTCCATGCCGCCCATGGCTGAGTGGATAGGTCTGTCCGGTTGAGGGGTTTAACTGGTACTCATACCAAGCTAAGTCCTCCAAACTTAGCCTTTGTCACTAATAAAGATGACATTTCAGCTCTCACCTGCTCTCTCTTTTGTATTCTATCTCACTGTGCTCAGCATGCAGGTGGGGAAGAGAAGAGTTTATCATGGGGTCCATACTGCCTGGGGCTGAGTGGGTATGTCTGTTCAGTTGAAGGGTTTAATTGGCTCTCACACCAAGCAAAGTCTTCCAAACTTAGCCTTGATCACTAATAAAGACGATGTTTCAGCTCTCATCTGCTGACTCTCTTGTCTTCTATCTCCCCATGTTCAAAATGCAGGTGGGGAAGGGAAGGGCTCATCAAGGAGCCTTCTCGGAGACCCCAGCACCATCCGTCCCTTTACCAACACATCCTGGGAATGGGCGTTCGACCTGCTTCCTCCCCGAGATGGCATTCAGACCATACTCCTTCTCATTCACAGGTTCATTCTAAGGAGCAGCACCAAACTCTTTGATCATGTGCTCTTCTCATCTACCACTCTAGTTCCCATCCCAAAGAGGTTACCTCAACTTACTTTCCCTTGTTTCAGTGAACTCATACCAGCTTCACAGAGACACTGTTTCCTCTGCTAAGACTACTTCGACTTCATGGTATGCTCTGAGATCTTGCCAAGTGTCAGTATCAAGTCTTGGGAGCCTAACTTTTCCCTTCAGGAAAGAGAAGGAAGCCCGCAGGTGTGTGGCCTTGTCATTATCCATGACTCTTCAGCATTCAGGGCAGCATTTCTAGGTCACATCTGCAATTTCTTCCAGCTCACTTGGAAGTGATTCATGTGGGTTTGAACTCGTTTAAAGCTGCTTTGTACTATCACTTGACCTATCTAAGATTTCAGTTCCTTCTTAATCATGTTTGTTCTACCCTTTGCAGTGTTAAAGGTCATCCTGATTAAAGACAGAAGCAAAACCAACTGCTTTCTCTATCATCTGTTTACATCATCCTATTGGCTCCAAGCCCTGGCCTAGCATTTCAGCCCTTGTTTCAGCTTTTTGCCTCAGAGGTAGCTTCCATTTTGGTGGTGGTGGTGGTGGTGGTGGATTTTGGTCAGGAACAGCTTCTGCAAGCTGCATCTCATCCTGAGCTTGACCTACTCTGATACGGTTTTTGTACATTCATACTTCTCTTATGCTTCCTAGTTGTTTTGCAATTGTTCTTCTATGCAAAGCTATATATCTGAGCTCATGCAGGACCCCTCTGTGGGGTCTTTTTGCCCCCAAGTCTCCCCCTGGCTATACCTGCACTTTTGCTTCCTCATCAAGTTTCTGTATCTGAGATATTCTGTGATCTTTTTTTGTTAAAATGCTAGAGTTTCTTTATTGATTCTCTGTACCCTGCATATCACTAGATCTGTACATGAGATCATAGTTACTGTCCATGTCACACCTCCCCATTTCTGCCTCCTTAGAACAGCTGTACATGGGGTGCCCGGGTGGCTCAGTGGGTTAAAGCCTCTGCCTTCGGCTCGGGTCATGATCTCGGGGTCCTGGGATCAAGCCCCACATCAGGCTCTCAGCTCAGCGGGGAGCCTGCTTCCTCCTTTCTCTGCCTACCTATGATCTCTCTCTGTCAAAAAAAAAAAAAAAAAAAAAGAACAGCTGTACACTTCCACTCTTCTTCCTTCAGGGTCAGGACCCTTATTCTCTACAGTTAACAATTGGTAGTCTGGTATTTTGCTCTTTATCCCCAAGTTTTTAAAGCCTCCTTAGTCAGGTGAACAATTGTCTTGCAAAACACGTTCTTCCTCACCCTCCAAGCGTCTTCAGCTGCTGAGTAAGTGGTGAGCAGGTGGGATGCTCGGAGCATGCACAATGGGTCAGCTGTCCATGTGGACAACCCTTGTAAAATCCCCTCACCCCTCCAAAGACCTCAGGTTCATTGTCTGTAACATGCGCAACTACCTACTTCCTACTTCTTGTCATTTTGTGACAATTAAATCAGGAGAAATCTATAACCATCTATACAAATGTTCCCACGAGTCCATCTGTCTCTCTCTGCCATTCACCCCAGGCCTGTCAGTTCTTGCTTCATCCTACTTCGTGGATTTCTAAACTGCCCTCTTCTCTCTGACACTGTATCTACACAGCTAGAATTTCATACAGGTCTGGGCTTCTAGGCCTGCTTTGTTACTGTTATACTGAGGGAGAAGGAAACAGGCAGGAATAAAGGGCTGCCCCAGGGCCTGGATTTTTTCTCAGAGTTCCAAATTCTGATGTCAGCTGCTCTTGCAGGAAGTCCCAGGGACCTTCCTCATGGGCGAAAAGGGAAAGCCGGTCTTTCCTAGATGAACGTCATCTAGGGACACGGGTTCTTCAGAGAGCAGGCACCTGACCTGGGGCCAAAAGTCTCGGGGCATAGTCTCCACTCAGACCCTTAAAAACTACTATAATGCTGTAGGGAGATGCCAAAGGCAAACACGTCACCTGCAGAGATGTCTAGGAGGATACAGGGTTTGCTCATGGCCATCGTGGAAGAGAGAGGCCAACCTTCCACCCTTTGTGTTTTTGTGCCATTTGAGATCTATGTGTCAGGGCAAGCACATGGAGATCAGGGTTCTGCGACGACTGGCTGTGACCCTTGGCAGGGAGGTCCCTCTCAGCCCAATGCAGTGGTGGCTGGGATCAGAATGGCAGTTTATAAACTCTCCTGTGAGAACTGAGCTGATATTTCTGCAAAACCACTCACTGAATACTTAGGTACTGTGCTTAGGGCCTCACCTCAGTCGGCTTTCATGACAAGTGTGAGAAGACGGTGGCGGCACTCCAGGTTTACAGATGAAGAAGCCTCTGCTTGGTGAGGTTAAGTAACAGCGTGTGGCAAGACACAGGTTTGAACAGACACCTCTCCACTTCCAGAACGGATTGTGTTAGCCACTTCTCTAGCTATGCTGCCTCCTCCCCAGCCCGAATCCTTACCCCCTATACACACATATACATAAACACACACACACACACACACACACACACACGTACCATCACCAACACCATCATCAGCCCTCCATCTCAAAGTGATGTTTGAGAGTGATTGCAGGTGACCAGGGAGTGGCTTAAACACCGTAGACACTCGTCCACAGGTGGAAAAACAGCTGCCCCCAGCCCAACTAATGTCTCTGGAGGGTGAGAGGAGTTTGGTGAAGATGTCTAACCAAAGGGCTGTCTTTCAAGAGACTGGTTTCCACACCGCCCTGCTGCTCAGCGGGGGATGCTGCTGGGGTCGAAGTCCTGCCCTGGTGTGGCGCCTTCTCAAGCTTCTTACCCTGTTTGTCTGCTTCCCAAACACATGCTGTGTGATTTTTCAGAGGCCACCTCCTCTGAGCCAGCATTCCATCAGTTGTAAAACAAGAAGTGTCATACCACGTGACCACTAAGAACCTTCCAGAGCTCCCCAGCTCCTCTTTTCTAAATTCGAGCCTTCATCCTGAGGAAGGACAATGGCTATCTGAGCACCCAGGTCCTTTGGTTTTCTCTTCAGGAGCCACCTTGGGGGGCATCTGCCCAGGTAACAACCCCTCTCTGAGAAGCCGGTCTGAGGCACAGTGTCTCTCTGTGGGCAAGGACCAAGGCTTGGAATACTTTAGTATCAAGGAGGCAGAGTGGTCAAGGGGGAGGACGCTGGAGTCAGAAAGACCTGCATGCAAGTCCCAGTGCTGCCTCTTCCTAGCTGGGTGACCTTGAACACATTATTCAAACTCTCTGAGCTTCAGCTTCCTCATCAGTAAATTGGGCATAACATCCCTATTCCACAGAACTGTGAAAATTAAGTGAGAATATGCATGTAGTTAATTAACTGACATGCTTAGAGCCTGGCATGTGCATACACAAATACATACAGACACTCAATGAACTGAGCTATTCTTCCTCAGGTTCCTTGCTGGGAGGGAAGCAGAGTAGATGGGTAATTCTGCTTCTTTGGTCCATTCTTGTGCTTCAGGCTCTAGGTCCAGCAGAGAAAGTGTGGTTGAATGCCCCTCCCCCAACATTGTTACTCTAGTGAGATTTGGCCAACACTGATGGGTCCAGACGGGAAGGTGGAGGTGGTGGGAAGGAAAGAGGGAAGCTCTCACTAGTCACAGACACCTCTTGGTCAAAAGACAAACACAGAGAAATCCTAAAATGGTCATCCTCTCACACCCCGCCCCAAAAGCAGAAATGGTCAGTTCAGCAAGTTGACCAAGAGGAGGCCCAACAGGCACACTATTACACAAGTGAAATAGTGAGCGATCTCAGCATGTCCACCTTTTCCATTACTGGAGGCCTCAGGGTCTCGGCTAAGCCAACATTTCCCGGCATTGTGGTCATTATACAGAACGTGGGGATAGAAAGGGTGCCATGAGTTTGTATCAACTGAAAGGTCAGTTCAGTGAAACTCCATGTGCTGTCCTCCACTCATGCACGGTCCACATCAGAAGCCCCTGTTCTGTTATTTTCCTCTAGTTTATGAGACAAGCCTTGGCCTTAAATTCAGTCAGAGTGAGGAATGGCTCTGCAGAGAATATATTGTTTGAATCCAGGTGCTGAAATGTGGCAGTTTGCAAATAATGAGTTGATTTGCTCTAGAGAATACACTGAAATTTGCCCAGGATGAAAGCCCAGGCTCCACCAGCTACATGGAGTTCGAACACCTTTCCTCTTCCAAGTTGTAAATGATTGTAACAAAATTCCAGGAAACACCACAAACTGGGTGTTTCTTTGTCACATGTGGTGGTCCCAATCATCTCTGACCATCACCTTCCCATTCCCAGAAGAGTCCCCATGTTCCCCACTGACTGGCTCTATGGTCCTGTCCCACATGATCTAAGAAGGCTGACAGTCTGCCTTCATGTTGTCCCATTCCTTCCTTCCCTTAGTTCAAACTGGCAGTGTCTTTGCTGGCATAATCCCAGCGCTATTCCTGGCTTCTGCCGAAATGGCTGATTAAGTCTGTGAGTCACACCCATGACTTGTTATCAAATGGTTGTTCAGCCACACTCTTCTCTTCACAAACTTTCTCAGTTTCTGCAAGATCGATAGGCTGAGAATTTTCCAAATCTCCAAGTTCCAGCTCCCTTTTGTTGAAAAGTTCCTTCTTTAATTCACCTCTTTCCTCTCCCTTTCACTCTAGGCATTCAGGGGGAACAAAGCTGTTTCTTGAGCACTTTGCAAAGTAATCTCAGCTAAATATCCAGTTCCATTGCTCCCCAGATCTACCTTCCACAAAACACTAGGACATCATTCAGCCAAGTTCTTTAACACTTCATAACAAGGATTGCTTTTCCTCCAATTTCCAACATGTTCCTCTTTTCTGAGAAGCCACTAGAATCACCTTTAACATTTCTACAGTACACCTCTAGGGCACCTGGATGGCTCAGGAGTCAAGTGTCTGACTTTGGCTCAGGCTCTGAACTCAGGGTCCTGGGATCAAGCCCCACATCAAGCCTTACATCAGGCTCCACACTGAGTGGGGAATTTGCTTCTCCCTCTCCCTCTGCCCCGCTCCTGCTCATACGTATTCTTTCTCTCAAATAAATAAATAAAATCTTTTTTAAAAAATGTCTATAGCAGGGGCACCTGGGTGGCTCAGTGGGTTAAAGCCTCTGCCTTCAACTCAGGTCATGATCTCAGGGTCCTGGGGTTGAGCCCCAAATCGGGCTCTCTGCTAAGCAGGGAGCCTGCTTCCTCCTCTCTCTCTGCCTGCCTCTCTGCCTACTCGTGATCTCTATCTCTCAAATAAATAAAATCTATAAAAATAATAATAATAATAAAAATGTCTATAGCATGCCTCAGAACTCTTCTAGCCTCTACCTGATACCCCATTCCAAATCTGCTTCCATAGGTTTAGGTGTTCGTTACAAGAGCACCCATCTTTTTGGTACCGAAGTCTGTACTAGTCAGATAGGGATGCTATAACAAAACACCACAGGTCAGGTGGTTTAAATAGCAGACATTTACTTCTCATAGTTCTGGATACTGGAAGTCCAAGATCAAGATGCTGCCAATTTCAGCTCCTGGTAAAAGCCCTCTTCCTGGCTTGTAGATGACCACTTTCTTGCTGCGTCCTCACATGGTAGAATAATATCTCCTTCTTTCTTCCACTGCTAATAAAGCTATTAATCCCATCATGAGGGCCCCATCCTTAGGACCTTGTCTGATCTTAACTTCTTCCCAGAGGCCCCATCTCCCAATACCATCACATTGGGGGTTGGGGCTTCTGCATAGGAAATTTAGGGATGGGGGCAACAATTTAGCCCATGGCAATAATTTAACAGCTATTTTTTAATAAATCTTCACCTGGTCTTAGGACCCTCTCCCCATACTATTTGATACCCATGAGTATTCTTAAGGAAAAGCAAGAATAGCTGTGCCTCCCACTCTCCCCCATCCCTCTTTCTCTAATTCCTAAATATTCAGTCAAATGATAACCGCTAGCATTTGTTGAGGACTTACCATGTGCCAGGCACTGCTTTAAGGAACTTACAGATATCACCCATCCTCATAACAACCCTGAGATACATATTATTAATAATCACATTTGACTTGAGGAAACTGAGGCAGAGAAAGTTACGTATCCTGAGCTGTCTATCTTCAGATTCAGGACCCTTAACCATCACGTCGTATGTCTCTGTGCCTGTTAGATGCTGCCACACTTCTGTGCCTTTGTCCGTGTTGTTCTGTCTGAACTTTTCTTGCTCCCGTTGCCCATTTAGCAAGTGACTCCTGCTCCACTGTGAATGTAGCTCACATGTCTGTCCTCCGCAACCAGGAGAGACCAAAGATCCACAGCCACAGGCCTAAGTAGTCTTCATCTCTGCAACCCGAAACCGAGCACCTGGGGTTTAGCATCTTACTGCCATTTTAAAAACTGCTGAAATTAAATTTAAAGAGGAATATGTAGTAATAACTGTTTGAATTCAGCAAACGTAGACTATTTGAGTTCAAGATCTGACTGTCGTAATGAAACAGCAGGCATCTAACGTTTCTGCGGCAAATTTGCCAAGGATGAAATAGGATCCGGGGTCCTGTCAACTACTGGAAAATATCTGTCCCTCCCCTTTGCCACCACCTTCCTCAGCTCTTTTTTTTTTTTTAAGATTTTATCCATTTATTTGACAGAGAGATCACAGGTAGGCAGAGAGGCAGGCAGAGAGGCAGGCTCCCTGCTGAGCAGAGGGCACAATGTGGGGCTCGATCCCAGGACCCCAAGATCGTGACGCGAGCCAAGGGTAGAGGCCCAACCCACTGAGCCACCCAGTCACCCCCTTCCTCAGCTCATGACTGAAGAATTGCAACGTGCTCCTCCTGGGCTTCTGGTGTCTTGTCTTAGCCTTTCCAGTTCCCCCTCAGCAACACCAGAATGATTTGCATCAACAGATCCAATCATGTCATTTCCTACCATCCCTTCAACATCCCCTCCTTGCCTTCCACTTCCACACACCCATGGGTAACCATCACACTCTGCTGTGGGAAAGTGTGGTCCACTCATGCAGCTACAGAGATGAGTTTTGAAATATTTAAATTATATCACATTTCAACACTGGAATGCAGGGTTGAGGGAAGATGCTGAGGTCATCTTGTGGGCTCAGAGTGGAGAAATTTTTAAACTCATTGGTTTTCCATGCTGATCAAGTTCTATTCAGCTGGAAGCAAACAAATCAATCGCATCATTTTTTACTTAATTAGCCTTGAAGCTGCTGGCCTGGGCATTCTCCCTGCCAAGACAGCACAGGCCATGCCTGCATCATTCCCCTCCCCATTAGTCAGCAGGAGGCGTCACCCCTCTACAGTTAGCTCCCAGCCCTGCAGCACATCGCCATGACTCCTGTAGCTCTTTGCTCGTGTCTATAACAGGAAGCTTCTCTCAGTCTGCTTCCTGGACTCGCTGTCTGTCTCTCCACCAGGTTCTGAATTCTGAAGGGGCAAGGACAATGCTCACTCATGATATATCCCCAGGACCTGGCATAGAGCTGGGGCCCAATTAATTTTCAACAAAGGATATCACATCCTGAAGTGAAATTCCCAAGAGGCATGCTTAAGAATTAAATTTAGATTTCTCATTCCACTAGAAGAACTTGATAAGGGTCTTGCTGGTCAACAGCGCAGGTACTCTCTCAAGCTTTTCTCTTTCAGTAGGTACACATACTCTCTCTGTGTCTAGCTACCCAAAGTTATAGCCACACCCTAGCATCTGACTGGTATGTCCTCCTCAGTCCATGTGGATAAACTCCTCCTTGGGTTGTTAAAAAAAATTAGTAACCAGTCCAAGACCTTTCTGGTCTTAGGGGCAGTCAGAGAGTTAGAGGACAATTATAATAGGTATCATGCAGGATATGAATACTCTTTTTATGGTCAGAGGTTTTGGATGTTCCAAGAAGAATGCAACTCAGAGCTCCTCCTTGATCCTAGTCTGCACATGAACCCATGGTTGCCAACAATAAGTCAATTTGCACTCCTAATCTAAAGCCAAGCTTCCATTTTTGCAGTGGATCCTATTCCTTGTCACTTATGGAAGGACATCGCTCTAGCAATTTTCCTTATTCTCTCCTGTATCATTATATTTTTCTCTTTACTGGATCATTCTCATCATTATATAAAAGCACTGTAATAGCTCCTATATTTAAAAAAGAAAATCCTCCCCTCACCCCATGTCTCCTTCTAGCTTTATTGTCATCACAAAGCAAGACTTGAAAGAGTTATCTATATGCATGGTCTCTACTTCTTTTCATCCTCTTATATTCAACCCATTCTGATTGAGTTAATACCCAACATCACACCAAAACTGTACTAATCAAAATCACTAAAGACCTCCATATTGTCCAAAGCAATGCCACTTCTCAGTCTTCGCTGACAAGACCCACCAGCAGCACTCAACCTAGTTGATTACTCCCTCCTTCCTGAAATTTTTCTCACTTCACTTTTGGGATACTTGGCTTTCCTCCCCCATCACTAGTCACTTCTTAGTGACCTCCCAGCCTCATTTGCTACTCCTCCTCACCTCCCTACTTGTGCATATTCCACAGCCTCAAGGATCAGTCCTTAGACCCCTCATCTGCCTTATCTACATGCATTCCCTTAATGATCCCATTCTGTCCCATGGTTTTAAGTACCATGTAGTACTGATTAATGTATCTCGTATTCTATATCCTCCTTAAGCTTCAGACCCATCTAACCAGCTGACTACTAGACATCTCCCCTTGAATATCCAAATAGAACATTCCAAACCTCATATGATATTGGTAACTGACTTAAGCCTATTTAGTCACATACAACACTCTGTTTCTCTTTGGAAAAAAAAAATTACACATCAGCATGAAATGATAGGAAATTCGGGGGTACCTGGGTGGCTCAGTGGGTTAAAGCCTCTGCTTTCAGCTCAGGTCATGATCCCGGGGTCCTGGAATCAAGCCCTGCATTGGGCTCCCTGCACAGCAAGGAGCCTGCTTCTCCATCTCCCTCTGCCTGGTGCTCTGCCTACTTGTGCTCTCTATCTCTCTAGTAAATAAATAAAATCTTGAAAGAAAGAAAGAGACTATCAGGAAAGAAGAAACAACTTTAGGAGAAAAATAAAGGGAACCATTTAAAATTTTTTTTAAAAATTACATAAAGGGGCACATGGGTGGCTCAGTAAGTTAAGCATCTGACTCTGGATTTCAGTTCAGGTCATGGTCTCAAGGTTGTGGGATCAAGCCCTGCGTCAGGCTCCATGCTCAGCACAGCATCTGCTTGCACCTATCCCTCTGCTCCTCCCTGAGTTCTCACTCTCTCTAAAATAAATAAAGAAGATCTTTTTTAAAAATAAGAAACTACTGCAGCAACCTCTTCGACCTCAGCCGCAGCAACATCTTCCTAGGAACATCGGCAAAGGCAAGGGAAGCAAGGGCAAAAATGAACTATTGGGATTTCATCAAGATCAAAAGCTTTTGCACAGCAAAGGAAACAGTTAACAAAACCAACAGACAACTGACAGAATGGGAGAAGATATTTGCAAACGACATATCAGATAAAGGGCTAGTATCCAAAATTTATAAGGAACTTAGCAAACTCAACACCCAAAGAACAAATAATCCAGTCAAGAAATGGGCAGAGGACATGAATAGACATTTCTGCAAAGAAGACATCCAGATGGCCAACAGACACATGAAAAAGTGCTCCACGTCACTCGACATCAGGGAAATACAAATCAAAACCACAATGAGATATCACCTCACACCAGTCAGAATGGCTAAAATTAACAAGTCAGGAAATGACAGATGCTGGCGAGGATGTGGAGAAAGGGGAACCCTCCTCCACTGTTGGTGGGAATGCAAGCTGGTGCAACCACTCTGGAAAACAGCATGGAGGTTCCTCAAAATGTTGAAAATAGAACTACCCTATGACCCAGCAATTGCACTACTGGGTATTTACCCTAAAGATACAAATGCAGTGATCCGAAGGGGCACGTGTACCCGAATGTTTATAGCAGCAATGTCTACAATAGCCAAACTATGGAAAGAACCTAGATGTCCATCAACAGATGAATGGATAAAGAAGATGTGGTATATATACACAATGGAATACTATGCAGCCATCAAAAGAAATGAAATCTTGCCATTTGCGAAGACGTGGATGGAACTAGAGGGTATCATGCTTAGTGAAATAAGTCAATCGGAGAAAGACAACTGTCATATGATCTCCCTGATATGAGGACATGGAGATGCAACATGGGGGGTTAGGGGGAATAGGAGAAGAATAAATGAAACAAGATGGGATTGGGAGGGAGACAAACCATAAATGACTCTTAATCTCACAAAACAAACTGGGGGTTACTGGGGGGAGGGTGGGGTTGGGAGAGGGGGAGGGGGTTATGGACATTGGGGAGGGTATGTGCTATCGTGAGTGCTGTGAAGTGTGTAAACCTGGTGATTCACAGACCTGTACCCCTGGGGATAAAAATACATTATATGTTTATAAAAAAAAAAAATTGGAAGGGGAGGTGAACCATAAGAGACTATGGACTCTGAAAAACAACGTGAGGGTTTTGAAGGGGCGGGGGTGGGAGGTTGGGGGAACCAGGTGGTGGGTAATAGGGAGGGCACGTATTGCATGGAGCACTGGGTGTTGTGCAAAAACAATGAATACTGTTACGCTGAAAAAAAAATAAATTTAATTAAAAAAATAAGAAACTATTAGGAAAGAAGAAACAACTTTAAGGGGGGGAGAACAAATGGAGCCACTTAAAAATTTTAAAAATACATAAAGGGGCATCTGTGTGGCTCAGTCAGTTGGGCGTCTGCCTTCAGCTTGGGTCATGGTCCCAGCATCCTGGGGTTGAGCCCTGCACAGGGCTGAGCAGGGGGCCTATTTCTCCCTCTCCCTCTGCCATTCCCTCTGTTTGTGTTCTCTCTCTGTTTGTCAAATAAATAAACAAAATCTCTTTTAAAAATACATAAAATCAAAATCTCAGAAGACTGGTGAAAACAGCAGTTTAGATGCAATTTGGGAGAGACTTAGTGAAGAGGAAGATATCCAAAGAAATGCCAGAATATGGAAAAGATAAATGAAGAGGAAGAAAATATGAAAGAGGACCTCGGAGGCATTGAGAATAGAATGAGAAAGTCTAACTGGTGTGCAATTGAAATTCCAGGAGGAGAGAATGAAGGAGGGCAATATTTAAATTGACGATGACTCCACAAATTTGAGCTAATGATAAGTATTGATCCCAAAATTCAGGAAGCAAAACATCCGAATTATGATAAATAAAAGGAAATCCACTCCTAGCATAGCAGTAAAACTGCATAACACAAAAGGCAAAGACAAGATCTTGAAAGCAGCCTGGCAATGAGCTGACTTACAAGGAAGTGGTCATGAGAAAGACAGCTGACTTCTCCATGGCAACAAAAGAAATGAGAAACAGTGGAGTCACAACTTAAAGAGGTTGAGAGGAAACAGCAGACAATTTAAAGTATATACTCAGGGGCACCTGGGTGGCTTAGTCAATTAAGTGTCCAACTCTTGATTTTGGCTCAGGTCATGAGATCTAACCCCACGTAAGGTATGGAGCCTGCTTAAGATTCTCTCTCTTGGGGCACCTGGGTGGCTCAGTGGGTTAAGCCTCTGCTTTCGGCTCAGGTCATGATCTCAGGGTCCTGGGATCGAGCCCCACATCGGGCTCTCTTCTCAGTGGGGAGCCTGCTTCCCCTACTCTCTCTGCCTGCCTCTCTGCCTACTTGTGACCTCTCTCTTTCTGTCAAATAAATAAAAACAAAATCTTAAAAAAAAAAAATTCTCTCTCTCCCTCTGCCCTTCACTACCCTCCCACTCACACTCTTTATCTATCTCTAAAAAAAAAAAAAAAAAGTATGCACCCAGAAAAATTATCTTTAAAGAAAGAGAATAAAAGAATAACACAGAGAAACAAACTGGGAGAGTTTACTACTAAAAAACTAAAGGACATTCTTCAAAAAAAAAAAGAGAGAAAGAAAGAAAGAAAAGAAGGAAAACTTAGATGCAAAAAAGAATGGAGAGCAAAGAAAACAATAGACATAGACAAATTAAAACAAATACTGTCTAAGTAAAATAACAATCATGTCTAATTTGTAAGATTAAAAAGGTTAGAACTTTTTAAAAAATGAACAATAATAATATATAAGTTGATGGGCAAAGGTTAGAAATCCTTACAATATTTGGAAACTGGGATCAAGATATTATTCAATTTGTTTTAATGATGCAAGAGCGGCAAGATTGGAAGAGGGGAGACGTGGGAAGAGGTCATTGCAGAGGTCCAGAAGAGAAATAAGGGTTTCCTGGACTAAGACATGACAGTGAAGATGAAAGGAAACAATTTCAAGATATATTTTTAAAAGAAAAGGAGAAGGAGAACCCAAGGATAACTTGTAAATTTGCGCTGAGTCACTGGGTGGATGGTGATACTGAGTGAGATGGAGAACCTGGGGTCAGCAGGGTAGGTGAGGGAGAGGAAGTCAAGTGTCCCCCTCAAACATGATTAAAGACATCTGTGTCATGGGGGCACCTGGGTGGCTCAGTGGGTTGGGTGTCTGCCTTCGGCTCAGGTCATGGTCTCAGGGTCCTGGGATCGAGCCCTGCATTGGGCTCTCTGCTCAGCAGGGAGTCTGCTTCCCCCCTCCCCGCCTGCTTGTGATCTCTCTCTCTGCATCAAATGAATAAATAAAATCTTTTTTAAAAAAAGAAATCTGTGAGATGATCAAGAAAGTGGGTAATGGGAAATTATGAAGTTTTAAGCAGAATTCTGAGCTGGGGAGGCCAATTTGGTCATCGTCGGCATAGAGATGTCTTTTTATTTTTATTTTTACTTTTTTTGAGAGTGAGAGAGTGCATAAGCAGGGGAGGGGGCAGAAGGAGAGGGGGAGAGAGAGAATCTAAAGCAGGCTCCATGCTCATTGTGGGGCCCAACATGAGGCCCAATCTTACAACGATGAGATCATGACCTGAGCCGAAATCAAGAGTTGGACACTTTACCAATTGAGCCTCCCAGGTGCCCTAAGATGTCTTTTTAAATATATGGAACTGGACAAAATTATTTAGAGAAAGAATTTAGAGAGAGATTGGGAAATAACCCAAGGCATGTCCTAAAGTTCACTGGCATCTAGAGGTCAGGTAGAGCAGAAAGAGTCAGAAAATAGACAGGTGGGGAACAAGTATGGGAAGAGGAAAAGGGAAGAGAGTGGATGACAGCACCTGTTTTCTCAATTTGGCATGAGGTCCATGATCACCTGGGGTGAGGAGGAAGAAGCTACAAGTAGTTAGGGGGGGAAAGGTTCCCTTCTATATCTCAGCCCTCCATTTATACTCTTTGTGGTAGTTATAACAATCTCCAAGAATTTTGTTTATTTTGGCATTTACTCCCTTATTATCTGCCTCCTCTACTAAAACAGAAGCTCCCAGAAGGGCAGGAACCAGAAATGCCTTGTCCAATCAGGCCCAATGCCTAGCAAAGCGCCCAGCACACAGTGCATCCTGGAATATTAGCTGAGAGCTGAGTGAATAAACGTATTTGTGTATCCATGCTCAGTGACTACTAGAGAATAAAACACTGCCTCATGGGGGCTGTCGTTCTGCTGAGCCCTTAACCACAGCAGCTTTGCTACCAGGCAGAACAGCTGGGATCCTGCTCAGGCTGCCAAGAAGCAGACAGTGACATGGACCGTGACATGGGCACCCCAAGCAGGACAACTGCCTTGACTGAAACCAAATTACCCTCCCCGGGAGCCAGAGAGGGGATTCATACCCCTGTCTCCACCTGACCCTGCCCGGCAGCCTCTGCCTGCCCTGAGTGGGAAGGAAGAGAAGCCACTAATTGCATCAGGACCCTTTAATCCAGTCACAATCTAATCAGGCTTGGGATGTCAGCAACAATGCAGCTTTCAAAAGACACTTTGATCTCCTGAGCTGTCCCTGCCAGAGCTGCCCCCATCAATCTCTCCAGAGCCAGAAGCTAGCAGACTCATGTACCCATTAGACCAGGGACTGGCAAGGAGGCCAGCATTCCAGACACACCAGACCAGATGGGAAGAGTCCCCAGATGATGAAATTGGGTGTAGGCCCCTTCGGGAAGCGCCTGATGAGAGGAGCAAGCAGCTCTCTTCTGCCTCCAGGAAACAATTATTTTGCTTGATTTCTAACTATTAGCATGGCCATATACACTAGAAATGACAAAATGTTTCCCAATAAAAAGGCAGGACAATTCTAAGGAAGAATGTCTTCCTTTCTTTAAACTTAAACAGGACAAGTACAGTGACTCACCTCCCCAGGCTTCAATTTACCCTCTCTCTAATCTATCCTTCAAAAAATAAATTAACTTGTCTACCTAACAAATCCCGTTTGAGCATCCATGGACCATTGAGGGACAAGATGAATAAGACCCGTAAACCAACATGGAGCAGACCATTCAGTGTAATATGGGCAACAATGGGCATGAGAACTTCGGACACCCAGGAAGTTCAGACGGTCATGACACCTCCCTGTCCAAAAGGTTACAAGCACATCCCATGTCCTCCCTAACTCCCTTCTCTTCACCACGGGGCACCAGGGTGACTCAGTCTTGTGTCTGGCTTCGGCTCGGGTCATGATCTTGGGGTCCTGGGATTGAGCCCTGCATTGAGCTCTCTGCTCAGCAGGGAGCCAGCTTCTCCCTTTCCCACTCCCGCTGCTTGTATTCCTTCTGTGACTCTCTCTCTCTCTCTCTCTCTCTCTCTCTCTGTGTGTCAAATAAATAAGATTCTCTTCACCAATATCCCTGTTCTCTTCTTTCCATGTCCACAGTGACATTGTTCCTCCCTGCCCTCTCCATGACCATACGACTTCCTCGGATCAATAAAATGTGAGTGGAAGTAACAGGTTACTTTTGAGTGGAAGCCTTTAAGCAATGATGTACAAATTTCCATGTTCCCATGTACAACGACAAGGCTAAATGGTGGGAGCTCTATCACCATCACGAGCCAGAGTGAGGAGGACAGGGAGCAGGTTCCCTGATGACTTGAGATCATTTGTAGCATGAGTTAAAATGAAGCTTTGTTGATTCAAAGTCTCCACAATTTTAGCCTGTTTATCCCTGCAGCAGAGTGCAGTCCATCCAAACTCCTTAGGCTGGCATCGAAGGCCTCCCTGTGTGTCAGAGCACCTACCCTTCCAGGCTTTTCTTTCACAATATTTACATGAATTCTATACTCCAGCCAAACTGGTCTATTTATGACTCTCCAAACCTATCCAGCAGCATCTGACAAGCAGGCCATTTCTCATACTCATCACCTTGCCTGAAATGTCATCTTCCCATCTCAATCCTACCAGCTTATAAAATCCAAATAGCAACTCCTTCATCGAGAGGCCCTCCTGGATGAGCAGAGTTAGAAATGAGTCCTCCTGTGGATTCCTGTAACCCCTTCGGTGTCCTGTTCATGGATATTTATTTTATGGAGTTTTCTAGAATCTTTGGTCATTTGTTGACTGTGTTCCTGCTAGACTGTGAACTCCTTAAGAACAGGGCTTTGGGTCTCATTGATCTTTTGGACCCACACTCTGTGTAACCCGCACTTTGAGTGCCTTCCCCATCACCTGCACAGGCTGTCTGTGTGTATGTATAGAAAACATGGTGAGCTCTCTCAGTCCCATTATAAATCTAAGCCACTACTAAACTCTACCATCCAGTCTTTATCTCAAAGTTCTATTGTCTGGTCCACTGTCTTAACCTTTACTTTTGCCTCCATCCTCAACACTAGGTGTTGCTTTCTCTCAAAGAGACCATTTTTCATCAAGACGCCAAGCATTATCATTTAATGATTAGGACTCCTTGCTGGGTGGAGGTGTGGGCACAGAGCAGTGAGAGAGCCTCCCTCACTGGCTGAGGGACTCCCTCCGCACCCAGCCTCACAGACTCTGCCTCCACAACACCATAGATTGCCACACCCCATGGACCTCCAGGTTGTTCCAGAATTGCTAAACTGTAAGTGATAAATACTGTAATTCTCACCTTGCAGGGTTCTTGTGAGGATCAGAAAATAGTCTGAGCCATTCCTAGTACACAACAGGTACTCAAGTGACAAGTGATAGCCATTATTGTTACAAGGTAGGCTCCATCAGGCCACAGGTGGACACACAGGTACTCTAACCTAGTGACAATGATGGGATGTAAGGATGATCAGTAAGGCCTCTCTGCCTTCTCACCATGCCCCTCTAGCACTGGCGCTCTCTCACTCTCGCTCTCTCTCTCTCTCTCTCTCACACACACACACACACACATGCTAGTTGCCCGCATTCCCTGTATAGTATCTGCAATTCCAACACTAGAAATTCTATCCCTATGTTTGGAAACATTCTATCTCTCCAAGAAAGGCCAGAAGCAAACCTAGGAAATGGGGCATAGGATTAGGCCCACATGCCATTGTTGGGATAATGGGGAGAGAGACCCAGAAATATGGAAAGAGAATCATTAGACCTCAAAGAGGACAGCTGACCTTAGAAGTCCTTTCAGTCAACCTCTCATCACATCTGTGAGGACCCTGAGTCCCAGAGATGTGAAGGAATTTGTCCACAGTCCATTAACAAGAATGTGGATTCCCCGTCCAAGACCTCCTGACCCCATTTTGTTTTTTAAGATTTTGCTTATCTGACAGGGAGAGAGAGCGCACAAGCAGGGGGAGCAGCAGCAGAGGGAGAGGGAGAAGTAGACTCCCCACTGAGCAAGGAGCCCAATGTGGAACTCGATCCCAGGACCCTGGGATCATGACCTGAGCCAAAGGCAGATGCTTAACTGTCTGAGCCACCAGGCGCGCCTGCTCCCCACCCCCCCCCTTTTATTGCTCTTCCTATACCGTGCATCTCCCAGAGACTGAGATGGAAGGCCTCAAAGGCCGTTTTGCGGGGCCCATCTTGCACCACCATCCAATCTCCCTCCCCTTGCCCTCGGTGTCCTCATCCTACAAAAGTTCACACTCCCACAGCAATCTCCTTTCCTATCTTATCATCATTGTCAGAAAATTCCAGTAATTCAGAACGGAAAGAAAGTTGGGAGGGAGTGGGGAGAAATGAAGAAGGGGCATCACACATGTACAAAGCCCTGGCAGACCCCCAGGAATATACGGCAGCTCTCACTTTCTGATCTGAGCTATTAGCAGGAATTCCAGAAATTCAGCTGCTAACAGCAGCAGCGGAAGTCTTGTCTGCTCAGCCTCCCACATCTGCTCCCCGGCTCCAGAAGGGGGAGAGGAGCCCAGCCCGGGAGGCCTCCGAGCAGATGGCAGCTCTGCACCCTGCGGATGACTTCACCGGGGTAATTACGGCTGATGAGGGTGTTGGGGAGCCTCCTTGCTGAGGATAATTAGTCAGGATAAATAAACTGAGCTCTGCTCAGAAGTCTGGGAGAGCATAAACTATTAATGGTAGTAGCTGCTGGTCATGGAGCACCTACTAAGCACAGGCATTTTACAGACCTTTTTATGGTTAATCCTCCCTGCAACCCCATGAGGTGTAGGTTTTGCAACCCCCATTTTACATGGGAAAAAAAATGAAAGCCCAGAAAATACTAAATCGACATACCTGAGACCACACAAGCAGTAGATAGCAGCATCAAGATTCAAACCTTAGTCTGACCAAAGGGAGAACCCATGGGTTTTCTGGGGACATACACCATGTTGTCATGATGGTCTAATAATGTCTCTTTAACCAACACAAATCTAGTCTCTGTCCTGTGACGGACACTAAGATGGCCCTGAGCATCCAAAGACAAATAAGACACCATCCCTCTCCCAGGGGCTCACAGTCTAGAGGAAAAATTAAAAAAAGGCATCAAGAGTAATTAGGAAAAAAAAAAAGAATAATTGTACCAGCAGGTGGGAAATTCCTTCACAGAGGTGGGTGGTCACCTGAATGACTTTTTTTTAGTTTGCTTCTTTTCCAATGTCCCCAAGATCCTAAAGCACCATTAGGGCAATGGATAACTAATAAAATGTTTTGTGAGATAAAGGAAGAAATTCATAATAAATGCAGGAAAGAAAAAAGAGAAAAGGAAATACTATATGTGTGAGCACAGGAATTCCCAAACTAAGCTCAGAAGATATAAGAGGGCACTAGTCACAGCCACTCAGGTCCTGGGAAAACTGGCTACAATAACCAATGGTTCCTGCCCAGCTCAAAAACACTCATGGCATGTAAAACATAACTTGGGTCAGATATTTGCCTCCCTAATTTGACAACAGACCCTACGGCTTAACTCGTGTCTTCCTACCATTAGTCTCAGAAAGTCCTCGCTCTTCCCATTGCAATATTCTTTCCTGCTGAAGAGTTAGAAAGGAAGTAGAGCAATTTCATACACTTGTCAGCTCCTAGAAAGATCTGCAAAGGTGGGACGGTCATCTTCCAGGATGGAACAGCAAGCTTCCTACACTGAACATGTCCAAGGATTAAATAATCTATAAGGTCCCGTTACACTCTGAAGGTCTTGTGCTATGTAAAGTGATCCCAGTCAAAGGAAAAGATGACAAGAAAACCAGTCAAGGCTTTGCAGTTATTGAAAGATGACAATGGACTAAAAGAGAAAAGGTCAAGAATACAATAGGCCACCTGCACCTGTGAATCTATTGACTGAGTGCCCATCATTTGCCAGTCAGCAGTTCCTAGGAGCAGTGACCAGTACAGATCAGAAATATTCACTGTCAAGGCACACACATTTTAGTGGGAGGAGACAGACAATCAGCACATAAACAAACAAAAAATGCAATAAAGTCATTTCAGACACTACTAAATTCCAAGAAGAAAATAAAGTAGAAGGATATAGAGGAACTGAGAAGCTGCCTAGCCAGAAAGCTCAGGAATCCATTCTCTAAGAAGGTTACGTTTGAGTTGGATTATGACTGATGAGAAAGATGTAGCTCAGAAGAAATTTGGGGGAAGAATATGGCCCAGGACAGAGAAATATTAGCATGTTTAAAACCAGTGCTGCTGGGGCACCTAGGTGGCTCAGTTGGTTAAGCATCTGCCTTCAGCTCAGGTCATGATCTCAGAGTTCCTGTATTAAGCCTCACATCCAGCTCCCAGCTCAGTGGGGAGTCTGCTTCTCCCTCTCACTCTGCCTCTCCCCCTGCTTGTGCTCTCTCTCTCCTCCTCTTTAAAAAACAAAAACAAAAACAAAACAACACTGCTGAACTAGGAAACAAGGGGGAACGTGGAGAGAGAGTTAGGTGGGAATTAAACAATAAGTGGTCTTACAGGTTAAGATAAAGAGTTTTATTTTAGGGGCACCTGGGTGGCTCAGTGGGTTAAAGCCTCTGCCTTCAGTTCCGGTCATGATCCCAGGGTCCTGGGATCGAGCCCTGCACCGGGCTCTCTGCTCAGCAGGAAGCCTGCTTCCCTTCCTCTCTCTCTCCCTGCCTCTCTGCCTGCTTGTGATCTCCATCTGTCAAATAAATAAATAAAAATCTTTTTTAAAAAGGAGTTTTATTTTATTCCCATTACAATGGAATGCTAGAAGTGTTTAAGAAGGAGAGCAACATGATGTGACTTATGCTATACAAAGATAATTCTGGCTGTTTTGTGCAGTTTGGACCTCAAGAGTAGAGGCAGGAGGACAAATTAAAATATTACAAAGGGAATTTAGTACATTAAAAAATAATCCTCAGTAATAAAGCAAAGCTTATCCCATAAACATAAGGATAGTCCAACATTAACAAATCTATGAGTATATCATATCGCCAGTTACATATGACAAAAGGTGTGAAAAAGGCATTTGATAAAATTTGGATACATTCTAAATAAACATTTTAAAATGTGAGACTAGATGTGTTGTTTCACAATAGGATAAAAAGATCCTATTTCCACCATCTGTACCCCAATGTTTATTGCAGCAATGGCTACGGTCGCCAAACTGTGGAAAGAACCAAGATGCCCTTCAACGGATGAATGGATAAGGAAGATGTGGTACATATACACAATGGAGTATTATGCCTCCATCAGAAAGGATGAATACCCAACTTTTGTAGCAACATGGATGAGACTGGAAGAGATTATGCTGAGCGAAATAAGTCAAGCAGAGAGAGTCAAGTATCATATGGTCTCACTTATTTGTGGAGCATAACAAATAACATGGAGGACATGGGGAGATGGAGAGGAGAGGGAGTTGAGGGAAACTGGAAGGGGAGATGAACCATGAGAGACTATGGACTCTGAAAAACAACCAGAGGGTTTTGAAGGGGCGGGGGTGGGGGGTGGGAGGTTGAGGAACCAGGTGGTGGGTAATAGGGAGGGCACGTACTGCATGGAGCACTGGGTGTGATGCCAAAACAATGAACACTGTTATGCTGTAAATAAACAAATAAAAAAAATAATAAAATTTTTTTAAAAGATCCTATTTCCAACTGACATAATTGTTGTGTATAAATACTAGAAGCCCTAAACAAAGATGCCCACCATTTTCATTATAGTTTATTATTTTGTTCATAAAGTTCTAGAAAATTCAATAAGCATGAAACAGAAATAAAAAGCATCCATTTGAGAAGAAATTCATCATTATTGATAGAGAGTATATTTATTCTCCTGCTGAGAATCTAGCTCTTGACAGAAGCCTGTGTTCCAGGTGCTTTTGATATGCAAGCTCTCTGACTCCCACAACATGGTAGGGGTGACATCTTTCTTCACATAGGTAAAGATAAGTAATCTTCCTCACTATAAAGCAGGGAAACTGAGATTTGAAAATAAGTTTATGATTACAAGGTTCTCACACCATGTTGTTCTTACACCATGTTGCCAAAACATAAAAAGATAAAGCGAGAAGCTGCCAGCACTTTCTCTTTCCTGTGGTCCCAGAGCTGTGGAAATTTCAGCTCACCTGCAGGATCAAGGTAGGAGCTACAGCCCACCAGCATCACAGAAGTCTTAGTGCCAGAGGAAGATGATATAGCTGGCAGTTGCTTCCTCCCCTGCAACCCATGGGACATTCCAACTGGGAAGAGGCCCCAGAACTTCAGCTGCTCAGGATAAATAATGCTGAGGAACTTCATTCAAGTGTGAGTCTTGGCCCTTCCAGGAAAATATTTAAATTTTAAAGGAAGAACATTTTTTACCCAGATAAATCTATAATCGGTTGAGTTGTGGGAAAAATATTTTAATGGGGGTGGGCTTAGGGTGGGGGCAGGTTTCTGGGGTCTTTGCAGTTTCTACTGCCTCTTCCAAGTGGCTGCCAAAGTCACTTCCTTTCTACACTAGAAGAGGGTATAATCTTGCCCCCATCTTTGGATGTGTGCCAACCCTGCCCAGAAGTCACACGTTGCTGCATAAGGTGACTTGAAGAAAGAGCCCAGACCCGTAAGCTATGACTGCACAACCTGCTTGGTCTCTTCAGACCCCACAGAGGCTCAGCCCAACTCTTAGAAACCCAGGGATCCTAAGAGTTGTCCTAAACCAAGGAAGTCTGCTGCCCAAAACTCTAAGTTCCAGCCATGACCACAGAATTAACTTTATCTTTCCATTTCTGATGACATCAGAGTAAAGAATATCTCTTCCCATTTTCAAATTAAAACCTCAGTTTAAGGAAGTGAGGCCTATTGAATGGACTGACAGGTCTACATTTTCCTTATTTCTAATAAAATGCCAGTGTCAGGGGCAACAGGCATTCCACCCACTTCCTCATATCTGCCTGAGTTCAAAGTTGGCAAGCCCAAACTGGCCTCTTCCCAGTTGCCAGTCACTTTGAAGATTTTCTATTTCTCTTGGATCTTTTCTTTCCTCCCACCCTGAACAACACAATACCCACCTGCAGGCAGCTGCCTGGCCCTTCTCCTATTTTAGCCCTCCAGCATGTAGCCAGTGTGAAGCTTGGGTATGGTAAAAAGATGGGAGGGACAGATAGAGCATGGGGAGGGAAAGGGAAAAAAGAGGAGAAAGGGGAAGGAGGAGCATCTGGAGAAGGGCCAAGAGGGCACCAACAGAAACCTCTGAATCCACCGGGTGGCACGCAGCACCAGCTGTGTCTTAGAAACACAGGTTGTATAAGTTTCTCTGTCAGAGCCTAAAGCACCTGTTGCTGCACCATAAGGGCCAAACTGTTGCCAGTTGCCTCAATTCAAATTCCAACCAAGCAGCTGAGCACTGAGGAATGTGGTACTCTACCCTCCTGGAACTTAAGGAAATCTGCCCTCCAGGAGGGCTCCCATTTCCTCCTGAACAAATCTTGCCGAGCACCCTGGAAGGGAGGCCCACAGCACCTGAGCAGCCCCTGGCCGCTACATCCAGTACCATGGACAGCTCCCAACCGCCATGCCTCCCATTCTTTCAGATTTTCAACAAAGCTAGGCAGTTTGCTTCTCTTGGAGTCCAGCCACATAAACAATAAAGACAGACAGACTTTAGAAAATAAATTTGGGGCCACCTAACCCACAGGCAGGGTTGGTTATTCTGCAGAAGAAGTCTTTAAACATGGCTCCCACGTCCCCCTCGAGTTGCCCCGTTTATCATTTATGACAAGATATTTATTAGCAGCAGAGCAGTAAACGGTGAGTGAACATCTGAAAACAGGGCTATAAAATCCTGTAAATCACAAGTGTGTGCAGGCAGCCAGCAGCACTGAGACAATCCCTCCCTGACTCTGGAAACCATGGCAGACCTCCATCTGTACTGGAGTCATTTACCCTGCTCAGATGCTGTGTGGTATGATGTGGATGGTTTTTTCCTAGGTGGATTCACTTTGTCTCCTCACTTTTGTCTACAGAGCCCCTACTCTGCGTCAGATGCTGCACTCAGGGTCAGGACCTGGAAAGGGCCTCAGCTTTCCAGGAGCTAATAAGCCATAAGCAAGAGGGAGAGAGCCAATACCACAGCTGTATGCTTTGCTCTCAGAGGGACCCTATCCCTGCTTCTTTCTGTCTCCCATTAACCACCAGGTCCTCTTCATCAGCACGGGCAACTGGACTCACTGCTGCAGCTGCTTCTGGTCTCCCATGTTGCTCCAGGCTTGATAGGGCAGTGTCACTCATGTCTTACGTGTCATGTCCCATGCCTCATGCATCCCAACCCCCACATGCAGCACTCACTGAGTCTCCCTGAGCCACTGTGCATACACACTGGCTGGCTCACAGCCTTTTGCTATAGGCAGGCAGGGAGGGAGGTGTGCTGCTGACTCACACCACAACCACTTATGTCATGGGCTCTGGCTTCCCCAGCAGCTGCCCACAGGGGCAGGTAACACAGCCTGAGAGTACAAAGGAATTAAGGCCTCATGGGAGAATTTTGACTGGTCAGAGCAGGAAGACAGGAAGGAGACAGTGGATCAATTCTTCTCCTTTCTTCCTCCCAACTACTACTAGATTCAGTATTTCTTTTTCATCACTATCATCATCATTATTATTATTTAAAATATTTATTTATTTAATAGAGGGGAGGGGAGGGGCAGGTGGGAGAGAGGAGGACAAGTAGACTCCTTGCTAAACACAGAGCCTGACACAGGGCTCAATCCTGTGAGATCATGACCTGAGCCAAAATCAAGGGTCAGATGTTCAACTGACTGAGCCATCCCAGTGCCCCAGACTCAGAATTTCTGTACAACTCATCCAGGGGCCTCCCATTTGATGAATCAATAGTAATGCTTCTTGGTTAAACTCTAACCAGTTTGGTAACACTCCTCCTCATATTTGCTTTCCCTCCCTCCTTGCATCATTTTGTTTCCCCTCACTCTAACTTCCCTGGAGTTGCATTCCTGCACCCCGTGAGCATTAGCTCATAAGTTTTGCCTCAGGCTCTGTTTCCTAGGGAACTCAGGCCAAAATCCTTCTCAATCATAAATGACCAAAAATAACTTCCTGACAACCTCCTAGCTGCCCTGTTCAACCTGTCTCCACAAAGCCTGCTTCAGACTTTGCCTCAGAGCCAGTTCCCAGCTACAGGGTAGAGAGGAAACCAGGAACTTTCCCAACGGAGTCACAATGGAAGGTGAAGAAAGTTTACTCTTTGATAAATAGAGTAAAAGGCTTTCTCAGCCAGGCTGAGACGCCAGGCTCCTCGCGTCCCAAGTTAGGAAAGCTAGCTTATGACTTACACACAAACTGCTACCTTAAGTTCTCAGGGAAGATGATGGTGTCTGTGGGGGGAGAAGACAGGGAAGCTATGAGGTTCCCTTCAATTTAGACCACCAGGAGAAGCCACTTCTGAGCTGGCCTCTGCTGGAACAGTGCTTACATCAGGGGGTCCTTATGACACACTGGGCCCTCTACTGAAGATACAACAATAAGATTGTTCCTGACTTTTAGGAGCTTACATTTCAGTAGAGTGCATCGAACTTCAAAATCAGCTATCCTTTGCATACACTCCCCAAAACTTATCAAACTGATTCAGACCATTGTCTTGTCAAGCTCCTCTTGTGATAAATGGCATGCGCTTGCAGTACAACTGCCCAAGATACAAGGTGAGGAGTTCGTCCGTGAAATGGCCCACTGACCGAGGTAAGGTAAAGGTCACATTTGCAACATGAACCTATTTTTAAAACATGTATTCTGTGCTTACTCTATACCAGCACTCTAGAGGCTAAAAAATACCATGATAAATAAGACCAGGATCCTGACTTCAAAAGTTTAAGTCTGGGGACACCTGCGTGGCTCATTTGGCTAAGCATCAGCCTTCGGCTCAGGTCATGATCCCAGGGTCCTGGGATCAAGCCCTACAATGGGCTCCCTGCTCTTTAAAAAAAAAAAAAGTTTAAGTCTGTTCCAGGGTACCAACACATTCAGTTTCAGTATGATAGGCTATCATAATGGAAATTCATAGTGGGAATAAAAAAGGAGGCTCTCTGGTGTAATCAGAAATGCTGAACTAAGTCTTGAGGGATATGTAAGAGGCAGTCTGATAAGAGGTGACACAGAACAAGGGAATGGTCTATAAAAAGACTTGGAAGAATTAAGCCTTTCCAGAATCTCCTACCAAACACTGCTCCCCGTGTTCCCCATTTAGGAGCCCCTTGCTGCAGCTGGCAGTGTTGTTACTACCCTACCACCAGTCACAATCTACCATTACATCATCTATCAAATCTATTAGGGACACCACTTATTTCTGGCCATTTCTCCCAAAGCCTTCATGAGGATTTACTCTACCCGTACACGGACTAGCGGACGGATCAGGCAGATACATAAGCAGCCTCCCACATTCCTGTCTGCAGCCCTGGCTCCTCGCGCAATGACTGCCAGCCTTGGGGGGAGAGGGGTGGCACAGGGGACAAGGCAAGATATTGGACCATGTGAAGTATTAAAAGAAAATCTGAGGGGGTTTACTAGAAGGCTGTGGGACTTGCTGAGAAGATAGAAAAGTTCTATATGATAAGGCTCTATATGATATGTTCTATATCTAATGATAAAGTTCTATATGATAATGATAAGGTTGGGGGCCACAGGGGTTTATCTATCTGTCAAAATTGAACAGATAAAATTGATGCATTTCAATGTATATAAGTCTTATGACTGTAAAAAGATAAAAATGAAGTGTAACTTGAGGAGCAGGTAGAGGAATGGATGAAACAAGGGTGACAAAATGTCGATAATTTTTGACACTGGATGATGGGCGCACATAGACTATTTTGTTCACTGTGTATACGTCAAGACTGTATTCTCTGTCATGTGACCACTGATGTCTGTTCTGTTGGCTTAGTGCTTAGCTAGTGATCTGACAGAGATGTCCTTAAACACCTGGAGGCAAAAAAGTAAAGTAAAAAAAAAAAAACTGCAGGGCATCAGTCAGTTAAATGGCTCAGTCGGTTAAATGTCCAACTCTTGATTTCAGCTCAGGTTGTGATCTCAGAGCTATGAGACTGAGCACCATGTTGGGGCTCGGTGAGGAGTCTGCTTGAGATTCTCTCCTGTTCCCTCTGCCCCTCCCCCCACTGTGTGTGTGTGTGTGCGTGTGCGCGCGTGTGTGTGTGCGTGTGTGTGCATGCGCGTGCACATTCACATGCTCTCTCACTCTCTCTCTCTAAAAAATAAATAAATAAAATATTTTTTAAATGATCCTGATTTTTGCATATTGGCTGTGTGTTACTCCTTCCATTCTTAGCCAGGCATTTACAACTCTGCCTTAGCCTTCTCTTCCTGTAGGAGGGAACCTAAAGGTTATGCAGAGGTGAAAGCTTACGGTCTTCTCAGGTCTTCTCTGACCATGTGTCCAGCCACGGGCATGCGTGTGGCCTTCTAGGTGCCCTGGTTTACAGGAGCTTTTCAAAGCCTTTATTTTGTATCTCCTTCCCCAGCTTTTTCCTTTCTGGGATTTCCTGTCTGTCCCTGCCTGTCTTCATGGTCACCTCTTGCAGCAGGTGGCTGCAGCTAGTGTATTTGCCTTTCAGTGCTTTCAACAAACACCACCTAGGGAAACTGCTTCAGTCCTGAGAAAGCTCGAAAGCAGAAAAAACAAAGCAAGCCATTCAGCCTATCTTCAGGAGGCCACCACCAGACAGGTCAAAACACACACCATGACACTTTGAAAATAAGGTCCGCAGGAGCGCCAGGATGGCATAGTCGGTTGAGTGTCCAACTCGTAGCTTCATCTCAGCTCATGATCTCAGAGTCGTGAGACTGAGCCCCGGGTCAGGCTCTGCACTCAGCAGGGATCCTGCTTGAGATTCTCTCTCCCTTGCCCTCTGGCCCTCCTGCTCATGTATGCTCTCTCTCCCACTCTCTATAAAATAAACAAATCTTAAAGAAAGAAAAGAAGGAAGGAAGGAAGGAAGGAAGGAGGGGGGAGGGAAGAAAGAGAGAAAAAGGAAGGAAGAAAGAAGGTCTGCGCTGCTCCCTCTAGTACCAGCAGACCAGTTGAGGAGTGGGGGTTGGGAAGTGGTTAACTCTTCCCAAAATTCAGCAGTTTCTTTCTTCATTAAGGCCTCCCCTAGTCATTGTCAGTTTTTTATTAAGTTTCCAGAATTCTGAAAAAGTTGATCCTGACAGTTTTTGCCTACTTGGTCATTGCTTTCATAAAGAAACAGTGTTTGGGTTCTCTATTCTGTCATTTTGGATGACATCACTCCTGTTCATCCTGTAGGTATTTCCATTTTTCTATAATAAAAAGGTTTTTTGTAAAACCTTCAGGTAACTGATGAATTATAACCACTTTCCCTCATCCAAGCTTCCAAAACTCACAGTTTATTTTTTTCTTTCTTTTTCTTTTTTATTTCTTTTCAGTGTTCCAGAAATCATTGTTTATGCACCACACCCAGTGCTCCATGCAATACGTGCCCTCCATAATACCCACCACCAGGCTCACCCAACCCCCCATCCCCCTCCCCTCCCAAACCCTCAGTTTGTTTCTCAGAGTCCACAGTCTCAAAACTCACTAGATTAAATGAATTCTGCCTTTCTCTTTTTTGGTTTGAGAAACTTTAACTCACTGCCCCACTTGGTTGTTTGGGGCTACTGAACCCTAGAACCGCTAGTCATCAGTGCCCCCTCCCAAGTGTCCAGGCACCTCATGTTACCCTCTGGGTGGACCAGGACACCCTAGGTCAGTCAGCTCTGCTGGCTCATCCGCAGTACAGAGGATCAGAAGTGACGAGGCATTACACAGAGCACATGCACCGGGACTGATGGCCCAGTTTTCTTCCCTCCCAGTGCTGAGCACCCCAGATGCAGCCTTCCTCTGCCCTCTGTCTTTCTTCTCTTGGGAGAAGCAGCACACAAGAGGAAAATGAGGAAACTGTCCTACGGTAGCACATCTATAATCCCAAGGACTATTCATTGCTAAACAGGGTTTAGTTGTGTTGTTATGTTGTTTTGGTTTGCATCAGTATGGATGTTACTCACTCCAACTTCCCAGAAACCCCACCAGACCTTTGGCAGATAGGCACCGAAGGGATTGGGCATTTCTCCTCTTGAACACACTCAGCAGAAATCTTTTCTAACAGCCACAAACACTCCCAAGCAGCTAAGCACTTTTGAATGCTTTCTTTGGCTTTTTCTTTCTTTCTTTCTTTCTTTTTTTAAAGATTTTATTTATTTATTTGACAGACAGAGATCACAAGTAGGCAGAGAGGCAGGCAGAGAGAGAGGAGGAAGCAGGCTCCCCGCCGAGCAGAGAGCCCGATGAAGGGCTCGATCCCAGGACCCTGAGATCATGACCCAAGCTGAAAGCAGAGGCTTTAACCCACTGAGCCACCCAGGCACTCCTCTTTCTTTCTTTCTTTTTTTTTTTCTCTTTTTCATTTAACCATTACAGGGGCTGTTTCTGACCACCTAGAGGAACTCAGGAACAAACAGTTCTCCATGTGCTTGGTTTTCCTAAGCCAGATGCACGCAGCACCTGGCAGTTGAGTGAATTGGGGAAAACAGCTTCTCGTCACACCTCTCTGCACTCCACAGCCCAGGGAATCACGAGGGATTTCAGAAATGGCGGCGCGGAGCTTGACTTGGCCACTTCCTCCTTTTCACAGAAATATGAGGAATGTGAGACACCGCCATCCTTTTCCTTGCGTACAGCTTCTTGGTTTCGTCTCAGAATGAGATGGGAGTCCATTCCTTCTCACTTGTTAATTAACGTATAACCCTATACATCATGCGACTCTGTGCCTAGAAGAAACTTCCGATGCTGCCCCATTGCCAGCAAACTCAATCCAACATCTTTTCAGGTCTCACACAAGCTGAACTTGACTTATTTTTCTAATTCCATTTCATTTTGCATAGGGTGCTGTAATCCAGACACCCAGATCACTCATTTTCTGAACTTGTCCTTCATTATTCCTCCTGAGCAATTTCACTCGGGCCAGCCCTGCGCCCCCGGTACCTTCAAGCACCCTTTGCCTACTGAGCATCCAGCCATCTCGTTCTGGAGGCGGAGCTAACCCCCGGCCAAGCCAGAGCTCCCTCTGCCTGACTTGCACAGCACTCGAGGTGAGGGGTGGGGGTGCTCGCTGACTTCCACATCCCATCTCAAGTGCGGTTCCTACACCCTAATCCATCTGGATCCTTCCCTGGGTTAAACATTTCCACCAGTTAGGGAAGGCACTAGAGCCCCTTTCGTTAGTGACCTCACCTTGTGTGAACTAGGCACTCAAAACTGCCCTTGCGAATGAAGAAATGTTCACTGGAGGGAGAACGAAAGAGCATGTCCGTTGTCTCTCTTGGGCATCAAGCAGCCCCCAAGTAAAACTACACCAGCATCTGCCTCCTTGCAGTAATCTACTTAGTGCCTGCGAAGCTGCTGATTTTAGTTCCCCATCGAAGTCCTGACCAGCCGGCACAGCACTCGTGGGATGGACTGATCAATGCCTAAGGGACTAGAAAAACTCCTTCCCAGATGCACGGCCTCCTCTCTTGCTAATTATCTTCAGTGTCTCCTGAGCAAATTGGCTTCCTAATCAGTAACTTCATCGTCTGCAGGGAGGGAGCCTGGGTCTAACTTAAGATGTCTGAAAGCAAGCTCTGTCCTCTCCCACCTCCACCAGGGACAGGGGGGCAATCGACAGCCCCGAGAACAGGGCCCTGGCTCTGTGGGCTGGGCACACAGAAAGGAAGGCTGTAGGAGCCCACAAGGAACTCTGAGACTCTCCGGCCCAGTGCTCTCCTTTAGGCACCAGGAAAGCGAAGGTGGAGGCTAGGGGTGGAGGGGCCCTTTCCCAAGGTCATATGACTCTGTAAGGGTGGAAATGGGACCAACAGCACCCTGGAGTCCCAATTCCTGGGACTCCTCTTGCCAATCACTATGCCAGTGTTCTCCCAAATCTGTATGGCACACAAATCACCCAGCATTTTTTTTAAGAAGAAAGAATCACCAAAACTTGGTTACCACTGAGTTATGGATGATGAAGAATGCAGGCCGAAAAGTGACTGAGGTTTCACGCTTAGGGGACTGGAAAGGAAGAGGGCTTTAAACAGAACAAGAAACCACAGGCTGATGCTGAATTAGAGGGGAGAAGAGAGGAGCTCAGTGTTGGACACGTTGGCAGTTGCCAACCAAGCCCCAAGCTGGACACTGCAGGCAACCCAGAAGGGCTGCAAAATGTTTTATGATCTAATTGTCAAAAATTAGATGACGGCACGCCATGCCAGTGGCTCGGAGCAGAGCACCTCTGACATTTGGAGGAGAAAAAACGAGCACGCTTACTGAATGATTAGCAAAGGCTTCTTGGAGGAGGAGGCAATGCTTGAGCGAAACCTTGAAGGAAGAGCACATTTCTGGGGTGTGGCAGGAGTGAGGAGCTGGAGCAGTGGGCATCTGAGAGAAGCCATTTCCCACCAGCAGTCAGGGAGACTTGAGAAAAATGTTAGAATGTTTCTCTTCCAGTTGTCTCATCCCTCCCCTCCTCCTCGTACTGCTTACATGGTTCTGCACGCCAGCTTTCCCCACCCACGTCACCCAGTGCCTGCTCTCAATACCGCCCCATTTGTACCTGTCCTGCTCTAGACAACACCTGTATTCCCGACCTTCTTAGTCCCTCTCCCGCATAAACCAGACCCACTCCACTTCTGATCACCAATGTGGGGTGCCTGGGTGGCTCAGTGGGTTAAGCCTCTGCCTTTAGCTTGGGTCATGATCCCAGGGTTCTGGGATCGAACCCCGCATCAGGCTCTCTGCTCAGCAGAGAGCCCGCTTCCCCATCTCTCTCTGCCTACTTGTGATCTCTGTCTGTCAAATAAATAAATAAAATCTTTAAAAAAAATACTAATACCAATGTGTTGGCGAAGAGAGTACCTCAGCATTCCAGTGGTAACTAGTTAGCAATTACCGAGGGCTTCCCATGCCCATGCCAGGCCAGCGCGGGGCCCAAACAAAAGACACACATGATCTAGCAGTTTAGAGCTCATGATTTAGGGGGCACCTGAATGGCCCAGTCAGTTAAGTGTCCAACTCTTGATTTCAGCTCAGGTCATGACCTCAGGGTCCTGAGATCCAGCCCTGTGTCAGGCTCCATGCTGGGCATGGAACCTGCCTGAGATTCTCTCTACCCCGCTCTGGCCCTCCCACCTCCCTCTGTAAAGAAAGAAAGAAAGAAAGAACTCACAATTTGGTGCCTATAGTAGATATTATTATCATTATCACTGCTGTTAAACAGAAGACTAAATCAGATGTGGTAACCCAAAGAATGCCCCAAAGATGCCCACATCCCAATTCCCAGCACATATCGATCTGCCTCCTCGCCTGGCAGAAAGGACTCTGCAGATGTGACTAGGCACCTTGGGGTGGGGGGATTCTCCTGGATTCGTTGAGTGGGCCCAGAGGAATCACAAGTGTCCTTCCAAGAATGAGGTAGAAACATCCGAGTCAGGGAGGAGAAGTGACGGCAGAAACAGGGGCTGGAAGAGTGTCCCTTGAAAGGGAAGAAAGGGGCTGTGAGCCAACGAAGGCAGGCCGCCCTGGACGCTGAAAAGGCAAGGGATTTGATTCTCCTTGAACCACCAGCAGGATCAAAGCCCCACTGACACCCCGATTTGGCCCCAAGAGACCCATTTCAGCTTCTGACCCTCAGACTGTAAGGATAATAAATTCGCATAACTGTAAGCAATGAGGTGTGTGCGACCTCACTATGCAGCCACAGAAAACTGATACACTGAGTTCATACAACACCGGCACTTGAACAGAAATCTTTACTATCTTAACTCAGTGCCCTTTCTTCCAACAGAGGACATTTTTGTCAAATCTGTCGGGCCAGTAGGGGAGACGAGTGTGTCTGGGGCCTGTCTTGTGGGTGTGAGCAGGAGCGTGTTGTAAGGAGGGGCTGGTGGAGTGCTTGGATATGCGTTGAAATGCCAACAGTCTGTTCTACTGCAGAGAATTCCCCAGGGCGGTTCACACGGCACCCGGGACGCAATTCCGACCCGCGTGCCTAAGGAGACCTCACTCTCCACGGGGCTTTCTGGTCCTCTCACCCCCTTTCCACAGGAACCCACCGCTGCCGCCTTTGCTCTGCAGGAGCCTGTGGTCAACCTGCCTAATCAGGATGGGGCAGTGATCAGAAACGGGAACCTGAAAGGGGAACAGCCAAGCGGCTGGCTGCTCATTAGAGAAGGGCCGTGCCCATCGCTCCCCACGAATGAGGGAAAGGTGGGACTGGGTCAAGCCTCAGCCCTAACGGGGCATGGCTGCTCTCACTGGCCGTGGGAGCCTCTGGGCAGAAGATGCTGGAACACCGCGAGAGCACGTTAACATACAAGACATGCTTTGCATCAACAAGGCAAAGTCAAGTCGCTCCGCTGGTGGGTAGCAGGCGGGCGGGGAGGGGGTGCGGTGTTGCAGGTACATGAGCATTTTGCTTTTTGGAAAATATAATCAGTTATTGGGAAAAAGAAGTAAAATCTACCCTCTGACATGATGAGAGGTAAGTGACTCTTTACCCTGTGGTTTCCCCCCAAGCCATATCCCAGTCTCATAAGAAAAACATCAGACAAATCCCAACTGAGGGACGACAGTGTACAAAATATCGAACCCGATCTCAAAATCGCTATATATACCAGCCACTACGGACAGTGCTGTGACGAAGATCTGGTCACAGCTAGAGGTGCCTCTGCGCCCAGAGCCTCCAAAATCTGTGGCCTCAGGATCCAGGTGGTCCATTCTCCTAACTTCAGAAATAACCAAAGAAAATCAGCACCTAGTCATGATCTTGGATCACGAGGAGGTCATTTCCTTTAGAGTGCCGTGTCCCCATCTGTCACACGAGGCAGTGAGTTCAGGTCAGCGTCTGTCAATCTCCAACTGCAGACGAGTCACCTGAGGACCTTGTTCGGGGCAGATTCCGATTCAGGATATGTGGGGTGGGGCCTGCGTCTTCGTTTCTACTGCGTTCCTAGGTGAGGCCAATGCTACAGGACCACTGGCCACATTTTGAGAAGCAAGGATCTGGGTCCATAGTTCTCAAAGGGACCATTCTGGCTCAGAGGGCACATTTGACAATATCTGGGGACACTTTTGGTCTTCACAGCTGGAGGGGGGGTACTATCGGCCTCGAGTGGGGAGAAGCCAGGGATGTTGTGAAACGTCCTACAGCGCACAGAACAGCCCCCACGACAAAGAACTGTCTAGCCCAGAAAGTCAGTGGTGCTGATGTTGAGAGACACTGGTGTGGATGAGTGTGGTCCAGGCCAAGCTTCGGTGCGTAAATCCTGCTTATGACACGGAGGACTTGTCCACACAGAGAGAGCGGGGCCCTCCCCAGAGCTTCAGATTTGGCAAGCCGGGGGTGGGACCTGAGGCTCTGCTTCTAGAACAAGTTCCCGGGGGGGGGGGGGTGTTGGCGCAGCCGGTCTCAGCGAACGCTCCGGGAACCATGGCCCATGCTCTACCCTCCAGCAATGCCATGCCTTGCTTCTCCCCGGCCTCACACTGGAGGCCGCGAGCCCCAATCTACAACGCCCCAGCGCCCGCAGAATGTGCCGGTTCCCAGGCAGGAACGGCCTGGTGACCCGAGACAGCGTTCGCTCCAAAGGGAAGGCCAAATTCAGAGGCTGGAGGGGCTCCGCTCCATCTTGAAGAATATTCCAGATGGATCCGGCCTCGTGCTTAGGGAGGTCCACTTTTGAGAGAAACCGAGGACAGTGCTGCTCCTCAGGCTACAGCCAAAGTGTCAGGAGGCCAGTGTACCCCCACTTCCTGCTCGCTCCAGCTGTGTTCCCCCCAGGGTGTGCAGGGACTCGGCTCCCCGGCAGAGGTGGCTGACCTCGGCGTCCCGCCTGCGACAGGGAACGGTACAGATACTTCGTGGGGCCCTGGTGGGGGCTGGCATCTGGGGGGGCACGTTCTGGATCCCCTCCTGTGTGCCACCACCGTCGCCAGCATTGGGGCCACAGCCAGGAACAAATCAGACAAAAATTCCTGCCGGGCTGGCCCAGCGGAGGCCCTCCAAGTTTTCTGGTGAATTTACCCAAGGAAGATGAATGGGGGCAGTAAGAGAGCCATCAAACACGGCCTCCGATCCACGCACAAAGTAAAGCTCTGACAGGCGAGGCAGCTAAGACAGAGACCACGGAGCCCAGCGAGGCCTTCTCCGGGATGGTTTATCTTTAGCTCCATATGGTACAGCGTTGTGGCTCTCGGAGCTCAAACATTCAGGGTTCCGTTATGACTACTTCATTACCCCAAGCAGTCCACTGTAAGAGACAAGTGGCTCGGTGTGACCAAGGCAGGAGGTGCGGCTGGCTGGGGTCGGAGGGCTGGACCTGCCGGGACCTGTCGAGAGCACCTGGAGGGCAGGGCCGAGTCTCCGGTGGAGCGGGTCCCGCTTTGTGCCGGGCACTGCCAGCTCTGTGATCACAGGACACTCTGGGAATGGAGCGGCCCCAGGACCACGGAGAGCCTTAGTCTTTTCTGGATAAAGTCTTCTAGAAGATGGCCGTGAGCTTCTGGCCAGTCAACGTAGCCGATCGCTCCCTGGCCTCTGCAGGTCCCATATCACAGGTTCAGTTCATGGGGCCAGGAGCCCAGCCTTGTCTGCCTCTGGTTCTCCACCACCACGCCCCTTCCAGGGCTTCACCCGGCCCCGCCACGCGGCTTCTCCCTTACCTCTTTCTTCTAAGACTTCTAAGACTTCTCCTGTGTTCCAGGCCTTTCTAGCCAGATCTTTTGACGCTTACTCAGTCCGTGTCTTGCTCTCTGTCCACTCCCTGCTGTCTGTAGCTAACTAGGTGGGCTCAGCTACCCTAGTGTGGGGTCGGGGACGCAGGTGACCAGTGCGGCCCCTCCTTGCAATGCTGACTCAGAAAACATGGCTAGAACTCATCGAGAGATCCTCTGGAGACCATTTCTGAAGCCAAGGAAACAACAAATGTGAAAATCTACAGCATCATGTAAAAAATGTAGGGGGAATGAAGGCAGGTTATATGGGGGTGGGGGGGCTGGAGATGCAGGATATGGGGGTGGAGAGCTGGAGATGCAGGACATGAGGGTCGGGGGCTGGAGATGCAGGATATGGGGAAGGTCTGGCGATGTAGGATGTGGCAGGAGGCCTGGAGACACAAGGCTGCCCCAACTCCACTCCTGAATTCACTTTTGCCCCTAAACCCCGAGGCCGTATTCTGTGGCATGGAGCTGAAGTAATCAGAGGAAGAGAAGCAGGGAAGCAGGTTCTCTGCCAGGAACCACAGCCCGCATCCAGGGAACGACCCCATCTGAGAGCTCGCGGGGTCCAAACCAGCCCCACCTAGGACAGCTGGCCCTCTGGAGTGCCCCCCCGTCCCGCGCCGCCCTGGGCAGGGGTGAGGGGGGCCTGCCGAAGCTCTCCTGGCCGAGTGAAGCCTGTTTCAGCAGCACAGCGGGCCATGGCTGGAAATGTCAGCCCTCCTGGGCCACAGCGGCAGCCTGGCAGCCATCCTCTCGCTGCCACACTGGGGAAATGGGGACGCATCTGAGAGAGAAGCAGGGCCTCTCCTACGCCCAGCAAAGTTTTTGATGCCCCAAGTGCTCTTTTTCTGTTTCTTCCACAAGACTTCCCATTAAGGCTGCCTCTCATTTCTTGCCTGTTGGCGGTGGGACGGACTGGCTGGCTTCAGGGCCCCCTGCCTGTCTCTTTTCAGCCAGGCAGCTTAGCCTCAGCTGGGGCTCCGGCTAATGGGCTCCCCTGGCTCTTTCCCCAGCCTGGGCTGAAAGGCTGGGAGGTGCCCCTAGTGTCCTTTCTGCTGCCTCCCTCCCCCCAACTCTGGCCACCCTCCTCCACCCCAGCGCCGTGTCACTCCTCCGCAAACTGGATTTCTGCCTCTCGGACCCGATACCTTTGACGACTGCGCCCCAGACTGAGCACACGTGTGAAGCGCCCTCCTCTGTGCCCTCCCCGGATGCATGGGATGACGTATCACCCACACGTGTCCGTGACAAAATGGAAACGGCCTTGGGCTCAGAGCCAGCTGGTTCAGTGTGGCTCCAGCTCTGCCGTTTGTAAACCGTGTGGCCTGACCCAGGACGCGCCATCCCCAAGCCTCACCTGAGAAAGGGGTAGGAAACGAACAGCTCCCTCTCTCGTGGAGTTGCTGGGAAGGTCAAACAGGATCATGCACTGGGGGGCAAGTAAATAACACCCCTCCTAAGTTCAGAACTAATGAGAAAAAAAAAAGACAAAGATGAAACAGTTTTGTTTTTAAGTCAGATTTACTGGCAGAGCTGAGTTGGAGAGTAAGACTGAATTTACGGCCAACAGTGGGGGCCTGACTACATCCCGACTGTGTCCCTCCTGAAGGAGACGCGGAGGTGCAAGGAACCCATTAGTGGCCGGGGCTGGGCTGCTTCTGTCTCCTAGCGTCCCTGACCGGCCCCGAGGCAGGCAGGACTGGCGCTGAGCTACTGATGAGGGGACAAAGGCCCCGAGACCTGGTAGCTTCTCTAAGCTCACCTAGGGAGCAAGTCGCAGAGCTGGGGGCCCTGGCCCACACTTCCACCGCTGCCCGGGAGAAACCAGGGCCCAATCTGCAGGGCACAGCACTAGCCCCGGAGGTAGAGGCACAGACAACAACCCCCAGCGAGGGGTGATGCTTCACCTTTCGGGGCGACTCACACGCAGTCTCCATGCGCGCCTTCACCCGCTCAGGAAATGCGTACCGAGCGTGGCAGTGGGCCAGACAGTCTCCCCGACTCAGAGGATACAGCAGGAAACCCTACAAAGTCCCTGAACGCAAAACTTCCGTGCGAGTGAGGAGACGGACCCCACAGAATTAGCCGCGCAGAAGGAAAGGTAGGCAGACGGAGCGAGAGCTGCGCGTCGAGACAATCTCGGTTTTAAAATGAGAGCAGGGCTGGAGACAGGCTGAGCGGTCAGGGATGGCTGCTCGGGGTATCACCTCCGGCAGAGAGCCAAATGAGGCCAGAAAACGGGACTCTCGGGGAAGAACGTTCCAGGCAGAGGGAAGAGCCAGGGCCAAGTTCCCAAGAAGGGAGCAGTGCAGGGATGTAGCAGGAGCAAGTAAGCCACGGCTGAAAACTAGCAAGAAGGCGGGTGGCCGAGGATGAGGTCTTAGAGCTGGGCGCTGTCGGAGGGGGGCCAGGGTGAGCCGCGGGATAGTCACAGAACACATCTGAGGTTTTATTCTTAAGTGTGTCGAGAACTGGAGGATTATGGGACCAGTGAGTGGTTTGATTTGACATATACTCTTTTTAAAAAATATTTTCTTTATTTGAGAGAGCGAGAGCAGGAGCAGGGGCAGGGCAGAGAGAGAGGGAGAAGCCGACTCCCCACTGAGCAGGGAGCCCGATGTGGGGCTCAATCCCAGGACCTGGAGATCATGACCTGAGCTGAAGGCAGACTCTAAACCAACTGAGCCACCCAAGCACCCCTTGACTTATATTCTTAAAATATGGAGCTGGCTATTACGGAGGGACAGGCTGTAAAGGGCAAGAATGGGAGCAGGGAGCCCAGTCCGGCGACGAAGCTGCGGGAGTGCCGCACCTGCCCTGGGCTCCCCAGCCCTCCCCGTCAAGATGGCAGGCCAGATGCACCATCTAGCACTTGCTGTGTGTTTCAGATGACATTTCCCCAGCAGTGAAAACACAGCATGCCACTTGAATGCAAGACGTGGAACAAAGGCATGACTCCAGGGGAGGCTCCTCAAATCCCTCCCATTCGGGAGCCGGGCCTTATGTCCCACTGGGAAGCTGATGACGCTGCATTTCACTACACTCCCCCGAGGGCACCTGCTCGCCAGGGCTGGCTGCGGCGCCAAGCAGTGCCTCACCGGGCGCTGGGCTCTGAAGTCCGTGGCTTCAGGCGGGGAGGCCTGGCAGGGCCCCAGGAGAAAAAGCAAGGATGGATCCAGGGCGGAGGGAAAGGGACCAGGTAAAGGTGTTCGGTGTGTGCCCTGAACAGGATTTGGTGATGGTGGGTAGGGAGGGGGCGATCGGGCAGGACCATGTGTGACGGGAGGAACGAGATGTGAACGCAAAGCGCAGGGCAGCCCAGGGCCCAGGGGCTGGTGTAGCCTGAGCACCCGCAGCCGCGACAGGAACAGCTCCTGTTTGCTGAGTGACGCTGAGAAGAACCTGTTTGCTCAGCATCCTCAGGGCGCCGGAGGCAGTGTGAGCAAACCCAGGCTCGGAGGGTGTAAGGGACTGACCAGACCACGCGGCCAGCACAGGAAGGAATGGAGATTTTTTTTCTTTAATAAATGTTTTTACTGACGTACGACACACACAGAAAAGATCCCACCCCCCAAGTGTGTAGCTGGGTGCGTTCTCACAAAGCAGGCACACGGAGAAAGCACACCCCAGGTCAAGAAACAGACCTTCCCAGTCTTAACCTGCTCCTGCTCCCCCCATCCCTCCCCTCCCCTTCCCGAGGCCAAGCCTCTCCATCTCTCCAGACTTATGACTCCACAGGTGTGTTTCCAGGGTCAAGATCTGCACACAGGTGTGCGGGTGAGAACGGGATTTGTTGCAGGCACGGAAACAACAGTCTGGTCGGGTCTGCACGCCATTGCCGGCATCGTTTTCCCAACCACATCTCCGTCTGGGCCGAGCTCCTCGCGCACTCCTCGCTGGCTAGCGGCAGACCCATGACCGCTCTGAAGAGAGTTCTGGAAACCAGTGCGCGAGCCTCCTGCGGCCTGTCTGAGAAGCGCCTTCCTGTGCTCAGGGCCACGGCTGTGCGCTAGACCGCGGGTCAGCGGGTTCCCCCACTTCGCGCCTTCAGGAAAATGTGATCTGATGACAAGGATGTCCTTCTGGAGGGAGGAAATCAACAGCCCCAAGCAATGTCCTTGAACAGATTTAACCATCTTCTCAGAGCTAAGCGTTTTAGTGTGTGAGAAGTAAAGAAAGCGCCACATGGCAAAATAAAACACAAAGATCCCAGTTCCTCAGCTGGATAATAAGATGCATCCCCTCCTCCCCACCCCCCCCACCCCCACCCCCCACCGTCTGTGTTCTCGTACGAACCTAGAAACACAAAACAGAAAGGCATGAACTTTGCTGAGAACATGATTAGCCCGGGTTCTTCCGAAGTCCTGGGCAACACGAGCCCTAACCTCTCTGCTCCCTTCACCCCCAGACACGGCTCAGCCAAACCCGCAGCTCTCAGTCCACTGGGCCTGGCCTCTGCCGGCCACTCTGCTCGCAGCAAACCTCATCTTTCCCAAGTCCTTCCACGCAGGACAAGATCGACCCTTGACTTTCTCAGGCAGCACCATCCAGGCCCTGCTCCCGACTGGGTACTGTGTGTGGGAAACGGTCAGAGGAGTAACCCCCGTCCTTGCAGACTGCTGGGGTCCCAGGAGCGGCCCCCAAAGGGGCCCAGCACTCAGCTCGGACCCAGTTAGAAGACAGGCGCTGGAGCTGGAGAAGTCAGCGATGAGGCCTGCGTGACGCAGACAAGAACACTCCCGTCCCAGATGGGGATGCTACATGGGGACCCGAGGCCTGGCTGGGAGCCCGAGGAGATGATCACCAGCTGGGGAGGGGAGCAGCGGCCTCGGAGGGGGACTAGCTCCGTGGGGGTCAGGGCCCTTGGAAGGACATCCAGGTGGGAGAGCATGGGAACCAGCACTCGGTCTTTGGGACAGCAGGACACAGAGGGGGTGGCCAGGAGTGAGGGGGAGAGTTTAGGCTTTGCAGTCGGCAAAGAGCAGGTCGAATTCCAGCTTCTCCGTGCATTGCCGACTCCGTATCAGTTACTTGACCTTTCCTAAACCTCCATCCCTTTCACAGGAAATGAGGGAATACAATCCACTTCAGGGAAGTCAAGTGCAGTTTGAAACTAATGAATTTCAGTGCACACATACAGTAGGCGCGGGTGCAGAACCGTTGGGGAATGGAAGGACTGGGAGAATTTCCAGTTATGCCCCCTGGTGGGGTCTTGAAGCCTAACACGTTGGAGAATGAAAGGAGCGTTCAGGAGATGGTGTGACTTACCGGGTGTGTTGAGGCCAACACACACTCACACGCGCACGCTCACGCATGCACACTCACATGCACGCACACTCTCACGCATGTGTGTTCATACATGCATACTCACACTCACACATGCGCACACATGCAGTCACGCGCCTGCACACTCACACACATGTGCATGTATGCGCTCACGCATGTCCACGTGCACATGCACTCACACACATGCACGCTCTCGCACATGCACACACACGTGTGTTCATACATGCACGCCCATACACACACTCTCGCACATACACTCATACACACACACTCACATTGTCACACACGTTCTCACTCTCTCTCTCATACACAAACACACAGAAGCTACCCCTCCGCCAGGTCCCCCTCGACGCCACAGCAGCAAACAGGCGACCGTGTGCTAACCACTTCTCCCAGGGCTCACACACACAAAATGCAGCCAAGAGGAAAGGGTCTGGATCTGAGTGTGTCCGGAAGCCACGTTACGGAATGTGTGTTAGAACTGGAGGCCGCTGCTGCTGACGGGCTGGTCCCTGCAAGAACAAAAAATCTCTAACATGAAGCTGCTCAGAACCGTCGTGAAGCTGCCCAGAACAGTCTCAGAGGAAACGCTCTCCGGACACAGACTTTCCTTCGGCGCCCGCTCCCGTCCCAGCAGCCCGCTACACACTCGCACTCACACCAAAGTGTCTGCGTGGAAACGTCCCTTTAAGTGAGGTTTCAAAACCCTGGTGGCGATCTTATCGATAGACTGTTTTGGGAAGAGACTCTGGTGGCAGAAGGACTAGCAGTCTCACTGGAATGTTCTCGTCTGGGGCAGGAAGGTAAGCGCGGGGACCTCTCTCCAGGCTGTCCTCCTCTCCCCCCTTCCTCCCAGGCGCCTTGCACCGGGACCTGAAACTCCCAGCAGCTGGAGAAGGAGTCTCCCTCCCTCAAGAGTGAGCAGGGATGGGAAGGTCCCCACCAGCCAGCTGGCCCTTGTCACTCTGGTCCTGAAAGGTGACTGTGGCTTTTCTTGCTGGGAGCTTGTTTCAGGAACTTGGGCCCCCTCCCCCGTGCCCTTACAGCCTGACTGCACCCCATCTCCCCTTCCTCCAGGGCCCTGCCTGGGCCTGACACAGGAGCTCCCGCCGCGGGAGACACACCGCCTCCTGGATGCCGGGCTAGATCCCTCCCGGGGAGCATCGGTTCCTGACGCTAATCCCAGCTTGTCAATGCCACGGCTCTTCTCTCCACTCCGAGGCTGGCCAGAACCAGCCTGGTATGCATCGGTGGGTTCTGGGCCTCCTCTTTCAGGAGAGTTTACATTCTAATCAACTCAACAAATGCCCATAATGGCCCCAGCCAGCCTGGAAGAAATTTTAGGGAAATGGAGATGAACAATTATCTTAATGCCCCCTAAATGGATGGCCCTGATGACTGTTCCAAGCGTGAACCTCTATGAATTAAATATGACACAAGCCCCTGGAGCAGCAAGGACCAATCCTGTCATCCAAAAATAAAGAAACGGGGTCGGAGGAAATTGCTGATCCAGGGTCAAGCCACTGGTCACTTGCAAAGCCAGGCCTCGGAGGCTCTAGCAGGAAACGCTAATGGGAATGCCAAGACACGTTCACATGCAACAACCACTTGAGGGGTTGGGTGAGACAGAGGTGGTGACCCAGGTGCTGGAGGCTTCCTTCTTACCCACCAGTCTGGTTCCCTGGGAAAGTGTCAAGGCTTTCTCCCTGCGACCCCCTACGTCCAGGAGCCAGAATCATCCCTCTTTGTGGATGCTCCATTCTGCTCCACGGGAGTGCTGTGTCTATATGGGAGTGGCCCCTGGCCATGTGTGAGGTCCCCGAGGGCTGGAGGCTTTGGCGCAGGGCCTGGCACACAGTAAACAGTCGGCATTCTTGAACCAACTGTCCTCCAGCTGTTCTGAAGGTGAAAGCCGGACCTGACTGGGCTGTGGCTCACTGCTGCCATCTCGTGGCCAGCTCTGAGAAACAGCGGACAGATGGCACCTGCCACACCCAGCACCCCCATCTGCCAGCACGGCCACCCTGGGGCAACAGCCCACCCTTCTGCTTAGGACCAACTCATACACAAATTTCCGCAACATTCTTAAACAATTTATGGGCATCTCGGGCGCCTGGGTGGCTCAGTCAGTTAGGCGTCTGCCTTCTGCTCGGGTCGTGATCCTGGGGTCCTGAGATCGAGTCCCATTTCCAGCTCCCTGCTCAGCAGGGAGTCTGCTTTTCCCTCTGGCCCCTCCCCCCTGCTCATTCTCGTTCGCTCTCTCTCAAAAATAAATAAATAAAATCTTTTAAAAAAATAAAAATGTAAGGAAATCATCCAACTGCTCCGCATAGATTATGTGGACAAGCATGCCCTAGAGTACATTAAAATGCAGGAGAAGCGCATTTCGTAATTCCTGACCTTAAGGAGCTTACAGTTTAATCTGCAGTCATAACACTCCACAGCACTGACATCCCAGAACACCCCACACACTGAGAGCACTGGAAGCCTGGGACTCCCAGGTGACATTTGACCCAGAAGTCAAAGCAAAAACTTTCTGGAGCAAAACATTTGAGAGAACGAATGGCATACTTTTATTTTTTTTTCCCCCACTAGGATGATTCAGATAACCAGAAAGCCCTCTTGCTACAAAATACTTAGAAATTCTAGATAAAATATTTTAAAGCCCCGCTTAATACAGAGGGGAGCAAACAAGAAAATGAAGATATTTTACAGCAGCCAAGAATGGGAATTGAAACATAAGGATAAGGCACTAGAAAAATCAACGAGCAGACTTGTAACATGATGAAGTAGTTTTCCTGAAAGCTAAAAATAAAGTCAATGAAATTAAAAACTTGATGGCTACGTTTTAGATGGCAGACTAAACATGGCTAAAGAGATAATAAGAAACTGGAAATAGATCGGAGAAACTTTGCAAAAATGCAGCCTTGAGAAGCTAAAAACGTGAAAAATAAAAAAAAGTAAGAGACTCAGGGGAGAGAATAAAGGGTCCTACATCCACATAACTACAGCTCTAGAGGGAGAGAACAGAGAAAGGTGAGCAGACGACAGCTGTGATTTTCTAGACTAGAGGAAACACGTAGATCTTGCTAACTAGAAAGCACAAGGAGGAAATTAAAAATACATCTGCACCGCAACCCTTCACAACACACGCTGAAAATCAGAGACAAAGAGAAGTCTTTCAAACAAAAAGACGGGAGAAAGTAGAAAATGTATTCGAAACGTTGGGAGAAAATACATAGCTAAATTACCACGCAAAGGTGAAGTAAGGGCACCTGGTCTGCTCAGTCAGTAGACTGTGCGGTTCTTCATCTTGGGTTGTAAGTTCAAGCCCCACATTGGGGGCAGAAATTATCTAAGAATAAAATCTTTAAAAAAAATTTTTTAGGTGAAGGTGAAATAAAGACATCTGCAACAAAGCATAGACCACTGACACCCTCTGTGAGGGGACTGCATCAAGAATGTCCTGTAAGGGGGTGCCTGGGTGGCTCAGTGGGTTAAGCCTCTGCCTTTGGCTCAGGTCAAGATCTCAGGGTCCTGGGATCAAGTCCCGCATCGGACTCTCTGTTCAGCAGGGAGCCTGCTTCCCCACCCTCTCCTCTCTGCCTGCCTCTCAGCCTACTTGTGATCTCTGTCAAATAAATAAAAATAAAATCTTTAAAAAAAAAAAAGAATGTACTGTAGGAAGGAAACTGAATCCGGTACTAAGACTAATGCAAAATGACATGGGAAGTAAAGGCAGTAGCAAAATTCTGGGTAAATCAAACGAGAACTGACAGCATACAGCAGTAACCAGTAATGACAATGAACTTGAGGGATATAAAAGAGCGAGGTGGAACTAAAATGCTTTAGCAACATGAACGTGTAGGATGGACAGTGTGATGAGAGTTGAGGCTTTCTAAAGCTCTTATATTGTTTGGGAGGAGGTGAAGGATTTTGTCAAGTCAAGTATGCTAATGCTTGTACATTAATTTTAAAAGATAACCACAGAAGAAAAATATGTGTAATTTCCAAACCTGTAGAGAGGATACAAGTGAATATAGAAATCTTGAGAACTTCTGGTTAAACACAGTAGATAAAACCACTGTTCTATCTCTGCTTACTCCTGAAAACACTCTAAAGATAATATTGCCACAGGGAGTTCCACAAGACAAAAGACCGGTATACCAAAATCATGTGCATTTCCATATGCTAGCAACAACATCGAAACTTGGAATTCTAAAAAAACACTATTTACCATGCATCAAAAAATACAAGATACAGGGGCGCCTGGGTGGCTCAATGGGTTAAGCCTCTGCCTTCCGCTCAGGTCATGATCCCAGGGTCCTGGGATCGAGCCCCACATCGGGCTCTCTGCTCAGCAGGGAGCCTGCTTCCCTTCCTCTCTCTCTCTGCCTGCCTTTCTGCCTGCTTGTGATCTCTGTCTGTCAAACAAATAAATAAAATCTTTAAAAATAAATACAAGATACATAAAGACAAATCTGACAAAAGATGCACAAGATCCATAAACTGAAAACTACAAACATTACAGAGACAAATCAAAGAAGACCAAGGAAAATGGAGCGACAGACTTTGTTCTGGGGTCAAAAGACACAACGCTGTTAAGATGACAACGGTCCCCAAACTAACCTGGGGATTCAACACCATCCCAAGTATAGCCTCAGCAGGACAGTTTCTGAAAACTGACAAGCGGATTCTAAAATGCATATAGAAATGCAAAGGACTTATAATAGCCAAAACTATGTTGAAAAAGAACAACAAAGTTAGAGGACAAATGCTCCCTGATTTCAAGACTTAAGATAAAGCTGCAGTAATCGAGACAGTGTAGACGCCAAAATAGACAAAAAGACCAGCGGAGCAGAGTCCAGAAACAGACCCACAAATGCAAACAGCTGACCTTCCAGAAAGGTGCAAAACCAATTCAAAGATGAGAGTCTTTTCGACAATGCCGCTGGGACGAAAGGATATCGCATGCAAAATAGTGAACTTCTATCTACAGCTTACACCATAAAGAAAAATTAACAGGAAATGGATCATAAACCACTTTGGCCAGAGGGAAAGAAATGAACACTTGTCTTCCTGCTTGCGGCCGGGTCATGGACGCTGTCCTGGAGCCACAGTCTCTGAGTGGCTGCTACAGGCTTTGATCCCAGAAACCCCCTTCACTGTCTTCATCTGCTCTACCCTCCTTTCTGGCTCTGCACAGACACCTTATTTTCCTCGCCAACACTTGGCCTGAGTCAAAGTTGATCATTTCTAAGTAGCGCTTTGGCCTTGTTACACTTTGCACTGAAAATAAATAACATGCTTTATGTTTATATGATAGTTTTTACAGTTTCTAATTCAGGTTCTATCTACTCTCTCCCATCATGTACTAAAACCATTAAGTGGAGAAGGGCAGAAATTACAGTCTCCTTTCCCAGATGGAGCGGCTGGCAGGATGAGCGATAGGACCTGCCAACATCATGGGCAAGTTCAGACCAGAGCGAGACCGCCTGACCCCGTGTCCATCCTGCACCGCCTGCCCCATGCCAGGGCAGAGGCCTGGCTCGCTTAAGACACGTAGTGAAAGGGAACACTTTTGTCTACCCCCATCACCAGTGACTTGGAAGATCTGGATCTCAGCCAGGGGTTCTTAGTCTGAGGAGTAAGGACAGAATGACAGAAGGTCAAAATTCAGGCAGTCCATGAATTTAAAACTTCATGTTCACCAGCCCGTGAAATGTGTGCATTCCCTTGCGTTATGAATGTAGGCAACACACCACAGGAATACTAGCCGTATTTGTACTTGTTTATGGGCAGTAGAAATCAGTCGTTTTCATAACATATTATAGTTGTCAACAGAATTTCAAAATATTAGGTTCATTAATTCTACATAATTGTGGTAGTTCTGAGACCTGACACGGGATCTTGTTACTTGACGGGTTAATAAAGAAGCACATGCCTTACCCTATCAGCCATTCATTTCCACATTTCGGTAACTGTGTTTCAGTAGAATTCATTTCCTGCGGCACCTGAGTGTTGACTTCGGCTTGTATCATGATCCCGGGGTCCTGGGATGGGCCCCGTGTCAGGCTCCGTGCTCAGCACAGGGTCTGAGTGAGAGTCTCTCTCTCCCTCTGCCCTTCCCTTGCTCATGCACATGCTCTCTCTCTCGCAAATAAATAAAATGAGTATCTTTAAATATATATATATATATATATATATATATATATATATATATATATGGCCATCTGGGTGGCCCAGTCGGTTGAGCATCTGCCTTTGGCTCAGGTCATGATCCCGGGGTCCTGGGATTGAGCCCCGCATCCAGCTGGAGGCTCCCTACTCGTGGGGAGCCTGACTCTCCCTCTCCCTCTGCCCCCCTCACTTCTGCTCACACCCTCTCTCAAATAAGTAAAATCTTAAAAACTAAATAAATTTTAAAATTAAAAAATACACATATACATATATGTATATATATATATATATTTAATTCTTTTCCTTCGGTTTTTTTAAAATTTTATTTATTTATTTGACAGAGAGAGAGAGAGAGCGCACAAACAGGCAGAGTGGCAGGCAGAGTGGGAGGGAGAAGCAGGCTTCCCGCTGAGCAGGGACACCCCCCCGCAAATCAGAGTACGATCCCAGGACCCTGGGATCATGACCTGAGCTGAAGGCAGCCACTTAACCAACTGAGCCACCCAGGCGTCCCTCCACTGATGTTCTGAGGTGTTATTTCATGAAGGTAAAAACATTATCCTGAGAGGGGGTGCTCAGAAGGCACAGTGCTAGAGGGACTTAGGGACAAAAAGAAATTAAAAACCCTAATCGAGAAAAGAGAGGTGCTTTCATCAGCCCGGGTACATCCTGCGGGAGAGGGACACCGTCCTGAAGGGCGTTCCAGGCCCAACCCAGGCTGTCCCACTGAAGATGCCCAGCGCCCCCTCAGCTTGTCCACCTGACGGACAGACTCTTCAGCTACAGAACCGGAGGACAAGATATCCGACCCCTTCGTTTTGATGCCAGGACTGTCCAATACTCACTATTTTGAGGTCTTAAAGAGCACACCATTACGTTTTCGGATCCATTTTAAATTACCAGCTAACACCAACAGAGATGTCTTTCCTGACTCCGTCCCTCTCTCATCACAGCGGCATCAGAGTTGAGGAGACACCCAGAAAGGGCTGAGTCTGCGCTGGGGGGCTCACAGCCCTGGGGCATGTCTCCACAGCAGGACAGCCTACTCGGGTTTGGCTAAAGCCTCCCCGGTCAGTAGAGGAGGGTACCCTTGGGGCAGGAATTGAGCAACATGTGCAGAGAATTCTAGTTCAGGGGCTTTCCCGCACCCAACCAGCCTCTCCCAGGTTGCCTGAGCTCCAGAGAAGAAATGGCCTTTCTAGAACTCGGGCTCGTCTGCGCAGCCCGATCCCCGGAGCACACAAACAGCCACCACTCACCAGGCACCTGACCCCAGGCACAGTCATGCCTTTGCCTGCACACGTTCCTTCAGTACTCTGGGCCAAGCAGGGGTCTCCGGCCCTGGGTTACAGCCTGCCCGAGACCAGCCAGCTGTTCTGCGAAGGAGCCAACACTTCAAGCCAGGTCTGCTGACCCCCGAGTTCTTTACCCCAACAGGCAGTCTCTCCTGGTAGCGAACTAGAGGATACAGCAATCACTGAACACAGGTGAAGCCCCTTTCACAAAACCCAACTGACACTAACTCACTAAACGTAATCTTTTTTATTTTTTTTAATATTTTATTTCTTTGACACAGAGAGATCACAAGTAGGTAGAGAGGTAGGCAGAGAGAGAGGGGGAAGCAGGCTCCCTGCCAAGGAGAGCCTGATGCGGGGCTCGATCCCAGGACCCGAGATCATGACCTGAACGAAAGGCAGAGGCTTTAACCCACTGAGCCATCCAGGCACACCTAAACTTAATCTTTTGAAAAGGCATTCAACTTTCCCTCCTCATTCTACTGCCTTCTGCCGACCAAGTGAGTCTGACTTAGGTCTTTCTTCCTGCTAAAAAGGATCAGTTCAAGAGCAGAGATCCACCCCAACTTTTGTCAACAATGCTGCCCCTGGCGAAGCTCCAAGATGAAACCCAGAAGGGAACTCTCTTTTGTAAAGCCCAAATCAGTCCACTGCAGACCCAGTGCCCAGGTGGGAGGATCCTGACCAGTCGCTTTGCCTCTAGACCCTGGTTTCCTCATCTGTAAAATGAAAGGCTCGGATTCCTGGATTCCAGGAAAACTCAGAATTCCTGAGGACATCCTGAGGGACTCTCCCAGGGCAGCCGTAGCTTAGCATCACCTGGGCTAGAGGTCAGGGTGGGAGGTCTTGCAACCTGAGAGGGTAGTGCTGAACTTGAATGGGCTTAAGAGCAGACTTAAACCTTCTTTCCAGTCCTCACACAGGCAGAGAGGAGCCTTACAGCACAGACAACATTTCTGGGAGAAATGGGCCCCCCCAGTGCAATGAACACCACAGATCCAAATGGTCTTACAATGAAATCTACAAGACCTCTGGTTTCCAGCCCTGCCTATGCATCTGATTCACCTGCACAGCTTGTCATGAAAGATCTTCTCCCCAGACCTACAGAATCAGAATTCCCAGGAATCACAGTGATCTTTTTCAACGAACTTCCACTGACCGTGATGACCAGCTCAGAGAACCACTTCCAATAGGTTACTGCAACAGAGAAACCAAGAAGGTCATTTCTGATCGGCCCTAATGAAGGCTCTCATTAAAGACCCTCCAGGAAGAAACAAAAGAAGAATCACATCAGCAGTCAGAAGTCTGGGGACCCTCTGACACTCTCTTAAAACCACAGAAGTCAAGCAAAGGACATCGGCCCAGCGCCAGGTCCAAATCCCACCACTAGAGGGCAGACACGCACCAGACAGCCTTACCTGGCAGGAGGCCTCCTTCCCAGCAGGTCCGGGTTAAATCGTCCGCTCTGGAGAAGTCCGAAGGGAGCACAGCCATGAAAATCGGGAATTTCACGACCTGAAAAGAAAGTGCACGGCGCTGATAAAGAGGAATCTTGAAACATCATCCACAGCTGTTACTACCTTACATTAGAGAATCCTGGACTTTTCAGAATAAAACCACAGAGATATGTGAGATTGGAAGGCAGAGGCCATCTGGCTTCCCCTGGTCAGCAGTAACACTGCACCGAACCCCAGGCCACGGTCATTCTGCAGACATCAGAGGAAGCCCTGATCTAGACAAGCAAACCCTCAATATCCTGGGAACGAGGGCCAAGCAGGACCTGGACTGTAGGAAGGTGAGTTTGTGTCAAGTTTCATGTCCTCCTGCCCCTCCCTCTCCACTCATTTAACTGAGAATCGCTGTCTGTCTGGGTTTAGTCCTAACTCAAGGGGATTTATTCGGCTGTTATCTTGGGCTCACAGTTGACTGAAAAAACGTTAAGTATATAGAGAGGCATAGCCCAAGATTTAGCAAGTGAGTTAACTGCATTCTAGGTTAACTTTATTCTAGCAAGTGATCTGTTGAAACTCAGTTTCAAAAATATAAATCTTAAAAAAACAAAACGGCCACAACAGCAAAACTGGGCATCCGGTGGCTCCGTCAGTTTCGTACCTGACTCCTGATTTTGGCACAGGTTGTGAGATCAGCACGGACTCTACTTGAGATTCTCTCCCTCCCTCTCTACCCCTCCCACCACACCGGCACACTCTCTCCAATTTTTTTCTTTTTTTTTCTTTTTTTAAGCAAAAAATTCTAAACATCTTCCACCACCAGATGATGATAGAATTGTGAACTTCCCCATCTCCCAGGGCCCCTTCTCCACCCGACCCCTTCCGTAGAACCTTTACGCAGGTGCCAACAGGTTTCTTTGCATCTGAACGGAAGGAGGGTTTGGCCAAAGCAGCACCAGTGCAGTGGGCGTGTCCAGGCCGAGGAGCAGAAGGATGGATGGGAGGATGTTGTGACACAGGGTGCTGAGGGCCTCACTGGCCGGCCCCATTGTCCTCCCACTTACAAGGGAGAGGAACTGAAATCTGAGGAACGAGCTGAGTCCCAAGCAAAGCACCAGCTCCAGGGGTGGTCCACCAAGGACTGGGGGTGGGGGAGGAAGGCAAAGGGGAACACAGCTAAGCCGGCTCGCACAACCACTACCTGTGCGACACCACGCAAGGCGCTTCTCTGCGACTGATCATGTCTTCACTGGCCTGAAGAGGACGGTCATGCCGGACGATAATAGCAGCCGTGGTAGAGGCACCTGGGTGTGATTTTAAAACACAGCAGCCTTCTGAGGGTGGATCCTCTCAAATGAAGGTTCCCTCGGATCGCTACAGTCCTCGATGGGTTTGCACGTATGCATGAAACGAGCATCTGGAAACAGCGGGGTGGCTCTACACTGTTAGCCTTAAAATTAAAACGGCCAGTTATTTGACCAGCAAAGGACGGATTTACTGGGATGAGCAAACACTCGCAAACCGGAAGCAGCCAACTACTGGGACAAAGCACAGGTGCCGGCTTTTATAGAGGAAAACGGAAGTGGGGAAGGCTGTTACAAACAAGTCCATTGGAGTAAACTGGCGGTGGGAAGTATCGAGGCCTCTCATTGGCTGAGCTGTGCGGGAGTCTCATTGGCTGAGCTGTGCGGGTCTCCCATTGGCTGGCGGGAGAGGAGGGTAAGGAAGCCTTTTTTCCTCCATGGGGGTATCCCAATGTCAAGTAGTATCCCTGTGCAGGGTCGTCTCTTTGCAGCTGACAAGGAGTGGCTCGTCGGTGGGGAGCAAGAACACCTGGCCAGACCTCCTGGCCCTATTTTAGCGAGGTTTCCCTTTATGAATTTCCACTGCACGGTGGTGAGGGTGCTTGGCTGTCTGGCAGGCAGTGGTTAAGGGATGGAGGCCGAGAAGCCACAGGGCTGGTGGGGGACTGGCGGCTGAGAACAGCACAAAGGCCAGTTATTTTCCAGTCTTTGGCGGTGGGTGACTAGGCCTTTTCAAAACAGACAGGGACGGGGCGCCTGGGTGGCTCAGTCCATAGGGCATCTGACTCTCAGTTTTGGTTCAGGTCATGACCCTGGTTTCTGCGATGGAGCCCAGAGTCAGGCTTTGTGCTCAGCAGGGAGCCTGCTGGAGATTGTCTCCCTCTGTCCCTCCCCTGGCTCACATGCACGCTTTCTCTCAGAATCTTTCCAAAAGGAAAAAAATAGGGAGATGTATGAATATCTGCATTATGTATCAATATATTGAGTAATATCACACTCACACACACACACCAGCTCTCTTGTTCACACTGTCAATGTACACTTCCTCCACCCACCTCCGTGAAGTTTTCTTCCTCTAGAAGGTTGCTTGGGGTTTCAATGGAGTTCAGGAAGGGGTGGTGAATGCTCCAGGGTAGGAATTGAGGGAGGTGCTGGCATTGATTGGGCGACTCGGAGCCAGAACCTCATGGAGATCGGAAGCCTCCCAGAAACCTTAGCCCTGGCTTTTGGGGACAGAAACAGGGACAGACGAGAAGTGCACAAATGCGCGTCTCACCAACATTCCAGGACAACTGAGGTCCGGGGGGTCCAGCCCCGCACGGTGAGGTTTAGTGATAGGAGGCTGCGTGCATTCAGCCTCCTAGTCACATCCAGAGTGGCTGAGCCCTCAGGACCGCTGGCCTCAGTCACTGCTCCTCCTGCCCAAACACCACAAGGGAGACAAGAATTGGCTCTTTCTTTGTCCAGTCTTTATTTACAGCAAAGTACATAGTATGTGGTCATTTTTGTAACTACTAACAATAAAGGCAGGGTGGTAGAAAGGAAGGAGGAAGAGCAAGCATCTGAAAGAAAGAAAAAAAAAAAAGCCTACGTCTTTATGTAGCTACTCACCCTGTTCCTGAGGCAGGACCAGCTAGGCACTCACCGCCTCTAAGAGCAGCAAGGAAGCTGATCTAATACCAGCCACCTGGCCTAAGGAGGGCAGCACGGGGCCCAGAGACAAAAGATCGAAGGGGACTCTGAGCTCCAGACCAACCCCAGTGCTTTTCTCAACATGTTCTCTGCCTTGTTGTACCGGACACCAAGCCCGTTTCCCCCACTTCACCCTGAGACAGGGTGAAAGGGAGTGAGGGAAGCCCAGCCAGTCCTCTCTGGCAGCACAGTGCTGCCATGAAGAACCTTCCCTAGCCAGCCTAATCCAACACGGGTCTTTGGTGCTGGAATCCTTGACAGGAAGGTATGAGACTCCAGAGCAGAAAATACCACCCTGTCAGAGGCGACTGCCTCCCTCCGCTGGCCTCAGGTGCTAGCACAGGTCAAGGCTGCTAATCAAGGGAGCGGAACAAGGACAGCAAAGGAGCAGATACAGAAACCAACTGGGCTCCAGTCCCTCCTGCTTTCCAACCATGCCAAGGAGCACGCGAGCCTTCACAGCCTGACCTAGTGGCCTCATGAGAGACTGGCAGTCTACCCCGGGCACAGAGACAAGTGTCCAGTGCCGAGCCCAGGCGAGGCAGGACGGCGGCATCCACATGACCACGGCAGCCAAGACCAGAGCGGGTTATTGGAATGATGGACTCTGAAGGAGGAACTGGAGACCTTCCCCTGCCACCCCCCCTCAGCCTGTCCTTCAGGGAGCCCCTGTCTAACCACTGCCTCTTCAAGGGCCTACCCTATCCGCCCCAAACCAAAGTTCCAGACACTCGTGAGTTCCTCCTACAGAATCCAATCTCTCTGCCCCTACTGGCCTCAGGCTGCCCAAGAAAAAGAAACCTGGGTCAGCACAAGTTCCATTAGCATGAAGGAGTGTGAGGTCAGGCCTTCCCATGACAAAAAGTGTGGATACTTGTTCCCTACACTCTCGGTCTATGGGTAACACCTGGGCAGGGGTGGGGAAGCAGCAAGAACCACTGGGCAGCTCAGAAGTCACGGGACTCCCACGCACACATGACCGACATCACCCCACCCTGCTTGCTGTACCTCCCCGCTGGACCACAGAGAGGACCCAGCAGCCTCAGGTCATGGTTTCTGGCCCAACGATCCTACCGCTGACTCTCCATTGGAATCAGAGACCTAATGACTCAAAATACCAAGTCCAGGATTTGTCAAATAGAAAGCTCAAGTTCAGAGAGTTGGCTAAATGCTGAGGGGGCCGCACAGGGACAGAGCTTCTCGTCCCTTCCTTGCCCAGACAGTGTGTCACAGAACCAAGGGAGTTGTCAGCATTGCCCAGTGGGCACAGCCCAGTGCCCCAAGCCAAGCCACCAAGAACTGGGGATGGTTTTTACCAGGAGGCAAGGCAGCCCTAGAGCCGTTTCCCAGCAACTGGGCTACTGAGAGACACTGGAGGCTTGGTCCCAACACCACAGGTAGATGAGGAAGCAGGTGAGGACATCAAGGCTCAGAGATGAGAAGACTCCATCTTCCAGGGCAGTGGGACAGACAGCCAAGGCACTAAATGGTTTGGCACCTGGGAGCTTCAAGTAAAGTTCAATGTGCTACCCACTGAAAGGCCAAGCCTCCCCCAGACAGGGGTGGGCTGCCCCTGAGCACAGAGAGGCCCCATCCAGGCCAAGAGGCCTTGGGTCCTCAGGATCCTAACCCAGGCCTGCCACCCACCCTTCATCTGAGAACCGTGCAAGGCATGACGAGAGAGAGAATACGGATGCTGCAGCATTCCAGAACGTACTCATCCCGGGGAGCACCGGCCTCAGATGCAGGCCCCTCAGGAGCCTTCCCTCGCTCCTACCCTAGGGAGCTCCCCCGCAGGCCCGCAGCTGTCTCCTGAGTGTCTCAGGGGCGGCAAAGCTCTGCTGGGGAGGAGGTCGGACTTTTTCAAACAGCCGCACAGGGTGAGAGTCCCATCAAGTCCAGAAAGGGGGAATCAAAACTGGACGGCAATGAGTCTGCGGGACAATTCGGTGTGACTAGAGAGACGCGGTGTCAGATGTACCTGAATGGCTCCAGGGGCTGGGAAAGCAATGGGGGGAGAAGGTCCCCCAAATGCTTCAGGCGGCGGAAAGGCTGCGGGCATGGCCTGCAGAGCACGGAGACGGTCAACGGAGAAGGAAAGGGCTCCTACTCGTCTGCGGTTAATCGCGGAGGCTTCAGGACCCTCGCGTCACCCCTCCTGGGTCTCACTTGGTCCCGCCACTTCCTCCACCAAGGATCTTCAGGGATCTGTGCTCCTCCCAAAGAGGGAGCCCTCAGGAGAGGTGGGCCTCTCCCTGGAGCCTGGCCGTCTGCTTGGCTGGTACGCTGCTGGCAAGCGCTGCCGCTGACAGGTGCGTACTATCCTCACCACACCGCCAGGCCCTGCTTCTCAGTGACAGGAACGACCACTCACTCCCCCTGCCACCCTGCGAAGGGCTGTCGGCTGTCCTTCCGCCAGCAGAAGTCCTCAACCAAAGCCCAGACTCAAGGGGCCACCGTGCGAGCTACCCTCTGGCACAAGACCCAAGGAATCTGATCGCGGACTTCCCTCAGTGTTTCCTCGGACACAACACCAGATCCCGTTCGACTCTCTCCTTCCCCCCCCCTTGGCAGAAGAGAGCCCGTCACATGCCCGTCAGGGAAGGAGAGAGGGGCAGCTCTGGCTTGTGGAGAAGCAGGCGGGTCAGGAAGGAGTGGCTGAGCGACCCGGGCAGCCGCGAGGGGGAGGGGGCAGCACTGGGCAAGAAGAAAACACAGATTTGTTCTCCTTAGTGGGCCTCTTCCCTGAGTTTGATTTTTGAGCTGAGGTCTTGCCTAATTTCAACTCATTAAAAAAAAAAAGGAAAAAAGAAAGAAAGAAAGAAAAAAGAAGAAAAGAAAGGAGTATCTCTTGTGAACACATGATTAAGCTCCGGCTCAAAGGCAGCCCCTGGCAGGGGAGGGGCGAGCCAAGGCTCCCAGCTCCACTGTCCTCCAGCTGCACAGGCACGAGAGCCCTGAGCCGGGACCCCCTTCTCCACTGCCCGCCTCCCGCACCCATGCCTGAGCCTGCCACCCCGCCCCCCCGGCCCCGCGGAACACAGCGGCGACCGCCCGTCGGTGAGATTCCAGCTCGAGCCCGGACACTCAAGTACAGGCCCTCCTGCACAATACTTACAGCAAACAGCTTTACAGTATTTGTACATTTACACAAAAATAGATCCTTTTATATATATATGTATTTATAACTGGTTACACGCGGGATTCGGAATTAGGCATCACCCGTAGTAGTTGGCACAGTTTGTCATTTAAGCTCAGGGTCAAATTCGGTTGCGTTTCACCGCTCCAAAGCACAAAAAAAAAAAGGAAAAACAAAGGCATGTCATCTCCATGGTGTGTTCTTAAATACAGTAATGTCCTAGGAAAGCACATGTACGAATGAACAGTGCCTTCTGATCCCTCCTCCTGTCTCTTGAAGAGAGGGGCCGGGCCGGAAGGAGACAGGGGTCAATGGGGCCGGCTGCTGGACTCCGACGGCTGCCTCTTGCGTGAAGGGATGTAGCCGTTGAGATAGCCATTGGTCTGCCGTTTGGAGAGCCCTCCATTCAGGATGTCCTGAATGTGTTGCACAATGAGGTTGATGGCCACTGTGGGGCAGAGAGCGGCCGTGTTAGGGACGGTGCTGGGAGGAGACAAGCCTTTCCACCAGGGAACCCACCAGCCCCCCATCCCAAGTAGACTGATCCCTGCAGAAGGCTCTTTCCTCCAAAGGAAATGTTAACATGGGGACTCTCCGTTCTTAGCGTTAGAAATAAACGGTTCATCAGATGAACCCAAATTAAGGGCCATTCTACAAAACGACGGGCCTGCACGCCTCAAGTCTGTCAAAGGAAATTGTATCAATCTTGACTTCTCTGGATGGAATGGCTGTTCTGTAGCCAGGAATGAAAATGCCCTTCTCTTTAAGAAATACACAGCGAGGGGCGCCTGGGTGGCTCAGTGGATTAAGCCGCTGCCTTCAGCTCGGGTCGTGATCTCAGGGTCCTGAGATCAAGCCCCGCATCGGGCTCTCTGCTCCACAGGGAGCCTGCTTCCTCCTCTCTCTCTGCCTGCCTCTCTGCCTACTTGTGATCTCTCTCTGTCAAATACATAAAATAAAATCTTTAAAAAAAAAAAAAAAAGAAATACACAGCGAGGGGGCGCCTAGGTGGCTCAGTGGGTTAAGCCTCTGCCTTTGGCTCAGGTCATGATCTCAGGGTCCTGGGATCGAGTCCTGCATGGGACTCTCTGCTCGGTGGGGAGCCTGCTTCCTCCTCTCTCTCTCTGCCTGCCTCTCTGCCTACTTGTGATCTTTCTCTGTCAAGTAAACAAATAAATTCTTTAAAAAAAAAAAAAAAAGGAAAAAATACACAGTGAGGGGCACCTGGGTGGCTCAGTCGGTTGGGCATCCGACCCCTGGTTTCAGCTCAGGTCATGATCCCAGGGTCCTGAGACCGAGCCCTCATCAGGCTCCGCACTCAGTGGGGAGCCTGCCTGCAATTCTCTCCATCTCCCTCTGCCTCTCCCCCTTTTCTCTCTAAAATAAACTAAATCTTTTTTTAAAAAATTAAGAAATACACAGTGAAATATTCATTGCTATGACAGACTCCCAAATGACTCAGCAAAAAAAAATTAACTGTTTAAATGGGAAAAAGTTGAAATTAATTAAAAAGAGAATGAGAAGGTAGGGACTTCTCACAGATCATGCCTCAGTCTGCCACAGCCCAGAGGTACCTCTACTTCTCAGACACGCTGAAACCAATAAATAAATAAATGCAACCAGCTCCCTTTCAGGAGGGCTACCTTGATGGCAGGTCATTCTAAGTTAAATTAAGAAGAAAGTGTGTTTTTGCTAAAAGATGGCCTTGGATGCAAGGCCTCTCTAAGTGTCATCGCTGGGAGTGACAGCAAAGGCCAGTCTCCAGCCCTCTGGTTTCTGTTAGAGAAGTATGAGTTCCTGTTTGTGACCATGGCCATACACACACGTACACAAGGGCCTGTTCCCAAGGCCAACTATGTAAGCAGAAATTCCTTTCTGGCTCCCAGGAACAGACCAGTGGTTCAGCCATGTCCATGAAACCTTGCTTGGTCACCACATCCTGTCTCAAAGTATGACTGACATAGGGTAGAAGTCATGCCTCCACCGGATGACTCCCCACCAGGACTCACCTAGATTATCTGCACCTCTAGGAATGATCACATCAGCGTATTTCTTTGTCTGTGGAGAAAGAAATTCACAACGCATTAAAGAAGAAACAAACTGGTCCATGCCCCTCTTGAGGGGCCATGAGAAAGGGTCAGCCTTCCTACCACTGACCCCAGAGGGTGACAGCTTGAGGCTGCCAACACAGCATTTTTTTAAGCTCCTTTATCTAAATTACAATAAATCAGCTCTTGATCTTTCATTATTAATGGTTTAATACTATTTAAGCTTAGGACCTGCACTGAGAATGTGGTCTTTGAAACCAAACTCGTAACTGCCTCCTTCCTACTAAGAAAAATATGAATCAGAAAAACCCAAATTGAAAAGGGAAGTGGCTCACCTTGGACTCCTATACACAGTCTGAAAGTTGACACCCACGGATCCTAACACAAGGGTAAATCCAAGAAAAATAATCCCCCTGATGACCATTTGCATGGTCATTTTGTTACCACACTTTAAAAAAAAAAGTAAAGCCACAATTAGATACATTCCCTTTTCTATTTTCTTATTTCACTGGGATTTTGTGGACCACTTTACAAGTAACTGTGTTCTGGGGTGGGACCCAGCTTACATCTAGCGTAAGACAGCTCCATCTAACAATGCCTTCAGCACATGGGCATCTCGTGTACTAAAACCATTCAAATGCAACTGTGTCAGGCCCAAACCCAATCTGAACTAGGCAGGCAATTTATCAGATCTGAGCTCCTGGCTTACACAGGAATGACCTGATCTTCCCTGAGCAGAGTGGCTGGACAGTGGGAACAAACAGAAATCACCCAGAAAAATGTGCAGACCTTTAAGCTCTGTTATAACTAAGTGAAACAACCAAAAAGTGGCAGTTAACTCTAGTTCGTGTCCGGTAAGTTTACCTTGCACTATTATTACGGTAAAAAGAGGAGTTGTTGTCCTCAGATAGATAGACGGATGGATCGAATTTCCTGGCTTCTCCACTCCCTCTGCCCTCTGCCTGGAAACCTAATCCTGTGACCCAGTCCTCTCCAGGGGAATGAGCAGGCCATCAGCGTTACTCAGGCTGACTCAGAAAGTCCACCTGTCCCCAGTCTGAAACAACAGAAGTCTGGTCTGGTTTGGCGCAAAACCTACTAACAGACTTGAAGGACAGACAGTTGGAGATTACACTTTTCCAGGAGAAAGAAAGAAGTTCATTACTCAGAGAAACAGAAATTCCCACACTCAGCCTCACTCTACACCTCTTCTCCATGCCCTCAGCTTCCAGTCTCCCAGAAGAGATCACCCAAGATCAGGCTAAGTCCCAATGTCTCCCCACTCTCACTCAGAGCTTCATTGTAAGTCGTTAGGCAATTAGACCATGGTGAGGTCAACCTGGTGAGGACACACGACACAGATGCAGGCATCTCCTGAGTTAATCTAACGCTTCTTCTCAAACGACATCATCTCCTACCTCTTCCTCTACCACTACCCCTGCCCCCCCACGCAACCACTACAACCACCGCACCTCTTGTCCCTGGTGGGCCTCCCTCAGCACTCACCTCTCTTGTCCCCTGAAACCGAGAGTGTTTCCTGTGCTGAGGGCCGACTCACTGAACACTGAAAATTCCCCATATCCCCAACCTCCCTTCTCTGAAAGCCACCTCCCAGAGAGTTCCCAGCTGCCACAGGAGGAATGATGAGCCTGTGCCATGGCAGAAGTAAGGAAGCTTATTCCAACATGGCAGGACACTTCCCATTGGGGAACGTATCCAGGGGCCAAAGACAAGCTCAAAGGGGCGGGGTGGGGGGAGGGCCTCCATGCAGTAGCAGAAGAAATTCAGAAGGAAATACCCTATCGCTGAGCCCTCCCTACACCAATACTACAACCATCACAGACCTTTTGAAGATCCCAATGGCCAAGTCTATGCTTAGGTATGGCGCACCCTCACACTGTGAGCCCACCAAACAAGGAGTGCAGAGTTTGCTGGAGTCAGACAGCGGGACCCTGAAGGACCATTCTGACAAAGATGGCGGCCAACAGCTCCCAGAGAGCACAAAGTCTCAAAGGCTGCCCTTCCTTGGGACTGGAGGACAGAGGATCATTCAGAGAGAAATGAAATTCAGGCCAGGGGCTCCATCGGCTTACATACCTGTATGTGTGAGATTCAGTTTTAAATGCTAAATTCAACAAAAAACAAACCAAGAACACAACTCACTGGCAAGCAGAATTCCTCAAAGGCAGGCTTGACGAACGTAATGTACTGAGATAAAATCTGCTCAAGGTCCCTCCCTCTTTCGCTGATGTCCCTTAATACTATAAGAAAAGGAAAAACAAGAATCAAGAAAATGGTGCATGAGCCAACCCATGTCCGCCCTTCGTGAGGCAGACCAGGCTCACTCGGGCTCTGCGGTTACTCTGGATGATTCACAAGCTGGATTCCTGAGAGACTTGACCAAGAGCAGGTCAGCAGCAGCTTCAAGAAAAACAAGTTACATTTTTATTGCTATCGTCGAATTGGGCGATGACATAAGGATCTTCTGAAGCAAAAGACTGTCCAGCCTCAGCCAACAGTCTTCCGGTTTCAAGCAGCATTTGACCCAAATAAAATTTCAGTGTGAACAACATAAAAAAGCAGGACGGTCCTGCAGGGCTCGTAACAGGGAGCAGACGGGGCCCAGAGAGGAGGTGCGGCTCCTGGACAGTGTCCCCTTGCAGCTACTTACCTGCGTGCGGCCCGCAGACCTGCTGCTGACGCACCACCTTATCACGCCTGACCCTCCCCCCCAACTCCAGCCCCTACAGGGGCAGAGGCCAGGCAGACAGTCCCACTGTGGCCAGCCACTCCTGCCGACCTCAAGCATGGGGCCTTGCAGATAGAAAACACCTCATGTGAGGGGACACCACCCTGGTTTGGAAACAGTGGGCTGCACTCCCCATCTCCGACCTTCTCCCCCTGGCGTGGTATCATTCAAGGGCTTTCAACCCAACACCTTTATTATTTTAAGTCTTTCGTCAAAAACAGAAAAAGGGTCTGACCATCAAAGGGACTAGGATCCTGGCTCTGCCACTCTGCACTAACCTCCCTGAGCCTCAGCCTCCCCCCAAACTCAGCAGTGAGAACTTGGGAGGAGATTCTCTCCATCAAAACAGCGCCTCCCTGTGGGTGTTGCTGTAAATCTTAGCCCCATGGCTGCCAGATCCTCCATCCTGACCCCGAGAGGGTACCCTGTCCATCAGCAACCATTCGTGAAGGCCCTTTGGCTCCTCAGCAGGGGATGAACCTCACTGCAAACGCACCAGGGCACACTTGCGAGTGAATTTCCCGACAGCCACGTCTCTAGATAATTCCGTCTCTAGATAATTCCATGTGTCCGCACACACACGCACGCACCCACGCACGCACGCACACAGGCAGGGGCAGGAAAGAGGGAGGCTGTGGTGGTTAAGATTCGGGCTGGTGTGGAATGTGTGAGATTAGATGGAGAGAGGACCACATTCCAGAGGGTCAGGTGACACGGCCAGACCTCCTGACTCTCCCAGCAGTGCCTGCATTTACAAGACATCTCCGCAGGAACCCTGGTCTTGGGCAGTTGGGCAATGGCAGGTTGCAGATGGGTCAGGGCTTGGCCCGTGGCCCCTCCCGGCCCCAGGACCAGCAGAGGCGCCTCCCCTGGCCAGGAAATGGTGTTCCCGGGCATTCTGACATGGGGCCAGCGGCTCTGCCAGGGAGTCCGGCTGCCACGTGGCTCGCAGCCCCCCTCCAGCCTCCGGAGCCCTGGCCCGCCGGCGACCAGGCTCCCCTGGACCAAAACACACAGCCAGGGTGGCCTCCAATTTCTCCACGTTCCCAGATAAACTACAAAGGGAAAAGGAAGCCAAGGCAAAGGGTATCGGAGCTGGGGGAAAAAACAAACACACGGCCACACTCGGGCAGCTTTTGCTTAAAAGCTGTGCAGAAGCCTGATGTGTGTTTCACAAGACACGCTCTGCACACGAGTGCGGCTGGCGTGCATGGCGTGGGCCCCTCTTTCCTTCCCCCGGCACGCACACACGGGCACGTGGGCTCCCCAGGGATTCTCCCACTGCCCCCGGCCCCAGCCAGCAGCTCCCTTGTCATCTGCGCCTACACCACTGCGTGCGGAAGGCGCAGGGCTGGGGGCAAGTACGGGGAGCAGGAGAGTCACCCCGGGGCTGCTTTAGGCCCTGGGCCCGCCACCTGGAGCAACGCAGGCAGAACCCACCGAGGTTGGAATCCTGATCCCACTCTTAACCTCTGTGACCTTAGAAAGGTTACTCGACCTCTGTGAATCTCATTTTCCTTAACTGTAAAATAGAGACATGATACACAGAGACTTTTTCATAAGATTATTACTCCAGAATACAGGGGGATGGGCTTAAAGTCTTCAGCGCTGTGGCTGGTGCATGGGACGGATTCGACAAACCTTGACTTTCTACCACCCATGAGGGCGGTAACCGAATCTGGGAAGCTTCAGGAGAAGGACAGCTCCCTGACAGAGCAGGGGGCCCCTGCGAGGGCAGCATCCGTGAATTCAGAGGAACTCAGGGGAGCTCAGGGGAGCAGGCTGGACCCAGCCGAGAGCCGGGGGCCCGCGGAGCAGCTGGAAAGGTGGGAGTGGGGGGAGCTGTGCGGGAGGGACCAGAGGGCACGAAGGCTCAGGAAGACACGGTGGAGGGAGAAACAGGGAAGGCAGGGAGGAGCCACCCTACAGTTTCTACCCTGGGAAGGGAAGCAGGAAATGGGGGAGAACGTTGCCCAGACACTGCGAACGTGCAAAACCAAACGGCATCACCCACCTCTGCTCCCTGAGAGCCTTCCACTGAGTTACCACCTCCAACAGCCCGAGACCCCACCTCGAGCCAAGGACAACACAAAGCCAGCCAGTTCGTGGCACCAAAGTGCCCGGCTCCTCGGGCGAAGTCAGGAAACAGGGTCAAGCCAAGGACTGAATCAGTACAAGGTCTTGGCACAAACCGGAAAATCCAGGGACTCAATACCGGCTCCCTGATCACCACTCTGACCTGGCACCTTTGCTTGGAAAGGAAAAGGTCCTTTCAGAAGAGGGGGAAAGGGCAGGAATCGACACGTCTGCCCACCTTCCCTGCTTGGCTCTCACGGCCGCCCTTCCAAAGCCACCAGGGTTCCTCTGGTCAGCCAAAGTCAAGAACGAAATTTAGAAGGACCCAGAGTAAATACGATTCCTCAATGGTTCAGCCAATTTAATTTAAAAATTAGTCGAGGAAATGTGCTACTCTAGTAATAGACTAACCATCTCAAGGTCTGCTGGAGCCCTGACGCTGTGGGGACTGGACAGAGAATTACAGCAGAAAAGAGAGTAGGTGTCAGCCTCTTTGGTCCCTGGTCTCAGTTCTTCCCTGTCCCCCAATTCAGGGGTGGGTTAGAGTAAATAACACACATGGCAGGAAGGTGAAAGCTGGAGAAGCCAATACCCCCGAGTATGAGGGGTTCCCGTGATGGAGGTGCTTCAAGGCTGCACGGCTCAAAGGCAAAGCCCCCATCCCACACGATGGTCAACTGTGACCGCGAGGGTCACGGGCCCGGTGACACGCAGAAGGGCAAAACCATGGCACTCCCTCCAGTCTCCAGGAATGTTCTGACGCCCAGCAGCTGCTCCTGACTAACTCACCCTCCCACCCCACAAAGCACATGCCAGGCATGTTTTCTGTCCTACAAGGACAGAGAATGAACTTGTCGAAGCAGCATGTGGAAAGGCCCCGCAAGTCCGCCAGCAAAGTGACTCACCAGCAGGCGACACAAGGCAGAGGTCTGAGAGGGAAAGCCACAGCCTCCCTGAGAAACCCCACAGAAAGCCACCACCACCTCCTGTCTTCCCCTCGTTTTGCACAAGAATCCCAGGACAAGAGCAAGGGAGAATTCTGTGTGCCGCCAGAGCCATGATGATCCGTTTGATTAGAGGCCAAGAGCGTCTGGTTTTCAAGGATTCTGAATTCCAGGTTTCTCAAATTTGGTTCTCGCATGCCCTCTTCCCTCAAGCATTTAACTGCACCGCCCCCCCCCCCCCCCACCGGGACTTCAGTACCAGGCGCTGACCTGATGATGGGATCAGACCAGCGTCCCCGTTCCCGAGGATGAGAGGACCACTCGGAGGTTCTGACCAGTCCTGATGGAAAACTCAGGGAAACAGAACATCTACCATCTCAGACAAAGCAGACCCGACCTAACACACGGACGGTTATCAGCTAACACACCGCCAGGCATTTAACCTGCCTACAGCTCCTCCCCACAACCCAGGGGTACTACTGATCGATACGTCATCAACCAACCCACATATCCCTAATGTGGGACTGAGAGGTTACAACATAAACTGCCCAAGGTCAGACATCGAGTAAATGGTGAAATCAGGATTTAAGTCCAATTCTTCTGACTCCAATTCCACCCACCCGCCCATGCCCGCCCCAGGTCATTATGCTGCCTCCCAGACAGACGGACGGAGACATGGAGGAGATCGACCATGGCAGGACCTGGGTTTGGGGACTAAGGTGACAGATACACCAGGCCCTGGGGCGGGTACAGAAGGCAATACCAGGCTGGGGCCTTGATGATCTATTAAAAAAACCACGCAACTAGGGTGCCTGGGTGGCTCAGTGGGTTGAGCCGCTGCCTTCGGCTCAGGTCATGATCTCGGGGTCCTGGGATCAAGTCCCACATAGGGCTCTCTGCTCAGCAGGGAGCCTGCTTCCCTCTCTCTCTCTCTCTCTGCCTGCCTCTCTATCTACTTGTGATCTGTCTCTGTCAAATAAATGTTTAGAAAAAAAAAAAACAAAAAAAAAACCACGCAACTATTTCCTGGCCCAAGTCATGACTCTATAAACAGGCCTGTCTCCTTCACCTTATCCATAAAGAAACCCAAGCCCGGGAGGTCACGCGAGTCCCAAGATCCCACCAAAGTCACCAAGCTAGCTGGACACTGTGGGACTAGAGTACGGGCCTCCCACTCTCCTTTCTTCCACTGAGTTCTACCCAACGCCCACGCCCCCTCGGAGTGGAAGTGGAGGAACAACTCACTTAACAGAGCGTAGGCATTATTCCTTGGGAGGACAAAATCCAAGGTCTCATTTCTCTCTATTCTGCTGGTTCCATTGATAGTTCTTGCAAAGAGGGCTTAAGTGGAGAAAGCACAAATTTGTTTCATGAACTGAGAAGAGAACATGTTATAGGCTTTGAGGTCAGAAGGCTTTGGGCTGGAACTTAGAAAATTCCAATCAGCCGGGGCGCCTGGGCAGCTCAGTCAGTGAAGCATCTGCCTTAGGCTCAGGTCTTGGGATCAAGCCCCGCCGCTGGGCTCCCTGCTCAGCGGGGAACCTGAGTCTCCCTCTGTCTGCCGCTCCCCTGCTTATACACATTCACTCTCTCTCTTTCCCTCACAAACAAATAAATAAAGTCTATTTTTTTTTTTTAAATTCCAATCTGCCCAAGATTTGCTCTGTCACTCCCAGGGTCTCATTCCTGTTCCATGTGACGAAGACTGCCTTGCTCGCTTTCCTCATACCCACAGCCCCTATACGGGGGGCTGCCATTTTCTGACTCTGCTGGTACCCTCTCACCCCTGCTGCCTCCTACAGCAGCCCTACCTACCGTCTTCACTCCCATGCCCTCCAGCAGACTCCCCTCCCAACAGAGAGCCGAGGCCCTTTCGTTGGCCCTACTCAAAACCCTTTGGTAGCTCTCCCTCATGGACCAGGGACCAAACGGGAAGCCACGGTCCCCATAATCTGCCTCACGCGATTTCCAGCGTCTCTCTAGACAGCCATCTAGGAACTCCAGCCACCTGCTTTCTGGAACAAGCCCTGTGTGTCTGTGTTTGCACCGTGTGATTTCTTGCATTGTCTACGTCATCTCCCTGCCACACCCCCTGTGACGTCTCCTGATCCCGCAGGTGGAAGCAATGGGCTCCACTCCATATCCTGCCAGGCTGAATCATGGGCTCTGCTCCCCACCAAAGGACAGCTGTCCCTCAGGACACCAGGCACGGAGACCTACACAGGCACACCCTCAGTAAGGCCTGCGGAGGAAATGACCGAGCAACTGTGCCGATGCTGGCGGGACAGAGGGACCAAACCTCCATAGAGCTTTCTGGAAAATAAAAACCAGAGAAGCAGGCTGGTGGGACCAGCTGCCCAGCGCTGTGGGCACTAGGGATTCCTGCCCCCAGACATCCTAGTTTTAGTTCCTATCTTGATGACGATGCCTGTGGGAAAACCACACAGAACTGGGCATTTAATCCAACTTTTCCCCCCACAAAACCACAACATAAACTTCTGACTTCATCGGCGTGACCTCACAAGCCTTTCATTATCCAACACAGTGACGAATCCCTTCTCAGATGCCACCAGGTGTTTGAGCAGCAGGACACCCTGGGGCTGAACTGGCTTAGCTGGACTGGACCACCAACAGGACCGCTGGAGGCCTTCAGAACCCACCTCTGCGGGAGAGCCGGGTGTCCGCATCTGTGTCCACGAAGAGCTTCATCTGGAACAGGTCTCGCACCTCCTGGGAGTAGAAGGCCAGGATCCCTTCAAAGAGCACCACATCCGCGGGGTACACGGTGACTGTCTCCTCCTTCCTACAAAGCACAGAGCAGATGATAGGCCGAACCAGGCAGGGTGAGCAAAGCGTGGAGGACAGCAGCATTTGCCTGGGGGTCTGGGGCCCCCTCCCTGCAGACCTATAGCAGGAACGAAAGGGGGACGCTACCGCCGCCTTGCAGAGCCCTCGGACCTCCACTGATGGCCAACCAAAAGGGCCATCGTGATGGGGGCAAACGTCTCCTCTGAGATCTCACCATAAAGCAAAAACAGAAGGCAGTCGTCCCTCTCCTTGGGATTTAAAAAAAAAATAATAAAAGAAAAAGAAAACCATGCTGCTGAACGCACAACAGAGAAAGACAGAAGCAGATGTGATTCCTTCTTTTTTCTGGAGGCGTCTCCAGGAATGCTCTCAGGCATTTATGGAAGCTGCGGCTGAACTTTCACAAACAGAAACTCAGTCTTCTCCCAAGGGCCCCAACCCCTCCCCCATCCGGAGGCAACTGACGGAGGCAGAAAAAGGAAGTTGCAGAGGAGAGGAAGCTCCTACAGGGAGGGAGAGCCTCCCGAGCTCCATCTGGTCCAGCTCCACAAGAAAGCAGCGGTGTGTCTGTGGTCCGGGGCTGAAGGTGCTCTCCTCCTCCTCCTCAGGGAGGCAGGGATGCATGATCTCTCCACGCGCCCTGCAGGGTCACCATCCGCTTCTGTCCTAACACCATCTATGGCCTCTTGCCCCAAAGTCACGGAAGGCAAGGTAAGTGCAAGGTTTACTACTCACGTGCACATTGAGGAATAAAACCAGATAAAACAATGTAAAATAAAACAATTTTTTAATTTTTAACAATTTTTAAACCCTTAAGACAATGGGTTTATCTGTGCAAACACAGGGAAGTCGGCAGCTGCCCAGGCGAGAGGATGCACAGAACTTCCCTCCCATAAACACTCTCTGATTCCTTATTCCCTCAGACCTGGGGGTTCCTGGGCAAATTCTAAGGCAGGCAACTGTTGGGAGCCACCACCCAAGGGCCAGAAGAAGAGGTAGAAAAGGCAACCAAAGAGGACCGGGTAAGATTAGGAGATTCTCCAGAGCGGTGATTAATTCTGGATGCACACAGGACCATCTGGGGAGCTTTAAAAAAGTATGTATGCCTGGCAGCATCTGGGAGGCTCAGTCTGCTAAGAGACAACTCTCAGTTTCAGCTCAGGTCATGATCTCAGGGTCCTGAGACTGAGCCTCTGTGCCGAGCGTGGAATCTGCCAAAGATTCTCTCTCCCTGTCCCTCAGCACCACTCCCCCACCACACATGTGCACCCACGCATGTGTGCTCTCTCTCTCTCAAATAAATAAAGTCTTAAAAAATATATGCCTGGGATGCCTGGGTGGCTCAGAGTGGGTTAAGCGTCTGCCCTCGGCCCAGGTCATGATCCCAGAGTCCTGGGACTGAACCCAGCATCGGGCTCCCTGCTCAGTGAGGAGCCTGCTTCTCCCTCTGCCTGTGCTCGCTCTCTGTCAAATACATAAATAAAATCTTTAGAAGGAAAAAATGTATGCCTGGGCCCCACCCCTCGGGGCTCTGATTCCGTTCATCTTGGGTAGAGCCCGAGCGCTGGTATTTTATAAAACCACTCCAGGTGTTGCTAACGTGCAGCCAGGGGTGAGGAGCACCGGTCTGGAGGAGTGTCAGCTACCAGAAAACAGGGAGCCCCCTGTGGTTTAGGATAACGAACCTAACTGGACAGAGCTCAGAAGGGAAACGGGAGCCGCTCTGGGCAAGTGCCCTGCACGAAGGAGGGTGGGAAGTCTCTGCTGGGAAATGGAAATGTTCCTGTTTGCGTGGGGAAGGGGGACTCCCAGGGCTCCGTCTGGAAAACACACAGCCGGAGAGCACTGTGACCGTGCTAGGTGTACGTGCGCCAACACCAGATCCAGCGCGATCAGGACGCCTCGCTGATAAGCATGAACAAGGAACAGGTGGTTTTCCAACTCAATAAACACGCCTCTTCCATCCCAGGAAAGCAAGGAAAACATCGCTGTCCGTGCTCTTGTTGCTGCCCCAAGAAGCTGGAATTGATCCCTTCCCACGTGTGCACGTACATCCAGAGAGGAGAACCCTCCCGACAGCCCACAGCTAAGAACAACATCTACTGAGCAACTGCCAGCCCAGAACAAGCGAGGAGCCTCGCCTGGTGCAATATTCCGGGAAGAAGTTCGGAGTCTGGCTGCGAAGTCCACACACGACACCGAGACGATCAGAGCATTTGAGAGAACCTAAATCCAAGCTTCTTGGGTGGCTTATGAGGAGAGGCAAGGCCAGAGAAGGATATTTACAGCAAACAAAACTTCTCGGTCTTAGCCCAACATCTGTTTGTACATCACCATGAAAGGCCCGCGGACACATCAGGAGCCGTAAGCTCGGGACAGCTGGGTCCCTGACGAGTGGCCCTTGAGAGCGGAGGGACTGCTGCGGCCAAAAGTGGTCCGGAGAAGTTTCACAAAGAGATGGGCTATGGGCCACTAAAGAGAGGGGCTATCCAGTGTATGGTGTGAAAGGAATCGGGGCTGGGGGGAGGGCATCACGTCCAGACGGGAATTCTACTGGGGTTTCGCTGCTGAATGCATGAACCGGATGGAGCTCACGCAGCTCCATCCACACTACCCTACCCCTCCGTCCGGTCAGATCCTGCCTGCCGGCCACGCGGCCTTCCATCGCCTGATGGGAGGCTCTCGGCTGGGCTACTACTCCAAGGACTTCATAAATAGCATCGTGATCCTCTCTTGCTGACACCAGAACCATCCGCTCCCACCCAACGGCCGTCTGTGACCCCCTACTGCCAACACATTCGCGATCTGGCCCTGGTGTCCCCGGCCTCTCCTCTCCGGGGCTGGCCTGCCTCCAGGCACTCTTCCCTCACACTCACCCCCAACCGGCCCCTCCTAACCAGCTGTGACTCCCCACCAAGCTCATCCTTGAACTGCTTCTCTACCCATTACCTAGAAAACCCTCTTCCCCGACGACTTCTTACGCTTTCCAATACACAGTTTAAAATCACCTCCTCTGTTCAACCTGCTCTAAGTACTCCAACCCTTCCTCCCTCCTTCACCCTCCTCCTTAGGCCCTTACTTTAGTTCTTGGGCTGCATTTTACTTCTGTAGCACTGCCCTGCCCTGGACCTGAGAGCCGGTGGGCTCCCTTGTCTCCCATACACAGGACATCACCACCACTTCCTGCTAAGGCTAAAAACTGCAATTCCCAGAATCCTTTTCCCTCTGGGGTTGCAGGATGCTTTGCCAACGGGAAATGTAGAAGATGAAACAAAACCCACATAATTTTTAAGGAACCTTAATAGCCACACAAGGCTACTTCGCAGACACTCTCTAAGTGGCCCCCCTTGGAGGCTGGGGCTCGGATGTGGCAGCTTCTTAGACTTGCCATGGACACTGGCTTCTTCTCCAGTGCCTCAGACCACAGCCTCCCAGATCTTAGCTCTCCCAGCACCTGCCTCAACACTCTCACTAGCTCCAATTCCTATACCAAACCCCTTGCACCTCGCTGAGTTTTCGGCACAGGAGCATCTGGTCCTTAGTAGGACAAGCCTAAGATACTGGGGAGGGATGAGGGCAAGGCGCTGAGCAGCCCGGCTTCTCGGGCACACTGTGTTCACTCTCCTCCTCCTCCAGCCCAACTCTGCCACACCCTCCAGTTCTGGGAAAGGCACAGAACATGGGAGGAATCCCGCAAAGGCTGGCTGAGATAGTACTAAAGGAGCACACAGGGAGACAGAGATGGGCTTTTAATTATAGAGACATTTGGTAGCAAAAGATGCATGAAATCTAATTTCCCATTAAAAAAAAAAAAAAAATTCCACTTGAGAGAATGAAAAGAAAGCAACCAAGAGGGAAGGATGAAAAGCAAGTGGGAGAAACTTTCAAAACAGCGCCGCGCTGAAAACACTTACTGAGTAATTACTAGCCAAGAAAAAGGAGCAACGACGCATGCTTGAAATGCCATTCAGAAGTTTAGAGTCTGCCTGGGAAGTCAGTCCCAAGGACACAGAGTGAGCAGAGTCCTGGGAGGCTCGAGAGAGCTTGGGAGCCTGGCCAGCAGGCATCGTGAAGTCCTCTAGAAGCCTCGGGCAACCACTCAGAGGGAAACAAGATGAGCCCCTCCTGTACACCTAATCAGGAGCATAAACACAGATCAGCAGAAAGGACATGACTGAGGAACTCTCCTGAGAGTTGTGCATCTGGTCTCTGGTGACCTTAGTGCCCTCACACCTCTCTTCGAGGTTCAGCCAGCAGAGAAGAAAGAACAGTTTTCTTTGTTCAGCCTCCCGTGTCCTCTGCCCAGCCCGTTCACATCTGATTCCAGGAATAACAGCTCGGAGCTGGGAATCAGGACAAGTGTATCGTTCCTCACCTGAGCCCCAATTCATGAACTTGTCCTTTCAGAGTCAAGAAAAGGTGATGAGCAGACTGTTCCAGGAAGCACCAGGTAAACTCCCCAATGCATGCACACCCATGGTGCACACTGCTGCCGCGCACACACAGGTGACCGTGGGCACAGGGCAGGGGAGGTCCCAGCCTGCGGCCTGGGAACTGGGACGGTTCTGGGAGCTTCGAGGAGCAACGCGTCGTCCAGACGAGCTCACTTACCGGGAATGGGAGACAAAGTCATACACAGGAATCTGCACCGTCTTCCCTTCGGTGATTTCTTTGAGTGTTTTGAAGATGAGTTCATTGTCAAAGGCATCTGAAGGAAATCAGACTGTTTAAATGTTGCTGAATTTTAAAATGACTTCCCCTATAATCATCCACATCTATTTCGTGGACGTATACCACACCCTAGAGGAGTACATACACTCCCACTGAAAAAAGCCAGACCTCTACCCAAAACAGACGGCAAATTCCCTGGATCTCAAAACAGAATGTATGAATGCGTTCTGAGGGACTCACTTTTTTCTACCTTTCTGTTCCCCGCCCCCCGGGCCCAGCCACCTCTCTCCTCCAAGTTCAGCTGCTGTCTTGGCAGTTGGCATATGTTAACCTGGAAAAGTATACACACAACTAGGGGAGTGTAACGGGCACCAGGTTTGGATTCCAATTGTTATAAGAACCAAAACCAGGGGGTGCCTGGGTGGCTCAGTGGGTTAAGCCTCTGCCTTTGGCTCAGGGCATGATCTCAGGGTCCGATCTCGGGGCATCGGGTTTCCTGCTCCGCAGGGAGTCTGCTTCTCCCTCTGCCTACTGCCTCCCCCTGCTTGCGCTCTCTTTGTCTCTGACAAATAAAATCTTAAAAAAAAAAAAAAAAAAACAGCTGAAGGGCAATGCACTGATCTGGGACTGTCAAGGCAAAAGTCACACAAGCAGACATCCCGGGCCCTCCACAGTCCATTCCGCCAGTCGGTGAGTGTAACAGCCTGCCATGGGCACGCGTGTGTGGGATGGGAGGCGGGGGTGGGGGGCACAACTTGCTTCATTTCAGAGAAGGCAGAAGAGCCAGCTATGCCTGTGCCAATCTCAAGTAACAGGCTCACACAGTACCCTCGTTCAGACGCAAGCCCTAGTCACTAGGCCATGCAACTGTGTGATGCATTTCAAAACTCCTTCTTCAGGCCTCACCATAACCCCATAAAGTCATCCATTCATCCCCATGTTATCCACAGAAATAGATTCCAAGGGGTCAAACAAGGTCCTCAGTGAACCAGCAAGTGCGTGCACAGACAGACAGACAGACACACGCACACACACCCCCTCAGCCGCTGACTCACCCGGGTGATCAAAATTGAACTGGCCCTTCAGGGCTTTGGCCTTCTGCTCTGACGTGAGGACGCGGTAGAAGCTATCCTGGCTCAGGATGACCACCTGCTTCTGGCGACAGTCCACCTCATTCTGTCCCAGGAGCTGCACGATCTTTGCGCAGACGGACGACTGCAGGAGAGAAGAGGAGGTCGAGGATTAAAGGGGCTCAGGATCACTCCCGCATGCGCACGCCCTCCGCTAGGGGCTTCTGGAAGAAGACTCCATAGGCTACCATCTTGTAGGATGGATCAGAAGGCGCTAAAGGAGAAAGCCGGTCTGCTGGGGGGGGGGGGGGGGTACAGAGTCTCTTTCCCCACTTCCTTAAAACAGCTTCCAGGATCTGCGGGGGCCGCGGCGGGGAGCAGGGCCGTAATGCCTACTCCTCTTCCTCGCGGTCCCTTCTAAAGCTGCTACTGCAAAGCAACAGGAATGTATGCATCCCTGCTTGTGCCCTGGTCCGGACACTCAAGGAACAGCAGAAAGTGGAAAGAATGCACCCTGGTGATGTGCTGATGGCCCAGGGGGCCTCTGAGCACAAAGGGACCAAGCCCTTGTGGAATCCAAAGCCAGGGCCAGAGGACTTGACCAGTTAGCAGTTAAGGTCAAGGTCACGGCTTGCATCCTGCTTGCGTGGCTTCCTTCTGCTGTAGTGCCTGGCCCTGGTCTTGTCCGCACTCACACTCACAGTAAACCAAATATATACCACCACTGACGAGCTGGGGTGACACGGGTCACAAAACACGACCAACACCTAAACCAACATGGGGTTTCCCTGCCGCAAAAAGGACAGCCTGTTCCGGATGAACTCAAACCTACACGCTTTGGGTCCAGGCAACACACACTTACCGGTGATGTTGTGAAAATGGGAAATGCGTATTTAGTCCTCCTCGCATTTCTGGCGGAGTTCTTAAAACCCCTGAATTTCCTAAGTAAGGAGAGCTGTGCACCGGTCTTTGTTATGTTAAGGAGGAGGCTTCTGGAAAGCACCTAAGGATTGGAGCTGGTTGCCAGGGGAACCAACCCTGGTGCTGAGAGGGTTAGAACTTCCAACCCTCCCACCCTGACCTCCAGGAAGGGGAGGAGCTGGAGGCTGAATCCCGGGCCAACACCAACGATATAACCAAAAACGGGATGTCATGAAGCCTCCACACAGACCCAAGACGATGAGGTTTGGTGAGCTTCCTGGCTGGCGAACACGTGGAGTGTGGGGAGAGCAGCCGGCTCTGAGAGCGCCGACAGTCCACTCTGAGAACCTGCGCTACATGGCATCTCTCCCACCTGGCTGGTCCTGCCTTACACTCTTTTACGATCAATTTTTTTTTTTTAAAGATTTATTTATTTGACAGATAGAGATCACAAGTAGGCAGAGAGGCAGGCAGAGAGAGAGGGAGGAGGAAGCAGGCTCTCCGCTAAGCAGAGAGCCCGATGCGGGGCTTGATCCCAGGACCCTGAGATCATGACCTGAGCCGAAGGCAGAGGCTTTAACCCATTGAGCCACCCAGGCGCCCCCTCAACCGGTAACCTTTTAAGTAAAATGTCCACGTTGTGTGTGCTGCTCTAGCAAATTAATCAAACCCACAGACGGGACAGCTGGAACCTTCAATCTATGTCCAGTCAGCCAGCAGCACAGGTGACAACAGGGGCTTTCGGGGGACACGGGATGTCAGGGCAGAAGGGGTGGGGGGCAGTCTTTCAGGACCGAGCCCTACCCGTGGGAATTAATGCGATCTCTAGGTGGTGTCAGAATTATTAGGGTGAATTCTCGGATACCCTGCTCGTGTGCGAGAATTACTCATTGATATGGGGAAGCCCCTCCGCCACCGCCCCCACGCACTAGAATTGGAACTGGGTACAGAAAATCTACCTCTTTTTCCTCTCCCATAGTACATACTCTTCATAAAAAGAAAAGCGTTAAAAAAGAAATGCTCTTAAAAGAATGATAGTGAAGGCCCGTATTTACCAAATAACTCATTTTTTTCATCGTATACAGATTAGTTTAAAAGTAAGAATGTCTACATTACAAGACCCCTACAAGCCTTCCCCAGCCTTACGGAGCCGGCTGACCTAATTACAAGGGATGATAAAAGTGGCGCAGTTAGAGGTTTCCTGGGCTCTGTCTCGGGAGCTTGCTTCACTATGGAACTTACTTTACCAACAGGTTTTATCAAGGAAAAACCAGGACACTTGGTAAAGTTACATTTCACATAAGCTCCGGATTTGATCTGTCCAAGCCTAAGGAAAACTGGACATTCCTGTTGCCCCAGTCAATCCCCATGAGACTATTTGCACAATAGTTCCTGTTGCACAAACTGAGACACACAACCAAGTAAGGATCTTTGGAGGAACAATATTTTGACTTAATTGTTAAATTGTCTGGAAACTCTGGAGGCACCTGGGTGGCTCAGTCAGTCAAGCGTCTGCCTCCAGCTCAGGTCAAAATCCCAGGGTCCTGGGATAGAGCCCCGCATCGGTCTCCCTGCTCAGCAGAGAACCTGCTTCTCCCTCTCCCTCTGCCTGCCACTCCCCCTGCTTGTGCTCTCTCTCTCGATCTGTGTCAAATAAATAAATAAAATCTTCAAGGAAAACAGAACACTACTTTACTTTTCTGACATTTTCATGTATTAACAGAAAAGCATTTAAAACAGGATTTTTGGAACAGCAGTTAGGCCAGGAAAAAAAGTCAAAGAAAGATAAAACTTGTACATGACTTATGCTAGATTCAAAAATGAAAATACCCAAAAGAATCAAAGCCTCTATACGATTATAAACTATACATTTTTAAACAGGTTCAAGCCCATTATTTCATTTTCCTAACTTCCATCTTGTTCCACATCCTAAGGCTATGCAGGGCAAAGTCTACATCAGTACCTTTTATGAGCAGAGAGAAATACATCTAGAAGTCCAAAGAAAGAACAAAAATGAAGAGGGCTTCATGGAGCCAAAGGTATTTAATCTACTTGATCACTGAAATCATGATATTTTTATTTCTAGTTAAAACCCATGAAGTTTTTTTTATATGAAGACCAATCTCTACCAAAAAAGTGCATATAAATAAAGTAGTTATATTACCTAATTTTGCAGGTAAACAATCATTTCCCTTAACCCAGGTACAACCCAGGACAAATGGATACAATGGCCAATAAAATCGGGTTACTGAGCACATCTCGAAAGCCAGTGTTCATCACAATTTCTTAACCAAGGGTAAACCTGGCTGTTTTGCTGGTCCACAGCTGTATGTCTTGGCTCCACGTTTTCAGGGCCTGTTTGGTGATACTACTTTCTTTCTTTTCCTTTTTTTTTTTTTTGTTTTGTTTTGTTTTAAAGGTTTTATTTATTTATTTGACAGAGATCACAAATAGGCAGAGGCAGGCAGAGATAAAGGAAGGGAAGCAGGCTCCCTGCTGAGCAGAGAGCCTGATGCAGGGCTCCATCCCAGGACGCTGGGATCATGACCTGAGCTGAAGGCAGAGGCTTAACCCACTGAGCCACCCAGGCGCCACGATCCTGCTTTCTACAACCACACAACCATCACCTATTACTGATTTAGTAAGTCAGGCGCAGGCCAAGTGCTCCATGACAACCACCCTCCTGAGTCCCAAGTGCCATCCTTCGCAGATGTGGAAACGGGGTAAAATGACTCGCCTACAATCCTGTTTCCTTTCATCCTCAGCCTAAGGGGTAGTCAGAACTCCCAAGGCAGAAGCCCTTTATCATGGAGATAAACACCACCACATGAACAAGCAAAGAAAACACCTGTCTCCAGGTCAGTCTAGGTTTTTCTAGTCTTTTCTTCCTCCTGGAACTTGTCAAAGTGGCCTCTAAAACAATGTAGCCAGCTGTTGAACTGGGGGCAAGAGGTACACAGGAGTCCATTATGCCATTCCTCTCCTTGAAGAGAGGTTTGAATTTTCACACAATCGGAGGAAGGAGCCCTACAGAGACTCTGCTGTCCCACGAGTGAATGGTCTTTGCCCTATTTCATGTCCTCTTCTTAGGGCTCCTTCACTTTAATTTCCCTTTCCCCGAATCCCACCCTCTTCAACAGGATGATATGGGACTCACAAGGTATCTCGTTTCCTCAAGAAAGGAAATAATGCGACAATGACCATGGCTGGAGAAGGCAGACAGTCTTGAGCTTACAGAAAACGCTAAGAGCGGGCAAGGGTGCGATCAGGAGTCGGGGGCTGATTTAAAATAATTATGTCACAGGAAGACAAACACTGTAGGACTCCACTTAAAGGTCTCTAGACTAGTCAGATTCACAGAAACAAATCAGAATAGAGGTTGCCAGGGGCTGGGGGAGGGGGGAAAGTGAGGAGTTGTTCAAGGGATATAGTTTCACTTTTACATAAGAAAGTTCTGGAGAACGGTCACCCAACGATGTGACTGTACTTGATACTACAGAAATGTACACCTAAACACAGCTAAGGTGGTGAATGTCACCAAAAGTGTTTATTACCACAATTAAAAGCAAGCATTATTATTGTAACAAAATCAAAACGGGCAGTTTCTTCCTAGTTGGTACTAGGCTCGGTATTTTAAAATGATCTCATGTCTTTACGAGAATCCTATGTGACAGAAATGATTATCATACCCATTCCACTGACATGAAGACTGAGGTGTTAAATGACTTGTTAATGGTTAAATGACTTGCGCAGGGCACAGGCAGCAGAGCCAGGACTCAACCCAAGGGATCCAAACCCCAGAGCTCACCTCCTTACTGGCTGCACCTCACAGACAAACCAGCTTTAGCCCACCGGAGCTGCAGCGGGGCTTAGTTTCATGCGGCATCTCCGTATTCGGTGCAACGCATCCAAATACATTCTGCTCCCGCCACTTGCAGAACATTTTTCTAGAGGGCAAGAGGGGTGGAAAATAAGCCATCTAGGACTGTGGGCTGCTGTCTGAATACAAAGGGAAGGCCAGGTCAACATGTGGTTATCTTTAGGAAGGGGACGGACACACACACACACACACGCGCGCGCGCACGGACCAACCAGTAAAGGGGATTTGCAGTTTCTTCACCTGCCTGGTCCAGGAAGACGCCAACTCCTTTAACTCCATGACAACAAGATGTTACTATTTTCTCTCTTTTTTACGGAATGAGGAGCCCGAAGCTTGGAGCCCATCAGTTAAATGCCTTGTTCAAGCTCCCACAGCTGAATCTCAAACGACACCTCTTCTAGCTTCAAATGCTCCAAAATGCCCCAGTTCTCTTCGGTATTCCAGAACTAGAGCCCTGATGTTCTCCATAAATAGACTCCACTTCCAGAGATCAGTGATGGGGAAAAGGAGACACGGAGGGAACTGGTTGGGAATAGAACAAGGGTTGGTCCCACTGCATCGCGAGAGTCAACAGAAGGGTACACGTCATACAATTTCAGAGAACTACAGGCTGACCAAGTGATCTGCGTATCGAAAAGAAGCTGAAGGCACACGCACACACACACGCGCACACACACACACACACACACACACACACACGTTCAAGATACCCGTAACCTAAATCTGGAGTCTGTTCGAAAGAACCTAGCTGTTAGAAGCCAGTAACGGGGAGCCCTAAAGCTCTGCAGTTCTGAGAACATGCCAGCATTTGACCCCACGATCGGCCAGTCCCCCAGATGTGCTGAACAACGAGCCAGCCTCGTCCCTCAGAGAGACACACTTCCTATTCGGGAAGCCCCAGAAGCAAGCAGGCAGCAGCACCCCCCCAGCTGGCCCTTCTAACAGGGAGGCTGAGTGGGCCACAGATTCCTGTCCTGCCACAGAAGTGTGATTTCTCTAAAGTGGTTCTCACGTAGGAGGCGGCTTGGACAGCCCGGAGCCCATCTAACTGTGCGGATGCTGGTGTGCGTCTGCTCCACACACACATCCTTCGGGTCCTCTGCCCAGTTCCAGTATTGCTGCCGTAAAACTTGTTAACAAACAGGGCATTGGGGCTCTGGGTGGCTTCTTTGTTGAAAACCCTCAACACTCAGCTGCTGAGAAGCCGGTCGGAGGCCAACAGAGAGCCCAGGAGGCCTCCAGGCTGGGTGTGTCCCTAGAGCAATGGATTAGTATTTGGTAAGCGCAGCCTTCTGGAAGAACACAGAGGAAGGGAACTGCTGCCCCACATTCAGGGGTCCCATCCAGGTGCCTGTCCCACTCTCAGTAAGCTGCTTCAGGATCTGGCGGAGGGCTGTGGAGATGGAGAAAAGCCTAGCAACCCCCCAATCCCCCCAATCTAGGGCTGGAAAGAGCCAGCCAGCCCAGGTCAAGTGCGGAGACTCATCATGTCCTCCCCGGCCTTGGGAATGGGTTGTGGACATCCCATAACACCTGCCCTGAACTCGCCACCACCACTAGCTAACAGCGCAAGAAGGCCAGATGCTCAGCCTCTTCAAGCAGGGGGACCCCCTCTAGCTCCGTCACTCTGGGAGTATTTGCAAGTTACCCCAATTACTCTGGACAGCGACTTTCACTGTCTCTAGCATTAAGTAAGGAATACACCGCTGATACGTCCAGCACCGGCCCCCAGACATTACATCACTCCTCTGGGGGCAGGGGTTGCCTTCCCCCATCCCACCCCACCCCACCCCCCGGCTCTGAAGCTCTGATTTACAGGCACAGGAAAACTAAAGCGCCAGTCCTTTGTCCTAGATGAGCTAATACAGAGCTCAAACGTGCTGACGGGATTCCCCATCAAACAGATGGCATGGCAGCAACGGGGAGGGCTCTGGTAATATCTGTAAGGCCATCAGTCTTAGGGGCCTGGATGCCCCAGAACCCATGCACTGCAAGTGGGTTCTCCCAGCCAAAATACAATTACCACCACCCTCCCCCCCCCCCACATACAAAAATACCTAAGTTGGAAACTCACTAAATTGTTATGTAATAAACGCGTCTTAGGTACCAAAAAGCAGCCACAGGACAATCCAATAACCTACAACCCCTGGAGCAGAGAGACCAGCTGTGACTCAGCATCTGCTCCCCACTCCTGGCAGGATCGGGCACCTGCAGGGCTCACTCAAATGTATGTCATGATTACCAAAAGAATGTCTGAATTCATCCAGCAGACCCCAGCAGACCTCCCTTTCTTCAGACCTGCTTATTTCATTTTTAACGATTTTACTTATTCATTTGAGAGAGAGTGAACAGAGAGAGAGGGAGAAGCGGACTTCCTACTGAGGGGGAAGCCGGACACAGGACTTGAACCCAGGACCCTGAGAACACGACCTGAGCCAACAGCAGACACTTAACTGACTGAGCCACCCAGGCGCCCCCAGACCTGGTATTTGTAAAAGCAAACCTTATTCTGCTCATTAGCACGAGCCTCCATTCCATGATAAAGAACTCAGGCAGGGACAGCTAGCTGTGCACCTCAATCTCAGTCCCCAGAGTTTTAGCTGGGCACCTGATCCTGCTTCCCAGCCTCCCTTGCTGCTCCCGGTGACTGTGCTAAGTTCTAACCAAACCGATAGGCAGGAGTGTGGAGTGGCAGCTTCCTGGAATCTCCTTAAACATCGGGATCCCTGCCGACTCTCCTTCCTATTAGCTGGAATGCAGACTGGATAGCTGGAGCACAAGCAGCCACTTTGCAGCCCTGGCATCATGAGACTAAAGGTAGTGAAGCAACTAAATCAAGGGAATCCCAGACTCCAAAGATCACAGAGCTGAGAGAGGAAGGACAATGAGATATAACTTGTCTTGTTTAAACACTGTCACGTGGTTTTTTTGTCCTCTCCAACCGAAACGACCCTAATACTGAGGTCAACCCTCACATACCTAGTATACCTCAGTGCAAACGTTCTCTCAAAAGCTGGAATGATTCCCGTGTCCTGGGCCATAAGGCTGCCTTACTCTTCATAGAAGTCAAGAATATCTCATCAGCCAAATCATGTCCAAATCACTTGCCCAACCAAGGTCCCGAGACCACTGGGCAACTCCCCCGCCACTGTCTGTTTATCTACCCTGAGCTGCCACAGCAGAATTCACCATCCTCCCCACCGCCATCAGTACTTGGCTTGAGTTACAGGCTAAGCTCCACAGAGGAAGCAGTATCTAGGGGGGAAACCCAGCACAGAAACACTGCCAGAGAAGAAACTCCCCAAAACAGAAGTTCTCAGTTTTAATTCCTGATACATATGCTGGGAATGCAAAGGCAGTTTAGCCTAGAAAAACCCAGGTATTTGCATGAAAAAAATCCTCACTGATCAACAGTCATCAACACAAACATGGTGCCAGGACTTTTCCACCAACTGCCCATCTCATTAAGCTCCGGTTCCTAGGAAAGACATTTCTAGAGCGCACTTCTGGGTTCATAAAATTATGTGTTTGGCCCTGCTCTTTTTTAGTCGGGAGCGCTTACTGAAAAACCCGGTCACGGAGCACTTAACTCATCAGCTTCAACTGCTTGAGAATCAACTGGGGAATAATGAGCAAAAGGAACACTTAAGAGCTACACAGAAGGGGCGCCTGGGGGGCTCAGTCTGTTAAGCGTCTTAGACTCGGGTCATGAACTCAGGGTCCTGGGATCAATCCCCGCATCAGGCTTTCTGCACAGCAGGGAGCCTGCTTCCCTTCCTCTCTCTGCCTGCCTCTCTGCCTACTTGTGATCTCTGTCTGTCAAATAAATAAGTAAAATCTTAAATAAATAAAAATAAAAAATTAAAATTAAAATTAAATTTATTTTCAAAAGCTACACAGAACGCACCAAATGCCAGCAACTATTTGTAAGACTCTGCGGATCCTCCCTTACTTAGTCCTCAACCAGCCCCTTAGGAGGTGGGTGTTCTCATCATCCCCACTGACACAGCAGGGAATGGGCACAGGGAGGCGCGAGACCTAACAGCCAGGACGCAGCTGAGCCGCTCTTCAAACCTGGGCGGGCCGGCCTCAGGACACACGCTCTGGGCACGACATGCGCTGCCTTGCCTTGCCACAGGAGAGGTGGAGACCCCCTCCCTTCCCTCGAGTCACAAGGACCCTGCACATGCAGGAGCGCCAGCACCGGGGACACAGGAACTGCCAGGAGCAGAACATTCTCCCCAGGGCTCTGCGATGTGTTCTCTGTGGGCTTCGCAACGCGCAGGCTTCCTTCCAGGGTAATTTTTCTGACAAACGATTTACTAGGAAGAGGGCAAGACAAACCACTTGTGATCCCCTACAATTCGCTCTTTGGGGGAGAAAACGGTATTTAAATGCTAGTTAAAGGAGGCAGGACGGATGCTCTGGGAAACCGGGGAGCCCCTGCAGGTGTGTCTGAGCAGAAACAAGCAGAGGCCTCGCCGGTTACAGCAGATGCACACACGTGGAGAAACCCTTCCAGAAAGTGCGGAGAAAGCACAGTTAACATTCCTACTCTCTGACCAGGCATCACACTCACAGTGGGATCGGGGAAGGACACAGGACGATGATGATGTGTAAACGTGTAAGCAGGGAAGAGAACACAGACCTGGTGTGCTTGCAAGGACCAGAACCATGTAACCAAAGGGGAAACAGGACGGGGGAAATCTGGAAGGCAAACCCGTCCAAAGTGAAAACTGATGTAGTTCTTCGACATTCTCTTAAAGAAAAAAAAGGGGGGGGGTGCCCACGCTCCTCCCACAAAGCCAAGCTCACATTTCATCCGCGGCCTGGTAAACAGCTGCAGCCAAACAAAGGCCAAACAGCGGGCAAGACAGGATTGTGCTTGTCCCCAAGCAGCCACGAGCCCTCACAACTGGATTAAAATGATTCAGGACAAACAGGGAGGGATCCCGGGCTCCGCACGCTGATTCTGAGCCTGAATATGGAATCTGTGAGTATGTCTTTGGACTCCCTACAGGATAAGCACCAAAGGCACCGCCCAGCCCATACACACACACTCTGGAAAGCATCTGGGATTACCGCGAGCTTCGAGCTTCGATGACTCTGCGGGCGCAAAGAGGAAGTCGGCGGGAGGGTCAATTCTTAGCCTCGTGGCAGCAAGTCAAGTTGGAATTTTTCCTCCCCAACCCCCCACCTTTTTTTTTTTTTCCACTTGAGGGCTAGGAGGCTGGTTGAGAGGGTAAGACCCAGCAAACCAAGCCCCTTGTCTTAGGAACAGACAAGTGTGTCTTTGGACAAGGCATACCATACCCAAAGCCACGCACCTGCTGCCAGCTGGCTTACGGGGCGACAATCATATGCCCAGCACGGAAATGACCGCCCAGGACTCTAAGTCCCTCTGAGGGAGAGACACAAAAAGAAAGTTGACTTTCTCCCCCAGTTTAAAAAAATAATTAAAAATAAAATAAATGGGATAAAGGAGAGCCCAGGGTGCCAGCTGGATCCTCTGCTGAATCTTTCCAAATTGAAGGCCACACACAGGGCAGCTGTTGCCTGAAGCCTTAACAGCACGGGGAGCTTTGCAGTTCCTCGTCCTTCCCAGGCAATCCTTACCCACGCTACTGAAACCCGGAGGCCAAACTATCTGGTTATCAAAAGATGTTTTGTTTTTTTTTTTTTAATTTCCTCTTTAGGTCTCCTCCAGCACCCAGGCCTAAACACAGAGCAGCAGGGAAAGGAAACGGAAAACACTGTGCCCAGCACCCACTTCCCTTCCTTTCTGAAAGTCCTGTAGTGTCTTTGAAAACTCAACTTAGTATTTATTCTTCCTGGCCTTGAAGAAAGGGGTTCAAGGGCTCTATGAGCAGACTTCATCCTTTTGCGGTGTCCCTTCTAGGTGTCGATGGAGTTATCATTTATCAACCACCTCCTAGGCCCCCCAAACTCCTCTAGAATCCAAAAATAGATGAAAGAACTCCCAGAGCAACACAGACCACGTGACTCTGGAAAGGACAGCAAGCTGACCACACTCAAAGTCATCATCAGTTCGCAGGGCTCATCCATGCTAGTGACTAAGAGGAATTAAAGTAAATATCCTTTCAAGAGAATGATTTTCTTTCCTTAAATTGTGGAACCAAAGCTACTATCAGTAAACACAGGCCGAACTCATTCTGCAACCACACAAGTATGTCCAACTGACCTGACGAAGGCACAAAGGCAATTCCACAGAGGACAGGGAGCCTTTTCAAGAAAGGGTGCTGGAGCTAGGGGACGTCCAGAGGTAAAACTATGAACCTGGACCTGAACTTCACACTTTATGTAAGAAGTAACTCAAAATGGACCACAGGTTGGAGCACCTGGGTGGCTCAGTCAATTAGGCCACCAACTCTTGATTCCGGCTCAGGTCGTGGCCTTGGGGTCCTGGGATCAAGCCTATGTCAGTCCCTGCATTCAGGGCAGAGTCCACTTAAGGATTCTCTCCGCCCCCTTCCCTCTCCCCACTCACACTCTCTCCCTAATAAATAAATAAATCTTTAAAAAAAAAAGAAAGAAAGAAAGAACGAGCCAGGGGTGCCTGGGTGGATGATTAAGCATTTACCTTCAGCTCAGGTCATGATCTCAGGGTCCTGGGATCAAGTTCCGCATCGGGCTCCTTGCTCAGAGGGGAGCCTGCTTCTCCCTCTGCCTGATGCTCGCCCTGCTTGTGCTCTCTCTGACAAATAATCTTTTTAAAAAAAATCAAATCAAAATGAAGCACAGGCAAAAATCTACCAAATTTGAGGCACCTCAGTGGCTCAGTTGGTTAAGTATCTGACTTCGGCTCAAGTCATGATCACAGGGTCCTGGGATCGAGCCCCCTTAATGGACTTCCCACTCAGTGGAGGGTCTGCTTATCCCCCCGCTCTTCCTCCCACTCATGTGCTCCCCTACCCTTAAATAAATAAATAAAATCTTTAAAGAAAATCTATCACATTTATTAAGGAAAAAACATAGGAGAAACTCTTCAGGATCTAGGGCTTAGCAACATTTTCTTAAGCTTGATACCAAAAGCATTACCTATAAAAGGGGAAGCTGATAAAATTAATTTCATCAAAAATAAAAAGTGCTCTGTGAAACATTCTCTCTTAGAATGAACACACAAGGGGCACCTGGGTGGCTCAGTGGGTTAAAGCCTCTGCCTTTGGCTCAGGTCATGATCCCAGGGTCCTGAGATAGCGCACCACATTGGGCTCTCTGCTCAGCGGGGAGCCTGCTTCCCTTCCTTTTTCTCTGCCTGCCTCTGCCTACCTGTGACCTCTGTCAAATAAATAAATAAAATCTTTAAAAAAAAAAAAGAATGAGGGGCGCCCGGGTGGCTCAGTGGGTTAAGCCGCTGCCTTCGGCTCAGGTCATGATCTCAGTGTCCTGGGATGGAGTCCCGCATCGGGCTCTCTGCTCAGCAGCGAGCCTGCTTCCCTCTCTCTCTCTGCCTGCCTCTCTGTCTACTTGTGATCTCTCTCTGTCAAATAAATAAATAAAATCTTAAAAAAAAAAAAAAAAGAATGAACACACAAGCTACAGATGAGAAAAAAACAGTTGTAAAACTCATGTCCAACAAAAAATTAGTATCTAGAATATATAATGAATTCTCAAAACTCAACAGTAAAAAAACAAATAATCAATCCCAATTAGAGTATGGGCAAAAGACATGAAGAGACATTTCACCCAAGAGGATACACAGCTGGCAAATAAGCTCATGAAGACAGACACAACGTCTTTAGCCATTAGGGAAATGTAAATTCAAATCAAGATGACGCCTCACTACACACCCATCAGAATAGCCAAAAGAAAAGAGAGTGACAACACCAAATGCTGGTGACAACAGGGAGAAAAGATCAGTCAAACACTGCTGGTAGACATGCACAGTTCGTCTACTCAAGAGAACAATCTGGCATTCATTCATTCATTCCATTCTCTACACCCAGTGTGAGGCTCGAACTCACAACCCAAGATCCAGCATCATATACTCTACAGACACAGGCAGGTGGCCCCAACAATTTGGCACTTTCTTAAAAAACTAAATACGCAACTACCATATGACCCTGAAAATTGTACTGCTGGGCATTTATCCCAAAGAAATGAACACATGCTCACCCTAGAACGTGTACGCAAATGCTCACAGAAGCCTTATGCTGAACAGCCAAAACTGGAGACCACTCAAATGTTCTTCAAGGGGTAAACAGTTAAACAAATTGTGATGCGTCCATACCACGGAACACTCCTTAGCAATGAAAAGGAACAGACCACCTCCTGTACAGACTCCCAGATAATTCTGCTAAGGGAAACGAAGGCAATCCCAGTAGGGTATATATACTGTAGGATTCCATTCATATCACATTTTAGAAATGACAGCTATGGAAATGGAGAGCAGGTTAGTGATTGGCAGGGACTAGGGACCAGGGGGAATGGGAGTGCAGAGAAGGTAGGGCAGGCAAACGCAGGGCAGCCTGAGGGAGGGACCCCTCAGTGATGAAAATGTTCTGTATCTTCACTGTATCAATATCAATCCCCTGGGACACCTAGGTGGCTCAGGTGGTTGAGCAACTGCCTTCGGCTCAGGTCATGATGCCGGAGTCCCGGATCAAGTCCTGCATCGGGCTCCCAGCTCCGCGGGGAGTCTGCTTCTCCCTCTGACCTTTTCCCCTCTCATGCTCTCTCTCACTGCCTCTCTCTCTCTCAAATAAATAAATAAATAAATAAAATCTTTTTTTTTTTTTTTTTTTTTTTAATGTATCAATCCCCTGGTTGTGTTTTTAAGCCACTGCCATCGTGGAAACTAAGGAAAAGGTCCACGGGATCCCTCTCTATTACTTCTGCAACTGTATATGAATTGACAATGATCTTAAGGGAAAAAAAAAAAAGATTAATGACTATCCATCTTCTCCAATACCAGAAATTCAGGCTCTCCCCTCTCAAAATTCTTTTTTCCTCACAAACCCCCAATAACTAATTGCTATGGAATGAATGTATTCTGCATGTGGGACAGACGTGACTGGGGGGCAGGGGCACAAAAGAACAGACTGTTACGGATTGAATGGTGGCCCCCAAGAGCACTGGACTATGTCCCAACCTTCAGAACCTCAGCATGTGACCTTATTTGGAATGAAGGTCTTTGCAGATGTAACTAAGGTTAAGGACCTTGAGGTCATGCCAGACTAGGACGGGTACTAAACCCACTGACAAGTGTCTTTAGAAGAAACAGAAAAGGAGAAAACACGGACACACAGGCAGTGCCATGTCAGGACGGGGGTGGGGGCCAGATCTAAACCAAGGAGCCCCACCAGCGCTAGGAGAGAAGCGTGGATCTGCCTTCAGAGCCTCCACAGGAAACCAACCCTGCCAAACGCCTAGATCTGGGGCTCCTGGCCTCCAGGACAGTAAGAAAGTAAGCATTTCCTTTTTCACACACATTTGTGGCAACTTCTTACTGCGGCCCCAGCAAGCGAATGCACCTGTCATGATTTAGTGGGCTCGATTTCTCTCTTTTTCATCACAGAGGATGTGAGCACTTTCTTCAGCTTCTGTCTTTATAAACTCCTGGACACATTTTTTCTTCTTCTTCCAGAGGATATCCCTAAGGATGCACCATTTCACTTTATAATCTTTTCCTGCGGAATTTTTCCTGGTGTTTCTGTTTGCTCCCAGAGTAGACTGTCGCTGGCTGGCATTATCAAGTGTCGGCTTCCTCAAACATCCTGGTTAATCATTATCAGGCACCCGCAACAGTTTCTGAAGTCTTCGGCCATACTTACAAGCACTTGTAAGTGCTCGGCACTGAACTTCACTTACGGTTTGCCTGGTGACCAAGAGGTTGCTTCTGGGTCTGGCTATGTGCTTCAGGGCCTTTAAAATGAGAATCAGGGATGCCTGGGTGGCTCAGTGGGTTACGCGTCTGCCTCCCCTCCAGGTCATGATCCCGAGATCCTGGGGTCGAGCCCCACATGGGGCTCCCTGCGCCTCTGCCTGCCCTTCCTCCAGCTTGTACTCTCTCTCTCTCTGACAAATAAATAAAACCTTAAAAAAATAAAACCTTTAAAAAATAAAAACTAAGGGGCGCCTGGGTGGCTCAGTGGGTTAAAGCCTCTGCCTTCCGCTCAGGTCATGATCCCAGGGTCCTGGGATCCAGCCCCGCATCCGGCTCTCTGCTCAGCAGGGAGCCTGCTTCCTCCTCTCTCTCTCTGCCTGCCTCTCTGCCTACTTGTGATCTCTATCTGTCAAATAAATAAAATCTTAAAAAATAAATAAATAAAAACTAAAACAAGCTTTCTACAAGTAGGACAAGTTTCTAGTACTAGATTTGCTAAGGCAAAGAATATGCATTTTTTTTTAATTTCCATGCATAAGGCCACAGAGCCCCCATCAGTGATCCACCATACCTACTTCCTCAAACTCTTTAAGAGTATCTAACTGCACGCAAGCTATCTAATTTACCACTGTTTTAAATGAGAATAAATACATTTTATATGCCCAAAAAGCCTTCTGTTTTTGTTTTTCTGAAACCACGCTGCTGATACCCTACCCACACTTCTCTTCCTCCTGATCCTCAAAAGCTCTTATACATAAAAGAAAATGGGCTGTCTCTCATTGCTATCACCCATGTATTTTCCAGTTTACCGTCTTTTTACTTTGAAGTGGTGTTTCCTGATGAAAAATTTTATTTATGTAAATGGATACTTTTTCTAAAGTTTCTTTATAATGTTATAGTTAGAAAAGACTCCCTTACACAGAAATTTATACCGAATTCCCGTACGGTATCTTCTCCTCCATGATCTTCACACCCTTGCTTTTGCCTTCAACTCCCAAGATCCCGCCTGGATTGAGGGAGGACCACGAGAGGGCACGCGGGCTCCCGGCCAGGGGCCCTCTGCGCCAGGAGCTTCCAGCCAGACGCGGACGGCGAGCAACGGAACGGAAATGAGATGTGGAGCTGTGGGCTGTAAGGAACTTCCTGTGCACATACAAACAGTTAGAGAAAAACCTGCAGCTGCGTCCCTCTGGAATTCCTCCGGAAAGAGACATGGGCTCCAGCCCTCAGGCCCACAGCTGCACACAGGCTAGGGGACCAGGCTGTGGCCCCAGGAGAGCAGGAATCCCACAGCAAGTGTGGAGTACGTCACAGACGAAGGCCATGCATCAAGTTACCTTTCTTTATGAGATGTATTTTTCCCACCCCATGCAGGATATGCTGGTAAGACTATGAAATCCTGTTTCTCCCCAACATGGCAAACACCTAAAATAAGCACACACACTCCCACCAAAACAAAACAAAACCAAAAAACACACAAACTAAAGATTCATGGGGAGTTTTGGTCCAAACAAGCCTTTTATTAATGATGCATCCACAACTGAAGACAGGAAAATAAGAAGCACATTGCACACCAAGTGTTTGTAATCTTACCTTGACGATCTCCCTCTCCAACTCCCCATCTCACTTGAAATGGCTCCCACACATTTCCAGGAAACAGTACTCAGTTCCCTTGGGGAAGCGTCCTGTAAGTGTGCCGCCTCTCCAGAACGCAGCGAGAGGCTTGCCATCTCTCCCTACATCATTCAAACAGAACCCTCCTGCCAGAGACTGGCTCAGTAACCCCTGTGAGTAGCAGCTAAGCATCTTCTCTCATATATTAAAATTATCTCTAAAATTGTATTAGGAAAACTGGATATCCACATTAAAAAAAAAAATGAGGCTGGAACCCCACATGTCACAATATACAAAAATTAACTCAAAATGGATCAAAAGCCTAAATGTAAGAGCTAAAACTGTAAAACTCCCAGAGGAAAACACAGGAGGAAAGCACAATGGCATTGGATTTGGCAATGATCTTTTTGGGTATGATGCCAAAAACACAGACAACGAAAAGAAAAAATAAATGAGATGGACCTCATCAAAAATTAAAAGCTTTTAGGGACCAAAGGATACTATCAACAGAGTAAAAAACCAAACTAAGGAATGGGAGAAAATATCTGCAAATCTAATATCCAACCGTACCCACAATATATAAAGAACTCCTACGAGTCAACAACAGCAGCAAACCAATTAAAAAACTGACAAAAGACTTGAACAGACACTTCACCCAAGAAATATAGACAGCAGCTGAAAGATCTTAACATCATTAATCACTAGGGAAATGCAAATCAAACCCATGGTAAGATACCTCTTCATACCAATTTAGGATGGCTACTATCAGGGGGGAAAAAAACCACAGAAAATAATAATAATAATAATAATAATAATTAGTGAGGATATGGAGAACTGGAACCCTGTGTATGACTGGTAGAAAACAATATGGCAACTCCTCAGAACATTAAACACAGAATTACCACAGAGCCAGCAATTCCACTTGTAGGTAGATACCCAAAAGAATCGAAAGCAGGAACAGATTATTTGCATACTTGTATTCACAGCAGCATTATTCCCAAGAGCGAAAAGATGGAAGCAAACCAAGTCTACTGACGGATGACTAAACAAAATGTGGTATATACATACAAAAGATACATACAAAAGGTATATACATAAAAAAGAAGGAAATTCTGACTCATGCAATACCATGGATGAACCTTGAGAGAATTCCCCAAAGAATTAAGTCAAATGAAACAAGTCAATCACAGAAGGACAAATACTATTCGATTCCACTTCCACGAGGCACTGAGAGTAGTCAAATCCATACAGACAGAAGGTAGAATGGTGGTTTCCAGGGGCTAGAGGGTGGGGAAAATGAGGTGTTATTGTTTAACAAGTACGGAGTTTAAAATGGAGAAGACGAGAAAGTTCTGGAGATGGATGGTAGCAATAGTTGTACAAGGGGTGCCTGGGTGGCTCAGTGGGTTAAAGCCTCTGCCTTCGGCTCAGGTCATGATCCCAGAGTCCTGGGATGGGGCCCCGCATCGGGCTCTCCGCTTGGCAGGGAGCCTGCTTCCCTCTCTCTCTGCCTGCCTCTCTGCCTACTTGTGATCTCTGTCTGTGAAATAAATAAATAAAATCTTTAAAAAAAAAAAAAAAAAGAATGTGAGCGCACGTAATGCCACAGAACTTTACACTTAAAAATGGCTCCAATGGTAAACTTATGCCATATGGTATGTTTACCACAATGAAACAATTATTTATATTCCTACTCTCTTCTCTACCACTAAATCAGGGCAAGGATCTCATCTCATTAATCTGTGTACATCTATCCAAGTGCCAACCGTTCAATACAAGTATTCTGAACCTAAGTCACATTTCTCACGCAGAGTTTCTAAAACCAATATGCCCTCCAGGGTCCGGGTCCGAGGACTGAAACACAGCACCTAAAACCATGACAGAGGGGGCACCTGGGTGGCTCAGTGGGTTAAAGCCTCTGCCTTCGGCTCAGGTCATGATCCCAGAGTCCTGGGATGGGGCCCCGCATCGGGCTCTCTGCTTGGCGGGGAGCCTGCTTCCCTCTCTCTCTGCCTGCCTCTCTGCCTACTTGTGATCTCTGTCTGTGAAATAAATAAATAAAATCTTTAAAAAAAAAAAAAAAAGAATGTGAGCGCACGTAATGCCACAGAACTTTACACTTAAAAATGGCTCCAATGGTAAACTTATGCCATATGGTATGTTTACCACAATGAAACAATTATTTATATTCCTACTCTCTTCTCTACCACTAAATCAGGACAAGGATCTCATCTCATTAATCTGTGTACATCTATCCAAGTGCCAACCGTTCAATACAAGTATTCTGAACCTAAGTCACATTTCTCACGCAGAGTTTCTAAAACCAATATGCCCTCCAGGGTCCGGGTCCGAGGACTGAAACACAGCACCTAAAACCATGACAGAGGGGGCACCTGGGTGGCTCAATGGGTTAAAGCCTCTGCCTTCGGCTCAGGTCATGATCTCAGGGTCCTGAGATCGAGCCCGGCATCGGGCTCTCTGCTCAGCAGGGAGCCTGCTTCGCCCCTCCCCCCGCCTCTCGGCCTACTTGTGATCTCTCTCTGCATCAAATAAATAAAATCTTTAAAAAAAATAACAGAGGCAGGAGGGAGAGGAGGAAAGACCTTGTGATACCACCTTTTCCCTCAGTTACAGAAATCAATTCCTTCATTAACAAACACCTAATTAAAAGAAATCAATAGCCTATATTACTAGTTACCAACGTCAAGCCACATTGTTAGGGGGTACTTACTTCCCCGTATAGGAAAAACACAAGCATATATTTAATCTCCCAGAGGTAACTTCCTCTTCCAGGAAGACTAATTGATTGACTGACTGAAATATTTATTTATTTTAGACTTTATTTATTTATTTGACAGAGACACAGTGAGAGAGGAACACAAGCAGGGGGAGTGGGAGAGGGAGAAGCAGGCTTCCAGCTTAGCCGGGAGCCCAAGGGAGGACTCGAACCCAGGACGGTGGGATCATGACCTAAGCGGAAGGCAGAAGCTTAACAACTGAGTCACACAGGTGCCCCACTCTTCCAGGAAGATTTAGAAGCCTGCCCCTTGCAAGTACCTTTGCTCCTAGCCCTCCTTTTTTTCCTCTCCCTGCTCCCCATACGAGCCAACCACTCCCTTTCCAGCCACACACGAAATATGTGTGAGAGAAACAGTGAAGGAGAACCAGAGCTTTCTGCTACGCAGGTGGAAGCATTAAGTTTGGTCTCATCTTTTTTTAAATTTTTATTTAGTTATTTGACAGACAGAGATCACAAGTAGGCAGGCGAGAGAGAGAGGAAGGGAAGCAGGGTCCCCACTTAGCAGAGAGCCTGATGCGGGGCTCGATCCCAGGACTCTGGGATCATGACCTGAGCTGAAGACAGAGGCTTTAACCCACTGAGCCACCCAGGTGTCCCTGGTCTCATCTTTACAGAACCAAGAATCCCCGCATGACTTCTGTCACCACTGATGGGAGCTGAGTCTGATTATGGATACTCTGTAATTAGTTATTACAACCAGGGATATCCTCGTTAACCACGCCCCTTCCTTCTCCGAGTGTGCTCATGGGGTCCCCGGGGACCATCACTAGTGTGCCCGTTTCAAATCACCCTTATGATGCTCTCACAGCACACCCTTTGAAGAGCTGCTCACCGAAATGGAACGCAGGCCAGTGCCTGCCCTTTTTATGTGGGAGAGGTTTAAAAAGACAATATAATACAAGCCTTTCTTTTCACACTAAAAAAGAAAAAAAAAAATGTAAGGAATATACAAATAAAAGAAAGCCAAGCCCCCTTCTCCAAATAAATAAATAAATAAATAAATAAATAAATAAATAAAAGGCAAGAACAGGGACCCCCTGGGTGGCTCAGCCAGTTAAACGTCTACCTTCGATTCAGGTCATGGTCCCAGGGTCCTAGGATCGAGTCCCATTATCAGGCTCCTCACTCAGCGGGGAGCCTGCTTTTCCCTCTGCCTGTGGTTCTCCCTGCTTGTGGCCTCTCTCTCTCTCTGGCAAAAAATGAAATCTAAAAAAAACAAAAAAAAGGCAAGAGCAGAACACGTGAGGAACCACAGTTCTCCGAGCGTTTTCTCCAGTGGCCCTCACGGCCTTGCCACCCTAGCAACCCCCCCCCCCCGCCCCCGTGTCTGGGACCCAGCCGTCCTGGGAAACCACTTGGAGCGCTGCCAACAGCAAGCACCGAGAATTCTGCCCACCAGGCAAGAGTATGAAAAACGTGCATCCTTCTTACCAATAATTCAACTTTTAGGACTCGATCTTAAGGGAATAACCAGACAAACCAAGTGTCCATGCCTACAAAAACACTGGATGACAACCTACACAGTCAAACAACGGGCAGGGGGTGGGGGGGTGGTTTGTTAAATACGTCCTGGTACACACGAAACACTACTGAGTCGTGTTTGCGTAGAATACTGTAATATGGCGGCAGCGGGGTGGCTCAGTCAGTTAAGCGTCTGACTTTGGCTTAGGTCATGACCTCAGGGTCCTGAGATCGAGCCCCACATCAAGCTCTGTGCTCTCGGGGAGTCTGCTTGGGATTCTCTCTCTCCCTATGCCCCTTCCCCCCAGGTTGGGGAACATGACTTCCCTCAAATAAATCAATTTAAAAAAAAAAAAAAAGAAGAAGAAGAAGAAGATTTGTTAATATGGGAAAACGCTCAGGAGACATGATAGAAGACTATTTTTTTCTCAGTCTCATCCAAAGCTTCACGGATGTATATATATTAAAGCTCAAAAAGAAATATAACAGTTTGGGGCGCCTGGGTGGCTCAGTGGGTTAAGCCTCTGCCTTCGGCTCAGGTCATGATCTCAGGGTCCTGGGATCAAGCCCTGCATCAGGCTCTCTGCTCGGCAGGGAATCTGCTTCCCCCTCTCTCTCTGCCTGCCTCTCTGACTACTGTGCTCTCTCTGTCAAATAAATAAAATCTTAAAAAAAAAAAAAAAAAAGAAATATAACAGTTTCAACAAAGATTAGGTCTGGGTGAAGGTTTAAGTTGCTTCTTTCTTTATACTCTTCTAATTATTTTTTATATACCAAGTGAGATGGCTGAGGCAGCAAGAAGTCCAACCCAAAACCCCACACACGGGATCCTGATACGCATGCAAATCACTAAATGTCATTTGTGTCTGAAATGTTATTTTAAAAAATCAGGCTGTTTACAACCCTTTAAAATGACTGCTAAGAGGAAAATGACTGCTAAGCCGAGCTCTCTGGGGAGGTTTACCATCTATTATCATTAGGATGCATGGTGCTTGGGCGGAGATGGGAAAATGTGTGTGGTTTCCCACTCTCATCTGGCACCCTCAGTTTGACCGCTACAGAAGCCAAAGAATGTACAAAAACAGGTGGTAGATCCAGAACCGTGATTATGTGGGGCTACTTACCTGGTAATTAGAAAAATCAAGAACTATTAAAAAATAAATGACATGACTCTTTATCATACATACAAAGCGACTGCCATGTTCAACAAACACAATGTAACTGACATATCATAAAGGCTATCTTTTTTTTTTTAAGATTTATTTATCTGAGAGGGACAGCAAGTAAAAGAGCACTGGCAGGGGAGAGGCAGAAGGACAAGCAGACCCCCCCGCGGAGCAGGGAGCCCAATGTGGGACTCCATCCCAGGACCCTGAGATCAAGACCTGGGCCAAAGTCAGATGCTTAACTGACTGAGTCACCCAGGCACCCCCTCCTTAATGTGCTTTCTGTAGACATTTTGAAGAATCTGATCTTTTTCTTTAAAGATTTATTTATTTATTTGACAGACAGATCACAAGCGGGCAGAGAGGCAGGCAGAGAGAGAGAGGGGAAGGGAAGCAGGCTCCCCGCTGAGCAGAGAGCCCGATGCGGGGCTCAGTCCCAGGACCCTGAGATCATGACCTGAGCCGAAGGCAGAGGCTTTAACCCACTGAACCACCCAGGCGCCCCTGGAGAATCTAATCTTTATCAACGACGGAACAAGTCTTCAATCCAGCAGTCAGGAAGACCAGATGATCACCATGCCTCCAACACTCCTCATTTCTAGAACATCCGGTCTGAGCTATTTAGGCTCGGCCCTATCAAGGTCAATTCCAAAACTAATTTAGCGGCACTTGGGTGGCTCAGTCAGTTAGGTGCTCAACTCTTGATCTCAGCTCAAGTCTCGATCCCAGGGTCATGAGTTCATGACTGTGTTGGGTTCCACGCTGGGTGTGATCCCTACTTAAAAACAAAACCCCCCAAAACCAATTTCAAGTACACTTTTTTAGCCTCTGGTTCCAGTGACAACTCCCCTATAGCCCACGGAAGGCCCTGGCTTGACAAGGTTTCCTTCTTTACACATAGCAAATAGCACAACTCACAAACACGCAGCCATCAGGAAGTTCCCCAGCTGTGCAAAGGCAGGAACACATCTTTCCATGCGCATGAGTAAGGGTGAGGTTCCCAGCGTAGCTTCTGATGTCAGCTTGACATGTACTGCTGACAAAATACTGACCATCTGTCTACAACACAGAGAAAACCATGTCGCCGCAGTCATCAAATGTGAGGAAAAAAGAGTATCGGTGCAAGTGAGTAAATGCTGGTGCTTGGGGACAGAGAAAAGCTATTTCTATTTCTGAAGCTTTTTTCTTCGATGTGGCTTGTTCGACACACAACCGGCCACCTCCCTCTAGACTGCTCTACTCCGTGCCTCTCTGCAGTGGCATTTTTCTGTGCATCTCCCACGGGGACACCCTTAAGTGCATCACACCCCTTAGGATCAACAGGCAAAGCAGACCTCTGGAACCGCTAGTGCCAGGCACAGGAAAAGGCAGTACCCTGGGAATGGGTATCTGTGCCTCTCTTCTCTGTGCATCTCTCTTCTTGGACCCCAGAGGCTTGCATGGAATTACACGTTTCCTAGGTTCCAGATCTGACTGGAGCAGCTAAGAACCAGACTGTTTAAAAAAAAAAAAAAAAATCCTCTAAATAGCCAAACACCTATCAAGTCCCTAATTTAAATAAAGCTTTTGGTTTTTTTCCTACCCAGGGAGATCCTCAATTAGAGGTTATTTATGCGTCATTTTTATATGCAAACAAGCTGCTCTTCCAGATCTAAGTGAAAGGGAAGGGAACAATGTTGAGTATCTCCGTAGAACACTATTTTATTCTCATTGAAGATTTAAGCATCGTGTCAAGGCCACTCAGCAATGACATTAAGACCTGAGCTGAAACTAGACCCCACCTGGCTGGTGCTCAAGTCAGCAGCAGCAGAGCCATGGCCAGCAGCCAGCAGCCAGCAGCCACCTGTACAATTAAGGCAGTAAATAAAAAGAGGCTGCTAAGGTGCCTGGATGGCTCAGTAGGTTAAGCATCTGCCTTTGGCTCAGGTCAGGATCTCAGAGTCTGGGGATCGAGCCCCTCATCGGGCTCCCTGCTCAGCAGGGAGTCTGCTTCTCCCTCTCCCTCTGCACCAATCCCCCATTCGTGCTCTGTCTCTGAAAGAAATAAAAAAAAAAGAGAGAGAGAGAAAGAGATAGACAGAAGCTGACCTAAGTCTCAGACTGTAGCTATCCCATTCACTGAAAGGTGCTTGGAATCCTTTTCAATCATTTCTCTTTACAGCTAAGTCTCCGAGGGTGTCAGGACTTGAAAGAGGCTTATCTGAAACCCGATGGCCTTGAGGTTCCAGGGTGATGGGGGTTTTCCTCCAGAAGATCTCAGAGTAGTGTGGCTGTGGCCGGAAGACAGACTGGGGACATTTTCAGTCGTGGCCGGGGGCTGCCTTAGCAAAGCGAAGAGTGTTCGGGAAGCCAGAGGAAGACCCACTCCAGAGCACAGTGCAAGGCTTAGCTTCCTGGACTTTGCTCTCTGAGACCGCTCGGAAGGAAGATGGAGAGTAAGAGATTGAACGTGACCAGAGAGACTGCTCGGAGCACAGAGTGGGGGATTCTCCTGTTCCATTCAAGTATTTCATGAGTTTAATGAGGATCTCTGCCAAGGCTGACGGGAGGACTTAGGACTTTCCTTCCTACGAGCAACGACCTTCAAGTGGGAGTCACTACAGAAAAAAAAAACGATGCAGACCTTCAGCCCAACCCCTTCTCTTCCCCACGGGCCACCGGAAAACTTATCAGTTTACCGAAAATGTGGCACAGTTTACTGAAATGATACAAGTGGTATCATGAAATCGGCATTATTTCCCTGGAGGAAGGAGAGCGTGACGAAGAGAAACTCGGGTGGAGTTCCACGGATCTGTATTCCATCAGATGTAGCCAGGTAACCCAGAGCCCAGTGGTTAACCTCCTTTGGCCCAAGTTTCTCCTAAGATGGCCAAGTAGGGGACAGCTAGCTTCCAGGCCGGTGTAAATGACATCTTCAGTGGTCAATAAACAACAGCTAATCCCACCACTGCCTGTTGCTGACAAACTGTTTTGGGGATGGGTCTCCTGCTTTCCATCCAGGTGACCCTGTTAACAGGGTACTACCGAGGTCAGAAACGCAGGGGAAGGTTCAGAGATGAGACCCAGAGAACAGATAACAGTTGCCTGAATGTTCGGACACACAGAACAAGGAGAGCCAGTAAGAGGTGGCGGGGGGGGGGGGGGGTGGGGGGGGGGGCCTGGGTGGCTCAGTGGTTAAGCGTCTGCCTTTAGCTCAGGTCACGAGCCCAGGGTCCTGGGATCGAGCCCTGCACTGGACTCCCTGCTCGACTGGAAACCTGCTTCTCCCTCTCCCACTCCCCTGCTGGTATTCCCGCTCTCGCTGTGTCCCTCTCTGTCAAATAAATAACATCTTTTTTAAAAAAAAAAAAAAGGCAGCAGCAGAGAGCAGCTGAGGTTGACCAATTCAGACAGCAGCTAAGGACGGAGGCTAAGATTCTCCAACAGAGGAGGACAGCGACAGTGACCAGCCTCTCCCTAGACATTGCATGAATTCAGGAGTAGCCACCGGTCTCAAACTCCACTCCCCAATCAGCAGCCGCCTCCTCCTCAGGAGGATGGCATCCACCTGAACACCTGTCCCAGGATGCTCCACATGCACGTGAAGAACACGGCCCTGGGGTGCCTGGGTGGCTCAGTCGGTTTAGCCTCGGACTCGACCTCAGGTCAGGTCTTGATCTCAGGGTGGTGCATTCAAGCCCCACAAACAAGGCCTCTTTGCACAGACCGCATATAGTCCTTCACTCCCGTGTCCGAACTCAGTGAACTATCTTACCTCGTTCATCCCTCAAAACGGATGGTTAGTAAACACGTCAGATGGTTAATAAACACGTCGTAGGAACGAAAAGCAACCTCGGCAGAAGTCACCCAGCAGAGGCCAATCCAGAGGACAGATTGTCGGTTTACTCAGCCCCTTTCCACCCTCGCTTTCATAACCGCCAATCCCTGAAGGCCTCAGACAGGTGAGTCCAGAATCCAGCACTGGCTCCCACGGTCATCTTCTGTTGCTCTGAACACAGCTGGAATGCCTAGGTCACCCTCGCCCCATCGGCCATTCATCTGTTCTTGCCTGGCTTGGACTCCATGAACACCTTCTCGAAGGTAAGGAAAGGAAGGAAGGGAACACTCCTCCAGTAAAGTCTCTGAAGCTCTCCCTACCGCCGGTGGCCCTCTCCTGGGCTGAGGGAGGAGCACCAGGCACGGAGCCAGCAAAGGAACCACCTGCACCCTTCCTTGCAGAACGGGTGATGGAGCAGGTACTGCTGACTCAGCAGCTCCCCCGACATGCCCAGACACTTCTGCTGCAAAGCCTGATGGAACCTTCTCAGACTTGGCCAGTCTCCCCAGGGACCAGTTCCCAGGCCTGCTCGCTTGTTCATGTGTCTGCAAAACTGAGCAAGGCTGCCAAGGGGGCAGACAGGGAACCGCAGTCACTCACTGCATGACACCCAGCGCAATGCCAACAGACCAATGACACATGCACGAGGTGCAGGAGACACACAGGAAGAACTGGACAGACCCACATGTCAAGGCTTGGTTCCACCCCTCCTTGGCCGAGCCACGTCGAGCAGATTACTTTACCTCTCTGAGCCTCCACTCCCTCTCCTGAACAGAAGACCGATGCCTCATACCTCAGGACAGAAGTAAATGGGCACCTTTTAAAAGATTTATTTATTTGACAGAGAGAGAACAAGCAGGCAGCGCAGCAGACAGAGGGAAAGGGAGAAGCAGGTTCCCCTGCTGAGCAGAGAGCCCAATGTGGGGCTTGATCCCAGGACCCTGAGATATAACCTGAGCTCAAGGCACACACTCAACCGACTGAGCCACCCCGGCGTCCCAAATGGGCACCTTTTAATCTGTATGTGCACCTGGCAAGAGTGGCTCAAGGCTCAGTACATGCTGGTGGTGTCATTTATGCCTGCCTCGCACGCAAACCTGGATATCGCCTCCCTCGAGATTTTTTTGTAATGGTCTGGAGGGACCCCTTTTCTCCAGTCCTCTGATCGCTAATTCTAGAGGCCATGATCCTCAGAACTCTCCGACCGCTCTCTCAGTCCCTCCAGCAGAAATACACACAGGGAAGCTGCTCCAGATGACAGGGTTGGCCGGTGGGAGCATCTTGCCCTTCAATAGTAACCCTTTATGGTTTTAAGACTTATTTCTTTTAGGGGCACCTGGATGGCTCAGTGGGTTAAAGCCTCTATCTTCGGCTCAGGTCATGATCCCAGGGTCCTGGGATTGAGCCCCGCATCGGGCTCTCTGCTCTGCAGGAAGCCTGCTTCCTTCTCTCTCTGACTGCCTCTCTGCCTACTTGTGGTCTCTGTCTGTCAAATAAATAAAATCTTAAAAAAAAAAAAAAAGACATTTCTTTTAGAGAGAGAGAGAGAGACAGCACAAGCCACGGGAGGGGCAGAGGCGGAGGAAGAAGCAGACTCCCGCTGAGCTTGGAGTCCGACGCGGGGCTCGAACCCACCACCCTGAGATCACCACCTGAGCCAAAATAAAAGTGAGACGCTTAACCGACTGAGCCACCCAGGCGCCCCCAGTACGAACCCTTTAATACATGACGCTGGCAGCCTAAGGCAGAAGCCGAGAGGTAAAAAGGGCAAGGAGAGCTCAGGGGTAGGGGGTGGGTACACGGAAGGACAGTCAGATGGCAGCCAGAGCAGGAGGTGAAGGACGTGTGAAGGACATGCTTCAAGCACCGCGGCTTGGCACACCGGCCTGTCCAGCGGGGCCGGCGCTGCCGTTCCTGCCTCTCAGCCCCGCTGCGGACCAGTGCTCATCCCTCCTCCTCCGGCTCGGACATCCCCTCAGTCGCCGGCCGTCCCGGCTGCTCACCCCTGCGACTCTGTGTCCCCCGGGGGCTCCCAGCATACACCGTGCTGCGTGTCACACGGGGTACTCAGCCGCGCGGCCACCGTCCCCATCTCTGGATGAGGGTACAGCAGGCACTCCGGGCTGGCCGAATGCACCAGGGCCGCAGCCTGCCCCCACCAAAGGCGTCTCATGGGCTTCCCGCGGCCGGAGACTCAGGACAGGGTCAAGTACCAAGGGCTCGCTCTGTGCGCCTATGGAAGACACGGTCACTGCCGTGCCGCAGTTCGCCACAGAAGAGAAGTGAGGCCATCGACCTCACAGGGCTGTGGCTGACCTCAGGCTCACTGAAGAAAGCGGGGTCGAGAAGCTGGTTAACTGCCCGCGCTCTTCAGGGCCCAGTGCCTTCTCAGCCCCGGCGACCCCCGAGGGCTGTAGGTAACTTATTTATCCTTAATTCTCCGGCTCTGATACTGGTCCCCACGGACACGTGCGACGGCTGAAGGAGTGACGTTTGTTTGACTTTCAGAGCGTTTTCCAATTAACGCATCTATTACAGGCTTCCAGCTCCCGCTGGGGGAGCCCAAAACTGGAGCCGGGAAGGCCAACGTGAAGTCACCACCAGGACGAGCGAACACAAGCCAGCGACTCGTGTCACAACCCCTCGTCTGCTCACTGAAGTCACTCCAAGTCTCTTTTCCTAAGAGACACCCCTCTGGCCAGCTGTGGGATCAATAAATACACACAAGAATGTCAACCGAGAAAGTAAGACGAAGGAACACGGGTGGAGTGGTTACAAAGAGGAAGGTTGTTTTTTTTTAACGCCTTTAAAGCTCATTACCAGTTACCTAAGGGGACAAAATACAAAGAAACAAATAAAACTCACTTAGTACCTCAAATGTGAGATATGAGGGATACAAGAGGCACTCAATGTTTGCTGAAAGAATCAATGAGTTAACTCTAAGCTGCCTACTACTTCAGAGGACCCCAATCAGCAGAAACAAGGTTTCAAAGATGCAGGACCGGCTGTACCACACACGTAACACATGGTAAGACGTTTCTGGAGACTTCTTTTATCACCTATGAGAGGCAGGGATGGTTAAACAATTTCTGTAACATGTAACAAATTGGCCAGAACATTTAATATGCACTACCTTCTGCACCGGGAGACACACACCACTTTGCCAAGGGAGAGGCTTTATGAGTCAAAAATATTTCTGCACCGAGGCGCCTGGGTGGCTCAGTGGTTTAAGCCACTGCCTTCGGCTCAGGTCATGATCTCAGGGTCCTGGGATCGAGTTCCGCATCGGGCTCTCTGCTCGGCAGGGAGCCTGCTTCCCTCTCACTCTCTCTGCCTGCTTCTCTGCCTGCTTGTGATCTCTGTCTGTCAAATAAATAAAAATAAACAAAATCTTTTAAAAAAAAATACTTCTGCACCTCTTTCCACATTTTATTCTCTCAACACCTCGCTGCCAGGGACACCCTCCGTTTACAGCGAGGACTGAAAATCCTGTAGGCTGGCTGGCACCGGGACGCGCACAGGGCTGGGCAGGACAGTCACGGAATGCTGACTGCTCCACTCCGCCACGCTCACCCGCAAGGAAACAGACGTCTAGGTCTTCCCTGCCCAGGGTAGCTCGGGGACACTGCAGACTCTCCCTGCTCACTCCTGTACCCATCAGCCGTCCCGAAGCCTCCACGCTCTACCTCACATGTGGCCCCTGCTTTCTGCACACCACAGGGTCACACGCGGTGACTCCCCGCGGGCCACCCAAAGGCTCAGTGGTTTGGGCCACTGCCTTCGGCTCGGGTCATGATCTCGGGGTCCTGGGATCGAGTCCCGCATCGGGCTCTCTGCTCGGCGGGGAGCCTGCTTCCCTCTCACTCTCTCTGCTTGCCTCTCTGCCTACTTGTGATCTCTCTCTGTCAAATAAATAAATAAAATCTTAAAAAGAAATAAAATAAAATAAAATATTAAAAAAAAAAGAAAGTACACATTCTGGGGCACCTGGGTGGCTCAGTCAGGGAAGCGTCCGCCTTTGGCTCAGGTCATGATCTCAAGCTCCCCACTGAAGGGGGTGTGCCTGCTTCTCCTTCTCCCTCTGCCACCCCCCCCCCATCCCCACTTGTGCTCTCTGGCTCTCTCCATTTCTGTCAAATAAAAAAATAAAATCTTAAAAAAAAAAAAAAAGGTACATATTCTATCGCCCTGTGTGTGCAGGACAGCAAGAGAAGCTCAGCCAACAGAGGCTACGTGAGTCCCTGTTAGACAGGACAGAAGAAGCCAGAGATGAGGGCACCTGGGTGGCTCAGTGGATTAAGCCGCTGCCTTCGGCTCAGGCCATGATCTCAGGGTCCTGGGATCGAGCCCCACATCGGGCTCTCTGCTCCGCAGGGAGCCTGCTTCCTCCTCTCTCTCTGCCTGCCTCTCTGCCTACTTGTGATCTCTCTCTCTCTGTCAAATAAATGAATAAAATCTTAAAAAAAAAAAAAAAAAAAAAGAAGCCGGAGATGAAAAATGCAAGAACTGGGAAGAGCCAATACATATGCGAAGACGGTTTCACTTCCTACCCGGGTGGCTTCTGTGCCTGTTAAAATGTGTGAACAGTGAGCTGTTCTGAAACAACATGGCAGGGATGTCCGTTCTGTTGCTAGATGTAAGCGCCTTATTTCGGGACAGCTTTGCTGCGAAATAAACGGAGATTTAGACCGGGACTGGAAATAGGCACTCAGTGAGGATGAATTCAGGAAGCCTGACGCGTTACAGGTAACATTCACATCCTCAGGTCGGCTACTTCTGGAAAGACGTCCTCAAGAGAGCTAGCTGGACAGACCCTGCCAATTCCAATCTGGGTCATTCCAGAGAGAAAGAGTGTCCTTTTCACGTATTTATTTTACAAGTGTCCATCCAACCAGGTAGAACAGACCAAAACAAAGAAAAACACAGAGGCTGCCAAACACTGCACTACTTACTGTTCAAGGATAAAAAAAAAGGCAATCCTCACTTCCCCTCTCCATGAGACACTTTTCAGATTTCTGTCCCTTCTCTCTTCAGTGTGCATGTGTTCAAGTCATTTAGCAAATTATTAGTAACACCTGTTTAAAAAAGAAAACCACAGCCCCAAAATGGGTTCACTTGGGCCAGGCCCGGACACCAAATCCAGGCTTAAGACCTAACAGTGGTGGGGCGCCTGGGTGGCTCAGTGGGTTAAAGCCTCTGCCTTCGGCTCAGGTCATGGTCCCAGGGTCCTGGGATCGAGCCCCGCATCATCCGGCTCTCTGCTCAGCGGGGAGCCTGCTTCCTCCTCTCTCTCTGCCTGCCTCTCTGCCTACCTGTGCTCTCTGTCTGTCAAATAAATAAATAAAATCTTTAAAAAAAAAACAACCTGGGTGCCTGGGTGGCTCAGTGGGTTAAGCCGCTGCCTTCGGCTCAGGTCATGATCTCAGGGTCCTGGGATCAAGTCCCACATCGGGCTCTCTGCTCTCTCTCTTGCCTGCCTCTCTATCTACTTGTGATCTCTCTCTCTGTCAAATAAATAAGGGGCGCCTGGGTGGCTCAGTGGGTTAAGCCGCTGCCTTCGGCTCAGGTCATGATCTCGGGGTCCTGGGATCAAGTCCCACATCGGGCTCTCTGCTCGACAGGGAGCCTGCTTCCCTCTCTCTCTGCCTGCCTCTCTATCTACTTGTGATCTCTCTCTGTCAAATAAATAAATAAAATCTTTTAAAAAATAAATAAATAAATAAATTAAATCTTTAAAAAAAAAAAAAAAACCTAACAGTGGTTTCCACCTTCCCCAGAAATGTGGTCTTAGCCCAACAGTCACTGATTTTCTGATGAGCACCAATGAGAGAATGTGTCTCAGGGGCCTCCAGCCCCCCAAGGAAGTTGTGGTGTGACCCACCTAATTAAGACTCCCAGTCCTTCCCTTAAGGGAAGGTGACCTTGCCTGGAACAATGTTTTCTTTTCTCTTGCTAATAACTTCCTTGCCCTCACTCCTCAGTTCCTATTAAAAGAAAAAACCTTCCATTTTGTTCAACTCCCACAAAGATCCCCCCACCCGCAAAACGGGATGCTGCCTGATTCATGCATCATGTAATAAAGCGGATGAGATCTTCAAATCCACTTGGCTGAATTCTTGTTCAGAATCTGCAGAAGAGAACTGAACTTTTCAAACCCAGTTAAAATGTCCATCAGGTGCTCTGAAAGCAGGGTGTAAAAGTGTTAGGGAGCTATGGGAAACACAGAAGCCCAAAGGAAAGTGTTTGAGAACTGGAGTAAAGAAAGGTATTACCTACGGACTAGAAAAGATGTGGGGTAGTGAAGGCTAGTGGGGAGCAGCTTCAGTGTGAAAGACAGAACAAAAATGGACATAAATACAGGAAAAGGCAGATTTTTTTAATCTAAAGAGATTCAAAAATCACATGGAAGAAGACAGGACCGGGGTGCCTGGCAGGCTCAGTGACTGAAGACAGCGAGCCCCACACTGGGAGCAGAGATTACTTAAAATTGTTCTTTTTAGAGAGTGAGTGCCCCTCCACGAGCAAGGGAAGGTGGGTCCGAGAGAGGGAGAGAGAATCTTACGCAGGCTTCATGCCCAAGCAGCCTAAAATTAAAATCTCTTAGAAAGCAAAAAAACCAAAGGGTGCCTGGGTGGCTCAGTTGAGCATCGGTCTTGTGATTTCGACTCAGGTCATAAGGTCAGGGTCCTGATAAGAAAAGACAGGACAAAACAAAATAAAATAAAATACTGAGTGAGCCAGGAACTCTAAGAGCAGAAGTTAGGGCCCCGGGCTAGAGATACGGTTCACAGAAAAGGCTGCCAGCACGGTGCTGGGCATGGTGCTGTACGGGTATGACGCTAAAAGGCTCACAGGTAACACCACCTGCACACTGGCACAAGGCTGCACTGGTCAGGTCAGTAATGGGGGCTTAACACTACCATCAGTTCTCTGCTTTATTGGAGTGATCAGGTCCTAGAGAGAAAGCACAGTTCCCCTTCCCACGCCTGCGTGGAATTACCCGAATGGAGTGAATGGCCATCCCAGGCCCCCATGCCCAAGTTCCCATCCCCTCCTGCAGGGCTGGTTCAGAGGCCAGGCCCAGGCTTTCTGCGGGAGACAGCACAGGGATTCTCAGGTCTCCACGGCGCTCCAAGGTGCCGGGATAAAACCATTGCAGAATCCCCGGCTTCACTGCTTCCTGCCTCTCCCTCCAGGCCAAAGGGAAGGCAGCCGTGGAAGGGGCCTTAAGGTTCACAGCTTCCTGAGAGCATGGAATTCAGACTGCACTGGCGGCTGGCCAGGCTGGAGGAAGCTCAGGACCCCAGACGCCCCAACTGCTAAGGAAGACACTTTACAAGAGGAAACCTTACATTCAAGTGAACTCAGTCCAAACCTCTCATCAACAGACATTCCAGGGGCGCCTGGGTGGCTCAGTGGGTTAAGCCTCTGCCTTCGGCTCGGATCATGGTCCCAGGGTCCTGGGATGGAGCCCCGCATCGGGCTCTCTGCTCAGCGGGAAGCCTGCTTCCCTTCCCCTCTCTCTCTCTGCCTGCCTCTCTGCCCGCTTGTGATCTGTCTGTCAAATAAATAAATAAAATCTTAAAAAAAAAAAAAAAAACAAGACATTCCAGAAGCCCCATGTGGCTCCGCAGAGCCTTGAGTGCCAGTGAAGAGCTCCCAGGAAGGTGACTCATGCGTCCCAGGCTGTGAAATACCCAAGGGAGACATAGTTAGGGTGCGGGGAGGAAAATGACGACAGCGTGTGCCACTGCTGGTCCCGCCACCTGGTAAGCACCCGGTGACTGTTCTACACGGAGAGATGGCAGGTTCTCTGCCCTTCCTACCATTTCCGGGTCCCCCCACACCGACTCTCTCCCCTGTGAGCCAGTCCACCTCTGAGTCGCGGTGCTGCTCATCACACTTAGTCTACGCAGAAGATGACGGGGGGTGCACAAGCTTACGACTCGCAGCAGCTGTTCAGCAAGACCCGGTCACAGGCTGGGTGGAAATGCGGAGTGGGGGCACCACACGAGAGCAGGAACGCACAGAAAAACAACCTCGAACAAGAAAAGTCTCTGCGACTCACTCCAAGGGACAGGTTTTCCTGTCGAAAACTAGCTTTTCCAGTTTTTACAGATCTTCCAGATTCCCTCACTACCATCACCCTATAAAACTGGCCATTAGCTCCCGACACAAATTTTTAAAGCCCGAGATGGGGAAAGGAACGGACGGTCTGATGCAGGAGTTCATCTAATTTTCCTGTCCACGTTGGCTCTCATAATTTTGTTTAAAACTATACCTAGTAAAAAATAAATTAATTAATTAAATTAAACTATAGCTGGTATGCAAGCACTGGGTTTCTCCTCTCACTGCTGCACCACCTCCCGACCACCATACCCTGCCCTCTTCCCTGGGAATCTCCGAGGCCAGAAAGTCCCAGAACCCAGTTGCCTCGAGGACCGCCACCGACATTAGTGCCATTACTGTGGCTGCAGAGGGAAACTCCGCTTTGTTCTGGGTTTCCCCCACTCCTTCCCAGATACGGAACACAAGGCTTTGCCTCCCGTTGTGACTCTCTCAGAGCAGGACACCTGACCTCCTCCATCGGGTTCACTGGTAAACACAAGGGAACCACAAAACCACAAACTCCACCTTTTTCCTTATTCCCCGCCCCTCCCCCCACCCCGGTAACCTGTACCAAGTAAATCAATACTGACTTCCACCAACGGGAATCTGCCTAGTCCTCCCGCGGAGGGCACTTTTAAGAAAACTGCTCCTCCCCATTATCGTTCTTACTTTCCATAACCACGTTCACCTGCCTTTTCCCACACTGGGCTTATTTTGTTCCACCTCCACGGAGACAGCAGTCCCCTCTCTGTGCCTTGCTGTCACCCACCGTGGAGCTTTCTAGCCACAGATGACAGCAGCCTAAGGGCAAGAACATGAAGGGCAGCCAGTCCCAAAAGCTGACACAGACCTAAGGATCGTGCACTGCTACCCCAAATTCCAGGTCTGTCTTAACTGTCGCATTTCTTCCAGGAGCTTGTGTCACAGAATAAACCTGAACAGACCGCAACCACATGGCCGGCTTTAACTTCACTCGTAACTAAAGGCAAATCAACGATTCCCCATTCTGGTTTTCTTCAACTCAGAGCTGCAGTTCGAATGTTCCGTAACATCCAACACTCCCGGCACATGTGATCCCGTGACTCGGTTGTGAACAGTGTTTATGTGATCGTAACGTAGAACACTGCATGTCACTCGAACCCGCTGTGACAGAGTCATAGCAGACTAAGAGGAAGACGTGCAGGGAAGGGAACAATGTCCCTTAAACCTAATCACCTCCCACAGGAAGTCAATAATGAATGCCTGGTATTGAGAGAGGGAAATCAGGGGCGCCCAGGTGGCTCAGTCGGTTAAGCATCTGCCTTCGGCTCAGGTCATGATCCCAGGGTCCTGGGATGGAGCCCTGTGTCCCGCTCCCTGCTCAGCGGGGAGCCTGCTTCTCTCTCTTCCACAACCCCTGCTTGCATTCCCTCTCACTGTATCTCTGTCAAATAAATAAATAAATAAGAGGAGGGGGATCAGATTAATGCCACGTGAATGTGATAAATAAGAGGAGGAAAGAACAAGAGTGGAAAGTGGCAGTGTCTGGAAAACGGGATGGGATGGAGGAGGGCCCACTGGTTTCTGGCCTCACGGCGGGGGGAGGGGGGGGTCCCTGACTGTCATGATCTTCATAACAACTAACACTGATTGGCTATTTCCCACTGACCAAACAGCATATCAATTGCTTTCTCTGTATTACTTCCTATAATCCTTCCAACCCTTTGTGAGGCAGGCTACTATTCTGTACCCATCTTACAGATGAGGAAAATGGGGCACACAGCCAAGTTACTTGTACTAGAAGTGGCAGAGCTGAGACAATATTATCACTGTTTTTTTTTTTAAGATTTTGTTTATGTGACACAGAGTACAAGCAGGCAGAGCGGCAGGCAGAAGGAGAGGGAGAAGCAGGCTCTCCACCGAGCAGGGAGCCCGATGCAGGCAGGGCTTGACCCCAGGACTCTGGGATCATGACCTTAGCCAAAGGCAGACACTTAACCAACAGAGCCACCCAATACTATCTTTTTACACCATATACTTTTTAATTTTTTTTTATTTTTAAAGATTTTATTTATTTAATTTATTTAAAGATTTTATTTATTTGAGAGAGAACAGGTAGAGACAAGAACAGAGGGAGAAGCAGACTCCCTGCTGAGAGGGGAGCCCATGTGCGACTCCATCCCAGGACCCTGAGATCATGACCTGAGCCAAAGTCAGACACTTAACCGATGAAGCCACCCAGGCGCCCACCAAAGATTTTATATATTTATCTGAGGGTGGGGGAGCACAAGCAGGGGGAGGAGTATTGGGAGAGGCAGAAGCAGACACTTTAAGGAGCAGGAAGCTTGACATGGGGGTCGATCCCAGGACCCTGCAATCGAGCGGAAGGCAGACACTTAACTGACTGAGCCACCCAGGCGTCCCACTATATACTTTTTAAAATGTCTACCAAAGTATAAAAATAGTGTAAAAGTTAAATCTTTTTTTTTAAGAGAGAGGGAGGGGCAGACATGAGGCTCGATCTCACAATCTTGACATCATGACCTGAGTCAAATTCAAGAGTCAGACACCTAACCAACTGAGCCACCCAGGTGCCCCAGGTTAAAAATTTTTAATCATGTACTTGCACACAAGCAGCAGCAAGTGGAAATAAGAGGGGCCAGTTAGACATGAGGGTAGGAGTTATTTCCAGTCCCCATGACAGAAAACTCAGATTCGGACAGAGGCCACACCAAAACGTGATTATTTAATTTGAATAGGTGCCCTGCCCCCAGAACAGGCTGAGCCCATATATCCACCCAATTAGTGAGAACTCCTGTGTCCTAATGAAGAAAAGCCCAAACTGCCCTCTCCAGAATTTTAATCACACCACCTCATTTTATGAGACTGGGGGGGAAAAAAAGATTTCTAATCTTTAAATCGAGCCAGTTTTCAGGATTCTTGCAGCCTGGGACGGAGACTGTGTTAAAGCTCATATCAAAGACGGCTCTTTGCTGTCCTCACGGTTCTGGGCTTGACAAAAATCTGCACGCACGCCTCCAGAGCCTGACACCCTTCTGAAGCCCATCCACGCCCAGGCTGATGTAAGAACCCCTGCCCCATAGGACAACCCCGTGCTCCCGTTGGAGGGGAAAAAAAGGAAAGATAAGACTTAACCACCTTCCAAATATTACCATAAAATATTACAGAAAAAAATTTTAAGTGGTCTTTTCCTCATCCGCCCAATTCTAGGAACGTAGGAAAAAGATCACAGTCAGTACCAGGGTGCTCAGAATTCCAAGTAAGCCACGTGCTTAGAATTCAGTGACACAAACTTTCTTTACAGGGATGACATCTTACCTACCAGTAAAAATCAACAGCAAGACCTGGCAGCAGCCCCTCTGAAGCTCAGCCCTCTTCCCAGGACACCGCTGATGAGGCTAAAACGTTTCCCACATCTCAAGGAGACGGACATTTCGGTAACATAAATTGACCTCGGATCCTGTTAATTTTGCGGAGTTAAGATAATGTCACACCTCTAGGGAAGGGCCCCCCAGGGGGTCATGGAGGGAAAAAACTGTTTCCCAAGAGGAGCAAGACTCTATCTGTGAGCTGGCGTATGTTTGTGACTGAAAAGAAAGAGCTTTGGGCTGGGGAAGACAACCAGACTGTCCGAGGATCTGAGACGCAAGGTTACACGCGGACTCAGTAGAGGGGAGTGGACTCCAGCGAGCGAGGCCGCTCTGTTTTAAAGCTCAGTCCCACCACTTAGCGCTGCCTGCGCCAGACAGCTGCTTCGCTTCCCTGGGCGGCAATCGCCTCATCTGGGAATTGGAGACAATCCTAGTAATTTAGCCGTTGGGGCTTTTGAGGAATTAAAGGAGCCAGAACGCAGGAGAACTGCACCAAGGACAGGGTGGGTGCTCGGGGAGTGAGCTGTTAGCAGCAGGCAGATTTTTAAAGGAAACGGGTAATGAACACACATATAAATACTCTCGGGTGGCATTAAATAAGGAAATAAAATAAGGCAGTGGGATGCCGAGGGGATCCACTAGAATTATGTCAACATTTTGCAAGAGCAGGTATCACTTTTGATTGAGAAAGAAAATGGGCAAAACACGATGAAAGTTATTTCCACTAAATTAAAAATCTGCGCCACGCCTCAAAACACCTCCATTCAAACCTGAAACTCAAACATCTGCCTAAAAGCCTGACAGCTCTGGTTTTGCTACACATGCAGGGTTCACTTAAAGCTGAGTATTCCACACTGAAATACAAGAACTCTTCACATACACTAAGAGATTTTAACCTCACCAGGTCTTTCTGCACTAGTCCTGTGTTCCAAAGCAACACAAACTAGTCCGTCTGCCATCCCTCCGCCCACGCCTACCCCCCCCCCACCCTCCACACACCTACACCCTCGTGGGTGGGGCCCAACTCAGGAGACAGTCAAGGCAGAGGGCAGACCGTTCCCAACATAAACAGGCGTGCCTCCCGCCAGAGCCCTTCTCACCCACGCGAGCCTCATGTTCAACTCCAGGGAGAACCACCACCGTGACGATCAGAAAAGCATTATCCACCAAGAACCGCAGATGTGAGATTAACTTTTCAGATCTCAAATTCAGATGAAAAGCCTGAGACAAACAAAATAAAAGCAAAAAAACAAAAAACAAAACAACAACAACAAAAAAAAAACCACCAAAAAAAAAAGCCAGATGAACTCCGTATGTGACCCCCATCCTGCAGCTCATGGCAAAAAAAGAAAACAAACACCTCTTCACCCTCCCTCAAGTACTTCTGAGTATCTATGATATTCTAAGCACGGTGGGTAGAGATGAAAGACACTACTCTTGGGGCACCTGGGAGGCTCAGTCGGTTCTGTGACTGCCTCCAGCTCCAGCCATGAGCCCAGGGTCCTGGGATCGGGCCCCATATCTGGCTCCCTGCTCAACACCGGGAGGCACCTTCTCCCCCTCCCATGCTCATGCTGTCTCTCTCTTGCTCACTCTCTCTCAAATAAATAAAATCTTTTTTTTAATGTTTTATTTATTTATTTGACAGAGAAAGATCGCAAGTAGGCAGAGAGGAGAGGGAGGAAGCAGGATCCCCCCTGAGTCGAGAGCCCCATGTGGGGCTCGATCCCAGGACCCTGAGATCATGACCTGAGCTGAAGGCAGAGGCATAACCCACTGAGCCACTCAGGCGCCCCAAATAAAATCTTTTTTTAAAAATTTTAAAAATAAAAAAAAAAAGGCAGCTGCTCTTAAAACTCTCAGTCTCCTGGAAAGACAAACAGTGGCCGGCAACACTTGGGGCTGCAGGGGGGAAAACACAGGACAGGCCCGTGGGTTCAGAGAGCAGGGGACTGACAGACACTTCCTCGGGCTTTGAAGTGACCAGACAAAAGGGGAGGGGACAGCATGTCAATGAAGCAGAAGCAGCAACATGTCCAGAGGTATGGAGGTGAGCGCTGACATCTGGGAACAGGAAGGAGCTGACAATGAGTTTTGGGAAAGGACAGGATGGCACAGGGAGGGCGGCAGGAAGGAAGGCTGGAGAGACTAAGCTAGAAGGCGGGCGTGGGCGTGGGGGTTGGGGGGGCCAGGCAGTGCTGACGACAAGACTGAAGGTGAAGGAGAACCACCCAGAGAAGCTTAGGGGAGTGACAGGCTTGATCGCAGCTGCATTGTCGCAAAAGACTGCTCTGCTCCAACAGCAACGTGGACAATGTTTTTGAAAAAGGTCCAGACCGGCAGCTGGGAAACTGGCCACTGGAGAGTTACCGGGACAAGAAATGATGGATGTAGGGAAGAGAGATGAATTTCAGGAGAAAGTGAGAAAGTGGAACTGACTGGACCCAGGCGGGGGGCGGGGGGAGGCAGGGTGGATCAGAGAAGATACAGAAGCGCTGGCAGGAACCCGGGTTTCCAAGCCGAGCCTTTGTCTGAGACACAACCTAGACAGTGCAGGTCTGTGCATGCTACCAGGTGAGGTGACACAGGACGGCTGGATGGATGAGACAGGAGCCCAGGAAAGAACTCGGGCCAGGAAATAATGTGGGAGTCATCGAGAGAGGGAGGACCCAGAGATGGAGCTGGAGAAAACCACTGACCTGAGCAGGACATCCTGAGGCAGGACTCAATCACAGGTAGACAAGAACCCAAAGAGAAAAAATAGGGAGCGAGGCAGAAAGCCAGCCAAGAGTGGGGAAGTAAATAAAGTTTCCTGGAGGAAATGGTCATTGTCAAATGTTACAGAAAAGTGAACTCCTCATCAAGGGCTTTAACAGGACTTGGGGACTGGGGACTTACTGGTGACTTTGGCAAGAAAAGCTTTACAGCAGCTGTTAACACGTTCCCTCCTCCTGGCCCCTGACAGTGCTTACTGACTACACGCTTACAGGGCCCTTGTCACGCCTTTGATAACCAGAACGATGTCCTTTCTGTGCACAAGGCTAAAGATACACAGAAGGAGTGGCCTGTCGTGCAGGACCCGGGGATGCAGCCACCGATCTGCCAGCCGCCCACGGACGAATGCTACCGGAGAATGAGGAGAGACTGTTCCGTTGGGCTTGGCAGACGTTGCATTAAACACCCACCACGTGGTCAGGTGCTATGCTGGACCCTGGGTTAGCAGACATGAGTCAGACCCAGCCACGCAGCCCCATGAGGTCACCGGCTTTATCTACTGCACTGCCCTATTCCCAGCACCTAGCTGGGCGCCTGGCACTTCGTAAGCAATTGAGCATTTACTGGATGAACAAATGAATGGAGGAGGACATGACCTATTGTTTCCAGGAGCAGATAAGGGCAAAGTCTTTTTTTTTATTTAAGATTTATTTAAGAGAGAGAAAGAGAAAACAAGCAGGGGCAGAGGGAGAGAATCTCAAGCAGACTCCCTGCTGAGCGCACAGCCCCACACGGGGCTCTATTCAAGGAACCCCCGAGATCATGACCTGAGCCAAAACCAAGAGCTAGAAGCTCAACCCACTGAGCCACCCAGGCATCCCCAAGGGTAAATCCCCAAGGGCAAATGCTTTAGGGGACATCTGTGATCTGGATTTGACAAGCAGCAGGATTCTGCTAGGCACATGATGACTGAATTTTTTATAATGTATCTTCTATACAAGACCAAGTTCCTAGAATCACACAAGTCTTCGTGACCCCAGAGCCATAAAACAGGCCTTATCTCTCTTCCAGGTCATCAGTGAAGGCAGTGATGAACACACGGGCTGCCCACAGTGCTGGGCACACTCGAGTCCTTGACTCGGCGAGGGCTTCCAAAGGTGTGTTCACGTTGGGATAATCCACTGAACCATTGAATACACTTAAAATGTGCAACTTTCCCACAGGTTCCATTTTTCATTAGGAGGGTTTTAAAAAAGGAGTGCTAGGAAGCAACCCGTACTTCCCCTAACAAGTTCACTTAACTCTTTTCAAGAAAAGCTCCAACTTGACACGTGCAGAAAAGGACTGGTAAGGCCTCCAGCAAGCTGGTAAGGAGAGAAGAGTGACCTCGGCCCCTGGCAGGAAGTGGCCAGTATCTGACCATCTGGGCACCCGCCGTCAGCAAAGGGCCACTGCCTCCAGCAAGTAACATCACAAGCGGAAGTGGAAATCAAACCATCCCAACAGGTTCTCATCACTATCAGTGACACCACACCGGGACACGCCAGGCTCCAGTGTCCAGGAAGCTGAGCTGGTTGGAAGGACAGACAGCAGGACGGCCACACACTAGCCCAGAGCACAGACGGCGGTCCCACCAGCTGCAGAAACGTCACAATGGAGAAAATTGCGTGACTTTTCTCACGGCATCCTCCCAGCCACTCTCCAAACCAGACAGTATCTGCTTTTCACAGATGTAGAAATGGGCTCAGGAGAAAACAGATTAAAGTGGGGGCAACTGGGTGATTCACTCAGTTCAGCGTCTGCCTTCGGCTCAGGTCAGGATCCCAGGGTCCTGGGATGGAGCCCCGCATGCCTCTCCTCCTGCCCCTCCCCCCGGCTCCTGCTCTCTTATGCTCTGTCTCAATTAAATAAATAACATCGAAAAAAACAAAAAAGTGCTCGAGCTGGGATGTTGGATACAAGCATGGCGGACTCTGAAGCCGGTCTCCGTCCCACCCCATCAAGCTGTCTGGACTTACCGCAAGAAAGCATTTTCCAGAGGAGGCCTCCTAACGCCTCGATGCTGTCACACCACTCAGACCTTAAACCCCACCAAGACCACAAAAGGAGCCTCCTAGCAGGCCTGATGCAGCTCTTCGCAGAGGACACCTGCACAACACAAGCTTTATGACCTCAAGCGAGACTTCTCCTGATCCCAGTCTCTAGAAACCTCTAGAAACCAAACAGCCCATCCAGCACGCAGGCCCTCAGGGCTGTGTCCTTCATCGGGAACCAAGCAGAGTGCTAAGGCCCACATTTCCTTCCAGAGGAGTACTCACTGCCTCTCGTTCAAATACTCTGTGTTCCGTACTATGTGTCAAATACTATTTTGTCCTGTCTATCTTCGAATATTTACTCTCTCTACCAAGGAAGTGGAGAAAAATAAAGCCAAAAACTCGTCAAAACAGCATGTTTTGCCTCAGTAGAAAAATCAATAGGCCACCGGGAGACAGGTCTCCCCCTGAACAGCAAGGCTCTTGGCCAATCTCCTCACCCGACTCAACGCGTGGGGAAAGTTCTCTCAGACAACCAGTAGGCCACCCAGGAGAAACACACCCTGGGAAGCCCCCAGAGACAACCGCAGTCATGTCACAGCTGCTGTGGTGAGCGACCACTGGTTCCAAGGCAGCTGTTGGTGGAGATGCCAACCCGGGAGCACCCAGATGGTGCCGGCCACCCCCGGCGGCCCCCCTGGGTATACGCCCCGGTTCTGAGTTCTAGTCCCGCTCAGAACTGCGTCTCATTGCCAATCCCGTCATAAACCGACTTGAACAGTTAAGACCATTAATAACTCCAGTTCACTGTGTTTGCATTCCTTTGGTAAAAAAAAAAAAAAAAAATGTTTTAAAAGGCAGCATCTCAGCTCTTAATACTGCTGTTTTATAACAGAAACTGAAGTTTTATAATACATGTAATTATGTATCATCTGTGTTGAGGAAGAAGAACATTAATAATCCCAACAGGACAAGAGCTTCAGAAAGTGTCTTTTTTTTTAATTTTTTAATTTTTTTTAAAGATTTGATTTACTTATTTGACAGACAGAGATCACAAGTAGGCAGAGAGGCAGAGCAGAGAGAGGAGGGGAAACAGGCTCCCTGCGGAGCAGAGAGCCCGATGTGGGGCTTGATCCCAGGACCCTGAGATCATGACCAAGAGGCTTTAACCCACTGAGTCACTCAGGCGCCCCTTTAATTTTTTAATTTTGACAGAGAGAGAGGTCACAAGTAGGCAGAGAGGCAGGCAGAGAGAGCCTGGGGAAGCAGGCTCCCTGCTGAGCAGAGAGCCCCATGCGGGCTTCGATCCCAGGACCCTGAGATCATCACCTGAGCCCAAGGCAGAGGCTTAATCCACTGAGCCACCCAGGTGCCCTGGAAACTGTCTTTGTCCAGTCGAATCTCTACAACTCAACTAGGATATATCCTATTGCCTACAAGTCACACTAAACTCAGAAGCTGAAAAGCGCCCATGCCCCCACCGGTGGCTTTCCTCAGCACTTCCCGGCTCCAACCCAAGCTACAGAAGGCCTGGTAGTCACACTAAGGTGAGCTGCCCCCAAGTAGAGACAGCTTTTCTCCAGAGATGATGGATCTGTCTTCCCCTAACATAGGAAGATGACCATTTTGGCTTCAAAGATCAACTCCTCTAGGGATGCCTGGGTGGCTCAGTCAGTGAAGCGTCTGCCTTCGGCTCAGGGCATGATCCCAGAGTCCTGGGATCCAGCCCCATGTCAGGCTTCCTGCTCAGTGGGGAGTCTGCGCCTTCCTCTCCTCCCCACTCATGCTGTTTCTCTCTCAAATAAGTAAGTATTTTTACAGCATTTCTTGAGTGAAAGTAAAGATCCGGTTCATATTAACAAGCATCCAATGTGACATCCGTAATAAGAATTTGGTAAGATGTAAAAGTTAGCCTCCAGCTGATTTCATATTTTTACAAATGCACCATTAAACAGGAACCTAAGCCTACACTGAGCTCTGAGACTGGCAATGTGCCAGGAATCCTACCCACGTAAAGGGACTTAAAGGAGTACAAACAGGAACAGCCAAGGGACAACTATCCACATCTCCCAGCAACCGCCAAAGCAAGCAGGTTTGAACAATGAAAACCAGTATTAGAAGAGATAACTGAGCAAAGGAGGAATGCATTCTTCAACCATTTATTCAACAAGTAACTGAGTGCCTACTATGTGCGATTTTTTTTTAAAGATTTTATTTATGTATTTATTTGAGAGAGAGAAAGAGAGAGAGCACAAGCAGGAGGGAGAGGGAGACTCAGACAGACTCCACGCTGAACGCAGAGCCCCACATGAGGCTCGATCCTATGACCTTGAGATCAGGACCTGAGCCCAAACCGAGAAGCAGACACTCCGCTGCCTGAGCTACCCAGGACCCCCTGCAATTTTACACGATGTGACCATGAAAAGCTGAGAGACCCAACCATACCGGTATCTGGGGGAAGGGCTATCCTGGCAGAAGGAACAACCCGTGCAAAGCAGTCTTGAGGACCCTGTGGATCTCTGCAAGGACTCTAGCTTCTCTGTTGGGAGTAAAACAGGAAAACTACTGCAGGGTTTTAAGCAGAGCAGAGCAATTATTCTTCAACCTTGACTTGAACAGGATCACTCCGGCTGCTGTGAGGACAGCAGAACGTACAAGGACAGAGGCAGGAGAGGGAGCCAGCAATGACCCAACTCTGAGCTGTTGGTGGCTTGGACCAGGGGGAAGCAGTGACAGCGAACAGGGGCAGACTGGGAACGTGCTGTGATGGGAGACTCAGCAAGCCCTCTTCATGGACTGGAAACCAACGGAAGAGAGAGTCAAGAATGACTCCCAAGATTTAAGTCTGCGCAACCAGAGGGATGAAGCTGTCAGCAGCTGGGCCGGGAAGGCAGCAGGTTGAACACAGGGGAGGGTAAGATCAGAGTTAAATACTGGCCATACTGAGATTCCGGTTGAGATCCCAAGAGAAAATGGCAAGGAGTCTGAGAAAGGGGTCCTTAATATTTGGCTATTCAACAAATATTTATCGAGGACCTACCTAGGCTTTCTGGCCCGTGTGCCAGCCTCGGGGAACAGTGAGGGAAAACAAAGTCTCTGACGCTGAGACTCAGTCGAGAGAGGAAGACAGACTCGACAAGCCAGCGGGACTGAAATCCTACGACTGAGGTCTACTAAGATGCTTCAGCCACACAGAAGAGGGTCACCCAAGCGTGCCCAGGAGGACTTCCCGAGAGAGACCAAGCGAGAACACACACAGAAAGATGAGCAGGGGTTACCCAGGTAAGGAAAAGGCAGGTAGGTAAAGGGAGGGACGCTAGGAAAAGCAGCAACATCTATGAGAGGGAGATACAGGGTCCCAGGATCTACGAGAAACCCAGTTAATATCCAGTGGAAGTGGATGCTGGCACCGGGCAGGGAAACAGCCTTTCCGGACCCCACCACAAGATCACAAATCCCAAGTGCGTTACGCTGGTTCGGATGGAAGAAGTACTTGGTGTGTGACCAATGGTGCGAAGACAATCAGAGGACACATGAGGCTAGCTACAGAATCGAGAAATGTTAAGGGATGACAGGAGCCTCTCCTGGAGATGCATATTAACACACAGCTAGCAAAGTAATGACAAAGCCAGGCCAGAACCCGTGTTCCCTACATCGGTGGCCACACAAAGGGGCAATGTGAAATACAAGTGCTGATACTAAAAAGCGAATGGCTCATGATGTAACAAAATCCTTTTACAAATCTGGAGGTCTCCAGCTTCCTGCTTTTGACAAAATTACAGGAGGTGGGTGGCAAGGCTGATTCATCAAAAGATACTGGGTTCTGACATGTATTTTGAAAGGTACAAACTGAGTGACCTTGACATAACAAAAGCCCTTCCATTCCCATCCACTTATGTCAGCATGGCTTCTGGAAGCTTCTGTCTCTACAAGAGAAAAACCTTACTCTAGCATTAAGTCGTAATAACCCACAAGTACACATGAGTTGTACCGGGTGGAAAAGTCCATCTATCTCATCACGTTGTTTTCCAACCAATGTCTACCTTTTATGTCTAAGAATTCAGCAAAATGTTGGTCTACCTGTTCTGATTAGCTTATGGCAGTAACGACAGTAATATAATCTGAAAGAAATTAACACTGAAGAGACTTAGAACAGGAAATAAATCATTCCAATGTACACATACATTTTTGTTGCGTAAGGATGAGAGAATGAGCAACAGAAGATTTCCAAGCATAAAAATAGATGAGATTAAGCTAATACTTTGTGGGTAAAGTGGAACTGAAAGTGTGATTTCGTAGAGGAAAAAAAGAGAAAAAAACGAAGCTTTCTGGCTCAAATAAGAGCCTTTTCATGTATTTTTTAATGGATAACAATAGGCCAAATTATTACAGTATGCAGAGCCCACTAGACACACTTAGAAGATTGAAACAACCATTATTTCAGAGTGCCCATATTTACAATATAGCGAAAATATATCCTTTGCAACTCTTTAATCAGGGTGAAAAACACTTACGGCAAAAGCACGTGATGGGATAAGGGATTCTCCAGAACTTCTTTTAGCTGTTGAGAATGCAAACAGGTTTGAAGAGCAGAGAGCAATTCCAAGTCAGGACTCTTAGCATCCCGTTCTACCACAAGCTCGGTCTCTACAGCCCGAGACTTGCCAACCTGCACGGGACAGAGCTCTGCAGAGACAGAGCTACCCCTCCACCACAGGGATGGAGGCCATGCTAGAGACATCTGTAGGACTTGGGGCTTCCTAGAGGACAGACCGACAGCGGATGTGTGTTGGGATATGACAGAACGGCCCTTCAGCTAAGGGGAAAAAGGCCAAAATTTCAGACAAGAGACCACACTTAGGGACTGATTTAAAACAACAAAGAAGCACTACCCTACTTCACCTGCACACATAAAACTCTTCCAAAGTCCTCCAATGTTTCCACAAGTCACACAAACGGCATGTGGCCGAATCTTGTTATCACTACTGCTGTGAAGAGGAACACCACGAAAACGAGATGGGGAACCACACCAGGCAGGAATAAACCTGCGGGCCACCTGCTCCATGGGGTACTCAAGGTTACTATGCAGGGGAGTCAAGGTCACTGTAGGAAGTATAGGAGGTTCAGAGACACTCCTGATACTTTTCCTGCAGTTTCACGGCTTGTAACGCTATGGAAATAACTGCTTTTTCCTTGTACTATGGAAAGGCCATTTTTAATAGCCAGATAACAGAGCAAACCGATTTTTTTGGAATGATCACTTTCTCCCATCGTCATTCAAAATTTCTCAAAGCACCTGTGATCCACTTCAGAACCAATGTCCCCATATATAATCAAATTACTGCTTAGGAGAGGTCAGAAGGTTCAATGCTTTCTAGGATTCTTTTTTTTTTTTTTTTTTTAAGATTTTATTTATTTATTTGACAGAGAGAGACACAGTGAGAGAGGGAACACTAGCAGGGAGAATGGGAGAGGGAGGAGCAGGCTTCCCACCGAGCAGGAAGCCCGATGTGGGGCTCCATCCCAGGACCCTGGGATCATGACCTGAGACGAAGGCAGAGGCTTAACAACTGAGCCACCCAGGCGCCCCAATGCTTTCTAGGATTCTTCAGACTCTTCCAGTTATTATGTTAAGTAGTCTACTGATGGTAATTTTAGGACTATAAATGCTTTGGCTTTCTCTGTGTGCACTTTCCTGTTCACTTCACTTCTATGCATGTGACCTAAACACGGATTATTATTTTTTTGTCAACACCTGACAACTGTTATCCCTTTTGTCTTTTAGAAACTCCTCTCTTTGGGGCGCCTGGGTGGCTTTGCCCATTAAGTGTCTGCCTTGGCTCAGATCATGATCCCAGGATTCTGGGATCGAGCCCTGAATCAGGCTTCCTGCCCAGCAGAGACCGGGCTTCCCCCTCTCCAACTCCCCATGCTTGTGCTCTCTCCCTGTGTCCAAAAAAAAAAAAAAAAAAAGGCAAGCTAGAAACTCCTATCTTTCCCTTTTTATTTTCATGTAAACTTTGCAGTTATTTGTTCATTTAGAAATACTTCTCTTTCAAAAATAAGGTTCTGATTGGTGCCTGGGTGGCTCAGTCCATTAGGCATCTGCCTTTGGCTCAGGTCATGATCCCAGGGTCCTGAGATTGAATCCTGCAACAGGGCTTCTCCCTCTCCCTCTGCCTTTCTGCCTGCTCCTCCTCTCATTCTCTCTAATAAATAAATAAATTCTTTAAAGAAACCAAGTAAATAAAGTTTTTATGTTCTGGCTTTACCCTGGAGTGAAAGAAAACAAATACATTTATTAAAGTTAGATGACCAAATTATGTTAGAGATTTGAAAATGTTTCCACTGTTAAGCAACTCTGTTGCCAAAAATTATGTGTGCACCTACAAAACTTGTCAACAGAAACTTGTAAATACTTGTAAAATATTCCAAATAAGGACTTCCTGTAGAGTTTGAATCCACTAGTTAAAAACCTTTAAAGGGAGTACCTTGATTTGCAAAATCAGCTAAGAGATGACAAAAATTTTCTAGATGGTTTTATGGGAGTATTGTGATTTGGTAAACACTGCAAATGGGGAGTTTCTTGTTCCTGGATCTTTTAAGGAGATAACTTTTTCAAAGGTGATGATCTTTAAATCAGGATCAAACGGACTAAACATAGAACTAAACCTTCAGCTTTGTAGTCAGCAAGACTAATATCACGAAGATCTTCCAAGTTCCATGAATCACCATGTATGAAACAAGATTTTTAAAAATAAAACACTCTTCAGTCACAAATAAAAAATATTTTAATAACAATCAAAAGGTTGGGATGCCTGGGTGGCTCAGTCGCTTGAGCTGCTGCCTTCGGCTTAGGTCATGATCCCAGGGTTCTGGGATCGAGCCCCACAACTGGCTCCCTACTCAGCAGGGAGCCTGCCTCTCCCTCTCCTGCCTGTCACTCTGTCTACTTGTGCTCTGTATCTCTCCGTCAAATAAATTTTTTTTAAATTCTTAAAAAAAAAAATCAAAAGGTTTTATACCATTAAAGAAACCACCATTTATATTTTTAAGATTTTATTTATTCATTTGAGAGAGACACAGTGAGAGAGGGAACACAAGCAGGGGAGTGGGAGAGGGAGAAGCAGGCTTCCCGCGCAGAGCAGTGAGCCAGATGCGGGACTCGATCCCAGGACGCTGGGATCATGATCTGAGCCAAAGGCAGACGGTCAATGACTGAGTCACCCAGCACCCCAGAAACTACCATTTTCAGTGTTTATTTCATTTTTCTCAGTTTTGTAATTCCAATTTTTATTTTAGAGAGATTATACTTATATAATTCCTATATACGTATACATTACGTATGATGATAAAGAGATGATCGCATGATGGGCAAGAAAGTGAGCACGCATGCACTGACCTAGAGTACACCCTCCAAGCTTTCTCACTGGCTTCAAACACTGAGACACACATCTAAAAGACCTCCCGGATCTAGAACAGTCCAACAGCACCATCTCAGAGCCCACTGGCAAGAAGGGTCAGGCCCTCAACAGTGAAACTCCCCTAACAATCTGTCCCCAGCCCAGAACTTCATAAAAGCAAGACTCAACAAAGGAAATGAGGACATCCAGGCAGAAGATCTCAGCAAATGCCACAGAGCTGGAGTCGGGTGACCACAGAGAGCGAGCATCAGAAGCCACGCTTCAAAGACATGCTAGGCAAGGAGTGAAAGAGAAGGCAGCTGACACAGGCACAGCTGGGGGAAAACAAGCAGCAGAAGAGGAACACACTTGACTCCTCTGGACCTGCTGTTTCTTCTTCCCTCTGCCGGGCACGGTACTAGGCGCTGGCACACCGAACAGGAGAATTTCCCCGCAGAGAAGAAATTCCTGGGGCGGGGTGGGGGGGGAAGCCAGGCGCACGAGGCAGCCGATATGGCTGCAACAGAGAGAGCAAGGGGGAGAGGGGCAAGAGGTCTGCAGGGCCAGGTTACACCGTGGCAGCAGTCTGAGGTGACAGAAAGCACACAGCACCAGCTCCGAGAAAAACAGCAGGACCAAACCAGTCCCTTGGTTCTGGGAGTACCTCACAGAAGGAGGGTGTGGAACAAACAGGCTGGCCGGATGGGGATGGCTGCTGAGGTCTCAGGAACAGGGTGATGGAGCCAAGGAGAGGCAGGCCCACGGCACATTCCAGAGTGCTCCAAAAGCCGATGCTGAGTCACGGCCAAGCCGAGCCAAGGTGACAGCCCACACCTCCAGGGGACTGCAGTTTTCCTCTCTTGGTCTGTATTACTCATACACACTCGGGCCAACCTCCCCCAAAATACCTCAGAGGACTGGCTGCTGCTTGTGGAGACAGCTCAGAACAGCACAGATTTCGGAAAACTCTGGCCTCCAATCCGAGTCGTATCACTTACCAGCCTGTGACATCAGGCACGTCAAAAATTCGCCTAACCTCATCTTCCACCATTCTCCATGAATGGGAAACACACCTGCCTAACCTCAAGGGAAGAGATAATCCAACACTTTTAAGATAAACCGGCTTGGGGGCACCTGGCTGGCTCAATCAGCAGAGCAAGCAACTCTTGATCTCAGGGTTACAGGTTCGAGCCCAACCTTGGGTATAGAAATTACTTCCGAGAAAAAAAAAGAAAGAGAGAGAGATCTTTTAAAAATAAATAAATAAATAAACTGGCTTGATGGTGAAAGTGGTTTACGCAAGTTTTAACTGTAAATTAAGAGACTTTCTCTCAGGTATCCTCATATCCCAACTTCTCCTCAAAAGCACTTCATATAGTGTGCCTGGGTGGCTCAGTCAGCTAAGCATTTGCCTTCAGCTCAAATGATCCCAGGGTCCTGGGACTGAGCCCCACGTGACATCAGGCTTGCCCCACTCCATGCTCCCTCTCTCTCAAATAAATAAAATCTTAAAAAAAAAACCCACTTAATACAGTATTCTGCACAATGACATTCATTTATCAAGTAACTACTAGGCTCTGAATAAGCAATACCAATGTATTAGGGTTTGGGGAGCTCTTAATATCTGGGTCATTGCAACATGAATAACAGAGTTAAACAGGGTTTCCACTGTGGCTTCAAATCCTAGTTCAAATAGTTTTGTGAATTAAATAATAAAAGAGTCATTACAAATTTTGGTCTGCCTAACTCAGCCCAACAAACACAACACCAATGCTGTTATCAAACACTGAAACGGGCAGAAGGCACAGATAAGGAATATGGGAGATGCTCTTACAGAACTTCTTTTTTGGGGGGGGGGGGTCAGCAGGTAACCTACACTACTAGGCAACCACATTACAAGGCAAAATGTGAAACTATAGGAAGCATTAGAAACACAAAGTTAATTCTGACTAAGGAAATGAGAACAGAGTTCCCTGGAGGACATATTTTGCAGAAGTAAAGGCTTAAAAGGATGATAGGTTATTCTGGACAAGACCCAGAGCAAAAATGTAAGTGAAAGCAGCGCTATAGATGTGTCTGGGGGGGGGGAGCGGGGGATGACAAGGAGAGGGGGAAATGTTCACTAAACAGTCTGCGACCACACTGGGGGGTCAAGGGCATGTGCGCTGTGCTGAAATGTTTGACCAGCTGTCTGGACGATGGAGAGCGGCCCAAGGTTTCCAGACAAGACAGTGACACAGTCAGAACCAGAGCCAAGGAAGCCCACTCTCAAGGCAGTGTGGAGAAGCAGATGGAGAAGCTATTTTAATCAGCCAAGGAAGAAGTCACAGCAAGAAGAGGGAATGGCTCCCGCTTGTCACAGCCATACAGGCAGGCAGAGAAGTTTACACTACTTTTTCCCCTCTTCCAATGTGACTTTCTGCTCTCTGCACACCCATCCTTTAGGGGAAAGGTGGGAACCTGGTTTTTAACACAGATCAGAACAACTTTCTCAACCCACTACAATTTTTAGACGAGTTTTTAACAATGACTTGCCAAGTCAGCCTGGTGAAGCTTATCTCCAGTTCTAACGCCTGCTCACTTATAAAACAAACTGGAAAACGGGATCTACGGAGCTGCAATCACTATTTTCGCCTTGTACAACTAAAATAATTTAGTCTGAGAGACAATCCTTGTACTTAGGGCAGCCACAACATTAACACAAATTAGAACCCTCAAGAGAAAGTTAACTGAGAGCTGTTTTTTCCTTACAAAGGAAGGATGGGGGAGGGGGCTCCAGATCTACAGGGCCAGGCCCAGGGTACAAAGCAATCTGCATTTCTATTTCCCTTTGAATCAAGCACTTCTGAAACCATTCCTCAGTCATTTCCAAGCAGCCCCCTTCCAAGGTGAAGGTTGTAAACAAGTGTCCCTCCCCACCCCCTAGCACCTTAGTCTTCCTTTTCCTTAGTTAGGTCTCCCTTAACAAAGCAACAGCAGACAACAGAGAGCACCAGCCTAGAGCCCTAAAATATGACCTGAATACATTATTTGCCTCATCTGTAAGTGATGAGACTAAGTGTTGGACTCTGAGGTTCCTTCTAGCTCTAAAATTGTCAGTTTTGATGATGTTCTTGGATCCTCTGGCTTCCTCCAAATTCTTTAAACAGGCGCATAATAAAAACCCAGGGAACAGAGGACCAATCTGGCTTCCAAATCCTCTTGCCCTACTATGCTCAGACTTCCAAAGGAGGTCCAGCCTGTTGATGCTGATTATCGTCTAAAAGGGGAAAAAAAAAAACTTGTAACTTTTTAATTCCTTGCAAGAAAGGCACTAAGGACTGGAATAAGCGAACCAAGGTAAAATTGCAGCAAATGGACTACAATATGGAATTCCAGAAGTCCAATGCCCCTTTGGACTTCTTTTATAATAACAAAAAAAAAATTGGTTAGTCTTAGACAGTGGCATAGTATTTATCAGTGCCCAAAGTGTACAACATGCTTTATGCTGTTTGCTTTTTTTCTCTTCCTTCCTTCCTTCTCTTTCTTTCTCTCTAGACCTGTCCATCTGGAAGAAATACAAGAATCTGGGTTTGAAGACAGACCCTTTCCTGAGAGTTTCTATCATCTTCCCCCTTGATGAGAATCCCAGGGACAACGGGTTACTGCTCCCATCATGGCTCACTACCAGCTCCCCACTTGACACATTACAGAAGTAACACTTAGGACTTACTGAGTATCAACTGAGACCAGGAAATGGCTGAGGGCCACAAAAACAAGGAGAATGGACTGATTTCCCCCTTTAGGGTCTCAGCTTCCCCCTCTATAATGACTTTACCATTTAGATGATTGCCAAGGACACTGTTTCTATATGCCACGGTCATCTGTCAATTTAAGTCTCCCTGCCCCCAGGAGGACGGACCTCAGGTAAGTATTTGGGACCAACTATGTGTCAGACTTCGTGCTAGGAGAGCTGGGACTGCCATGAAAAACAAAAAGGTCCCATACAACAGGCATGTGCTATGGAAGGAGGGAGGAAGGGTAATCCTAAGAGAACACGGAAAGCTTCCTCAAAGGGCTGGTCTGGGCATCGTGGGTTTTGCTTTTAAGTACTATTTGAAAAAAAAAAAAAAAAATTTACCCGGGGCAAATGCCACATCAGCTTTTGCGACCTAAAGCTGCCAGATTGCCAGCCCCGGGAGCCAGAGACAGGAGATTAAATTGATCAGTAAAGAAGTTTCGGAGCGCCAGCGGCCGGGTCCGCGCCCCACGCGCCAAGGTAGTCCAGACCTGGAGGGGGAAATGCAAAGCCAACATGGAGGAGGGGCTGGAGGAGTCGGCTCGGGCGCGAGAACCTCGTGGCTCGCTCCTCATGGCGCCAAGCAGCCTTCCTGCTCTGCTCTCCCGGGCCCTGGGAGGCAGCATCCCACGTCGCCAGACGCGGCGCGCACGGCCGCGGCCCGCAGGCTCGGCTGGAGGAGGGAGCTCGTGCTCCCGCCGCACCCCGAGGTCGCCAAACGCCCCGGGAAACAAGCACCCACATCTCAGGGGCATCGGGGGAGCAGAGAATGAAACATCTGGGAGGACTCCACCCTTCACCTGCAGAAAAAGCCCTGGGTAAAGCTAAAAAGCCATTCCCCTAGTTTCTCCTTGCCTGGCCGATAAGACAAAGAAAGGCACGTAGGGGAGTCGGACACCCAGAGGATGACCCCTTTCCGTGGACCCGAGACGCGCAAGCCCCGGACACCGAGGGGCCTGGAGCCGGTGCAACTTTCTCATTGAAGCCGGCCACGTTTCCTCTCAGAACCGTGAACACCAGAAGCCCCGGCGATTAGCATTCCGTCGATGTCACGGCACCTAGCCGGCGCTCGGGATTTTCCCCAGAAAGCCCTGCCATCCCCAGCCCACGACGGGCTCCCGGCCCCGGGACGCCGCTTCGCGCGTTCTCGCAGCCCGCCGGGTCCGGCTCCCCCGCTCGCCCCGCCCCGGGTCCCCGGGACCTCCGGGCGGGGCTGGGGGGTGGGGGGCGCACCGGGGACTCGCCGGCGACCGTGCCTAAAGCCCTCTCGCCCACCGTCCGACCCGCAGAGTAAGCATCCGCCTTCCCGGCCGGTGCCCCCATAGGAGCCGGGCCACGAGTTACCGCAGCGGAGAAGAAGAGCGAGCGGGAGCGCGCCAGCCCCGCGACCGGTGGTCGGCGGCAGCCCCCTCCCCGGGCCCCCCCAGGACCGGAACCCCCGCCCGCCCGGCCCGCAGTCGGCGCGGGGAAGACTGGGCGCTGGAGCGCGGCCAGGAGCGGAGGCGCGCGGGCCACGCGGTGGCTGCAGCAACTGACACGGCCCGCGGCCGCGCTACATGCTCCGCCGCCCGGCCCGGGCCCCGCAGCGCGGCGCCGCGACCCCGCCGTACCTTGCCGCTGGCCGTGCCCCCGCTGACGCCGATCAGGAAGGGCTCGCCGCCGTTGGGCTGCTGGTGGTTCTGCAGGGTCTGCTCGCTGTCCCCGGCCATGGCTGGCGCCGCCCCTCCTCCCGCTGCTGCCGACCGACGCACGCTCCCCGCCCGCGCCCGCGTCGGGCTCCCCCGCTCCCCGGGGCCGCCGCTGGGCGCTGCCCGGCTGCCTGCGAGCCGCCCGGAGCTCGGCCGTGGGGCTGCCTTTCCCGGAGGCGCCGACAGCCTGCCTCTGCCCGCAGCGGCCGGCTCGGTTTACAGCCCAGGCGGAGGTCAGCGTGATGCCGCTGCTCCAATCCGGGCGGGCAGCGCGCTGCTATTCGCCGAGGCGGAGGCGGCGGGGCGTCCTGCCCCAGCCTCCGCCCCTCCCGGGCTCCGCCGCCGCCGGAGGTCTCCCGGCGAGGTGTGAGCCCGGCCCTCCCTCCCCTCCCCCCCGCCCCCGCCGGGTTAACCCTTTCCCCCGGGACCCCCGGCCGATGGAGGGCACAGAAACATGCGCTCGGCGCTTTAATTGGGTGCGCTGCCCCCCCTCTTTCAAAGGGGCCACAGAGCTCGCAGGGCGGAATGCCAACGCCCCAGGTTTGGGAAGCAAAATTCGAACAAGCATGGAAGGTTAAGACGAAGCAAAGAGTTAAGGTCATTTGCCCATTATTCAGGCTAAAAACTTGTGTTTTCCCCAAATGAAAAATTTTCCCCCGCCGTTTGCCAAAATATGTCAGACTCTGGCTTTAAATATTTCCTCTCTCGGAAACACCATCCTCCTTAGTAGGCGACTCCCTAGAGTCCTTGTCCCTAGAGAAGGGTAATGGGGGGTGGGGGGTATCTGAAGGGCGCGCTCCCTCCAAAAAGCAAGGCCCTTTCAAACCATAGTTTGAAATCACAAAGACTGAGGTTCCTGTGGAATTAGGATTTCTGGAAGCATTGAAATAGTAATTAATGCCGTTTTGACCCATTAATACCCTTAAGTGAACTGGTTTTTCAGAGATGGGCCATTAGAGAGAAAGGCCGGATCCGACGGGGACTCAGAGCAGCCGCCACCTCTGGAGGCGGATTTCTCCATTCACATGCAGTTGCACAAGCGAGTTACATAAGCTCCCTGCGCCTCAGTGTTCTCATCTGTTACATGGGAATAAAAATGGCACCTCCGTCCTAGGATTGTTGCATTAAATGAATTCTTATAAAGTTCTTAGAATAGGGGCGCCTGGGTGGCGCAGTTCTTGAGCGTCTGCCTTCCACTGGGGTCATGATCCCAGTGACCTGGGGTGGAGCCCCCTGCATCGGGCTCCTGCTTCGCCCTTTCCCACTCCCCCCTGCTTGTGTGTTCCCTCTCTCCCAGTCTCTCTCTGCCAAATAAATAAAATCTTTTTTTTTTTTTTTTAAAGTTCTTAAGATAGCTGCTGTCACAATCTAGGCCCTATGTAAGAGATGGAAGAAAACAGGCTCCTACAAGGCTGGGACCCCAGAGGGAACTTTTGTTGAGGCACAGAGGGGGAGAGGTAGGACTAGATCAGTAGCTTCCAGCCTCTGCCCCTGTGAATCTGGAACTGATGAGCTGATGTGCTCCTACAGGCTAAAAGAGAGCGTAAGTCAACAGCATTATTTTCAAACTTAGGTACCTTAAATTCAGAATTTTTTTAACTGCTGAAGAAAATTAAGAACATTAGAAAGCACCAATGTTCTTTTCACTTCTGAAATATTTCGTGTCCCCACCCAAAACCGAACTGCACAGAAGCTCAGACAGGAGGCTAAGGTGGAGAGAGTGGCTACCTGGTTGGGGGAGGTCAGCTAGAAGGAGGGCGCCTTGCCACATGGCTGTGGGGTGTGTGGGTTTTAGCCGAGTCATAAGGCTGCCTCTTCTCCCCAATGTCTTTTCTCCACTAAAGAGATCTAACAGTCTTCAAAGACTTTTGCAGAGCTCTTTATAGCCCAAGATAAAGCCTGTTGGAACTTAGACGTTGGGATGGACCCAGAGCTAAGGAGATAGAAAAAGAAGAGGAGGGTAAGATAATGCTGCATCCTCTATGAACTTTGCCCCAATCTCCACCTTCCTTCTTTCTCTAGCTTTTTTTCCATGATATTTCATCATAAAAATTTTCAAATATTGAAAAAAATTTTTCAAACATTGAAATATTTTACAGTGAACACTGATATAACCACCAGCTGCATTCTGCCGTGAACACTGTACCATACTCATCACACGAGTCATCTACCCATCCCTCTACCCAGCACATTTTGCCTGGAGTACTTTTTTGCCTTTCCCTTGTTCATTGGAAATGGCTTACTCCAAACTGGTTTATACTTTCCTTGCTATTTTTTTTTTTAATTACTATATTCCCAGCACCTAGAACAGTTTCTGGCACATGTAGGGCCTTCACAAATATTTGTCGAACAAATGAAGAAAGGCCATGTTTCGTTTCCACATTCGCAAGGCCCACTGAGCAGAGAGGCAGGCCTGCAAGAAGCACTAACGACATGTTCACTGAGAGTGAATCAACAAAGACTACAGAAGAGGTCAAAAGTACCAACAAGTCAAGTTCACTGCCACCGTTTTGGAATGAAAGGTGGTATTCCCTAGATGGTATTTACATGGTTACTGCTCTTAATTCCAAATGGTCTCTTGTCCTGGCATTCCAAGTGACTGTCTACAGCTGGTCTTGATTGTGCGTCTGTGAACTAGTTGAACCAACCCATTAACTGAGCTAACTCATTACACTTATCTGTACCTTGTTTAAAGATTTTATTTATTCATTTCAAGATTTCATTTATTTCTTTAATGTAATCTCCACTCTCAATGTGGGGCTTGAACTCACAGCCTCGACCAAGATCAAGAGTCAACATGCAGTACTGAGTCAGCCAGGCACCCCTCTGTACCTTGTTTAATAATTCTGACCTCTGTGCATAAGTTAATATACATGAAAGTGCCCTGAAAAAAAAAAAAAAAAAACACAAAAGCTGTCTATATAAAGGTAAGGCCTAATTAGCAAGGACACCCAGCTGCAGTCTGCACTCCCTGTTTTCACTCTCTTCCGTCCCTAGGGCTGCCTTACCTACAGGTAAGGAAGTTACCCTAGTCCGTTTAAATTAAGAGTATTGTGAGCACTGGTGACCTCGACAAGGACTTTTGCGTCTCTGCTCCTATAAAGCCAGCCAGGCTGTCTGTGCTATTCCCTGTGCTGTGCTGTGTCATCCTCTCTCAGGAGCCTGGTCACCAAATCCCATAGCTGGGGACGTTCAAATCACGTTTGAGTCTCCTGGAGAAATTACACTGCAGATTCTGAATTAAGTGATTTCCAACTGTCCTCCCTCCCCTCCTACCAGGGGAAAAAAAAATCAAATGTGTTCAATAAAATCCAGAGTGAGAACAGATTCAAGGAAATACTATTTTCTAGGTATCTGTGATCATTTTCATTTATATTTAGATTTCCGTCTGATCAAGTTCTGGCCTCGTCAACATATGGCAATGAAGTCAGCATGAGTGTGCAGCTATCGCCAAAGAATGAGAGAGAGGAACGCTCACAGGCCTCATCTGCCTGCCTTCCCTCTAAGTGGCTGTAGGTCCGCATCAGACAGGGAACACTACATTTTGTCTCCATCAGAAAAGTTCTACCTCTAGGTGCCTCACAAACCATGGCTAATTCTCTAATTGCTTATCCCATTTCCAAACCAGGAAAAAAAAAAAAAAAAGGTTATCAAAACTTTAGCTTGTCTCTGAAACATTGGAGTTGCCTGTATTGCCTTTTATCAATCAGTAATTGCTTGGACAGATCATAAATACTGTCCTGAAAAGACGACCAGATGATACAGGGGAGCTGCTTACATCTAGCTCTGTGATCTTAATCACATTCTTAGATGCTGTTGGCTGCCAAGATGGAACCGTCTCAACCCCCAGCAGCAGCAGCAGCAGCTGGGAATACAAAAGCTTGGACCCCATCCCACAGCTAAAGAATCCAAAACTTCATGGGCAGAGCCCAACAATCTGGGTTGCACAAGCCCTCCTGGTACCTCTTAGCCCCCACCTAAGCTTGAGTATCACTGATGTAGTGGAAAGAAGACAATGACCTCTAGTTGGGAAGGCAAGGTTTACACCCCTGTGTTCTTGCTACTTTGTAACCTTTGGCAAGTTACTTCATTTTTATGGACTTCAGTTTCTTCAGCCTTTAAATGATACAGGGCTTGCAGGATGCTTGTGACAATAAAGACTATATCTGGGTCTATAGCAGTTGTCAAATGCCATTTCTTTCCCCTTCTATTCAATCACAGATCACAGCTCTTCCCATAGAAGTCCCACCATTTAGGGATTAGGAGCGCCAAAGTTAAGAATTCCGAATCCCCAAGGTCACTTTAAGGTTAAAAAAAAAAAAAGGAAAAGAAAAAAAAAATAGGTAATATCCAGAACACACAAATCTACAGATAGAAAGTAGATTGGTAGTTGCCTACAGCTAGGGAGGTTAGGAAGGAAATGGGGCGTGGCTGCTAAAGGAGTCCGGGATTTCTTTTTATTTATTTATTTATTTATTCAAATAGCCTCCACGCCCCACTCAGGACGCTGACATCAACAGTCAGTGTTCTACAGGCCTGCTACACCTGAATCAGCCGGTGCCCCCAGGATTTCTTTTTAATTTTTAAATTTTTTTAAAGATTTCTTTACTTATTCTTTTCGAGAGAGAATGCAGGGAAGAGCAGAGGAAGGGCAGGAGAATCTCGAGCAGACTCCCTGCAGGGTGCAGAGCCCGAGGTGGGGTTCCTTCTCACAACCCTGAGATCACGACCTGAGCCAAAATCAGGAGTCTGCATATAACCCACTGAGCTACCCAGGCCTCCCTCTCTTTATTCTTCTTTTTAAAATTTCTTTTAGAGAGACAGAGAGCACAAGCAGGGGATGGGACAGAGGGAAAGAAGCTTAAGCAGGCTCCATGCTCAGCACGGGTCCCAATATGGGGCTCTGTCCCATGACGCTGAAATCATGACCTGAGCCAAAATCAAGAGTCAGATGCTTAACTGATTGAGCCACCCAGGTGTCCCCCTCTTTTTAGGTAAATGTTCTAAAATTGACTATCTTGGTGACTGCACAACTTTGATTATCATAAGAACCACTGAATTGTAGAATTTATATTGATGAATTATACAGAATGTGAATTGTATCTCAATAAAGCTGTTTAAAAAATGGGTTTCAACCAGCAGGCTGGAAGAGGAAAGAGATTTTTAGGAACTGGGAGCAGAAATGAACAAAGGCACAGACAGACTGAGAATTAAAAAGAGTATCAGAAGACTTTACAACCTCTGAAATGTTACATAAATGCAAATTTTGTTAATTTCATTAAATTCAACATACTGATTTTTGTGCATATAGCTCTCCCCTGCAAGATAAGAGTCATATGAGGGCCTTTATTTTGGGGGGGCAGGGGAAGGGCAGAGGGAGAGAGCATCTGAAGCAGGCTCCACTCCCAGTACAGAGCCAACACGGGGCTCAATCAATGTCATGATCCCGAGATCACGACCTGAGCCGGAATCTAGAGTCCCAGACTTAGAACTGTTAACATACGGATTTTTGTTCCATAGAGATTTCCAATTTTTGCCTCCTGTCCCCATACTAGGATATATTTTCTAGCAAGATGCTATGAAAGTAGGACTATCATCAGGGGTTTAGGGGTCTCGCCCAGACGCTACCAGGCGCCCAGTAAGAGCAAGCTCCTGGCAACCCCATTTTGTTCACTCGCCGCATTCTAAGCCTTTTAGCTTCATCCTGTTCCCAGGGCTTCTCCCAGACCTGCGTCTGACCCTTCGTTTCTTTTCCTGTCCCCAGACTAAACCTCTGCTCTCCTGCTCTTCTGCAGTGGCTTCCTTCGCTTCCCCCAGTGAGCTCGTAGGTCATCATCTCTGTAAATGCCCCATCCCCCGCTCCCTGGGGCCCCGCCTCCCCCTGGCACGAACGCTCTTTCCGTCACACCATAAGTGATGCACTGGAGTTGGTGATGCACAGAGGTGGGACGAGGGTTTGACAAGGGAGACCCCGACGGTGCAAAACGTAAGGAGGCTCTGACTTCCAGATGGAGCAAGGGCCGGTGCAGGGGCAGCCTTGAGAACAAGCCCCTCCTCATGGGTTGGCTCTAAGGGCCTTCCTCGCTTCACCCCAGTCCCAACCCTGGTGAGTAGCCAAAGGCGAAGCAGAGTGTGGTGCTGCTGATGGCACCGTCTCCGAGGAGTAGTTCACTCTGGTCCAGTAGCTTGTACGAGTCGGGTGGCCCAGGATGGCCGGTCTGACTGTCCTTGAGATGATGGCCTGAAGCTCCAAATGGTGTTGGAGGCCAAAGCTGATGAGCAGATCCGGCAGATTAGTCTTTGCTCAGGGTTCAACTGGTCTGTCTTTCTCTTTCTTTCTCTCTCTCTCTCTTTCTTTCTTTTTAAGTGGTATTTCTCTGTAGAGTTATTTTGGTGTGCCAAAGTGAACTCTCCCCAGGTCATTAGGAGGGAAAATTAGTTCAATTCTGCTTTGTAATGAAATTACAGCTGTTCCCCGGGGGAAGGAGGCCTAAGGCTTAATGGGAGGAAAGCTAGTGTTTCGGAAATATTTTTAGTCACAGACTAAAAAAAACTAACAAAAGCAACAGATTCCCCAGGAAAACATGTGCCCACGCATGCACACAAGTAGAATTTTGAGTATAACTTACTCAGACCCTACGTCACCCCAGTTGTCAGTCTGGTAGCCAGGAGAGGAAGTAGCGGTGAGGGCAGCTTCCGAGGAGAGTGTCTCAGAAGTGTTAGCTCGTCTTAGGGACTATGGGCCGCCTCTGCAAGCACAGAGGGGCTGGGGGCATGACTGTTGCACAGGCAGTGTGTTCAAGCGCATCCATCCGGGTTTCCCATATTTTAGGACCCTCAATTTTTGTCATGAAGGCCCTGACGTTCTCCTAACCCTCCTGCCTTAGCTGACCAATGCAAACAGCGATGGAGCTCTAAGGCTCTCAGGGTTAGTTTTTTAGCCTGCCACTCAAACATGCCTGCCCTTCTACTGCAAGAGATCAGGGCCTCTTTGGAAGCTACCAGAAGTGTTCTGACTCTCACTTAACGCTGACTCCTTCCTAACAGAAGAGTATCACTACAACTTTAAAACAAGCCAACTCCACTGTCTTTGGAGGATTTGGTCCTCCATATATATATATTTTTTAAGATTTTATTTATTTATTTGACAGAGAGAGCACAAGCAGGGAGAGCAGCAGGCAGAGGGAGAAACAGACTCCCCACTAAGCAGGGGGCCCAATGCGGAACTCGATCCTAGGACCCTCAGATTATGACCTGAGCAGAAGGCAGATGCTTCACTGACTAAGCCGCCCAGGTGCCCCAGGTCCCCATATTTTTGAAAGGCCTTAGCCTTTGCGCCTGCCACAAGCTCTCTTTTCTACCAGGACATCTTCCAAAGTCACCCCTAGGGAAATCTACCAGCTAGGTCACCACCTTGTACCGTGTCCCAACCAGGACAGCATTCTTCTCTTCAGAGATGAGCCAGTCCTAAATCCCCATCTGACCACCCATTTTCTTGGACCACTCTTCATACCATTTGTGGTAATCTGGGCACCCTAAGAAGCCTGTGCCAATAGGATTAAAGATGGGGGAGTGCCTGTGAGGGGAAATGGCTGTGAGAGGAAATAGAAGGAACCAGAAGAGCCTGGGAGAGAGATTCTTCAGACCACAATACGGGCTTGACCCCGAGTATGGCAGAGACACAGAGACAGGGAAGGGTGGGCGGAAGCATTCTAGACTACCACAGAGACTAAGAAGTTTCAGCAAAGCTGTTGTGAGTCCTTAAGTCAAAGCTGTTAGCAAACACAAGAACCTCCTATCTGCTAGGAATGGCCCCACCTTAGTAGTCCAAGGACACACAATCGGTGGCTCTGAGTAGCCCAGAGGAAGGATGGCTAGGGAACAAAGGCAGCCATCTATTTCAGGCACAAGAGCTGGGGCTCTTGGTCGATGATCTTTGTAGGCAGAGTTCTTGGAGGTATATCTTCCGGCCATCGCACACTGATAGTGAAGTACTAAAATATCCAACTGAAATTGTTGAATTATCTATTGGGGGATGCATTCAAAGATCCAGCCAGCTCTCAAGTCTCCCTTGTCTTTTGTTTTTTGTTTTTTGTTTTTTTTTAACGATCTTGAGGTCTTATTATTTTTTTTAAAGTAGGTAGGCTCCATGCCCAGTGTGGAACTCAACTTGGGACTTGAACTCACAACCCTGAGACCAAGACCTGAGCTAAGATCAAGAGTCGGTTGCTTGACCCCCTGAGCCCACCCGGCGCCCCTGTGTTGTTGTTGTTGTTGTTGTACCCAACAAGTTGGCTACTTGTACCCAAGTACCTTTCTCCTGGCCTTTCTTCTTTTTCTGATCATTTTCCTTCCCCGCTTCAGGACGCTAGCTTGGCTCTTTGAGTGATTAATATGCTCCAGATGTAACTTTATGCTCGTGGCAAGAATCTTGCCTTTCCTTTGCTTCTTTACAGCAATGCCAGCAGCACGCACGCTGGGCAACAGTTTTGACACGGCGCCACTTGTGGGGCGTTCCTTTTTGAACAGTGCCCATTCCCTCGCCGTCCACAGTATCCCCTTGTCGATTCGCACGTATGTGGCCAAAGGAACAGCTCTGTGTTTTCTAAAAGGTCTTGAGAACACGCAGCAGGTATCTCTCCTCTTTCCCTTTGTATTGGTCTTTTTGGCGAATTGCTGGAAGATGGCAGTTCTGGCCAAAAGACTGTCTTTTGCTTTTCCCTGGGCTCTTGTGGGTCTCTGAGGTCCCCTCGACCCATGTGTAATATCCGAGTCAGTCAAGAACGTGGGAGTTTACCTGAGCCACTCTGTGTCTCTCTCACTTCCAGGAATCCCCTCCTAAATTTCTGGCTGCTTCACCTCTTGTTCTGAAGGAGACCCTCATCTTCAGGCTGCCGGAGCTGCGTGAAGGATTTCCCCTCATCTGTGCCTCAGTCCCCTGCTCATTGCTGGCAAGCCTGTGAGGGGGCTTTGGCCCCCACACTCAATGGACTCTGACTCGTCTTGCAAAACTGAAAACTTTCCAGTGAAATAAAACCCAACAAAATAAGATTCCGGCTCCGATACTTTCCCCAGTGAATTCTCCCCAACATTCAAAGGAAGGTTAATACCAAGATTACACAGACTCTACCAGAGAGAAGAAAACCATGGAACACTTCACAACTCATTTTACAAGACCAGCATCGCTGTAACACGAACGTCTGACAACATGCTACAAAAACGGAAAATTAAAGGCCAGAGTCTCTTAGGAGAACATGTAAAAATCCCGAACACGATTTTGACAAACCAAATCTAATACTACACCACAGCCCCAGTTTTGTTCATTTAAAAAAAAGGAAGGTCCAGGGCGCCTAGGTGGCTCAGTGGGTTAAAGCCTCTGCCTTCGGCTCAGGTCATGATCCCTGGGATCGAGCCACCCCCCACCCCATAGGGCTCTCTGCTCAGCAGGGAGCCCGCTTCCCCCTCTCTCTCTGCCTGCCTCTCTGCCTACTTGTGATCTCTGTCTGTCAAAACAAAACAAAACAAAAATAAGGTCAGTTTAATATTTGAAAAATCTATACTTTAAAGATTTTATTTATTTATTTGACACACAGAGATCACAAGTAGGCAGAGAGGCAGGCAGAGAGAGAGGGAGAGGAGAAAGCAGGCTCCCTGCTGAGCAGAGAGCCTGGCTCGGGGCTGGATCCCAGCACCCTGGGATCATGACCCGAGCCAAAGGCAGAGGCCTTAACCCACTGAGCCACCCAGGCGCCCCGAAAAATCTATACTTTAAATATAGGTCTCGCTCAAAAACAATGTGCTATGATTCTTCTTCTTCTTTTTTTTTTTAAGATTTTGAGAGAGTCTGAGAGAGGGAGGGTGAGAGCATGAGTGAGGGGGTGGGGAGGGGAAGGAGCAGAGGGAGAGGGAGAAGCAGACTCCCCACTGAACATGGAGGCCCTCTCAGGGCTGGATCCCAGGACCCTGAGATCATGAGCTGAGCTGAAGGCAGATGCTTAAGGGACTGAACTATCCAGGCGCCCCAATCGTTGTATCTTTAGATATGGATAAATCCTATGCTAAGTAAGAAGGGGTAGGGCCCCTCATTACCCCTCACTATGAAAACAACTCTTTCCTGGGCATTTGCCTTCGGCTGGGGTCATGGTCCTGGGGTCCTGGGATCGGCCTGAATCCGGCTCCCTGCTTGGCAGAGAGCCTGCTTCTCCCTCTCCCTCTGACTGTTACTCTGCCTGCTTGTACTATCTCTCTGTCAAAAAAGGGGGGGGCACCTCAGTGGCTTAGTCATTAAGTGTCTGCCTTCAGCTCAGGTCATGATCTCAGGGTCCTGGGATCACCCCACATCGGGCTCCCTGCTCAGTGGGGAGTCTGCTTCTCTCTTTGCCTCTCCCCTCCACACACCACTCCTGCATGCTGTCACTCTCCAAAAAAAAAAAACAAAAACAAAAACAAAAAAAAACCCTTAAAAAGTCATTAAAAAAAAAAAAGAACTCTTTCTTGAACACCATAAAGCAGTATTTCCCAAAATATATGACTTGAAACAGTGGTTCTAGGAGGAAAAAAGATACTGGGACATCATAAGTTTGGAAAAACCTATGCACTGCTATGTTCCCACTTCACTTCTTGGAGAGCCCGATGTCCATCAGCATGCTTAGCGCCCTGGAATTACTGCACTTAAGAAACTTACCAAACCAGAGAATCCTTTTTTTTTCCAGTTTGCCTGTCACTAACGGGCAGAACCAGTGTATTGTGGAACTCACCTTAAGAAATGTTTCTCTATAGTAACCAAGTGTCAAAACAAGAAACTGTCTCTTACAAGGAAACAAACAGTATTCCACTACCTTGGAGAAGGTCCTAAGGGACCTATTTACATGGAGCAGGATATTTATTGACTTCAGCTTTATATTAGATAGATGTCTCATGTTTAATATACAGTCATTAATAATTTATTATAATTATTTTCTGGCTTAACAAAAATATGAAACAATACAGAGATTTTTTATAGAATGTGAATATCCTCTTTAATTCCCTCCCTATGAGCTAATCATTAACAGCAGTTTAGTGTTATTATTCAGTTTTGAATATTCTTTGCAAAGTTTTTTTAGAATGAATATTCACCTACGGAAGAATTGGGTCAGTTTCTGCTATCTCCTGAAAAATGCGTATATTAATATTGCAAAATCGCTTAAGCTTTCAAATAAATATGAAATAAATATTAGAGCTTTGAAAAAATATGTGGGAAAAGAGAATATTAAAAGTTAAATACAAAAGATTAAAGAAGAAACAAACCCTCAAAAAAAGGCTGAAGGCTGACATCTGCTAACTTTCAACAAGAAATAGGACACAACATGGATGTGAAACAAAGGGATAATGTATTTGTTTATTTTAGGATACTTAAAATATGTATCTTTTGAATGCTCTGACAGTATCACACAACAGTTTCCACAATGGGTATTATAAATCAAGACGCGCTTACACGGAAAAATATTCACAGGCCCAAAAGAGAAAACGAATAAAAGACACAGCAGTTGAGAGTTGTAACTGTGGGGGAGGGATCTCTCATCTGTTAACAACACAGGACTTGGAATGAAATGAAGATCAATAGAGGACGGGCCTCCAAGTGGGTCATTCTATGACCCAAAGCCCCACCGTTTGTCACCAGAGAAGGAAACAATTAGGCATTCATGTTCTCCTCTCCCTGGTGGTGATTTTAGGGATAAAGGGGGCTTTAAATGAGAAGAAAAAGAGTTTTGTAAATAAAACCATATGCGTGGAGGTGCCTGGGTGGCTCAGTGGGTTAAAGCCTCTGCCTTCGGCTCAGGTCATGATCTCAGGGTGCTGGGATCGAGCCCCACATTGGGCTCCCTGCTCAGTGGGGAGCCTGCTTTCCCCTCTCTCTCTGCCTACTTGTGATCTCTCTGTCAAATAGATAAATAAAATCTTTTTAAAACACTGTATGAATGAACATACTGGATTAGTTTCATGGATCATTTAATTCACGACAGAATGTCCGCCAGCAGCAGCCATGGCTATTTTGTGGACGGATCTCATTTTCCTCTACGCTGACAGCTTCAAGGTTTCAGGTGCAGTGCTAACGGTTAGACTTTCTGGTGACAGCTCAGTCTAAAACATCATGCCTTTGTCCTGTTCTCCAAGCTTCTGTCAGGTCAACTTCACTTCCGCCTAAGGCTCTTCTTTGGCTTCAGTGTATTCTTCCTGTGGTACGGACACGGAACTTCAGCTAGTACTCCAAATGTGAAATCTTGTTTTGTTTCATCTACAAGGCCATTCCTAACGATCCCCCATTTCTGTTGGTCTTTGTGGTTGAAGGACGACTCTGGACCAGCATGTTTGAAGAACAAGATTATCTCTGTTCTTCTTTCCCTAAACTTAGGTGATAGTCAATCTTTCCTGTAGTCTGGCGGAGAGAGAACTAGACTAGCAAACCAGGAGACCAGGCTCACAGTCTGGAATGATCCATAATAAACTATATGACCTTATTGGTTATTTAAATTGTATGATTTCAACTCATTCATCTTTTTTTTTTTAAAGATTTTATTTATTCATTTGACAGACAGAGATCACAAGTAGGCAGAGAGGCCGGCAGAGAGAGAGGAGGAAGCAGGCTCCCTGCTGAGCAGAGAGCCAATGCAGGGCTTGATCCCAGGACCCTGAGGTCATGACCCGAGCCAAATGCAGAGGCTTTAACCCACTGAACCACCCAGGCGCCCCTAGTCATCTTTTAATTGATTAAATTTATATAACTGTGACATTGTAGCCTGTCACTTTCTTTACATTCTTACTCCTCACAGGGACTTTTACTAGAATATTCTTTTTTTTTTTAAAGATTTTATTTATTTATTTGACAGAGAGAGATCACAATAGGCAGAGAGGCAGGCAGAGAGAGGAGGAAGCAGGCTCCCTGCGGAGCAGAGAACCCGATGCGGAGCTCGATCCCAGGACCCTGAGATCATGACCTGAGCCGAAGGCAGCGGCTTAATCCACTGAGCCACCCAGGCGCCCTACTAGAATATTCTTATCTTGGCATTTCACTTACTGCAATTGGTGTCAACTACAAACATAAATATTTCACCTTAAATCCAAATGTACCTTAAATGTAACAAGCACTTAAATCTTAAATGTAACATACACTTCTCTATCAATGTGTAAGGAATGTCTCTATTATGCTTTTAAAGCCCCTGCTCTTTATGTCCTAGCTCTAAGTTGGAACTGTATCCATCCCTTCATTTATACATTCTTTCATTAAATATTGAGTTTCTAGAGGTGCCTGGGTGGCTCAGTGAGTTAAAGCCTCTGCCTTCGGCTCAGGTCATGATCCCAGGGTCCTGGGATCAAGCCCGGCATCAGGCTCTCTGCTAAGTGGGGAGCCTGCTTCCCTTCCTCTCTCTGCCTGCCTCTCTGCCTAATTGTGATCTCTCTCTGTCAAATAAATAAATAAAATCTTAAAAATATATATTGAGTTTCTATTATGTGCCAGCAAGACAGATATCATTCCTACTCTCACTTAGCTTACAATCCAGAAAGAAAAGAAAACCAAGTCCTCGAATAAGCCATGACAAAAAGTGTGATGCTAAGGAAAGTACTAAGGAATATATAGAAGAGACATCTACCCATGCCAACTGAAGCCAAAATAACCTTTGGCTGAGGCGCCTGGGTGGTTCAGTCGGTTAACCCTCTGCCTTTGGCTCAGGTCATGATCTCAGGGTCCTGGGATCAAACTCCAGCATCAAGCTCTGCTCAGCGGGGAGCCTGCTTCCCCCTCTCTCCCTCTGCCTGCCTCTCTGCCTACTTGTGATCTCTGTCTGTCAAATAAGTACATCTTTAAAAAAATAAACTTTGGTTTCACTATTAGAAACTGGGAAAATTTATTTATTTATTTTTAAAAGATTTTATTTATTTATTTGACAGAGAGAGACACAGCAAGAGAGGGAACACAAGCAGGGCGAGAGGCAGGCAGGGGGAGAAGCAGGCTTCCCACAGAGCAGGGAGCCTGATGTTGACTCCATCCCAGGACCCCAGGATTATGACCTGAGTCAAAGGCAGACTCTTAACAACTGAGCTATCCAGGCGCCCAGAAACTGAGAAAATTTAAATAAGTTACATCTGCAGTTCTACTTTAATATAAAGTAATTTAACTAAGCAATAACATTTATAATTTCTCCTTTCCTTAGAAAAGTAGCTACACTCCAGCATTGCTATTATCAATAATACCTTACAACCCAGGAGATTTCCCAAATGGCTTTGTATTTCCTAACAGCTGGGAACTGCTTCCTTCCTTTCCTACAGTAGGTAGTAAACATCAAAACATTTTCTCCAACTGTTGTGCAAAAGTGCCCTGACACAGGTAAAATGAATCGAATCCACTGTTCACAGAAATGTTTCAGCAGTATTCTACATGAACTACCCCACAAACCAGTGTACTGCATTCCCTACAAAGGAACAGAATACCGACAACAGTGTTTTGTGTATTTAACAGCAACACTGTTGCTGTTATTGCTGAATACTTTTATTTTTAAAAAATATTTTATTTATTTGAGATAGAGGGAGAGAGAGCCCTGCATGCGTGGTGGGGGGGGGGGCAGAGGAAGAGGGAGAAGCAGGTTCTTCACTGAGTAGGAAGCCTGACACAGGGCTTGATCCCAGCACCCCGGGACTATGACCTGAAACAAAGGCAGAGGCTTAATCGACTTAGCAACCCAGGCGCCCCTGCTGAATACTTTTAAATCTTAAACATAATGGTTTTGACTTTTAGTATCTTCATTACATAATACAGACTTAGAGACAAATTAGAAATTCTTAAATGAGTAAAAAAGAAAACAATCAGTCTTAAAGTGTGAGTCAGAGATAACTACTATTAACAATCCAGTGTAAAATCTCTGGGCTGTTCCCCCCTTTCCTTTTATTTAACAGCCTTCAACTGCGCAGAGTTGAAATGATCATGACCCTTATAACCCATTCTCATCATTGACCCTCTTTATTTATTATTTATTTAATAGGCTAATAAACATCTGCTACCCTATGCAAGATCCAGAATATTGGCTATAAATCACAAGTTACTGTCAATATTCAAAATATCTTCCTGTGCATTATATACATATATATGCATTATATACATGTATATATTTCTCTCATATATACATAGAGAGTGTGAGAGAGAGAGTGCGTGCGTGCAAGCACACAAGATTGGGGGGAAGGGGATGCCTGGGTGGCTCAGTGGGTTAAGCCTCTGCCTTTGGCTCAGGTCATGATCTCAGGATCCTGGGATTGAGCCCTGCATCTGAGCAGAGAGCCTGCTTCCCCCTTTCTCAGCCCTGCTGAGCAGAGAGCCTGCTTCCCTCTCTCTCTCTGCCTACTTGTCATCTGTCAAATAGATAAATAAAATCTTAAAAAAAAAATGATGGGGCAGAGGAGTGGGCAGAGGAAGAGGGAGAAGCAGATGCCCTACTGAGCAGGGAGACCAACCACAGTCGGTGCTGGCATCATGACCTGAGCGGAAGGCAGACATGTAACTGACTGAGCCACCCAGGCACCCCTTCGCTAAAATCCTATTAGCCAAGTCCCCATAGTTAAGAGATTGCACTAAAATGCTAAGTTTGGGCGCCTGGGTAGCTCAGTCGATTAAACATCTGCCTTTGGCTCAGGTCATGATCCCAGGGTCCTGGGATCAAGCCCCATATTGGGCTACCTGCTCAGCAGACAGCCTGCTTCTCCCTCTCCCTCTGCCTGCCACTCTGCCTGCTTGTGCTCTCTCTGTCAAATATATAAAGAAAATCTCAAAATAAAATAAAATAAAATTCCAAGTTTGCCCTAATATATATCTACCAATGAACCAAGAGTCACACAATATATAGTAAACTTGCAGTGAAATCAATATACATTTTTTAAAAGATTTTATTTATTTATTTGACAGACAGAGACCACAAGAAGGCAGAGAGGCAGGCAGAGAGAGGAAGGGAAGCAGGCTCCCTGCTGAGCGGAAACCACAATGCAGGGCTCCATCCCAAGACCCCGAGATCATGACCTGAGCTGAAGGCAGAGGCTCTAATCCACTGAGTCAGCCAGGCGCCCCTCAATATACATTTATATAATTTTAAATACTGAACAGTATTCCATTCATACATTTGTTATAATATATTAAACAGTCCTCTTTTTTAGCATTTAGATATTGTGCTTTTTAAAAATGTTTAAATTTAACATTATGAAAACATCCTTAAAAATACTTCTTGGCCCATCCCGATTTTTTCCTATTGTTGGATCAAAGAGTATGCATATCTTTATTTTTTTTAAAGATTTTATTTATTAGAGAGAGAAAGAGAGAGAGAGAGCAAGCACAGGCAGACAGAGTTGCAGGCAGAGGCAGAGGGCGAAGCAGGCTCCCTTGCCAAGCAAGTAGCCCGATGTGGGACTCGATCCCAGGACGCTGGGATCATGACCTGAGCCAAAGGCAGCCGCTTAACCAACTGAGCCACCCAGGCGTCCCATATGCATATCTTTAAGGGCTTTGATACATTGACAAATCGCCTTTCAAGTTTAAACCCATTTAGACTCCAATGGCAGAGGCTCTTGGTGCCAGAAAACATCAGGCAGCTGGATGCTGGGAGAGTGAATACAACAGGTTAGACCCAAGGGCGGGCAGAACCCTGGTAGAATCCATTATGCTTTAGGAAGAAACTGTATATAGATAATTTAATTTGGGGTATTTTGGCATATTTTAGGTGTAGTGAAAGAGTAACCATAAAACCTATGATAAATGAGGGGCGCCTGGCTGGCTTAGTCAGTGGACTATGCGTCCCTTGACCCTGGGATTGTGAGTTTGAGCCCCATGCTGGATATGGAGATTACTTAAAAATAAAACCTTCAGGGGCAGCTGGGTGGCTCAGTGGGTTAAAGCCTCTACCTTCGGCTCAGGTCATGATCTCAGGGTCCTGGGATCGAGCCCCGCATCCGGCTCTCTGCTCAGCGGGGAGCCTGCTTCCTCCTCTCTCTCTCTCTGCCTGCCTCTCTGCCTGCTTGTGATCTGTCTGTCAAATAAATAAAATCTTTAAAAACATTTTTAAAAAACCTTCAAAAACATACACAAAAAACCCCCACGATGAACGAAAAGTCACAGAAACAAAACTTAATATAGCCAGAGATGAAAAGTTCTCTCAGAAAAACCAAATTATATGACAAAGTGTGTGGAAATCACTTAGAAAAACAGTTAAGTGTTAAATCCCATCCAGTTTTTACATATCTGTGATGTTTGGGCCAACTTGAAGTACGCTATATGTAAGCCTTTTACTTTATTATTTTTTAAAGATTTATTTATTTATTTGAGACAGAAAGAGAGAGCGTGCGCACATGAGCAGGGGAGAGAGCAGAAGGAGAGAGAGAAGTAAACTCCCTACTCAGCAGGGAGCCTGATGTGGGGCTCAATCCCAGGACCCTGAGACCACGACCTGAGCTGAAGGCAGACACCCAACAGACTGAGCCACCCAGGCACCCTGAAAAATTATTTTTAAACTCTTACATTCTTGTATATATGCATTTTTACATACTTCTCTAACTTGAATTAGTTATACCCCAACATCATTTCAGCCTTTCTGTTTACCCGTTATTTTAGGTTTCAGAAATGGTATAAACTTTGTAAAATAAAATTTATATTTATATATCTATGCCTACATAAAATAGGTAGTATAGGCACAAGGTAAAAAAAAAATAAGCAATTTGAAAAAGCATACAGTAAAAAAGTAAATTTTTTTTAAAGATTTTATTTATTTATTTGACAGAGAGAGACACAACAAGAGAGGGAACACAAGCAGATGGAGTGGGAGAGGGAGAAGCAGACTTCCTGTTGAGCAGGGAGCCTGATGCTGGGCTTGATCCCAGAACCCTGGGATCATGACCTGAACCAAAGGCAGCTGCTTAACAGCTGAGCCACCCAGGCGCCCCAAAAATTAAATCTTTACTATGTGTATTCCCAGTGTTGCTGCCCCGAAACAGTCACTCTTACTGGTTTTTCACATATGCTTAAGATAGTCTATGCATGGGCGCCTGGGTGGCTCAGTGGGTTAAGCCGCTGCCTTCGGCTCAGGTCATGATCTCAGGGTCCTGGGATCGAGTCCCGCATCGGGCTCTCTGCTCCATGGGGAGCCTGCTTCCCTCTCATTCTCTCTCTGCCTGCCTCTCTGCCTACTTGTGATCTCTCTCTGTCAAATAAATAAATAAAATCTTCCAAAAAAAAAAAAAAAAAGATAGTCTATGCATGGGGTGCCTGGGTGGCTCAGTGGGTTAAGCTTCTGCCTTTGGCTCAGGTCATGATTCCAGGGTCCTGGGATCAAGCCCCAGATAGGGCTTTCTGCTCAGCAGGAAGCCTGCATCCCACCCACCCCCCACCGCCCGCCTGCCTCTCTGCCTACTTGTGATCTCTGTCTGTCAAATAAATAAATAAAATCTTTAAAAAAGAAAAAAACAATAGTCTATTCTTAGGGGCACCTGGGTTGCTTAGTCAGTTAAGCATCTGCCTTTGGCTCATGTCATGATTTCAGGGTCCTGAGACTGAGCCCCACGTAGGGCTCCCTGCTGCACAGGGAGCCTGCCCCTTCTTCTCCCTCTGCCTGCTGCTTCCCCTGCTTGTGCACTCCCCCTCCCTCTGTCAAATAAATAAATAAAATCTTCTTTTAAAAAAAGTAGCATATGCTACAAACTGTTCTACATTTTGTTTTTATCATTGTATCTTGGGGAACATTCTGTATCAGTACAAAGGTATTTGCCTTGTTAAAAATTTTTTTAATTAAAGGCACAAAATAAAATAGCTTCATGGCCTAAAATAAATTTCTTTTGTGGAAGGCTAATAGATAATCTGAGATACGTTATCATAAAAAGAAAAAGACAAGGAAGGGGGGTTGAGTGAGCCTGGTGGTGGGTATTAAGGAGGGCACGTATTGCATGGAGCACTGGGTATGGTGCATAAACAATGAATTTTGGAACACTGAAAAGAAATAAAATAAAATAATGGAAAAAATAGTAAAAAAAAAAAAAAAAAGACAAGGAAGATACCCATTCATTCATTCCTTTCCCTACTCATTCAACATGTTTTGAATGTTCACCATGTACAAGGCACTTACTGGGTATCAAGAGCATAAAGATGAATTAGAAATCATTTCTACCTTCTAGGAGTCAAAGACTATCAAGAAATACACTTACATAAACAATTAGGTAATCATAATACTGTGTGATGTGATACTATAGTATACCCTGGCAACACAAAGAATTAAGTAATCAATTCTGCTTGTTCCAGGAACAGATGCTAAGCATTTTACATCCATTATCTCTGATGAGACTCACTGGAACCCCACTAAACGCCTGCAAGGGATCCTTAATAGTCAGGTTTTCATTACCTAGGTCCTCACAGTTAAGAGATTGCACTAGGATGCAAAAGTTTCCCTATCATATATTTACCAATGAACCAGTCATTTATAAAATGAATCATCAAATATCCCTCCTCATTTGACATATCTGAGCAGACTCCATCAGTTTATTTGCAAATTCAGTCCAAAGTGTCTGGAAGGTAAAACTGCATATCTCTTGTAAAAGATGTAGGACTTTCATAAAGTCAAGGAAAATAATAGTGGAGAACCTCTCTAATTTTAAGCAAAGCTACTGACAAAAATAAGGATATTGTGGAAGTACAGGAGTTAATAACTGGGAAAGAAAAAACTAACAGGGGGAGTGGTATAAACAGACATTTCACAGGAAAATTATTTGAATAGAGAAGGATATAAAAGCAAAATATCTGTTTTATGTAAGCCTCATGGTAAACAAAAATCTGTAAGCAGATACACAAAAGTTAGTGACAAAGTACTCTAAGCATACCGCTACAGAAAATCATCGAATCACAAAGAGAACAAGAGAAGAAAGGAATAAAGGACTCATGAAATAGCCAGAAAATAATGAACAATATGACAATAGTAAGTTCATACCTATCTATAATTACTTTAAATGTAAATGGACTAAATTCTCTAAGGAAAAGACATAAAGTATCTAAATTGATTTTTTTAAAAACCCAACTATATGCTATCTATAAGAGACTCAGTTGAGCTTTAAGAATACATGTGGACTGGGGCACCTGAGAGGCTCAATCAGTTAAGGATCACTTTTGGCTCAGGTCATGATCCTGGAATCCTCTGATCAAGCCCTGTAGCAAGCTCCCTACTCAGCAGGCAGTTTGTTTCTCCTTGTCCCTCTGCTCCTCACCCCACTCATGTTCTCTCTCAAATAAATAAATACATGTGGACTGAAAGGATGGAAAAAGGTATTCCACGAGAATGGAAATCAAAAGAAAATGGAGTAACTATACTTAAAATCAGGTAAAATAGACTTTAAGGCAAAGGCTGTAATAAGAAACAAACAGAAAAGGTCATTATATAATGTACCCAAAAGAGCATATAACATTTGTAAATATTTATGTACCCAGTATAGAAGCATCTAAATATATACAAAAGATATTAACAGGGGCGCCTGGGTGGCTCAGTGGGTTAAAGCCTCTGCCTTCGGCTCAGGTCATGATCTCAGGGTCCTGGGATCGAGCCCCGCATCAGGCTCTCTGCTCCGCAGGGAGCCTGCTTCCTCCTCTCTCTCTGCCTGCCTCTCTGCCTTGTTGTGATTTCTCTCTGTCAAATAAATGAAATATTAAAAAAAAAAGATATTAACAGACCTGTAGGAAGAAACAGCAATATAGTAATAGTAGGGGACCTCAATAACCCTTTCAACAATGGGTAGATAATTGAGACAGAAAATCCATTAAGAAAGCATTGCACTTAAACAACATGTTATACCAGGTAGGCTTAGACACTTAGAAAACATTATATCCAACAGCAACGGAATGCACACTCTTCTTAAGTGCACATGGAAGATTCTCTAGGAGAGATCGTCTGTTAGGCCATGAAATAAGCCCTAATAAATTTAAGAAAATTAGTATCATGTTTAGCATCTTTTCTGAAACAGTGTATGAAACTAGAAATCAATTACAAGAAGAAAACTGGAAAATTCACAAATATGTGGAGATTAAACAACATACTGAGCAACCAATGGTCAAAGTAAAAAATGAAAGAAAAACTTAAAAATATCTTAAGACAGGGGTACCTGGGTGGCTCAGTCAGTTAAACAGCTGCCTTTTGCTCAAACACTGGGATTGAATCCCACATTGAGCTCCTTGCTCAGCAGGGAGCCTGCTTCTTCCTGTCTAACCACCCTGCCTCCCATACTCTCTCCCTTCCCCTGACAAATAAAAACATTCTCTCTAAAAAAATAAAAGAGAGAGAGAGAGGGGAAAAAAAAGTACCCACTAAACAGGCCCTTTGCCAGGTACATAAGTCAATTGAAGACTGGACTCCTAAAAAGGACCGAAGTCGGGGAAATGAAGCTGTGGGCAGTCAATAGTATCACTTAGGCTATTTGTTTCTCCGCTAATGAAATCAACGTCTTTTGGGCAGCAAAGTGAACCACTAAGGTGAAGGGTAAGAGTCTAAATAGTGAGTAAAAGTGAATTACTGGCCAATGGTAGAGGCATACTGAGTAAGCATGACAGTGTGCATTTGTAATAGGGAAAACCACGTCAGATTTTAGGCTTCTATTAAGATGACCCAGATTTGCACACGGGAAAAGGAAGGTGGCTTTGTTCTGGCATTTTTTTCAAAGACCCCTTCTAGCTAACATTACAGAAGTTTATTACCAAGACTGAAGTTTTTATATTTTCCTCTCTTAAAAGACTGCCCTTCTGGCCACTGTGTCAGATTTGTCCCCATACAGGTTAAAGCCCAGAGACATATTTGCCAAGAAGTTAATGAAATTAAGTTTCTGGGATCCTCACTTGAAATAGCCTCTTTCAAGTAAGTATTCACTTTTGTACCTAATTTTGATCCTATTTTGACTTTGCCATATTTTTAAAAAAGATTTTATTTATTTGACAGAGAGAGACACAGCAAGAGGGAACACAAGCAGGAGAAGTGGGAGAGGAAGAAGCAGGCTTCTGGAGGAGCAGGGAGTCCGAAGTGGGGCTTGATCCCAGGACTCGGGGATCATGACCTGAGCCAGAGGCAGCCACTTAACCACTGAGCCACACAGGCACCCCCCACCCTTTTGTTTTTCTTAAAGGGAGTACCTAGAATTTTGTAAGCTTTGGGTCACATTAAACTTAGAAATACTTCTGGCAGAAACCTCAGAATTACTGAAGTATTCTTATTTACTTCACCTTTTTTTTTTTAAAAGATTTTATTTATTTGAGAGAGACAGAGAGCGAGCTCGCACAGAGGGAGAGGGTGAGGGGAGAAGTACACTTTCTGCCAAGCAGGGAGCCCGACAAAGGGCTTGATCCCAGGACCCCCAGACCATGACCTAAGCCAAAGGTTAACCGGCTGAGCCACTCAGGTGCCCCTGCTTCATCTTATTCAGTTTTAAGAATTCCTATTTCACTGTACAAAAAGTTCTTAGTTTAGCTCCTTTGCAGTTTCTGCTGGTACTATTTATTTAGTTGAAGTTTCCCTTTTCTTGAAAACTACATCATCATGATGGCCTGACAGTTGGTTTCTCTGACAGCAATCTCTCTCAGGAATGTATATATCCTATGTAAAGTTGCCAGATTAATTTTTTCTCACAGAAACTCCTTATTTCACAAAATTCCCATCCAAGCTCAAGATATTTGGGTGACTTTCCACTGTCACTGATCTTCTAAAATTGAGATGCTTAAATGCCCCAGACAAAAGTGGCAATCATAGGGTACTTGAGGCTCCAAAAGAAATATGACATTTTCCTAGCGTACGATTTTTACTTGAAAGTAAATTTTTTGAGAGAGTGCGCAAGTGAGAGAATGGGGGAGGGGGGACAGAGAGAGAGAAAGAATCTTAAGGCTCGAGGTGGTGGCTCAGTCTATGACTCTGAGATCTTGACCTGAGCCGAAATCAAGAGTTGGATGCTCAAGTGACTGGGCCACTCTGGTGCCCCCATCGTAAGTGGTTTAAAAGATTACTCCCCACCTTCCCTACTTTCTTCTTCTTACTTACAACAGATAGAGAGTTGAATATAGGAGGAATTTTTTTCTTCATAGTTCAGATGCAGAGAATTTGATTCTTCATTATTCTTGGTTCATGACACATTCTCATCATTGTGTTCAAGGCTCTCAAGCATTGATTCAGTCTTTCATTTAAAAATGAAAGCTCAGTTGGTTGGTTGGCTCAGTTGGTTAAGCCTTCGGGTCAGGTCATGATCCTGGAGCCCGGGGATCGAGCCCCGCATCGGGCCCCTTGCTTGGTGGGGAGTCTGCATCTCCCTCGGACCCTCTCCCCTCATGCACTCTTTCTCAAATAAATAAATAAAATCTTTAAAAAAAAATCCATGAAATCACCACCAACTTGAGAACTAAGATATGAATCTACATGTACATCTACCTCTTTGATCCTCCATTGTATCACTCAGGATGAGCTTTACAGAAAGTCTACCACATCCTGTAATTTTTTTTAAAAGATTTTATTTATTTATTTGACAGAGCTCACAAGTAAGCAAAGAGGCAAGCAGAGAGAAAGGAGGAAGCAGGCTCCCCACTGAGCGGAGAGCCCGACGCGGGGCTCGATCCCAGAATCCCGGGATCATGACCTGAGCCGAAGGCAGAGGCTTTAACCCGCTGAGCCACCCAGGCACCCCCACATCTTGTAATTCTTAAGGACTTAAAACCTTCCACTCAATATTATATTCTAGGATTAATGCACGTTGTGGCATATAACTATAATACACTCATTTGTAGTGCTGTTGGAATACACTTTTATTCCTAATTTATTTGTTATATAATCTATTCCTCTATGTGTAGATAGGCATTTGAGTTGTTTTCAGATCTTGATATTAGAAAGAGTGCTCATATGGGGCGCCTGGGTAGCAAAGTTGCCTAAGTGGCAGATTCTTGGTTTCAGTTCAGGTCATGATCTCAGGGTGGTGAGATCAAGCCCTGTGCTGGGCTCCACGCTCCGTGCAGAGTCTGCTTTGGTCTCTCTCTCTCTCTGCCCCTTCCCTCCATCCTCTCTCTCAAATAAAATAAACAAATCTTTTAAAAAATAAAATTATGGGGACGCCTGGGTGGCTCAGTGGATTAAGCCGCTGCCTTCGGCTCAGGTCATGATCTCAGGGTCCTGGGATCGAGCCCCGCATCGGGTTCTCTGCTCCGCAGGGAGCCTGCTTCCTTCTGCCTCTCTGCCTACTTGTGATCTCTCTCTGTCAAATAAATAAATAAAATCTTTAAAAAAATAAAAAATAAAAAATAAAATTATGGTAACATACATATAACATCAAGTTCACCATTTTAACTAGGTCTAGAGGCACAGTTCAGTGGTATTAGGTACATTCACGTTCTTGTGCAACAACCACCTTCCTCCATCCATCTCCAGAACTTTTTCATCTTCCCACACTGAAACTCCATACCTACTAAACAAAAGTCCATTCTTCCCTCTTCCCAGTTCCTAGCTCCAGGACCCATGTGATTGTGACCTTAGCCAAAATCAAGAGTTAGACACTCAATCAACTGAGCCACCCAGGTGCCCCTATCATTTGGTAATTCTGTTTAACATTTTGGGTAAATACCATTCTTTTTCCCCACAGTGGTTGCACCATTTTACATGCCCCCTAGCAATGAGAAAGTGTTCTAATTCCTCCACATCTTTGCCAACAGATTATTTGTTTTGTTTTGAATAACTGCCTTTCTACTGGGTATGATATGGCATCCTTGTAGCTTTGATTTGAATTTTCCTAATAAGTGACGTTGCACATCCCTTCGTGTGCTTATTTGCCATTTGCAGATCTCCCTTGAAGAAGTGTCTATATAAGTCCTTTGCTCATTTCTGAGTTGTTTTGCTGTTGTTGAGTTGCAGTTTTTCATATATTTTGGATTTTAATCTATTATCAGTGTATGATTTATGAACATTTTCTTCAATCTCAAATTGCCTTTTCACTCTGCTCATTGCATCCTTTCATGCATAAGTTTTAGATTTTAATTAAGTCCAATTTATTATTTTTGCTGTTGCCCATGCTTTTGGTGTCATATCCAATAAATTATTGCCAAATCCAGTATCATTCCTCAACTTTTTACCCTGTGATTTCTTCTGAGTTTTACTCCTTATGCTTAATTAAGTTCTCTGATCCATTCTGTATACGGCACAAAGCTCTCACTTCATTCTTTTGCATGTGGATGTCCAGTTTTCTGAATATCATTTATTTTTTAAAAAGCCCTCCAATCACTGAATGGTCTTGGTACCCTTGCTGAAAAACATTTGACCATATAAGCAAGGCTTTATTCAGGGGGTTCTCTATTCTATTTCACTGATTTATATATCTGTCTTTATGCCAGTACCATACTTTTTTGATTGCTGAGGCTTTAAAGTAAGTTATGAAATGAGGACGTATGCGGCTTCCAACTTCATTCTTTCTCTTCGAGATTGCTTTGGCTACTCCGAATACTTGGAGGTTCCATAGGAATTTTAGGATGGATTTTCCATTTCTGCAAAAAATACTGGAAATTTTGACAGGGATTGCACTGAAGCCGTAGGCTGTTTAGAGTAGTACTGACATCTTAGAAATAGTGTTTTAATCCATGGACACAAAATGCCATTCATTTATTTGCATCTTCTCTAATTTCTTTCATCAGTATTTCATAATTTTCAGTCTACAAATCTTTTGCCTTCCTGGTTCAAATTATTTACAGGTATTTTGTTTTTGATGCTACTGCAAATGGAACTGTTTTCTTAATTTCCTTTTCGGATTATTCACTGTTAAGGAAAAACAGCTGATTTTTGTGTGTGGATTTTGTATTCTGCCACTCTGCTCAGTTTGTTTACTAATTCTTTTTATTTATTTTTATTTTTTTAAGATTTCCTTTAAAGAGAGCACGCATGCATGAGCAGCGGCAGGAACAGAGGGAGAGAAAATCCCAAGTAGACTCTGCACTCAGCGCAGAGCCCAATGCAGGGCTTGATCTCATGACCCTGGGATCAAAATCTGAGCCTAAACCAAGAGTCGAATGCTCAACCGACTGAGCCACCCAGGCGCCCCTGCTTACTAGTTCCAACAGTTGCTTTTTTATGTGGAATCTTTAGGGTTTTCTACATATAAGATCATGTCATCTGGGGGCGCCTGGGTGGCTCAGTGGGTTAAGCCGCTGCCTTCAGCTCAGGTCATGATCTCGGGGTCCTGGGATCGAGTCCCACATCGGGCTCTCTGCTCAGCGGAGAGCCTGCTTCCCTTCCTCTCTCTCTGCCTGCCTCTCTTGTGAGTTCTCTCTGTCAAATAAATAAATCTTTAAAAAAAAAAAAAAAAAAAAGATCATGTCATCTGCAAACAGAGATTAATTTTAATTTTTCCTTTTCAATTTGATGCTCCAACTTTTTGCCAACTGAAAGGAGTAGCCCTGAATTAAGAGTTCCCTGGTCATTAGAAACATTGATACCAATCCCTTAACACAAAATTCACATATACTGCTAAAAGTCCTCACCTTCAGGCTCTATCTCCACATCTCAGGTTCTCATTCCCTCCCTTCTGCTCCGAAGGAGGACTGTAGCAAAAATTTTTGAACACTAACTGGTTACAGCATTAACCTTAAGATTTTTCAGTCTCTCAAATACGCAACATACAACTTAACATTTATTGGTTTGTAAACTCTTTGAGAATTTGGTAAAAACTATGAATCTTTAATTCCGGGGGAAAATGCACATACAAAGTTCTGTCTACAGTTTCAGATTTATGGATCTCCTGAAGTTCAACCATGTACCTCTCACAGGTACAATCCAGTCACTTTACCTAACCAATTCTATTTCTACTAAACATACAGCCTCTTCACACATATTGGTTGCTTCAACTAAACACAAGCTATGATGTCCTCCCTCTTTCTCATTCCCAATTTCATGCTTTTGATCACTACTTCTTCCACATCCTAATCTCGCTTTTTCTTCAAGGTCCAGCTAAAAGTCCCCATTCTACCAAGATATTTGTCCAAACTATTGTTCTCTCTCCCAACAGTATCATTTATTCACTCTATATTGGGAAGCTTCTCTGTGCCAGGCCACGTTCCAAAAGCTGGGGATGTAGAAGTAAACGAGACCCTGTCTCTGTCCTCAAACACAGTGCTGGATTACCCAAAAGGCAGATTAGACACATAGCTGGGACACACACTTATGGAGTGAAAATTACTTGAAAAATTAATTACTCCCAAAGGTAATAATTTCACTTTAGCATTTGTTTTATTTTAAAGTGTATTTTGGTAAGTATCCTCATAATCTTTTCAGTGCTAGTTTCTGAAGGTCTTTATCTAGTCCTGCCAGTCTAGTGGGGGAAAAAAAATCTTTGTATTCAAGAAAGAGCACTATTGGCCACATAAAAGAATGGTTTGGAGGGGACAGCTGGGTGTGTAACTGGAGACCAACCAGTTAGAAGGCTATAATGCAAAGGAAGACAATGGTAACCTGAGCTGAAGTATAGTAGGAGTTGAAAGATGTGGGGAAAAAAGAGAAATGAAGCAGAGAGAATTTATCAGAATCAGTGATTAGATGTGTAGGATAAAGAGGGAGTTAATGAGGACAGTTCCTGTTTTCCGGGTTGAAAGACTACGTACATGATGGTGCTACTCATTAGGAGAATAAGAAGGGAAGATTGAGGTTTGAGTAAAAGAACTGCAGAGGTTTGGGGGCACCTGGGTGGCTCAGTGGGTTAAGCCTCTGCCTTTGGCTCAGGTCATGATCTCAGGGTCCTGGAATCAAGCCCCACGTCGGGCTCTCTGCTCGGTAGGGAGCCTGCTTCCCCCTCTCTCTCTCTGCCTGCCTCTCTGCCTACTTGTGATCTCTGTCAAATTAAAAAAAAAAAGAAAAAAAAAAGAAATGCAGAGGTTTAGTTTGGAATCTCCAAATGTAAATGCCCACTTGGCAGTTAGATACCAGGTATGAAAATCAGGGAAGAAACTTAGGCTACAGTTACTATATTTTTTCTTAAGATTTAATTTATTTGACAGACAGAGATCACAAGCAGGCAGAGAGGCAGGCAGAGAGAGAAAGGAGGAAACAGGCTCCCTGCAAGCAGAGAGCCCGATGCGGGGCTCGATCCCAGGACCCTGAGATCATGATCTGAGCCGAAGACAGAGGCTTTAACCCACTGAGCCACCCAGGCACCCCCCTACAGTTACTATTTTATGGATCACCAGTAGACAAATGGTAACTGAAGCTTTTGAAGAGAAAAAGAATCCAGGGAAAATGGACAGAATGAAAAAAACTGTTCGAAGATTATGAGCTGGGTGGTTTAATACAACTAATAATAGTAACAGTTAATTATAGTAACAGTTAACACTTAATGTGAGACTTGGTACTATTCTAAACACTTTCCTCACATAATCTTACAAAAAAATAAAACCCTTTGGGTGGCTTAGTAGGTTGGGTGTCTGACTCATGATTCTGGCTTGGGTTGTGATCTAGGTGTTGTGGGATCAAGCTCTGCATCCAGGTCTATGCTCAGTGTGGAGGCTGCTTGGGATGTTCTCCTTCCTCTCCACAGCCCCTCCTCCCACTCCCACTCTCTAAAATAAATAAAAATTAAAAAAAAAAAGACCCTTTGGACTTAGGCACTATTAGGCCATTATGTAATAAAAATAAAAATAAACCAAGGCAGAGTGCAGTGAAAGGATTTGCTTAAATTACACATAGTAGAGTGGTGAAACAAAGATTTGAAGATAGGTAGTCTGACCTCAGAACTTTGCTCTCATTCTATATATACCTCAAAGCAGCTCTGGAAGGCAGGCACTTTTATCTCTACAAATTTAAAGTGAGGCTGAGAAGTTGCCCATACCCGTCCATACCTGTTATAAGCAGGGATTTAATTTCTCTCATTATCTTTTACAATGCCTAGCCTAATACTAAGTATCTGTTTACAAACAGTATTATTACTAATACTTCTAATAAGCACACTGAAGGGTTAGCTCCCATTCACCTTCCACAAGTGACTTGAGGGTGTACCACAACATAACGTATAAACTAAGGCGGGAGGGGGCAGACACGGGTACATCAAATAGTGAATCCTACTCCAGAGAAGGGTAAAAGGGAAGTCCCAGGACAAAAGACTTGTAATGGACAGTAAAGTCTGAAATGGTGGTCCTCGTGGGGAAAACTTTTGAAATCCAAAAATTAATACAACTGAAAGCTTAGAGAACTTGGAAATGTGATAAAGGAATATGGTAAATGTAGAAAACATGTTATTTTAACTTGCCTCTAGTACTGTTCTTCAATGAGGGGAATAGGGTCACAATATTGTTGCCCGAGAGAAGGAAATGTTATCCTGGCAGCCCACAGTTCTGTAGTAAACTTTCAAATAGGAACAATTAAAATACCTCTTATTACTGTATTTTGTTGATTGTGATACTTTTCCCCTCAAATTTAAACACTTCTCAATAGGATGCATCTTACAATCAATGTGTGTCATGGTTTAACTAGTTGTTTTTCTTTCCTAGTAGTATATAAAATACTGATTCATCTTTTGATCAATAGCATGTTGGATTTGACCAGCTGTGTCAGGCACGGCTTTAAATACTGTATACTATACCCTTTCTCATTTAATCTCTAAGTTTTTTTTTTTTAAGATTTTATTTATTTATTTGACACACAGAGATCACAAGTAGGCAGAGAGGCAGGCAGAGAGAGAGAGAGAGGAGGAAGCAGGCTCCCTGCGGAGCAGAGAGCCTGACACGGGGCTGGATCCCAGGACCCTGGGATCATGACCTGAGCCGAAAGCAGAGGCTTTAACCCACTGAGCCACCCAGGCGCCCCACTCTCTGTAAGTTTTATGCAGCTGCTTTACTATTACAATTTTTGCAAATAAGGAAACTCAGGCTTAGGGACTAAATAAGATGCTTAAGGGCAGAAATCAATTAAGTGGCAAAGCTAGAATTGAAAACCAGGTCTGATTTCAAAGGTCATGCTCTTCTTGACAAATGGTAGCTACATTTGTGAGAATAGTTTAATGGAGTTGTGGAATTATACCTTGTGCACCTGAAACTAATGTAACATTGTGTTGTCAACTGTACTTCAATTTAAAAAAGAAAAAAAAAAGACATGCTCTTTTTGTGCTTCAGTATTTACCATGAGTGATTAAAAACCTACCCTATCATAACTTTTAGTCATATTACGATCTAGCTCAAACGTGAAGCCTTCCCCACCTCCTCCAAGAAGAACCAATTTTGCCCTCATCTAATGCTCCGGAACATTTTAGGAATACCCTGATTATACCTTATTATGTAATATATAACATCCAAAGAGAACCTTGAAAGTCAGAAATAGTATTTTAGTCACCCTCTTTGACATTACAGTACCTATCACTGTGGCTGCCACATAGAAGAAATTCACTATTAAAAAGAGACAGGGGGGCGCCTGGGTGGCTCAGTCAGTTAAGCCACTGCATTCGACTCAGGTCATGATCCCAGGATCCTGGGATCAAGTCCCGCATCAGGTTCCTTGCTCAGCGGGGAACCTGCTTCTCTCTCTGCCTCTGCCTGCCACTCTGCGTGCCTGTGCTCTCTCTTTGACAAATAAATAAATAAAATCTTAAAAAAAGAGAGAAAGAAAAGAAGAGAGAGACAGGCTCTATGCTTCTAAGTCTTAGAGACAAAAAATGCACATAGAAAAGGCCTTGTAAAACACACACACACACACACACACAGAGAGAAGCGTTATAAAAGAACACTAAAGTACACTGGAGTTTAAGAGAAAAGAACCAATGATACAAAGTACAAGAGAAGACACCTGGCCAGCTTCCAGATTTTCAGAAACACAAATACACTCACACAAACACAATCAGCCTAAAAGGCTGAAAACCTCTACACAGGCTGAAACCAAGCTTCTAAGACCTTTAACCTATGCGGCATTTAAAAACTTGAATGGGTTACCAGCATTTACCAATTCTTTCACATAAAAACAGGATTTCTTGATTTTCCTGGAAAATGGAAGATGACGAAAACTGGATGCTCCTTCTCCCAGGGAACTGCCTGGATACGAGTTCCACCTGCTACTTCCGGATAAAATCATCGCTCCCTTACTATGCTAGTACCTCCCGTTTCCTTATGTCCCGCCTGCACACGCAACCACTGGAGGCAGTTGAGTTCATGACCCCTCCTCCAGACACATCACTCACGGCCCCGCTACACACCGCGTATTCTCCAGCACCCACGTCTACGCCTGCAAAGGCCTCTGCGCACCGCCCCCGCCAAGCACTCCTACTACTCTAAGCATTGATTCGACTTCAACAGCTTTCTGCGACCACCTTGTCAACTGGGTCGCCGCAGCACTCTGGCCACACCGCTATTAAAACCCTAATCACACCGTATGTACAAGTTTCTCTCCTTCGCTAGGGCGGGAGTTCCTTGGAGCCCGCAGCCACGACTAACTGATTACCGCGTCCCCAAGTCCAAATCCGTGGCCTTGCCTCTAACGGAGGCGTTCAGTAAACTACCTAAACGGTTTCAGAGGTAGGGCTGAAGCAGAAGCGCAGCCGAGTGCACCCAAGTGGATTCCGGCCGAGATGAGAGCGCCCCGCACCCCCTCGAGCAAGTGCCACCAGGCGAAGTCCCGTCAACACGGTTCCGTCGCGGAAGCGCCAGTCCCAACTCTCGCGAGATTCGATCTGAGCCCCAGCCCCCAAGTCCTCTTGGTGCTCGCCAGATTCGCGGGGCCACGCTTCTCTCCGGAAGTAGCCCCTCCGACGCTGTGCCCCGGAAGCGGAAGTGTGACTCTAGTCTGTCAGAGAGTGTTAACTCGGTGGTCCAGAAATCCAGGGAAGTCGTTGTCGTTTAATTTTTGCAGGCTCTCGAGCGCTTCCCCCCTGGCGGGTGGGAGTGCAGAGAGGAAAGTGCGAGATGAGCACCATGTTCGCGGACACGCTGCTCATCGTTTTCATTTCCGTGTGCACGGCTCTTCTCGCCGAGGGTGAGAGCGGCTGCTCCTCTGACGTTTGATCAGCCCCCGCGGGAAGGATCCTGGGCCTGGGGACCCTCGCGCCACTGAGGGAGTGGTCGCGAGCCTTGCTTGCTTGGGGTTGAGACGGGGGGGGGGGCGCCCGGGAGCAGGAGCGGGTGGGGCACCGTGGAATTCGGTTTGGGGTCGATTTCGCTTGCGTATTTGTGGAGACACCTTCCTATCAGGTCTCCGTTATTTTGGTTGAAGAGTCAGTTGTCTTTAACATTTGAAAAAAAGTTAACTGCTGGTGAATATAAAGCAAAAAGTTGAAATTCCTCCTTACCCAGCCATCACCACCAGTAAGTTTGCTGTGACCCTTACAGACGTTTTTCTATTAGCATGCTGCTTTTGATGTTTCAGGTATAACCTGGGTCCTGGTTTACAGGACGGACAAGTACAAGAGACTGAAAGCGGAGGTGGAAAAACAGAGTAAAAAACGTGAGTATGGCAACATTCTTCAGATACAGTTTCAACACATCAGGTTCATTGAATGCATGTTTACAGTAAATGTTTCAGACCCACTGATGCAAAACCTTTATGGGACTACAGAGTTGAATCCGATTTGAATTGGACATGTAGAGTGATATGCAGCGTTGGATATTTTTATGCAAAATGCATAATACACACGACAGTGGATCAAGGGACACGAGAAGTACTAGTTATGCTGTGGTGGTTCTAAAGAAGAGATCCCATTCGGTTGTGAGGGGCCATGGAAGTGTTTGTGATGCAGATGGGCTGGTGGTCCTTGGATAGTTAGAATGTGGGTAGAGAATGAGCTGGGGGTAGGAATTCCAGGTGAAGAAAATAGGATATGTGCAAAAATACGGAAATCGTAGTGAGAAGATGTGTTTGGAGAGCCACAGGTCATTTTGGTTAGTATCCAGGTGAGCGGTGTCTTCAGGGATGAGGCAAATTTCTGTGTGAGGCGGCTGAAGGAGAGTTGGAATAAAAGGTTAAGAACAGGTACAGTTTGTGGCTTCGAGTGAAGCAGGAACTCCACAGGACACAGCTGTGGTTCTAAAGAAGAGATCACAGAGGGGGCTGCTGGAGGTTTAACGTGAATCGTTCTTTCTAGGCTCGATGTGGCTTTCAGTGTTCTTTTCTGCGTTATAAAGATTAAATATTACTTTTGTATCTTAAATTCCTCTGACTTTCTCTATTTTGTGACATGTCTTTATGTCTTTGTAAGGGTTCAGAGTTTTCTTGCTTACCGTATCTCACTTGATCCACATAGCGACCGTTTGCGATTAGTTGTATAAATAGGAGCACCCACTGATGCAAAAACTTTGTAGGAATACAGAGATGAATCCGATTGGAATTGACGGTTATGTAGAGTGATATGCAGCGTTGGATATTTTTATGCAAAATGCATAATACACAGGGCAGTGGGTCAAGGGACACGAGAAGTACTAGTTATGCTGTGGTCGTTCTAAAGAAGAGATCCCATTCAGTTGTGAGGGGCCATGGAAGCCCCATGTGTGGATAATTCACCTCAACATATTAAAATCCAAGCTCATTATCTTCACCTTCACAAACATGATCCTCCTCCAGTATTTCTCTACCTGACGAATCGTACCTCCATGCTTCTGATAGTGTGAGCCGGAAACCTTAATACGCTTTCTCACTTGGCTTTCAGGACACCGCACTCTCTTGGTTTTACTCTTACCTTGCAGGTCTTTTTTTTTTTTAAAGAGAAAGTGGGGGGTTTGGAAAGGCAGAGGGAGAACGAGAAAGAATCTTAAGCAGGCTCTATGCCCAGCATAAGGCCCGTGGTGGGTCTTGATCCCTCCACTCTGACCTGAGCCGAAATCAAGAGTCAGACCCTTAACTGACTGAGCCACCCAGACGCTTCTTGCCCATCATTCTTTTGCTGTTTCCTTGTTGGTTCCTCTTCTCAACCTCTTGTTGGGCACCCCAAATTTGTTTTTATCCCCCTATGCTCACTCTCTTAGTGAATTCAGTCATGTGCTCTATTTGGCGGTGGCTCCCAAATTTATATCCCTAGCACTCTCTCCTTAATGCAAGATCCGTATATCCTTGTAATAACATTGTATAGTGAGCGATGGTAGCTACACTTGTAAGCGTAGCATAATGTGTAGAGAAGTTGAATCACTATGTTGTACACCTGAAATTAACATTGTATGTCAACTATGCTCAAATAAAGATTCATGTATCAATTTGTCAGTTATACTGTAATGTTGAATATATATTTCAAACCCAGCATGCCCAAATTGGATACTTTATCCTCACTTAAGACTGCTTCATTTGGGGGTGCCTGGGTGGCTCAGTGGATTAAGTCTCTGCCTTCGGCTCAGGTCCTGGTCTCAGGTTCCTGGGATTGAGCCCCGCGTCGGGCTCTTTGCTCAGCAGGGAGCCTGCTTCCTCCTCTCTCTCTTCCTACTTGTGATCTCTCATTCTGTCAAATAAATAAATAAAATCTTTAAAAAAAAAAAAAAGACGGCTTCATTTGTACTTCTCAGGATCTTGGTCAATGGTAAGTCTATCTCTCTACTTGCTCAGGTCATAACCCTTGTGCCGTTATCTTTAAGTCTTCTGTCACACCCCGCATCTAATACTTTTGGGCTGCCTTCAGACATATCCAGAGTCTGACCGTTTTCCATCATTTCCTTTGATAATTACGTCCATCCTTTGCATGAATTATTGCAGCAACCTCCAATAAGTGTTCCTGTTTCCCTGTAGTCTGCTCCCAAGATAACAGCCAGAATAATTCTTTTTTTTTTTTTTAAAGTAGGTTCCACATCCAGTGTGGAATCCAGTGCAGGACTTGAACTCAGGACCCTGAGATCAAGACCTGAGCTGATATCCAGAGTCAGATACTCCAATAACTGAGCCACCCAGGCGCCCAGAATAATCCTTTTTAGAGCCTGTTAGATCATGTCCCATCCCCGCTCATAACCCTGTGATGGTGTCGCAGTTGTACTCAAGAACAGCCAAAGTCCTTACAGCGGCCTGTGGAGCCCCCCCATTACTGCTCTGATGCTCTTCCCCTCTTGCACACTCGGCTTCAGCCACAGACCTTGCAGTTCCTCACTGTGCCTCAGCCACACTCCAATGCTCAGAGTCTTCTACTGGCTGTTCCCCTCTGCCTGGAATGTTCTCTATGATATCTGCTTAGTTAACCCTCATGCCTTCTTCAGATCTTTGTTCAAAGTTTACTTCTGTGAGTCTTAACTTGGCCACCCTTTTGAAAACTGCAGCCTGCTCATCTCCACCGCTGCTGCTCCTGGTCTCCTGGACCCTGCTCTATTCCCCTCCCTCACACCCCATGGCTTTTGTCACTTTCTTATATATTACAGGATCTATTTGTGTATTGTGTCACTGTTTATTGTTTATCTCCCCCCGCTAGGAGAGCGTTTTTGTTGTTGTTCTGATATAGCATTTGCACCTAGAACAGTGACTGGCACACAGTAAAAGTTTAATAAATACTTGGTGATTTGAATACTTTCTTCCCTCACCCTGTGTGTGCAGTCCACCATCAAGCCCTGTTACTGTTCTCTGGGGAGGTTTGTGATCTCTCCACATCCCTCCAGCTCTGCCGCACCGCCTAGTCTAAACTGTCATGTTTCCTGTGATCTACTGCGATCGCCTCCTCATTGGTCTCCCTGCAGCCACTCAGATTTCTTCTTTATAGTGCATCCCAAGTAATTTTTCAGGACACGGATCTTACCATGTTACTTGCCCTTCTCAAAATACTGTGTCTTTCCCCATTGCTTTTAGGAGAAAGGTGGGGCTTGCAAGGTCCAGTGTGGTTGGGCGCGTCTTCTCTTGCCCTGCAACTACATCCTGTATCCCATCATCCCCTGCTCTCTATTCTGTAGCTGCTCGGGCCCTTTTCCCATCCTCTGGGCTAGTCTTCCTTATTCCTGCCATGGGTCCAGGCCTTACCTGCTCTTCCCTCTAACTGGAATAACTTTCCTTTCTCTTTTGGTCTAGCAAACTCCTGCTCATTCTTTAGCTCTCAGAAGCTTATTTAGTCTTTCAGAAGGGTCACATCTTCTACTCTGGGCCCTGCTTTATCCATAGATGGCTCCTTAGAGCAGAGTGATCTAGCCCCAGCCCCGTCCTCTAGAAGACCAGGTTAATGTTCGCAGTACCATCTTATGTTTCTGTTCTCTAGCCTTCTTGTTTTTTATGCATTTATGGGTAAGTGCTAAGTAGTTATGTTGTGGTCCTTCTGGGGAGAGAAAGAAATATTTTTTGTTTCTTTGGCTAATAGTGATGATAAAGAGTAAAATGTTCAGTGTTTTCTGTCCATTTTGTTTTTTATTTTTATTTATTTTATTTTACTTATTTATTTGTCAGAGAGGGAGAGAGCACAAGCAGGGAGAGTGGCAAACAGAGGGAGAAGCAGGCTGCCTGCCGTGCAATGAGCCCTGACACGGGGACTTAATCCCAGAACTCTGGGATCGTCACTTGAGCCAAAGCCAGACGCTTAACTGACTGAGCCACCCAAGCATCTCTGTCCATTTTGTTTTTTAAAATGTTATTTGGGGGTGCCTGGATGGCTCAGTGGGTTAAGCCTCTGCCTTTGGCTCAGGTCGTGGTCTTGGGGTCCTGGGATCAAGCTCAACGGGGAGCCTGCTTCTCTCTCTCTCTCTCTGCCTGTCTTTCTGTCTACTTATGATCTCTCTCTCTGCTGAATAAATAAATAAAATCTTTTAAAAAAATAAAATGTTATTTTGGTAACATTGGTAACATCTTGTAGAATTTGACTTAATTTCCTTTTATGATCTCATTCTAGCAGGTTCACTCTAAATCTCTTTTTCCCCCATAGGTATATGTCATACTTTATCTTCTCATTTACATAAAAGAGACATGTACTTAGACACGAGTGCATATATTGAAACCACAAACACACACACACACACACTTATTTTAGTCAGCACTTTACTGTTTCACTTGTAATATTGGAGTCAAATCGAATTTTACATCTCTTTGTTAAAGTAGTAATACCAATTTTAGAATTCAAGTAGCATAATTAATGTACCAAGGGAAAAAGTCTTACCTGCCAATTCTCTTTAATGCAACTTTTAGAAATAATACATGTACTGTACTGTTGGCTAGTAAAGGAAGTATGCTAAAATACTATACGGAACAAAGAAAGTAAATAAACTAAGTAAAGGTAATTTTTGACATTCCTATTCTTGGTCCATTTATAGGTAGACTATGACAGGTATATAGGTCAAAGATAGTAAATATATATATTAATTATTACTCTTTAAAAGGTTAATTTTACTCTATCATCATATTAATTGAAATGCATACAAAGAAGTTCGTCTTAGCTTTTTCCGTCTAAGTAAACTCTGTGCCTAGCGTGGGGCTCAAACTCAAAATCCCGAGATTGAGAGTCGCATGCTCTGCTGACTGAGCCAGTCAGGTGCCCCGGTTTTAGCTTTTTGACTTTCTTGATCTCCCTTCCCTAATGCATATGCCTGTCTTGCCAGTTTTGAGTATTGGGATTGTTACTCAATTATTTGCCCTCACTAGATACTCTTTAGAAGTCAGGGATCATGTTTATCTTTTCATCTGCTTAGAACAGTGCTGATTAGTTAGGAACCAATAACTGAATAAATGAATTCCTACCTTTTTTTTTTTTTTTTTTTTTTTAATATTTTATTTATTTATTTGAGAGAGAGAGAGAGGTCACAAGTAGGCAGAGAGGCAGGCAGAGAGAGAGGGAGAAACAGGCTCCCCACTGAGCAGAGAGCCCGATGCGGGGCTCGATCCCAGGACCCTGAGATCATGACCTGAGCCGAAGGCAGAGACTTAAACCACTGAGCCACCCAGGTGCCCCGAATTCCTACCTTTTATAGTGAATCTGAGACTGGTACTATAATTAGCCATAGTTATCTGAAAGAACAGAATTTGAAAACCGTACTTAGACTCAACCTACGGCAGGTATCCTCAGCTGGTGGTCTGAAAGCCATTTTAGTTCTTATTATGTTCCATTAGTTATTATTTTTGTGGCCTTATGCAGTCCTTTATGAGTGTTTGATTGATAATGCTTCCAGTATTGTTGTCTTGGTCTTAGATTGTTGTGTCTCCCTTCTCCTGTCAGCAGGTGTGGGAGCAGATCAGTTAACTTGCTCATAACCATAATCAAAGGCAGTGTGTAGCTTTCTTGTGAGCTTCTTTCGTTGGTTCAATTGTGATAAAGCGGCCTTCATTTCCTTAGTATAATACATAATTAATTTTTACTGTGTTACTCTATTGTTTACAGTGGAAAAGAAGAAGGAAACAATAACAGAGTCAGCTGGTCGACAACAAAAAAAGAAAATAGGTAAGATTCTTGGTATACACAAAATTTAGAAAAAATAAGTTTTAGGAAATTTGGAAAATTAAAAATTGGAAAAATAAATTCTTAGGTGATGAAAATATAATAAAGTTATTAACAGTGGTAACTCATGTGTTTGTATAGTTTTGTGGTTTACAGAGAGCACTTGTATACATTATTGAACTTGATTTTCTCTTGTCCATTTTGAGGGTTCAAGCAGTTGCTACTGTTTTCTCTTAGCTTTTGAAATTTTAGTTTTAGTAAAATAATGCTGACAGTTGTGGCTTTTGAATTTGGCTGAGGGTTCTTGGCATAGTTTCTAAAAGTTTTTTTGGTTTTTTTTTCTTCATATCTGCGTTGATTATTTCCAGTTAAGTCTGAGTTACTTGCGTTGTTGCCATGGCTTCCTTACTGAGAATTGACTGGTGATGGAAGTCCTCCAGGGGGTAGGAAATTTACTGCTGAGTAATTTTTTTCTGGTCTGAAAAAGTAATGACGTGTTTTTGTTTTTTCAGTGTAATTTAGAGCTTAATTACAGAATGTAATTCTGTTCCAAAAAGACAATTTATAAATGATTAGATATGATTTATATTTATACTTTGTGATGCTTCCTGACTCTGAAATTAGGAAAAAAATGTGAAACTGTCTGTTTTGTTCAGAAACTATGTCTCTGCATAGGTCACTGCCATTATATCCTAGGAAAGAATTCTACCAGACTGGACTATGCCACTGTCCTATTCTGAATAAAACTTTTGAATTTAGTGTTTCCCATGTTTTCTAAATGGCCTACTCATTTACTTCTGTGGCAGGATGCTACTGTATGTGTACTCCGTCAGTTGCTCTGGTGGGTCGTAGAGAAACAAGGTAGAAACAATTCTCTTAGGAAGTCTGTCTAGAGAGGGGAAGACAGACCAGTGCAGTAAGGTAAGGTTGTTTGTAGAGATATATTCTGAGTTTTAAAAAAGTAAAGAGAAAAGATATCTAAACAAAACTAGGGGATTAGGTTTTCTTGAAGAGATAATGTTTTTGTTGAGTCTTGAAGCTGTAATGTGAATAACTTAAATAAAAATACAAATAAATAAAATAGTGGTCAAAATTTATTGAGCACTTATCATATGCAACACACTGAGGTAGACACTTTATATGTTTTTGAATTCTCTTAACAGTCAATTGTATGTAGTAGTAAAGAGTGTTACTTCATTTTATAGATGAGAAGCATGAAGCTTGAGTTAAGTCATTTTCTCTCGGTCAGTCATTCAGTGGTAGATGAAGTTAGTGGTAGAGAAGGGGTTTGGCCCTGGTCATTTGTAACTTTAACATCCAGTTTTAAGCCTTTTACATCCTAGGGAGAAGGATAGGCATCTCTAAACTCTAGAGGGATCAAATAGCAAGGTATATTCCAGGAGCTATAAATAGTTTAGTGTAACAGACGAAAGAAGGAATGTATAAAGTATAGACAAACGAGGCTAGAGAAGTAAGTATAGCCTGTTGTTCCTAAAGAGCTTTATAAATTAAACTAAGGTCATGAGTTTAACTTGTATCCAGAAGACTTTCCATCTTTCCATATCCATTAAAGGATTTAAGCAGAGGTTGACATCAGATTTTAAGGAAGACAACTCTGGCAGTAGTTTGGCGATAAATGGGAGTGGGGATCGTTCTGGAGGCAGGAGGTCATGAGGCTTTTTAAGTAACTCAGGTGCAAAAATGGCAGGAACCTGGACTTAGGTAGAGGCAGTGGTAATGGAATAGAGGTATGGCTTCCACCGACCAGAGGAGTAGGGTTAACAGGACTTGATGACTGTTTCAATGCGGCATGTGGAGAGAGGGATGAATCTACAAAGAAGTCCATGTTTCTGATTCGGAAATGCTGGAGGAGTAGCAAATTGGGATGGGGAAGAAAAGAGGATGATTTCAGGTTTGAACATGTTGAATTTGAAACGCCTGTGTGACAGTAGGGTGGAAATAGTTGGTACACAGTTGGATATGTGGTTTCGGAGCTAGCCCAGGGGTAAAGGCTATAAACTGATTTTAGAATCATACACTTTTAAGTAGTAATTGAGTTCACACACAGAGGAGACCATATAAAGTAAGAAAAGGAAAGGGCTGAGGATAGAGAGAGTCTTGAGGAAACAGAGGGAGCAGAAGTGGAACCCTGCAGAAGTATTGCCAGAGAAGTTGGAAAGGGTTTGCCGTCGTAGCTGAGGGGAGAGCTTCAGGGGACAGAGAGGATCTAAGGTGTTAAATGCTTAAGAGGCAATAGAAATGACAGTTATTGTTAGTGATGTAGCAAGGATGATTTCAGTGGTGTGATGGACAGAAGCCAGTTGTCTAGAGGAGGAGAGAATGCATGGTGAGGAAGTGAAGACATTGCCTGACATTTGTCAGAGATAGGTGTGAAAGCAGACATCGAAGATACTTGTATCTGTCACCTTCTCCAAAACCAAGGGAATATAAACCCATTTTTTAATTATTTGAAACCGACTAAAACTACTTTGTATATGGTAGGTATTTAGTAACAATTTGACTTGAAGACTCTTCAAGAACCTTAATAGTGGTGTTGTGAAGCGTAATCCTGTGTGGCTGTATTATTAAGCCGTATACACAATGTCTACCTTGGTAACACTTAACGGTTATTGTTTCTCTGTGGACTTAGCTTCAGAAAAACAATGTCACCTCAGTTTGCTCTGAGCTTTTAGGCTCTTTGTGCTTTTTCTATCTGTTCGGGCTGTCAGCTTCATCATAAAGGGCTACCCTTCGCCCTGACCCCCAAAAAAGGACTCCTTTCCCTAGAAGAGGATTTTTGGTATGCTGTATCTTCATATCAGGTTTTATTATGTTGCTGAATCATTCATGAAATAATATTGAGCACATACCATAATATTGAGCAACTAAGTACATGCCAGTTACTGAGGTTACAGAGATGAAGAAGGCATAGGATTGATTCCTTGCTCTCCAGGAACCTGCCATCTAGTTGGGTTGATGGGTAAATAAACAGATCATTATAAGAGAATGTACAAACTCAGTATAATGATAAAGAGATGCATGGAATATTCTGGAAGTATAAAGAAGGGACTGCTAATCTAGTGTTCAGTAAAGCAGTCATTAGGTATATTTGGCTTTTTAAATTAATTAAAGTTAAATGAAGTAAAAATTTTTTAGTTCCTCAGTCACAATGACCATATTTTATTTGCTCAGGAGCCACATGTAATTAGTGACTACTTCATTGCCAGCACAGATAGAGAATATCTTCATAATTATAGAAAACTCTATGGGGCACCTGGGTGGCTCAGTCAGTTAAGCATCTGCCTTTGGCTCTGGTTGTGATCCCAGGGTCCTGGAATTGAGCCCCACATCAGGCTTCCTGCTCAGTGGGGAGCCTGCTTCTCCCTCTCCCTCTGCCGCTCACCCTGCTTGTGTTCTTTCTCTCTCTCAAATAAATAAAATCTAAAAAAAGAAAAGAAAATTCTATAGAACATTATTGACTAAGGAGTCAAGATTTTTAAAAGGAGGTGACAGAGAGCTGAGACTTAAAAGTTGAGTACTAGCTAACCAGGAAGGGCTTGGCTAGGGACAGAATAAAACATTCTAGGTAGAAATCCCAGTTGGTCGAGACTGAGGAGTTTCTTGGGATTTGTGGTTTTTGGAGCTAAAACTGGAACAATCTTGGGAAAATTGGGACCGTTAGTCACCCAAGTAGAAAGGACTTCGTAAACAAAGGCACTGGACCTAGAGAAAAGTTTCACATCGAGAGCAGCTTACGTTTGTTTGGTGTTGCAGGAGTCTCTGCAGTACAGTTCCTGTGAGGGATTGGCAGTGCGGCTGCAAGGTTGGACACCAGCCTTGCCGGTGATACCGGAACATGCGCTGGTAGGCAGGGACGGCCATGCCAGAGTTTTGAGTGTCATAACTTTAGTCGTTCTACATCTTAGGTAGATCTGACGGGCAGCTTTGTGGAAGATGAATTGAGGGAGCAAGTTTGGAGGCAGTGAGATGTTTGGAGACTTGAAGCAATATAGGTAGAGTGGTTAGAAATCCTAAGGACATGGTAATGAGGAGGGGGAGGGTTTCATAAGTATTTATGAGGTATGTGGGGTGCCTGGGGGGCTCAGTTAAGTGTTCAACTCTTGGTTTTGGCTCAGGTCATGTTCTTTGATCTAGGATCTTGGATTAGGTCCCATATCAGGCTCCTGCTCCACAGGGAGTCTGCTTGAAATCGCCCCCCCCCCCCGCCCCCAGCATGCACACTCCTTTCTCTCTCTCTCTCTCTCTCTCTCTCTCTTTCTCAAATAAATACATCTTCAAAAAATACTTACGAGATATAATTAATAGGATGTGGTGTTTGGATGAGAAAGGAGGGAGTCAGGGATATGCCAAGGCCTCTAGCGTAGGTGATCTTCTATACCTTTTTATTTTGTAGTGATAGTCCCTTCCCTCTCTAGTTTTATGCCTGTTCACCTTCTCATCATCTTATACCCCAGCCTTCAACCCCCAATTTAAAAACATCTCCTTACATTGTAAGTGGACTGTCCAGATAGCAAAGGAGCTCCTCCCGACCAAGATAGACCTTAGCTCCATTCATTTTTCTTCGTTTTGTTCCGTATATCTCCAGCATCCAGTCTCTCCTGCCCATATCCTTCTCTTCCCTGGAGAACAGACTGGACAGGAGCCGTTCAGGGCAAGGGATCATGTCTTCATCCCGCTCTGTGCTGTTCGGAAGCTGCAGTCCACTCTGCAAGCCAACCCTCCTGTAGGCCTCTTTGTTCCTCCTTTCCTGTACCTGCCCAAATTTACTTGCCCTCACACCAGTTTATTCTAATGGTATATATTTTTGTTTTAGAGGATATTATATTTTTATTTTGTAATCTTCCTATGAGGGTGGGGATTTTTGTGTTTTTTGTTCATTTGTGAATCCCCAGTGCTCAGAAAAGTGCCTGGAATGTGGCAGATAGTCAGTGTTTGTTGAATTAAGTAATCCTGGTGATGGTGATACATGATCAAAGAGAGCAATAGCAGAGGGTACATAGAGATTACTGGCTTGGGAGTTGGGAAACTTGGAGTCTAGTCCTGGCTTCACCACAGTATGCTCATAGGTTCTCTACCAAGTCACTTCCCCTTCGCGGGACCTCACTTTCTTTCTGGAAACAATGAAATCCCTGCGTTGATGGAATTCAGCAAATAATGGCATTGATGTACAGTTGAGACTTTGTTAAGCAGTTTGGGTTGTGTGTATATAACAACTTTCTTAAAATACATGTGAAATTTTCTAGCTTTCTAATTGATTTAACTAAAAAATTATGCTTATTTTTAGAGTAATTAGTCTGTAATGTGAAAGAACCTGAATTTTAAATTTGTCTTGATTGGCTTTCACTTTTAGACTCTGCTCTCTTGAAGTAACTGAAAGAGGGGGAAAAACATGAGAGATAAATAACTCGTATTTGAAGCCAAATTACAATCATTATGTTTACACTTTCCATCAGTATAGTATAAAAGTGTATCTTAATGTATAGTTAAGACACTTAATACCAGAGGTAATTTTTAATTAATCTTTAAAGATTTTTATTTATTTAAATCGAAATATTTTGGTGCTCTGTTGCATTTGAATTTTCTGCTAATATAAAGTATACCATACCACAGGTATTTAGCTGATGTTATTCCTTAGTGATCCTGAGACAAAAGTGCTTTTATAGTCACCAGTCAGTGACAGTTTAACATCTGCCTTGCGCTCAGCATTGTGTATATTAATCAGTTTGTTAATTCTTTTCAGAGAGGCAGGAAGAGAAACTGAAAAATAACAACAGAGACCTGTCCATGGTAAGAGTCTGAAGTGTAATATTGTGGTAAACCACAACAAGTTTATAGCCTAAGACTCTGATTTGCATTATATACACTGTACTTACCTTTTCAGAAATTCACCCACTAATGTCGTGGGTGTTCTGGGCCAGGTGGAAGTGAAAATATGCTCCTGGGCTTAAACTTCATATCAGTAATAAGAGAAGCCCTTTCGGGCTGTCTCGGGGGTCATAATTGGTCCCTTTCACACAGTTTTTGCTTAGCTTAGCCCTTATGTTTTGAATGAAGTAGTCTGTTTTCTTTTACTCTCGTGTCATTGCCGAATCTTTGGTTTTCAGGTGACCTGTTCATGCCAGCCTCTAAGCTGGAGCATCATAGATGGCCTTTATTGTTGCCTTTGTTCTTCAAGAGGCCTTTTGTTCTGCATGTCAGGCATACCGTAAAGTGTAAAGAGAAATGATTTTATTACCCGTTAGTCATCATTTATAAAGAGTAGAGTTTGTTCAAGAGTTTTGCTAAGGCATGGGTAGGCTAATTATATGGCTTGACTAATTTTTCTATTTAATTTCTGTATGTTTATCACAGGACATCTGAACTGTCCAACAGTTGTCTTTGCTTTCTAAGAGACCTTCGCTATATTAGCTTCTGTTTCTTGCAATTCTTATTGAGTAAGGCTGTAATTTAGAAGTGCATCTTTTTGAAAATAGCTTTTCTGTTGACATACTTATTAAATGTTTATAAGACCAAATTTGGAAACTATAGAAAGAAGAGAGTAAAGATTGCTGATAAACCTGTCATCCAGGAGCCCAAGTTAGCTCAGTCAGAAGAGCATGAGACTCTCTCTTGATCTTAGGGTCATGAGTTCAAGCCCCACATAGGGTGTAGAAATTACTTAAAAATAAAATCGTATAAAAAATTAATAATAGGGGCACCTGAGTGGCTCTGGGTTAAAGCCTCTGCCTTTGGCTCAGGTCATGATCTCAGGGTCCTGGGATCGAGCCCCACATCGGGCTCTCTGCTCAGCAGGGAGCCTGCTTCCTCCTCTCTCTCTGCCTGCTTCTCTGCCTACTTGTGATCTCTGTCTGTCAAATAAATAAATAAAATCTTAAAAAAAAATTAATAATAAAAAAATAAAAGCTTTACTAAAAAACACCTGTCACCCAGAGATAATGATTGTTACTCTTACATCGCTATGATCTTTTATTTATTTATTTATACTTTTACAACATCTGTATTTAAGAAGTTAGCTACAAGTAACAGAATACCTAATTAACAATGATGTAAACAGATGAAGATTTTTTTTTTTTACTTGTTCAAGAAGGCCAGGGTTTGGTAGTCCTGGGCTGGTCAGTAATGTTATTAAGGACTTAGGTTGGCCATTCTTAGATTATGGTTGTTTGGTTATTTGATGGTACTTTATCCTTTATCTTCAGGCATTATGTTCTTCATTCCAGGCAAGAAGAATGGGCAAAAGGCCTAAAGGGATACTGGCCAACTTTGTCCCTTTAAAGTCCTGTTCAGTACTGGTACCAGAACTGGGTCACATGGCCACTCCAATACTATTCATCAGAAGGGGACAAGGAGAAGGGCTTGGAGGTGGAGGGTGGGTTAGCCAATAAGCAGCTTATTGCTATGGAGTGCCTTTTAAACGTGACGTGAAACCAGAATTTTGGGGTGTGCCTTAGTAGTGGTTTTCTTTAGTGTGAAATGAGAATGTGTTGGTCTCTTCACAGGTCCGGATGAAATCCATGTTTGCGATTGGCTTCTGTTTTACTGCCCTAATGGGAATGTTCAATTCCATGTGAGTATCCTTTCATAATATGGTTTTATCTAACTGTGTTCTATATGTGTGTGTATTTATAAGCAATTAACTTTTTTAAAAAATATTTTATTTATTTGTGGGGGCACTATAGAGAGAGAGCAAGCAGGGAACAGAAGGAGCGGGAGAAACAGGCTTTCCCGCTCAGCAGGGAGACTTGATCCCAGGACCCTGGGATCTTGACCTGAGTCGAAGGCAGATGCTTAAGCGACTGAACCACCCAGCCATCCAGCAATTAACTTTTTGGTAATGTTTTATTTTGATACTTCAAATTTATAGAAAGGTTACAAAAATAATATATTCATTATCCGTATTCACAATTGTAAATATTTTGCTCCATTTTCTGTCTCTTCCAGATCATCTATGTACTCATTCATACATACATTATATATGTATTATTCAAGATTATGTTATAGGGTTCATGCCCCTTTATCCCTAACTACTAAATTATTTATTTATTTATTTATTTTAAGATTTTATTTATTTATTTGACAGACAGAGATTACAAGTAGGCAAGTAGGCGGAGAGGCAGGCAGAGAGAGGGGAAGGGAAGCAGGCTCCCTGCTGAGCAGAGAGCCCGATGCGGGGCTCGATCCCAGGACCCTGAGATCATGACCTGAGCCGAAGGCAGAGGCTTTAACCCACTGAGCCACCCAGGCGCCCTTACTAAATTTTTTTTAAAAGATTTTATTTATTAATTTGACAGAGAGCATAAGCAGAGAGATTGGCAGAGGGAGAGTGGCAGAGGGAGAGGGGAAACAGACTCCGTGCTGAGCAGGGAGCCCAAAGCAGGGCTCAGTCCCAGGGTTCTGGGATCATGATGTGAACTGAAGGCAAATGCTTAACCGACAGCCAGTCAGGAGCCCCCATAAATACTAAAGTGTATATTTCCTGAGAACGTGGACATTTTCGTAGATAACTTCAATCCAGTTACCAAAATCAAGGGTCTTGCACCAACAAATAAAGACTTCGGCCCAGATGGAAACGTCTTCTGCTGACTTTAGGTCATAGTTTATTTTAGCCTGGGAGAGCTCAGAGTCTTGTAATAAGACAGGCTAATATCAGCAATAAATACTCAGAGTGTTTATCTCAGTATTAACCTATTAACAGTGTTTGGAAAAAATAATTCACAACTGTGTGCATCCTGTTGACAGGGTAGTACTGTAAATCTAATTTTCAAAGACTATCTCTTTAATGAGAGTGTTGACATAAGGCTTAAGTCGGGAGAAGTCTTGACTTGTAAACTAAGTTGTGAAACATGGAAATAAATCATTTTGGCTTATGTTCGTTATTTTTTTTTTTAAGATTTTATTTATTTATTTGACAGAGAGATCACAAGTAGTCAGAGAGGCAGGCAGAGAGAGAGAGAGAGGGAAGCAGGCTCCCTGCTGAGCAGAGAGCCCGATGCGGGACTCGATCCCAGGACCCCGAGATCATGACCTGAGCCGAAGGCAGCGGCTTAACCCACTGAGCCACCCAGGCGCCCCCTTATGTTTGTTATTTACAGTAGGAGGAATTTGTTAGATTACCTTTTTAGAAGAATTTTCTAGTTCTTTCATTCTTTTCTGTGGTTAAAACTAGAACTTGGTATACGGTTTTGATTTGAATCCATAGTGGTTCAGTTACTAAATGAAGCTAATATATTTGATTATAATCATAGAATCACGTAACTACAAAGTATTATAATGTATTTCTTATGTTTCTTTCTTCTTTGAGTCAGTAATCATTTTCATTTGCCTGCCTTTGATTTTTCTCTCTCCAATTTTCAAGTTTCTGTGAGTGTACTACATGAATATTTATAGGTTTTAACTATTTTTAATATTTATTCGGGTCAAAAAGCTGCACGCTGTTTTTTTGTGCCTGACACTGTGGATGATAAAAGAAAATTGTGCAGTTTGAGCCCTCACGCTGCTGCTTCCCTTCAAGTAAAATAGACATCTCTATAAGATACATTGATTTACTAGTTAAAAAGTTACTGTTCTTTTTTATGTGGGGGTCATTGTAACTTGTTGAAGATCCATTATAGAGAGAAATTTTAGAGAGAGAGAGAAGTTTTATAACGAGAACTCCCCACCTCAGCTGTATTTGCTGCTCCCTTGGGCTTCAGACCAGCCTGTCCCTGGGCCTCAGAGAGGCTTGTTTCTCTCTACGGTATTTTTGAGACTCGCTTGGAACCTGTCATGTTCTCTGCCAAAGCATCGCTCTTCCTGATACTTGTGTGTCTTTCAGTGGCGGCCGTTTCTGGTCAGCCGGAACTGAAAACTTTATTGCTTCCCTCCCTCTCTTCCTTTCAGCCCACATTTCTTGTGTTTCCACCCTGTCCCAGATTCCGTGCTGGACACCGAGTTATCTCTAACATTGTCAGTCCTCGGTTCCGTCAGTTAACAGTTCCTGTTCATTCTGCCTCTCCGTGTCTGTCGAGTCATCCATCCGTCTGCCCATCCATCCCTCCCTCCTTCCCTCCTCCCTCTCCTCTTCATCCATGCTCTTAGCGTAGTTTCAGCCCATTGCCTTTCCTCTCTGCTATCCCCTTGACCTCGGGCATGCCAGTAGCTTCCTAGCTGCTCTCCATCCTCAGGGGCCTCCTGTCACTGCAGCGTTAAGTTGACCATCCCCAAACATGTACTCATTGTCTAATAACCACATCTGCTCCTGACGGAATAGTAGCTGTGTGTTGGCCACTGTTGGCCTTTATGTGTGTTGCCCTTGTGATCTTAACAGCCTTCTGAGATGAGTATTACAGTCTTTGTTTTACTGATGAGAATATGAGACTCCAAGTCATTTAACTTGCCCAAGGTCGCAAAGCTAGTAAACGTTGAGCCGGAGTATAACTCGTGTCTCTGACTCTAAAGTCCTTTCATAGCATCATGCCACTCAGACTCCTGACTTGAGTCCAGACTTCAACCTGGCATGACCATGCTTTGACCCCAGCGTGTACCAACTTTATTTCTTTTTACTGTTTACAAACTATTGTGTTCTGACTGCACTGTTCACTGTTCCTGAGACACACATTCTTTCACGTGAATTTTAGAATCACTCATTTATCAGCTTCCCTTTAAGATAATCCCATTTGTGGTTTGACTCAGATTTTATTTAATTTATATGTTAGTTTTGAAGTATTAGACACCTTTATAATGTTAAATATTCCTATCTAGAAACATTGTGTTTCTGCTAAGTCTGTTTTATGTGCTTTTGTAGTTTCTTTCCAAGTAAGTCTTGCATGCATTTTATATCTTCTAACTCATTACTACTGGTATAAAAGTAGATTACCAATTTTTGTTACTTCATTCTTTAACTGACCATCTTGCTGAACTCTAATAGGGTCTGGTATGTTTTCATTTGGTTCTCTAATTTTCTAGATAGATAATCACATGATCAGACAAATAAGTTGGTCTCATTCTTTCCAAAATTTCCCTTCCTTCCTTTCTTCCTTGCCACCTTCTTCTCCTCTCTAGTTCTTTTTTTTTTTTTTAATTTTATTTATTTATTTGACAGAGAGATAACACAAGTAGGCAGAGCAGCAGGCAGAGGGAGAGGGAGAAGCAGACTCTCCGCTGAGCAGGGAGCCCAATATGGGACTCGATCCCTGAACCCCGCAATCATGACCCAAGCCGAAGGCAGCCGCTTAACTGACTGAGCCACCCAGGCGCCCCTCCTCTCTAGTTCTAAGTTGAATTGTATTAGAACAACCAGAAGAGGGGCACCTGAGTGGCTCGGTCAGTTGAGCAGCTGCATTCAGCTCAGGTCATGATCCCAAGATCCTAGGATCCAGCCCCACACCTGGCTCCCCACTGAGCCTGCTTCTCCCTGTCTGTCTGTCTCCCAGCTTGTGGTCTCATTCTCTCTGTCAAATAAATAAATAAAATTAAAAAAAAAAAAACCCACCAGAAGAGAGTAAAATACTTAATAATGAAATACTAAAGATAATCTAATAAAAATGGGGACCAAATGAATATAATAGTTGTATTGCTGCTTTGATAATTGTGAAATTTCTAGAGGACTGAGGTTTTCAAAGCTATATACAAGAACATGTGGGGGACAAAGTACTTCCATTGTCAGCAGAGGCCCCATGGGCTTTCTCTGTAGAATTTTCATAGCATCGTCACGTGTGGACCATCTAGCACTGAACAGCAGTCTCTCATGTGGTCCACAATGCCTTATGTGTTTCCATTTTATTTTTCCACGCTTAAAGCCCTTGAGTCAAGGCCCGTATCTGAAAAGCATATACCTTATAATGATTATTCAGCAACTATTCGTTGATTACACTTTTAGGCCTTAGACTAATATCGAAACGCCTGACTATTTATGGAGTTTATCAGTACAAGATAAAATATTGGATGCCTTTTCTCTAAGCCATAGAGCTCAAAGAAGTCAAATACAGTATCTTCAGGAGGAAAATGTTACGAAAACCTTCATTATATTCAAGCTTCTTGTAGAAGGCTGCTATTGGCAAGAAGGAAGACTGTTCTAACTTTGTTCTTTAGTATATTGTTTTCTTTTCATCAACTTTCTTATTCAGAACACTGGCAACAGTAGCTTTTTACTTGTTTTGTTTTGCAATATTGGTATGGAGTTTCATGTAAGTGTTTTACTATTTATTCAAGTGCAGTATTAATTTTTTTTATAAGACTTTATCTTTTTAGAGAAGTTTTAGGTTTACAGAAAAATTGAGAGGAAAGTACAGACATTTCCCATCTACCCTCCGCCCCATGCATGACCTTCCCCACTAGCAACTTCCCCCAAAGGAGTGGTGCACTTGTTCGAGCTGGTGAGCCTGGGCTGGCACCCAGCCACCCGGAGTCCACCGCTTACATTAGGGGTCCCTCTTGGTGTACATTCAGTGAGTTTTGACAAATGTATAATACATGTAGCCACTATTATGGTATCATACAGAGTAGGTGAACTGCCTTAAAACTCCTCAGCTCGACCCATTCATCCCTTTCTCTCCCACCCCAACTCCGCAGCCACTGATCTTTTTACTGGCTCCAGACTTTTGCCTTTTTCAGAAGGTCATATAGTTTGACTCATGCAAGCGTATAGCCTTTTCAGATTGGCCTCTTTCACTTAGTAATATCCATGTAAAGTCCCTCCATGTCTTCGTGGCCGATAGCCCTTTTCGTTGTAGCACTGCATAGCATTTCGTGGCCAATAGCCCATTTCGTTGTAGCATTGTCTAGATGCACCAGTTTATCCACTGATACCTGATTTACTTCCAAGTTGTGGCGATTATCAGTGAAGCTGCTGTAAACATCTGGGTGCAGGTTCCTTTGTGCACCTAAGTTTTTCACTCCTTTGGATAGATGCCAAGGAGCACAACTGCTCGGCTATAATTCATGTTTTTGTTCTGGTCTTTGTGCCCTGTGCATTTAAAAATATATATGATTATTGTGTGCACAGTAGAAGTTTTCATTATTGTAAAAGTATTATTGTTGTGTGCACACCAAAAGACTGTGAGCACCTAAAAGTTACAGACTATATCTCTGTTTTTTACTAGCTGGCATATGCAATGAGAAGTCTAGTACATATTTTGATGATATTATTCAATTTTTAATGTAATTTCTCCGAGTTTCATCTGGATCATCTGTTTATTGTAGAGTGGAATACACTATCTCTAATATACCGTTTAATTTGTTGACAGCGGGAAGCTTTTAAGAAAAAGGCCTGAGGTTAGATGCAAAGGTCTTGAATTTCCAGATATCCAAAGAAGCAGTAGGAAGCACTGCTTTTAGCTGTTAATTTCTTTTTGGCTTTTCATCCTGGATCATTTCCATAAAGCTGAAATGAAACATTACCATCTTAGAATTAGAAGAGATCTGAAGTCATTTAACACATAACTTCTGTCCCAATACAATCTCTCTTCAGTTAATACCTCTAGCAGATAATTTTCCATCCTCTGTTTAATTATTGCCAGCAATAGGAGCCTGAGGGTTTCTGAGATAATATACTTTTATTGAGTAGTTTTTAGGGTTTGAAAGTAATTTCTCTTACTGGACCAACATATGCCTTCTTGTACTTCTACTCACGAGCAGTAGTTCTGCCGTCTGGAACCAGAGAGTAAGTGTACTGAAAGAAATAATCTGTCTAGGTATAATAATATCTATAAGCTGTCTCTCTTTTTGCTCCTTTCCCTTTCATTCCCCAACTCTTCTTTATTAGGCTAAACACTATTTCACTTAGCTGTTCCTATGACAAGCTTCAAGTATCCTGGAAAAATTAATTCATTAAAAGTAAGAGTTCTTGGAAGTTTTTTTTTCCTTTTATCTATGGCTGGCGTAAGGTCTCATGCATAGTATGTACTTTCACATTCATGAATAACTTATAGGACATTAATGGTTTTCCTTTTTTCCAGTTTTATTACAATATAATTGACATATAATGTATAACATTGTGTATGTTTGTATACAAAAATGATGTACATGTAATGATTTGATAGACATATATCTTGTGAAATGATTACTGCAGTAAGGTTTATCTCACAAATACAATTTTGTTGTGTTGTGGTGGTGAGAACATTTAAGTACATTAAGATGTACTGTCTTAGCAAATTTAAGTCTATACTATAATATTGTTGATTATAATCACCAGGCAGTAGATGCCCAGAACTTACCCATCTTGTAACTGGAGGTCTGTATCCTTTGACCAGCATTTCCCTATTTCTCCCATCCCCAACCCCTGCCAACCGTGAATCTAACCTTGTTTCCATGAGTTCAGTTTTTTTCGATCCTACGTGGAAGTGGTATCATACTATTGGTCTGTCTTTCTGACTTCTTTCACTTAGCATAGTACTCTCAAGGTTCATTCCTGTTGTTGCAAATGGCAGGCTTTCCATCCTTTTTATGGCTAAATAACATTCCACTGGGTCTATGAATGAATCTTCTCTTGACATCTTCTATATGTATGACTGTCCACTTACTACTTCCAACTGCCTTTCTAGTATATATTTACACAGGGAAAGGCTCAATCACAAATTGATTTTACTTACATATGACAAAAGTATTTAAACTGCTTGAAGTAATCACTGTCATTCTCTTCTACTAACTTCACAAAAAAACAAAAGTAATAATTTTTTCAGGAGAAGATACTCCCATTCATTCTCTTCTATATTCTTTGCAGCACAGTTGTCTAAGAAGTTCTTTAGAACCATAGTAGTTGGGATGCCTGGGTGGCTCAGTTAGTTAAGTGACTGACTTCTGCTCTGGTCATGATCCTGGAGTCCTTGGGTTGAATCCCACAGCAGGCTCTCTGCTCAGCGGGGAGTCTGCTTCTCCCTCTGATCCTCCCCTTCTTGTGCTCTCTCTCTCTCAAATAAATAAATAAAATCTTCAAAAGAAAAAAAAAAAAGAGCCACAGTAGCTGATCTGGATATTTAGGGATTTTTTTTCCCCAAAGACAAAGATTACCTATTTCTACTTCGTTTTTCCCCTCACTCTCTGTAGAGACATTCTAAATATAAAGTGGGTTTTTTCTTCTTTTTTAAAAATATATATTCTTAAGTTTTTATTTAAGTAGGCTCTGTACCCAAAGTGGGCCTCAAACTCACAACCCTGAGATCAAGTCCCACGCTCCACGGAGCCAGGCAGGTGCCCAGGTATTTTTCCAAGAGGGAATTTTCTAGCTGTTTTAACAGGAATTAAAGACTGTCTTTGGACAATTTAGCTGATGCAGTCATACATTTCTATAATATTATTAAGTATCACTATCCTTAATCACATTAATTTCTATAATTTTCATTATTGACTGATTATACTACTTACTAATAGTAAAGTATAAAAGCAGCTAATATCCCCAACACCTCAATATAAATGCTGATATGCATTTTCTTACAGCTTTTTTCTAAGCTTTCCTCTTTGATTTTTTTTTTTTTCTTAAGATTTTATTTATTTATTTGACAGAGATCACAAGTAGGCAGAGGTAGGCAGAGAGAGAGAGGGAAGCAGGCTCCCTGCTGAGTGGAGAGCCCGATTCGGGGCTCGATCCCAGGACCCTGGGACCATGACCTGAGCTGAAGGCAGAGGCTTTAATCCACTGAGCCACTCAGGCACCCCAAGCTTTTCTCTTTTAGAAACAGTTCTCTTTTCTATTTTAGAAAAAGTAAAAAAGAATACTTTCAAACACTAATAGTATGTTAAAAGTTATATGAGATTATTGTGTATGAATTTTAAGAATCGACTTTTTTCATTCTCCACTATATACTCCATGAATTTCTATTCAGAAATGTTTAGCCTGTTTAAGGTGTGTATTGGGAGTCTTGGAAAAGAGGGTTTTTAAAATCTTATTGGTGTCGTGGTTCAGAACAGTGATTCTCAAAGTATGGTCTGGGGATTCCTAGAGCTCTTTGAGACTCTTGGGAAGTCCTTGAGATGAACGTTACTGCCAGAATAATTCTAAGATGTTATTTTCTTTCTTTATTCTTACTCTCTTTTTAGTGTACAGTGGAATTTTCCAGAGGGTTCAGGGCTTCATGATGTGTATCATTGCAACAGCCTGAATACTAAAGCAGCTATGAGAATCCAGCAGTATTCTATTAAACAAAACGTTAAAGATATTTGCCAAAAGAAAAAAAAAACACCTTTCTTTTTACTTTGTTTTAGAAAAGATAGTTATTTTTCATAAAAATATTTGTGTTAATATATAATGAATTTATTGCTACCTTTTAAATGATTTAGTAACTATTTTTTAACATTCCTCAGTGTTAATTTCTAAAACATTAAATAGTGATAGCTATAACCTTTAAACAATGTAGGGATCTCAATTTTTCGTTGTGTTCAGGGCTTCTGATACTGAAAAAATTAAGACTCATTAGTTTAGAAAAAGATTGATGGAAAAATCTAGGCCCTTCCTTACATCCTTGTTCTGTAGGTCTCTTTTTAAAATATCATTCTTTGTTTTTTAGAGATCAAGGGACTTAGAGTTCTATTTCTGTCTCAGATTCTTCCCTGGAACTAAGAAGCTTGTCAGTCTTCCAAAAATAACAGTTCTTTGTTTTTTCCTTTTTAGATTTGATGGTAGAGTGGTGGCAAAGCTCCCTTTCACCCCCCTTTCCTATATCCAAGGATTGTCTCATCGAAACCTCCTGGGGGATGACACCACAGACTGTTCCTTCATCTTTCTGTATATTCTCTGTACCATGTCAATTCGACAGGTGAGTGATCATATCCAGTCCTAAATACATACATTCTTCCTTGCTCTCACATCTAAACTAGCCTTTACTTCTTCATACTAGAAATGTTTTAAAATCCCAAGTGGATCCTCTAAAGCTGTTTTATTTTACTTATTTTATTTACTTATTTTTTAAAGATTATATTCATTTATTTGACAGAGAGCGAGCCCAAGTAGGCAGAACAGCAGGCTGAGAGAGAGGGAGAAGCATTCTCGCTGCTGAGCAGAAAGCCCCTACGTGGGGCCAATCCCAGGACCCTGGGATCACAAATCTAAGCCAAAGGCAGACGCTTAACCAACTGAGCCACCCAGGTGCCCCTCTAAAACTGTCCCAAATGTGTGTAGGTCTAGATTACTGATCCTTTGGGATGGGGAGTAGCGATAAATCCAAACATGGTTTTCATATCCCATCTTTAGAGCTCTTAGGTTCCTTCTTCGTTACAACCATCTAAAGATACAAAGTGAAGAGTGGGTTTGGGCTACTCAGTATCATTTCTTTTTTTTTTCTTTTCTTTCTTTCTCTCTCCTTTTTTTTTTTTTTTTTAAGATTTTATTTGAGAGAGAAGGAGGGAGGGAGAGCACAGAGGAGAGTTAGAGAGAGAACCAGACTCCCTCTGTGCTGAGCAGAGAGTCTGACGTGGGGCCCGATCCCGGGACCCTGAGATCATGACCTGAATCAAAGGCAGATACTTGACCAGCTGAGCCACCCAGGCGCCCCAGTATCATTTCTTCTATATTAGACTCCAGTGCCTTTTGTCACTTCAGGAACACAAATAAATGTAATAATTTGATGATTTTAGGTTATTCGCAGTTGAGATACTCAAGGTTATGTCACAGAATTTGCATTTGGCCACCATGATTATCAGACATTCGTAACGAAAAACAGTGAGAGCCAAGACAGAAGTATAGATGGTTGGAAGAGCCCAGAGAGAAACCTTACATTTGATTAGTGGGGGAAGATTCAGGCAGAAAGGTTCAGAGAATGAAGTAGTTTTTGAAATAGAACTTTAAAAAATGAGAGGGGTTAATTGAAGTCTCTGGCTTAAGAGCTTTCCATATTTCAGATTTTGAACACACTGCCATTCAGCAGGCATTGCCATCGGGAAGTTGGCATTTGAGACTTCTGTTTCTTCTTCTTCTGAGTACTGTCAATGGCAGCAGATTTTTGGTTGGCCTGGCATGTGAGAATAAGTAGGAAATGGAATTGTATTTGAAATTTGCAAAGATCTTCATGATCTTACTGCTTAATGTTTTCCCCACCTCATCCCTCATCCAGCACTCCAGCCATTCTTACTTGCCTGACGGTTTCCATGTCTCACTCACCCAGACTGACTTTCTGCGACTGCTCTTCCTTCTGTCTGCCTGCCTCCCACCTCCTCCTTCTGTAGATTAAATACAGCCAGTTCTCGAGACTTTCTGGTATCATTTTCTGACAATTAACTGCTTTCTGAAGGATAGATGTGAGAGGACCCTGATAAGGTGGGGAAATACCAGAAGACTCTGAATTGTCAAGCAAAAAACCATTATGTTCTGAGCTATTGCAGCGATGAAAGAGGGGGGTAAAGTTGAGACGTCCATGGAGGTAAAGCTCCAGAACTTAGGGAAAATGGAGGAACTAACAAGAGTCCCGGGTGTGGCTTTGGTGACCAGATGGAGATTGGTCTCAGTAGGAGTTGGGGAATAGAGGAACAGAGAGTAGGTTGGTTTGAAGAGCTGTTGGCGATGTTCACGGAGCAGCTAAGTGGGTCTGTCCACCGGAAGTCGTATTCTTGCGTAGCTGAGGTGTATACTACACCGTTCCAGAATGCGTCTGTAGTGAACCATTTCACTTAGTCTAACTCAACGTGAAAACCAAGACAATGACAACATAAATCTCTTTTGTTGGTTTAGCAGAGGTCTGTTAATTTCCAGAATATTGTTCTTAAATTTGATTATTTAAATCTGAAACTTTCAATTGCAGCTTATGTCCTAATACTGTTAAAACACAATGATGTATACGTTCTACTCTCAGCAGCTAAGAACAGTTCTACTGTAAGTCATATTTAGATATGACTGCTCCATGTGATGGCTCACGGTAGTCATTTAGATGCACCATTTACATTTGCATTGCTACCTAGAAATCCCTGCCTGAAACTGTAGAGTTTTTAAAATGAAATAAATGTTAAGAATGATCGTTGAGGAAGTTCAACTCAAGCTGGTCTTTAAATTCCTTTCTCTTATTTCTGAGAGTCCAGTGAAATGTTTGCTTAGTAGTTAATTTTATCACGAATGCTATGCTCATTTACCATGGTGGTCAGCAAATTTTTTGTTAAGGTCTGGATAGTAAATATTTGTGTATTTCCTTTTCAGGTCATATACTCTGTTGTAACTATTCAACTCTGCCATTTTAGTATGAGAACAGTCCTAGATAGCATGTAAATGAACGAGTGTGGCTGTGTTCCAGCAAAACTTTATTTACAAAACTAGGCCAGGGGCCAGCCATAGTTTGCTAATCCCTGAAGGTTCGGGCAAAGACTGTTGTAACTACTCAGCTCTGTCATTATACTATGAAAGCAGCCATAGACAATGTGTAAATGAGTATGACTGTATTCCAATAAACCTTTATTTATAAAAACAGGCAGTGGACCAGCATGATATGCTAACCCCTGAGAACCACAGTGTACAATTTCTGCTATAAAGTTAAAATAGGAACAGTAGATTCTGGATTGGCACAGCTTAATAAAATAATTGCTTATTGAGTATAGAGAAAGGAAGGAAAGGAGCAGCAACCCCCCACCCCCGACACACACACAGTCAGTGTGTTTTTGAGTCAGGAAGGATGCATACTCCTAATTTTTACTTTCCCTGTCCCATTCCATGCCGTGATACTAATAAGAGAAAAATATGGAAGAGCTATAGGAGTGCGTAGCTAATATAAAAGTGTTGTATTTGAAAGATTTCTTTTGGCGTGCAGTTCTCTTCCCCAAGATCAGTGGTGAGTCCTAACTTGTTGCCTTGTCCTGAGTGTCAGTACTCATCTTGGGCGGTTAATTTTGTTACCCCAATTTTATTTTATTTTTTTTAAGATTTTATTTATTTATTTGATAGAGATCACAAGTAGGCAGAGAGGCAGGCAGAGAGAGAGAGGGAAGCAGGCTCCCCGATGAGCAGAGAGCCCGATGTGGGGCTCAATCCCAGGACCCTGGAATCATGACCTGAGCCAAAGGCAGAGGCTTTAACCCACTGAGCCACCCAGGTGCCCTGTTACCCCAGTTTTAAACAAAGTATTTTAATATATTAAAAGTCTTAGAAAAATCACCAGAGTGACCTACTTTTACCATTTTTATTTTACCGGTTGCATATTCTTTCTGCACCTATTCCTCACTACGTACTAGAGGATTGTGAACTTCTACCCAGTCTGACATACCTTAGCATTTGAATTGTTACTATGAAAATTATGCTTCTCTCTTTGAATTAAAATGCTGGTTAATTGGCTATTTCCATGTTTTTTGTTTTGTTTTCTTTACATTTTAGGGTCTTAGGTTACACGGTAATTGTGAAGATGCCTATGAAATGAGCAGCCATAAAATAGGAGGCTTTCAGAAATTCAAATTATAGATGTACTATGATTTCCCCAGTGAAGCCATTCTTAGGCAAAGAAGTAGGCCACTTGGTTTCACGTATATACTTGGCATAAAGTAGTTTTAAAGGAACATAATGAATTGGCGTTTTTTGTTTGCTTGTTTGGCGATGTAAAGTAGAGTGAGTGATAGGGAAACCAATATAGAATGACTCAGCTTTCCATAATGATAGGTCATATTCCTCATTATATTATTGGAGTTTTTATCTGGTTTTGTCTACTTGTTATTTTTGTCTATATTTGCTCCTTTCCTCTCCAGCTCTTTCAAGGTAATAATTTCTTAATTGTCTATATATACCTTAAAGTACCTATGTACCTATGTATAGTACATAGTATGTACCTGAAAAGTATATGTCAAATGAATAGTAGATGCTACACCACAATAAAAATTTAAAACTTGGCAAACTGAGGTTATACCGTTTTTTATCCCCAAGAGCAAGATATGAAAATGCATGTTTCTGCCAACCTTACTGCAGAAATTTCTTTTGAGTTTTTACCCATCTGGTAGATAAGAATTGCTATCTCATTGTGGCTTTAATTTGCATTTTGGATTGGGCATCCCTGTTTGTCTTAGAGCTGTTCATATACTCTTTTCTTTCTTTGGTGGCAGGAGACTGTGTATGCCTTTTGCCTATTTCTCTATTGGGTTGTTGGTCTTTTTTTAATTTCAAGCTCTTACGGGGGAGATTAGCTTTCTCTGGGTGCTGTAAGTCGCACATAATTTTCCAGTTTGTCATTTGTGTTTCATTTGTACTTAGCAGTGGTTTTTGCCACACAAAATTTTATTTGCTGGATTTTTTTTTTTCTTTTTCAGTCATATTTGTCTTTTATGGCTTTTGGAATTTATTTATTCATTTATTTAAGATTTTATTTATTTATTTGACAGAGAGAAACACAGCAAGAGAGGGAACACAAAGGGAAGTGGGAGAGGGAGAAGCAGGCTTCCCGGCGAGCAGGGAGCCCAGTGTGGGGCTCGATCCCAGGACTCTGGGATCATGACCTGAGCCCAAGGGAGACACTTAACAACTGAGCCACCCAGGTGCCCCTGGAATTTAAATTATGGTTAGAAAGTTCTTCTGTACTCCAAAGTTAAAAGGAAATTCATCCCTGTTTTCTATTAGTACTTTTGCAGCGTCATTCTCTGCATTTAAATGATGAGCCAGTCCCTTTGAGTTCATACTGGTATACCATATTCCTTCTGTGGTCTCTTCTACTTTGTCAACTTTATGTGATTTTTAGGAAGGAAAACATAAAAACACGGATTTATTTGAGATCACAGTTTGCCTACTTCTTTTTTTCGAAGACGCAGAAGCCAGAGGGTCAAAAGAATGCAGTGAGGTGAATGACTGGTCTTGAATCTGGTGTGCACGTGAATACGGCACTTCCCTACCAGCAGCCCGGTAGTGTGTGTCTGGAGTGCCTGTCTAAATTCACCTTTGAAACGGGAAGGTCTGTTCAGTGCCGGTGACAAGTGTTTGAGTGGAGGCACTCCTCCTTTCTTCATAGCTTCTGTATGTAAGAGATCGTTCAAAATGTGCTGGTGTTGTAGGGTGGGCTAGGCAGTGTGACCTGAACCCTTAGAGCGAAAGAATGTGGAGGAGTAGGCCAGACGTCTAGATGTCATCTGGGGGTTAGACCTGCCAGTGTGACTGCCTGTGCCGCCAGATTCCTGCAGAATTCCCCACCTAGTCCTCTCTGACGTCCAGACGCTACTTTCACGTTTCCTGTATTCAGTTATTGCCGTGCTGTTAATCTTTCTCATTTGTTGTGTTAAAAAAAGACTTAAAATTCACTATTTAACCATTTTCAATAGGCCAGTTCTATGACACAAAGTAGATGTATGTTGCTGTACAGCCGTCCCCACCGCATTAAACGTTTTCATCTTCCTACACTGAAAATCCTACAGCGACTCTCCATGACCCCTACCCCTCAGTCCCTGGCAGCCACCATTCCACTTTCTGTCTCTGCGCATTTGACCACTCGTACTTGTGGATTTGACTTCACAGAAGTAGAATCATATAATATTTGTCCTTTTGTGACTAGCACATTTTCAAGGGTCATCCACGTCGTAGCACGTGTCAGAATTTCCTTCCTTTTCTGAGGCCAAATAATACATCATTGCATGTATATCCCATCTTGTTTGTCCGCGTATCTGTCGGTGGATGCTGGGTTGCTGCCACCTTCCGCCCGTCGTGAGCGGGGCTGCTGTGAGCGCGGTGTATCAACGTCTGTCTGGGTTCCTGCTTACACTGCTGGGTACGGACCCAGAAGTGGAATTGCTGGGTGGCGCTGCGATTTTACGTTGAATTTTTTGAGGATTTGCCAGCTGATGTTCATAGCTACTGCATCGTTTTACCCAGCACTGTTCATCCTAAGCCTTCAATTCTCCACCAGCTTGAGACCATGTATTAAAGGGTAATTTTTCATGTTTTCCTTTCAGTCAGTAAAACCATAATTTCATTCGCTCGGTGAGTAAAACCATAATTTCATTCGCTCAGTGAGTAAAACCATAATTTCATTCGCTCAGGGTTAATTTTTATGCTAAACATGTAAAAACCATGAGTATTTTATGTAAGTTACCTCCAGCTTTGGGGATGGCCTTGCTTGTTTTAACAAGGAAGCCTTCTGATAGTAGTAAATGAGAGTATAGTGTCTAGGAGAGTGAGAAACATTTGTTATTAGTGCCTTGAAAGTGTTAACAGTTTAATTGCTGAAGTGATTACTTTGACCACTGGGTTTCCTGAATTTATGGTTTTAAAAGTTTTTTCTTTGTGTAAGATTATGACTGTATTTACATATGTCAGTTAATAACATCTCTACAGGGTTAGCCAGAATCCACTTCCTTTACTAAATATGAGTGATGGCATAATTAAACTGACTAGCTCTATTCCCTTCGTGACTATAATGCTTGCCTTATTGTGATGGGGGCATAATACGAGGTTGATTTAAGGGCATCTCTCTGCTTCAGTCATCTTCCCCTATCCTTAAGAGATCATTATCACATTAGTAATAATTCCTTGATAGGTTTTTGTTCATTTATTCACTCAACAAAATTGAGCACAGATATATCGTATCAGGCTCTGTGCTGGGAGCTTAGTATACAGTTTTAAACAAAATTGACACATAATTATGGGCCTTGCCCTCACGAAAACTTTTGTTTCTTTTGAACTTAAAAGGTTAATTTTTCTACCTCTACGTTCACTTACAAAATTGTCATCAAATAGGAGGGCATAAAATACATTTAAATTGCTTCTATTAGTCATTCAGAGTAGAAGCAGGGGAAACAAGGACTGAACTTGGAATCTAAGCTAATGATTTTATGACGTGTTACCAGTTCACATTGGTGTATATGAATCTGGTTTTCGTCTAGCACGTAATTTTTCCCGTGCTAGGATTTGATTAAATATTCTCCATTAGAGGCTTCAAGGGAAGCAAAAGTGATGCTGTGCTGATGACAAAACAGATCTTGAGACACTTCAGAAACGTCCAAGTGATGGGGGGGAACACGCTGGAAGGTTGAGGAGATACAGTGTTGGGAGGTAAAACATCAGTGTTTGAATCTTGTTGCCACTGTATTGGCCGAGTGTCCTTGGGACTGTCAACCTCTTGGAGTTTCTGTGAGTTTCAGTTTTCACAAAGCTAAAAGGAGGTTGGTGGATGACCTTACCATGGTAAGATAATCAGAAGACAGTGACACAGAATGTTAGCAGTTCTAGGGCCACATTTTTTAATGGATCAATTAGTGCCCCCCCTTTGGGATATTTTAAAATTTTGATATTTATTCCTCAGCCCCAGATAGGATAAAGTTGCTTTTTTTTTTTTTTTAAGATTTTATTTATTTATTTGACAGACAGAGCTCACAAACAAGTAGGCAGAGGGGCAGGCAGAGAGAGAGATGGAAGAAGGCTCCCTGCTGAGCAGAGAGCCCGATGCAGGGCTCGATCCCAGGACCCTGAGATCATGACCTGAGCCGAAGGCAGAGGCTTTAACCCACTGAGCCACCCAGGCGCCCCAAAGTTGCTTTTTATAGCTTGAATCAGGGTGATAGGTCACTAACTGAAAATAAATCTAATTGCCTTTTCTCATTTTATCTTTTTCCTTTTTTAAAATTCCTTAATGCTTAGTGATGAAATGATTAGCTGCCTTGACCTTCACACCACAATTATTTCTTTCGTGTGAATTTGCAGCAGCGGAAATGGTAAGTCTGCCAGCTTCCAGCCGGGTGTTCAGTCAGTCCAGGCTAGTGACGGAATTCAAGAATAGAAGGAAATTTCCTTAATTCCCCAAATTAAAGTACCTGCTTTTTAAATTTTCTTCTTATGAGCCAGCAGTAGATTGTGTAAATGGCAATCTCCTCTATAAAAAGTACTCTAATCTCAGGAAAAACCCAAGCAGACTTACCTGGTAAACAGCTAAGGGGAAATTGGCCTTGTCTAATGAATTTATACCGCTGTAAAACCTATGAATGGAATTCTCGGTCTTTGAAAGCAGGATTTGTGGTTCTGAGGAAGAATGGAGGAAAGAGTTTTATTTCTTTTCTTTTGTCACCTGTCTCTTAACATACAACTTTAATGTACGTATGACTCTATCTGCGAAAGTATCAGTGAGAATTCGTCATTGTCTCTTTCAACAGGTGTATGCGCTCAGGAGAGTGATAAAAATAAGTCGATTTTATTTTTTTCACTCTTGGGTTTCTTAGGGCAAAGAATTTTGGTACGCCCTGTGTGTGTATAAAAGCAGGTCTCATTATGTCACGTCAGTGTATCTTAAAGCCATCAAAATGAGAAGACCAAGTGCCTGCTGTCTCCTGTTCCTCATCATTACCATATGCCACTTTATTCAAGACTCAGAGCTCAGTTCACTAATGTTAGTACAGCTCATCTACAGGCAGTGTTTTCATTTTCAGTACTTCACCTCAAGTCAGTCAGAATGCAGGCGGTTCAGAAAAATGAGAGCTTACCTAGTAAGTGAGAAGAACAGATGATTGGGCATTACCTCAACCTGATTTCTTTGTGAACTGTTTCAGTGCGTGAGTTCAAGGCTTTATTTAGAATATTGCCTGTCATTGCTGAAGATTGAGTCAAGTCTTTACACGGTGCCACAAGTTCTTCTTTGATGCTGAGGATAGAGGGTAAAAAGCAATGGTTTCTACCTTTGTGAAACTCGTAATCTGTGTGGAAAGACAGACCCGTAAGTAGTAGGAGAGTATGATTGATGCCTTTTGGGGTGTGTGTGTGTGTGTGTGTGTGTGTGTGTGTACAAAATGGCATCAGAGGGGAAAAAAGCATGCTTTGGAAGCAAAATGGCTAAGGTATGAAACTAAGATTCTCTACAAAGGGGCCATTTTAGTTGCAGGATAATTAGGGCTTTACCAATCTTATCAGAGCATCTTTTTTTTTTTTTTTTTAAGATTTTATGTATTTATTTGATAGAGCACAAGTAGGCAGAGTGGCCGATAGAGGGACAGGCAGAGGGAGAGGAGAAGCAGGCTCCCCGCCAAGCAGGGAGCCCGATATAGGGCTCAATCCCAGGCCCTGAGATCCTGACCTGAGCTGAAGACAGACGGACTGAGCCCCCCAGGCTCTCTTTATCGGAGCATTCTTGGCATTGGGAGTGGTATGAGTAAAAGCATGGAGGCCTGAAAGTGTGTAGTGAATAGAAGACTCTGGAGTGCAGAATGCTTGGCGGAGTGTGACAGGAGCTGAGCGTGCCGCTGCTTAATGTCAGCCCCTCGGTGCAGCGTCGCGTTGTGCTTTTGTCTCTCTCTCTCCCTCTCTCTCTCTCTTATAGTGCAAGTCTGTGGGTGCCAAGTACTCTTGATCTTCATTTATCTAAAATATTTTTATCTTTATTCCTAAAGGATATTTTCACTGGATATGGAATTCTGGGTTAGCTGGGTTTTTCTCGTTTGTTTTAATCCTTTCAGCATTTTAAAATGCCTTTCCCCTACCTTCTGGCCTCCATTGTTTCTGGTGAGAAGTCCTTTATATCTCTGTACCCCTGTGGATCATGTGTCACTTTTCTCTGGCTGCTTTTAGATTTTTTTTTTTTTTTCTTTAAGTTTGGTTTTCAGCAGTTTGGCTGGATGTGCCTAGGGTATTAATTTTTTTTTTTTTTTTTATGCTGCTGGAGGCTTTTTTTCCTGCCCGTTCCTTCTCTCTGCCTTTCTGATTCCAGTTTCTTACATGTTTGTCTTTTCAGTATTGTCTAAGAGGACCCTGCAGCTCTGTTCAATTTTTTTTCTTTTTTTTTAACAAACTTTTTTTCAATATTTTATTTATTTGACAGAGAGAAATCACAACTAGGCAGAGAGGCAGTCAGGGAGAGAGGAAGAAGCAGGCTCCCTGCGGAGCAGAGAGCCCGATGTGGGGCTCGATCCCAGGACACTGGGATCATGACCTGAGCCGAAAGCAGAGGCTTTAACCCACTGAGCCACCCAGGCTCCGAGCTCTGTTCAATTTTTAAAAATCTTTTCCTCTCTGCGTTTTAGATAGGATAATTTCTGATTAATCTGTGTTTAGTTTACTGACTTCTCTGTCATCCCTCATCTGAGTTAACCTTAAGCGTACACAATGATTTTTAAATTGTGATATATTATTTTTTAGTGTCAGAATTTCCGTTTGATTTTTTGCTATCTTTTTGTCTTGCTGAAATTTCCTATTTCTTAATTTATTGTGAACATACTTTATGCCCTTAAGCATACTTATTTAGCTGCTTTTTAAAAAAAGGATTTTATTTATTTATTAGAGAGAGACAGCACTCAAGCAGGGGTGGGGAGAGGCAGGGAGAGGGAGAGAGAGACTCTTTTTTTTTTTTTTTTTTTTTTTTTGAGAGAGAGACTCTTAAGCAGATTCTGTGCTGAGTGCAGAGCCTGATGCGGGGCTTGATCACGTGACTCTGAGATCATGACCTGAGCGAAACCAAGAGTCCGACGCTTAACCAGATGTTTGAGCCACCTAGACGCCTCTGTTTCGCTGCTTTAAAATACAAACCTTATCAACGGATTCCAACATTTGGATAATCCGAAGATTGGACTCTGTTGCCGGCTTTCTTAAGTATGGGTCAGGTTTCTTGTTTGTTGGTGTATCTAATTATTGTGGATTGTATCTTGGACTTGTTTCGACAGGAGGTAGATACTCTGGATTCTGTTATATTTGGAAGAGTGTTCAGTTTTTTAGTTAAGCAGGTAGTTACTTTGGCACTCAAAACTTTAGACTCTGTCTCCTTTGTGGTAGGCAGTACCCGAACCTCAGTTATTTTAGTCTCAGTTGGGGTGCTTGAAGGCTGGCTCACACTTGCATAGTTTAAGAGATTTGGGCAGAGTTTAAATGTAGTTTTGAACTTCTCCTCTGTTAACTGTTTTTCTAGGATTTTCTCACTCAGTTTTAAGCTGCTGTAGTCACCCAAATCCCGCTCTTTGGTTCTTCAAACCAAGGAGACTTAAGTTTTGTTCTGAGTTTTAGATACCCCACTCTGTACCAGCCACATCCTACCATTCATTATAGGATTAAAAATACATACATACATACATACATACATACGTACATACATGTATAACATACAAACATACATCTTGTCTTCCTGCACTGACTCAAACTCAGAACATTCCCCTTGACTGATCCTCAGATAAAGGGCTAACTGGGCTCTCGGGATTTTCATTGGAAAGACAGTTAGGTGAGAGACGGGGATTTGGACTGTTCTTGGATCACATGACATCCCCCTACCCCCTCAAAAAAAAAGCCTTTATTTTAAGCAAGGCCTTTAGACATCCTAGGACGGAAAATGTTCATCAGCATTACAAAGGAAGTGGTATTACTCTCGTGCAAATTTGATGTGCTCCTGTTCCTTTCAGAATTTTGATTTCCACTTTGCAAGATGTACGTTGAAATCTGCAGTATTATTTGTTACAACATAGTCACAATCTAGACTGCTAGAGCTACAACAGGGACTTGGGCTCCTGGAAGGTGCTTGGTGGGAAGCTTGAAGGGCCCAGCAGGAGACTGCAGGTCCCTAATGGTATTTTATCTGTTTTCTGTAGTGGCTTTTTTCATGAGATTTTTGTTTAAAGAAAGGATTCTGTGGCCTAAAGGGTTGAAAGTGATTGATCTAGTCATCCCCCTTCTTCCCAGGGGGTTGGGCAACGGAGATACAGTAAGGGGGAAAAGACTGCCTTATTGCTGCTTTGCCTGGTTTGCCAGTACTGGGACTCAAGTCTTCTGATTGCCGACCCAGCAGTATTTCAGGTACCCCTGGGTACTGCCATTGGTTCCAGTAAATATTTCATCTCTACATCATTCTCCAAAACAGCTATTTTTTTTTTCCAAAACAGCTAATTTAGTTAGAATGTGAAAACCCTAGGTTTGTTGGGTGGGGCCATCTGAGGTGATCGGATTTCTATACAGCTTTACGGATGTAGTAAAGATGATGTTATGGGAACCCGATGAGAAACTGTAATCGATTGGAAGTGAAGGCTGGGTGCTTGTGCCAGAGAAACTAACAAAGAATAAACTGAGGATTGCCATGGCTGAGTTATTTTAGCTAAATGACTAAGGAATAACATTAGCAGAATGTGTTTATGGCTAGTGACCTGGGTCTTCCCAAAATATCCAGTTAGCAACCAACAACTTCCTTTTCTTGATCACCGGTTCTCATCCTTTGCAGAGAGGAAGGAACGCAAATCCTGTAGTGGTATTTTTCTGGGTTTCCTGCCAATAGAAGTCATGATTATGGGAAAATATTTTTCCTTTGTTTTTCCCTTCTGACATAAACTCCTCAGTTGTTACCGTATTGCACAGGACTGGACAGACATTCAAAATTATTGTTCTATATTTTTCTATAGCCTTACCAAATCTAACCGTATTTTGCATGTATGCTAAGTATTCTTCCATATCATCTTTATAATATATTAAAGTTTTTTGTCTCTTAGTAAAATACATATTTCTAAGCTAAGTCTTACTAAGAAGGCCTGAAAATTGGAGGAGAATTAAGAGATTATAGGAACGCAGTCAGGTCAAGGTAAATAGTTAAAGTTGTTGAAAGACATAGCAGAGATAGTATCTACAAGAGTATCTGCTACAGTGTCATGCTCAGTAAGAATTTCTTGAGTCGCCGTCTGACAGTTTACTCTTTTCCTCGTCTGCTGTAAGGATAACAAGCCTGCCTCAGGTGTGAGGATTGAATGAGAACATGCATGTGAAGTACTTAGAACAATGTCTGGCACTTTGAGATAGCACTCACAGAAACAGTCGCCTTTATTTTATTTTTTAAAGATTTTATTTATTTATTTGAGAGAGCGAGCACACATACAAGCGGGAGGAGAGGGAGAAGCAGAATCCCTGCTCACAGGGATCCTGATGTGGGGCTCAATCCCAGGACGCTGGGATTATGACCTGAGCTGAAGGCAGACGCTTAATAGAATGAGCCATCCAGGCACCCCTCGCCTTCATTTTAAATTAGCCTGTTTAGGGGCGTCTGGGTGACTTAGATGGTTAAGCATCTGCTCAGGTCATGATCCCACAGTTGTGGGATCGAGCTTCAAGTTGGACTCCATGCTGAGTGGGGAGTGTCCTTCGTCTCCCTCTGCTACCCGCCCTGCTCATGCTTGCTTGCTTGCTCTCTCTCAAAGAAATAAAATATTTTTTGAAAATTAAAAAAAAAAATTATCGCACTTCGCAAAAAGTTGGAGGCAAGGAATGCGAAAAGGGTATATGAACTGTTATTGTTTATATATCTTTACAGCTTTTATATGCATCTTTTATAGACTAATTTTTAGAGCAGTTTTAGGTTCCCTGCAAAACTGAGCGGAAGGTACGGAGCTGCCCCATCTTGTCGCTGCCCCGGCACGCGTATAGTGTCCGCACCCCCACCCATGATGTCCCCCAGTGCCGGGTGCTGTGTGTGTTCTAGTCCGCGAGCTTACCGTGATGCTTCCTTGTCAGCCAGAGCCCCGATTTACATTAGGGTTCACTCTGGGTGCTAGATGTTCTGTGGGTTTGATTGATATGCATTTATTTACTTTTTTAATGACTTCATTTATTTATTTGGGAGACAGCATGGGGGGGACAGAGGGAGGAGCAGACTCCCCACTGAACAGGGAGCCCGATGTGGGGGCTCGATCCCAGGACCCTGGGATCATGACCTGAGCTGAAGGCAGATTCTTCACCAACTGAGCCACTCAGGCGTCCCTGCATTAATTGCTTAACAATATAACATATTCTTGTGCTCATATATAGTCTTTACAACAGAGTGTTTTTCTAGGCCAGGAAGGCTACAAGATTTTTTTTTTTTTATTACTAACATAACCATCTCTTAAAGAGTGGTTTATAGAGGAAAACTATACTTTGAGTTGTATGTCCGTTCACATCCTGACTTGTAACCTCTCTGCCTCAACTTTCTCATCTCCAAAGCAAGGATAACTGAGGCCTGGCATCCAGTCCTTAGAACCATTTGGAAACTTGAAGGTGCATGGAATGTTGGACGGTATTATTACTATGGGGAGAATGGTGCTCTCTTTTCTTTTACCCATCTTTTTTGCATCTTGAGAGCATCAGTCCTCTCCTACACCAAAAAGACTTCACAGACAGGGAAGCAGAGAAAATTTTATCTAAGAAAAACCATCAAAAGACCTGGGTTCTTATGTGAAACTATAGGAATTTAAACATTGTTTAGAATTTCACAAAGATAAGATTGCATGAGGTGAATAGAAAGCATTTACATTAAAATATAGATACTTGAGTAATGAACATTGACAAACTTAGTGTTCCCAAGGGAAGCCTGTGCTAAGAGCCGCAGGAGAACAAAATATGGAGCTGCCTGGATTGCCAGGAGCCGCAGCCTTGCCACGGAAGTGCGTCCGCTTAACGTTTTTGTTGTTGTTCGAGCTCTTCCCACCTGCAGCAGTGGACTTGCGTCCAGTAGTCATTTAGATGTTTTTAGTTCATAAATGAGACTGTCAGCAGACTACCCTCCAATGTATTTCCCATCTTCCTTTGAGTTGTGGTCTTTAAATTATAGTAAACATGTAATTTAAAGGGCACCAGAGGCTTCATCCTAGTTTTTATCTCTAAAATGGTAAGGACTCACTTAATTGGCCCCTGTCTCTACAGAATAACTGATCAAGGATGTCTAGTATGTTTTGTCTAGACTGTATTATTGTTTGTTAACTAGACGGATGTGTTTATCAGCAGCTGATTCTGTAATGTCTTATTTTTTCCAATTTTATCTTTAAAGTAATTTCCCGTAATGCCTTGCTTAATGCTGCATATATTGTAGGTGGTCAGTAAACACTTACTGATTAAATAAAAGAAATTGGAAATTAGTGACATTATATCACTTGTTCTTATTGTTTTGTGCACCTTTTTAGAAGTAGGGATGAAGGAGTTATTTTTATTACAAAAGTAGTACATTCTCCAGCTTTGCTAAGGAGAAGCAGCCTGATCTAATGATTTTTTTTCCTTAACTTCTTCCCAGATTTCTTTTTAAAGTAAACCACAAAGGGTTTGGGGGATGGGGTAGCTGGGTGATGGACATTGGGAAGTATGTGTTATAATGAGCACTGGGTATTATATAAGACTGATGAATCACAGACTTGTGCCCCTGAAACAAATAATACATTCTATGTTAATTATAAAAAAAAGCAAAGCACACACTGCAGTATTGTGAGTGTGTGGACTGATGCGTAAATGAATGAATGAAGTATTTTGTGATAAATATAATTTGAGTGAGTTCTTGAAGTTATGTCTGCGTATTTCCATATTCTGTCGTATTCTGACGGTGTGCTGTGTCAGATATGGAAACACTCAAGTCTGTAGCACTCCTCATTTTCGAGGACGAAGGATTGTGGGATTGTATGCACTTCAGAAAGGGCTGGATGTGGGTATTGTCATGGCACATTACGTGCAGCCGGTACTTGGTACTCAGTGACTGCGGAGTGAATGCGCGCGTGGCCACCTGCCCACCGTGGGGATGGAGTGTGTTCTGAAGACCAGAACTTCAACTCCTACTGTGTAAGAGAATCCATCCGATCCTGAATCCAGACACATGGGTTTTAATTTCTAACTCTGCTCTTCATTTAAACTTTGTAATTTTGGACAAACCATCACACTCTTCCAAGTTCTCATTGGAATTCCTCAAAACAAAATGAGAATCGAGCAAGAGGAAGTAGATGATCTTTTAAGGTTTTTCCCTCTAATGAATGCTGTACAAAATCTTAACACCTGACCTTTAACTGAAGCTCTCCGCATTCACAAACCCTCTAACACCTGACCTTTAACTGAAGCTCTCCGCATTCACAAACCCTCTCACTTCCTGCTTTAAAAAGGCATAGCATTTAGTGCCCGCATCACACTCTCCACTCGTGGTTTGCTCTCTGGTACGCCCACACCTGTCTGTTCCTACCAGGTGAGTGAGTCATTGCTTTTCAAGAGCCTCTGTTTATCCTAAAACTGTTTATGCTGGTTTTACATGTTGTTGTATTTATGTCATTTAATTTAATGTTACAGTAAATAATAAAATAAAAGTAATAAAATAAAAATATAGAGTGATTTTTATGAGAACTACTTTAATGAAGTGAATTAAAAAAAACAACTGCTGAATTGGATATAACGAGACGAGTGAAGAGATGAGGGGAGGTGCTAGAAATCTGGGAGGATTCTGGACTCAGATTGCTGTGCAGGAACCTAAGCCCTTAGCGCTCAGAAAAAACTGAAAGTGAGCATTTCAGTTTCAGCTTTAGGTGGTGCAGTAATGACCAAATCCAGCTGATGATCCATACTGAAAGAAAAGGACTTGCTGTAAGAAATAGCTAATGAATATACTTTATATGCTTCATGTTGAAATAAAAGGTTACCTCTTTTCATGATTCTCCACTTGAAAAAATCAGTGTCTTTGGTTGTGGCCCAAGGTCGCATTAGGTGAGAGGGCTCTTACTGCCCTGTGATCTCCATCATGTTGTAGGTCTTTTAAAAAGTGACACCATAGTGGGAGGCCTGGCTGGCTCATTTGGTTAAGCGTTTGCCTTCCGCTCGGGTCATGATCCCAGGGTCCTAGGATAGAGCCCCACATTGGGCTCTCTGCTCAGCAGGGAGCCTGCATCGCCCTCTGCCTGCTGTTCCCCGTGCTTGTGCGCTTTCTCTCTCCATCTGACAAATAAAAATCTTTTTTTTTTTTAAAGATTTTATTTATTTATTTGACAGACAGAGATCACGAGTAGGCAGAGAGACAGGCAGAGAGAGAGGAGGAAGCAGGCTCCCTGCTGAGCAGAGAGCCCGATGCGGGGCTCGATCCCAGGACCCTGAGATCATGACCCGAGCTGAAGGCAGAGGCTTTAACCCACTGAGCCACCCAGGTGCCCCAATAAAAATCTTTTTAAAAAAACTATTAAAAAATAACATGGTAGTAGTAATTGTCCTTTTTTAGGTCATAGTGGTACTTTTAATTTATATGCCTCCTGTTCATATGGGATCTACGTGAAACACTCTTCTCTCTATCTCATATTAAAACCCAGTTTTAATTCTGTTTTCTTCACAGAACATCCAGAAGATTCTTGGCCTTGCCCCTTCACGAGCTGCCACCAAGCAGGCAGGTGGATTTCTTGGTCCACCACCTCCTTCTGGGAAGTTCTCTTGAAATCAAGAACCCTGTAATTCCTGTCATTCTTTTTAAACATTCAGATTAGACTGGCAACTATTTTGTAGCAAGAGCCATAGACAGCCTTAGCGCTTGGGCCACTTTCTAGTTCTGAGTCATTTCTAGACTTTTTGGATATGATTAAAATGAGAATGGCACCCAGCAAGCACGATCGTACTTTCAGTCACAGATTAACTTTTAGAAAAATAAGTTTGTTGGTTAGATAAGTTCAGGCAATGCTTATGTAATGAGAAACAAATAGCATCTTTCTCTGTTTGGCTTACATGAGTATTTTCTGTGGGACCGACTCTCAAGTCTGTGCTGTGTGCTATGTACCATGGAAGTTGGCCCTCCATGAGCATTTAGAGATCTGGAAGAAAACCTTAGTTTGTGGTATCTTAATTGGAACTATTTGTTGCACATTGTTTCCAAGCCAAATATAGTACTCAAGATCAATAAAGAGGCCATAATTTTAGCTATTTCATTCGCAAGGTGAGATCTGTTCTGTACCACATTCCTAGATACGCGTTTTTAGTAATCTGAACATAAACATTGGCCAGGAAGGGCTAAACTAAAAGTTTTAAATGTACTATTTTTATCATACTTGTCTTATAAGCTCGAAATATAGAGTTGTCCTATTGTAGGAAGTGGAAAGCATGAGAGGAAAGAAAAGTAACTCATGGGAGTATAAAAATGAGGGTCCGCGGTGTCCCTTTTTACCCTCGTGTGACCTACGGGTTTCTGGGCAAGGCTTTCTTCGTCCCCGGGAGGCCAGGGTGTAGCTGAGGCAGACCGTCTTGCAGGGCTTCCTTCTGCTCACAGTGGCCCTTAGTTCCTGCCATGCTCCTTTGTAAAGGATGAGAGGATGCTTTTATCATGATCTTGCCCTGCCTAATCCCTGAAATTGGAAATCTCGTGGAGATAACTCTAGCACAAACACACTCATTTATCATAGTCTGCTCAGGTGCATGTATTCCACCGGGAGAGAAGACACGTCTATGAAGTAACAACGGTTAAGCTGCTAGCAAACTTCTCGATGGCAGAAAATCCAGAAGACCGTGGGATAATACCTTCAAAGCTGAGGAAGATGATTATCAGCCTAGAATTTTATGTGAGGCTAAGCCATAACATGGGGGGCAAAACTGGGAGGCAGTATTTTCAGAGCTACAAAATCAAAGATAATTGAATTATTAAAGGATGTATTTCCGGGGCACCTGGCTCGCTCAGTCAGTAGAGCATGCAGCTCTCGATCTTGAGGTCATGAGTTCAAGCCCCATGTTGGGCATAGAGCTCATACTGAAAAAAGAAATATGTATGTATGTATTTCTTCCAGGAGGACAGAAAAGACTACCAGAGGAAGGTGTGGGACATAAGAAACATGGCCAACATAGAAATGAATAAAATATATGGGTAAATTTAAGTGTTTTATGGATTATCTAGCTAAGAGTTATTTCAAGAAAACCCCATAAGGTTCTTACCCCCACCTGACAGATGAAGAAACTGAGGTAAGAGAGGTTAAGTAACTTGCCCACCATCACTTAGCTAGTGAGTGGCAGAGTCAGGATTTGGAGCGAAGCCCTCTAAAGTTGTGTGTCCCGGGCTCTCTAGTGCCTCGTGGTAGGCAGGCGGTGATTTCCCTTCCCTCGGCTCTTATCTCTTCGGCTAGAGTACAGGAGCCCTGAAGGTGGGGGGTGGGGGTTAGTTGTTCTTGTGTCCTTAAAGCTGTCACATCAGTGGGAACACAGCAAAAGCTCAACAAAAGCAGATGAAATGGAACAGAAATCTTTATTTCTAGGTCGGTTTGGTCAGAAAGGATGTGTGATAATGGATGGCGATGATTTCTAATGGTGTTTTCCCCACATCATTGACTATTCCAGGCAAAATAATAGTGAAAAGAATGACGGTGACAAAAAATGATGGTCATGATAACAATGATGACAAAAACGATGGAATCTCTATAAAGCATAAAAAGAGAAGGAACCACACTGAAAATTCTGCCAGTGCCTTTGTAAAGTGAGACTGTCTGGTCCATCCTACCGCTTACCTCCTTGGGTTTTGCTTATAGGGCTTTCTAATTAAATTTCTTATGGACCAGGTTTTCATAAAGTGTATTTCCATAGACGGAGAGTAAAAAGGAAGGAGAGTAACATCTCTTCATCCTATTTCTAAAAGAACACAAATAGATGTATTACAAAAGAATAAAGCTACCAGATCATAAAAATGTAAATCAAAGGATATATTAAGGGCTGTGCAACCTCACAATTAGTTTTTTTAATTACTTGCCCTGAAAATTTTTCAAGACTAGTCATTTGGATGACTAGATCCAGACCATCACGGAATCATTGGAGATGACCTTTCAGGCCAGAAGAGCCTCTGAACGTCTCTCAAAATGTATGAAATGGCTACTGCCAATGCAGAGGATAATTGTCCTTTTCTAGTTTAAGGGGAAAAAAATCAAGCATTTTCAATGCCAGACTGAGGGATTATTAGCCTACTCAGGTTGCACTCATAATACACTAAAGCAGAAAACTTTCCGCAAAAATGCGGGTAAGCCTGGATTTATTCACGGACAGCATTCCAAAATACAAGTCAGTTTGGAAATTGGAAAGCAAATGGCTGTAAGTACCCAGCCTGAGCAGAGTGTGGTCCCCCATCTCCCACGTCAAGTCACCCTCCGCGGGGTCAGGGACTTACAGCGACACCAGTCGACTGACGAGCACACGGAATCCCTACATCCAAATCAAAATCATTTTGCCACATACTAGTATGTAGTAGGGTTTTTTCCCAGTATACTCTCTTTTTTTGCATTAATTCTGCTTAAGTTACCGTCTTCTAATTTACTTTTACCCTTGAGGTTTTAAACTTTTTAGAATGGAAAAAAATCTCAAAAATAAAAGTCTTAAAAAGTACAAAGAACACTGAGATACCCATTATTCATGAGATACCCATGACCAATCTCATGTCTGCCCCTGCCTGCTTCCTGTAGTATTTTGAAGCAAATCCTAGGCATCCCATCTTTTATGCATAAATATTACAGTGCTTTTAAATATGTGTGTGTGTATAACCTTACTTGCATACCTAAAAAATGGATAATTGTCTAAAGATGTCAAAATTTTTTGCAGTCTTTTTTGAATGAAGACCCAAATAAGATAACTATATTACAATAGGCTGATAAGCATTGTAATGTCTTCAGTCTGCTGTAGAGGTTTACAAACTAGAGCGTGTTGGAATCCCCTACAAGGCTTATTAAAACAGAGTTTCTGATTCTAAGTCTGGGATGGAGCTTATAATTTGCACTTCTGACGAATGCAAGGTGATGCTAATGCTGTAGGGTTCGGAGCCCCCTCCATTTTAGCTCCCCACTGTGTCTCGTTTTCCCCCTCGCAATTTATTTATTGAAGAAACAGCTGTTTACCCTGTAGAGTTTCCCTCAGTTTGAGTTTTGCTGATTGCATCCTGTTTATTCTTGCCTGCACTTGTCGATGGGGAGAGAACACCATGTGTGGACATCACCGGGCTCAGGTCCTTGTCACTGTCCCAGGTTCCCCTGCAGCAGCCTCCCAGGCTGCCTCCCTTACTCTGGCCTGTTGCCCATCCTGTCATGAGAATTCTTTCTCAATTCTAAGTCCAGCTGTGTTGCTTCGCCTAGGAAAGTGGTCCAGTGGCTCCGAGGAGCGTCTGAGTAAGCTCTTTGGCACCAGTCCGGATCTCTAGTCCATCCCAGTCCGGATCTCTAGTCCATCCCAGTCCGGATCTCGAGTCCATCCCAGTCCGGATCTCTAGTCCATCCCAGTCTGGATCTCTAGTCCATTCCAGTCCAGATCTCTGGTCCCCACTCTCACCCCGATAAATCTAGGCTCCAGTCAAGCAGAATTTATCTTGAGAATGTATTTTCACAGTCTTTTTGGACATCATTACCCTTGTTTTCTCCGCCTAGAGTGTTCTCCTGTTCCCTTCTAGACTCTGCTCAAGCATCATCTCATAAGTTTGCTTTGACCGTTAGACGGCCAGTTCTTTTCCCTCTCTGTATCTCTGTTTGTGTTTTCCATATATGAATTACTTCTTAAAAATGGCAAGTGTCTTAACTTTCTAAGCTTCAACTGCCTCATCTGGAAAATGGGGTTGCTATACTGTAGTCAAAGCTCCCTTATCCGCCCTCCTCTTATGCAAGTCTTTCCTGCATCCTCTCTGTTCTGCGAATGCTGACTGGTGTGCACAGCATGTCAGATGCTCTTAGCCATGCTTATGCACTTCAGCCCCCACCTGGGAACTGTGGAACATTATTTGTTTTGTTAATTTTAGTCACACAAATTGACAAGATCAGCAAATTCATAAAACGGGAATGCAGAAAGAATTGCATCTATGAAAACTACATTGTTTGAAATGACTCAATAAAAGCAAGTTGTTAAACATAATTGCTGACTTATTTGTGGGTGAAGCAACAGAGACTGAAAAAGTAATAACAATTCAGGAAGATTCAGCCCTTCTATCCTTTCTTAGGGTTTCAGCTTATATCCCACATTAAGGAAACCAAAACTGGACATCAGAGGCGATAGGTTTGGTTTTAAAACATTTTATCTTTGGAAAGCATCCACCATAAAACGTGGGGTTTTTGTCATTTCGAGTTCTGTTTAAATTCTTAAAATTTTTAAAAACCTTGAGTTACAAATGTTTGGTTCTTTTGTATTACTGCTAAAAAGTATGCATGGAAAACAAATTTTTTTTCCAAAATAAAGATAATTCTTTGGAATAAATGAGCTATTCACGCATGATCAAAACAAAACCAAAACCCCACCAAAACCCCCAAACTAGTGGGACTCCAAACAATAGGGCTGTACTCAAGGAAAAGTCCTTGGCCCTACATCAAAAGAGATAAGGCATATATTAATATGTTTTAAGTTACGTGTCTAAAGTATATAAAATATTTTTGTGCATGTGAGTCTACTCTGTAATTGACCTTTTAGGTCAGAGCAGCTCAGCAGCACCCGGGTCACGTGCAGGGATTAATAACATGGAGAATCCTCTAGAAGGATGAGCAGCACTCAGGATTGTAATGCATATCGCGATAGAAGTAGCTGCACAGAGAGAAAGGAACCACTGATTGTCTCTGGCGAGGATTTTGGGTACTGGTCAGCAAAAATTAGTAAAAACCCTTGCCTTCAATGAGCATAGAGTATAGATGGGGCAGCATTTGAGTAAATCAACAGAGTTTGCTAAGCAGAGAGGAACCCTGTGATCTAGGAGCAGAGAGGAGAATGTCTAACGGATCCAAGAATGGCTTCCCAGGGGTCCAAGCGCCGAATTCTGAAGTTGGCAGAGAAGAAGCTGCAAGAAAAGCATTGGAGACAGAATAATGTGGAATAGTGTACAAAAAAGGAAGCAGGCAGGAAACAGGAGGTCGTTGAGGATGACTGGATCATTAGGGAGAAATGGCCTCTCCATGATCAGGTAAGGGATACAGTTTGAAATGCCCAAGAAGCCAGTCTTCACGAACAGAGAACCGGCGTAATCAGATGCACATTTTAAGATCACTCTGGTGGTGGGATGGACACAGATTAGAGAAGTCAAGCCTCCGGACCGGTTAGGAAGCCAACCATTCGTCACATACTTACTAAGCACTACTACTATGTGCCCGGGGTACTGTGGTCACCAAAAATACAGTTACGAGTTCCAGTCTGGTGAGGGAAGTGGATGTCAAATTGTCAGTCAAGTGGACCTACGGTCACAAAAATTAAGTGTTTAAAGAAATCCCCGTGAATCACTGAGTATAACAGTGTGACTGGAGTATATGACGGACTGTCTAGTGTTCCTTCTTCTGATCATGGTTTCCTCTAGGGAGCCGTGCCTCCCTACTCCATGTGGCATGTCGTGTCAGTCACACTGTCCCTTGAAGATGGGCACAGAGCCAAGGCTAACCAGTTAGAGCACTCTACCCTCCTGGCCCCAGTGACCGGGCTCCAGACTGGACGTATGGGCCAAACGAAAGCAATTGGGAACTACTCTAATGTTTGATGTGTGGATCAAAGAGAGGACACCGGGGTGCCTTAGTCTGTTAAGCATCTGCCTTCAGCTCAGATCGAGGGTCTTGGGATCGAGTCCCGTGTCAGGCTTCCTGTTCAGTGGGGAGCCTGCTTCTCCCTTCGGTTGCTGCGTCCCCTACTTGTGCTCTCTCTCTGTGACACATAAATAAAATCTTAAATAAATAAATGTGTGGATCAAAGGAAAGAGAAGTCCTCTCATCCTTTTGGGTCGCAAGCTGTAAGTACATAGGTTTGAACCATTCAGCATTCTTTCTGATGAAGGTAAAGATTAACCAGAAAATGAATCCCATAACCACGAAGTAGTAGAGCAGAGGGGTGTGTGTGGTCGGGGTGGGTGGGGGGTGGGGGGACTTTGACAACATTATTTGAGCCTCTAGATCTAACTGCCGAAAGCTGAAGCCACATTTGAACTTCTCAGGTACACTGAAGGGAATAGAGGAGAAGGGACATGCTCTGGGGTACATAATGAGTCCAATTTTTTTTTAAAGATTTAAAAAAAATTATTTGAGAGAGAAAGAGCATGAACAGGGAAGGGGGAAGGGGCAGAGGGAGAGGGAGAAGCAGACTCCTGGCTGAACAGGGAGCCCGACATGGGGCTCAATCCCCGGACCCTGGGATCATGACCAGAGCTGAAGGCAGACGCTTAACTGACGGCGCCCCATAATGAGTCCATGTAGACAAAAATGAATGAAAGAAGCTTGTGGGATAACGAGGCCGGATACATGTTTCCAGCACTCAGAAGGGAAATCAAAGATGGAGTTACGTATTTGGGAGTCATCAAACACCAGTGAACGTTGAAGTCACAGGTTTGGCTGTGATTCTATGAGAGAATCTAGAGATCGTGGAGAAGACCGAATCCTGGGGACATTATCATTGAAAGGAAAAACAGATTTGTCAACACAAAATAACAAGATACCCAGGAGAAAGGGAGGCTCCTCGGGCTGACAACGAATAATGTTAAGCTGTGGGCAGCCTTGGTTCTTCCCACGCACACTCCCCACACCCAACCCATCAGCGTATCTGCTCAGCTTTGCTTTCCTCATCCCCCCCATGGCGGTCTACAGTCCCCTCCCAGCTGGCTTATTGCATTAGCAACCTGACTGGCCCATTTGCTTCCACTCTTTTTGTGAGGTAACAGCAATGTGTGATTCTTTTATTTATTTTTAAAGATTTTATTTATTTGACAGAGAAATCATTAGAGAAGCAGGCAGGTGGGGGCGGGGAGCAGGCTCCCTGCTGAACAGAGAGCCGGATGTGGGCCTCGATCCCAGAACCCCGAGATCATGACCTGAGCTGAAGGCAGAGGCTTAACCCACAGAGCCACCCAGGCGCCCCAATGTGTGATTCCTGTAAAAAGTAAGCCAGAGTGTGTTAATTCTTCTGCTCAAAACTCTCCATTGGCTCCCTGGATTAGTTTGCTCCAGCTGCTGTAACAAAGTATCACAAACTGAGTGGCTTAAACAACCGAAATTATTATTTTTTATGGTCTGAGGGTGATGGGATCAAGCCCTGCATCGGGCTCTGTGCTCAGCGTGGAGTGTGCTTGTCCCTCTCCCTCTGTTTCTCCCCTAGGAGATGCCCGGCCTCTCCTGTGCTCACTGGCTGGGTCCGTGTCACACGTCCATCCGCAAACCCATCAAGGCCAAGGGGAGTAAGAACCCTGGTGGGCTCAGTCTACTCATGATTTGTCCTAGTTATATGAGGGGAGTTAGACACTGCAATAAAGTCAGGGCTCTGCAAGCCTGGGAAAAGGAAGAAACTGCTTTGGCCCAGGTTACTAATACTAAGCGGTATGAGGATTTAGAGACGCCGTTCAAGGTAGGTCCCTGCCCGGCCCGCCGCCTCCCTTATGCTGATTCTTGCTCTCTGCTGCCACCTGGTGCAGGGAGATTTCTGTCACGCCCGATATCCAGCCGGCCTCAAGTTTTGGGGGTACGGGATACAGCACATTGGTGGTCACAATTTCAAAAATGCCATAGCTGCTTGAATCTGTGACCCCACATTCTTGAATTCCTTCTTTGTTGCGTGGGTTTGCTAAGAGTTTTCCAACTTTCCTGCAGGGCCCGCTCAACTTACCGCTTGTGTGCGTGCGCCACCTAGTGACCGTAAGTGGCTCTGCCTGCTCGGTGGCGCACGACGGGCTTTGTTCGTGGAGCCACCTGTCCGCTGTGCTTGGCAAGGCAGGCAGCAGAATGGACCACACACCCCGAGAGGATTCTAGAATGGGTGTGATGGGGCCAATGGGAGGCTCGCTATGGTTGGTCCTAAGACACAGACCTCATAGATGCACGGCAGGTGTGTTAACATTTTCCATTTCTAGACCCTCCTCCTGTCACTCTGGCTTCTAAGACCTTTCCATGAAAACAAAACAAAACAAAACAAAAATAAAACCCACAATGAAAAGAATAAAAAAAATTTTGTTCCTCCCTCAACATGGCAACCAACCTTAAAAATAGGAGAGAAAGGGGAACCTGGGTGACTCAGTCAGTTAAACATCCAAGTTTTGATTTAGGCTCAGGTGGTGATCTCAGAGTCAAGCCCAGGGTAGAGCCCCCCAAAATCGGGCTCTGCACTCAGTGGGGAGTCTGCTTGAGATGCTCCCTCTCCTTCTCCCTCTCTCTGCCCCTCCCCCACTTGTGCATGCATGCATGCGCTCGCTCTTCCTCTTTCTCTCAAATAATAATAACATCTTTGGAGAAAAAGAGAGCAGTGGACCCAGGAGGGTCCCTCTCACCTTGCTGGTCACCTCAGCGTCTTTCCTCTTGTTGCATGTCTCCGTCCAGCCCGGCCCTTCCCCCTCCCTGTCACCTTCCCTCTCCTGCGCAATTCTCTCTGCCGGGTCCTTGGCCACCCCTGTTCTTCCTTGAGACTTTGCTACATCCTCAGTTTTACCACAGAATGCCACTTGAACTAAATGCCTGACTTCTTCATGACAGAAATATAAATTACACAATTACATAATATAGTTACATAAATATGTCTGATAATACATGTTCCAAAATAACCACTGCTCACACGTGGGTATCTGTGATGGTGTATTTTTTTTTAAGATTTTATTTATTTATTTATTTATTTGAGAGAGGGAGGGATTGCAAGAAGTGGGGAGGGGTAGAGGGAGAAGCAGTCTCCTGGCCAAGCAGGGAGCCTGACACAGGGCTCCATTCCAAGACTCTGGGATCATGACCTGAGCCGAAGGCAGATGCTTAAATGAATGAGCCACCCAGGCACCCTGCGATGGGGTAAATCATGTGTCAGCTTGTGTAGGCTGTGATGCCCAGGTGTTGGGCCAAACACCATTCTAGAAGTTGCCATGCAGGTACTTTTTAGATGTGATAAACGTTTACAATCAATAGACTTTGAGTAAAGCCGATGATCTTCCCTAATATGGGAATGGAACCTCATCCAAGCAGGTGAAGGCCTTAAAAGTGGACTGAAGTTTCCCAAATCAGGAGGGATTTTCCTCAAGAGCGCAACATCAGAACTCTGTCCGAGTTTCCAGCTTGCTGCCCTGCAGAATTTGGACTCAGGACTGCACGTCAATTCTAACTTACCTACGGACTTGAGACTTGCCAGGCCCAGAATGGTGTAAGCCAATTCTTTAACCTCTCTCTCCATCTCTCCCTCTCATTCTGTCTCTATAATATATCCTATTGGTTCTGTTTCTCTGGGAAACCCTGCCTAACAGAACCTCGGTGGTGGAGATGGCCAGCTGTCTCCCCAAATTCATACTCGGCTAACTAACTAGTTAACGAACTATGAGTTGCACTTGGGTGTGGCCGTGCAACTAACTTCTCCCCACTGGGATGGGAAGAGAAGTGATATGAGCCACTTTGATGCTCGACCCATTACACCTTCTTGCTCTCTTTTCTGGATGACTGCCAGGGTGACACGGGGAACATCCTTGGAAGCCATGTGTTGGTGATGGCACCCTGGGTCCTTCAGTAATTCTGTGCAGCAGAGCTCCCTCCTCCCCATCCTGGCCATACAGCTCTTGAACATTCTAACCGAGATGTCCCTGGACATCAGATTGTGATGCCAGGGTCCTGGGATCGAGCCTCGCATCGCACTGGGCTCTCTGCTTGGTGGGAAGTCTGCTTCTTCCTCTACCCCTACCTCCTGCTTGTGATCTCTCTCTCAGCTCTCTCTCTCTGTCTCTCTCTCTCTCAAATAAATAAAATCTTAAAAAACAAACACCTAAAGGGTGCCTGGATGGCTCAGTTACTTAAGCAGTCAGCTCTTGTTTCGGCTCAGGTCATGATCTCAGGGTCCTGGTGACGGAGGAAAGAATGTTAAGGTTTGAAGCGGATGGCAAGAAAGAACTCTTGAGACATCTTTGGTACAAAGAGGTGACTTTATTAAAGCATGGGGATAGGACCCGTGGGCAGAAAGAGCAGCAATGGGGCCATGAGAAGTGGCTCATTATATACTTTCAAGTTGGGAAGGGGTTAGGGATAATGTAAGTCTCTAAAGAATTTTGGAACAAGGTTTCCAAGACCTTGAGGGGGCTAGCTATTGTTGGGAAAAGGTCATTTATTACCGTCTAATAAAACCTTCATCACGAGACCCTTCAGATGTATATCGGTGGACCACATGCTTGGGGGATGATAGTTAACTCATATCTTGGGGATAGAGATAAAGGAGATTTCCAAAGGAATTTTTGTGTGTTAAAGTAGATTTCCGGGATCCTGTGGTGGGGGTGGGGGGGTCAAAGCTAAGACGGCCTTTTGCCCTTAGGAAAGTGTCAACATCGAGGCAGTTGAGTCCCTAAAGGAATGTCACATTGCTTGTTTCAAGGACTTGTCAATGGGCTATAGGTAGTAAGGAAATTTAGCAATTTTTCATCAGCCTTTGTTTCCCACATCACTGGGATCAAGCCCCACTTCGGGGTGCTCAGCGGGGAGTCTGCTTGAGGATTTTCCCTCTCCCTTTTCCCTTTCTACCTGCCCAGGCTCTCATGCTCTCTCTCTCTCTCTAAAATAATAAATTTATTTTTAAAAGATTTACTTATTTATTTATCAGAGAGAGAAGGAGTATAAGCAGAGGGAAGGGCAGGCAGAGGGAGAAGCAGACTCCCTGCTGAGCAAGGAGCCCAGTGTGGGACTTGTTCCCAGGACCCTGGGATCACGACCTGAGCTGAAGGCAGATGCTTAATCTACTGAGCCGCCCAGGTTCCCCTAAAATAAATAAATCTTTTAAAAAATAAGATAAACACGGAAAACACAGGCATTGGTTTAGTAGATGCCTAGCAAAAGGTTAGGAAGTGACATCACCAGCTGAAAACCTGGAGTATCCGCAGTTGCTTAGGTAAAACGTTGGTAGAACCGTTTTTGTGGGGACTTGATAGGCAGATCCAGTTCCTACTGTGGGCGGTACATCTAGAGTAGGTGTTTGGAATGAGCCAGAAGGTATGAGGTGGCTGCCACTTGCTGTTTTTAGCTAGGTATTACCAGCAAGAAAGGAGCTCAGGTCAGGGGTGGTTTTGAAGCAGAAGAACGGAAGGAAGAGTCCAGAACTGGGAGCCCTGGAGATACTGAAGCGCCAACTGCCTCAAGAGCATAAATAGCAAGAGACAAGACTCGTCCGCCTTGTCTCCGAGGCCTCTCCTGAAGACATCTCAGGCCAACAAAGATCTCATTCCAGTCTCGCCCAGTTGTTTGGGGCGTTTTCACGGCAGGTGCTGCTAAACTGAGGAAGAGGAGCCTAGGGGCAAGGAAGCCACTCATGAAGCAGGTTAAGGACTCTGTCTGGAAAAGACCTCTGGGTAAGGCTCCCGACACACGGACTAGATAGAAGCAAACAGAGTAAATGCCTTGTATGTTTTTGGAGAGTGTTCCTGACGAACCGACAGGGAGCCTGGCTGGGAAAAAAAAAAGTGTTTGTTAAAATAAAATACATCTTGTGCTCCCAAACTTGCAGACACCAGGCTGTGAAAGCCACATAACCCTCCAGAAGGCCCTCTCCTTTGCATCCGTTTGAGGATTTCTATTCCTCACAGGTTTCTAGTATTTCAAATAGGACGTGCTTGGTTGTAGTTAATGTTTCTTCTGCTTGAAGTACATCAGACTTCTTGGATTGCTAAATTGATAGTTTTCATGAAAATTGGAAAAATGTTGACCATTATTTCTTTGAATGTTTTTTCTTTTCACCTCCCAATGCCCCCACTTCCGAAATTCCAGTTACGTGGATGTTAGGTCACTAGATAGTACCCCACAGCCCAGAAATGCTCTGTTCATTGTGTTTTCCAGCCTTTTTTTTTCTCCTTGTGTTTCACCTTGGAGAATGTCTACTGCTACGTCTTCAAACCCGTTAGTCTTTTCCTCTGCATAATCCCATTTGGTATGTTTTAAAATTTCAGATATTATGTTTTTCATCTCCAGAAGTTTGATGCGGGTCTTCTATATATCTTACCCTCTTCATCATGTTTATTTTCCCCCTCTACCTTCGTAACCATCTTGAGTGCTTTTATAATAACTTTTGACATGCTTGTGTGTTAACTCTGTCATCTGTGTGGGTCTTTCCTTTGATTGATTTCTCTCCTGGTTGTTTGCATGGGTGATAATTTTTGGTTGGCGCTGGACATTCTGGATTATACTTTTTCAGGTGCTAGACATTGTTGTATTCCTTTAAATATTTGGGGGTTTGTTCTGGGGCACAGATGAGTTACTTGGAATTGATTAGATCCTTCTGAGGCTGGCGGATAAGCATTGTTACAGCAGACCCAAAGCAGCCACTAGCCTAGGGCTAATGTGACCCCACTTTTGAGAAAATATCCTTCTGAGGACCCTACACAATGCCCTCCATTATAAGGTCTTTCTATTCTGGCTGGTGGGAACACAGTTCCCAGTCCCATATGAGCTCAAGGGATATTCCTGTTTGTTCCTTTCTGGCGGGTGTTCCCCTTGGACTCCAGTTGTTGCCTCCCCAGTACTACAGATCAGTATTCAACCCTCAAACCAAGGGCAGTCTGCTGATCTCCAAAGCTCTTTGTAAAGCTCCTTCCTTGTTAGCCCCCTTCACATGCTCAAACTGGAAATTCTGTCTCCTTGTTCAGGAAGATGGCTGGGCTCTGCTTGGGTTCCTTCTCCCTGTCCTGTGACCTGGACGCTCCTTCTCGGCAGACAGCTGGGAAAGTTGAAGGGCTCATTTAGGACCACTATCCTATGTTACCTGTTGTCTTGTCCTGTATCTGTAAATTGTTGTTTCCTGTGTTTAGCCCAGTTTTCTCCTTGTTTGCGCCAAGAAGGTAAATCTGGTCCCTGTCATTGCATCGTCACTGCAAACAGAAGTATCAGCACCCGCTTCAGACGAGGACGTGGGGGACAGCAGATACGAGCAGTGCTACAGTCAAGGATTTAACATTCTCCGGCTTCTCTTAGAACTTTCCCCCCTTCTTATCTTTATTGAGGTATAATTGACAAAAGCTGTATGCATTTAGGGTGTACGACCTGGTGTTTTGATAGAGGTATACACTGTGAAATCATCACCACCATCAAGTTTATTCACCTGTGCATCTCCTCACGTGGTTCTCGTTTTCTGTGCGTGTGCGTGTGTATGTGTGTGTGCCTAGGACCCTGGTGGGTAGCCCCATCCTTCTGGCTAAGCGAGGGACTGACCTGGACCACTTAGGAGCCTACTGCCACCAAGTCTCCCAGATCCTGCCCCTCACCTGATCTCCTGGAGGCCCTTAAGCTGGGGTACGCCCCGGGGTGACGGGCATCCATTCTCCCTGTCTCCCCGCGGCCCTAGCCCTGAGGATCACGCCTCCCGCCAGCCTGTCTCTCCACGGCCCCGCACCTCCCCGAGCTCCACCCCTTCCCGCGACCCGCAGGGCCCCGCCCCTCGCCGGATCTCTCCGCGGCCCCGCCCCTCGCTGCCAGCCAGCCACTCCGGGCCGGCCTCTCTTCTCCGCAGACCCCGCCCCTCCCCGCCGCCCAACCTCCGCTACCCTGCGGCTCGCGTCCCACATGTTTCTCCGAGCCCGCTTGGCAGCTCTCGTTCCGCTTCTCCGAACCCTTCGGCCTGTTCCTGTTGCGGCCATGAGCAGCGGCACTTTCGTTGTGTCGCAGCCGCTCAATTACCGCGGCGGCGCCCGCGTGGATCCGGCGGACGCCTCGGGCACCGAGAAGGCGTTCGAGCCCGCAACCGGTAACGGGACGGAGAGCGGGCGGCGGGGCCTGCGCGGCGGGTGGCGGGGGCTGCGGCCGTGCAGGGGGGCGGCGGCGGGGCCTGGGCGCGGGTTGGGGCTTCCCCGCCCCACTCTTGGAAGTATCCTGCCCTGAGCCTACACTTAGTGCGTTGAGCAAACAGCAACATCAGCATCAGCAACATGAGTGTGGAGAACAGAGCTACGTGTGCAGGCAGTTGAGGGCTCCGTGCAAACACGAATGCATCTGGACGGGAGGGGAGTCTAGGAAGCTGGGACAGCTGGTGAGTTGCGTCTGGGGGCGGAGGGGTCGTGGGTAATGCTACAGCGGCTTGAGAAGAGTTTGCAAAGCCATGGTGCAAGAGGTTGTGCCCCTGTTCGCTATTAAAGTGTATCCAGCTTTGTGCACAGGAGAGAATTAGGATTTCCGGAAGGACGCAGGTGGAAACATTCGTGTGGAGAATGGAGAGGCCGCGCAGATGACTCTAATGAGCATGAATGAGGACTTTGTTGCCATCTCTTAGCCTTAAACTATTTTTGTGCAGGAATCAGAATTGGGGAAGGTAAAAAGGCCAGTTTTTATCTAGAGCTGGAAGTTGCCAAACACTGCTGGGCCCTGGATTTGCTCTGAGAATTCTGAAGATCACACAGCCAATGAGGAAGAAGTTTTAGTTTTGGTTTTTGTTTGTTTTACTGAGCTTTATGGAATATTTGTGGGGAGAAAAATGTAAATGTTTTGTGCAAACCAGAATGGCGGGTAGCCAGAGGGACAAAACTGGATTGCAAAGAACTGCAGAATTTAGGATTCATCAATCCCGCTGAACCACACAGCAGCAGTAACCTTAGAGCAGGAAGGAGCCCCAGGGATCCGGGGACTTTCCTGGAGGAAACAGTCTCTCCACCCCCATCCCCATAGGCCTACAGGAGAGAGAAAAATTGCTCTTTATTTTAATTACCTACGGCGTGTGCCATCCTTAGCCACTGCCCTTACCGACCGGCAATTCAAATTTGTAGCAGAAATCGCAGGCTTGTGAAATCTTTCTGGAAAAAGCAGAGTCCCTGGAGTTCTTGGTGGAGGGAAAAGGAACTGCCGATTTGGGGTACTTAAAGAATTCTTGTTGGTAGAGTCAGTCACAAGCCTTGATATGTGAGGTTCATATTTTGCACCGGGATATAGGGAATAAGGTTGGAGTAAGAAAAGGAGAGACCGGATTTTTTTCTATTTGAGAAAAATTTTTTGTTGTGTTCAGGGAGAAGTTTTCCTGATGTTGCTGTTTATTAACCATATTCATGAAGTGTCAGCACTATGATACGACTTATGTAGAACACAGAGCAGAATATAAAATCAGAGTTCAGGGGTGCCTGGGTGGCTCAGGTCATGATCTCAGGGTTCTGGCATCCAGCCCCGCCTCATGTCGGGGCTCTCTGCTCAGCGGGGATCCTACTTCCCCACCCCCCTCTCTGCCTACTTGTGATTTCTCTGTCAAATAAATAAATAAAATCTTTAAAAAAAATAAAATCAGAGTTCAGAACCCAGGAGACTGAGGACTTTCAACTTCGATTTCGCAAGACCCCTGAGATTCTCAAACATTGTTAAGGAGGGTTGCAAAACCCAGCTCAGCTGTGAGATAGAGGAGGTCAGGGGTTCTTAACCTGAAGTTCATGCTATGCTTAGGGGCAAGGGACACGCTCTCTGTAATTCTCTGATGTGCTGACATATGTTTTTCTAGAGAGGAGTCTGCAGCTTTTATTAGATTCTTTAAGGGTTCTGTTGCCTCAGAACAGAGTGAAGAACCGCAGGCATCGGCCGTGGTCATGAACCATGGTCATGAAGTCAGACCACAGTTAAAAAACAGGAAGGGGGTCGCTACAAGGGAATTTGGATACATAGTACTTCCTTTAAACTTGAGGTGATCGTTGGAGATAACACTGTATTTCCTGTTACAGGCCGAGTGATAGCCACTTTCACTTGCTCCGGAGAGAAGGAAGTAAATTTGGCTGTCGAAGATGCAAAAGCTGCCTTTAAAATATGGAGGCAGAAATCCGGCATGGAGCGCTGTCGAATTCTTTTGGAGGCTGCCAGGATAATAAGGGTATGTTTCACTTTCTTTTTCAGAAATGTCCCCCTGGAGTTGCTCTGAGGGTCCTCTGTGCTGATCTGCCATTAGATTTTGATGCTCCATTAGGTGATGCCTTTTTTGCAAGACTGCAGAACATTTTCATGTGCTCACCTGGGCGTATGGGACATGCTTTCTTTGAGTGGTTGCCGTCTGGATCTTGGCTCTCTCTGACCACTCCCTTGGCAGGTTGTTTTCTCTATCTTTGTTCTAACGTGTCCTTTGCAGCTTGTCTCCCTTTTAACTCTTTGTATTTGTTTCCAGTTTCCTTTTTCCTCTGATGACTCTACCACTCTTTTTCCAGGTACATTTTCTACCGTAATTGCCTGGGAAGATTCGTAAATTTATAGATATTTCCTTCTTAAAAAACAAAGTTAGGGTGAACCTGGGTGGCTCAGTCAGTTAAGCAGCTGACTCTCGATTTCAGCTCAGGTCGTGTTCTTGGGATTGTGGATGGAGCTCTGTGTCAGGCTCAGGGGGGAATCTGCTTGAGAGTCTCTCTCTCCCTCTGCCCCACCTCTGTCCTCCTTCCTCGCATGCTCTCTCTCTCTCTAAAATAGTGACAAAGTTGGGGCGCCTAGGTAGCTCAGTGAGTTAAAGCTTCTGCCTTCAGCTCAGGTCGTGATCCCAGGGTCCTGGGATGGAGCCCCGCATCGGGCTCTGCTCAGCAGGGAGCCTGCTTCCCCCCTACTCTCTCTGCCTGCCTCTGTGCCCACTTGTGATCTCTGTCTAATAAATAAATAAAATCTTTAAAAAATAAATAAAATAAAGACAAAGTTAAAACTTCTTACAGTCTTTTAAAAAAAATTTTATTTATTTTGAGTAATCTCTACACCCGACATGGGGTTCGAACTCATGATCCTGAGATCAAGAATTGCATGCTCCACCAAGTGAACCCCTAAACTTTTTACAGTCTTTTTTTTTTTTTTTTAAAGAATTTATTTATTTGACAGAGAGTGACATAAGGAGACAGAGCACAAGCAGGGCGGAGCAGCAGAGGGAGGGGGAAGCAGCTCCCTGCTCAGCAGAGAGCCAGTTGTGGGACTCGATCCCAGAACCCTGAGATCATGACCTGAGCTGAAGACAGAAGCTTAACCCACTAAGCCATCCAGGTGCCCCAACTTTTTACAGTCTTAAAAAGCAGAAAGACTAGAGATGTTCATTACAGACAATTAGAAGACTTAGAAGCATGTACACCAAAATATGAATCGTGGCTATCTCTGAGTGGTAGAACTCCGGTGATTTTTGTTCTCATAAGTGTGTTAAGTCAGAAACTGTGACATATCTGATAATTACCACATTTGCAAAGATACATATGTGTGTACACACACACACACACATAAATATATATGTATATAGTGACAGGAGACATGAGTTGCTGGATTAGAGAAATATTTTTTTTTTTAGGATTTTCTGTATTTATTTGAGTGTACAAGCAGAGGGGAGGGGCCAAGGGAGAAGGAGGCTCCTCACTGAGCCGGGAGTCCAACACGGGGCTGGATCCCAGAACCCCGAGACCATGACCTGAGCTGGAGGCAGACGCCTCACCGACTGAGCCCTCCAGGCGCCCCGAGAAAGATAAGTTCTGTCACTCACAGCAAAATGCAGCAGCGAGAGTGGTACGTTCGCACTAGTTTCCTGAGCTCCAGTCCCCGCGGAGAGATGCAGTGAGAGCCACAGGTTACCCCGTCGCTTGCAGAGTTGCACCCCAGGAGGGGAGCCCTGGAGTGCTGAGACTCAGTTTAGACAGGAGCTGCTCTCACACCTGTGCCTCCCCTGCAGCAGGAGCGCTGACTCAGTAAACACATCTCCAGGGCTCAGGGAGAAGGTGTTACCAGCTTTATTGCCCTGGGAAGTGAGCAGGTGTCTCCAGAAATGGGAAGCAGTGAGCTTTCCACCTGCACTTCTTTCTGGGCACGTCTGTTTTTAGGAAGACACTGTGTCTGCCTTCCAAGGCCTTTGTGTCTCAGCTTTCCAGCGTCTTCTGCTCAGAAAGCCCGGGTCACACAGAGATGTGACAGGGTTCATGGAGAATTTTCTCTCAACGAAGTATTTTCTTCTGTCGTTAAAAATTATTTTTAATAGACCAAAAGTGGTAACTCAGACAGATAATTTATTATTTTAGTTTGTCTTTTAGTTTTCATAGTGCGTAAGCCAATTAAAAATTAGCCCTTTGGCCCCTGGGCGGCTCAGTCGATGAAGCATCTGCCTTTGGCTCAGGTCATGATCCCAGGGTCCTGGGATCAAGGCCCACTTCGCCCTCTTGTGCTCCCAATTCCTTTGTGTAGGCCCTGATTTCCATCCGGCGTCATATTTTTTCTGCTTGAAGAAATTTCTTTAGCATTTTTTTTTCCTTAAGATTTTATTTATTTGAAAGAAGGAGTGAGTGAGGAGCACATGAGCAGGGGCAGAGGGCAAGGGAGAAGCAGACTCCTAGCCGAGCAGGGAGCCTGACGCGAGGCTCCATCCCAGGACCCCGGGATCACGACTAGAGCCGGAGGCAGACGCTTCACCGACTGAGCTGCCCAGGCGCCCCATCAAACCATTCCATTATGGGTCTTAAATTTGTGACGATTAACTTGAGGGGAGAATAGAGCTGCTGTTCGCAGTAAGCTTTTTCTCTCTTCCAAATGTAACAGTGCTGCTCCTTTCATTTACAATGCAAGCTGTTCCTATTTTTAAAAATGGTGCAGTGTATTCCGACTGTGGACTCTGGGGAGGTGTCTGGTAATATATATGTCTTTTTTTTCTTTTTTTCTTTTTTAAAAATTTTTATTTATTTATTTGACAGACAGAGATCACAGGTTGGCAGAGAGAGAGAGGGAAGCAGATTCCCTGCCGAGCAGAGAGCCCGATTCGGGGCTCCATCCCAGGACCCTGAGATCATGACCTGAGCCAAAGGCAGAGGCTTAACCCACTGAGCCACCCAAGTGCCCCTATGCATGTCTTAAATCTAGTCTTTGGTTTTACCCAAAGGAACGGAAGGATGAGATCGCTACGGTGGAGACCATCAACAACGGCAAGTCCATCTTCGAGGCCCGCTGGGACATCGACACTTCGTGGCAGTGCCTGGAGTACTACGCCGGCTTGGCGGGCTCCATGGCCGGTGAGTCCTCGCCTAGCCCTGGACACCGCGGGCGAGCGGGTGGGAGAGCAGACCCGGGTGGCCAGGAGGAGAGAGATGTGGGGATGAAGACAGCCCTGGGTTAACAGTCCTGGGCTTGTCACTCTCCACATGGGTGACCCTGAGAATGACTTTATCTTTCCTTGTTGAAACTGTCTTCGTGGGTGGTCATGAGGGTTCAGTGAGAAAATACACGTAACGCACTCAGCACGGCTGCTGAGCCAAGCGGTTAAAAAACCAGTTCTTGCAGGAGTCAGTAAGCGTTCCCGTGTTTACTAGTTCTGCCTAGTTAGCAGGAAAGGCTTGGTTTCGTTTTGTTTTTGACTCTGTGAGGTTTGCTGTAGCTGGTGTTGGATGGTCACCGGTGCCCCGCAGGGCTGTGGGAGCCAGAGTCTGAGGTGTGGGTCCGCCAGTCCCCATCTCGTCGCCTTCAGGTTCTTACCTGCTAAGGTTTTAGAGACTTACATGAAGTCGAGTGACCATGACTTTGAGGGACGGGTCGGAGTCTTTCTTGGAGAGACTGTGCGGAAGTGTGCACGCAAGTCCAGAGCCTTAGAGTGGGGATGGGGAGCGCGGTGTGCCGGGGACGGTGGGGTGGCCGGGGATGGCAGGGTGGCCGGGGACAGCGGGGTGGCCAGGGACGGCGGGAGGCTGGGGATGGGAGATGGCCTGGGACGGGGGGAGGCTGCTGAGTGTGACACCCAGTGTTGGCGGCGTGTCCGGAAAAGCAGTCCTGTGTTCTCTGTGACTCCCGCTTCCCTCTTAGGCGAACATATCCAGCTCCCAGGCGGCTCCTTCGGTTATACCAGAAGAGAACCACTTGGCGTCTGTGTGGGAATCGGTGCCTGGAACTACCCCTTCCAGATCGCCTGCTGGAAGTCTGCGCCTGCCTTAGCCTGTGGTAAGAAAGAAGGATTCTTCACGTGGGAGCCATCATTCTGGCCCTTTTCTCTACCTCTCACCTGCTTGTGCATGCGTGCCCGTGTGCACATACACACACACACTCCTTCACACACTCACACTGCACATCAGAAGGGCTGCCTGCCTCGGGGCACCTGAAGCCTCAGAGATGTGTGTCCCTTCCTGCCCTGTTGCTCTGGGACCCGGCAGTGTGGCTTATGCACACGGATTGTGTCTATATTATTCCCAAATCTTATTTTATTTCTTTCTAAGATTTTATTTATTTATTTGAGAGAGAGAGAGTGCAAGCAGGGGGAGTGGCAGAGGGAGTGGCAGAGGGAGAGGAAGAAGCAGGCTCCTCGCTAAGCAGGGAGCCCGATGTGGGGCTCGATCCCAGGACCCTGGGATCATGACCTGAGCCAAAGGCAGACGCTTCACTGACTAAGCTGCCCAGGCGCCCTATTCCCACTTTTATTTATCTAATTTATTTTTGTTATGGAAAAGAAGACCATTAATTTGTCTGGGAGGTCTTATTTTTTACTGCCAAATCGATGTAGATTGGTGCTCCTTTTAAGTTCTCTTCCTTTCTGCACAAGAATCGTGGGATGAATTTCTGCAGAGGGAGTTGCACTTAGGAGTTGGGCTTCCCTTAAGAAGCAGAACATAAACTTCCTCCTTCGTAAGACAAATGATAAGCAAGGCTTCCACTAGAGAAACTTCACCTGGCTGACCGAAAAAGTCTCCTCATACTATTTAAAGAGGAATCAGTGGGAAAAGATGATTTATTGTATCTCAGGAAAAAAAATCCTGCCGTTAAAGGAAGCACTAGGGCTGGGACGCTATGTGGAAATGCAGCTTTCCTCGTGTCCTGCTTTGTGCCCTTCTGCTTCCCGCAAGTTCCAGAGTGAGGCCGAGGCAACTGGGGCAGGAGGAGTAGAGCTACGTCACTAGCTTTGGAGACTCATCAGAATGAACCTTTCGGGTCTTCCGTTTCAATTTCTGTAAAATGGGAGTGAGCACAGCACTTCCTCCTGCTGTGGCATGCGTTAAATGAGATAATAGATGTGGAAAGGCCTGGAAATGCGAGTGTTGGGTCTTCCTGGTTGAGCCTGGACCAGTGCTGGCTTGGGATCTGCCCAGGGCAAGGAGCCACGGTGGGAGGAACAAGCTGGGTTTACTTACTGGTACCGGTGCGGGTCTAGGAGTTGATGGGCGGGGCGGGGGGGGGGGGGTGGACAGGAAACACTTGGAGTTGTCCTTGGCTTGTCCTCCTGTCCCGTCCTGTGCTCAGAGGATCACCGGCCTCAAGGAGTCTTGTGTTCTCGCGTCTTGGGTTCGCGCAGGTAACGCCATGGTCTTCAAGCCGTCTCCCTTCACGCCGGTGTCCGTGCTGCTGCTGGCCGAGATCTACACGGAGGCCGGCGTGCCCCCGGGGCTCTTCAACGTGGTGCAGGGAGGGGCGGCCACGGGCCAGTTTCTGTGTCAGCACCCCGACGTGGCCAAGGTCTCCTTCACTGGGAGTGTGCCCACCGGCTCGAAGGTAAAGATCAAACGGGCATCGGGTCCCACAAACGGCGGCGTCGGGCCTGCCCAGCGTCCACGTGGGAGGCCTGGCTTCCAATCTCACCCAGTCCTGGGAGGGAGGCTGTTGGGACCGGGGCGGAGAGTGGAAATGAGCCGGCAGGGAGTGCAGTGGGATGATGCGAACATTAGGCTGGCGGCCGGTCCCCGAGGGGATGGAGGTCATCAGCTCAGAGCGCGGCATCTGGGCTGCCACTGGGGGCCCTGGTGTCTTAGGGCCTCTGTAGCAGCCACCTCAGAAGGAAGGGTCCTCGCTCGGCTTACTTCTTTTTTTAAAAATTTCGCCTATATTATTTGCCCCAGGGGTACAGGTCTGTGAATCATCAGGCTCACAGCCCTCGCCAAAGCAGTTTATTTCTCATGTACCGTTTCGACCTTAGTTGTCACCTGGAGCGCAGTAAAGTAGTGAGCGTTTCCGCCTGTGACACGTGAATGCACGGCGTCTTGAAAATGCGTCCCTCTCCAGAACGTCAGGTGCAGTCCTGCGGACTCTCTCCGGGGTTCTGGAAGAGGATAAGTAGGCGAAGGGCCGAGTCCCTGACAGGAGCGAGGCTGCAGGTAGCGGCGGTTCCAGGGACCTGGAGACTGAGCGTCTGGCTGATGCCACGTGCCGGTTCAGACGTGTGACCCTCCCGAGCGTGTGTGTTCTCCTTCTGTCAGATCATGGAGACGGCAGCTAAAGGAATCAAACCTGTTACCTTGGAACTGGGAGGCAAATCCCCTCTGATCATCTTCTCGGATTGTGACATGGAGAACGCTGTGAAGGGGGCGCTGATGGCCAACTTCCTCACGCAGGGCGAGGTAGGCGCCCGTCCCAGGCACAGGTTTCAGAGGAATCTCACCCCTTTGTCGACAGCATGTTTTAAAGCTTTTTGTTCTGAAATAATTTCAGACTCACAGAAGTGTTGCACAGAGAGGGCGAACAACACTGTGTACCTTTGAGCCGCCTTTCTCAAATGTTAACGTTTTATCACCTTTCCTTTGTCATTCTGTTTCTCTTTCTGTACCTAGGGATGCTTTCTGAAGTGTTTGAAAGTTGCAGGCATAAGATCCGTAACTTTTACATTCCTGTGTGTATTTTCTAGAAACAAGTGCATTCTCTTACGTAGGCACGGTGCACTTAGTAGCATCAGTGACCTCAGGTAGAGTAATCACACTCTGCAGCCCCACCCACACACTGCCATTTTTACAAAAGATTTTATGTATGTATTAGGGAGCATGAGCAGGGGGAGGGGTAGAAGGAGAAGCAGGCTTCCTGCCGAGCAGGGAACCCGATGCGGGGCTCGATCCCAGGACTCCGGGATCATGACCTGAACTGAAGGCAGACACTTAACCCAGGCGTCCCCACATATTGCCATTTGCTCAACATTAGTCCTTTTAGCAGAAACAAGCAAAGCAAGATCACGGTTTCTTTTTTCTAGTCCAGGATCGAATCTGGGAAGGTATGTTGCATTTAGTTGTGTCCCCACAGCCTCTTTTATCCTGGAACAGTCAGCTGTTCAATTATTTTTATTTTTCAGGACCTTGACATTTTTGAAGAATACAAGGTATTTATTTTGTAGAATGTCCCTCATTTGGGGTCTGTCTGGTGTTTCCTTTTGACAAGATTTGGGTTATGGGTTTGGGACAGAAAGCACCTCGGAAGTCATGTTGTGTCCCTCTTAGTGGTTTGGTTGACTCTGCTGAGGGGCGTCTTCTCTGGGAGTCACTGTGTCTCCTTCTGTGGGAAGACGGGTCACAGAGCAGACCGTGCGAGAGGATTCTGTGCCTCCCTGGGCTCTCCCCCACTCGTTGTAACACCCTTGGATGATTTTTGCTGGAAACAGTTTCTTTTATGGGGTTCCCAAATGGTGATTTCCCAGTTCTGTTTTTCTACATTTATTAGTTCACTCTCCTCTGTGAGAAGGAACTTTCCCTTCTCCCGTATTTTTTCCACTAATTTATTTTTACTATTATGGACTATGGATTCTACCTTCATTCTATGGATTACAGTCCATTTACTGCCATCATTTATCTTGACACTCAGATAATTGCAGATTCGACTCATGGCATCTCCTGTGACCTTTTGATACGTCTTCATTATTCTGTGAACAGGGGGACTTGGCTCTGTTTTTGGACTTTGTATCTGCAGTTCCGATAACGTTTGAACAGTATTTGTGCTCACGTTCTATGGGAGGATCTAAATGGTCATAAATGATTTGTGATTTTAGAACCAGAGACGTTCGCTGTGAAATGCCTCAGGTTTTCATAGGTTTAAACCCTTCGTTCTTGGTCTGTTCTTCCTCTCCTGTCTCCTCCGCCTCTTAAAACACACACCCCACCGAGCCTCTGACAGGAGGCAGTACTTGAACTGGTGGGGCTTGTGTGGGTCTATGAACTTGAGGAAATGTGAACAAACAAAAAGCCAGAACCTTCATCTCGAACGGCAGGCGGTTTCTTTGCTGAGAGGGTGGTATGTCCACAATTCCATGGGTAATTCTGTCCAGGACGGGGACAATTTTTAGAGCTGGAACTAACCTTTTAAAAAGGTATACTGTCTCTTTTAAGATTAAAGCTGTTGGATTCTTCCCCCTTTTCCTTTTTCCCTCCCTCCACATGTACAAATTTGTGTCTGTCCTTCAGGTTTGTTGTAATGGCACAAGAGTGTTTGTGCAAAAGGAAATTCTTGACGAATTTACAAGGGAAGTGGTGAAACGGACCGAGAAGATAAAAATCGGAGATCCGCTTCTGGAAGATACGAGGATGGGTCCCCTCATCAACCGCCCACACCTGCAGCGAGTCCTCGGGTTTGTTAAGCTGGCAAAGGAGCAGGTATGAAACAGGTGGAGATGGGCTGGGGCAGGGCGGAGGGGAATCATTCCACGTTCCTTGCTGGGTGCACTTTCCCTGTGCTAATACCCGCTTGGCTGGCAATGTTGCAATGTCCTTGGCTATGTTCTGTTTTGTCCCTTCAGTGGAGTGACTAGGCGCCTGCTCAGGACACACCGAATGTTTCAGAGATGCATTTCAGGGTTGTACTTTTTTTTTTTTTTTTTTAAGATTTCATTTATTAGAGAGCGTAAGCAGCAGGTGGGGAGGGGCAGAGGGAGAGGGAGAAGCAGACTCTCCACCGAGCAGGGAACCCCATGCAGGGCTCGATCCCAGGACCCAGAGATCATGTCCTGAGTTGAAGGCAGATGTTTCAACCAACTGAGCCACGCAGGTGCGCCAGGGTTGTACATTAAGCAGAAAAGAAGCATTCTTTTTTTCTTTTCGGGCAGGGTGCTAAAGTGCTGTGTGGTGGAGACGTACACGTACCTGAAGATCCCAAACTGAAGGACGGATATTACATGAGACCTTGTGTACTGAGTACGTCCCCTTCTTGTTTGCTTTTATTTTGTTTATTTTTTAAAAAAATATTTTATTTATTTATTCGACAGAGAGAGATAGAGATCACAAGTAGCCAGAGAGGCAGGCAGAGAGAGATGGGAGAAGCAGGATTCCTGCTAATAAGCAAAGAGCCCAATGTGGGGCTTGATCCCAGGACCCTGAGATCATGACCTGAGCCGAAGGCAGAGGTTTAACCCACTGAGCCACCCGGGCACCCCGCTTCTTGTTTGCTTTTAAACGGTTTCAATTAAATGTCAGATAGAAAAGGATGTTTACAAAATATGTATATAGTATACAGCAAGTGTCGGTAAACCATGTCCCCACTGCTCAGATTTAAGGAGTAGAAGTTCATTATCTTTCATGGGGATGGGAGTGTGGATTAGTTTCCTTCCTCTCGGACGGCACCGTGCAGTTTACCTGAGACTTAACTGGGTCGACACCTGTTGTTCTGGAAGCAAGGAGCTAAAAAAAAAAAAAAGGAAGTTCATGTTTGATAAAAAAAAAAAAAATTAATGAATTTGATTTCTCAGGAAAGTTGCTGAAGAATATGTTTTTCTTTGAACAAAATATCATCAGTATAATAAAACCAGTCTGTCAGACAGTCTGGCAATATTTTAAAAATTTTGTAAGTTAATAATCTTTAGCACGTCCTTTGAGTCTTCAACATCTCCTGGTTCGGACAGGCAAGTGTGTGGTCGTCCCGCTGTCTTCAACCCTTCAACCTCTCCGCCTACCTCAGAGGTGCCCACTGCTCTAGGTCACGTTGTTCTGCTGCTTTCCTCTGTAATGTTACAGTATATCTTATATCCCTATATACAATATATCTTAGTATCCCAATAAAAATATCACGCAGTTTCATGGCTGTTCTAGTGGTACTAGAAGTCCTAGCCTCAGCAATCAGACAACACAAATGAAAAGCATCCATATTGTTGAAGAAGTCAAACTCTCACTCTTGGCAGATGACGTGATATTCTATGTGGAAACCCCAAAGATTCCACCCCAGAATTGCTAGAACTTATACAGAAAAATGGCAGGATATAAAATCAATGGACAGAAATTAATTTTATTTCTATATACCAACAATGAGACAAAAGAAAGAGAAATTACAGAGTCGATCGCATTTATGTTTGCACCAAAACTGTAAGATACCTAGGAATAAACCTACCCAAAGAGACAAAGGATCTGTACTCAGAAAACTATAAAATGCTCATGGAAGACATTGCGAAAGACATAAAGAAATAGAAAAACATTCTGTGCTCATGGATTGGAAGAATAAATATTGTGAAAATGTCTATGCTACCTAAAGCAATCTACACATTTAATGCCATCCCTATCAAAATACCATCAACTTTTTTCGCAGAACTGGAACAAATGATCCTAACATTTTACGGAGTGAGAAAAGACCCCGAATAGCCAAAGGAACGTTGAAAAAGCAAAGCAAAGCTGGTGGCATCACCGTCCTGGAGCTCAGGCTCTATTACAAAGCTGCAGCGTTGAGATGGTACGGTACCGGCGCAAAAACAGACACACAGGTCAGTGAAGTAGAACGCGAACCCAGAAATCGACCCTCAACTCCATGGTCAACTAATCTTCGACAAACAGGAAAGAATATCCACTGGAGAAAAGACAGTCTCTTCAACAAATGGTGTTGGGGAAATTGGACAGCCACATGCAGAAGAATGAAATTGGACCATTTCCTTACACCACACACAAAAATAGACCCCAAATGGTTGAAAGACCTAAATGTAACACAGGAATCCTTCAAAATCCTAGAGGAGAACACAGGCAGCATCCTCTTTGACCTCAGCCGCAGGAACTTCTTGCTAGACAAGTCTTCAAAGGCAAGGAAAACAAAGGCCAAAGGGAACTACTGGGACTTCATCAAGATAAAAAGCTTTTGGATAGCAAAGGAAACACTCAACAAAATCAAAAGACAACTGACAGGATGGGAGAAGATATTTGCAAACAACCTATTAGATAAAGGACTAGTATCTAAAATCTATAAAGAACTTATCAAACCCAGCGCCCAAAGAACAAATAATCCAATCAAGAAGTAGGCAGAAGACAAGAATAGACATTTCTGCAAAGAAGGCATCCAAATGGGCAACAGACAACGTGAAAAAAGTGCTCCACATCACTTGGAATCAGGGAAATACAAATCAAAACCACAGTGAGATACCGCCTCACACCAGTCAGAATGGATTTAAAAAAAAAAACTTTTAAAAAAGATTTTATTTATTTATTTGACAGAGATGCAGCGAGAGAGAGTACACAAGCAGGGAAGTGGGAGAGGGAGAAGCAGGCCTCCCGCAGAGCAGGGAGCCTGATCTGGGGCTCGATCGCAGGACCCTGGGATCATGACCTGAGCTGAAGGCAGAACTTAATGACTGAGCCACTCAGGTGCCCCCAGAATGGCTAAAATTAACAACAGCTGTTGGTGAGGATGCAGAGAAAGGGGAACCCTCCTACACTGTTGGTGGGAATGCAAGCTGGTGCAGCCACTCTGGAAAACAGTATGGCGGTTCCTCAAAAAGTTGAAAATAGAGCTAACCCTACGACCCAGTAATTGCACTACTAGGTATCTACCCCAAAGATACAAATGTAGTGATCTGAAGGGGCCCCTGTACCCCAGTGTTCATAGCAGCAATGTCCACAACAGCCAAGCTATAGGAAGAGCTGAGATGTCCATGGACAGAGGAATGGGTAAAGATGTGGTATATACATACAATGGAATACTATGCAGCCATCAAAAAATGAAATCTTGCCATTTGCAATGATGTGGATGGAACTAGAGGGTATTATGCTAAGTGAAATAAGTCGATCAGAGAAAGACAATTACATATTCTCACTCATATGTGGAATTTAAGAAACAAAACAGGAGGGCGCCTGGGTGGCTCGGTGGGTTAAAGCCTCTGCCTTTGGCTCAGGTCGTGATCCCAGGGTTCTGAGATTGAGCCCTGCATCGCGCTCTCTGCTCATCAGGGAGCCTCCTCCTTCCTCTCTGCCTACTTGTGATCTCTTTCTCTGTCAAATAAATACATAAAATCTTAAAAAAGAAACAAAACAGGAGCATAGGGGAGGGGAGGGGAAAAATAAGACGAAATCAGAGAGGGAGACAAACCATAGGAGACTTAATCATAGGAAGCAAACTGAGGGTTGCTGGAGGGGAGAAGGGTGGGGAATGGGGTAACTGGGTGACGGGCATTAGGAGGGTACAGAATGCAATGGACACTGGGTGTTCTCTGAGACTGATGAATCACTGACCTCTGCCTCTGAAGCTAATAATACACTATATGTTAGTTAATTTCGAAGTTAAAAAATAGTAAAAAAAAAAGGCATCAGTAGTTTCATAGGCTTTAAAAAACTATATACAGATCAAATTATGTTGTGTAATTCCATTCCTTACACCTTGTCTAGAGGATAGATGGAGTGGATCTTTGTCCCTAAGGTTGACAGCGGTGTCCCTTTCCAGCACTTGATTATCTGACGCATTTTAACCTTAAGCCCTCACAAAGAAAAAGATCCGCTGAGATTTGAAAGCTGTGAGCCTAGCATCCATACCATGGATTAGCGTGTATTTATTAAGTGAATAGGAAAAGCTTACAATGTATTTTTAGATATAAATAAAAAATAGAGATTAAACAGTAGTGTGTATGGTATTAACCCAGATGTATTAAAAAACAAATGTATGCATGGGAGAGAGAAGGAATGGAGTTTGCATCCTAATATTAACAGTGGATTTCTCTGGTTGCTGGGGATTAGAGGTGATTTTTGTTGTACTTGGTGCATTGCTAAGTAGTCCCAATTTTTCACAGGGATTACATATTTTACAATTAGGAAAAAAAGTTATGCTTAAACAGGCCATGAACTGGGGCAAAGAACAGGGAGCTGACCAAACTGAGGTTTATTCCCCTGATTCTGAAAGCCTGGTTTGTGGTCCCTGACGTCTGTGCCACTTGGAAAACATGTTAAAGGGGCCGATTCCTGCCTCCCGCTCTCAGTGTAACTCGCAGGGAGTGGGGCCCGGCGATCTGCCTTTTTTTTTTTTTTTTTTTTTAAGATTTTATTTATTTATTTGACAGAGAGAGATCACAAGTAGATACAGAGGCAGGCAGAGAGAGAGAGAGAAGGAAGCAGGCTCCCTGCTGAGCAGAGAGCCCAATGCGGGACTCGATCCCAGGACCCCGAGATCATGACCTGAGCCGAAGGCAGGGGCTTAACCCACTGAGCCACCCAGGCGCCCTGGCGATCTGCTTTTTAATAAGCCCCCGGTTCATTTTTATTCCTATTAAAGTGTGGGAATCATAACAGAGTCTGGGTTAATTTTCGATCCCTTAAGATCTGGGGGCTAAAGTACAGTATTGTTCGGTCTCAGACAGGAACCTGTCCTCCCTCGCGGCAGCTGCTACCGCGAGCCCGCGTCTGCCCCGACTCTGGGACAGGGAAGTCACTGCGTACAGAGCCACCGAGTGTTACCAGTCGGCAGGAGGTGATGAAGTATTTCCCCAGACTCTTGAGTAATTTAACATTCTGGCCATCGTTTCCCTAAATGTCATATGTGGATTACCACTTTTCAGAGAATTAGAACGTAATGAGCTATCCTGAAGCACAGCCTAGGAGTTATTTATTATATCTTTAAGAGAGTGCAGGTGTCCCCAAAGTAGAGCGTGACATACAGCTGACCAGAGTGCTTTTTGTGCTTTGTACACCAAGCTCTACCACCTCTTGATGCAGACTTGCCATCGTTGTAGATCTGTGAGGAGTCATTCGCAGACCTCGCGGCTGGGCTGCAGCTGGTGTTTCGAGCAGGGTTCTCAGGCGTTCTTAGGGTTGTGTGTCTCGTTGTTACTGCGGAGAAGGCGTTTTCAAGCGCCAAGCACGGTAATCCCGTCACTGATGTTTGGCTCTGTTCCAATGCTTGCAGCTAACTGCAGAGACGACATGACCTGCGTGAAAGAGGAGATCTTTGGACCAGTTATGTCCATTTTACCATTTGACACCGAAGCGGAGGTCCTGGAAAGAGCCAATGATACCACTTTTGGCTTAGCGGCTGGGGTCTTTACCAGGTACGTGGGAAGGACACCTCAGACAGCTTTGCAGGAGTGGGGAATGTATACCGGATCTTCCCAGAGAGGCCACTGCTCTCATTTCCTCTCTGGAGTTGACATTTCATCAGCATTTTCTGCTCCAGGTGAGGTCCGAAGGTGCCAGAAAGTGTCTCGTAGTTTGCCCTGACCGGCCAGAGCCCCCTGCTGTTGCACTGAAATTGACCTGTAAACAGTGTTGATGAATATTCTGTCCTATTTCATTCATTTTATTGAACTAAGGTTAAGATTCTGATCTATGTAAAACATCAGGTTGGGTGCCTACTGAAAACCTGCATGTCAAGGAACTTAGAAACCTATAAGCATATAAACACTGGGCAGTATTCTCCAAAAAGGTGACTTTTCACGACTTTAGAGTAGTTCCTATTTGGAATGCTTCATAAAATGTGTGGGCCTTTTTTCGTTTAGGTCCTTGTTTCCAGTTGTGACTCTTGTAAGTAAAATTGTGATTAGTATCTTATCCATAAACATCAACCACTATAATACAAGTAAAAAGTGATTTGGGAGTAAAATTTCCTTGAAAATGATTGCAGATGGCTTGACCATATTCAAACTTTGATTAGTCTTTGGCAGTTATGAGTGGTTCTCTGGGATTGCTTTATACTTTGGAATTATCTTATATTGCTCTATACTTGGAACTATGCTGGCTCAGATTTTTTATAGCTTTGTGGTGAGGAACCTGGGAGAGAAGACCCAGGTCCCCCTGTAGGGTCTGATGAATGAAACAGTGTAGGGGCACCTGGGTGGCTCAGTCAGTTAACTGTCCTCAGGCTCAGGATCCCCGGGTCCTGGGATCGAGTCCCACACCTGCTTCTCCCTCTCCCTCTCTCCCTCCCCCCTACTTGTGCTCCATCTCGCTCATTGTCTTTCAAATAAATAAAATCTTAAAAAAAAAAAAAGAACCCTGAAGAAAGAAAAGATTGAGGAGCTGTTGTTTCTGTTGTTTCTTTGTTTGCTTGTTTCTTATATTTGAGTAGACTTTATATTTTAGAGCAATTTTAGGTTCAGCGCAAATCCGAGTGGAAAGCAAGGCACAGAGATTTCCCATAAACCCTGCTCCCCGACCCTCGCCATCATCAGCGTCCCCATCCCGAGGGTGCGTTGGTTGTAACCGATGAACCTACTTGAACATACCGTAATTGCCCCAAGACCACAGTGACGTCAGGGTTCCCTCTCGGTGTTGTCCAGCCCATGGACTTGGACAGCGGGATCCACCCTTACGGGAACTCTCAGAGTCCTGCCCTGTCCTCTCAGGAGCTGCTTTCTTCATGGCGAGGACTGGCTGGGTTAAGTGTCTGGTCCCTGCTGCCGCAGAGGCTCTCACAGAGGGTGACTCCAGTACGCTGCTCCTTTTTTAACAGCTGTGTAGGATAATCTGTACCATATAATTTACCCATTTAAAACGTACAATTCACTATTTTTTAGTGTATTTACCGGGTTGTGCATCCATCACCATAATCTAATTTTAGAGCATTTTCAGCATCCCACGAATATGAGCAGTCATTCCTCATCGTGCCCTCCCCCGGGCGCTGGGCACCACTAACCCACCTGCTCCAGCTGCGGATTGCTTGTTGTGAATATTTCCGGTAAACAGAATCATACAGTACGTGACTTTTTGTGAACTGGCTTTTTTTTTCCTGGTCTCATTTAAAATTGTATTAATGTAATAATAACACATTTGTATAATGCCTCATATATGTTATAGTGTGTACACAGTATTTTATGCTCATGTCCACAAATTTCGTGTTATATGTAGCAGAGAGTACATGAAAATGCTCACGAAGGACCTGTATTGCCAACATTAACCAATTTAACTCAACCACTTATACATCACTGTAGCTACCCAAGTAATTTTAAGTATCAGAGTATTTGGACCGATGGACATCAGTCAGTACAATCACTGATGAAATGTTCCACTTTTCATCTCGGTATCTGATGACATGATATCTTTTGTTTTTTTTTTTTTTTGTCTACATTAAGATTATTTTAATCCAAATCATGTTTATGATATACATATTTGTATGGGTTATCAAACTTGGAGTCACAAATAGGTTGAATACTACTTTAATAAAATGCAAAAGATAGAGATTAGATTATAATGTAGATTCTATACCCCACCGATCTATATAATATAGGCCAAAAAACATGTAATTAAAAATGTTTTCTTTTGTTCTTTTTTTTTTTTTGGACTGGCTTCTTTGACTCAGAATGTTTCCAGAGTTCATTTATATTGTAGGAGGTGTCATTATTTCCAGAATAATATGAATGGATACATCTTGTTCATTCACCTGCTGGACATTTGGATTGTTTCTACTGTTTCGCTTTTCTGAATCATGTCTCTGTTGACACTTGTATCTGAGTCTCTGTGTGGTTATGTTTCATTTCTGCCTGGGCTGCATACCTTGGGGCAGAATTGCGGATCATATGGTGACTACTTGACTCTCTGAGGCAGTGCTCAACCGTTCCCCCAAGACGCCCCGTGGCCTCTTGGGGCAACAGTAACGACGTGGGAGGGGCCAGTTTCTCCACATCCGGGGCATCCCGTGCTTCTCTCCGCCTTTTTGGTTTCCACCATCCTGGTGGTGTGAAGTGGTGTTTCAGTGTAGGTTTTTTTGTTTTTTTTTTTAAGATTTACTTATTTAAGAGCAAGCATGAGCAGGAGAGGGAGAAGCAGACTCCCTGCTGTGCAGGGAGCCTGACGTGGGACTCGATCCCAGGACCCCGGGATCACTACCTGAGCTAAAGGCAGACACTTCCCCTGCCTGAGCCCCCCAGGCTCCCCCTCAGTGTAGTTTTGATTTGCGTTTCCGGGAGTTGTCTTTTCCACTTTCTTGATAGTCTCCTTTGCAGTACAAAAATTGTAAATTTTGACCAAGTCTCATTCTGTTTCTTTTCTTTTTGTCTGTTTCTTTTGGTATCATGTCTAAGAAGGCTTTATCTAACCCAGGGTCCTGGAGACTTCTTTCTTTTTGAAGAGTTTTATGGTTTTTTCTCTGACATTTTAGGTCCGTGATCCATCTGAGTTCATATTTATGAACTCAGTATAGTATAGAAAGGGATTGACCTTCCTCTTGGTGGACGTGTGGGTCGCCAGCTGTTCCAGCACTGTTTGTTAAAAAGACTCTTTTTCGGGGCGCCTGGGTGGCTCAGTGGTTTAAGCTGCTGCCTTCGGCTCAGGTCATGATCTCAGGGTCCTGGGATCGAGTCCCACATCGGGCTCTCTGCTCAGCGGTGAGCCTGCTTCCCTCTCACTCTCTCTGTCTGCCTCTCTGCCTACTTATGATCTCTCTCTGTCAAATAAATAAATAAAATCTTAAAAAAAAAAAAAAAAAAAAAAAAAAAAAAAAAAAAAAAAAAAAAAAAAAGACTCTTTTTCTCCCAAAGTGTTTGGCCCCCTTGTTGCTGCTGCAACTTATAGATGCTTTCAGATGACAATATAAAGCTCAGGTCCTTCTCTCTTTTGCAGGGATGCCACAAGATTTTAAAACACAGAGAAGAAACGAGAACTTGGCAATTCTTTGAGACCTTTAGAACTGGTAGCCTAACTTTTCCTGTTGGAGCAGGAGCAAAGCTATGAATAAGCAGCTTGTTCTGTTGCGTTTTCCCTTCACAGGGACATCCAGCGCGCGCACAGAGTGGTGGCCGGGCTGCAGGCCGGAATGTGCTTCATCAACAACTACAATGTCAGCCCCGTGGAGCTGCCCTTCGGAGGATACAAGAAGTCAGGTGAGGAGCTGGCGAGTGCGAAAGCAAACCGGGCCTCTCGGATACTGGTCGTCATTCAGGCCCTATGGACCAGCTTCCCAAACCAGGATCCGAACCCCTGGAAAAGTACCCTGATTCCTGGTCCTCCCGAGACCCACCAGAGCAGTCTCTGGGAATGGAAGCCAAGCAGCTTTTTCTCCTCTCAAAAGCTGTCCAGAAGGTTCTGTCGTGTATATAGCTTGTGAATGGCTGGTAGACGTCTTGAAGAAGTTTCTCTCGGGGGTGGAATTAGTTTTTCTTCACGGTCTGTGATCGCTGGAGGCATAAATCCGCACGGCATGTTCCCTCCTCGGGGTGGTCGTCGCCATCTGCTATGGAGTGTGTATTCTTTTTTTTTTTTTTTTTTAAAGATTTTATTTATTTATTTATTTGACAGATAGAGATCACAAGTAGGGAGAGAGGCAGGCAGAGAGAGAGAGAGAGGAGGAAGCAGGCTCCCTGCCAAGCAGAGAGCCCGATGCGGGACTCGATCCCAGGACCCTGAGATCATGACCTGAGCTGAAGGCAACAGCTTAAACCACTGAGCCACCCAGGCGCCCCTATGGAGTGTGTATTCTATTTAAGATTTTATTACTTACTTGAAAGAGACAGAGTGTGTGTGCAAGCGGGGGAAGAGAGGCAGACGAGAAGCAGGCTCTCCGCTGAGCAGGGAGCCCAATGCGGGACTCGATCCCAGGACCCCGAGATCATGGCCTGAGCCAAAGGCAGATCCCCAGCTGTGGAGTTTTTAGAGGTCGAGTGGCTCTGACGTCTCAGCAGGTAGATATTAACTTGTTTTCAACAGCAGTCAGAGTCACTCGGGTTGCCCTGGACGCCATCTAGGAATGCGGTCCCTCAGCTGCCGCCCGTTGCTGACGGGGACGCCGTCAGTCAGGCGCGTGTGGAGGCCCCGTGTGTGAGGAGGAGCCTCGAGGCGGCCGGGGCAGAGCCCTTACTCCGAGGTTCTCATGGAGCTTGTTGCCTGTAAATGTCCTCCATAGTCTCCCCTACCTTCCCCTGAAGATCAGTTTTGACGTGGGGGCGCCAGGCGAAGAGCCTGAGCCCTGGCTTCTTGGCCCGTATCCGTGGCCATCACTGTTAGCGACATCCAGAGCCCGAGGAGAGCTGACGAGATGGTGGCCGTTGGGTTTACTTTTTTTGTTTTTGTTTTTGTTTTTTAAGATTTTATTTATTTATTTCACAGAGCTCACAAGTAGGCAGAGAGGCAGGCAGAGAGAGGAGGAAGCAGGCCCCCTGCTGAGCAGAGAGCCTGATGCGGGGCTTGATCCCAGGACCCTGAGATCATGACCTGAGCTGAAGGCAGAGGCTTTAACCCACTGAGCCACCCAGTCGCCCCGGGTTTATGTTTTGTTCTTAGGCTGGCATTCCCTCGTCACGCTCCTCTGACCCCCTTGTCCCTGCGCGCGCCTAGAGGAGCTGCACACACGGGCACAAAATGCAGACGGGGCACCGGATGCTGCTTTATTAAGGTGAACCTCGGTGCAGGGAAAGGTTTGGAATCTGCAGCAAAGGCCTCAGGGCGACCTGTCAGGCCAGCTCTCCCTTCCTCACCTTTGCCTGTTCAGATCCATGTGCTCAGCTCGTCTACCTGGCCTGAGAGAGAGACTTGAAACATGGCCAGATGGGAGGGGAAGCAACTTGAGCAACCCCACCCAGCTAGCTCCGTGCTCAGGGTGTGGAAGGGGACAAAGGCCAGATCCAGGTCTTAGCAGGGCCCTTGTAGAAATCACCTTTGAACGGTGCCCCTGGAGGCGTGAATGTGTGGGGACATGGCCTTGCCCTTCGGAGGCAGACCTGCGTGAGCCTGAGGCCTGGTGACAGGAGAGGCCAGGTGTGGGATGCTGGCCTTGTGGTGTGTGACCTAGTGACCGGGCTACCTGAAGAGTCCCCCGGTGTTACGAGTTGGCAGGGTGGGAAAGCAAGCTGCTCTTAACAGATTTGGTGTAAGAAAAGGTTAAAAAATCTCTTCTGTAGAGTTAAGTTTTCAGTGAGCACCAACTTTTTTTTTCTTACGATGTATTTATTTTAGAGAGAGCTCGTGCACACAAGTAGGGGGGAAAGGTAGAGGGAGAGAGAATCCCAAGTCGACTCCCTGCGTTTTCCACATTTTGTTGCGAAGGTGGCCTTCCCCATTCAGACCTGTGCGGTCAGGTCTGTGCGTCTCTGTTTAGTTTCTTAATCTCAGAGTTAGTCTATAGGGTTAGCTTTTAAGCAATAGAAGCAATCTTTCTTTCTTTTCTTTTTTTTTTTTTTTTTTTTTTTGGTTGTTGTTGTTTTTGGGGGGTTTGAGAGAGAGGGAGCAGGGCGGGGGCAGAGGGAGATGGAGAGAGACAGAATCTGAAGCAGAGGGCTGGGCTCCCTCTCACGACCCTGCGATCACAACCTGAGCCGAAATCAGACTGGCAGAGCCAGACGGGCGCCCCAGGTTAGCAGCAACTTCCAGAGGCATCCGCCGATTGTTGTAGGGACTGTTTTCACACTAGATGGGAAAGTCGGAATGTTTTCAGATCTCAACCCAGAGCGGTAGGTATGTAAGTTCAGATTCCTGTCGTAGAGACAAGACATGGCTATTTCCCTGTCCCCCTCCCCAAAGGCCAGTGGGTCCCTTTTCCCCCTGCCTCGTTCCATCGCTGATAGGTGAGTTGAGGACTTCATCCCAAACCTTGTCGGTTCTATGTTCCTCCCCCGCTGGGGTCAGCTGGGCCTGTCCTTGACGCTTGCCAAGGACTTTTGTCATGCGGGTGATTCTCACCCCCCTCTTCCTTTCAGGGTTCGGCAGAGAGAACGGCCGGGTGACAGTCGAGTATTATTCGCAGCTGAAGACTGTGTGCGTGGAGATGGGTGATGTGGAGTCGGCCTTTTGAAAATGGGCGGTGTGGCCAGGGGACAGCAGGGACCAGATCTCCATGGAACAGGCTTCCAGTCCAAACCCCGAACTGTGTCTTTTGGGAGAAGAGATCGGCTCAGTGTTCTTCTTCATGTCTCAGTCCCCCTCCTAACTGAAAATGTGCCTAAGTGCCTTTTAGATACTAATCAAGGAAGCTGCGGTTGTGCTTAAAGCACTTGAGAACGGAGAGAGGGACCAGGATTATCCTTCTCCCACAGATCTGAGCCACTGACGAAGCTCGGGCTCTGGTTTGCCTCAAAGAGCTATTTCCCAGTTAGGCTCCTGGTGGAGTAAGTGGACACGATTTCCTGCTCTTGACACGTTTACGCTCTGGGCCCTTGTCCTTCCGTTGAGAAAGCCCACGGTCGGGATCGTGATGACAGACAGGGTCACATTCTGCACGATGGTTACCTGCCAGAGGGAAGCACTTTTCCACTCGGTGCTGGTAGAGGAAATCAGTCCCTGGCCCTTGCACGACAGACAGCCTGCTCTTCTTTATATATACAGACTAGCTGTATGCTACCATAGCGCACGAAAGAGAAATAAATCACACTGTTAATCCCTTCAGCTTCGTGTTTTAAAATGAACCCCGTCTCCATGGAATGCTAGTCCACAGAGTAGGGCTGAAGCTCCATATGGGAGGCCAGGGGTTTGTCCTCTACACTCGGGACACCAGGCTGGGCTTCCGTGGCTGTCATGAACGCTGCGGCCCCCGGGGAACGTGTAGGCTCCGTGTCCTTCCCCGTCCTGACACACAGTGCCTGTCTTTGCAGAGCCGTGAGGCCATGGGAACTTCTCAGCCTGTCGTGGGGGTCCTCATCCTGCCCCTTTCTCTGCCTTTTAGGGAAACAGTTTACGTGTATTAGCTGCGTGAGTCAGGTTGTCCAGAGACATAGCGGAGTGGAAAAGGGAGCAGGCAGGTGGATGTAAGGGAAGATTGATTAGATTTATTAGAAGAATCGGCTCACATGATCATGGAGGCTGAGAAGGGCCCCGTCTGCCATCTGCAGACCCGTGAAAGCGGGGGCTGTGATCCAGTCCGGGTCTGAATGCCTAAAAACCAAAGGGGCGGAGGGTCTAAGTCCAAGTCCCAAGGTCCGAGAACCGAGAACTAGGCTCACTGGCATCCGAGGGCAGAAGATGGGTGGCCCAGCTCAAGTAGAGATCAAACTCCCCTTTTCTCCATCTTTTTTGCTCTGTCTGGGTCCCAAAGATTGGGTGATGCCCACCCACACCGGGGAGAGACATCTGCCTCCCTCACTTCAATTGCTGGTAACTTCTGGAAACCCCCTCACGGGCAAACCCTGGAGTGGGGGCTCCTTAGAGCCTAAGAGGTTGGTCAGGTCCCCTGGTTGCGCCTCCTGATGCATGAAGCTTCACCAGCAGGGGGCGCCCGCGCTTCCCACACCTCGTGCTGGACCAGCCTAAGCACCGGCCTGGGGTGCACCGTGCAGTCTGGCGTGCGAAGCGCGTGTGCTGCCGTTTGATCTCAAGAACTTTCTGTGGGAAGTGTTATCATTATCCCCACCCAGCCGGGTGAACTCAGGCTACGGGAGGCTAATAAACCTGTCCCGAGGGCACACAGCTCCCCGCTGCGGTGTCCCCCACGGTGCAATGTGGAGTAATTAGACCCAAATGGTTCTCTGTCTCCTACGGCAAAGGCCGGAATGTGTTTCGGCACAGAAATAAACCGACTCTGGGACATACACTGCTAGACGAGCAGTGAGGGGCAGTACTTAACACCAAAAAAAAATTTTCTTTTCTCCATGAGACAAAGTAATTGAATAGAAATCGCTTTGTTACTCTCCGCAGCAGAGATGTACACAGTGGATTCAGGCACCCTGGGTGGGGCGCCTGGGGAAGTGGGAAAGCCGAGCTCTGGGCTCCCCTCTTCAATCACAGCATCATTTCACGGGGTGGGCTTCCCTATAAAACCTCCCTGGAGCCCATGCCACAAGAGCAAAATGACAAAGAAGGATCACATGACTCTACATCCCGTCTAGACTTGCAGCGAAGGTGAAAATGTCCCTTCATCCCCAGGCTGCCCCGTGCCGCTTCCCTGATGCCCAGACTGTGTGGTGTGGAAGGAAACCACAAGTTCTCAACTGAGGTGCACTGCTTACGAAAAATAAACATGAGAAACAAAGCCCAAAAAACAAAACCATAACCCTAGCCTGTTATAAACTCAGTTTTTCTCAAGTCCGGACCACAAATACCATTCATCATCACCATCATTTATTATAAAGGACATTTTAATATAAAAAGAATGAAAGTTAAAGCTTTATGAAAACAGCCCTCATTTTCCTCCTTTTGCTCCATGCTGGGGAAGATGTCCCAACTACAGCAAGAGTGTACACTGCTGGCCTCTGGGTGGTCATGTGGCCACAGCCGACGAGTCCAGTCACGGAGCAGAGCATTCCAGCCTTAGGTGATGGAGGAGCCGAGTGGAAAAAGCATGGATTTGAGAGTTGGGCCGGGGTGCAGACCCCATCTCTAATCCTCACAGGTCAAAGAGGCCTTGAAAGGTGACGAGAGCAACTACGGAACTGAGTTTTACTTACATTTTATTCATCTGGATGTAAACAGCTGTATGTGGCCCGTGGCTACAGCACGGAGCAGCACCGGTACAGACGCCACCTCCCTGTGAACTGAGTTCATGGCCGCGTTCCGCCGGGGGCCGCCCTCATTCTGCCAGCCTGCAGCCTTCTCCAAGTCAACAAACCCTGTTCGCTTTTCCCAATTTTGTGCTGACGGTGTCCTTCCCCGTTTTGACCTACGCTATTGGGTCTTTGTATCTCTGAAGTTTCATAAAATTAGTCTATAACTTGGGGCGCCTGGGTGGCTCAGTGGATTAAGCCGCTGCCTTCCGCTCAGGTCATGATCTCAGGGTCCTGGGATCAAGCCCCGCATCGGGCTCTATGCTCCGCAGGGAGCCTGCTTCCTCCTCTCTCTCTGCCTACTTGTGATCTCTCTCTGTCAAATAAATAAATAAAATCTTTAAAAAAAATTAGTCTATAACTTGAGCTTTTAAGCAACAGAAGCAATCTTTAAAAATTTTTATTTATTTAGAGAGTGGGGCAGTGGACAGAGGGAAAGGGAGAGAAGCTTAAGCAGGCTCCACGCCTAGCAAGGAGCCCGATGTGGAGCCTGACCTCATGACTGAGATCATGACCTGAGCCAGAATCACGAGTTGGACACTTAACTAAGCCACCCAGGTGCCCCGATAGAAGCAATCTTTAATAGAAATTTTTAAAAGGGGCACCTGGGTGGCTCAGACGGTTCAGCGCCTGCCTTCAGTTCAGGTCATGATCTCCAGGTCCTGGGATCGAGCCCTACGTTTGGCTCCCAGCTCAGCGGGGAGTCTGCTTCTCCCTGTCTGTGCTCTCTCTCAAATGAATAAGTAAAATCTTAAATAAATAAATAATTCTTGTTGTTACCGTAGGTGTTAACTGTTTATATCCCAGCTCAGGCTGAAAGACTTTCCTTCCTTGGGCCCCAATTTTTCACGGCTGTGGCAGGACTATGAACACACTACCACAACCGGATGTTTCCCCAGCTTTGCCGCAGTAAACATCCTCTGGCAGGGTGAGGAGGGGGCTCAGGACCCACCACCTCTCCCATCCAGTGGAACAGGATGAAGACTCAAGAAGAAATCAACAAGAGTCAGGTTTAGGTATGAGGCTAAGGCCAGGTAAGTTTTTATTATATTTAGAAAAAAAAAAAAAAAGTAACTGACAATAAAAGTTAAGTCACTCAAAACGAGTGAGTTTTTAAAGACCCTGTAGTTCTTCAATGGCAGCATTTGGACCTACCGTCCAAGCCGGTCTTAACCCAACCGAGGTGCTGGAAGGCAGAGCACACGGTTGTGCCCATGAGGCCAATGAGGGCTATGGAGCCCAGGGCCCCGCGACTCCGCTTGCTGGGCTCTGAAACAGGAGAGAGAACAGAGGTGACTGGAGGTGCCCAACAGAGGACAATGCTGTCAACACCCACAAGCCATTCTAGCAAGGCATCGGGGGTCATGTGTCAGACCATATGGTCTGAAGAGGTCAACCCACGCCTGGCCTGAGTGGCCAGTATGTCAGATATGGCATGCCAAGAAATGTGTCCCCAGAGTCTTCTCTGGACCCTCAGAGAACTGGGGATAACAATTAGAACAACTTTGCTCCAGGACCTTTGGGAGTGTCCCCGCTTTCACGAGGTAAGTAGAGCCAAGAGTCTCTCCCCGTTCTCTCTCGGGCAACCACTTATCGTATTGAGTTAGGAGCAGGGGCTCTGGGGTCAGGCTGCCTGGGTTTAAATCCCGGCTTCCCAGTTTACACTAGTAGCTCTGAGCCTCAGTTTCCCTTCTATAGCACAGGACGCGCTGTCTGCATCACAGAAACGCTGTCAGGTTAAACAGCATCCACCCGGATCTCAGAGCAGCAACTGACACACAGAAAGTGCTCAGTACAAACAGGTTTGGTTACTTTTCAAAGGTTAATAAGAAGGAAGATACCAGACCTTCCCCCTAAACACCAAAGTACTTCCCCTTTTCTTAAAGCCCTGCTAAGAAGAAAAATGCAGTGGTGTGGGATTTTTAATTTGGTTCCTTGGCAGACGTCACGATGTACTCACCTCCTGTGTAATAACCGTAAGCATAAAGAACTCGTCCAACAATCCAGGCCAAACCCAGGCCAGAAGCTATACGCTGCAAGAAAAGAGCTGGGTCAGTACCGGCATTCAAGAAACAGGCCCGTCTTCAGTAACATCTAGGGCTGAAGACACAACGTTCTCCCAGAACTTCCGTGGATATGGTCAAGCGCTCCCCCGACAAAGTTAGGGTAGAGGCATGTTATTTGTCTCAGGAAAATCAAAGATCTGTGATTGTTCTATGAACTGCTTGTGGATGGGGAAGGTGAAGGCTGACCTTCCTAGTGGGTGGGGTGGAAGGAACCTTCTGGCTTGCCCTGGGGACTCAGGTGTGGGCATACAAGAGAGGGAGGGGCAGGCCGGGGGTGGAGGGTGAAGGGCAGGCCCCAAGAGGAACCCCAAAGCAGGACTGGCGGAGAAGCCTGGTTGTCTCCATGGGCCTGCTGCTGCATCTCAGAGGCTCCCCCCTCCCCGCCCCCCAGAAGGGGGTCAGAGCAGGCTGTGTTGCGGCCCACACTTGGGCTGAGGGCTCTGCTAGGAAAAGTGGGCAGAGCTTGTCATGTTGTCATCCCAGAACATGTGGTCTTGGAGGCAGAAGTCTCCCCCTTCCATGACCTTGAGAAGAGAGAGCAAAAACTCACGTAAGATGACTAGTCCTACGTGAGCACCATCCGGGGGTGACCGTCTGGTCAAAAGGAATCAGGAGACACTGGGAGGGGGGGATTAGGCACGTGCAACCTTGTACCCCAGTCTCCACGTGCCTTTCATTCATGAGTGGCATCCCAAGGGGTAAGGTTAGTGCTTTAGGATTTGTTCAGTTGATGTGGGGTAAGGTTAATGATCAGGTGTGTGAAACCACTGAAAAAATAAATCCCGGGCCCCTAAGTCACTATGTACAACCTGGTCTCTGCCAGGCCCTGCTTGGCCGTAATGTTGCACAGTTACCGCCAGATGTCCCCAGAGTAGTTCTTCGAGTATTTTAGAGCCCTAAGCACAGGAGTGGCGTCTAGGGCCGACAGACTGGAAAGGGGATGGGGGTGGACATCGGGATGCCTCACTAGAGGGGCTGGCTTGCCGCGCTTTATTTAGGTAAGGTATACCGCAGACCACACTCCGGCCACGAGCCGTCATGGCCTACAAGGCCCTGCTCCCGTGGAAGCCGTGCCGCCCCACTCACCGCTCCCCAGACAGACTGTGGCCTCAGGGCCTGGCTCTCACGCTTTGCCCAAAGACGTCTGACCATCCGCGACACCTGCTCCCTACCCTTCTGTGACTTTTGCCTCATTGTCGCCTTGGCAGCTGGCACAGTCCTCACTTGACCTCCTCACTCACAGCGGTCTCCCGGTCCGGAACTCCCTTCCCACCCGCCTGCTGGGTTTTCCTCCGCGGCACGCATCGCCTTGTGGCGAACTGCATCATGTGCTTATGTGCTAGAGTCAGTGACCCTGGGTAAGGGTTAACCAGGTGTCTGGGGTCTGTTTCGTTCACCGTTGTGACCTCAGGTGATCCATCAATGACTATGACAATCCTCCAGGATCCCTCCAGGATCAGACCTGGCTTCAAATTCTTGTATTTTCTACGTGGCTATTTGCCCCTGGGATGGTTACATAGTATCCAAGAGGCTTCTCCTGATTATTAAAAAAAATGGGGGAAGTTCTATGTGCCTTAAAGAACTTTTTAACAAGAATGAAATTCTTCTTAATGGACACTGTTTTCCTGCTTTCCTCCCTACAGCTCAGTGAACGAAGTCCAAATAGACAGGCACCCGGGTGGCTTAGTCAGTTAAGGGTCTACCTTCGTCTTGGGCTGTGATCCCAGGACACTGGGATCCAGTCCCATGTCGGGCTCCCTGGTCGGCGGGGAGCCTGCTTCTTCCCCCCGACTCCCTGCCCCCCAGTTTATGCATATACTCTCTAATAAAATCTTTAAAAAAAATCCAAAAAGATGAAAACTCCCTGGGAAAACTTACCGGGTGGTAAACACCTCCAACAGCTAGGAAAAATAAGAAGGGAGGATACACTTCCAACCTGAAATAGACACAGACCTTTTTGTAAGAAGTGCCCGTCTGACGTGTGCCCGTACCCCTTACGCTCTTATTTGCTGAGTCAGACACTGGAGAGTGAAACTGGACACTGAGGGCAGGGAAAAGCCCTACCACTAGGATCCACCCTCTCTTTCCTCCTGCAGGGGAACCAAAGTCCACAGCTCTTAATTCACTAGCTATCGAAGAAGGTGGTGGCGAATGCCAGCCATTTCCTTCCAGAGCTCATGGCTGCTCCCTCCCCAGGGCTGGGAGATTCAATCTCCGCTTAGACAGGAAGCCTTGCAAATGCTGTTGAAGGCCAACACAACTTGAAAGACATTTTTGAAGGATTATCCAGAACCCCACTCTTCTAACAACTCTGAATATTCAGTCCGTCCATAGACATATTTTCAAAGACCCTTTTAAGTCCCCATCGTCATCCCAGCTGCTACTCAGTGAACGGAGGACCAAAGGCCGAGGTGCTGGGCAGAGGACACACAACACGGCAGACCTTCCCGGAGTCTGCAGGGCCGACACTCACGTGTTCTGGTGGGCGCGCTGGATGCAGTTGAAAAGGTGCCCGTTCTCAGGGTCCGTGCTGTACATGGTAGGATACTGTGAGAACAGGATACCGTGGATCAAATGGTTAAGAGCAGCATTCAGTGTTGAGTTACGGCCAACCTCGAAGATAATCTATCCTCAAGCCACTTCTACTTTACCCTTGACGGGTGATCACTTTCTGCCTGACACTCTCAGTGGGCTCTCAACTCTCAGAAGCAGATTCAATGTATTTCTGTTAATATCCAGCCCTAAGAACGAACGTCTGTGCCACAGTCACGCAAGGGAGGGAGGCAGTCTGAGCCAGAATCCCTGCCCTTGACATTGTGCCGTGACTGCTGGATTCCCCACACAGCACAAAGACACCCCAGGGGAACAGCTCCTTCCCACGAGCTATCAGATGCCGCAACCTTCTAAGATTTTCTTTAATGGGAGAACAGAAATTGAGTATGAGAACTTTAATGGATGTATCCATTAAAAAAAAAAAAAAGGAAAATCAATAGGAGAACTGAAAAAGGAGCTCCAGTCAGAGTCTAATAGTAAGTTGCTAAACAGAAGCAGACATCTGAATTTGCTTACCAGGGACAACCCCAGTAATTGGCCCTTTTAGATCAGCAGGAACAAAAGGAAGCATTTCATAGACCTCTTTCTTAGGTCTACCGTGTAAGCCCAGGCTAACCTCAGCCCCACACGTTTCTTTACTTGGGAAACAGACAACCACCTTCCAACACCATTTTTTTAAAGAGGCACATGAGGGAAGACTTACCATTTAACGCTCTTTATTTAGTTACTTTGTATCACTTATTTTTAAAAATCCAAGTATAACCGACACACATTCGTTTCAGGTGTGTAAGGTAATGATTCGATGTATGCGTGTGTGGCGGAGTGATCACAGTAAGTCTAGGTACGCGTGTGTGGTGGAGTGATCACAGTAAGTCTAGGTACGCGTGTGTGGTGGAGTGATCACAGTAAGTCTAGGTACCATGACTGCAGCGTTTTCTTTTGATGAGAGCATTTAAGATTTGCTCTTAGCAACTTTCAAATATATAATGGAGAATTATTAATCATGCCTGCCATGCTGGACCTTGTAGCTCTTGTTTTTTCAGACTCTACATGTAAGTGAGGTCATGAGATATGTCTTATGTCTTTCTCTGATTTGTATCACTTAGGATGATGCCCTCAAGGTCCATCCATGTTGTCACAAATGGTTAAGATTTCCTTCTTTTCTATGGCTGAGTGATAGATACACACACGTATGTATGTCTACGCATATAAGTACGTGCGCTCACACACACACAGACCCGCCCATCTTTATCCACTCATCCACTGATGGACACTTCGGCTACTTCCGTGTCTTGGCTACTGTAAATAGTGCTGTCATGAACATGGGGTGCACATATCTTTTTGAGTCAGTGTTTTTATTTAATTATTTAGGATAAATACCCGGAAGTGGAGCTGCTGCATTATACCGTCATTCTATTTTCAATTTTCGGAAGACTCTCCACTATTTTCCATAGTGGCTGCACCAATTTACATTCCCACCAACAGTATGTTCCTTTTTCTCCCCACCTCCGACAGCTTTGGCTATTTCTTGTCGTTTTGCTCAGAGCCATTCCCCACCGGGCGTGAGGCGGCATCTCACTGAGGTTTTGATCTGCATTTCCCTGTTGATCAGTGACAGTGAGCGCCCTTTCATGTGCCTGTTGGCCATTTGTATGTGGTCTTTGGGAAAATGGCTGTTTGGCTCCTCTGCCCAGTTTCTAAATTGGGTCGTTTGATTTATTTATTTATTTATTTATTTGCTATTGAGTTGTACGAATTACACATTCTGGAAATTCACCCCTTCTCAGATGTATGATTTGCACAAATTCCTCCCATGCAGTCGGTGGCACTGTTCATTTTGCAGGCAGCTTCCTTTGCTGCACAGCGGCTTTCTGGTTTGACATGGTCCTGCCTGTTTCCCCTCGTTAGAAAATAACACTCTTCCCGGCACTCAGCTCCAGCCAAAGGCCATACCGTTCTTGCCCCAACACAGCTGGTCTTTCTACAAAGAGACCAAGTGAAAACAAGATGGAGACTGCTCCCCAGCAGGGCCCCCCACTTCCTACCTTCTTCCTGCCTGAAAAGGGCAGGATTTCGAGTGGATGTGGTTCTCAGACTTCCACTCCTGGCCTCTGGCTTCTCACCTCTCCTTCCACGACTGAAAACAAGTTCTTGTCGCAACAGATCTAGGTTCCCACTCACCTCCACTTTGTACTTCTTTCGGGCCTTGGAAACGTTGATGGCTAGATGAGCTACCATGATGAAGCTGGCGGCACCGGTGAGAATCACAAAACCATATTCCTTAGAGAGGACAGCCATGCCGGCTCTGTGGAAAGACGACGAGTTAGGATGCCACCCAGCACCGCAGGCACCCACGGCAGGAGGCCCGCAGCTCGGCACTTCACTCCCTGCGAAGGTCTACCTACAGGTCAGAAAGCTGTGAGTAAATGTGATGTTCCTGCAGGTGCAGACGTCACTGTGTGTCACACAACAGACCCAGACCCAGACCCTTATGCAAGTATGCAATGTACACGCAGAAAAGCGCCTGATGCTATCACGTGTTCTCTTCCGATGAAGCCGTACCACCGCGGTAGGCTTTGCTGGAGGACGACACAAATGCTGAAAAACCATAGTTTTGCAAAAAAGGTTAACAGGGCAAAATCTAAAGGATGTATTAAATTTGAGAGAGAGGAGAGAGGTAGGGGAGGTGAAGCAGGATATGAAACAATATACGGTGATTCCAAGTTTTTGTGTGTCTGTTGGCATGCGGGGGGGGTCACTGAGGGCAGGCACACTGGGACTCCCTTTGACCCTGGCGTACACACTGGTCTGGAGAAGGCAGGAGACCCAGTGGCAGGCGGAGCCCATCACACTGCTAAGAGACCTGGCTCTCCCTAGCTGGCTCTGGGCAGCTAGGGAGAGCTAGGTCCGCTCACTGAATTCTCACTTCAAAACCAGCCCCGGGACATGAGCTGATGCCTGCAACTTACCTGAAATGGATCAGGAAAGGACAATACAAACCAACAGGGCCAAATGTTAATTATGGAAACCAGACAGTGGCTATAGGGATGGTCAGTGTATGATCCTTCCAGCTTTTCTGTATATTCAAAAAATGTCATTATAAAATGGAGAATAAGCGAATCTCAGCATTTTTTCAGGGTTCTACCATTTGAGCTATTTTTTTTTTAATATTTTATTTATTTGACAGAGAGAAATCACAACTAGGCAGAGAGGCAGAGAGGAGGAAGCAGGCTCACTGCGGAGCAGATAGCCCGATGTGGGGCTCGATCCCAGAACCCTGGGACCACGACCTGAGCCGAAGGCAGAGGCTTTAACCCACTGAGCCACCCAGGCGCCCCCATTTGAGCTATTTTAGCTACTCTTCTGCCCCAGAAGGAGAGGAAAGAGAAGAAACAGACTGGCCAGCAAGGAGAAGAGAACTTGGCAGGTGGGAGGAGGCCCTCATTGCCTCATGGTAGGATCGATGCCGGCCGTCCAACTGCTCTGACTTTGGTCAGCAGACCACGGAGGCAGGCGGGACACGGAGCACAGCCAGGGTACTTCCCGAGATCCTCACGTGCCCAGGCACCGTGGGCCAGGCTGCCACAGGCCAGCAGCTCCTGCCTATGTTCTGCATCTGGTTTAAAACATCCACCCTCCACTGGCTCACTGCAATCTGTCCTCGAAGCCCAGGAGGGCTCCCCTGCCCCAGGGTGTTTCTGGTCACCCTCACCAACAACCAAGCAAGGTGGAATAACCCTATTTCCAAAGAGTACCCCGAGGGTGAAGGCATGTTGCCAGGTCCAAAACAGAAGGCACCAGAGCTGGGGTTCACATTTAGATCCCAATCTGGTTCCAATGTCCCCTTTTAATCCCACTTGGAAACATTAATGCTGGGGTCACAGCCCTGATGTTGGGGTCACAGCACCTTTCTCAGTGTCGAATCGGGGGCCAGAAAGCCGCTCTGTTCTTTAAAAGTATTCTTCCCTTAGGTCTCAAAAGTGACATTTAGGGCTGAAGTCCTAAAGTCTGCCCCACCACCCCTTCACAATCCGTAATAATTCTCCCCACTTTCTCCTTCTACATTCTTCACCCTGCGCTGCATCCCAGGGGTGCCCAGCCCACCTTGCCTGGGGAGGAGGAGACACACTGCAAAGGGCTGTCACCATGACTCAGCACAGAGTGCCTCCTGGACACTCTCTCCCCACCATCAGGTATGGTTGCAGAAAGCAAGCGGTCTCTGGCTGCCCTCCAAACCTCCCTGCCCTCGTTCCCTTCTAGAATTAGTTGCTTCCTGAAATGCAGAAAATCAGCTCCGGGAGGTAGCAGTTACTGAGACAAAAATATAAGGTGAATCCTGAACACCTCTTTGAAAATACCAATGGGTGAGCCTCCCAACCTATCTGATGTCCTTGGGGCTCAACAGCATTTGGCTAGACAGGTCATTTAAAATGAAACTGTCACTCCTCTGTCAGACATTCAATTAAGCATAGTAGGCTTAGGTCAGTATTTGCAAGCCAAGAGTCCTGGAGTGAGAGCCCATTTCCAGACCCCAGTCTCCAGACAGGATGCCAGGCTCCCTGGCAGCATGGGGTTACCCATGTTTGTGTAGCACTTTTCAGCCACTTTTAACCCCCACAAAAATCCCATTAGCTTCACTTCACAGAAAAAGAAATGGAGGTTCAAGCAGAGGAAAGCAGAACTAAGACCAGAGCAGGTTTTAGAATTCTTCCCCAAATACCCAGGCATGGCAAAATTTCATGGCTTAGTCACTGCCCTTGGTTTTCCTGGTTTGCACCGCCTTGGGGTAGGAAAAGCTAAGTGGCCAGACAGACAAGTACCTCTTGAGTAGATCTTTCTGTTGCAGACAATGAACACTCAGGTGACTGCTCAAAAATTTACAATCTGAAATTAGTCCTTACTACTGAGCTCCTCTCCCAAAGTGTATATGTAATCTGGGAGGTTAAACCTGTTAGACATTCACGCTCTAGTGAAAAGTTACCCTCCTCCTACTTGCTACAGTGATGGGTATTAGGGAAAAGGAATCTGGGTAGGGGCAAGCAGAACCAAAACAGTAAGTACCTTTGAAGGGCAGAGAATTATAGTAAGGAGGACCCAGAGTCCAGTGCTAGAGTGGGTGGTTTGCAAAAGACTGCATAGCTAGCCGTCGGTCAGCAAGTGCGCTCACATGTGGGCGAAGTGCCTACCTCCCTCAGCCTCTCCCTGCAGGAGCCCGGACACACCTGCAAAGGCACTAGAACAAAGTCCAGGAAGCCGCCTGTAGGATGGGCAGGACCGCCCTCCTTGACCCCCTTGTACTCCCACCAAGTGAGGAGTCCTGCTTCAAACACCAGAGCTACCCAGCTCCCACAAGCGGTGACTGCGTTTGACATCCTGATGCCGAGCACGGAGTGTGCCTACAGACACCTGTGGAATAAATGAAGCACGCCACCGCTCCAGGTGGCTTTTGGGAATGACCCCTCCAACCGACAGATGTTTGTCACCTGGCACTAAGCCCAGCATAGAGCAGGTGCCCAAGGGATTTAAGTTCCCTTTTGTTCTCCTTAAAAGTATCTACTAAAACCTCTGAAGCAGAGAAAGACGAGGTCAGGACACAGAAAAAAGCTCTGTCACTATCGCTGTTGAAAACATAAATCCAACAAGGACTGGAAAATGGTTCAGGTTTGTCCTTTCAGGGGAGAATCAGCTTCATTCAGTCAGAGTTCCCCCCACCCCCCACCCCAAATTCCCATCATCTCCTGAGTCCTTCTGTTCTGAGGAATGCAGGGCAACGGCATGGACGCCCCTACCCCTTAAAGATTGGCCTTTGTGGGTTCGGGTGCAGGTGTGCGCACTGGTTAAGAGGAGGCAGTGCCGTTGGCGGAGGCCCAGCCCTGGCAGCCACAGCCACGCCCGAGGCTGTCCCAGCCCTGGAGCTGGCAGATAGCTTCCCTGGGGCACAGGCTTCCGCACCTCTGGCAGGAGCACTCCCCACGCTGCACACCACACTTTGTTGATTACATACCTGCTCTGCTCACCAGCAACCCTTCCAGCGACCCAAGAAGATAAGGTGCTCTTGGGGTGGGAGCTCTGCCCTAGACCTGGTCTTGGACATGGTGCCAGACGCACAGCATGTGGCCTAACAGCCCCTTGAGAGCTCAGCTTCCGCAGCAGGTCTAGAGTCCTCTGCAACCCGCCTCGCTGTACAATGGTGTTTGTTCATCGTCAACCTGTTTTCAAGGCTGGTCGCACTCCAGCTGTGTATACGAGAAGCTATAATTTGTATAAATGGGACAAGTCTGCACAATTACACAGTGGCGGGGAAGTGCAAAAGCAAACCCTCTGGAGAAGAGCCCGACAATGGGAATATCCTTTACGTCCTGCGTACCTTCTGATTCATTAGCTCCACCGGGAAGTTAGTCATAATCAGAAACTCAGACAGATTTGGTTCAAAGACACTCACCTAAGCAATGGCACAATGGCCAGACAAAGAGGACTAATTAAACAAACAGTGCACCCACAAAACCGAATACTGTTTAACCACTGAACTAAATGGGCTTAACATAGAGCACGTTAGGTTAAAAAATTTAAAAAAGCGTATCTACAGAATAATCTTAGTTTTCTCCCTAACAGGAGAAATTTTAGAAGAAAATATCAAAATCATAAGCTTAATTATTCCTAGACAGGCGAACTGTAGACTTCCTTTGTACTTTCCTATAATTTCCACGATGGGCAGATCCATACCAAAAAGTCATATGGAAATGGCCTGGCAATAGTCAGGAACTGAGAAATCAGGAGGATTAGACAATACACTGCGATGGGACCGTATGGGACTTCCAGACCGAATCTTGAATCTCGTCACTCACTAAGGATGTTCTGGAATGACACTGAGCTCAACACCCGGCTGCCACACCTCCTAGCTGCGTGTCCTTGGGGAAATTCTTCACATATTCCAGTGGCCTCCGCCTCCGTATCTGTTAAACAGTGCTACCCACCCGCCCCTGCGGTTGTTGCGAGGAAGACTCAGGGAGACTCAGGGAAGGGGACGCTACCCGTGCCCAGCATGACGCCTGGCAGGTGCTGAGCACTCAGCAGATGTCCCCATCGGGTTGTGTTACGTGTTAACGTGAACGGTCTCTGCCCTGATTCAATTATAAAAGGGGATGTTTGAATGAATGATAATCTACATTTAAGAACTTAACAGTTAGAATTGCTGTTTTAACACAGCTAACTTATAACTATATATACTCACTTCTTTTTCTGAACTCCTAGCCTGCCGTGCTCAAGAATCCGAAAAGCAGGAGTTTTCAGGAGGAAGCAGGTTTCCAGTGCGGACCTCGGAAACCGCACTGCGGCCAGAGATGCCCTGGGAGGAGGTGAGCGTGCGTTCACTTGCTTTTTGCTATTCAAGGTCACTGAGCACCTGCTGTGTACCACTCACCACTCACGGCGGGGGGGGGGGGGGGCATGCTGGAGAGGAAGAGCCCAGACTTTGGTCCCTGCCCTCGTGAGGCTCATGTTCTACCAGGGGAAACAGGCAAACAAGCAACTTGAACACAAACCCAATTCCGGATCTTCCCCTTCAGCGCCATGATCAGAAGCTGGGGACCAATGTACCCTACAAAATGAAAGTGAATGTACTGGGGAAAGGCAGAAACAGCACAGAAGCGTTTCTGCTTCCCCTCCCATGCTTTCAGCAAACTGTTTCCCAGCCGGCCGTCTTGAGATGAGTCAAAATAGTTCAGTTGAAAGGATATTAAGTTGAAGGTTTTAAAGGACTAGATTTTGTATCTAATTTCCTATCGCTTATTGAAGAGTACAGGTCCTTTTGGGAGTGTTTTTACTCCTGGCAGACTTGAATACTGTTTTATGATTTGTCTTCTCCTATGCAGAGATCCACAGGTGTAGAGAACAGCAGGAAATCTGGAGTCAGATGGGTTTGGGTTTAGACGCTGCCTCTGTGAGTTCGGGAATGTCATCTAGTTTCTCTATAGAACAGGAGAATACTAACTACTTATTTCACAGGATGATTTGAGGAATTAAGGAAATAAACTAGGGGTGCCTGGGTGGCCAGTTAAATATCTGGTTTGGGCTCAGGTCATGATCTCAGGGTCGTGAGATCGAGCCCCACGTCGGGCTCTGTGCTCAGCACAGAAACTGCTTAGGACACACACACTCTCTCTCTCCCTCTGCTCTTCCTCCCACATGTTCTTTTTCTCTCCAAAATAAATAAATCTTTAAAAAAATAAAGGAAATAAACTAGATAAGCTTCTGGTATGAACAACTTAATAAATGCTGGCCCAAATATGAAGGCATATTGTAAACACTGGTAAGTGTGTCTCTGCCCACATAGACTTCCTAAATAAGGAGACACTGGTTTTGCTACAAATCAGTAAGGTGCTCTGACTCAGAAAGTAGGTCTGACTCTGTTTGCAACAGATTCAAATGAAGCAAAACGCTGGTCGACTTAGATTCCTAGTGCGGGCAGCATACAGTGTCTAGGAGAATTAGTTTTCCAGTGTGGACAGCACAACGTACCTAAGAACACTAATTTGCTCATTCAACCACAACATGAAAATGCTCACTGTATGCCAGGCCTCTGCTGAGGGGTGGGGGACACAGCAGTGGACAGGATGGGGTCCCCGTCCTTAAGGCATCGACATTCGAATGAGGACAGAGGTCTGATAACAAACACGCCAAGGTGTTAGCTCACACTCAACAGCAATCGTACAGCCATATAAATGTCAAAGAAATGTATTATGTATTTAAACCCACATGGTACCATATGTCAATTTTATCTCAATTAAGACCGGGAAGACCTTGCTGCAGCGACATTTACACCCACACACAACAGCCACTCAACATCCCGGGCAGAGAATACTCAGGTCGGAGTCCACACCAAGTGCCAGGGGAGGAGAAGCCTGGCACACTCGTGGCACTGAAAGGCGGCGGGTGTGGCCAGCCCTCCCCCCGCCCCCACAGATGGTGGGAGCACTAGGAGACAGGGCCAGGGAGGACAGATCCAGATCATGAGAGGGGCTTTACCCACCACGTAACAGTCCATACTTGCTGCTTCTCCCCCCAGACACTAAGAAGAGGGGAAGGGAGGAGGCAAAGGTGCGAGACCATTGTGTGTCAGTAGCAGAACTGTTCACTTCCCAAAGGGGAAGGTGTACGACCAAGCAGGCAGCACCCCCATTAGCCAAGATGGCCCTGGGGGTGGACTCAGCTCTGCCACATGGAAAGAGCTTCCAAGGCAGGAAGGAAGCCGATCAGTACCGACCCCAAACGGAAGGAAGGAAGAGCTCCAAAGAGGAACCAGCCGACACCTGTGCCAAGATGCATGAACAGACCAAGAATGTGTTCTTGGCTTTGGTGAGGGGGACCCTTGGACAGCTGGGTTTTAGGGGAAGGGGAGAAGGCGGGAGGCCCTGCGCTGAGGGTTAAGAAACAAGTGCCGCAGGACATCGCGGGCAGCTCCGCGCGCCTCCTGCATCCGTTCCGCCGTCCCATCCTGCCACTGCTTGGTCCAGTACCAGGTCGTACCCCTTCCTCCACCACGCCTGTACTCCGCACTGACCCGCGTGGGCTGCAGGCGTGCCTCCGAATGTGCACATGTGTTCCACGCTGATCGCTTAACTATTCCAACACACACTTGAATGAACACTGATCGATGGAAATAGTACACATTTCCGACCATGCTGGGGGCAGAGAATGTCTCCTGCTTACATTTTCTATGGTAACTTCCAGGAGGACAGAAACACAGTATGGGGCTGTCCTATGTTCTACGTCAGTGGTTCTCAATCTTCAGCAGCATCAAGGTCAACTAAGTGTTAAAAGGCACCCCATCCCCCAGAGTTTCTGATCCTTAATGGGGTCTGGGAATCTGCATTTCTTTCCCTCTTTCTCTGTTCCTTCTTTCCTCCCATTCTTCCTTCCTTCCTTCCTTTCTTTAAGGAGAAAGAATGACTCTTAAGCAGGCTCTACACCCAAACTACCTCCTCATGGAGTTTTCCAGCCTACGTGGCAGAAATAGCCACGTAGGGAAATAATATCACCACTACATCCTGAACACGTCCTAGAAGACCTACTACTTCTCCCCGTCAGGCCCATGGGAGAGTTTACATCAATTAACAATCCCCACAGCGATCCTATGTGGTAGTTACTATTCTCACCCCCATTTCACAGAGGAGAAAACTGAGGCAAAAGGAGTTCATCAACTTGTCTAAGTTGATGGCCCCACATCTAGTGAGTACAGAGCTGAGGTCTGAACACAAGCCAACTGACCCCCGCGTCTACCTCTTTGCCACCACACCCCCCTGAAGGGTTATCCCCTTACCCAGGCGTTAGGTTACTCCTTCCCCCACAGTAGGGAGCGATGAGGAGAAACGCCTTTGCAAAACTCCAGCTCCAGGGCAGGACCTGAGGTTTCTAGGCAGGGGCAAAGTGGAGGAACAGAGCAGGAGCACCAGAACCCAGGAGAAGGGAGAGCCGGATCCGTGGAATGCTTTCCATACAGGATCGTGTCATCTGTGGAAGACAGTTTTACTTTTTTCTTTCCACTGGGAATGCCTTTACTTCTTTTTGCTTGCTAGATCACCCAGACCAGAACTAATACGGTATTGAACAGAAGTGGGAAGAGAGGACATCTTTATCTTGATCCCCATCTTTGGGGGGAAGCAGTCTTGTATCATTTAATATAATGTTAGCTGTGAGTTCTTTTTTTAATAGATGCCCTTTTGGAAAATACTTTAAAATGAATTATTTCTGTATCATATTTTTTAAAACAGCAACACTTCTATTTGTAACTTTTTTTAAAAAGATTTTTATTTATTTATTTGACAGACAGAGATGACAAGTAGGCAGAGAGGCAGGCAGAGAGAGGAGGGGGAAGCAGGCTCCCCGCTGAGCAGAGAGCCCCATGCAGGGCTCGATCCCAGGACCCCAGGACCCAGAGATCAAAGGCAGAGGCTTAACCCACTGAGCCACCCAGGCGCCCCCTATTTGTAACTTTTTTTTATTTATCAGAGGATTAAATAGCTGAAAATGATTTTTGGAAGACCTCACCAGGGTAAGGAAAGAAAAGCAGCAGTATTTTGAAGCAGGAGGGGTAGAGGGCAGCGGGCAACAGACATGGGCTTCCGGGGAGACTGGGGCGACTACCTTCAGCTCGGCGGATTTTAAGAAAGCCCCAAGGCACCAGTACCAAGTGCCCCTTGAGAAGAGATCGAGCTCGGGCTTCAATGAGAAGACACGCTCCATTCCAGTGTCTGAGTTGGCAACACAGATTTCCATTAGGACAACTGCCTAAGGTAGTCCCGTCCGCCGCCCCCCCCCCCCACCCCGCCAAGGAATTTCACTGACAGGTTCTCTCTGAAAACATCCCACCATAGTGCTTAGGGCGCTGCTTTGATTCCCTCCAGTTCCTGCCTCTGCCACCACTTCCCCTATCTCACTGGGGCAGGGGTTCCTTCAGTTCCAAGGACTACCCAGAACCCTTCCTGAGCCACATTCATCAGAACACCCCAGGGGTGAAGCTCTCCTTCAGTATTTACTCAAGTCTCTCTCGGCTGCCAAAAGGAGCTCCCCAGGGTACAATCAACATTGCACAAATGGGAGTAAAAGGCAAGCTTCATATCTGAGCACTTGCCTCCAATGATCACTTCTGAGCCATGAAATTACATCAATTTATCTTTTACTAAATGAAATCCTTAGATTTATTATTATTTATTTCTTTTCAGCGTAACAGAATTCATTGTTTATGAACCACACCCAGTGCTCCATGCAATACGTGCCCTCCCCATTACCCACCACCTGGTTCCCTAACCTCCCACCCCCCCCACCCCGCCCCTTCAAAACCCTCAGATTGTTTTTCAGTGTCCATAGTCTCTCGTGGTTCACCTCCCCTTCCAATTTCCCTCAACTCCCTTAATTTTTTAAAATTTTTATTAACATACAATGTATAATTAGCCCCGGGGTACAGGTCTGTGAATCCTCAGGCTTACACACTTCACAGCACATACCCTCCCCAATGTCCATAACCCCACCCACCTCTCCCTACCCCTCTCCCCCAGCAACTCTGTTTGTTTTGTGAGATTAAGAGTCTCTTATGGTTTGTCTCCCTCCTGATCCCATCTTGTTTCATTTATTCTTCTCCTACCCCCCCCCCCCATTGCATCTCCACTTTCTCGTATCAGGGAGATCATATGATAACTGTCTTTCTCCGATTGATTTATTTCGCTCAGCCTAATACCCTCTAGTTCCATCCACGTCATCGCAAATGGCAAGATTTCATTTCTTTTGATGGCTGCATAGTATTCCATTGTGTATATATACCACATCTTCTTTATCCATTCATCTGTTGATGGACATCTAGGTTCTTTCCATAGTTTGGAATTTTTTTTAAAGATTATATTTTATTTATTCGACAGAGAGAAATCACAAGTAGGCAGAGAGGCAGGCAGAGAGAGAGAGAGAAGCAGGCTCTCCACGGAGCAGAGAGCCCGACATGGGGCTTGATGCCAGGACCCTGGGATCATGACCTGAGCCAAAAGCAGAGGCTTTAACCCACAGAGCCACCCGGGTGCCCCTCAACTGGATTTTTTAAAGGAGAAAGGATTTCAGCTTTCAGCTCTCTCTTTGCCCTCAAAGCAGCAGATAAAAGCCAAGCCGGACAGTGGTCACCCCCACTTCCACCCGCAGGACTGTTCTCCTCAAACGGTCCTGCCATTTCTCAGCAGTGTCCTCCTTCACACACACACACGTGACAATGAAAAACACTCACAGACTGACTTGGAGCCATTCTCCCATGTTTCCTTAAAATTCTTATCTGGTTCTCTGTGCTAGTCATCTGACCTTCCTTATACATGGCTGCTTATTTTATGTGGCAAAACCCACCACTCTCACGAGACTAACGTAAGGACCGTCACTTAAAGGGCTGGTCTGATCGTCCCAAATGGACTTCCGTGAGCCTCCAACATGGAAGGTGGTTCAGAAAACTGAGGTTGTGTCGGGTGTCTACCTGCTCACGGCCCCCCAGGGCAACTGCCCAGCCTCACTTCTGCCTCTAGCTGTTTCCACAAATGAACATCCTCACAATCATCTCAGGTATGGTGACCCTCACGAACCCATGTAGAGCTCAAAGGAGAAATGTTAGAGCCTGGAGGGAAGCCACACAAAAATAATTCCCTGTTTCCACGATGGGAGAGAAAAAAGAATCACAGACTTTCTTTGTGTCCATCCTACATTTTCAAAATGCCAGTTCCAGCCACTTTTTGTTTTGTTTTCAAGATTTTATTTATTTGAGACAGAGAGAGTGCGAGCACCCACAAGTAGGAGAGAGGGAGAAGCAGACTCTCCACTGAGCAGGGAGCCCCATGCGGGACTCAGTCCCAGGACCCCGGGATCATGACCTGAGCCAAAGGCAGACACTTAATGAGTGAGCTGCCCAGGCGCTCCCATTCTGGCCACTTCTACATGAAACAGATAAGGAGATCTGTCAGAGTGTAAGGTTTCACAGGACAGCTAGATTTTTTTAAAAAAGTATGTGGACACTGAAGAGAAGGAATAATCACCCAGGTGAGGAAAAACGACTACTCCCCACCATTACACTGTACATTTGGTAGGTATTTCTCCAAGAGCTAAAAGTGCAAGTTAGCTGAATAGGCACAGCATTATTTATCCTGCACTTGATCATGAACTCAGTGAGGCGGAACAGCAGAGGCAGGCCAGAGGGTAAACTTCCCCAGCACATTCTGTGATTCCTCATCAGTGTTCCCGGCAGAACACTTGGAAAGCAGCAGCTAATGGTCAGAAGGGTAGGGTATCTGTCCCTTTTAAGAGATAAATGTGTTATAATCCAAACGCATTCAGCTTTAAAGATTCTTTCTCCCTCTCCCTGTCCCTCCCGCTTGTGCTCTCAAAGAAAAAAAAAGAAACCAAGTTTCCCATGTTGTTTTAATTCCAACACTTTGGCGAACTGTCCGTGCTGCAAACAAACAATACCGGTGTGCATTGGCTGGCGTGGGGGAGGGCAGGGAGGGCAGGACCAGCATGATGCCCAAGTTCATGGGAATAGTCTGCCTGAATGGAACTGAGTCTCCCCTGGAAACAACTGGTAATTCAGCTCCTTAAGACTCTAGGAAGAGTAGACTGTAACAAGACAGAACAACCCCTTCGTTCTCCTGCTGGTGCGATGACAAACTTTCCCGAACAGGTTCTTGACACGAAAGGCTCTGTGGGGTGAGAGGTGTGTTAGCACCTCCCCTGGAGTCCAGGGCCATGCTGGGCCTTCTGGAGCAGAGGTCCCAGGGGATGTGATCCCGGCGAAAGCCCACAGGACCTTTCCTGTGGTCTGAAGGCACCCACCTCAGAGGGCAGGAGAAAGAATGGGGAGCAAGAAAGGGATGCAAAAGAAGATAAAAATCACTTTAACAATTAACAATTCATTAAATGGAGCTGATCTGATACAATCAACGCTGGGCAAACCATTTTACCTAAATGGAGTGCCTGCCTCAAGTCCACACCTACCACTGTCTTCAGTATCGCTTTGGGGAATGGTTCCTTCCCTGATTTATCCCTGACTCCATGCCGGGCACCACACGAGGCAGTGAGATACGCAGGGCTCCAATGGTCATCCAGACTGAGAGCCAAGGTCCCGATCCCGCAGAAGACACAGTGATGGGGAGCTTAAACACAGGAGGACCACGAAACGGGCCGCAGCAGATTGAGAGAAGGGCTCTGAAGGACATCACGTGATGGGCGAGAGAGACACAGGGTGAGTCAACAGCGAGGACACAGGAGCCAGGACAGGGCTTCGCTTGTGTAAGGAAGAGAAAGGACACGAGTGTGTCCGAAGGATGGAGACTAGAAGGGTGTGTGCAGTGATACAGACGAGCGTTGTAGGAGAAATCAATTATTAGTAGTAATACCTACTATTAGCCTGTATTATTTATTGTATGCCATATGCCGAACACTGTTCTAAGAGCTCATCAGTATTAGTGGCTCATAGCATATCTATGATATCGTATTACTTCTATTTTGCAGATGAGGAAACGGAGCATCCCAGAGGTTAAGTAATCTGCCCAAGGTCACACAGCCATCACAGAGGAAGTCTGGACTCACACACAGCCAGAGCTGGGCTCCAGGGTCTATACTTTCTCGCCCCTCGCCCCTACCGCCTCTTAATGAGATTGGAGAGTAAGTCTGACCACACCTGACTTCTTTTGGAACTTTTCTATCTCCCCAAACTCTCACCCCAGCATGAACTGTATTAATAGGACTAGAGAGCTAATAATTAACTCCAAGTCTGTGACTGATTAAAGCCCGAGAACTTTCTAGTTGGAAGAAAGAAAAAAACTTGGAAGAGATCCAAAAAGTAACTTTCAGCAGTATGACAAGAGGAAAGATTCCAGGAAGGAAAAACTTCCTTCAGTCTTTCGAGTGTTCGGGTTTGCAAGAGCAAAGCAACACAGAAATTGGTATTTCTTTTCCTATCATGACTTCCACACAACCTGTGCCTTAACTGGCATTACACAGAACTGAAGGTCATGGGGAAACTAAGCCCTGACTTCCACAAGAGGAAAACAAAAATCTCAAATGAGTCACAGTGACACCACTTGGATTTTCCATCCCAAGAAATGTGGGCAGACTGTAGTTAATTAGCAGCTGCTGAGTCCTCACAAGGGTATCAGACATTCTGGATGAATGAGCCACGGAGCTTCCTGAAACAGGGTTAGTCTTTCTGTGCCTGTCTGTATTTAGGATGAAGCTGAGCCAAAATCATTCACATTGCTTTGGATGGGGAATTAAAATACCACAAATTAAGGGGGGGTGGGGAGAGGGAACTAAAGCGCCAAAGTATTAGAGAACTGAGTTCCAGTTAATGAACAGGTCAACTGTGGCAAGAACTCAGAGGGTCAATAGGGGGACTTACAAGCCCAAACGATGAAATCCTTAAAAGTATTTGCAAATGTTATCTGGAAGGTAGTGCAATTTTTCCCAGCTCCTCCTTGATGTTTTTCTGCTCACAAGGGTTAAGTAGGTAGGTAGACACTGGAAGAGAGGGTGAGGGAAACAGGAATTCTTGGGTACAGAGTAATATCCTAGCTCATAACTGCTGAATCCTTTTTCAGGAGCACTGCAAACTCTTAAGTGGTATTAATGAATTCAACCACAGAAACTGTAGCATTATGTAGATTCTTTTAAAAAAACATTGCATAAAAATACTAAAAGGCTCACAGTCAGTTGTGGTTGGCAACCGTATTCTGAATCCAGATTCAGAATACTTAAATATTAAATAGGGAATAATAGGTTTAAATACAGCTAACTGTGCAGCAGGCATTAAATTACATCTTGCCAGCTTGATCTGTCATCTACTTCATTGCAAACTGCTCCAGGGGCTTTTCAGTCTGTCTTTGGATAATAGGGTAAAGCCCTTCTTTCTTGTACTTTCACTCCCTTTGCTGTCCTCCAGTTAGGAAATTCCCTTTCATGACTTGTCTCTTCAGGGCTCTAGGCCAACAGAAGAAGTCTAAATTAGGGGGAAGACTGCCCTTCTCCAGTTCTGTTCCTTAATTTAAGGAAACCCCTGGTGTACACGTTCTATAGCTGGCTACAGTGATCTTTCTAGTGTATCTGTTTTATATATAGTAACATCAGTTCAAGGAAAAAAAAATGCTTGACAAAGTTTTCTATTTCTGTAACACTGTGTCAGGACGGAAGCTTAACAAAGCCTTCCCTGGGGTAAAAGTATTTCTTTGGATTTTAGAGGCTTGTTTTTACTCAACTTGGTTAAATTTAACTCCTGTGAGAATAAACATTCTTGATCCCCTGACCAGCATACTATGCTCTTAATACTGAGTTCACTGAATTAAACCATAGCCTTGTAACTCTGACCGATAACCTTGGGTGCTTCCCACAAACTGCAGGCTCTTGGTGATCTACAGATTTCCCAAGAGAAGCCCTTGCTGCAGCTCCCACGCACAGAGGACATCTCAAATCTGCAGCTATTCCACAGGACCACGCCTGGGTCCGCAGCACGGGCAAAAAGCCATTGGTCTGCAAAGCAATGTCCTTCCTCTAGCGCTCCCTTTCTCCAGTTGGGAGATTAAAGCCACAACTCTGTCACTCCTTTCCAACTCACCCTCTTGTCTCATCTTTTCCTTTACCTCCTGTTCCACACTCACTTGTCCCTTAAGCTACAAAGTAGCTCGTAAACTCCTGGTTGGAAAGGAAACAGCAGAAGCCACAACTTAGGAGAATGACTCACCAATGAGTCTCCAGCCCCTTCCACCGCCCTGCAGCTGCCCCACCGCAGTGGCCCTGGGGCTCCCTGCAGTGACACAGATAAGGAGGAAAATTCTCTGAAATCCAAAGCAGAACCGTGTGTTCAGAGTTCTCCTCCCTTGAGGAGTCTCCTGCTCTCGGGCAGAGGTAGGAAATGACCCACATAAGGGTTTCAGTACAAACGGACAAACGTTTCTATGAGGCAGCAGGAAAACAAACACAATTCCCTGGGAGGTTATCCCGGAGGATTCCTAGCAACACATCCACATCCGCAGCAGGCGCAGGGCTCCCAGGGCACTTGTTACCGATCGGGCCTGCACTGCCCGCTGCCCGCTGCCCCAGCAGGTGCAGCCAGCCCATCAGCTGCACTTAGCAAGGTCGGGTGGGCTCCGGGAGGCAGAGACAAGATGCCGGGTCTGCACAACCCGGGGAGAGGAAGAGAGAAAAGGAAGGCACTGAAGGGTTGACCTTGAGAATCTCCCTGAGTTACAGATAGCGAGGTGAACCCCATTCCAACGCCCCAAACCCACTCCATCAGGGGGAGGATGCAGGGCAGGTGGGGGGCAAAGCGGATGGAAAGATAGACGGAAGTGTACAGACCAGAAAGGGGAAAGGGAGCGCATCCCTATTCGGCCCGGGATGGCAGAGGTAGGGGTGGTGCCTAGCGCTGGACCAGAAGCGCCCCGAGGCCCACGCTCCGCGTTGCCAGTAAGTGCGTGGACTTACCTGGATCACCTCCGCTCGGCTGGTGCAGACCACAGCTCTGCAGCGAAGTGAGGGTGCCGCGCCCTTGGCCACCCGCGGGGCGGGGCGGGGCCCGAATCAGGTCCCGCCCCCGCCCGAGGCAGCGCGAGACCACGCCCCCACGTCTGGGCCTGGGCAGCCCGGGCGCGCCTTCTGAGTGTTAATTTGCAGTCACTGTTGGGTGGCCGCGGAAACTGAATTTTCTTCCTCCTTACGGCTGTCCACACTTCACGCTTCCTCATCTCAAATCCATGTATCGGTTCTCTTCCGTAAATGCCTCCGTGGCCTCCTAAATTACCCCAGTCTCTTCATACTTTTAGGATCGGGTTTGCACGTCAATAATTTGTCCTCAGCAGGGCCACCGTAGCTTGCTTGTAGGCGCATGCGCGGCTTGCAAGCCTGGTACGCGGAAGTGGTAGGGCCCCCGCTCCTGGGGACACGGTGTGCTGGGTTAGTTTTCTCTGCTCTCCTGGGGCGGGAAGGCCCATAGGGTCGCAGCTTGCTGCACTCGCCAAGTGAGAGGATTTAGGGATGTTGGGGCTTGTACATTTCCCCAGCTAATAAGTACTGTTGTAGTCAACCTTGTCGAGAGCCTGAAGGGAGCCCAGCCCGCGAGACGCCCGCACCCACCCTCGCCCGCGGCTCCCGCCGGCCGGCTCACTGGCGCCCGCCTCACGGCTCTGTCCGTGGGAGCAAGTCCGCACCGCCTGGGGACCCACAGACCTCTGAGAGTGTACACAAGCCCAGGTACGCCTTCGAGTCCAGCGCCGGAGCGGGCTTGAGGCGGTGAGGTCCTGACAGGCGTGCAGGCGGGTCGGCCTGAGGGGTAGAACTTGTTTCTGCCTTCCGTAAACTCAGCCGCAAGAGCCAGCCCCACAGGGCACCAAGGTCCCCAGTTTTCTCGTGTTTTAAGTGCGTCCCTCTCCCCTTTCCTCTGGGTGCCCTCACGTACTACCGACGGTCGCCACCTCTGGGTCTCCCCCAGGGTCTCTTCGGTGGGGGTACCTCCCCCCGCTGTGAGAGAGGGGGCTTGGGAGCCGAATGGTTCCGAGTCAGGGTGTGGAAAGGTTGGCATCTCGATGTCCGAAGGGTTTCGGCTGGATATTTTTTCCTTTTCTTCTCTCTCTCTCCCCCCCCCCCCTTTTCATTGTGTTGATTTATCTGCACATTTAGCAGTACTTCGACGGCTCATAAAATCTTTATTGCTGTTTCAGCAGTTCTCATGTCCCATGCTTTCAGCTTCTCCTTAGGTACAAGAAGGGCTTACGTTTTAAAAGTTTCTGGCATGTTGAACGTGAGGGCTTGTTTTGATTGCACATTGAAGGAAGAAAGCAGGAAAGCAGTTCTGCATTAGTGAGGGGAAAATACCCCCGTGCTGCTGTAGGCTGTGTCGCCGTAAACTCTGCTGAAATCTAGTCCCTAATGTGAGGATATTAAGTGGGGCCTTTGGGAGGTGATTAGGCCATGAGGGTGGGGTCCTCATGAATGGGATTAGTGCCTTTATAACAAAAGACCTTGGAGAGCTCCCGTGTTAGCCTCTATAGGAGGACACAGCAAAAAAGACTGCAGTCCTGAACCAGGAAGCAGGTTCTCATCAGAATCTGCTGGCACCTTGATCTTGACCTTCTCAGCTTCCAGAACTTGGAAAAATAAAAGTTTACTGTTTAAGCCACCTAGCTTATGGTATTTTTGTTACAGCAGCCGGAATCCAGTAAGACACTTGATATTTTATAGGAAGAGGCAGCTTGAGGTGGTAAAAGGAATGACTGGAGAACCAGCAGCAGTAATTCGGCCCCTCCCCCAGTTATCTCTGACCACAGTCCAGCGCTTCCCCACTGGGGCGGGACCTTTTAAAAATCTCATCACAAGGGGCGCCTGGGTGGCTCAGTGGTTTAGGCCACTGCCTTCGGCTCGGGTCATGATCTCGGGGTCCTGGGATCGAGTCCCGCGTCGGGCTCTCTGCTCGGCGGGGAGCCTGCTTCCCTCTCACTCTCTCTGCTTGCCTCTCTGCCTACTTGTGATCTCTCTCTGTCAGATAGGCAAATAAAATCTTTAAAAAAAAAAAAAAATCTCATCACAAGAGATCCGGGGCTGCGGGAGGAAGGAGGTGGAGTTGGCTTAACCAGACTTTACCAAAGACAAAACCTGTGGGAAGAAAGGTTGAGAGCAATGGACTGTAGCAAAATAAAACGGAACAAAAAGAAAGGGAAGAGGAGTGTCAGAAGCAGGTGTGAATGACTGATTCCTGTCGCCTAGCCCTCTGGAACTCCCGGAGTTCCTGACCTTTTTGTGAAACCTGTATCTCCAGCTTATCACTGACTCTGTGAGCATCACCCCATTCCCCCAGTCTTCCAAGAAATACCCTTTTCAGCAAGTCAACCAGAGTCCGTCTGTTTCACGAAGAACCATTTACTGTATTACAGGCTTCTCACAGGGCATCCAAAGCCACATTCGCTATCTTTCCCACCAGACCTTTATGCATTTAAGTATTACCTTAGCTAGAAATGGGGGCTTGGGAATGAGAATCCCAGAACAGCCATTTATTCAGCTGTGTTTTATGCACCTACTCTGCTCGCCTGTTACAAAGATAGCACAGAGTCCGGGCCTACTGTAGACATTTAATAAATGTTATTATTGCTGATTGTTGATAGTGACATCTCAAAAGTCTCCTTAATAGTCCCTCTGCCTTAGTTTAGGCTTAAGTATCCTCTGATCTGGACTATTACCTCTGGTAACCTCTGGGCTGGTTTCTTTTTTAGAATTCATCACCCAGCTACCTTAGTTGTTACTTTCTAAAGCAGACCTCTTTGATGGCTCACTAATGCCTTTGAGAGAAGTGCAGACTCTCAAAGATGGCATTTCAAGATCCTTAGCAGTCTAGCCTTAAACCAGTTTTCCAGAATGCTCCCATTTAACATTAATAAACAGAGGCCAGGCACTAGTAGAGCTTACATTTTAATAGGGGAAACTAGCAATAAAAACAAGGAAATCACAGATCGTGACTGAGATTTCAATGAGGCATGGGAAATTTCTGTCATCTCTCATGCTTCCGCCCCTCCCACTGTGAAAAAAGAGCATGTTTTGGGAAACTATTGCTTCTTGACTCTTGAGTCCCAGAATGAGACACATGGCTTGGCAGATCCAAACCTGCTTTGCAATCTGGAGCTGAACTGGGGTGAACTCAACCAAGGTTAGCGAAGCCTCCTGGCTCAGTCACAGCCAGCCTGCAGACTTGTGTGTGAGGCATAAATATTTATTGTGATTCACTGTGAGTTTGGGTTTGTTTGTTATTTTAGCAAAACTGAATAATAGAGAGAGAGAGAGAGAGAGAGAGAACAAAGAGCCCTTGCTTGTGGACTGAATGTGTGGGTAAGGAAAAGAAAGAAATGAAAGCTTCTGTTCTCGGCAGTAGAATGGAGAAAAGCATGAATTATCAAGGTAGAGGAGATGGGTGGGGGAAGGATTTTGGGTAGGAGAGTCGAGTTCAGGATTGGACATCAGTAGTCTGTTTAGGCTAACTGCTGCTGGACAAATGACTTTAAAATAGGAATGGCTGAACATGGTAGATTTTTCTTGTTCACAAAACAGTTCAATGTGGGTCTTCAGTGGAAATGTTTTATACATTTATTCATGAATCGAAGCCCTTTCTACTTTTGATCTGCCAGGCTCTATGACTTCATCTCATTGTGTGGGAAGCTGGGAAATGATTGGCTGGCTGCTTGAGGTGAAGAGGATTTGGGGAATAACTAGCCAGTCTCACCAGCTGTACCTTATTTGGGGGTACCCTTTAGATATCTGGAAGAGAAGAGTTGCTGAAAGAGCCTGGCTCCCAGGTCTGAGCTTGAGATACACTTTTGGAAATGGAAGACACATGGATGGTATTTAAAAATCACATGAAGAGAGAATAGAATGAGGTTTAGGACAGAGGTCTCTATCTACTATTGGGCTTTTCAACATTTGGAGGTTTTAACAAAGGAGGAACAGCTAGTAATAGATCCAACAGCTTTCTCTTCCACCTCTTTTCATATTCCTCACACACCATGACTGCTCTCATTTTGCTCTCTTCTAGATTTTCCCTAACATCATCCCCTGCCCTTAGCAGTTGACCATGGGTCCCCTCCTTTCCATATCCCTAAAAATCCCAAACAGACTCATTCCTGGCTAGAATGAACATGGTCCTAAATGTTTGGCTGCTCATCATTGGAAGCTCACAGGGACTGTCCAACTACACTATGTTTCTTAAATTCTTGTATAGTTAGGTTGGCTGTGTGAGTAAGTTCCCCCTAATGGAATGTAAACAAAAGTGAGGTGTGCTCTCTCCAGACCTGACCTGTGCAACTTCCTGCCCTTGCCTACCCCGCTGCTCACAAGCTGGAGTGGTGATGACCAGGGTAACCTTGGGTAGCAGACCTACCGTCGGCCTGGGTCCCTGCATGACTATATGGAAGAGAGCTTCTTGCCAACCTGGCCTAGCTTCTGCAGAAAAGTCCCTTGAGCGAGAAGTAAGGATTTACTTTGCTTGAGCCATTTCATTTGGTGTTACAGCATTCTAGACTCTTCTAAATATATAGAAATTAGGACCAGAGGGGCATCTAATTGATTCAGTTCATTAAGTGTCTGATTCTTGGTTCCTGCTCAAGTCATGATTTCAGGGTTGAGAGATTGAGCCACATGTCAGCTCCATGCTGAGTAAGGGACCTGCTTAAGATGCTCTCTCTCCCACTCCCTCTCCCTTTGCCTTCCACCCCTGCTCATGTGTTCTCCCTCTTAAAAAAAAAAAAAATTAGAACCAGGACTGGAGGGCCGCCATGACAAAAATCCCAAATATGTAGCATCGGTTTAGCAGTCGGTGAGGCAGATCCCTGCCACAGTGTTGGTGGCGGGGTTGGGGGGGAATATAGTTGGTAAAATGCTTCCTGGGAGAACCAGGGAGGCAAACAGAGATTCCTCGTGAACCTGTAATTATGGGAGAAGTTGGAAAGTTGGAAAGAACTGGAAGAAGAACTTTCAGAAAGAAAGAACTTCCCAACTCCGTCCTAAGTTGGAAAGAAAGAAGTTGGAAATAACCAGAATTTTAGGGCGAGTTGGCAGTTGCTTGCTGCTTTTAGCAAGGTCCAGGTCCAAACACTTTGGAGCTAGATGCTTTTGAGGATTCAGGATTTTTCTAAATTTAGAAAGTTAAGAGGGCCTGTATAATACAAAACGCCCCAAATCAAACACATTCCTATTTCTGCAGTGAGATGTCTCATTATTTTCATACTAAAAAGGATAAAGAAATAGCTCACATCAATTTAAGGTCAAGTTTCACTACCATAGAGTTACAGAAAACTTTGTTTCTCTGAGCTTTTTGGGCTTCAGATTTATGGATTAAAGGAATTGCAGACCTGAATTAAGAGATGAGTCCAGGCAAGAGTTACCTCATTTTTTTAAAAAAGATTTTTTTGTATTCCTGAGAGACAGAGGTAGAGGGAGAAGCAGGCCCCTTGCAGAGCAAGGATCCTGACCTGGGACTTGACCCCAGGATTCTGGGATGGTGACCTGAGCCAAAGGCAGACGCTTAACTGACTGAGCCACCCAGACTCCCTAGCTAACTTATTTTCAAGCAGACCAGATAGAACAGACAAAATCCAGAATTTGAGGCATCTCTGGATTGTACCTCAAATTGCAAGAGATAGAAACTATCCTTGCCGAGGGGCCTGGGTGACTTAGTTGGTGAAGCATCTGCCTTCAACTCAGGTCATGATCTCAGGGTCTTCAGATCGAGCCCCCACATTGGGCTCCTTGCTGAGTAGGGAGCCTGCTCCTCCTGCTTGTGTGTGTGTGCTCTCTTTCTCTCTCAAATAAATAAAATCTTAAACAAAAAAACTGTCCTTGCTCAACCCTTGTCCGCCCCCTCTCCTCCACAGTTAAATTTCTCAGTCCAAAAGAACCCAGCTCTGAGGCAAAGATCAGAATAAGCGTATCGCCTTCCTATTACCTTTGCTGTTTCAGATGGCCTTGAAGTAGCCTCCATATGTTAGGAAGGAAAAATCTATGAGTAGCTCCAAATCTGTATTCATCTCTTTATGTAAAATTTTGTTAATACCAAAAGGTTTTTACTGTATACACAGTTCTTTGTTTTGCTTTAAAAAAAATTTTTTTTAAAAAGATTTTATTTATTTGCCAGAGAGAGTGAGCGAGCGAGTGCACAGCAGGGGGAGAAGCAGGCTCCCCGCCGAGCAAAGAGCCTGAATCGGACTCCATCCCAAGACTCTGGGATCATGACCTGAGCTGAAGGCAGGCACTTAACCGACTGAGCCACCCAGGCACCCAGGTCTGTACGTTTTGAATATTGAAATAAATGACCAGCTTTTCTTCCAGAAAGAGTTCAAGAATTTACACCTTTAATCCACGACACTATGCAAGAATGAGCATGTCTCATGCCAGCCACAAAGATATGGGGCTACGGTGCCATGCAGCTCTGGAGGGAACCCACGGTGCTCACAGCCTCTGTGGCTCCAAGCTGCCGGCCTGCCTTCTGGTCTCATGGGAGCAACACTGCATCCCCTCATCTTGGCTCTCATTCCTTTACCTTTGTGTAAGCCTGAGAATTATGCATCTACCTTTTTATTTGAATGGTTTTTGTCTACTTCTAAAAGCTTTATGTAAATTAAGGATATCAGCAATTTGCTCTCCTGTATGACAAATATCTTTTTCCTGGTTCATCAAAGCTTTATAGGCTGTATTGATTGATCAAAGAGAAGTTTCATAAATTTATACTTTTGTGTGGTTACATTTATCAAACTTCTGCCTTTAGAGCTTCTTGGCTTGGTGTCCTTGAAAAACCTTTTCTACTCCAGGATCTAATACAAATTATTCATGCTTTATTCACAAATTGTATGGATGTATTTTTTAATTTTAATTTTAGTTTATTATTTTTTAGAGAGACACTGAGTGTGTATGTGAGTGGGGCAGCAGAGGGAGGGACAGAGACTTGTAAGCCGACTCTGCCCTGGGGGAGGAGCCAGACACGGCCTCGGTCTCCTGAACCTGAGATCATGCTTGACCTGAGCCTAAATCAAGAGACCCTTAACCGTTTGAGCTACCCAGGGGCCCCTCTGTGGATGTTTATTAAAAATCTTTGATAAATCTGGAATTAACAGTATAAGCTATAAACCCAGCCTTATTTTTTCTAGCAATTCTTTTATTTCCCCTCCCCTATTTTACTGACCAGATTACCTATAAATCAGAAATGACACCTTTATTATGAACTAAAATGCGTGGATACTTAGGTGTATTTCTGGATTGTCTACCTTGTTCCACTGAGGTCTTTTTCTTACCCAGTAGTAAACAATTTTAATCATGACAGCACTCTCTGGGTTTTCTGAGAAGTTGTCTTTTTGATTGGTGTCCTCGACATGGTCTGTGGAATTGGGAATGAGGAATCAGCGGGCAAGATTGGTGGTGCCAGGGCCAAAGAATTAGCTCGTGTGGCCAGGTCGTCTAGGCTGAGGACTTGACCTTTTATGGTTGGTGTGTTTGGTGGGACGGGGGCCAGTGGCTCAGCCAGCGTGGCTGGGGCTGCCAGGGCCACGGCCAAAGGGGACCGTGCGAGTGGTCAGGAGTTGGGTTATCACTGGGGAATTGGCTGAAAAAGTAAACAGATTGAGAATAATGGAATCCAGTTTTCTCACAACCTGAAAAGGGAAAAACAAAGGCTGGAGGAAATGCGGTGTGTTGGTTTGGAGTTGGAAATGTTTGCGAACTCATGTCCATATGTGTAGACAGCCTGAGGTGGACACGCACTTATAGGCAGTGTGTGTGTGTAGTCACGTATTTTTAGCTCTGTCTCCAGTGAGGGTCTAGAAGCAACAATATCCCAGTAGGAATGAGTATAACCAGTGCCTGGCTCTTGGTTTCTAAATACTGTTTCCCACTAAAGGGCGTGGGGATCTTTGGATAAATGGCTGATTCCAGATACGGAAAAAACAAGTGCAACGTGAGCTTCGAAGATATTTTTGTGCCAGAAAGTAAAAATTGTTCAAAGAATAATAAGGGGGGGCGCCTGGGTGGCTCAGTGGATTAAGCCGCTGCCTTCGGCTCAGGTCATGATCTCAGGGTCCTGGGATCGAGCCCCGCATCAGGCTCTCTGCTCCGTGGGGAGCCTGCTTCCTCCTGTCTCTCTGCCTGCCTCTCTGCCTACTTGTGATCTCTATCTGTGTGTGTCAAATAAATAAATAAATAAAATCTTTAAAAAAAAAAGAATAATAAGGGTATGTCATAAGGACGTAATAATCAGCTTATGGGAGCTTACCCTGGCTAAATCTGGGACAATTCGAGCATCAAACAAATAATAATAGTAACAAACACAATCCGCTCAGTAAAGCAGAAGCCCAGGAGTCCGTACTGCTGTAAATAACCCACGGATAGATAAATAAATGGGGGAGAAGAGAAGACTCCAGGTCACAGTGTAATGCTAACTAGTATCATAGAGGGAATGATTAGACTTAGAAGCACCTTGCAATCATTAGAGTAATAATTGGTCCAGGTCATATTCATTAGTGGATGTCACAACTGCTGGGTAAATGTTTGCCGAGGAACAGAAGTTTGGCATCATTTCCAAGTGGTCTCCGCACAGACTGCATGCTAATTGTTTATGAATTCATACCAAATAGCCCTCAATTAATTTCACCACAGAGAATGCTGACAGACGTATCTTATAAATGTTAGACCACCACCAGTACTGGGACAAATGAACACTGTGGACGTCCTGGTTGGCTGCTGTTAGAAGAACATAGCATCACTTTTGGGGTGTCGCTGCCAAGACTATACAATTTGCATGTAGTTATAAGGAAATACCAGGTAAATCCACCCTGAAGGCCTGTCCCAGTCCGCTTGGGCGACCGGAACAGAAGACCATAGACTCAGTGGCTTATGCAACAGACATTTCTTTCTCACAGTTCTGGAGGCTGAGATCAGAGTGCCGGACGTGGTCAGGTTCTGGTGAGGACTCTCTTCCTGGCTTGCAGCTGGCCTCGCAGGGCAGAGACTGAGACACAGAGACGGAGAGACAGAGACTGCGGGAGAGAGAGGGAGGGATTTCTTCCTCTTCTTACAAGGATACTAATCCCATCACGAGGGCCCCATGCTCATGACGTCATCTAAACCTCAATAGAGAAGGCCTCCCAAAGGCCCCATCTCCCGCTGGTGGGTGGCGGACGGAGGGGTCACGTGGCTGAACCCCAAGGGTGGGCAGCAGGACCCCAGAGCGACACTCAGCAGGCAGAAAACAGGGACCTCAGCCCAACCACAGAAAGGAACTGAATTCTGCCACAACCTGGATGAGCTCGAAGAAGACCCCAAGCTCCAGATGGGATGCCTCGTCTACACCTTGGTTCTGCCTCATGAGAAAATACATTTCTGTTGTGTTAAGTGCCCCCCGCCCACCCCAGGCTGTGATACTCTGTTACGATGGCCAAGCAGATGAGTACTGTGGTATACCCAATGGCTGGCGGACTCGCCTTATCTAAGTAGTTACAAGTACAGTCGAAAGTATGAGAGTCTAGTTTTTGGTGGCTGGAGAGATAATGGCCCAGCTTCAGAATGAAGGAGGGACTGGGTGGGGTAAAATTTGTTGTTACTGTTTTTCTTTTTTCCACATCCAAAGAATGAGTCAGTCACTCCGAAGAGCCCAGTTTTATGAAAAGCTGAAGGCCTGTAAACACTTAATATCCTTTAAAAAAATTATTTTGAGCGGGCAACCATTTTCACATTGTTTTCTTTTTATTTTTAAATGTTCATAAATGGAATTAATGCACATTCTTAAAATCAAATGGGAGGCGGGGAGGGAGAGATCCAGAAAAGATTATCATGAAAATGCTGATACATGTTTTTTTCCTGTACAAGGGCTGTCTCCTGCCTCAACTTGTCCTGTTTCCGGATAGGACTTTAATAATTTCTTTTTTTCCCCTTGTGGTGGTATCTCCATATACCTCAACAACACCCTTACACACCATTTTAAAAATGTATCCCCTTAGCGCCTTGCTGGTCTGTGATGGGAGAGGGTTTAGTTCACCTCCATCAATTCGGACTTCCCCATCCTCCCAAATGGTTCTAGCCCTGTCTCAGTTCCTTTACTGTAATCGGGCATCTTAAAGCAAAACATTAAAATCCCAGCTTAAAAAAAAAAAAGATTTTATTTATTTTAGAGGTAGAGACCTAGGGGGAGGAACAGAGGGAGAGGGACAAGCAGACTCCATGCCGAGTGGCAAGCCCAACGTCGGGCTCAGGGTCACCACCCTGAGATCATGACCTGAGCCAAATGCCCAACCGACCGAACCACCCAGGTGCCCCTAAGTCGCCACTTCTTATAATGCCAGTCCTAGATTACTTACTGACTTAATAATAGCAAGCAAATGAAAACCCTACAAAAATAGCAAAACATAAAAAGAAATTAATGGTTTATAGACCCCAAGAAGAAGAATTTTCAGCAAAGTACAAAAATGTAAAGCATTCCTTTTTTAAAATTTTGTTTAATTCTTTACTGTGGAATCGCTTGGAATGTCACTTCCATGTTTTTGTCACTTCCATTTTAAATAACTAAATTGATAAAGCAAATTAAATTGAGTAAGAAAACAATTTGGATTATAAAATTCTTGCTTTCATAAAAATTCCTTAAACAGTGGGAAAAAAACACCTCGTTTTCTTATTCCACAAATAAGAGATAGTATTTAATTTCCCACTGTGAACTGAGAGTAGTACTTCTGCCTTCTGCCCCTCTTTGCCCCATTTCATTCCCCTGCTTTTGACAGCTATAGACGCACTTTGACCAAATACAGATTAACATTTGCACTGGCCTGAGTGGGTGGCTCAGAGGGTGAAGCATCTGCCTTCAGCCTTGGGGTCGGGTTGTGATCTCCAGGTTCTCAGATCAAGTCCCACGTCTTCCGGCTCCCAGCTCAGCGGGGAGCCTGCTTCTCCCTCTGCCTCCCGCTCCCCCTGCTTGTGCTCTCTCAAAAATGAATAAATATCTTAAAATAAATAATTAAAAAAATTCATACTTTGTTTTGAAACTATGTTTAATTTCTCCGTAATTTCTCTGTAGTTCCATTCTACAAGTCGGAAGTCAATAGCCAGTGTTCATATGATTATGATGGTGTAAGGACTGTTTGTGACAGAACCGAATATTGTGTTGGCCTCGTTCTCCTTATTTCCTGTCATGACCCGCTACCTCTTAATGGATAAAGGTGCGAAACAGAATATAATGAACATACGTTAGTGTTCCTTTGTACCTCGGGATCACAATTGTGAACACTAACTATGTTTGCTGTAGCCTTGTGCTGTCTTTCCTCCAGTAGTAATGATAGGTGTTATTTATTGAGTACTTACCTGTTGGGGTTAACATAGGGCATGACTTTAGGCATAATACCTGGCTTGCTAAACTGTAACACAGAAGTGCTGGGGGCGATGGAAGGTTTTGGAGAAGGGCATGGGCCTTGGAACGCTGAGGCCTGCGTGAACACTCTGCAGTTGGAATGCTACCGGGAGTTACCTTCCCAAAGCTTTCTTAGCCCAAGCCACCCAGGCATCCAAGGGTGTGTGCATTGTCCCCTCGGCTCTGATTAGCAGCACGCCTTACACACTCAGATTAGGATATCTTTCCCCTAAACAGATTCTCCTAGTTCTGTAAGACCTCTAGTCACACTTCCTGTGCTTGAAAAACAGTGATAAGGACTTGTGAAGATCCTGAAGGACCAATAAGAGCAGGAACAAAGAAGACCGAAGGGTCTGGTCTGAGCGTTGATCCCCTTACCTCCTCCTGTCTTTCACAGCAAAGGTTGGAGTAATCTCATCCTTTGATAAAAGGATTGCTGGCTGGTCCGGGACCTACCAACTGTCAGGCATTCTGATATGCAATATTCTTGTTTTATCTTAGTAACCATCCTGCATTACGCTTATTTTTACAGGGAAAAAAACCCAAGGTAATTGGCTGGCGGGACTGGGTTCGACTAAAAGGTGGACACCAAGGTGAGTTGACCAATGCATCCAGCTTGCCTGGGGCTTCCAGTGTTAGTGGCTCAAAATCCTGTGCCCTGGGAATTGCCTGGGGCTGGGGGACATCATTGTTCATCCAACAAATCCAGACTCTCTCCCTTCTTTTAAAATTATTAACAACAACAATAATCATAGTAATCAGCCATTTCCATGACTTGGGATTCATTGCTCTTGAGTTAATCATCTGGCGTGGGTTGTGTGGATTGGGAGCTCTTACCAAAGCCTGGACTGATGTTAAAACTGTAAACATGTGGAGTGTCTGGGTGGCTCAGATGGTTAAGCATCTGCCATCGGCTCAGGTCATGATCTCCAGGTCCTGGGATCAAGCTCCCAGCTCAGTGGGGAGAGTCTGCTTCTCCCTCTCCCCCTTCTTGTGCTCTGTCTCTGTATCTCTCTCAAATGAATAAATGAAATCTTAAAGAAAATTGTAAACATCTGCAGGGAGGTATGCCATTTATTTTTTAACATAGTAAAACATAATCTTCTTAGTTGGTCTCTATTAGGATGGTAATTTTTAAGTATGAAGTATACTTTAGGAACTCCCTTTGCTGATTCTGCCTCACGTTCATAGCTCTACCACGGAGCACCTCAGAACTCACACCTTAACCTGCTTCTCTGTCTACACACTTGCATGGGACTCATCTACTCCCGTGACTTTAAATCTCATCCATGGGAGCTAATGATTCCTAAATATACATTGGCAGTGTGGATTCTCCTCCAAACTCCCGACACAGAGGACCTCCTGAACATCTCTTCTTAGAGGCAGGATTGTATTCTGAAACTTAAAATATCTCTCTGTGAACTCCTTATACTTCCTGGAAAATTCGCTTCTCTCAGAATCTTCTGCCTTCCAAAAATGCCTCCAATTATTTCAGCCGACTTTAGAGTCACCATGGACTCTTCTTTTAATGTCTTACACTATATAAAATCTGGCAAATCCTCCATAATGCATCCAGAATCTGACTACCTCTCACTACCTTCCCCCTAAAAATACTCTGGTCCAAGCCAAGTCCCACTTGGTTTGGTGCCATAGCCTCGGGACTGTTCTCCTTTAATTCCACCCTTGCCCCTCGATAGTCTATTCTCAGTAAAATTCAGTAATCCTCTTAAAGCAGTGTTGCATCACTCCTCTGCTCAAAGTCCACAGATTGCTCTGTATCTGGGCGGGGGCAGAGCCCAGCACTCAGGACCGTCTTGTGTAGGTGATACGTGTCCTGTCCTGACTCCATCTCTGGTCCCCTGAACTCCTTGCTCCTTGAAAGCTCCAGGTATGGTCTTTCCTATTCTCTTTGCCTGGAAAGTTAATCCTCTGATTGTCAGGAAGCAGGCCCCGTACAAAATGAAAATGTGGGGCTTCTTATTCAAAATTTATTAAGAGTTTCAGGACTGGGATGGCAGAGCATGAACCCCAAAATGGGGACCTTCTGAGCATGTGGCTGAGTGAACGTCTGAAGGTCTCCCCACTGCAATAGCTTCAGGACTTGGTTTGAAAGCCATCTTCTTGTTGAAGCCTCCCGTCCTGACCACCCTATTTAACACCTCAGCGCCTACCTCGCCACCCGAAGCTCCTTACAAACCCTCCATGATTTCCTCTTCCTCTTGAGCTTTTCTTGCCGGTGAACACATGTGTCGTTTACTTATTTTGCATTTTCCTGACCTCCCTGCATTAAAAGAGATGAGGTTTGGGGTTCTGTTTTGGTCAAAGCTCTATCCCCTGCACTCAGAACAGTGCCTGAAAGAAGGAATGAACAAATACATTGATTTCGTGTCTCCTGGTTGAAATAGACAAGCTTTTAAATCCATCCTTTAGAGAGAAGATCCTGTGAACTTGCAGTATTTGGATAAAAATAACACAAGTCGCTTGTATTTCCTTCATTTTTTACCCGAGGACATGCTTGGACCACAGAACAGCTGGACCATCTCACTTTCCAGGATTCAGGCTCTCCGCGTGCACGTTGTCTTGTGCCCTGCCTCCCCTTATGAGGTTCTGAAGTTGCTGCTGTTTTGACTTCTTGGCTCTCTTTTGCTTTGGAAAGTAACATCATAGATAACATTATGGTTTAGAATTAAAAAGTTAGAGTGAAAGCCTTCTGTCTCTGCTCGCCCAGTCACCTCATTCCCTTCCTCTGGAAGAACAAATATTATCTTTCAAGACCTTCTGTGAATCCTCGCAGAGATACTCTGTGCAGAGACTGTGCTAGTAAAGAGGAGTGTGATGCGTGGTACGGCCCCTTTACTTTTCACCAAATGATTCGATCATAGTGCATGAGGACGGGACCGTTTCTGTCTCCATTTTGATTGAGGGTCCAAGACTCTGGTTCCAAACACTCCCTGTTCCTTCGGGAGATAGCAGAAGACTTCGCAGGCTCGTCCAAGAGCACTGAGAACCGGCTTCCCACGTCTTGAGCCTTTACCACTTCGGCTGTAAAAGAATCTGGGAAGGCCAAGGTGGAGTCAAGATTGACTAAGAGCTTTTGCCTCAGACTTGGAAGTCACTCCCATTCCTGCAGGGAAGCAGGCTTTTCCCTCACCTCTAGCCTAGAACTGAAGGTAGCTCTTAAACGGAGGGGGATCCCCCCCCCCCCCAGGCGACACCGGCAATGTCTGAAGCCTTTGGATTGTCATGACTGTGGAGATGCTCCAGGCTTCCACGGGAGAGATGCTGCTGAACATCCCGCTGGCACAGGACCGTCCCCATGAGGAGACCCAGATCCAAGCACCAAATCCACGGCCTCAAATGTCACTAGTGTCAAGGTTGAGGAACACTGGCCCAAGGAGAGGGGCTTCTTTGGGACCACCTGAGGAGTGGTGAGATGGCTCTTGAGGCTGGGGGACACAGGGGACTGTTCTTTGGCCCGTGTGTGGAGGCTGAGGGTGACTCGCTGTGCTCCTGGTGGAGAAGGGGATGTGAGGTTGCCGAATAGGGGGCCGCCTGGGCTCCCGGCGTTTTGGTAAAAGGGTACAGCAGAGTGGGACTGTGACATGCAGAGAAGAGTGGGCTCAGCGTGAGAGGCAGGAGGGCACTTCCAGAAGCTGTGGAGTAAGGAAGTGGTCAGAAGTACTTACTTGTGCCAAGGGAGCCACAGGGGAGATACCGCCAGTCCTGGGGGGAAGCTGTGGTGTGTGGTTGTCTTCGAAAAACCTCCCGAAGGACTCCAGGAGAACGCCCAGCAAGCTTAAGACAGCTGTCAGCGTTACTGGTCACATCAGAGTTTGGCTGTCACTGCCGCGGCACATAGAGAAATACACAGCCACGAGAAAGATTATACTTGATCCGGCCCCTGCTGACCTCTCTAATCTCATCCTCTGTTGTTTTACTCAAGCCACAGAGACCTCAGGCCTTTGCACTTGCCTTCCCCACCACTGGCACCAGCATCCCCCCCCCCCCCCCCCCGCCATCTTGGCACCATTGTTTCCTCTCCTCATTTGGGTCTCTGTGCAAAAGTCACCATCTCAGGGAGGCCTTTCTTGAACAGCCCATCTAAAACAGGCAAATCTCTGTTTATTATCTCCTGTGCTTGCTTTATTTCTCTTCAGGGCACTCAATCCCTGACCTTTTGTTACATATTCACTGCCGTCTCTGTTGTCCATATAACAGATAATGTAATAGCCATAGAGGAAGACACTTCATCTTTCTGTTCCCAGGATCTGGGGCCATTTCAGTATTTGGGAGGGGACCAATAAATATTTGTCTAGCAAGTCAATGAAAGACTCTCTGGGCAGTGCTGTTGTGGTTTGCTGGGCTGTTTGATTTGGCTTCACGTCTGTTGAGTGCGTGAAGTCTTGGCTCTGCTTTGAGGCAGGCTCTGAGCCTGCCCCTTCTCTGACACTTTCTTGCCTATCACATACCCAGGCCCTGGAGCAAAAGACACCCACTTCACAAAGCTTTTCAGGGAAAAAGCTAGCGAGGACCTTGCCAAAGACACCCCTCCTAGTTTAAAGACTCAGAATGAAAAGAGGGTAATGACTGACTGGCGGTGTCCTTTTGGTTTTTCTTAAGTGAAGAATGTCTGTGTCTTGTGTATACTCTAGTTGGAGACGAGTATTTTTAAATCAAACATAGATACTAATTGTTGCTGTTTTGGGAAATCGAAATGAGGGCACAATGGAATAAGATGGTCCACAGATCTGTTATTCAGACATTATTGTTATTATTTTAAAGATTTATTGTATTTATTTTAGAGAGACGGAGGGCATGTCAGGGAGGGGCAGAGGGAGAGGGAGAGAGAGAATCTGAAGCAGACTCCACACCTAGCCCAATGCGGGGCTCGATCTCATGATGCTGAGATCCTGACCCTGACATCGGGACCTGAGCCGAACCGGAGGGTAGGATGCTTAACCAACTGTGTCATCCAGGCACCACCAGACATTATTATTTTAATGTTCAGTGTACACTCTTACTTTTTAAATTAATTAATTAATTATTTATTTTTAAAGATTTTATTTATTTATTTGAAAGACAGAATTATAAGTAGGCGGAGAGGCAGGCAGAGAGAGAGAGGAGGAATCACAGGCTCCCTGCTGAGCAGAGAGCCCGATGTGGAGCTGGATCCCAGGACCCTGGGATCATGACCTGAGCCGAAGGCAGAGGCTTTAACCCACTGAGCCACCCAGGCGCCCCCACTCTTACTTTTTTTAAACGCATGTAAAAGAGAATATATGTGAAAATGACACATATATTAAACAATGTATTGAAATGGCATATGCTCACAAGCACTGGCCCCCGCCCCCCCCCCCCCCCCCCCGATATTTTATGGCTGTATATTGTAACACTGTATGGCGGGAGCCACTATTAGTGTTCTTCTAATTCCCTCCCAGAATGAAACAAACAAAACCCCTACACCTGAATCCTGACTGTCACCTCTGGGTTCATCTGCTTGTCTGTCATTACACCTGTGTATCTATGAGTCAGTTTATCTATTACTTATTACCTTTCTGTCTTTTTTTGGATCTTTCTTTCTATGTAATCTATATCTATGTATTCATTCATTTGTTTTATCTTCCTACCATCTATCTGTGTGTGGGTCTTTCTCTCTTTACGCATTTAGCTCTCTAGGTATCTGTGTAGGTATCTGGGTATCGAACTATTTATCTTTCTATTTATGCATCTATCAAATATCAGTGTGTTTATGTATCTGCGTTATATCATCTCTATCTCCCTATTATCTATTCATCACCCCTCTATTTATATATAACTATATATGCATATGTATGTACATCCCATTATCATCTCTCTGTATTCCTAACTGTCTGTTTCATTTACACACAGGCTTTCTGCTCTGCACACTTTGGCACCTTGTTTCCTTCACTTAGCACATCTTAGAGACCTGCAAGAACTACCCCGTTCTCTTCTTTGACTATGGCATTGTATTCAACATATCAGAGGGATGTTCAGTAATACCTTTAGAATTTCTCTTGTCCTTATTTCATTGTGCTCCCTAATATACACATTGTGCTCTATAATGCACACATGCACGCACACACACGCATACACACACACACACACAGTTCAGATACTGTCCATGACAAGAATAGAACATGGCTACCACCCAACGGCCTCCAGAGACTCCTCCTCACTTACAGCCTTATCCCTACCAACTAGAAGCTACTCCGTCTTGATGATTGTGATAACAGTTTTCTTGCATTTAAAAAATTTTACCATGGGGCGCCTGGGTGGCTCAGTGGGTTAAAGCCTCTGCCTTCGGCTCAGGTCATGATCTCAGGGTCCCGGGATCGAGCCCTGCATCGGGCTCCCTGCTCAGCAGGGAGCCTGCTTCCCGGCCTCGCCTGCCTCTCTGCCTACTTGTGATCTTTGTCTGTCAAATAAATAAAATTCTTTAAAAAATTTTTTTTACCATCTATGGATGCATTTCCATATGCATCCATATCCTGCACAGATACCTAGCGAGCTAAATGCGTAAAGAGAGAAAGACCCACACACAGATAGATGGTAGGAAGATAAAACAAATGAATGAATACATAGATATAGATTACATAGAAAGAAAGATCCAAATAAGACAGTTTATTTTTCTGTTTATGAACTTTAGTTAGATGGAACCATTTTTATGAATTCTGTTGTTTCTTGCTTCTTTTGCTCAATGTTATATTTATAATACTGACTCATATTGTGGCATGTAGCCGAGTGTATTCATTTTCATGGATCCGTAGTATTATTCCATTGTATATCTAAATCCCACTTAAAAAAATCAATTCTAATGATTGTGTTCACTTGGATTGTTTCCAGTTTGGGCCTACTATAGATAAATGCTTTCATGAACATGGCTATAGATATATTTTGATGTATATGTGCACCAGTTTTTAAATATGTATTTCTAGGACTTGAATTTCTAGGTCATGTAAGCAACCACTTTACTAGGTAGTGTTCGCTGTTTCTAAATATTAGCACCCATTCCTCCCCACACCCTGAAGCAGGGGAGATTTCTTACTGCTCAGCAACCTTGCCAACAATCGGTGTTGCCAGGCACTTAATTATTTTTATAAGTTTCCTGCTGATGGTCAATCTAGTCTCTCTCTCCAAGGAGCCCAACCTCATAGACTCTCCTGGCAAGCTTTTGTAAATATCTCCTTCTTAGAGAAATTGCTAGGTCAAGGTACAGTAAATACTGATAGCTGTGGCCAAATATTCCTCCCCAAGAGGTCCTCAGTCAATGTTCCCACAGTAGAATATGGGAGCCTATTTCCCCCACATCTCTAACAACATTGGGTGTCATCAAATACTAAGTCAACGTCATAGGTATTTCACTTTTGTTTGATTTGCATTTATCTAGTTACTAGCAAGTTTTAATCTGTATTCATTTGGATTTAATGGCTGACACTTTTTTTTTCTTTTAAACGCTGTCAGCTCTTTTGCTCATTTGCATACTGGATTGTCGTCTTTTTTCTTATTAACTTATACAGGCTTTTCATCACTTAAGGAAATTAGCCCTTTGCTGCCATATGTTGTTGTAAATATCTTTTTTCATTTAACACCAGTCTTTGGACTTTTCCAGGCTACTTTTATTCCATAAAAAAATTGTGTATTTAAAATGACCAACTCTTTGCTTTATGGCCTCTAGGTTTTTAATATCCTTCTTAGGAAGGCCTTTTCCAACCTGGATTCATGCTTTCTTTTTGGAATTTTATTGCTTATTTTATGTCCAACTCCTTGATATGTGTTAAATCTTTGATAATTTGAGGTTAAGCCTTTGAGGCACCAAAAAGGAAGGAATGCAGCAAGAATCCAGCTTTTCCTTGCTAACAGTGTGTCCGCAGATCCATGTTTTTCTTCCTTGTTTAAAGTGTCACCTATATCAGAAAATAAAACACCGTATGTATTTGGGTCTATTTTGGGATTCTCTATTTTGTTTCCCTGATGTCTATTTTTTCCTCCCAGTATTAAAACAGTTTTAAATTTTGCTCACTGCCTGGGTTTTACTGAGCAAAGGCATTTTTTTTCCTTCACCAAAAAGTCAAAGCCAAACATAGGCACAAAACACGCAGGTACCAGGAGTGCACTGAGCAAGGTTGTGTGGGACAAAAGTTACTGTGTGGTCATTGGCATAGAGGACAGTGGGCAGTAGGTCCCAGGGGCACAAAGGTATAATGATCTGGTAGATTCTTGATTGGCAAGAAATTCTGTGTACACACAAAACAGCAAGTTAGGCAAATAATACATATTAGGTCCAGTATCTTGGGGAAAAGTCTGATTTCGTTTGAAATAGCAGCATTTCTAGTGACTAGTTGATTAGTTATCTCTGTTTAAATGGTTAACAGTGCAACCAAGCTGCGGGCATCTGGTTTCCGGTGGCGGTGGGACGGAGGTGAACGGTGACCTACTTCACAGCAATGGGAACTGATGTAGTGAAACTCTGGCTATTTTATACCCTTAAGAAATGGCTCTGTTTTCTGGAAAGAACATAATATACTTTATTTTTAAATAAATAACCTTTAAATAACACAATATACTTTATTTTTTACTATTTTGAATGGCCAAATCTCTCAAATGCATGACAGCCATCCCTCTGTCATTTCTAAGACTTTTGCTCCCAGAGTTCAGGCGCAGTTGTTAAATTAGTCTGCTAGGACAGGCAAGCGGGAGTTCCCAGTACCACCTGATCCTTCCGTCCCCTCCTGGAGCAACCACTTTTGGACTCTTTCTGTATTTGATTTTCCTGATGGTTGCCTCCTTACCTCTGTGTATGATGTGTGTGCTGCTTCTTGGTATATCAGTTTTAGACGTTGCTTCTTGACGATACACTATGACCATCGATTTTCATCACCCCGTACCCACTCCCTTTCCCTCTGTACAGGATATGATCCTTCCTCCTCCTTCCATGATCGCCTGGGTGCCCTGTGTTCCTGCCCCCTCTGCTGGGGCTCCTTGCACCCTTCCTTGTCAGGCAACTCTTCGGGATCCTGGCTCTGCGGGACAGCCCTCCCCAGGGCTTGCAGGTCCCTGGACATTCCTGGAAATTCTGCCGTGGCTGGTTTGCAAGTTCCGTGTGTCTCCCCCAACCCTGCTGAATGTTCCAGGCTCTGGGGCCCGACTGTTCCTGCTTCTCTCTCCTCCTCTTTGCTGGTACCCTCACTTCATCCGTGAGGTTAGGCTCTGGGCCATCGATATTTTTCTAACCTTTGTCCCCAAGGCTCTGCTTGGGCTTAAGATCCATTTTGTACATGCACAGGCCCTTCTGGCGCTCAGCGCTTGGGGAGTGATCTCATCTCAGAAGGAATCTGCTCAGCTCACTTAGCTTCATGCTCAGATGTGTGAGGTGGGACAGGCAACAGCCCAGGCTTCCCTGGTGACACTGGGCTGTCATCGATCGTGTGGGAACACTTGTGGAAGGCAGGGAGGTGGGCGGCTGTGAGAACACAGCCTCATGGACAGATACTTGATGGATTATATTACTGCAGCCAGCCCCTGGAGTGCTGGATGGGTGTGGGGTCCTAGGTTGGACGTGGGAGGGGCACCAGGTGGGGTTTCCAAGGGGGGCTTCCAGGGCACACCTCCTTTCTAGGGCCAGGAGGCCTGCATGGTGAGCCATTCCCAGGGGTTACAGAAGGATCAGAAGAAGGTGATGCTGTCATAAGGCCAAGGTGGGCCCACGCGGCCTCCAAGGGACTCACGGTTTAGGAGGCGAGAGAAACTCGTAAATAAATAATGACCACACAGGTACTAAATGCTCTGGGAGGATGCTTGGAGAGTGCAGACTCAAAGCACCCGACCAGCTCCCTCCCCCGACTTTCTCCTGCCTCAGGTGGTAAAAGCCCAAGGCTTGCGAAACCAGTTTTCTGGAACCTCCTTTCCCAGGCCAGCTTCAGTGTATGGGAGTGGTTGGTACTCGGCAAAAAGAGGAGTAACATTTACTGCCTCTGGGAGGAACTGGTGGCTGAAGGCAGGCGTGGAAGGAGAGGCCTTCGACCTGTGAACGTCTTGAATGTGATGCCTCTGGTACTTACCCATATGTGTAAACATACTTCAAAATACAGCCAAGAATGACCAAAAACACTTTCAAAGTGTCAGGTGGGGGGACCTCTAAAGGGGAGGCAGTTTCGGAGAAAGGAGGAGCTGAATGAACAGACTCAGGGTCTAGGCCCCATACAAGATGATCAGGGGAGACAAGTTACCCGCAGGCACCTTTTCCGCACCAATGTAGACGGGGTGCGAAGGGTGTGCGTGGTTACTGAGACGGGTGCTCTGTGTTGCTGCAGGTGCCCACTGCTCTGTGTGCATGCATGTTTGCACATGCAGGGGTGTGCCCGCATGCACACGGGTGTGTTTGCAGTGCACACACATGCATGCACGGCTGCACATGTACGCATGTTTGCACACGTGGGTGTGCTCAGGTGTATGTGTTGCACGTGTATTTGCACGTGTGCCTGCACATGTATGTGTATGTACACCTGTATTTGCACACAGAGGGGTGCACATGTGTTTGTGTGTGAACACACATGCATACATGTGTAGGAGAGTGTGTGTGTGTGGTTAACGACCATTGATAGCTCAATGCCCACGTCTGTTAATGAATCAGGAGTCACAAAATGGTGATATTCTAATCCAATCAGTCCCTCCTTAACTTTTAGTTTGAATATGTCGTTAAAAGAAACTTCCTTCTACTATTTAGTTCCCTAATGGATCAGTTCCTACAGGAAAGGCAGAACACACTGATTCTTTCCCTTTATTTACCATTTCTCAATAATATGTTTTTCCCTTATCATCTACTGCAGGTGATCAAATAGGGTTTTTAAAAAGTAGTTTAAACCCATGGATCTAAACTTATTTGATGCTTTTCAGTTGATTGCAATTATTGTTCTTATTGATGCTCTGGTTATTACTTCCTTACCAGTGAATGTCCCCTGCATCCCATTTACACACCCTAATGGTCATTTTCCATGAGGTGTTACACAGTCACTATTATCTTTCCTGCCTCAGACCTGGAATCAGCCATTTCTTCAAGAAGCCATTGTTTGTTGTTTGTTTCTTTGTTTTTCTCTCTCTCTTTCTTTCCCTGCTCTTCCTCCTCCTCCTTCTTCTTTTTCTTCTTTTTTTTGTAAAGTAGGCTCTATACTCAGTGTAGAGCCCAACGTGGGGCTTGAACTCAAAACCCTTGAGATCAGGACCTAAGTTGAGATCAAGGGTTAGATACTTAATGGACCAGCCACTCAGGTGCCCCAGCCATGGTTTCTTTTAATGGTTAAAATATTTCAGGACCAGGGAATGCTCAATATTTCAGGCCTGGGTGGCTCAGTGGGTTAGAGCCTCTGCCTTCGGCTCAGGTCGTGATCTCGGGGTCCTGGGATTGAGCCCTACATCCGGCTCTCTGCTCAGCGGGGAGCCTGCTTCCCCCTCTTTCTGCCTGACTCTCTGCCTCCTTGTGATCTCTGTCAAATAAATAAAATGTTAAAAAAATATTTCGGGTCCACAATGTTGGCACTAGACGTGTTCACTGATACTGAGTTGACCATTTTTTCTTGGCCTTTTCAGTGGACAGAGCAAGGGAATATTTTAGATAAAATAGCTCACAAGTTACTACTGATACTTCTCTATTTCAAACTCAGCGTCACCAGGATTTTAACGTAGCCTCTTATATTTGTGTCCCCTTTCTTTGTCACCTAGAGCCCTGGTTCTCAGGAATGGTGGGATAGTATAGTCATGTGACATAGTCACTCGTTTGCCATTCATATACTTCATATATGAGCCTCGCTATCAGTCAAGTTCTGTTAACCATTTCAGCCTGATCTCAACGATAATATATGGAATTAAGGGAGACGTCTTTATTCATGCCTCTACCACAGCAGAAAACAGGTTTTCCTGCCTCCTGAGCCAGTATGTGGGTAGCATCCTGGGATTTGGGGAAGTGGTTTGGACCAGTAGAAGTGGCCGGTGGCGAGGCTGTGAAAGCCCATGAAGGCATGGAGATTGTTGGTCTCGAATTGGGTGATATAGGAAATGGGACAAAACTTCTTCCCAAATATACTATATGGAAACTCTTTTTTTTTTCTCCAAAGATTATTTATTTATTTATTTATTTGACAGAGATCACAAGTAGGCAGAGAGAGAGGAGGAAGCAGGCTTCCTGCAGAGCAGAGAGCCCGATGTGGGGCTCAATCCCAGGACCCTGGGATCATGACCTGAGCCGAAGGCAGAGGCTTTAACCCACTGAGCCACCCAGGTGCCCCTGGAAACTCTTTATTATATAGGTGAGGGCTCTTGAACCAGTGACACTTGGATTTCAGTTACAGTAAGCATTTTGCTGTCGGTATTTGCCAAACAGCCACAGACCTGACATGTCACTTAGTCCTGACCACCGTGTGGGTTCACATACTTTATACTCGTCTGCCGCCTGATTCTTACGAAACACTCTTACTTATATTCTCTCATTCAAGGGTCATATCCCACTCAGGGACTCTTCTTTCTTCTGGGTGGGGGGACCGGAAGCCCCCCATCAATGCTCAGGGTCCTCGGGAACACCCCCAAACATGGAGGCATCTGCCTTCTATTCCTAGGGTTTGCTGCTGTCTCTCAAGGAGAAAGCAAAACGTGCCCTTCCTCTCCCCCACTTCTCCTCAAAATTTTATTCTTACTTAGCCAATCTTCTTTCCCCACTTGGAAGGAGAGAGGACACTCTTTGTCTGATGCAGGACGGAGAGTGGGGGAATCTCCTTGGGTTTGGCTTTACGGCATATTTATGGATTTTTAGTTATATGCCAGTAAGCTGCATTTTCTTTTTCTTTCTTTTTCTTTTTTAAAAGATTTTATTTATTTATTTGACCGAGAGATTGAGAGAGCACAAGCAGGGGGAACAGTAGAAAGAGAGGGAGAAGCAGGCTCCTTGCTGAGCTGGAAGCCAGACGCGGGCGCCCAATCCCAGGACCTGAGCGAGGGCCGATGCTTAACCATCTGAGCCACCCAGGTGCCCCTGAGCTGCATTTTCTAAATAAGTCTACATTTAGGATCAGCCCTAAAATAAACGGATTTTTGAAGTGGGGCAGACAGCAAAGGCGTGGCGGCTGGCATGCTCCCGGAGTTACTAAGGACGTTTTACAATAGGCTCCATTTTGAGGAAGACAGGGGAAGAAGAAAACTGTCCATTTGAGATAAGGGGAGGACAGCCATGGCAGCGTCTGGGGTGCCATTCTGGGACACAGGGAGACCGCACAGTTGCCCTTCTCAGAGGAGGGACAGTACCGAGGGCTTTGGAGAGAAGGCCCCTTGTGGTCAGCTAGCTCTCTTCCAACTCCAATGCCCCCATTTATGTCCTCCGTGGAAGATCCCAGAGTGACGCCACTCAGGACATTTGGGAAGGTGACATAAAGCAAGCCAGCGGCCTTTCATCATGCAGGGCTGCTGGCCCCCAGCCCGACTGGTGACATGCTGAAGCCAGGGGAACCCTGTCACCCGCCTTGCTCAGCTTCCAGGCAACACAGGACTTACAGATTTGCAGGAGGAGCAGCTTCGGCCTTTCAGACGCTGGGGGTTGCCAGTAGAGGCAGCAAGTAGGGGCAACTGGGAGAACAGGAACCCACTGTCGTAACAGTGAAAACCGAAGCCTTCTGAAAGGAAAGAGGGACGAGGGAAAGAAAAAAGACCCCAGAATGTGGAATGTGGAAGACTGGAGTGTTTGCAAGGAGAGCTTCCAAGGGCATTAGGGATGGAAGTGTCAGGGCCCTCCTGCGAAACAGAGTCGCTGTCACTCTCTGCCACCTCGTGGCCACTTTATCACTTCCGGTCAAACGCTCCACCTTCTTACTCCCTGGATATTCTTGATGTTACCTGTCCCCCCCACACCTTTGAAAGTCACTTGGGTTGTGCCCACAAGCAGTGCCTAATTTCAGTGGTGGATCTCAGGACATGGCTTTCTTCACCCTCCGCTGTGTCCTCGGCAGCGCTGAAGGATCTGATGGGGCATACCGGCAGCCGTGGGGGAGAGGGATGAGGAGCAGACGGGGAACTCCTGCATCTCTTCGCTGCTGTTGCTGATGCCAAGAGGGTCGCAGAGGAACTCCTGTGGGGGAATTTCCAGCATCCTGACGACGGCTCATATCTGTCCTTATACTGTAGTAGAGATGAAAACAGATTCTGATATTTTCTCTATAGTTTAAGCAAAAGCTTGCTGGACAAGGACGTCCTATGGCAAGAAAGTGATGAGAGAAAAATCTAAAGGCCTGGTATATACATGGGAAGACGCCTTAGATTTCTTTCTCAGTCAATATGACTGTGTGTAAACTTTGTTCAAACCCAAAGCCTGATTTATGGCCCACTATGCACACACCTACATCTGCTTTATGAATAGTAGCCTGGAGGAAAACCATCTTGTCCTTGAGATACTGATCAGTGTTCCTACTCCCCTGCATTCCTTTACAATAAAACTCACAATGTCTGCCTTACAATGTCTGCCTTTATGCTAATCTATAGACTTTGGAGCTTTTACAAGATGTAAATAGTATACATAGTCCTCTAAAAACTCTTCATTCTCCAGACCACTGTCTTCCTGTGGAGAGTGTGTTTCCAGGGCAGCTGTCCTAACTGATAAAGGATTGACCATATCCTGAGATTGCTCTGCTGAAGCTTCTGGAGGACAGAATCTTACACACTCTGAGTGCGGATGGATGAGAATTCCTTCCTACGCATGCAGGCATCGTCGTGTCCTTTCTCTCCCCCTCTGGGCCTGCGCCTGAGTCCAGTCAACCCTCAGCCTGACAAACATACGTCCCGGATTCTTAGGGGCAGCAAAACAGCCTCAACTTTCTCCAGAAGTACGCAGCCTTTCATTTTTATTATTATCATTTTAAAAATTTTCCATGTATCCTGAGGGTGGGCCAGAAAAGTCATTTTACGCACAGAAGCTTCGAGAATTTTTTTCACTGACTCAGCTGTTCCTTTCTTCTTCCAGACTTTCAAAAATTTCCCTCCTCTTTCCCCTTTGTTCTCCCCCATAATCTTTGTCCAGCCTTTCTTCCTGAAACCCTAGTTCCTTTTAGGAAGTCTCACGGGTCTGCAGAACACCGACCCCCTCACTGCACTGACAATATTTTCTTCCCCTGAAAAACCAACAAGCACTTTCCCCTTCAACTCGGAGCCTTCCTTCGCCTGCGTGCCCAAACCTTCTCGGAGTCCGCACAAGCACAGACTTCCATTTGACCTGCAGCAACTGTCCCCTCTCAGGGACACCTGTTAGTATTATAATAATAATTAGTTGTTGGGCTGTTCTGTTTTCCGGGCTCAGGAGCAAGCCCTGATGCGGCGACCCGGGCGCCTCCAGCAGCAGCTACTTCAATGCTGAGAGTATGTGATCTCAGCCAGGAGGGGGCTCCGGCCCTTCCCACATCCCAGCACCCGTCCAGGGGCCTCTCACGTGCCTGGGTTCCCCCTGAAGACGCTCTGGGCGCCCCACACGAAACCCCGACCGCAGGCCCCTCCCCTGACTGGAATCCCGGGCATTCCTCTCAGGCCAGTTCCACCAGCCGGGAGAAGAGCCTTCGAAGGCACCTGAGTCCGGCCTCTGTTTTTCCCCAACCCCGCCCCCCGGGAGTCTGACCACTCAGCTTCCGGCTCTACATAGCAGCGCCTGATTGGTGGAGCACGGAGAGCGCGCCAGGGAGCGCTGCGCTCATTGGACGGCCTTTCAGCGCGTCTATAAAAGGGACGCGGAGGCGCGCTGCTAAGCTCTCGGGAGGACGTCATGGTGGTTGCTGGGTGGCGGGCTAGGTTCGGTTTCGTCGTTCTGCCCCTGTGGCCGAGGCATCTCTGCGTGGGGCGGACTGCTTAGCGGGGACCGCGCTGAGCCCCGCGCCTCGGAGCCCAGGCTTCAGCCCCCAAGTCCTTCCCGCCCTTCAGACAAGGGGAGGCGACGGACTCCATCGCCTCTGTGCGTCCGTGAGGGGAGCGCTGCCTCTTAGCCTTTATCCTTGAAGTACTTGCTCCTGTTTGTCAGCCTTAAAGCGAACATCCACTCGCCTTGACGTTGGCCTGAGAAATGCTTGTAACTTATGGGTCATTGTAATCGTTTACGGAAACTGGAAACGTGGGCGCTCAGCCCTGTTCTCACTTCCCCACGTTTCCGCGAGCACAACGCGTGCCCCGCGTGTTATTCTGTCGTTTGCGAGACGCCTGCCTGGTTACCGGCGCGCGCAGGGCGCGTTTCCCGTCTCGCGAAGGGCTCCCCTTTCGACCCCGCCACACTGTGCAACCGCGTCTGTGCACGCGGAAAGAGTACAGGGATATACCGAAGCCACTCGGTGGGACTGGGCAGGCCACCCCCAGGACCCTCCACCCCAGGGACATCCCCAGCGGCTCATTCCTAATGCCCTTGGTTTATAGACCGCACACCCGGTTTTTCTTCTCAGAGGGTGGGGGGTACTCACGGAGAGGAAGGGGGATAGGGGAACATATAGGGAAAGGGGGAGCGTGTGCCGGGCATTCTTGGATATCCTCAATGTAGACAAACATCCCTTTCCCAAGAGCGTTTTTAATTTTATTTTTATGCAATTTTTTAAAAATGAAGATTTTATTTTTTTAAGCAGCTTTCGGTTCACAGCAAAATTCAGGCGGAGAGATTCCCCATGTGCCCCTGCCTTCACCCTTGCATAGCCTCCCCCATTAGCAATACTCTTCGCCAATGTGGTACATTGGTTGGAGCTGATGAATCTGTATCGACACGACGTGGCATCATCATCCAAAGTCCGTGATTTACATTAGGGTTCGCTCCTGTGTTGTGTGCTCTATGGGTCTGGATAAATTATGTATGTATTTAGCAAATAACCCCAAAGCATTTGGATCTAAGTTCGTGAAATAAGCAGGTTAATAGTGGTTGGCCCTACCTAGTTTGAAATTCAAGAGGGAGAAGGAGAAATAGGATTATTAAGTAGGGTACCGGTTTTCTTACGTAGTTTTTTTTTTTTTTAAGATTTTATTTATTTATTTGATAGAGATTGCAACTAGTCAGAGGCAGGCAGGGAGAGAGAGGAGGAAGCAGGCTCCCTGCTGAGCAGAGAGCCCGATGTGGGGCTTGATCCCAGGACCCTGGGATCATGACCTGAGCTGAAGGCAGAGGCTTTAACCCACTGAGCCACCCAGGTGCCCCTCTTACATAGTTTTGCAGGCAGTTTCAGGACTAATTCTAGACACATTTTGAGCCATGTGGCAGAGCCGCTTAGAAGTAGATATATAGCTCCCCACAAGGAGACTTTGAAAGCAATCCTCCTTCGGTTGCGTAAATTCTGTTAATCAAAATAGACCATCTTTCCTTCTTTCTGTCTCTCTCTTCCATCTTTGCTTCATTTTCACAAAGGATTCAGGGACGTGGCCTAATAGACTAATGTCAAAGATAGTTTGAAACATGGAAGTATATAAATGGGAAAATATATACGTGTGGAATTCATTACTATTATTTTAGGCATTGCCAAATTCATTTCTAAGGCTCTTAATGATCACCAACTACAACTTCCTGTAATACTCAGATTAAAAGAGGCTATAGGTATGTTACTGAAAAATGATGTAGACCAAATTGAAAATGTTGAACAAAATGTTTTCCTGTTGACTTTGGATTGTTATTTAGGAACTACTTTTAAAAAATTTCTATTTGTTACTTTGAAATTAGTAGGGATTCCTAGTTCTCTCTTTAATTTTTCTAGCACCTATGTGTTAATGAAATGTGTACATTGACCTACATGATACTGCCAGGATTTTAGCTTTATTTGGCCCAAACAGTCAAAATTTGGCAATTTTGTGTGATTCAACCCAATATCTGAATGGGAAAAATTTTACTTAAAGATAGTTTGAAGTTTATCTTTTTTGGATCTTTGATTACCTCCTAATGCATTGATTTTACAAGTTAAGATTTTGTATATTGGGCTTGCATACAGAAGAATCCATTTAAAATCTACCAGACTTTTCTGTTTTGCACATGTGTGGTATGATATCCTGAGTAGAAATTCAGGAATTTAAGGGCAACTGGAAACCTTTCAACACATGTCTTTCGCAGCATTAACCACAATCCTCCCTGACAAGCTGGAGGTTACTGACTTTGAAACATAGCCAGTTGCTGAGAACCCAGTGTATATTCTTTCAATGACCCTTAAAAACTGGCCTGTTTCCTATTACTGATTTTTTGTTTTGTTTGAGGCACGCTATGGTCCAGTTTCCTGGTTAATTTCCAGAGCTTCTGCCATTCTTCTTGTACAACTCATTTTCTTTGTGGTGGGTCTCACCAAAAGATACCATGTATGGAAAAGGGGCTTCTGGAAATTATCACGTTTCAGCAACAAAATTGTTTAAACATCTGACTATCATTTACAACCAACATCTCTGGTCTCATCCATGGAAAATATCACACATAGCAGAGAAAATTGAGGCGAGCTGGCAGAAGATGTCTGTTGAGTTTGCATTGCGTACTGTTCAAATGGGCTCCTAGGAGACCTCAGGCCAAGGTTATTTTTTAAAATTTCAATTTAACTGGTTGGGTGTGTTCCTTTCTGTGGAGAGTGGAGGATTAGAGTCTGGTTTTGAAGGTGAACTTGAGAAATCAATTAGTCCAGCCTCCTCCTCTCTAGAAACTCAGCATCACAATGGACATAGAGCTTGGCTTGAAGGCGAGAGGAGCCTTGTCAAAACTCTTGGGCATGCAGGGGTCATTCCTGTTGGCCCTTACCCTTGCTCATGTGTTCTAGTCCCAAGTGACCATTCTTCGGACAGCCTTGCAGAGGAGGTAACTTCTAGTGGTTTGGACCAGTGGTTTGTCACCCTGGGAAGCCATTAACTAAATTGGTCCTATAAACTCTTAGGAATATGTCTTATTTTTAAGAGTTCACTGGCTTGTAGATTTCTCTAAGGCCATTTTTCCAGGGTTGTTTTTGATAAGATAAGAAAAACCTGCCAAGAAACCTTAGTTGGCCTGAAGGAGCCTCAGAAGCTGAATTGGTTTAAACTTAAGGTATGACCGGTCTTGCTCAGGATGAGATTTCCCTCCACTTTTAATGGTTTTGAACTCAGTAGGGATGAGAAGATTCCACAGCCTTAGGAGCAAAGCTCTGAGTGGAGTAGTTAATAGACCCTACTTTCCTTAATGTAAGCAATGTGAAGTTCTCTGTTGAGCCGGATAGGCCATGTGCTTCTAATATCCAAATTACACTGTTATTAATGTAATCTGCAGGGTGAAAACTTTGGGATAATTAGTGAACAAGTCAGTCACCCGTAAGACACACAATCAGAAAAAATTAGGCTTCATTAGTTTCTGCACAATGTGTAACTCCTGGTTAATAATTATAGCTGTCTTAGTTGAACATCAGGTGGCAGTTCACTGTCTATCAGCTGAGGAAGAAATAGATTTTGGTTTCATGCCCTTATCTTGTACTAATTAATGTATGAAATGTCTTTATTTACAAAAGCGTGTTTGCATGTCTTTAAAGGAGTGCTAGCCAATAGAAATGTCAGACTTTCCAAAGAGGTAATTTAAAAATTTTCTAGTAGCCCCATCAAAAAGTAAAAAGAAACAGGTGAAATTAATTTTAACAATAACTATTTAAACCTAATCAAAAATATTACCATGTTACCACATAATCAATATAAAAATCTTCAGTGAGAAATATTTTCATTTTTGTATGAAGTCTTAGGAATCTGGTGTCTATTTTACCTCTCCAATACATGTCGATTTGGACTAGTCACATTTCAAATGCTTAGTCGCCACATGTAGCTAGTGACTGTTGAACTGGACAGCAGAGCTTTGAACTGTTATTTTATCTGTAGTGAGGCAGATGGTTTTATAGGGTAGAGAGAAATGAGGCAGAAAAGAGAGGAGGGGAAAAAGAGCCCTTCTGGATATGCAGAGTCCGTGGCACCAGATTTCCCAGACTGTGCATTCCTTTGTTGGACATTTAACCTTTAAACCAAAATATTGACTTTTCTTAACACCCCAGCAGGTGACTGTGATTAAAACAGAAAACAATCTTGTGGACTCAGTGTCTGCCCTGAACAATTTGAGCAGTGAGAACAGGTGGTTTTGGTCTGATGTAATCAGTAGGGACTTTGGGAATGGAACAGACAGAACTGAGTTCAAACCAGCCCTGCCCTGTTGGACCTGTGAGCTTTCACAAATCTGTAGGTTTCTTGGCCTTTACCCGCTCTAATAATGGGCACAAAAATGCTAGTCTTGCTGAGTTTTAGTAGGGATTAAATTAAATTCCTTATGTGAATGTGCTTCATTCAGTCAGCGTGTGGTGTGTGGAAGTCTGCCGGGGTTACCTGCCTTTTTCTCCTCCTATTTTTCTCATCAGGGCCCTTTTTCCGAACTTTCTCCCCCTTTAGTCCCTTTTTTTAAAGTCTGAACTGATTTCCTGCTTCAGCATTCCCAGACCCTCAGTTTCTGATGCAACTCCGACTCATAAGCCTGCTGTAATTGTGATTATGTTATAAATATCAAAAATTTATTGTTGGAGCACTAGCAGTAATGGTCCTAACAATGCAGCTGCTGCCTATTCCAAAGTCACATGAGATGTCCTACTGGATCCCTCGACTCCACGAGAAGATCAGGAGTACTTTTATTTTTGGCCAGAGGGTGGCAGCATTGCCTAAGTCACGGATCTTTGAGCCTCTAGTTCTTGAGGGTTTTCCTTTTCTGTGATGCATTCTCTCAACCTGGAAGAGAACTTTTCATCAAAAAGTCTAGAACTCTGGAGTACAATGTCAGCTCCAGAGTGCTAGAGAAAGCCCAGCATACAGAGGGGCTGTCCATTCAGACACTGGGGGAGACTGCTCAGGCCCAGAGTCCAGGTGTCTGTTGGGGGTAAGTCAAAGGGTGGGTCAGGGGCAGGAACCCAGGAAGGTGATGACAGGATAAAATGCTTTCCAGCAGGCTATTCCTGAAGGTCAAGGCAAGGGCAATGAAAGAGTAGAGACGCTGACCATATGAGGCTGCAGAAAAACCACGAGAGCCTCTGTAGACAGAGGCTGCAGATGGACATCCAAGACTGGTCTTGTAGGTTCACTGTGATAACTGGGAAATGGCTTTATTTTCATCCCCTTATTAGTAGGACCCGTCATTTTGAATTAGGAGGATGTGCTTTAAAATATTCTGTTTTTTTTTTTCCCTTTTAATATCTTGTCATCTGCAGTTTACTATATGCCTCCCCCCTCTCAACACCCAAGACAATGGGCAGTTTGGTATTCTGAATGCTAATCTTTAGGCACCTCATTACTCAACTATTTGAGTTAAAGGGAGTCTAATAATATTTGCGGACTTAAACTTCTTTCAGGCTTTCCTTTACATTTCCTAGTTTTTGTCAGGTGACTACTTTGGTATAGATCAAGAAAGCAACATCTGGAAAATGCAGAAAATCACCAAGAAGGAAATAAGAACCATCCATTAGCTTTAAAAAATACGTATCTTGGATAATAGGATAGAAAACGATTGGTTATTGTTACAGAGGCATGGACTAAACCAGAAAAACTTTTGAACTGAAGGCAAGCTACATGAATTTTGTGATTGACCATGTGGACAGAAAGCCGGGGGGGGGGGGCGGGGGGGCGGAGCATGAAGCATCTAGGATTATCTTGCTTTGTCAGATTCCTCAGCTATCCATTTATATAAGAAATCATTTAAGGGCCTTCTATGGGCTATGTACTGTGCTAGATCCAGAAGGAGGGAGTCAAGCAATGAATAAGATAACAGTTTTTGCCCATAAGCTCCTTACAATTTACTAGAGAAGAGAGACAAGCGAGTCAAAATCTCGTTGTGGCAAGTAGCACGACGGGAGTGCACACTTTGTTATAGAAGCAGAGGGAAAGGCACCGTACCGTGCTGTGGAGCCAGGGAAGGCTTCCCAGGGAAGTGACACAAGCTGAGTGGTAAAAGGCAAGTAGGAATTATCCAAATTGGGCATGGCCGTTTGGAAGAAGGACACTCCAAGCAGAGGAAAGACGTGGGTAAAGACATTTATATTGGATTACTTGGTCATTGTGAGCATGACGCTGGGGCAGAACGTGTAAGCATATGGGGTAGGAGAGGGAGTGGTGGGAAGGGAGCTCGGACAGGGGAGTGGGCGTGAGATAACAATGGGTCTTAGCCTTTTTGACTCACTTGGAATTCTGTCTTACAGGATTTGAGAAGAAATAGATGTGGGCGGCAGGAAGGTGGGAGAGATAGGGGACGCTGTCCCATTAGGCTTCTAATCTGGATCACTAGATGAATGTAACAAAGGGTTGTGGGAGGTGAGAAAATGGTGGGTTCGCTTTGGGACTTCTGGGACTCCTTCCCATCTGACAACTGACTATTTGGACCTGGCTATCAGGAGAGAGACTAGATTTCCAGTCACAAATTTGGTTAATAATAATTACCATTTACTGAGGACTTGTCTGAATAATAAGTCCCCAGCAAATGGTAATTATCTGTGTCAGATGGTGCATGATCTGTATTCTGTATTTTCTGAATACAGATAATATAGAATCCGGCCCAGTAATACAGAATGTGCTAGATTCTTTTTTAATCCTCACCTTAGATCCTTTTCACAACACTCTCACCACATGTTATGCATGAGGATGATCAGGATACGTGACTTGTCCAACATGACATGTCCAGCAAGGAGCTGGGGTTTGAACCTGGGCTGATTTCAGAGTCTGTGCTCCCCGACCCCTGCCTTCTTCAGGAGCTTTCTGTATGGAGGTGAAGATAAGCAACAGGCAGAGCAACCTTTCAGAGTGAGAAAAGGATGAAGGCTGGAGTTCCGTGGAAACGCTTGCGGGACAAGTAGCAGAGGAGCTCTTGGAGCCTAGGTTGGAGTTGCCACAGAGGAAGGAGGAAAGTAAGGAAAGAGTGTTGTCTGGAAACCCAAGAGGATAATTTCAAGGGGAAAGGCATCAACCGTGGCAAATTCACAGGGAGACCAAGTAGCGGGACAGCATGAGAACTTCAGGTTTTCTCCTTCACGTCTTCCTGGCACCAGCCCCACGTTGCCAGCTGACAACCAAACGTACGCATTTCGGGGTTCCACAGGCTTTGTCAGCCCTAAGTTCTGTTTCTGTTGGTAATATGACCGTCTTCTCAGACACCCAGAACACACATTTCGGGATCGTCGTCGATGTCCGTGTCCCACATGACTAAAATGACCAAATCCTGTCAACCCTAACATTTAGGTGCACCTTTCTCTTCATCTCCTCTCTGAAACCCCAGATCTTTGTTTTTTACCTACTTCATCATATTGCTATCCTGACTGGTCTTCTTACCTCTGGTTGTATTTTCCTCTAATCTACCTTCTGAAGTCTCACCATGCCACTCCTGAGCTCAGAAACTGTCAGTGGCTTTTCCTTATTTACAATATAAATTCCCAGTTCTTATTGAAGGCCATCTATGAAGGAGTTAGAGCTAATCCCCACCCCCACCCCCTGTTATATGTCTTGCAGCCTATTTTCCAACCAGACTGAAAAATGTCTTGTTTTCAGATCCATTGGTTAGGCCAATCTTTCCAGCTGGATGCACTTTTCTTCCATCTTTTGGGTTGAAATCTTACCCATCTTTCAAAGGTCATCTGAGATTCTCTTTTCCCTGTGAAGCTTTCCTTGACCCCTTCCACCCGCAATAATTTCAGCCTTCTCTGAACTCACACGAGTATGGCACTTTATATGTATCACTCTCAGGGAAGGTCATGTTTTCTACCTGTTTATTTGTTTATTAGAAAGAGCACACAAGTAGGGGAGAGGGGCAGAACAAGAGGGAGAAGCAGGCTCCCCACTGAGCAAGGAATCCAATGCGCTGCTCGGTCCCAGGACCCGGGATCGTGACCTGAGTTGATAGCAGATACTCAACTGACTGAGCCACCCAGGTGCCCCTGTTTTCTGCTTTATTTTATGGTAATTTGGTTTTGATCTATTTTTGTATTTCTGCATGTGTCTTGACTTAGGTTTCTTTCTTTTGTTTTTTTGAGGTTTTTTCTTTTTAAGAGATAGGACACGTAATTTTTATTAGACTCAACAGACATAGGTGACTGTGAAATTGCTATGGACATATCTTAACGCATTCCCTTAATTTCTGCACCCTTCCCTCTGTTGGTCAGAACAATGGTCTGGTGTGGGGCAGCAGCTGTTCCTGGCCTGCAGTCAGAGTAGTATTGCAGTCCACGCTTTTTTTTTTTTTAAAGATTTTGATTTTATTTTGAGAGAGATAGCATGTTGGGGGGAGGGGCAGAGGGAGAAGGAGAGAGAGAATCTCAAGCAGACTCCCCACTGAACACAAAGCCCAATGCAGGACTCCTTCTCATTGCCCTGAGATCATGACTTGAGCCGAAATCAAGAGTCGGATGCTTAACTGACTGAACCCCCCAGGCGCCCCTGCAGTCCACATTTTTTGATGCAGGCTGGCTGGGTCCAAGGACCTAGAGTGGGATTCCACAGGACCAGCCAAGAGAGTCATGGCTTCCCACAGGATAGAAATCAAACACAAGCTGAGAGGAAGTGAGAGCAGAGTTTATTGAAGACATAGAAAGTATAGATACAGACAGATTGCCCAGGAGACTCAGAAAGGAAAGAAGAGTAAGTCTCCTTTTTAAGGTTTTATTTATTTTTGACAGAGCAAGAGAGAGCTCGAGCAGTGGTCGGGGGAGGGGCAGAGGCAGAGGGACAAGCCGATTTCTCACTGAGCAGGGAGCCCTCTCCCAGGACCCTGAGATCATGACCTGAGCCAAAGGGAGCCACTTAACCAACTGAGCCACCCAGGTACCCCTTGACTTCGTTTTTGAAGGCAGAGTCTGTTAACTGTTTTCTGTTCCTCATTTTGCTTGTCACATGGGTGTTTTATATGTCGATGTTTGGTGTAATTGAATATTTACTGAATGAATTGCTGGCTGGCTGACATTTCTGTCAAGACTGGTGCAGTCTCTGTATATTTTATTTCCTACTGTCAATGTCTGCAATTAAAGGCTTATGTAGATATATGATTCTTGAGATATGCTCTAAAGAGCTAAGTTTCCCTATTTGGGAGAAAATCTACTGGACTTTCCTCTGGAGCATCTCAACATCCTATCAGGTTCTTCTTGAGAGATTTAATGTGATCACTCTTTGAAGGTGGGTAGATATTAAGGGAAAAGGGAAATGCTCTTGTTTGAGGATGGCGTCCTGGGTCTCTTGGAAATGCCTTCATGTTTGGTGACTCTAACATTTCCAGGTTTTCTCTTGACTCATAGATGGAGCCAGATTAGAGAGGTAGAAGCCATCGCCATGACGCTGGGCCCAGTTTGGTGGTGCCTGACTGTCCTGCTTCTGAAATTCAATCTGGAGTGTGGAGTTTCCATGGCTGAGCCTATTGTCCCATGAACAGCCCTCTTCAGCTTTCTGTGCCTTTGAAGGTATTTTCTTTGCCAGCCACACGTGGATGACCTTTGTGTTCAGCAAAAAGCAGTGGAACTCAAGGAGGGAGCAATGAAAAATGTCTTAGGGTGTTACGCTTATTTGGGCTTCATTGTCAAGCTTAAGTCTTATAATTTGAGCACGTGATCAGGTGGAACTCTTAGTCTCTTACCACCTTGGGCAGAGCTGAATGCCTGTTTGGGAATGGAATCCAGGTTTTGTTATTTCTTTTTTAGCTACAGTTGTTGATGATGGTGTGGATAATCTATGAGAAGACTCTCACATAAGGAAATCCTGGGGTTATGCAGAATTTGTGAGCTCTCCAGACAACCCACCTATTTAAACCTGTATGTTCTAGGAGCGCTGGGTGGCTCAGTCAGTTGGGCGGCTGCCTTCGGCTCAGGTCATGAATCCAGCGTCGTGGGATAGAGCCCAGCGTCGGGCTCCGTGCTTGGCAGAGAGCCCATTTCTCCTTCTCCCTCTGCCTGCTGCTCTGCCTACTTGTGCTCTCTATCTCTCTGTCAAATAAATAAATAAAATCTAAAAAAAAAAACCCATAAAACTTGTATGTTCTACAAAAGATGGCATATCTTCATTAGAAAAGAGCAAGGGAAATTAAATTTGTTGCTGATCATCTGCCTGGTATGGAATGTGGCAAAGAGAACAATTCAATAGTCTTATGAAAAATCTCTTCCCAGGGCACCTGGGTGGCTCAGTCGGTTATGTGTCTGGCTTCTCCTCACGTCATGGGTGTCCTGAGATTGAGTCCCGTGGAGACCGCTTCTCCCTCTGCCTCTGCCTCTGCCCCCCTCTCTCTGTGTCTCTCATGAATAAATAAATAAATAAGTTCTTAAAAAAAAATCTCTTCCCAGCTGCTTCTGCTCATCTTTCTCATCCATCTTCTTCCCTCAGTCCAGGGATGAGCTCGCCAATAGGCAGTTAGGAACCAAGGTAAAGGCCAGATCTCCATTAAAAGGCAATGCCCCTCCAATTCAGGGGTTGGGGGTGGGAAAAGATACCTACCGCTACCTTCCTTTCTTGAGTGGGAGCTACAGGAGCTGGTGGGTGGTGGTGGTGGTGGTTGTTGTTGTTGTTGTTGTTGTTCTTCTTCTTCTTTCTTCTTTCTTCTTCTTCCTGGCCCATATCTATGTCCCATATGGGAAGCTCAAAATTCAAGGAGCTCCTAAGTGCCACCATCCATTAGCTTGCACATCACTTTGTGACTCCCTTTCTTTTTTTTTTTTTTTTTAAAGATTTTATTTATTTATTTGACAGAGAGAGAGACAGATCACAGATAGGCAGGGAGGCAGACAGAGAGAGGAGGAAGCAGGCTCTCTGAGGAGCAGAGAGCCAGATGTGGGGCTCGATCCCAGGACCCCAGGATCATGACCTGAGCTGAAGGCAGAGGTGTGACTCCCTTTCTTAAGGTCCCCTTTCATCCAGTCTCTGACTTATTCACACTGACACCTTCCCACATGGAATCTGAAGGGATTACTTTGGAATCTTTTTCACTGGAGAGCACTGGATCCATATATGCTCACAATTTTTTTCATCTATTTTAGAAGGAATAGGTTTGGGTATTTTTGTGGAAGTACTCTAGTGACTTTTTCCTTTGGTCCTGGTTTTTATACTCTTGTTCCTTTGAATCTAGCCCTCTTATAACCTGCGTTGGATGCCTTTGCCTGCTGTTCATTAGAAACTCGGGGATGCAGGAATCTTGATTTCTACAATGCAAAATGAATGGGAGTCCCTTTAAAGGGGGATCAGATCAGACATACCTTTTGTGCTATGGATAGCTAAGGTTTGGAAATTTTATGTGGAGCTTGATTCTGAGAATTAGAAATTCAGACTGAGAGCTCGGGGCATGATCCCAGGGTCCTGGGATCGAGCCCTCCATCTGGCTCTCTGCTCAGCAGGGAGCCTGCTTCCCCCTCCCCGCCCCCGCCTGCTTCTTTGCCTACTTGTGATCTCATCTCCGTCTGTCAAATAAATAAATAAAATCTTAAAAAAAAATCAGACTGAGAATTAATGGTCGAAAGATTTTGTATTCTACTTTATGGAGTTCACCAGAACAGGTTGGTAGAAGCAGATGACTCATTACACAGGTAAAGGTAACTAATCTTTAATATTCTAGCCAGGATTGTCAAGAGTGACCAACTTGGCAGATGGTGAGTACATTTATTGTGGTGAGCACTGAGTAACACAGAATTGTCAAATCAGGACATTATACACCTGAGAGTAATGTAACATTCTATGTGAACTGATTTTTCATTAAAAAAGCAAATAACCAAAAAAATCTATTTCAAGCAAAGTGGACAATTTGGAAAAGAGACCGTTTTATAATCTCTTAGTATCTTCTCAAACCTTCTATAACAATTGAGAATGGCACATATATAATATCCAAACCAATGTAAAGAATTAGAGCCAGCAAGATCGAGAATCATTTTCATGGAACAGTTCATAGTTTTCTTGTTATGTTTTATGACAAAGCATATTTTCTCATTTAATCATCACCACGTCCTTGTGATGAAGGCATTACTGTTACCTTATTTTATAGATAAAGAGACTGAGGCCAGAAAGTTTAGGTAAATTGTCTCGAAGTCACACACAGTGACCAAGACAATCCAGGTCATCTGACTTCAGATATCAGCTTTCTTCCATACATTTCAGTCTATATTTTGGTGAGCAAATGAGATAAAGACCAAAAAACAAAACAAAACAAAACAAACCTACACATTCACCTTCAGAAGCTTTCCTTTCCCCCTGCCTTCTAGAAGGAAGCAGGCTTCCTGGATGGGTGGCTCCTTTTGTTCATGACATACGGAATCCTATCATGGGAAGGAAGGGAGGAGAACTGAGTGATGAGCTCCCTGGCAAGGACAGAGAGGTCCTGGAAGGAAAGGAGGGCATTTGAGAAAGGGAAGCAGGAAGGGGGATGACCGCCAGTGCAGGCTGAGGTTTGAGTGAGCGTGTTTGGGCAGATGGGGAGTGTGGGACACAAACTGCATAACGCGTCTGTGCTCTGTGAGACTAGGAAGGTCATGGGGAAAGGCAGTCCAAAGAGTCCCTTGGTGCCCAAGTCCCTTGGTGCCCTTTAAAGAAATTCCAGTCACGGTTTTCATTGCTTTTCCGATTTCTCCGAATGCCAGTTTGGATTCAGTGTCTCTCTACAGCTTTACGTGTGTTCTATGAGCTGAAAGCCTAGGGTGTTAATCTGGGTGTTCGCTCTCAAGTGCAGAGGAAAAGGGGTCAACAGTGTGGTTGGTCGAAACTCAGTAGGGTCAAACAGAACTTTCCTCTCAACTCTTCACCCCGTTGGTGGAGGTCGCAGATCAGCTCCAGGCAAAGACCCTCAAATTTGAATTCTAAAGGTCTTTACTTTGGAAGTCCCTACCTTCTTCTTCTTCTTCCTCCTCCTCCCCCAACTCCTTCCCCTCCTCTTCCTCCTCCTTTCTCCTTCTTTTTAAAAGACATTTTATTCATTTAGAGAGAGAGAGCGAGAGAGCGCGAGCATGTGGGGGAAGAGGGGCAGAGGGAGAGGGAGAGAGAGAGAAGCTCTAGCAGACTCCATGCTGAGTGCAGAGCCTGGTGTGGGGCTCGATCCCACAATCCTGAGATCATGACCTGAGCCAAAATCAAGAGTCAGATGCTTAACCGACTGAGCTGCCCAGGCACCCTGCTATTTTTTTTCTTAAACCCAGGTGATTCGTCTTGGTTCCGATGTGATCCTTCCATAGTTGCATAATGATCACAAATATCGATCTGTTCACAGGAGGAGAAATAGCAAAGCTCTAAAGGGAGAATTTTGGGGGTACCCCCCCCATTTCATGGCTTGTGTGAGTCAGCATGGGCCTGTGACTCACTTCCACTGGTGTCACAGTGCTGGGCATGGTCAAGACCTGGTGTGGAAATGTGCTGCCTTAGCTGAACTGCTGAGCTGGTCCCAGGAGAGGGTCTAGGGTGGCTCAGCCCAGTCATGGCAGGGAATGGGAAAATCTGAGGCCAAAAGTACACTCTGGCATATCACTCGTCTGGGGATTTGGGACCTCATTTTGCTGAGAGTTGGGATTTTATCTGCTGGTTTCAAGGCTGTTAGTTCCCGAGCAGGAAGCAGATTACTCAAGAATGTCCAGAATGGGCTGCCCGTGTGCTAAGTGAGAGAGCGACAGCTTGGAGTGGGAATAGGTCTAGGAGCAAATACTTTTCCTTCCTGTCCCTTGAGCTACATCTTTCTACGACGTGAAGCAACTGTGCTTGCAGAATGATGTACGTCGCTCATTCCAAAGTACTGTTCTGTGCTTGGTTAATACTGTAATTACACATACTTGCAATTTGTAGATACGTCAGTCTCCTTCCCTCTGGTTGCCTGTTTACTGGCAACTTCTTTTCCCCTGAGATGACTCTTTTGAAGGGAATCATTCTCATTTGGATGAATAACTTTTGGCATGTGAGTCTTTAAAAAGTCAACCACATTACTTTATGGTCTCACCTGTACTGTTCATTTTTGTATGCGGTCGGACTGCTTGGGTTGCAAACAGCAGTTAAAAAGAGAGTCACAAGCAGGCAGAGAGGCAGGCAGAGAGAGAGAGGAGGAAGCAGGCTCCCCGCTGAGCAGAGAGCCCAATGCAGGGCTCGATCCCAGGACCCTGGGATCATGACCTGAGCTGAAGGCAGAGGCTTTAACCCACTGAGCCACCCAGGTGCCCCGTGACTTCTCTTTTTAACTCTCTGTCTGTCAAATTAATTTAAAAAATCTTAAAAAAAAAAGAGAAGTCACACCAAAGTAAAAGTTGCAATCTCATGCCTCCTGCGACTGCACAGACCACAGATCCGTTAGTGAGCCTTGACTGTGACTCCAGCCACCTCTTATCTCAGCTCTGCCCTCCTCCCGCTGGCCAGTGTTGTCTGTGTTGGCAAGATGGCGGCCAGCCGACAGCTGAGGTGGCTAAGTCGCTGGAGTGGCTTCAATAGTTTGGAATTCATCCATTTGAGCCTTGGTTTCCTCATCTGTAAAATGGGCTAATACCTCATCCACAGGGTAGTACATGACTATTTAATGAGCTCCTGAAGGTTTGTGTGCCACTGTGGCTCAGAGCACGGGGTTTGGAGTCACATCTTTTTTTTTTTTTTTAAAGATTTTATTTATTTGAGAGACAGAACAAGAGCGAGAGAGCACAAGCAGGGGGAGAAGCAGAGGGAGAGGGAAAAGCAGATTCCCCACTGAGCAGGGAGCCCGATGCAGGACTCAATCCCAGGACCCCAAGATCATGACCTGAGCCGAAGGCAGGCACTTAACCAACTGAGCCATCCAGGTGCCCCTGGCTCCATCACTTACTAAGTGACTTGTGTACCTACAGTACCTGTATCATAGTGTTGTTGGGATTTAAAGTGAGAGCTTGTTCTAATAGGGTGCTTGGCACATAGATCCACTCAGGAAATGGTAGCTATTATTTGAGTCGAATTTTGAAAGTGACAACTAATGGTTTGAATGGAAAAGGTAAACCAGGCAGAGGAAATGGCAGGAAAAAGTCATGGGCAGTGATTCATAAAGGGGGCAGTTTGGATTTGGACCGCAAGGTAAGCTTGGGTCATGCCCAGGTACAGGAATATGGCTCTTGCTGCTTGTATCAGAACTCTGATAAAAAGGCTGATGCCAGGAGATGGTCTGGGGGAGAGCCCTTCAGCCAACCAGGAGGTCAGCACCTTGGGAGTTTTCATCTATGATTTTGGAAGGATTCTTTCTTCCGAATTACAAATTACAAATCTTCCAAATTACAAAGCCTCGCTTAGTGTTTTATACTTGATCAATGTTTGCTGCATAGACTGGGATTGCCTTCAGGGTCAGAGACAGTCTTGTTAATATTTTCTATGGTGGAAAATCTTCCTTTTATCTGGCAGATTCTGTAACTCAAAGCCAGATTTAATGAATAAGGTAGGGGGATCAAGCCGAGCAATTGCAATTCTGATTTTTTGAAAACCTAACACACTGACCTAGTGTGATTATTTTTCCCCTGACTCAAACTGGCTTTTGAAAACAATGGTGTGAGTAGTAAGTTGTAACACTAAAAAATCAGTTTCATAATTTCTTATTTTACATATGGAGTATAGAAACCCAACAGATCATAGAGTTCTCCTGCATACTAGGCGTGATATTAAGTGCTGAGGTGGCAGAGATCAGGAAGTATTTCTCCTTGGGGAATCCATCATCCCATGGGGAGCGACAGCAGAAGATCAGTCATCATAATGTGCTGAGATCAGACCTGGGGAGCTCGTTCAGGTTTAGGTTCTTTGAGCAGTCCTAAGCAGGGGGTATGGTTGAGGTGGGACAGGGGTGTAGGGTCTGGGAAAATTTTAAAGTAGGGGTAATGCTTGAGCAGGATGTTGAAGGATGCACATGAGCCTACAGGAACGAAGAGGGTGTAGAGGGGTGTGTGTGTGTGTGTGCGCGCGCGTGTATTTCTGATAGAAATGCATGTGGGAAGGCTTGGAGGCCGTGGTGTCAGCAGAATGTTCTGAGCAATGCATAAGATCAAACAGATGAAATCCTTAAGGGCATTGCATTTCTGAGGTCTAACTAGGGTTAGGCCTTGAAGAATCCTTCTAAGATGTCCAGGCTTCCAAGTCAGCAAATGAAAGAGAGCTGTGAGGCAGAAGCAGGTCCTGCCTGATGATCACGGTCAGCAGTCTCTTGAGGATTTTACAGATGAGACCGCTGACGCTTAGTGGGTTCAAGTCATGTGCTTAAAATCTCGTGGCTGAGAAAAAGTGGAAGTGGGATTCGAGTTGGAATCTGCCTCACTCTGAAGACCATCCTTTCCTGTGAATGTAATTTCACAGGCTCAAGACGTCACCTAGCTCTGGACCCACCATTTTGAACACGAGGTTGTCCTGTGCAGTTGGTAGCTGGAGATGGAGTGGCAGGTGTGGTGGCCGAGCGTGTGGACCGACCACCTGCAGTGCCCACACCCCTAGTCCTCAGACTTCAGACTTCCCAAGAGTCCTCTGGGGGATGTCCCCCGACAGCTCCAGTTCTGAAGTCCCACTTCAAAGCGTCTGTCCTGTGACAAGGCACCTCGGGGGACTCTGATGCAAATCGCACAGGTTCCGCACTTTGATGACCACAACCCTGGATGAATGTCTTATGTGAAGTTGGATTTCTCTCCCCTTCCCTTCTTTCTTTTCTTCCCTTCTATCCCTCTCCCTCCTTCTCTCTTCCACTTGCTCCCCCTTCCTTCTTCATTCCCTCCTTCTCCCCTTCTCTTCTCCTCTCTCCTTCTCCCCCTTCCTCCCTTTCTCTCTCTCCCTCGTTTCCTTGCTTGCTTCCTTTTTTTTCTTTCTTCGGAGGCTTCTGTTAATTGGGATCCAGTGATGTGAGGCAATCACTCGTATGTGCTACTCACCCTCTCTGTGTGTATCCCCGTCTCTCCAACCATCATTTATCTGTTCCTTGCCAGGCAGGCAGGGATCCTGCATTCTGTGGCCCTTTAACGGGCACTTAGACGGGTGCATTCCCAGGTTAAAATCAACACCAGGGGGCGCCTGCGTGGCTCAGTGGGTTAAGCCTCTGCCTTCAGCTCAGGTCATGATCTCAGGGTCCTGGGATCGAGCCCTGCAGAGAGCCCGCGTCCCCCTCTCTGCCTACTTGTGATCTCTCTCTCTGTCAAATAAATAAATAAAATATTTAAAAAAAAACTATACCAGGCACCTAATAACAGTGGGTTACTTTAGAACTAGGCCTTTTGAAACACGTAGTTCAGCCAAGGAAGGTGCCCTCAGCGCGCAGCTGTTCGCCTTCGCTGTCCGTGTGCTCTCTGTGACCTGGCTGTGTATGTTCCCGCTCCTCACACAGTCCTGAGGGGCCATGATGGGGAGAAGACAGACACGCATTTAGTAAGTCCTCTCCCTTCCCAGCTCTCAGCATTTCGCACAGCCTCCGGCCAAACCTCACTCCTTGGGAATCTCCAGACCTGTGCTTCCCTAGTCATGCTCGCCTTCTCCAGTGTCTTGCATTTTGAAAAAAAGGAAAGCCCATTTGAGTTGGCTTTGAGCCAGAGTTTCAGCTCTCTGTTGCAGCTGGCTTACGATCCGGGATACCCCCCTTTCTGGTCATGGCATGTCAGAGCCACACGGATGGTCTGAACTTGTTCCATGTGGGCAGTTTTCTCCCCTGGGCTCTGGTGACAAGAGCCCTGCATTCCGGGCATAGCGGATTCCTCGCCCGGTATCCCACAAGTGATGGATTCCTTTCTGTCTCTCTGATTTGGCCTGGGTGCCTGGATCCTGGAGTCAGGGTTACATGGGTTCAATCAAACCTTGCTTGTGGACTGGGAGTGCAGACACATTTTAAAACCTCTTCACGTCCACATATCCTCGTTTGTAAAATGAGGGCCATAAGGTGGTTGTGAGGTTTAAATCAAACGGTGCTTGGGAGTGCCCGCTTTATGGGGAGCACTTTGGCAATGATTGTTATAGGTGGTGATTTTTTATTGTCCCTTCATTTCCCCAATTAAAATTCTATCAATCTTGCAAGGCCCAGCTGGAACTCTGCCTCATCCACAAAGCTTTTTGTCCACTCAAGTCAGCAGGGGACTCTGTCCTAAATTCTCGTGATCACTCATGTCTAAGATTAATGCTGGATTGCCTTAAATATTTAATACTGTGTTACTGTTGTTCTAGGACCTGATTGGTTTCATTCTTGGTCCCTGGTATAGAGGGAAGTTCTCGAATACTGGTAATAAAGATTATCTTTTTCTTTTAGCCTCTCTGCTATCAATTGTTATTCACGGGAGCTCTTCTTCCAGGCGTCATGATGAGGATGTACAGATCAATTCACTTAACATGAACCCATTTGGGTTAAACTGAGATAAACTGGCAGCAGCTACATGGCAAATGACAACATCCTGGGGGCCCATCGTCAGCTGGCTTTGTACTAGATACTTACTCTTACTAGATACGGAGAAGGGCCTCGTTCAGGGAAAAGTGCTTTCACGGTCTGATGTTACTGGTGAGAGGCCTTGTTTTGACACCATCTCCTTCTGAAACTGGTGATTCTCAGCTTTGGATGCACAGTAGAATCACTGCAGAACTTAAAAAAAATACTGATGGGGCGCCTGGGTGGCTCAGTGGGTTAAAGCCTCTGCCTTCGGCTCAGGTCATGATCCCAGGGTCCTGCGATCGAGCCCCGCATTGGGCTCTCTGCTCCGCAGGGAGCCTGCTTCCTCCTCTCTCTCTGCCTGTGATTTCTGTCTGTCAAATAAATAAAATATTAAAAAAAATACTGATGCTCAGACCACATTCTGGGCCAGTTAAATCCAAGTGTGTGTGTGTGTGTGTGTGTGTGTGTGTGTGGCTGGGGTGGGCGTGGAGGGGGTGGGTGCTGGTCGGGCCCAGGTATAGTATTCTTGGCTTTGCGATGCTGCCCGGGCTGAGAAGGACAGCATTGTTCTAAAATCAGGTCCCCCAGCTCCTCCACCTGGTGCATGGGCTTCAGTCTTTATTATGTGCATTCGCCTGTTTTTCAGGGATATTGGCTACAATTAGCTTGTAGGAATTAGCTTTCAGGAGATGGTGGATGTCTTCAGGGTCCAAACCACGGCATGAAAGAGAGAGCGTGTATTATCTGAGAATGCCTTGCAACCAGGCTACTCGCGGACGCTCAGTGTGCCTAGGAATAGAATTTTCCTTGCCCTAGGTCACTGGTGCCACAGCAGAGAACTGACAGGGCTCCCCAAGGACCTGAAGTATTTATAACTCTTACAGTATTTCCGCAAGGTGAGCTTTGCTGCCAGAGGCCCTAATCGGGCCTGTTAGGAGTCACTAAGGTGGAGGAGTTGGGACACAGCCGCCGCAGGCTCCTGGGGAAAAGGCTCCTGGCACTGAGAGAGAGGGGCTCAGGTGTCCTTGCTGGAGAACGGAAAGCAGGGAAGGCGGGGCTAGCAGACCACCCAGGCTTCCTCCCCCACCTTGTCTGACATCTTTTGCACAGGGATTAAGTCCTCTGAAAAATAGTTTTTTGAGGTTTATTCACCATAAAATTTATCTATTTTAAGTCTACAGGCCAATGAGTCTTAGTAAATTTCCAAGGCTGTGCAAGCATTATCACGATCCAGTTTTAGAGTATGTCCATCACCCCAGAAAGATCCTGTGTGCTTGTTTCCAGTCAGTTCCTGTTCCAGCTCCCGTCCCAGCACTGCAAAGCTGGGTCCTACCTCTGCAGATTTGCCTTTTCTGGACATTTGCTATGAACGGAGCCCATACAGTGTGCGCTCTTCTGTGTCTGGCTTTTTTTCACATAGCGTAACATTTCTGAGGGTCATCCAACTTGTAGCCCGTATGGGTATTTGGTTCCTTTATATTGCTAAATGGTGTTACATTGTATGGATATGCTTCATTTCATTTATCCACACGTCAGTTGACTGACGTTTGGATGGGTTCTACTTCTGGGCTATCACTGAGTGCTTGGGCACTCATGCTCCAGCTTTTGTGTGGACATATGTTGTCATTGCTCTTGAGGAAAGAGGTTGGAGTGGACTTCTTGGGTTGTATGGTAAATTTATGTTTAGCTTTTTAAGAAACTGACAAATTGTTGCCCAAAGTGGCTGCACCATTGTACATTTCCATCAGAAATTTATGAAGATTCTAGTTTCCCCACATCCTCACCAATGTTTGTTATTATCTGTCTTTTTGACTCTGGGGGAGGGTGTGATGTGGTTTTAATTGAGGTCTACTTCGTCAATTTTTTCTTTTTAGAATCATGCTTTTCATTTCTTATCTAAGAAATCTTTGCCTATTCAAGGTCACAAAGATTTTCCTCTAGATTTTAGGATATTTTAGATTTTCTGCTAATTCTTTTATAGTTTGAGCTCTTACATCTAGGCTTTAATTAATTTTGAGTTAATTTTTAGGTATGGTTTGAGTAGCGATATAAATTAATTTTTTTTTTTTTTTTTGCGTGCGGATATCCAGTTGTTCCAGCACCATATTTTAAAAAGATTATCCTTTTCCCTTTTGCCTTGGTGCCTTTGTTGAAAATCAGTTGGCCATAATTATAAGGGATTATTTCTGGACTCTCAATTTTGTTGCATCGATGTATATGTTTATCTTTATGGTCAGTACCACACTGTCTTGATTACTGTAGCTTTATGGTAAGTTTTGCAATTAGGAAGCACAATCCTCTAACTGTGTTCCAAATTGTTTTGGCTGCTGTAGGTTCTTTGCATGTCTGTGCATATATTGGGATCATCTTGTCAATGTCTGCAAAAAGCCTGCTGGGATTTTTTTGTATTGTTGAACTTACTGATCGATTTGGATGCCAATGACCACCTCAATAATATTGAAATTTCCAATTCATGAATACAGAATGGTTCTCCACTTATTTGATCTCCTTTAATTTCTCTTGGCAATGATTTGCAGTTTTTGATGTGTAAGCCTTTCGGTTAATACTTTTTTTGATAGTTTGGGTAGTCCTGATAGGAAAATATGTGTGTGTGTGTGTGTGTGTGTGTGTGTGTTGTTCTTTTTTGTTTTCCTCAGAGGTCTCATTAAAAACCATTGAGAGAGACACACAGCTTAGCAGCCAGGAGCAGGAGGTGGTGCCACGAGTGGGAAAGGCAGTAGCCTGGGCATCAGGAGAACCAACTCTGATTTTCAGCAAGCCACTTCACCTTCCAGTTTGCTGATCTCCAAAATGAGTATAAGGTAATTTATTTTGCTTCAGGGTTGTAGAGTTAGAGGTAATGTGTGCAAGGAGCTTAGAAAAATGTAGTGGTTGTTCACTGTTTGGTGTCAGACATGTTGGTGCCTGTGATGATGGTGATGATGGTGATGTTGGTGATGATGGTGGTGGTGATGCTGGTGGTGATGATGATGGTGGTGGTGATGATGGTGGTGGTGATGGTGGTGATGTTGGTGATGATGGTGATGATGATGATGATGGTGGAGGTGATGGTGGTGATGGTGATGGTGATGGTGATGCTGGTGGTGATGATGATGGTGGTGGTAATGATGGTGGTGGTGATGGTGATGTTGGTGATGATGGTGGTGGTGATGCTGGTGGTGATGATGATGGTGGTGGTAATGATGGTGGTGGTGATGGTGGTGATGTTGGTGATGATGGTGATGATGATGATGATGGTGGAGGTGATGGTGGTGATGGTGATGGTGATGGTGATGCTGGTGGTGATGATGATGGTGGTGGTAATGATGGTGGTGGTGATGGTGGTGATGTTGGTGATGATGGTGGTGGTGATGCTGGTGGTGATGATGATGGTGGTGGTAATGATGGTGGTGGTGATGGTGGTGATGTTGGTGATGATGGTGATGATGATGATGATGGTGGAGGTGATGGTGGTGATGGTGATGTTGGTGGTGATGGTGATGGTGATGCTGGTGGTGATGATGATGGTGGAGGTGATGGTGGTGATGGTGATGCTGGTGGTGATGATGATGGTGGTGGTGATGATGGTGGTGGTGATGGTGGTGATGTTGGTGATGATGGTGATGATGATGATGATGGTGGAGGTGATGATGGTGATGGTGATGCTGGTGGTGATGATGATGGTGGTGGTGATGATGGTGATGTTGGTGATGATGGTGGTGGTGATGCTGGTGGTGATGATGATGGTGGTGGTGATGATGGTGGTGGTGATGGTGGTGATGTTGGTGATGATGGTGATGATGATGATGATGGTGGAGGTGATGGTGGTGATGGTGATGTTGGTGGTGATGGTGATGGTGATGCTGGTGGTGATGATGATGGTGGTGGTGATGATGGTGGTGGTGATGGTGGTGATGTTGGTGATGATGGTGATGATGATGATGATGGTGGAGGTGATGATGGTGATGGTGATGTTGGTGGTGATGATGATGGTGGTGGGATGATGATAAGGTGGTGGTGGTGATGATGGTGATGGTGATGATGATGACAGTGTTGCGTGTGCCAGGGGAAAAGAACCACTAGTAGAAGATGCTGCTCTTAGGACTCTCATCCTGGCCACTGAGTCTCCTTGAAGCTCAAGGCAGAGGCCAGTGTTCCACACTGGAGAAGTGAACATTCCATCTCATTTGATCTCCAGACAGCTCACTGAATTTACTTTTCTCATCCACATTTTGCATCAAGGAAGCTGATGTTTGAAGAGAAAAGGCAAGGTTCCAATGTCGCAGAGCTAGTAAGAGGCAGAGCAGGATTGAAAGCCAGACCTGTCTAACTTCAGAGCCTCTGCCTTTCCACTCCATGTCACCACCTTCACGTCCTCTGCTAGCTCCCTTCAGGGGATCTATATGGCAACGATATATTCTAGGCAGAGCACAAAACTCAGTGGACAAATGGACACTGATAAGTGATTCCTAGATCTTGCTTACCTTTGTATTTGACATGTTAAAGGTTTAATTTTGTCTCAACATTCAGGAAGGCAGATTTGGTTTCTATCACCAAGGATTAGGTGGAAGAACCAAGCTGAATTCATGGGGGTTGATCATAGTAAAAAAAAAAAAAAGTCACCTGGGTTACATGACTATAGAGACCGAGATGAAAGACAACCTTTGTTCTCCATTTTTAGTGATCTGACATGAGCATTCAGCTGTACCTTACGGCCTCCATGTTCTGCGCTGCAGTCGCACTGGTGAGACAGAGGGGTGGAGCTTGTGGCAACGTGAGATTTCAGATCCGGGGCTGCGGAGGTCGTCCGTCTGCTTCCTCCCCCTGGCCTTGCTCAACAGCGGCACAGCGACCCGCAGATGCGAGTACAGCCGAGCCTGCACTGATGGCTCATCCGCTTTTCCCTTACTTCCATGCAGGGATCGGGGTCTGATTTCTAGCAAACTCTTTCGTATGGAGAGTACACCGGCTTTTAGAATTGGGGGAATTTTTTTGTTCCATTTCCACTCTTGGCTAGTTTTGGGATCGTGGGGAATGTACTTCGCTTATCTGAGCCGCAGCTTGTTCATGTAAAATCATGCAAATAATTGTTGTGAGGATTAAAATGACACAACGTCTAAAATGCTTATTAGCATCAGGTGTGTAATATGTCCTAGACAGAATCCCTTTGCTGCTTTTTACTGGAGTTAAAAATAATTAGATTTAGTTTTAAAGAATTCTCACTGTGGACAAGTGGCTTAGTCATCGTTCGCTGCACTTACAAATACCCCCAAAGCTCAGTGGTTAAAGATCACATCCATTGATTTCCAGCTCATGGTATCAGAGGGCTGAATTAACCGTGCCTTTGCTGGGCGTCACTGGGTTGGGTTCTGCTCTTCGTACCCTCTCATGTCGGGATCCCGACTGGAGAGACATGCTGGTCTCACAGCGGAGGACAGAAACTCAAGGGAGCAGGGGCCAATGTGTAAAGCATATTTCGAGTTTCTGCTTGGACACGGTATATATCACATCTGCCCACATCCATTGTCTGCGCCAAGCCCAAAGTCAGTTGGTGGGAAGGTACAGTCTATCTAAAGGGAAGCGTGGCGGGGGTTTTATGAATGAATAAACAATCTACCTTAATAAGTGAGAATTTTGATAAGAAGCACTTGTTGGTAAGCCAAGGAGTAATCATTATATTCAAGGAATATTTGAGCCTCTTCATTTTTAATCATTCCCCTTGGCTGTGGTAATTTCTTTGCTTTTTCAGGTTTTCTTTTTAAAAGCAGAGCTGATGAAAGACCATTTGTCAGCGTCTGAGAAAAGATTTTCCTGTTTCTCTTCCTTCTTATTCTTCTCAGCCACTTGCTGATTCATCCTTTTTTTTTTTTTTTTTAAACTCATTTGAATGTTGGCTTGCTTAGGCCTCTCTTCTCCTTGTATACTCTTTTCTCCAGGTGATCTCACACATAACTGTGGCTTCAGCTGACAACTCGCCGAGGAATCCTATCTCAGCATTCACAGCTCCAAAGCCTTGAAGCAGCACACCCAAATCCCCTGCTGTCCTGGCATCTCTTCTCTGATGCTCTATACATCTCCAAAGAGTAAAACCCAGCTCTGGCTCTGAGCACACCCTCTAGGACCAGACCATCCAGCCACCTGTGTACATCAAGACCTAGAATTCATCCTTGCCACCTGCTTCCCTCCCTCTCTCTTCCAGTCCTTTATAAGTTCTGTTCCCTTTATCTCCTAAGGGCCTCTCTGATCAGTCACTTCTCTCTATCCCCACAGCCACCACCACCAAACCCTGGTCCTCCTTCAGTATCCCCCAGCTGTCTCCCTATATCCTTGTGTTCTCCTTCTGATTTGTTTTCTGCACAGCCGTAGCCAAGTGGTTTGGTTTTGTTTTGTTTTTGAGAGAAGGGGAGAGGGGAAGGGCAGAGGGAGAGGGAGAGAGGGAATCTTAAGCAGTTTCCATGCCCAGCATAGAGCCCTGTTTGGGGCTCTGTCTCATGACCCTGAAATGATGGCCTGAGCTGAAATCAAGAGTTGGATGCTTAACTGAGCGAGCCACTCAGGTGTCCCTACCAGAGTCATTAAAAAAAAAAAAAAAAAAGATTCACAGTTGATCATATCTCCCTTTGGCTTAAAGCTCTTCAACAACTTTCTGTAATTTTTAGGATAAATACAAGAACTCTCTCCATGGCCCTCAGGACCCTGCATGATCTGGCTTTTTTCTGTCTCCTGCATTTTATTTTGCAACACACTTTTCCTGCCTATACTGTAGCTACAGTGTTCTCCCCTTTCCGATCCTTCCACGTGTCATGCCCTCACTCTTTTGGGGACTTCGCACATGCTTTCCTCTGTTTGAAATGCTCTTACCTTAACCTCCATCCTTGAAATCCCAGCTCAGGTGTCTCTTCCTTGCTGAAGCACCCCCTAGCATCTCCAGGTCGAGAGATTTGTTTTTTCTTCTACGAGCTACAGTTTCTGTATCTTTATGTGGGCAGAATGTATCTTGTAATGTTATTGTTTACTTAGGTGACTCTCCACCTGGATTTCAAGGTCTGAGGACAGAGTTCTGTCTCATTCTCCAAACAGTTTTTTTTTTTCCCTTTTGAGGTTAAATAAAATGGTGCAAAAGCCCTTCCTAAGGTCTAGAGCAAAAGTCACTGCTCGTAGAGTTCTTTTGTACTAAAACTTATAATTGCAAACATCAAAATTTGGAGGAGGAAGGAATAGCTCTTGGGCATGGCCTTTTTTTTTAAGATTTTATTTATTTATTTGAGAGAGACAGATAGTGAGAGTGTGAGCTGTGCGGTGGAGTGGAGGGGGAGGGGGAGGAGCAGAGGGAGAGGGAGAAGCAGGCTCCCCGCTGAGCAGGGAGCCCAACATGGGCCTTAATCCCAGGACCCCGGTATTATGACCTGAGCTGAAGGCAGATGCTTAACCGACTGAGCCTTTGGGTTCAACCTCGAGGGTTGAAATTTCTTATGTCGGGTTGTGCAGCTGGTGGCGTCAGGTGAAGTTAGCCATCTGAGTCCCGCCTAAAGTGGAAGGTTTGTGTACCTGGGCTGCTAGGAGGGCTCATCCTTTCCCCAAGGTTACCATTTTTTTCAAAGACCAACTTTGTGCCAGGGATTTTATTACGTTCTAATACTCTCTAAATTTTAGAACTACATACTGAGTTCAATCCTGCTTTTAACTGGAGGGATAATGAGAGCCTCAGAGATTCCAATGTGTTCAAGGTCCGTGCAGCTGGTGTGTTTGTGACACTGATCATTATGGCGATTTCTTTTTACTTGAGGTTTGTTGGGTGGGGTGAGGGCTTGAGACGAGAAGAACCTGAGCGTGTTTTCACCAGAACCTGGCAATCCCAAAGAGGCTTCCCGGCAGGAGGCTTGTATGGTGTCAGGGTCTCCCCGTAAAGTGGCGCCTGTCTGAGCCTCAGTGAGGCTGCAGATCAGAGAGGTTTACCGAGCTCCCACTGTGCGGAGCCCGCACTGGGCCAAGTTCAGGGAGGGGAAGAAGAACTAGAAGGCATGACTGCTTCTGAGGGAGACCAGATCAAAGGATCAGGCCTGTTCTGACCACTGTGCTGATTGGGGATGAGCCCACAGTCACCTCAGTGAATGTAGGGTCTGGCAGACTGGTCGACCCAAGGCCTATACCAGACTGTATTTTTCTTAAATGTTAATCTCTTGGCCTAAACAGTCAGTCTGCTTAAGAAACCAGTTAGCCTGCACCCTTTCCTAATCTGATCCTTGTCAAACACCCAGCATGGCCTTCAGATCGCCCCACATTTGCGCCGGGTCTCCTGCCTCGCCCCTCAACAAGATCAGAACTGTAATTCCCAGAGCAGATTGCCAGCGTGCTGTCTCCACTGTCTGGCTGCTTGCAAAGAACAGATAATCCTTTTAAAGTCTTAATAGTAATAGATGATTTGCTTGGCCTTATTTTCTAACATTAGCTTTCAGACAGCCTGTATCAAGTCCACAGGTTTTAAATTTGAATCCACGAGATGAGCAGTTCGCAACAGGAAAGAGCTGACGGCAGAATCACATGAAATCAAGCCTGGGAGAGTTGATGTGGTTGATTTCCGTAACAACGTCTTCTTCTTTGTGCAGAGAGGCAGACTGCATTGGTAGGAAAAACACGAAACCTGGCATCAGAGAGACCTGCGGCTAGATACCAGCCAGAAGAAACAGGGCAACTGCTAACCTTTTAAACCTTGGTTTCTGTATCCACACAGTGGGACAGTAAGTAACATCTTTCAAGGCTGCAGGAAGGTTTTGGGAGTTGTTAACTTCTTCTACAGTGTAAAGGCAACAGCTGGCAGGAAGGGGAGCTCCCAGCAGATGTGCCGACGGCCGTGGTGCTGGGGGGCACCAGACCCTACTTTCCTATCGCCTCCTTGTGTTCATCCCAGGTACACAAACTTAAGTGACGCACACTCCTCAATAAACGGAGTGTTCCTCATCGTTTTCCTATGAGAGGCCCCTTATTTATTTATTATTTAAATTCAGTTAGCCAAGGTATAGTACATCATTAGTTTTTGATACATGTTCAATGAATCAATGAATTTAGTTGCGCATAACACCCAGGGCTCATCACACTACCTACCCTCCTTAACACCTGTCCCTTTTGAAATGTAATACCCTTTACTGTCACGCTCACTCACCAGACGGATGGATAACATCCAGGGACTGTTTCAAAAGGTGCATTTGCTGCGTGTGTAAGTGTATGGTACTGTAATCATTCAATTCGGCAACTAAAGTTTCTGTGGTGCCTCCTCGATGGTGGGCTCTGTTCTAGGCCTTGGGCGGCATCCGTGCATAAAATGCAGAAAGTCACACTCACATGCTCGTGATGAAGGTGGACGTGGGGAGAGAGTACTTACCACTTTTCACTTATTGATCATTATCTCAGATAGAAACAAGCAGAGTGAGGGGGACCCAGTATATGTGGGTTGGGAGGGGGGACGGTAGTGGGATTTTGAAGGCTTGTCATTCCAGGCAGAAGGAACCGCCAGCGCAAGGGTCCTGTTGCAGGGTCACGGCCCTGCGTGTGTTAACAACAGCGGGGCGCCGGTGAGGCTGGGCCAGGGTGATCCCTGGGGACAGGGGTGGAAGATGATATCAGGGAGTTATGGGGGGGAGGGGTGTGGGGGGAGGGAGATCATCTAGGGCCCTGTGGGACTCTGTAAGGACTTGTGTGCTCTCAGCGTTTTGAGTATTATAGAGGGTTCTCCCCCCTCCTTTATTTTTCCACTCAGCATCGTTTTGTGTGTGTGTGTGTGTGTGTTTTAAAGATTTTATCTATTTGTTTGACAGACAGAGATCACAAGTAGGCAGAGAGGCAGGCAGAGAGAGAGGGGGAGGCAGACTCCTTGCCGAGCAGACGGCCCGTGTGGGGCTCCATCCCAGGACCCTGGGATCATGACCTGAGCCGAAGGCAGAAGCTTTAACCCACTGAGCCCCCCAGAGGCCCCTCAGCGTCGTTTTTTAAGCTCCATCCGTGTTGCCATATGTACATCTAGTCAGTTGCTTGTAACTGATCTGTAGCACTGTGTAAATTCTACCTTCTTGCTCCTGGGGCCTGCTGCACTGGGAATCCTCATGCAGGTCCCACCACGGACTGGTGTGATCGTCCCTGTGGGAGACACACATGGGCCTCAGCAGACTTGCTAGGTCACAGGGAGGCACACACTGGCCGTGAGAGGTTCCAGATTGCTCTCCAGGCAGGCTGTACCGGCGCGTGCTCCTTCAGCAGCACACCAGGGTCCCACAGCCCCACAGCCCTGCCAAACGAGATGTGATCCAGGTTTCCATTTCTTTTGCCAATCTAATACCAAGTCTAAAGTGACACCTGTTGTTTTAATTTGCCTTTCTCTGATTACTAATGAGTATGAGCTCCTCTTTATACCCTTGTTAGTTTTGAGGGGGTTTCTTCTCTTGTAAGTTGCCTGTTCATGTTCTTGGCCAATTTTTCTATTGGGGTTCTTTCTTGTTTTGTTCTGCTTTGTTTTGTTTTTTTTTTTTTTTTGTATTTTGTGTTTTGGCTTTTTTTGTTTTTGATTTGCAGGAGTTCTCTTAGATTCTGGATGTCATCCACTGTTGTTTTCAGGAGGTTAGATTTCTGAAGTAGCCTTTGGTAATCTAACCACCCCGTATTATGGCTGGGGAACCTGGGACCCAAGCAATGAAATGACTTTCTTAAAGTCAAACAGATAGTGGGAAAGCTGAGACTAGAAGTCAGTACTTTTCACCCCATGTTGTGTGAAATGGAGGTTCTTTTTCAAGGTAGCAATGATGGAAAGGGTGGACAGGAAATGCTGGGTGTTGCTGGTCCCTCCTCGCCCCACCCCCTCCCGCCCCCTCTGTACTTCTTTGCAGGCAATAGGGCCACTTGCCATGACTGCTGGGGGGGCCAGCTCTGGATGCCACAGGCCCTTGCTGTCTACACGGCCCCCAGTCTGATGACCATTTCCTCCTTTCCCTTCATACCATCACTACTTTATTTTAGGATGTTATCTCCTCGTGCTTGACCAGCATTTCTCAAATTTTACTGTGTCCAAGATTCACTGAGAGGACACACTGTAATGCAGATCCCCCCCCCCCCGCCCCCGCTAAGGATGGAGAAGCAATGAATGATCCTTGGGACTGTGATGCAGGTGGCCCATGGACCTCCTGTTGTGAATACCCCCAAAGCAAACAGTTCCTTTAGCTACCCAGATGGAGCCTCTGTCTCCATGCCAGGGTCACTGCCTTTGTCTTCTGGGCCACCAAACAGAGTGACGATCATTCCAGAACACAGCTCTGTCACACCTCCAGGTTTCACCCTCACCACCCATCTGACATGCTCCTTCCTTTGGGAAATTCTAGGACTTTTTTCAAGAGCTAGACCAAACATGGTCTTCCTTAGAAAGCCCCCTCTGATTTTTCCAGGGATCAAGTTCAGGGGCATAGCATGAATGAAGACTATGGCAGGGTGAGGCACAGCCCCCTCCCCGGCATGGTGCCCTTCGAAATCCTGGTGGACACCCCTCTGTATAAGGGGATCAAAGACACCTCTTGAAGGCAGCAGCACCTGGCACCAGCCAGTCTTTTCTTTTGAATATTCCTTTCCATCAAATATATAGGCATATAGTTTATTTAAAGACTTGTAGTTCTACAGAATTTGTTAGGAAAATGACAGTCTTCCATCCATTTTCCCTGGGTTTTTCCCTCAGCCCTGGAGGGAGACACTTGAAACTCTCTTGGCTGATTTTGTTTTTTCTTTTGATATCACTAAAGAATATGGTTATGTTGATCCTATTTGATTTTTTCAGTTTTAGGCATTGTCTGTCCACTTCCCATTGCAGAGAATAAGGATTTAATTTTCCGGCCTTCGTCTGTGCCTTTCACACAGGCCCTTCCCTACTCTCATGTTCTATTGCTTGCCCAATTACAAAATCCAGTAAGCCAGGCAGTTCTCCCTGCCTGCGTGCCTGGGGCCACCAGCCATCTGGCTGTTCATGTCAGAAATCTTGGACTCCTTCCTTAATTCCTTCCTTTTTCTCCTAGTCTTCTACTCATTCTTCTCTTCACCTCCCATGTACAGTCACTCAGGGAATTCTGTCAACTCTCTCTCTGACAAAGCTCTTAAATTCATCCACTTCTCTCTCTCTCCCTTTTTAAAGATTTTATTTATTTATTTGAGAGAGAGAGAGAGAGAGAGCGAGCACACAAGCAGAGGGAGCAGCAGGCAGAGGCAGAGGGAGAAGCAGGCTCCCTGCTGAGCCTGGAGCCCAATCTGGGACTCGATGCCAGGATCCTGGGACCATGACCTGAACCAAAGGCAGCCGCTTAACCGACTGAGCCACCCAGGTGTCCCAAATTCATCCACTTCTCTCAGTTCCCACGTGCCTCGATCCCTGATCTGTCACCTCATGCCAAATGCTGCAATTATGCTAGCCTCCTCACTTCCTGTCATCCCTTTCTCTGCTTGCATCTTCTTACAGCCAGACTGAGCCCCCGAACACACAAATTAGACCTTGGGATTCTTGTGCTTAAAACTTCGAGTGCACCTCCGGGCCCATGGGGGAAATGTCAAATTCCTGAGCATTGTGGGGTTGACACAGAACGTCACTTACCATGGCGTTGTGTCTTCCTGACACACAGGCTACATTGACTTGCCATGAAGGTTGGGGCCATGTGACATGTGAGGGGGAATGACGTGTCACTTCCATGCCCAGGAAGTTAAGAGTTACGGGCCCAGTGTACCTCTTCTCTCTTCTGCAGGGGACATCCCAGGCTCATGTTCTAGAAAGCATAGTTACAGGATGGAGGAGGGCTGCCCTGCCCCCATCAGACTTTACCTGCATGAGAAACTGGTGTTTGTTGTGCTAAGCCAACGAAGCTTTGGGGTTGTCTGTCACTGTAGCCCTGCCTGTGGTGACCTGGAGTAGCACAAGGGATGTATCAGGCCCTCTGGGGTCTGGCCTTGCTTCTCCCACTGATATTATTTCCTCAGACTCTGTATTCCAGCCATGACGTGCTGGTTCTTTCCTGCTTCCAGGCTTTGCACACACTGTTCTTGTTGCTTAGAATGTCTTCTCGTTACTCTGCCCTCTTTGCCACGTTGCCTGGCTGGTCCCAACTCAACCTTCAAGCCATAGTTTACATGTGTCTTCCTCTGGGAAGCTTTCAAGGGTCCCCACCACCTCCTAGGTGAGGGGCCCCTCCTTTGTGTCCCTTAGCACCCTGCGCCGACCCTTCCCTTCCCCCTCCATCCTGAGTTTGCCCATTGACTTGTGTCTCTGCCAAACCAGACTGTTCCCTCCCTGAGCCCATTCTCTGTGGTGTGCTTGGGGCCAGTCAGGGGAGGTGCTCAGTTCATTGTGTGTGTGTGTGTGTGTGTGTGTGTGTGAAGATCCAGGGGATCTTAGAGGACAAGTTATTGTGAAAACTGTAATTCAGATAGATTTCTTTTGTTAAGACTTTCTTGGTATTTTAAATTCCTGAGAGACCATATTGGTTAGTCATTGGGGGAAATAGTCTATATTCTGGTCTTACTAGCTGTTGAGTAACAGTCATCTAGTTGAGTAACATCAACTAGATGTTGAACATGTTACTTGACCTCTGAAGTTTTAATTTCATTATCTAAGGGGGAGGAGAGTAGTATTATACCCGCCTCACAGGGTTATTGTGGCAGTGAAACGGGTTGATATAGATGAGCCCTTAGGACAGTGCTTACCCAGTAAATGTTAGATACGTTGTTAAGAGTATCCTAAATGCAATTGTGGGATTAGATCCTGGAACAGAAGAAGAGGAAAAAACCAGTGACATCCAAGTGAAGCCTGAAGTTCAGTCATAGTACTCTAGTTTTGGAATTTCTGAGTTTCGGCAGATGAACCGCTGGAATGGGACGTAACTTTAGGAGACACTGGGTGAGTGGTATGTGGAAACTCTCCATGCCATCTTTGTAACTTTTCTACAAGCTAAATTTCTCCCAGGATGTAGTATCATTATGATACTCACTTTATTCTTGTAAAATCCCTATACAATGTAGGCATTGTAATGATCACCATTTAGAGCTGAAGGAACCAAGGAACAGAAAAGTGAAACAGCTTGGTGGCCACCCCTCACAGTCCACATAATGGAATAGGAATGATGGGTGGGTTGGGGTTTCAGGAGAAGGCGATTATGAGCCCCTGCTTTGTGTAAGGCACCCTGCTACATGCTGTGTCAACAAAGAATTACCAGGTGGTCTCTGTTCTCAAGCTCATGACAAGCAGGAAGCCCACGTTCACACAGAGGTGACAGAATAGGGGACAGGAACCTTGCCCTGGATCCGGGGGCTCATGCTCTTAACCATCACATTGAACACATCCGGGGAATCACGTGGGATTCACCTGGGGGGTTCCAGACAGCTGGCTTCACGGGTAGGGCTGTGGATGGGAGTCTTGAGTGGGTCTTTGTGTTGAGCCACCCCATCTCCTGCTCCCTTTCCCTTCCTCCGACCGGTCCGGGGAGGTGGATCACACTGGTACCTGCTCAGCTCTTCTGTTCAGCCCTTCACAGGAGCTTCACGAGAGACGGCAGCTCCTAGAGCACGGGGCAGGGGCTCCAGGGTCAGGCAGCCTGGGCTTCAGCAATCGTTCACCTTCCTATCAGCTGTTTGGTCCTGAGCTGGTGACTTAGCCTCTCTGAGCTTCAGGAAAATGAGGGTAACACTGACCGCCTGACCCACAGTTGTGAGGGTCAACCCGGTGAGAAAATGCGTACAAAGCTGAGTACGATGCTGGGCGCTTGGTAGGGCTCAGGGAGCGGTGGCCGCCACTGTGTGCCTGTCTTTGTTTCATCCAAGGCATCTATGATGAACCCTCAGCCCTGTCACTAGACATTTCCTGGGGAGGCAGCTTCATGGAAAGGAAAGAACGTAGACTTTGGAGGGCTGTGCTATGGACCAGCCCCTCATTTAACCTTTCCAGGCCTCAATTTTCCACTGTAAGCTAATGTCAGTATTATAGGATCTAGTGACCCTCTTGAGATGGGATATGAGGTTGGCCCGTGGCCATGTTTGGACATGTTCTCTTGATGTCACTTCTTGCCATTGAGTCTTGCAGTTTTCTCCGTTTTGTTCATATTAATCATAATTCATCCCAAACTGTTTGCTCTAAGGACAGGTCCTCTCAGTTGTAGGTTTCTCTCTCCCTCCTACCAGCACAATCACAGGCATAGTAGATCCTCATTAAATAGAAGTTGATCTGCTTTTGGGGTGGGCTTCCTCAGCATCTAGCTGCGTGCACCAACTTTCTAGACTTTTCTAGATTTTTTTTTTAATATTTTATTTATTTGACAGAGAGAAATCACAAGTAGGCAGAGAGGCAGGCAGGGAGAGAGGAGGAAGCAGGCTCCCTGCAGAGCAGAGAGCCCGATGCGGGGCTCGATCCCAGGACCCTGGGATCATGACCTGAGCCGAAGGCAGAGGCTTAACCCACTGAGCCACCCAGGCGCCCCTAGACTTTTCTAGATTTTGATCTACACCATCCCACTGAGCTCAGGGAAGTGCCCGGCATGCCTGCAGGAAAGGACCAGCTGTGAAATGGCCACCAAACATTTTATTTGTTTTACTAAAGAGGCGTTTAGATGGTGGCGAGGGAGTGGGAGGGCGAGTGAGAAGGCGGGGAGCCCCAGGGAAAGACATAATCAGATGGCAGTCTCTGGCAACTAAATCAGTGGCGGGAACCCGTCCTGGCCCGAGTCCACCCTGCTTTGGAAGACGCGCCCGCTGCCGTCCATCCGCTGCCCGTGCTCCTCCTCGACCTCGTCCTCGCTCGCCTTGCGCCGGGCGTTCTGGTAGAGCACGGCGCACATGCCCGTGAGCCAGGCGGCCACGGTGCCCGCGGAGAAGATGCAGAAGCCGATGAGCAGCAGGAAGATGTAGTCCTGGTGGTCCAGGTGCGTGATGCACATGTAGCGGAGCGGGTTCCCCACCTGCGTGACCGGCCACCCCGCCAGCTCTGCGGGCTCCACGCACGTGGCGTTCTGATCATCTGTGAGGAAAAACACAGCGGGCAGGAAAGAGCAGAACCGCCAGTGTCCCAGGTCCAGAGGGGCCCGGCAGAGGCCATGCGGACCCCCGCTACTGAGAGTGTGGTCTGTGGGCCAGCAGCGCGGGTGGCAGCTGGACGGACTTAGATAAGCAGGCTCTCAGGCACCCCCCAACCCTCCCGAATCAGGATCTGCATGTCAACAAGGCGATGGGTGGGCACAGTCGGTTTGGGACGCACTGCACCCCCACTGCTCCTTGCCCCTCCCACTCACCCCCCTTCTGATGTCTCTGCATTCAGCTTGCCTCCCGAAAAGGGGCTTGGCTGCTTCTCCCTTTTTTCTTTTAAAGATTTATTTATTTATCTGAGAGGGAGGGTGGGGAGGCTCTGAGGGAGAGGGAAAGAGAATCTCCAGCAGCTTCCCTGCTGAGCACAGAGCCCAGTGCAAGGCTTGATCTCTCGGCCCAGGAGAGCATGATGTGAGCCGAGATCAAGAGTCAGAGGCTTAACGGACGGAGCCACTCAGGTGCCCCTGCACTTGGCTCCTTAAGGATCCTCAAGGAACGAGACACCACAACGGGGGCTGGGAAGGTGGAAACAAGCCAGATCTCCATGGAGTGTTGACCTTCCACAGACCCCCCACCGATACCCACCATCTCCCTGTCCCCTCCCTCTTCTTGGCTCCCACCTCGCCCCTCCACCTTGTCCCTTTCCCTCACCCTGGCCTCTGTCCCGTCAGGGACCATGAAGGCGTCACACCCGGCTCAGCACTCGGGAGGGACAGGATTCCCTGGAAATGCCTCCCATGTGTTCTCGGCTCACGGAATCAGGCTGTGGGGAGCTCAGGGAAAGGATAACCAGTGCGAGAGGCAGTTCTGCTTCTCAGGGGAGGTTGGCATCACTGGCTCATCACAGGATCTACATGAGTCTTCAGTCCTTTTTAGTGGCTGACTCAGCTGCCTGGCTGCTTCTCCGAGCCCCTCCCCGTGTCAAGTGCCCGGACTTGAGTGTACACCAGAAAGCAGAGTGGGCCCTGGAGCCAGACAGACAGGGGTTGAAATCCTGACTGACACTTAGTAATTCCGTAAACTTTCACAGGGTATCCATTTCCCTCTCTGCATCCCCTTTCCTCACCGTTACATGCGCAAAGAATGCTACCTGCTCCCAGGGTAACTGACAGGATTTAATAGCCACAGGCTCGCACACAGAACTCGGAGTCTGCCCTCACCCTGCGTGTTCCTAGCTCCATGTGTTCCGCCACGCTGAGGCAGAGGTGCCTGTGTGTGTGTGTGTGTGTGTGTGTGTGTGTGTGTGTGTGTGTGTGGTACCAGGGGAATGTATCCAGCAGGCATTCCTTAAATGAGCTCCGACGCCGGGTGGAGACCAGGACTGGAGATAATCATGCTCAAAATTATAATGGCACCTAATATTTTCCAGACCCTGACTACATGCTAAGTGGTATACAAATGTCTCGTTTGGTTCTTACAACAACTTTGACGCACAGAATACTATTCTTGTTTTACACATAAGAAAACTGAGACTCACAGAGGCTTCTAGATAACCTGAAGGATCTAGGCAGGGGACCAGGCATGGAAAACGCAGACTGAGCTATCTACACTCATTTGCAGAAGTGGGAAACACAGACAAACTAGTGTAGAGAGGCGCATTCCTTAAAATTTAGGGTAGAAGCTCCAGGTTATGTGAACGTATTCCTATCCTTGGTGACCAATGAAGTTAGGGAAATTGGGTTTGCCCTGGACCTAGCAACAGGGATATCAGTGAGCTGGGTGGGGAGGGGTCCCTTGGGACTGGGAAGCAGTGGAATTCCCCTGCAAGCTCGACAGCATTCCCTGCGCCTCGCCCCTGGGCCAGGGCATCCATGGTGAATTGTTTACTTTCAGGAAGATGGCCGAAAGGCCATGACACCTTTGAGGACTGGCTCTTGGTGGAGGCTGGAACAAGACCTGGAAGGCAGTGTGGGGCGGTCACCTCCACGGTGTGCAAAGATTAGAGGGAAGGAGAGGAAGAGGTCCTCTTGGAGGACCCTGCCCCATGGGGAGAGCTCTCAGGAGAGGAAAATTGGGTGGGCCAAGGGGCTCCATTATACTTGCTCTTTAGGGCAGGAACCCAGTCACACCTGGAGTCCTCTCTCCACTCGGCCTGGCTGGAGGGCGTCTGGGGCTTGGGTCACCTCCCCACACTGCCAGAGACCCAACACGGGACTCTACAAAGAAAGATGTATTGGGAAAAGGAAAATGTGGGGTTCTGTGGGTCGGGGGTTTATCTCCTTCTATTTTAAGAAGATTCGGCTTTCAGACGAGGGCTTGAGCGGCAGACTAAACATGAAACACTGTGTCCCTTTTGGGAGCATTACCTTGAAAGGGGCAATTAGCTGTGATTTGAAGGCTTTGTTAGGCTCTTAAGCACAGACTGTGGGTGGCTCTGCCAGGAGGGAGGCCTGGGAGGTTCTACCGCTGCATTCTCTCCCCCTCCCCATTCCCCACTCACTGCCAAGGTGGGTGCCCTCCTACTTGCTGGCAGGTCTCCCTAACTCCACTTTCCCCATTGCCCAGCTCTGGACCATTTCACACAGCCCAGCCAGAATTCCCTTCCGCAAGCACAGCTCTTCCCAGGCAAACTGGCTCAAAGCCTTCCTTGGACTCCCCTGTAAGCCTGCGAATAACAGTAGACCCCCTGGCCCGGCTCCCAGAGCCCTCTCTGTCTGGCCCCCTTCTACCTCGCCATCGCCCTCCCCACCTGTTAGCACTCCAGTGGCCCACCCTTTGCTCCAGTCCAATTAAACTATTAATTCCTTGATGGCGTTTTGCCCTTGCCGGGAGCTAGCTTTGCGCCACTGCTCTTTCTGTATCAAATACTTCTTCCTCCAGTTTGTGCCTGATCAAGTCCTCCCTATCCTTCCTTCAAGGTCTGGTAAGAATGAATGCGCTCCCAGGGGCGTTTCCACGGCCCGCCCGCTCATCCTCGTGGCTCAGACTGCACGGGGTCCTTCGCGCTCCTAGACCCTCCATAGCATTCTTACTGTGCGCTGGCCAGAGAAGGAGTGTATCTTTTCTCCCCAGCCAGACAGACAAAACTCTTGGAAGACAGAATCCATGACTGATCATTCTTGTTCTTTTTTTTTTTTTAAGATTTTAAAAAATTTATTTATCAGAGAGAGATCGTAAGTAGGCAGAGAGGCAGGCAGAGAGAGAGAGGGGGAAGCACCCCCCAAGCAGAGAGCCTGATGCGGGGCTCCATCTCAGGACTCTGGGATCATGACCTGTGCCGAAGGCAGAGGCTTTAACCCACTGAGCCACCCAGGCGCCCCGTAATATATATATTTTTAAAGATTTTTTTTTTATTTTGACAGAGAGACAGAGCGAGCACAAGCAGGGGGAGCAGCAGACAGAGGGAGAAGCAGGCTCCCTGCTGAGCAGGGAGCCCAATGTGGGGCTCAATCCCAGGACCCTGGGATCATGACCTGAGCCGAGGGCAGATGTTTAACTGACTGAGCTACCCAGGTGCCCCTCTAGTAATGTTTTTATTGTTGAATTCTCTTTTAACTCTAGTGGTCAGAGACATACTCTCTATGATTTCAGGCCCTTGAAATTTATTGAGAATTTGCTTTCTGGCTGAGCATAAAGTCAGTTTTAATGAATTTTGCCTGTGCCCCCAGAAGATGTGTATTCTGTCTCTGCTGAGTGTGTTGTTCTATGGATGCCAATTAGGTTGTGATTTTATACAGGTCTTCTGTATCTTTGTTGACTTTGCTATTTATAGCTTTACTGACTTTTTTTTAATCTACAAAAACTATTGTCTCTTGGTTGTTATCAGTCTATTAATTGTCTATTAGCTACTGCGAGAAGGAACTTCAACTCACCACGTTTTGATTGTGCCTTTACTACTTCTTCGTAGAGCTCTGTCACATTTACCTCACATATAATGAAGATATGTTATTAGATGTCTAGAAAGTTCTAACCGTTTCCTCTTCTTGGTAGAGTTACCCTCTTCCCACTGAGCAACATCTCTTGTTATTTCTGGTAACGCTTCTTGCTTTAAAGTCTGCTTTGTCATGAGTATGGCTCCATCAAATTTCTTTTGGTTAGTGTTTGCCTTGTTAATCTTTTACCATCCTTTTATTTTTCTTTAAGATTTTATTTATTTATTTGACAGACAGAGATCACAAGTAGGCAGAGAGGGAGAAAGGAGGCTCCCCTCTGAGCAGGGAGCCTGATGTGGGGCTTGATCCCAGGACCCTGAGATCATGACCTGAGCCGAAGGCAGAGGCTTTAACCCACTGAGCCACCCAGGCACCCCTCCATCCTTTTATTTCTAACCTTTCTATGTTCCTATATTTAAGACATAATTTTGTAAGCAGCGTGTAGCTGGGTTTTGTTTTCCATCCAGTCTAGCAAACTTTGTAATTATTTCATTAACATTTAATGTTAGACTGATCTATTTGTTTTCCATTGGTCCCACTTAGTTTTATGTCTGTTTCTCTCTACTTTGTAGCTTTTCATTTTATTATTTCATTTCCTCTTCATTAGTTTGATAGTCACACATTGTTTTCCTATTCTGGTCTGATGTCATTAGAAATTATAGGCCCATCTACTGATCCTGGATGCCTGGTGTGTGGTGGGCATCATAGAAAGTGCTTTACAAAATTAAACTCCACTCTTGACCACTGCATTGAGCAGTTTTAATTATTCCCATGCTATAGAATGAATAATTGTTTATCAGTTATTCCCTTCCTGGCTTTCTTGATTTCCTGACAAAAGGCTACCAAGTACAGTTGTACATGCTGTGTACTGCACAACTCTAGGGTCTTCATTCATATTAGAACCAGGTGACTAGCCCCCATGTCCTCCCTCTCTCAGCCCCATTCCATGGGCCCAGGGCATTTGTCCCAGTTAAAGCTCCCAGGTACAATTACAGGTGTCATTAATGTTTAAATTCTTCCTACAAATAGTTCCTAAGGAAACAATACCCCCCACCCCTCACGTTGTTTATTTCTACATATAGCATGTTACTCCCAGACAGAAGACCTATTTGTCAGAACCAGGTGTCTGCAGGAGCAAGAGTTTCTGGGGCTTAGAATCACATCTGTTAGTGCAGGAGCCCAGGAAGCCTACCTTTCAGAAACCTGGTATGAATCCAGTGGTTCTAAGACAAACTGCTCCTTTGTTGGGCTGCAGGGACCACAGTTCTGGTTTGCTGCAGGCTCCCAAGGAGCCAAGTGCAGGTTGTGAGCCCCCCGTGCTGGCGCGTTTGCTCAGGAACCACCTGGACTGTGTGGAGGGTTGAGCCTCCACGTGGTGACAACATACACTGAGGATGGAATTTGGAGGCTCCCTTCTCTACTAAACTGTACCTACTACTGAGAGTGCAGCACTGGTTTCTATCAGCCTCTGAGTGCCTCTGCCTACTAGACTATAAACTCCATGAAGACCTGGATTTTTGTCTGTGTGGTTCACTTTTGTACCCTCAACACCTAGAACAGTGCTTCACCCATACTAGAGCTCAAAGCATGGTTGTTGAATGAATGAAATATTATGTTATTAATACCCATTGGGGTCAATGTCATTGACAAAATGCCCAGCTAGAGGATAGTGAGCCCGGGGACATGGAAGATCATAGGTGGGTCGGCTAACCCCTTGCCACTCTGGACTCTACGACTCTACTACTAGACAAGTACTAATCCCTCTTCCCTTGTAAGAGTTTGGAGAAGATTCAGTGAACAAAGGAGTGTGAAGTCCCAGAGGAGTCAGAAAGAGATGGTCCCAAGGTCCAAATGGAGGGGTGAGTCTTGAGCTTGGAAGGGGCACTCTTCAGTCCTCTGAGACTGCAGAGAAGGAAGCGAGGCTAAACGCAGCTAGGGATGCAGGTGCTGTGGGCGTGGCATCAAAAGGTACTTATCACTACTTCCCACTTGTGTTAGAGAACTGTATGAGAACAGAGGCCCTCTTTGTTCACTTTTGTATCCCGAGTGCCTGGCACACAGTAGATGCTCAATAAATGTCTATTGAATGCATACGGGAAAGAATGGGTGGGCTACTGGTCTGACCTCATACAACCTCATTGTGTCTTTGGCCTCACTGTTTAGGACCAGCTCCCGACTAGAATTTGAAGGGACCACTGTTATATCTTGTTACACTCTAGATGGCCCAGAGGAAATGACTCTCTAGGGGGGAACCTAGATTGGACCACATAGCAGCCCAACAATGCCAAAGCCAACCAGCCAGTAGGGCCCTGTCCTCAGACCCTCATGTGTGGTCTTCTACCTTTCCTACCAAGAGTGCCTTTTTTCTCATCACCTGTCTGTCTCCCCTTGATGGCATAAGCCCGGGTTCCACAAGCCAAATCCAACCCGCCTCCTATTTTTGTAAATAAATTTTTCTTGGAAAACACCATACCCATTTATTTACATACTTTCTATGACTGCTTTCAGGTCACAGATGGCCAAATGGAGGAGTTGCAACGGGGGTCCACAAAGCCTAAAATATTTACTGTCTGGGTTTTATAGAAAACAGTGCTGACTCCTGGTCTAAACCATCCCTGGCATCTTGAAAACATAAAGATTTGGATGATTTGGGCTTAGGCACTACAGTTCTTCTCTAATACAATTCCCCCCCCCCTTGGATAAAGAGTCCATATTTTGGTAAAATGTTACAAGTGACTCATAGATGGTTAGAACATTACAGGAAAGACCTTCAAACCAGCAAGTTCAACCCGATTCTTCTTGTGCTGTAGAGGTGCTCATGCTTCAGGACTGGCCTTTTGTATAAGGGGTTGTATATGGGCATGATCTGCAGTTACAGAAACCCCTTTTCCTCCTAATCCCTTCTCGGGCACTTGTCAGAACCCAGAATAATGCCAACAGGAGATAGAACCTTTCCTTCCGCCAACAAAATAAGGCTTAAAGTGTATAGTCTTCTGACAAAGGAGCTAAGAGCTTAAGCCTTACCCGGGAGACAACTCTTGCTACCACCGTTCTTGAGTGAGGTTTTGATGGGGGTGGGGAGCCAGCCCACCGGCCAGGCTGGGGGATGGTACCGGTTGGTTCTCTGAAGCTAAAGGCAAATTCGAGTTTCTTTTCAGTTTGGTCTAGAGCTGAGCCTGCTTCATATAACTGCCCATCTGCTCAGAAAAGCCCGGGTAGTGGACAGTTGTCCTCATGGATAAGAGGCAATTGGGAAAAGTTCAGTAGCAGAAGCACCGATCACCAGTCACCCATGCAGAAAGCTCTCCTTGCTTCCCCTCTCACATCACGAGCCATATCTCAAAGCCATTCCTGTTAGTCTTACTTTCCAAACATATCCTGTTTCTTTTGTCTTATTGTCGTCTGGACCCTTACCTCCCTCCCTCGCCTGAACTGTGACAACCCTTCTTACCCGCATGGGGAGCCCTCTGCAGGTCATAGGTCATGCTGCCTCCCTGCTCAAAACTCTTTCATGATTTCCTGTCACACTTAGAACAAAATCAGAAGCGTCTCCTTAGCCTAGGGGTCCTACCTGATCAGGCCTCTCTCTAATTTTCTGTCTCCTTCCTTCATCTGTCTCCACCATACTCCCCTTCTAATACATCTATACCCTCGTTCCACCCCAGGGCCTTTGCATTTGCTCTTCTGTCTAGAAAGTCCCCCTCCTCCACGTCTTATTTCCATAGCTTGTCCCCTCACTCTATTCAGTTCTCTGCTCAAATGTCACCGCCTTAGTACCCCCAACAGAAAAGATCTGCCAGTCTTCCATCCCAGGCATACTCTCTCCCTTCCCTTCCCGTATTTTCTTCCATAGCCCTTATCATCACTTGACATCGTGTCATATATTTATTTGCTAATTTCTTCCTCTGTGCTAGAGCAGAAGTTCTGTCGCAGCGTGTCTGTTTCTGTTCTTAGCTGTGTGCCCAGTGCCTGGCCCAGGCCTTGGCATTATGTCTTGTTTTTTGTTTTTTGTTTTTTTTTTTTAACCTAATGCTGTCACTTTGAAGGTTTTAAAACACGATTCCCCACCCTTAAAGCTCCAGGCATCCCACTCCCACCCAAGCTGGACTCCCTGTCCAGTGCAGCTCAGCAGACGGCAGGCAGCATCAGAACACCATTTACCCTGTTTCTGTCCCCCACACGGCTCTCCCCCTTCTCTGTACCTCATGTGGCATCCACAGCCACCACCTAGAATTGTCCCAGCAATGGCAGCAGCTAACATTAGTTGAACACTGACTCTGTGCACTTCTAAAATCTTCATGTGGGTTATTTCATTTAATTAGCACAATGACCCAAGAAATAGGTACTAACATATCACCATTTTGCAGATGAGGATCCTGGTTCCTGTGCAGACTGTGGCCCAGCTTGTAAGTGACTGAGACAAGATTAAAAACCAGGTACTTTGAATCCAGAGTCTGTCTTAATCTTGCCTGTTCAACCAGGAGTATGATCATCTCGAGACCAAAGGGATATTTTAGGATCGCCTAGAAAATAGCATGGGCAGCCCTGGGTATTATAGAAGACCAATGAATCACTGACCTCTGCCTCTGAAACCAATAATACAATAATACATTAATTAATTAAATTTCATTTTAATTTTTAAATTTAAATTTAAATTAAATCTCATTTAAATTTAAAAATAAAATTTAAAAAGGAAAAAGTAAATTTAAAAAAGGAAAAAGAATAAAAGAGAATGAATTAACACCAAAAGAAGAAAAAAAAAGAAAACAGCATGAGAAACGCTTTACTTTTCTAGATATAAAGTTGTTCTTTGTCTTTTATCTCACTGAAAGAAAAAGTGGGACTCTCAGGTGGGCTGCTTGATTCCATTTGGCCCACATCCTCACACTCAGGCCTCTGCGTGCTTACCCTTGCTTCCTTCTCTACAAGGAGACGAAGAGGAGTCCCCCAGACGAAGGGACTTTCCCAGTTTAAGGCTGACCTTCCATTTGGTTCTGGAGTCCAACCACTCCTGCCTCCACATGAGTCATTTCCCCTGTCCCGAGTCTCTGCCCTGCACTGACTCCTTCTCAGCAGCAGATAAACACATGCATGGACCTCTTTGCTCCAAGAAAAGAAATACCCCTATGTACAGTTCCCCTCCATCTATCACCCTGTCTCCTCAGCCCACAGCCGAACTTCCTGGAAGAGTTTGCATATTTTTTTTTCAAGGAAGATCTACACAACCCTGAGATCAAGAGTCACATGTTCCACCAGCTGAGCCAGCCAGGCACCCCAAGTTTACATTTTTTCTGCACCCCTTTTCTTCCTTGCTGTTCATTCTGTAACCCACTGTCCACTCCCACTGTGGCACTGGAATTCTCTAAGACATCAGGGACCCCTTGGTAGCTAAATGTGATGGACACTTTTCAATCCTTACTTGACCAGCTTCTACTCTTTGAAACTCTTCCTCTCTTAGCTTCTGTGAGGCCACCCTTCTCTGATTTCCTTTCTTTTCCCTGGCTGCTCCTGTCCAGGGCACCCCCGGGGGTGGCTCTTCTTGGCCCTTCACCCCCTGCCCATTCTAAACTCTTTTGCCGGCCTATCTCATCCTTCGTTGGATTTCAGAGATCACCAGTTGATCTCTGAATGATCTCAATTGATCTCAATTGAGCTGATGATTCTCAAATATATATTCTATTCTTTATTCTGGATTTCAGGTCAGAACATCCATTTCACGGGGGCCCTCCCACTCAACACACTCAAGATGGGTCATGGTTCTCCCTTAAGCTCCTTGCTGTCCCTCCTCCAAGAGTGTCCATCCCAGGGAACCCTCCAGAGCTATTCAAGTGAAATCTTTCCCGTTATTTTCCACATCTCATTTATTCATTGATTTCTCAATAAATATTTATTGAGCCTTTTTTCTGTGTCAGGCCTTGAGCTAGTTTCTAAAGATTCAGACATGTTCTTTGTTCTCATAGAACTTATTGTCTATCAGAGAAGATGAATGTTAAATATTCAAATCTATTAATTACTTAGAATTGTGCCAGAAGTCATGAAGGGAGTACTGGGAACTTGGGAGAATCTAGTTCAGTCCAGAGTCCTATTGCTTCTACCTTCTTCCTCTTCTTCTTCTTCTTCTTCTTTTTAAAAAGATTTCATTTATTTATTTGTCAGAGAGAGAAAGCAAGTGCACAAGCAGAGCAAGCAGCAGGCAGAGGGAGAGGCAGGCCATCAGCTGAGCAGGGAGCCCCATATGGGACTCGATCCCAGGACCCTGGGATCATAACCTAAGCCAAAGACAGACACTCAATTGGCTGAGCCACCCAGGCATTCCTGCTTCTATCTTTTAAATGGTTCCTTCTAACCTGTCTGGACTTCCTCATCTGCTGCCGTAGACCACCTTCCTGCCTTACCTGGATGCCCACAGGAGCGTCCTAGCCCTGCACCCAGGCTCGCCTGCCTCCCAGAGCTGCTCATGCTGCACTGTATGCTCCCCAGAGAATACTTCAAAGGCCCTTCTCGGCTGGATCCCTGTTTCTCTTTCTAGCCACATCCACACCCTGCTGGATTATCTCCAGGCTGGAGAGCTCTTCGCTTCTAGAGATAAGGAGCCTGAGGTTGGCTGCTTTGGCCAGCCTTGCCCTACTGCCTTCCAGAGGTGGTGCTGGGTGACCAGGGAGGCCATGCACAGAGGTTGGGCATTTCTGAGCTCGAAGGGACTTTGGATCACCTCCTTCCAAGGATCTCAAGTGGGCTGAGCTCAAGAGCGTGTGAGAACTACTCAGAATCCTTCCTAAACTGCACGTGCTGACCTCCCACTCCCTTCTTGGCTCTTCTGGGTGGTTTAGGGATCGCTGACCCTGTTGTGCCCCTCCCAGCCCCCCTATTGCACTCATGAGGCTGCTCTTCTGGCTCCCAGCGGGGTGTTTGTGAGAAGGTAAAAGAGACAGGCTGGCCAAGCAGCTGACAGCCTTGGAAATGTCTGCTGCCCAGCTGTTCCCATTCTGGGCATCCGGTCTTTGCCACAATTTCTCTGATGGAGAAGATGGGTTAACATTAATAGTGGAAGAGTGCAAGGACCTGAATTCATTCTGGAAATCTAAGTCTTGGCACAGTTGTAGATGACTTTGTACTTGGTGGGTTGAAATGGGGCCATTATCCTATTACAGCAGCCTTGAATTCAGGATGAAGTAGCTTTGGAATGAAACTAAGATGTTCTCTGCTCAAAATGCCCTCAAGATGACGTGGACCTGGAACAGCACATGACCCAACCCATCTGCTCCTGGCAGATGTCCCTGAGTGGCTTTGTCCCCTTGCCTCTGCAGCACTCCTGCCCAGACTCCTCTCCGATTTGCAGGCCCCACCATCCGATCACCCAGGACTGCTTCAGGACGGTAATTTAAGACCTGACAGAGAGGGACCCTCTGCCCTCAAACCACCCCCACTTCTATCCCTGGCAGTCTGTCACTTTCCAGTCTCTCACTGTTTCTTGTTGCTTTCTGTCACATTGCAAACGCCCCTTGAGGGAGACATGTCAAAACAGTATTAGCCACTCAGCATCCCAGTGCAAATCAATTTATTCACCAGTGGGAGCAGCTGCTGTAGATCTAGAACAGAAGCCAGAACAGAAGTCTCTCAAAATATGGCCTAAGGATTTGCATTGTCCCCAACCAGAATCTCTGAATATGGGGCCTGGGGTTTCTGTGACCACTGGAATTTGAGAACCACTGGTTGAGTAGGCCAGGCCTGGGAGGACAGTCTTGGGCACTGAGTTCCCTGGGGATGGAGATACTGTTCTAGTCAAGTAGACGATGCTTAAGATGGAAGGTAGGACAGTGCAAGGAGGTTGAGGCTGCCTGCTTCCCAATTATGTGCATGTCCTAATTATGTGACTGTGGACTGCTTCTCCAGGAATGCCTCCATGTCAGCACTGATCCATTCCATTGCCTATCTGGGACCCTATCTGCGGATCACCGCTGTCCTCCTACAGTTAAGTGCACCCTATCTTTCCATTTAGTTCCATACACTACCAGCTAGAAGGGGCTCTAGAGAGTATCTAATCCTACTCTCTTTTTATTTCAAAGACAAGTGAGTCTCAGAGGGAAAGGGCCGGCCCCACCTCACCCAGTGGCATTGTTGGGACCAGGACAGGACCTCTTGGCTTTCAGTTGTGTTTTCTCTTTCTTGTATCCCAAGAATATTCTTGTATCCCTTGTATCTTGTCTTATTAAAGATGGCAATTATGACTTCTTTTTTCTGTGTTGAAAGCACTCCAGCATTAAAATACAATGTTGGGCATATAAGGAACATACAACAAATATTGCAGAGTCGAATGGACTGGGGTGTGTCTAAGAGTAAGGAGAGGTCATGGCATGGGGGAGGAAAACATGGAATCAGGAGATTTTCATGTTGGGCGTGGCTCAATAGCCACTTACCTGTGAGGAGGCGAGATTCTAAATTTCCAGCTCAAGCATCTTATATTAAAAGGCTGTCCTGACCAATATGGTGGCCAGTGGTCATTCATGGGGCCACTTACATGATTTGAAACAACATAAAATTAAATTCCGTTCCTCAGTAGTCTAATTTCAAGAGCTCCATAGCCGTATGTGGCTAGGGGCCACCACATTGGACAGCACAGATACTGGCCATTTCTACCTCAGCAGAGACTTTCTCGTTGGACAGCGCTAGACTAGACTTTGGGAGAAGACAGGATGGAGGCCAGGATCCTTATGTCCTGGAGCTTAGAGTTGCGTGATCTTTTGAGAGCATCTTCAGAAGCATTCAACCCTGTCCTACGAGGCAGCTCTATCCTGGGAAGAGCTTAATTGCTACTCTCACCTTCAAAGAGCATTAATGCCTGGGAAATTACAGTTCCAGCCAGGAATCAGTCTTCCTATTTGCTGACCAAGGCCAAAAAGAAAATGGAATCTGTGGGTCTGTTTTTAACTCTGCATTGATCAGAGCTTCTGGGTGACCAGCACTTTATAACTGACCTCCATTTCTGCTGTGATTTTCACATTTACAAAGTGAGTAGGTACGCTCTTTGAGGACAGAATGGTTTTCAGTGCATCTGGTGAGTATGTCATTGGAGGGTGTCTTTGGATGAAGACCTTTGATAATAGCATCAAATCTCTTGCCAATGTGGGAAAATTTTTGTATTCCTATTCAGTGTAGCTTTATGATGAAAGAAGGTAAATAAACATTTAGCCTTCTCTACAGCCCCTTTAGGGGGATTGGCTGAGCCAACATGGTACATGGGGGAAGTTGTGTTTTCTCTTCTTCACATCTTTTGTTTTAAGATCTCCCCATTTCTTTCCTGTACCTTGGCTTCCTTCAAGGTTCCCCACTGCTGCAGAATTAATCTTAGCTAATTGTATTTCTCAAGCATTCACTTCTGCCTCTGATGTGAGAACTGATAAAGGCTTGAGGGCACTGGTATTATTCGGCCCAGAAGTTCATATAGTTTTGCAGGGTCCTCTTCAAGATTTGGGCACTTTGGGGGGATTCAAAGGGGTAAACTCTCTAATGGCTAATTTTAGCTCAGTGGTGAGCAGTGAATGGGGGCAATGTCCTCTTCAGATAACAAAATCACACCATGTAGGTGACTTCTTGCTTTCAAGGGCATGTCTGCCCCATAGTTGGACCTCCTTTCCCTCATTCCTTGAAAGCTCTCTGCATGTCCGCACCTGTTCCTGCAAGTGGGGCTTGTCTTTAGCTAGAACTCCAGTTCCAGACTCAGGAAGAACCACTTTGCTACTACTGGCCCAGTCCTGAGTCTTCTGGTCCAGGCTGAGACCAAGCCTTGACTCAGGCTTCTGGTTTTGTTCCCCAGTCTGAACTCCTGCATTCATAACTTGTCTAATGCCCACCTCCCTCTAAGATTCCCTCTGTCCCATTTTCCCAGGAATTAGAGCCCTGGGACCTGATGCTCACCTTTCAACATCCTATCTATATCCCCCTCCCATGCATCCCTATAGACATGTTTTGTGCACAGGGTGCACTGTCCTCTCATTCCATATGTGCCAAGGCTTCCTGAGGTCTACTGTTTATCCTGGGGTCACCTGACTGATGTCTGCTACTCTTCTAAGTATCCCGTATCTTTCCCACATCTGCCAATTATTCATTTATTGAGTGCTTTTTGGTGTGCAAGACTCAATGCTAATGGCAGTTTGTAAGCGTTCTCATCTCAGCAGCCTAGATAGGTTCGTTCTATTATTATACCTGTCTGAAAGATGAGGAAGTTGAAGTTCAGAGAGGTTAAGTAACTTCTCTTATAGCCTATAAATAGCAAGTGGCGGGGCTAGGGTTATAATTCAGGTCTGCTTCACTCCAACCCGAGCTCTTTAACATGGGTTTTCCCCTGTCTGCAGCTGCCCTTCCCCAGCTGCCACTGTGGCTATCCCAAGTGCCTGGTCCACCCAGTAGGTACCTGGTGGCCTCTTTTGTCCTGCTCTGTCCAGTAGGATAGTTCTGCTGTCCCTCACTAGACATGGGACATACATAGGGCAGATAACCATAGTCATGTGAGTCTCCACGCACAGCTCAAGGTTCTCTCCATGACCACTTGTTGGGCACATAATAGGACTCAGTAGATATTTGCATGGATGAAATGGATAGATATTGATACATAGATATTTACACAGAGGAACTGAGTGGTAGCATGGAAGTTCCTGACTTCAGTGGATTCTTCTTTCTAAATAACCATGTTACTCAGCTCATTTCAAAGAGATTCTTCTGAGATCCCTCAATGTGGGTACACGGGGAGAGAGATGTATACACCCCATTTTGGAACGTACCGAAGATCACCCTTTGGTAGCCAAGGTGGTATAAGAGGTGGGTCTAACTGAGCTTGAGCGTTCGTCAATTGCAAAGATATTTCCACTTAACAGAGGCATGAATCATGTGCGAGTCACACGAAATAAATATCTTCCACTGTGCTGAGGGCTGGCTGAAGGGCAAGAAAAGCATCTATGAATTCTACAGTGTCTGCGTGTGCCTCTTCATGTGTGGGTGTGTAGTTAATGTATCTACACATGGATGTGTATATGTGTGTCATGTATGTGTAATGTGTGGGACATTGTGTCTGTGAGCAGGTGTGTATATAGGTATGCAGGTATAGTATGTGTGTATGGGCACATCTTTGTGCTTGTATGTATGTTGGTGTGTATATGTGTGTTTGCACATGTGTTTGTGATGGGGGGTGTGTGTGTGTATGTGTGGGAAGGGACAGCCAGACTGAGACACAAAGGTGAGCAAACATGGAGGTTAAGCTCCTTCTTTGAGAGTTCGGGTGGGTTGGGGTGAACTTGGGCTTGTAAGGAGCGTGCAGGCATGTGATGAGTTTATGATGGCTAGAGCTCATTAGCTAATAGACATGATCTTGGGTGAGTTCCATGTGTAGTCAGATAGGAAACAAAGCTGTAATTTAGATGCTGTGACCATATGCTTATAACATGGCTTATATTTATAACTAAACTGACTTATAGGATCATAGTTACCATGGAATTCAGAAATTTGAGATATAGTAGTCTCCTGAAGAAAGACCTGAGAGGCACTTTTGGCTTGGGTCCTGATCTCAGGGTCCTGGGATCGAGCCCCACATTGGGCTCTCTGCTCAGCGGGGAGCCTGCTTCCCTCTCTCTGCCTGCCTCTCTGCCTACTTGTGATCTCTGTCTGTCAAATAAATAAATAAAAAAAAATAAAATCTTTTAAAAAAAGAAAAAAAGAAAGACCTGAATCAGGAGGTTCAATTTTTTTTTTTTCCATTTACTAGCCATGTGATTTTGGGCCAGTCTGTTTTTTCAACCCTTTCATGAGAGGGTAAATAATACCAATCCTAGCCTCTTCCACAGGCCTAGGGCACAAAGTTTATGGGTCGGTATGACACTCAAAGTAAAGAAGATGAGACTTTATGTCGGAAAAAAACTCTAGCACTGGAAAGCTCTCTACAAAGATAAATCATTCTATGTCTTGCCTTGGGCTCATTAGTGTTTTCAAGAGATGACAATTGTTAGCCAGGGCAATGAGACCATAGTTGTGCATGAACTGGTCTGGGAGGGTTCCTCTAGGCCACCAAACAGCAGAGAGAGATGAGAAGATCAGTAGTTGTGGTGGGTGTATTTAGGGAGAAGGGGACTGGCCAGTGGATAAAAGCTTTGTCTGCCTCAAAAGAACAGACTCTTGGTTCATGAGGAGCTTATAAGCTTGACAAGATGGATACCTGCTTTGGATGTTTTCGAAAATACACAGTGAAACAGGTCTGGTTTACAATTCTTCTCAATCCCAGAATGAAATGAGTCAAGGAGTCCTAAGCAGCAAGCCTGAGCATTCGAGAAGACATGACTCTGTAAGCAGAATTTTGACTGAGGGAGATTTGACAGCAGGGAAAGCAGTAGGTTTTGGGACTGGGGAAGAAACCAAGCTAGGTCACCCTTTTCAGCCAGAGTAGGAGGGCCTCCTGGCTGTTTGGCAGGCTTTGCTCGAGGGAAATACATACTTATGGAGGATGAGGACGAGGCAAGAGAAGAGGAAGCTTCTTCCCAGGCATGAACATGGCCAGGAGAATCACATTTAATGCATGAGAGTGATTAATAGTGACCCTCTTTTAGAGAGCTTTCTAGAAGGCACCAAAACACCAGTCACTGAGAAAAGTTGAAGCCATTCTCTCTGGAGAGATAAGGCAACCTACCCAAGATAAATGTTCCTTCATTCTTTTAGGATTCATACTCTTAAGAAGATGGTCTGATGAAGTTCTTTCCTTTTGATTTATTCTAACTTTTGATTTATTCTAATAGCCGGTCCAGGTGCCTAGGGCATGAAATGTAAGGAGTCACCTACTCTTACTATCTCCCTGAATTTTGCATCCCTGGAAACTCTTGCCTCACCATAGTCCAGGCCCTGCCCGGAAGACATGTTAAGACCCATCAATTGGAAGGAAGGCCAGGAGAGCACATTTTCACTTGCTGCCACCATTCAGCTCTCTCTCCCCCAGATTCCCTTAAAGCCCATTATTTAGGCCAGGAATCTTTCTGGGTTATCGCCACCCAGGCAAGAACTTCATGGTGGAGGCTTTGGCAGGTGCTGGCACATGAAAATATTTTTCAAGAACAAATACTCAGGGAAAGGAGCGGGTGCGTGAAAATATTTCCAAAAACGGACACTCTGGAAAGGGAGAGATGACATGGTTTTGGCAGGGTTTGAATCTAAAGCCGAGTTATGCCAGATTACATCTGTGGCTCCAGGCTTTCTATGAAGAGTCGTTTCCCATTTCCTTGAAGTCCTGAGTGGAGGTGATATCGGTAAAGTGGGATAATTGGAGGATGAGGATGGGACAGAAAAGTCACCCAAAAGAAGAGGGGGTTGAGGCACTGGAGTGCCCGGGGGCCCATGGCAGAGGGGCGTGGGCAGTGCAGAGAGTGGCAGCAACTGGCTTGGAAATCTATCAGGTAATACTTGAGAACTGCCCATGAGATTAGAATCTCCCTGTGGGACAGTGTGGGCACCGCTGACCTGTTCTTTGTGGATGCCTGCCGTTCCCTCCATCCTTGTTGGGTTAATATCTTGAAGACAAGGGAGCCCCCAAAAGCCGTCTCCTCTCCCTTCTCTCCACTCCCCCTCTCATTGTCTAGGGAACTCCTGTGCCCCTCCCCCCACCTCTATTGAACTTTCTCTCGGTACAGTATACTGTTGGCTTTTGGAGGGCCCATGCGTGACTTTGGATCTTGGAAAAATTCAGTCACTGAGGCAAACGGATTAAAATACAATGGAATACAGTGTCCCTGAATTTGTTACTTTGCAGTAGAAGAACTTGATCATTTCCACACACACCGTTTTATGTTGACACGACATCATCGTACGTTGGGCCATATTATTGTCCCCACCTGAGGGATCAGGGAACTGAGGATCAAAGACATGGTCTGTCCCTAGGGGAGCCTGCTAGTCAGTGCTGAGTTTGGGACCAGAACTCAGCTCTCTGGATTCCTCCTCCAGAACTTTTTCTACAGACCCTATTGCCTCTCCAGTCAACCCAAGGGTGAATCCTTCAGAGCAATAAGAATGCTTTCGATCAGCTTCCCCCAGAGTTTTCTCCCATCCTGGCCATCTTTTGACTTTACCTTTTCTGGAACTAACTCCTCCTGCTTCATCACATCCTCCTCGTCCCCATACCCGATCAAACCCTCACCTGGATGGTTCAGATGGGACACTATTAAGTAGATGGTGAAGTCCAGGAGGGAGCAGTTGCATTTCCACGGGTTTCCACTCAGATACAGGGTCTGTAGTGTTATGAGGTTTTGGAAGGCATTGTGGTCCAAGGTCTGCAAGCCGGTGTTTCTGAGGTCCAGGTACCTCAGAGAGCTGGTGTTGGCAAAGGTGTACTTGTTCAGAGAGAACAGGTGAGGGTTGTTGGAGATGTTCAGCTGCACCAGGTTGCTGAGCACGGAGAAACTGTGTGGGGAGATGAAGGTTAGGTTGTTGGAGCTGAGATCAAGGTAGATGAGTTTGAAGACCCCGATGAAGGTATAATCCATCAACTCGCGAATCAGGTTATTCCGACAGTCCAAGTAAACAAGGTCACTGAGGAGTCCTAGACTCATCGCTGGCAAAAAGGTGATGCGGTTATCATTCAAGTACAGCTTCCGGGTGCTCAGGGGTATGTCGGGGGGGTACTCGGCTAACTGGATTCCTGCGCAGATCACTTCCTGGGCTTGACACTCACAATTATTTGGACACTTTGACCCCGAGACCAGTCCCATTCCAAAGGAAAAGAGTAACCACCCGGGCCCAGGGCCTGAGGCAAGGGACATAGTAAGAAGCCGCAACTACCCTCCTTCCACCTCGCTGCGGGCGCCGTCCCTCTGATCAGAAGGCTGCCGAGGGGCGGGGTTGGGGGGGAGGGGCGCTGGAAAGAACGGTAACACTCTAGCTTTGTGCAAAGCAATTTTCCATTACAGGAGAACCGAACAGAAGTTGAAACGCGAGGCCCGATGCCCCGCCGCCCGGCTTGGTGGCTCGGCGGCCGGCTCACTCCCAGACTGCCGCTGGAAGCTTGCCCGCTTGGCGGCTCTGAAAGGTCTCACCCTTTCCCTGCGTTTGCAAGTGAAGGGGAGCCAGGGGAGAGCCACATGACAATGAAGTTGCCAGTTGACACCTTTGTGATGTCAGCAGCCTCAGGAGACTGCCTGGCTGGCTGAGGGAGGGAGAGTCCTGCCTCTGCTCCTCCTGGGTGGTGTGGGGGTGTTGTGTGTGTCTCGGTAAGCTGGCTGTCCCCTGGGGGAACCAGGGCCTGCAGTGTGGGGTAGGGGGCTGCTGGGGTTCGTGTGTGTGTGTGTGTGTGTGTGTGTGTGTGTGCTGGAGGATTAGCTTAGCTTGAATCCCCTAATCCACAGGCTATAGAGGGACCTTGGAAGTCTCCAGCCCAACTCCCTTCTTTACTGATGAGCAAAGTGACTTGTTTAAGGTCAGTTCTCCCAGTGGGTCCTTTCCTTGGGAAATGAACTTGGACGGGTGCTAGTTCTTGGTGGTGGTGGGAGAGGATGGGAAAGAGGAACTTCTTTTGAAGTGAGGAAAGGGAATTCCTCTGATAAGGTGGTCCTCTTAAGAAGGCTTCCTTAGCGTGCCTGCAGCCCTGTCTGCATTTGGCATATATATGTGTGTGCTAGTGTTTTAAAAAGCCTTTAGAGCGGGTATAATGTACTCCCCTTAACACAAAACCCAAATATATGAGCGCAATGATATGAACTATTTCTTACCATTATTATTCTCCTGGACTTTTAATATAGTGCCTTTCGAGAGTTTCTAGTGGGAGTTTATATTCGTTAACTATTTGAGGGATGCTGGGAGAGGGGGGGTCTTTTGGAGGGAGAGATAGAGAGTCTGGAAGCTTAAGAGTTAGAATGTATCATTTACTCCATAGAGGAAGGCACAGTGGGCAGAAATGAAGACAAAACACCTCAGGAATGAAGCTTTATATTTGGGGGAAAATGGGATTTGATATAGAACTTAGCTTGAATATTAATAAAATAATGCAACCTATATTTAGCTTAGCACAGTGCTTGGCACCTGGTGTATAATAAATATTTATTGAATGAATGATGCGTGAATGTCTCTGACGGTTTGTTCCCTTTTCTAGCTTCTCTGCCAAGGGAGAAATTAATAAACTCAAGTGGATTTGTGGCTGGTTAGCTAATGCTTCATTGTGTTTACTTACTCAGCATTCCTAGTGTGACTGGCGATGATTAAGATGATGACTTAGGAGTGTTTACCAAATTGAAAGTGACCTTATTTAAGTAGACGTTTCAAACACTTAAAATAATGACCCAAAGGATAGCTGTACTAATTGAAGCAGCATTTTATTGATAGGGAGCCCTTTCTTTATAATTAAAAAAAAAAAGAAAGAAAAAGTTCCTTGCTGGATCTTACATGATTGCCCAGGAGAGGAATGGGGCCGGTGAAGGCTATGGGCAAGAATTAATTTCCGGATTGACGATTTCCTCCTTCCTACCCCCGCCTTGCCGCCCCGCCCGGGGGGAGGAGCCGGCGAGTGGAGGGTGTGGCTTGGAGGGGGTGGGGGTGGGGAGGCGGCCTTCCCAGTGGGCTGGGTCTGCCGTTTGCTTTCTCCCTATGAGAGCTGATCGCCCAGCGGTTTGCCAAAGCTTATGGAGTGATTTTACCCACTTTCCACCTTTTCTTTTAGGTCTCTCTCCCTCTTTCTGATTTTTCCTTTCCGGGGCAGCCAGTGTCTCCAGGTTTCCCCGTTTAATTTCTAGCGGCCTCTTGGGGCAAACTTTCTCCAGACAGCAGCCTCCAGCTCAGGCTCAGCCTTTGGCCTTAGGATGGCACGTGTTCTCATTGAGAAAAGCCTCCAACGAATGAAGTCCACTCGAAGTTATTGGTGACGGTGGACAGCTATGTCTCTTTCTGGAGCTCTGCCCTTTTCACAAAGCGTGGGGAACAGCTTGTGTCAAGGAACAGTCCTTTTGCCCAGGGTAGCTGTGTGTGTTGTGGCCCTGAGGTCTGCTTAGCCATAGGCTGGTTTCGGCTTTGCCAGGTTAGACCACATCTCTAAAGTGCCTTCCTCATTGCGAGGCTGAGTAGGTATTTGCTGAATAGAGAACGAGCAGACGAGACAAAGGCGAATAGGGAATGCAGCCTTTCCCCATTACCCGATTTCAGACCCCTTAAGACAATTTCTCTTCAAGGAACATCTATGAGACTATTTTTTCAGGGATCTCGCTTTGGAAAGTTCTGAACTAGGCTGTTTGCCCTTGGCCGAGTTGCTAAACGTCTCTGGGCTTTGTTTTCCTCATCGCTGTACGGAGGGAGGTGAACTAGAGAACAGAGACCTTCCAGCTCTCTTAGAACTTCCAAAGTCCTGTAGAAATGGGAAGGTTTCAGTCACGGCAGGAGGGGCCAGGAGGGGCCAGGAGGGGCCAGGAGGGGCCAGGAGGGGCCAGGAGGGGCCGAGAGGAGAGCCTCCTTGTTCCTTCTTACTTACACCGTGGGGCCCGACTGGGTCAGGCTGCTGCAGAAACAGAATTTGCTCTCCCCAGTGAGCTGCTCATGCACTTCTAGCAGCAGCTGGGTCACCCTTAGTGCTTACAGCTTTTGATGAGCCCACCTCTGCCCCAGCTCGACCCCGGGACGGCCGTCCTTCCAAAGCTAAGTGGGCGTATCAGGTGAGCCTGCTGGGGAGCACCTGGTTATTGGGTTCAAATTCACCAGCTGGGGCTGGTCTGGAGATGGCTTTTATTTTTAGCTCTGACAGTCCTTGCTTTCCCCGCCTAATGATCCCTTTCGAGGGCCAGCCTCTCCTGACCCAGAAGTCCCTGACGTTATAGGAGGAAAAGGCACGGTGAGGTAGCACAAAGGGCACATGATGGAGGCACTGGTTTCTGTCCCTCCCAGGGCCTTGATTTCCTTTCTAGAACACAAGGCAGGATGCTCTCTGAGGGCCTACCCCTCCCTCCAACGTCAAGTTCCAGCAAGACCCTGTCTGTGCAAAGGGAGGACAGATGCTTGGAGCCTTATGACCCCAGCACTAGGGACAGAGATGCAAGCAAGCACACGGTGTCTGGCACAGTGTAAGCAGTCTGTGAATTTTCACAGTAGGTGTTCCACCCAGAGGCATGGGCACACGGGCTAGGAGAAAGAGAGTTCTCGCATGCTTTTATTTGCTCAGGAGAAAACCAGAAAGATATGCCGGTGCCATTTTCTTAAGGGACAACTGCTCATGTGTTCAACGCAGGACTCTCCGTGGGTTAGCAACCTAAGGGCACAGAAGCCAGGACTGTGTTCTGCTTCCCGGGCCAGGACTTTAGTGGATACAGGTCTCTAGAAAGTCAGAATTTCAAGCACTTTGATGCAGGAGCTGCTTTTGATACCTGGTTCTCTCCAGACTTTTGACACTGTCTGTGTCCCTTTCAGCAGGGTCATCTCAGCGGGGAAAGGGCTTGGGGCAAGTACCATGGAAAGCAGATGAAAATGAACAGGAAGGGTGGCCTGGAAGAGAAAAAAAGTTCTAAACTATGTCAGGAGGGTTGGGGCCTAAGGGTCAAATATGTCTGTCTGTCTTGTCTGCCTATGTATCTTTCTATCTATCTATTACCTATTTTCTATCTATCTGTGAACCTTGGTCTGTTTTTAGTAGCAGCTGGTATGAGCTCTTTTTGACATTTCCCTTTAGGCTGCCAAAGTCCTCACTCAGGAGATTGGACCCTTAGAGCGTGCAGGCCAGGGGAAGTCCCTCCCGTGGTCGTGTTCTCCGGGGATGCCTTTTTTTTCACACCTTCTCCACATGCTACATTTCTGTAGCATTAATTCTCCAGAACAATCCAAGGGAAGTCTTGAAATAACGTACCATTTTGGGGTTGGGGGGATTGGATCACATTCTCAGCTTCTAACAAACCTAGATACTATTGCCCATGGCTAGGCTTCCTTGGAGTAGTCATTATACCTGAAACTTGCATTGTGACTTTGCCCGAGCCCCTTGACTTGGGGGAGAACATGGATTCTCTTTCAACACAGGAGAGACAGGGATCGTATGAGCTTCAGAAGAGGTGCAGTGACTTTGGAAAAGCCCTTCAGCATCTAGAGACCTCTTTCCTTTTTGATAAAACCAGTATGCCAAATCTGGCTTCTCCAGGGTTGTTCTAAAGACTGACTGTGATTTAATACAACGCAGTGTCTACTGTTTACTATACAACCCGTCAGGCGTGGGATCCTCCCAGCAGCGCAGTGAGTCATGGGGCATGACCCCATCTTGTAAGTGAGGAAAAAGAAACTCTAAGAGGTGTCATTTGTCCAAGGTCACAGAGCTGACGGGTGACGAAGGCAGGATACGGTGGAAGTTTTACTCCTGAGAGCACGCTCTTGGTACTAAGCTACACCACCACCCCAGACACAAATGCCTTGAAATACTCATTATTTTTACAGGCTTAGTGGAATGAGTTGTCCCCTCCTAGGCCCTAAATGGTCCATTAACTTCAGGCCAGAGCAAACCACCCTTGATACGTGACCTCGTTACCCTCTGGAGTGCCTTGTCTTTCAGAAGGCTTACAACGCTTCTCAGCTTTTAAGTCTTACTTTCACCTTTGATATCGTGTTGTATGATTTTCTTCCTTTTGCAGGCAAGGAAGTTAATAGGAAGAGCAACCTTCCTAAGCTCCCTCAGAGAATGAGTGGCAAAGCCAACAGCCGTTGACTCGTTGATGCCTGAGGTGACTGATTCCCTGGGTAGCGACTTCCGTAAGGAGGAATTCTTTCCAAGGTAATCTGGAATGTGCTGTATCCATTGGGCAGACCATTGGGCAGATAGTACAGAACGGCTCTAGTGGAAATGTCTCTGTAATCCCGCATGGCTATCCTACTCCCAGCCTGCCCTTAAGAACAAACTTGGATATTGAAATTCTGAAGCACTAAAAGCCTTTGGTATTCTTTCAGGGGGAATCTGTACCTCACAGAGGCCCTAGGAAGTTAGGAGGAGGACCGAAGGAAATTGAGTCCCGTCTCTCCTTCAGCATTCCTTGTGGACAGATTTTCAGGGCAGTAGGTCATGTGAGAGGTAGAAACTTGGAGCACAAGCACCTCGGGCACTGTGAGAGGTTTCCCCACTGGAAGCCATGGAGAGAGGCCATCTTGGCATTTGGCGTAGCAATTGAAAAGGAGACCATTCATTCTGAGAGAGGCTGATGAGAAGGTCTCTAAGTCTCAAAGTGTTCCTAGCGTCTTTGAAAGCCTTAGTTTTTCGGAAGGACCGGCTGTCAGAGGGACACAGGTGTGTCATTGTGACATTCCCAGGACAAATGGGGGGAGACCCAGGGAGCTCCTGAGAAGAGAGCTGACTCGACTGTGGGCCTTGCAAGGACTGTCCCTCCTTCTCATCAGAGCCCACAAGCCCACTTCTGCAGCCAGGGTCTTCCTAGCGTTTCACTTCCTTGGGCAGACAGAAGAAGTTCCCTCTACGGCCTGGCCGTGGGCCCAGTGAGACAAAGTGGGGGAGAGCAGATAATGGAGAGACTGGTTAACTTTGTGATAAATGCTTTTGCTCCTGTCGCCTGGCAGACTCTCAGTCTGAGCCCTTCTGCACGACACCCCCAGTGTCCCAAGGGTCAGGGGCAGGATCGCTAACCTGTCACGGGGTGCACATAGCCCCCCGCTTCATGGAACAAGCTCTCGACCTTCCTGGACAGCTTATTTCAGGCAAAGGTCTCTCCACTCCCCAAAGCCAGAGAGGATGAAAGGTCAGGAAAATGCCTCTGAGAAAATCTGGTGCGTGCGTCCTGCTGCGTCATCTGGCCGCTCGCCTTCACCCCTGCTCCCCCAGCCTACAGCTGCACGCTTCTGTGCAGAAACAGGCCGTGCTGGGTTCTCTCCGAGATGGATTCTTTTGCTGTTGCCCTAGTAACAGAATTATTAAACCAAGTTCCAGCCTCGGGAGTATTTGTGCCTGGTGAGGTAATGTCTGTCGCATGCAGTCTTTTCATTCCTACCCCCAGCCCCTCGCTTCAGGCTCTCGGTATCTCGCCCCTAGACTGATGGGCTCGGCTCCTCCCTGGCCCCCGATGCCACCTGCTCCCCACCTCCACCCCAGGGTGGCTCCCAGCTGAGCAACACCCTTTCTCAGGCTCAGAGACTCCGTGTTGACCAAACCCCCCATCAGCCTGGCATTCAGAGGCCCCCATTGTGGCCCATACCACTTTCTAGAAGCCCACAGTGCTCCCTTCCCAAAGCCCACAGGGCTCCCTTCCCAAAGCCCACAGGGCTCCCTGTACTTTAGCAGAGCGGGCTGTGCCTGAAGGCCAGTTACAGGGAGGAGAGTGACAGGGAGGAGATCCAGGAGGAACAAAGACGGACAATCCATAGGACTTAGGTAGCAACTGGTTGGTGGAGAGGCAATGTATAGAGTGGAAGGCTTAAGCATCTGGACTTTGGAATGAAACTGTCTATAAAATTTGAGCTCTCTCACTCAATAGCTGTGTGACCTTGAGCAAGTTTCTTTTTCTTCTTTTCTTTCTTTCTTTTTTTTTTTTTAGATTTATTTATTTTAGAGAGAAAGAGTGCAGCAGCTGGGGGAAGGGAAGAGAGAGGAAGCAGACTCCCCCCCTGGGCTAGTTTCTTCCCTCAAGTCTCAGTTTCCTCAAAGACAACATGGAGACAATGATGGTACCTTCTTCATAAGGGTTTCTTTGCCCAATTAAAGATCTTCTAGAACACTTTGCTCAGTACCTGTGTGCGCAGAATCACAGCAGCCGTGTTACCTGGGATGATGATGGTGGCTGACAGGCGAAGGGTGACCCTATGGGAAATGGGGCCAAGAACGGCTCCAGATTTGGGCGAGTGGGAGAAATGGCACAGAGAGAGAATCCAGGTGCAGAAGGAACCTGCTGATGAGAATAGATCATGTTTTCATTTGGGGATGTACTGAGTTTGAAGTGTCACAACTCACTTGAATTGATCGTCGCTGAGTACCAGGCACTAGCTGGTATTGTCACATTCCACGCATTGTCCCTTATATAATTCCCACAGCACCCCTGAGATGGGGATTCTTAACACATGGCAAGATCAAGCAGCTTGCCCAGCCCGTAAGCAGCAGAGCTGGGATTCCAACCCAGGCCTTTGTGTCTCCAGTGGCTGCACACTTTTGACTACTATATGCACTACTTCCTAAATATCTTGATTATGGTTAGGAGGTCCAGTTCTTGTGTGTGTGTGTGTGTGTGTGTGTGTGTGTGTGCATGTGTGTGTTGCACACACACGCACTTTAGTGCTGAGGTGGTCTTTTGGGGAACGTAATGGTTTGCGTTGCTTCCTGCCGAGGCAGTGGTCTGCCCTCTCTCCTGGGGTCCCTGTGTGGAAATTTGTCCCCTGGACTTGGGGACCTCTTTTATGACATGTGCTCCCCTGAGCTTGTGCTCCGAGCCAGTGGCCCAGTGCTCACCTCTCCCCTGGTCTCATTCCCAGTCTCTCCCCACGGGTTGGTCTTGAAGTGCATTAACATCTCTGAACCTCAGTTTCCTCCTCTGAACAACTTAAGCAGTTACAGAATTACAAAAAGCATCAAAAAAGATAGATGTTTCTTGCAGAGAGAGGCTGTTTCTGATTTCTCAACATTCCCAGGGCCTGGGCCAGAGCTGGGCTTCCACCTGCTGATCTCTGAGTGAATACGTGACCAACCGACCATAGAGAGAGTTCTGTATGGTGCTGGGTCCGCCCCTTTTGTTTGATCCTACTGAGATGGCTTCCCGTTCCACTTACTGCTGTCCTGGTTGGTTACCCTAGTTTTCATGCTTTGGGGATGACTCTGTTTCAACTTAGAGTGTCCACTAAACCACAACGGCAGAATTGGGCTACAACCCCTGTGCCGCGTGTTGGGTGTGTGCCCTTGTATGTGGTGGGGGATGGGGCGGTGGTGGGAGGTGGCAGGTGTGGAGAGACAAGGGGGTCGGCTGGATCATATTTCCTCTACAGACTTCCTTAGTGATGCAGAAAGGTGTTCTGAGACCCCGAGGGACGTGAGTTTACATGCAATAAATGGAACCCATGCTGTGGTTGAATCTTAAAGGCCAACGGGATGATGTAAGGAGGGGATGACTTTGGGAGGAGATTAGGTTGTGAGGGTGAAGCCTCATGAATGGGATGAATGCCCCATCACAGAGGGCCCAGAGAGCTCCCAACTCCTTCTGCCCTGGGAGGATACAAGGAGTCCAAGACCTGGAAAAGGGCCCTCCCAGGACCTTCATCTTGGACTTCCAGCTCACAGGACTGTGAGAAGTAAATTTCTGTTGTTTATAAGCCCCCCGGGTGGGGGCATTTGTTATAGCAGTCTGAGTAGACAGCAAGGTACGATGAGTTGGCTTTTAACAGGAATTTTCTCTTCTTTTATTAACAATGCTTCAACATGGCAACTTTTAAAATATCTTTCCCCCTATCGTTTCAGGTAGTGATACTTTCAGTAACCTGCATCTGGCTTTAGTTGCTATTTAATTAAGACTTAACCTCTAAAAATGCACATTTAATACTCAGCATAAACCCTTGACTTGTTCCCTTTGAAGATAAACAGGTGAGATAGCTTCTTGAACTCTAAATTCTGCGATAATTAAGATTAGTTGCCATAGAGAGAAAGAGAGGGAGAGAGGCAGAAATGCGTGAAAATGTGCCATACTTTCCATGTTTAGGGAATTCACTGAGTTAAATATTCAGGGCCATAAAATCTACCCAGACCCAGATACCTATTAATCTGCTGGCCACACAGTCTCCAGAGTGATCTTTCATTGTCAGGAAAGCCTTCTCTAATTGCTCCGCTCCTTTGCTCAGAAACTTTGAATGGCTCACCGTTGTCCTGGGTACCGATGGTGTCCCAGACCCTCAGGACCTGGCCCGACCTCCGTCCCCAGCTCCTGTGCTACCAGCTCGCCACACAGGTGATGACGGCGCCTGCTGCCACCTGCAGCGGGCCAAGCCTCCCTAATTATTTACCCTTTGATTCTCTTTCTCATCCTCTCGGGGCTTTGCGTGTTCCTGCTCGCTCTTCCGGACCCAGTTCAAATTCCACATCCCATTTATAAATGCTGTGCCTCTTTGGATTCTTCCAGGCAGATATTCTGTCTTTGCACTTTTATGACAATTATTATTATAATGCACCTCAATTACACATTTTCCCTACTAGACTGAGAGCAGTGCGGGACTCAGGGACCCACTCACTATATGACTGTGTACAACGCCTTCCGTGAGTATAGACCTAGTCATATGGTATCGAGCTCATCGTGGGTTCTGAATCACTCTTGTTGGAGCAAATGAAATGAATGGCAGTACATTGCCAGTTAATAGTCTGTGTCTATGACGTTATCAAGGTTTCTTCAGAGAACAAATGAGCCAACTGAATGTTGTCTTGGTGCGCCGTATAAAAGCTGCAATTCTGGGATGCCTGGGTGGCTCAGTCAGTTAAGCATCTACCTTTGGCTCAGGTCATGACCGCAGGGTCATGGGATCGAGTCCCGAATCAGGCTCCTTGCTCAGCGGGGAGCCTTCTTCTCCCTCTCCCTCTGCCTGCTTGTGCGTGCTCTCTCTCTCTCTCTCTCTCTCTGATAAATAAATAAATAAATAAATAAATAAACAAACAAAATCTTTAAAAAAAATAAAAGGTGCAATTTTTTTAATTAAATTTTTTTATAAACATATAATGTATTTTTATCCCCAGGGGTACAGGTCTGTGAATCTCCAGGTTGACACACTTCACAGCACTCACGATAGCACATACCTTCCCCAATGTCCATAACCTCCTCCCCCTCTCCCGGCCTCCTTCCCCCCAGCAACCCTCAGTTTGTTTTGTGAGATTAAGAGTCACTTATGGTTTATCTCCCTCCCAATCCTATCTTGTTTCACTTATTCTTTTCCTACCCCCCAACCCCCCCACGTTGCTTCTCCATGTCCTCATATCAGGGAGATCATATGATAGTTGTCTTTCTCCGATTGACTTATTTCACTAAGCATGATACGCTCTAGTTCCATCCACATCGTCGCAAATGGCAAGATTTCATTTCTTTTGATGGCTGCATAGTATTCCATTGTATACATATACCACATCTTCTTTATCCATTCATCTGTTGATGGACATCTAGGTTCTTTCCATAGTCTGGCTATTGTAGACATTGCTGCTATAAACATTTGGGTTCACGTGCCCCTTCAGATCACTATGTTTGTATCTTTAGGGTAAATTCCCAGTAGTGCAATTGCTGGGTCATAGGGTAGCTCTATTTTCAACTTTTTGAGGAACCTCCATGCTGTTTTCCAGAGTGGTTGCACCAGCTTGCATTCTCCCTCTCCCTGCTTGTGCGTTCTCTCTCTCTCTGATAAATAAATAAATAAATAAATAAATAAATAAATAAAATTTTAAAAAAATTAAAAGCTGCAATTTTTTAAATTAAAAAAGCCCCCTTGTTGAAGTGGTTGTCTTTGCACACCCAGCTGTAAGAGTGTGAAACTAGTCTGGAGCTTGCTCTTACCCCTCTGGTTAAGTAGTAGAAAGGACGAAGTTTGAGTCCACAGCAGAGTCCTTTCTTTCACAACACCAGTAACATCCTCTGGACACTCCAGACACTCAGTGGTGGGAGGCCTTATCCTTTGGTGTTGCAGATGTGAGCTGTGGAGTGAGGTGGACATGACTTTCAGTGGTGTGACTGGCAACTTCCCGAACTTGTCTTCATTTTTCTTACGTGTAAAATGGAGTAATCCTATTATAGTCCTAAGGTGGCTTTGAGTGTAAAAGTGACTTTCAGTGGATGTTCAGGCCACATGAATGGGTACCCAGCCTCCGGAAAGTGTTTAACAAAAGGTAGTAGCTATTATTTTTGTGCGGTTTTGTAATGGCTCTGGGTTATGAACAGAATGTGTAACAGCAATGCAAAATGAGACACTAACATGTTTCCCCCAAGAAATAGCAAATGCAGTAATCATTGCTGATTTTTCTTTCACCACTTATTTGTCAGAGAGAGAGAGAGCGCGCGCACACAAGCAGGGGAGCAGCAGGCAGAGAGAGAAGCAGACTCCCCACTGAGCAAGGAACCCGATGTGGGACTCGAGCCCAGGACCCCGGGATCATGACCTGAGCCAAAGGCAGCTGCTTCACCGACTGAGCCTCCCATCATCACAGATTTGTTGGTGAGTTAGAATATGGTTTGTTATTAGTAGCTGTTGGAGACTTGTCAGGGTCTAAACCCAGTCCCAGGAGATTTCCAAAAGAACTGCTTGCCTAAGGTCATCCGGGGGAAGCTGCTCAGACACCTGTGGTTCTGAGCCCAGCGATCCTGGGAGACGAGGTTCCCGGACCAAAGAGTCCCAGGATGTGTCTGGTGAGGCTGGAACACAGCTGGAAGCCAGCTGCCTGGAGACAGACCTTTGGCTCTACTACACGATGGGCACTCAGGGCAGGCAAACTCTCTGCCCATCTCTGCCAGATTGTAGGAGCCCAGGGCCTCCTATCCTGCATAGGAAACCCCCGAAGAGGAACTTCCTTGAAGCTTTACATGAAAACTACATCCGCAGCTGCCTCTTGATCCTGTCCCTATCAGACCTGTGACTCCCAAAGCTTATCATTCATTTTGACTCTAAGAGGGTGAGTGTGTAGTCTCTGACGGAATACATTTATTAAAAATGGAATCTCCTGTCCCTGGTGTGTTCTTAGGGATTCCTCCCTCTGATCATGCATCAGCGAAGCAAAGAGTTGCTTTATTTAATGTACCCTGCTTTTATGTTACTTTGTTTTCTTTTTCTTGTTTAAAGAAGAGAGGTTTCTGTAGTCAGCTTACATACAGGGGACTGCGGAGCATGGGAAGGAAATGACGGGTGTGGAAGTCTATGAAAGAGGCTGAGGTCTGAGATGACTAGGGTGTTCCTGAAGGTTCCAAGAGTGCCCACAGGCTGGCCCCCAGCCCTCGTGATAGACCAGTGCCTCTTCTGAACTTCCAGAAGCTGCTCTGTTGTGAACTCATTCTCTGAACTCATTCTTTGAAAACCAGAAGTGGAGTGGGGGGGGGGGGGGCGGGCAGGCTCACCGAGGGGCCCTTGCATGGAGATCTAGCCAGAAAGAGTCTGGAACCAGAAATGTGGGGAACTGAAGGTTAGTCCTGGTGCTTTTCTAAACTCCCGTGCTACCTTGGACAAGGCCTTCACTCTCTAGTCTTACGTTTTACCATCCGTGAACCCAGGGAGCTACATCTGTGGGTCTTGGCGACCGTGGAGCTAGGCCAGGGACAAGCGGTGGGGCAGGAAAACAGCCCCTTCATCTCCCACTGAACTTTTTTAACACCTCGTCTAAGGCAATGATGTGCAGTTCTGAGACTGGTGCGATCTGGAACTGGCATCCTGGAGGGCTGGGATAACAGGAGTCACCAGGAGCACAGGGGAGCTATAACCTGGAGACAGCAAAGCTCTGTGCTTCCTCAGGAGGGGAAGTGATGGGGCTCTTTTATTTATTTATCTGTTTTTTAAAATGTATCTACTTAGTTTAATTTTTATTTTAATTCTAGTATGCTTTTTATTTTATTTTACTTTTTAAAGATTTTATTTATTTATTTGACAGACTGAGATCACAAGTAGGCAGAGAGGCAGGCAGAGAGAGAGTGGGGGAAGCAGGCCCCCTGCCAAGCAGAGAGCCCGATGCAGGGTTCCATCCGAGGACGCCAGGATCATGGCCTGAGCCGAAGGCAGAGGCTTTAACCAACTGAGCCACCCAGGTGGCCCTGTTTTTTATTTTTTAAAATGTTTTAGACAATGTTTATTTTTTATCAAGTTTTCAATTTTAATTCCACTATAGTCAACGTGCAGTGTTATATTGGGTTCAGGTGTACAATAGAATGATTTGAAACTTCCGTACATTACTCAGCACTTATCCCAGCACGAGTACTCTTTAATCTCACTCCCCTATTTCTCCCATCCCCCCTTCCCTACCTTCCTCCTGTTGACCAGTAGTTTGTTCTCTATAGTTAAGAATTTTGTTTCTCAGTTTCTTCCTCCCCCTCTTTGTTCATTTGTTTTGCTTATTAAATTCCACATGTAAGTGAAAGCATATGGTTTTTGTCTTTCTCTGACTTATTTCATTTAACATTAGACTCTCTAGCTTCATCCATGTTGCTGCAAATGGCAAGATGTCATTCCTTTTTATGGCTGAATAGTACTCCATTGTCTATATTTGCCACATCTTTCCTTATCCATCCTCCAACCAGTGGGCACGTGGGCTGCTTCTATAACTTGGCTATTATAATGTTGCTGTGAACATAAGGGTGCATGTATCCCTTTGAATCAGTGTTTTCATATTCCTTGGCTAAATACGTACTAGTGTGATCCCTGGATTGCAGGGTAGCTCTATTTTCAATTTTTGGGGAACCTCCATACCGGTTTCCATAGTGGCCGCCCCAGTTTGCGTTCCCAGCAACACTGCACAAGGGTTCCTTTTTCTCCACATCCTCACCAACACTTGTTGCTTCTTGTGTTTTTGGTTTTAGCCATTCTGACAGGTGTGAGGTGATATCTCGTTGTAGTTTTGGTATTTGCATTTCCCTGATGTGATGGCTGATGTTGAGCATCTTTTCATATGTCTGTTGGCCATCTGTCTGGTTTCATTGGGAAAATGTCTGTTCAGGTCTTCTGCCTGCTTTTTAATTGGATTATTTGTTTTTTGGTTTGATTTGGGTGAGTTCTTTATGTATTTTAGCTACTAACCCTTTATCAGGTATGTCATTTTCAAGTATCTTCTCCCATTCCATAGGTTGTCTTTGCTGTGCAGAAGCTTTTTATTTTGATGAGTCCCAATAGTTTATTTTATTTTTTTAATATTTTATTTATTTATTTATTTGAGAGAGAGAAAATGAGAGAGAGAGAGCACAAGAAGGGGACGGTCAGAAGGAGAAGCAGAATCCCTGCTGAGCAGGGACCCTGATGCAGGACTCGATTCCAGGACTCCAGGATCATGACCTGAGCTGAAGGCAGTTGCTTAACCAACTGAGCCACCCAGGTGCCCCCAGTAGTTTATTTTGTTTTTTATTTCCCCTGCCTTAGGAGACTTATCTAGAAAAAAGTTGCTATGGCCGATGTTAGAGAGATTACTCCCTGTGCTCTCTTCTAGGGTTTTCATGGTTTCAGCTCTTACATTGATGTCTTCATCCATTTTGAATTTCTTTTTGTATATGGTGTAAGAAAGTGGTTCAGTTTCATTCTTTTGCATGTAATTGTTCAGTTTCCCCAACACTGTATGTTGAAGAGACCATCCTTTTCCCTTTGCCTATTTTGCCATTTGGCTGGTACCACACTGTTTTGATCATTACAGCTTTGCAGTGTAACTTAAAATCTGAAATTGTGATGCCTCCAGTTTTGTTCTTCTTTTTCAAGATTGCTCTGGCTCTTTGGGGTTTTTGTGGTTCATACAAATTTCTTCTAGTTTTGTCAAAAATCCTGTCAGTATTTTGGTAGGGATTCCAGTAAATCTATAGATTGCTTTGAATAGTTTGGACATTTTAACAATATTTGTTCTTCCAGTCCATGAGCATGGACTAACTTCCCATTTCATTGTTCATCTCCAGTTCCTCTCATCAGTGTTTTACAGTTTTCAGAGTACAGGTCTTTCACCTCCTTATTTAAGTTTATTCCTAAGTATTTTATTATTTTTGGTGAAATTGTAAATGGGATTGATTTCTTGATTTCTCTTTCTATTGCTTCATTAGTAATGTATAAAAATGCAGTGGGCTTCTGTACATTGATTTTGGACCCTAAGAGGGGGTCCTTTTAGGTAAGTTGGTCAGGGAAGGCCAGCCTGGGGGATGACATAAAGGAGAAGAGTGGGGGCATGGACAAAAGATCCTAGGGTTAGGGGGATGTGCCTGACCTTTAGAGGAACAGGAAGGTGTGGCTGTGGGAAAATGAGGTGTTATTGGAGATGAAGTCACAGAGGTGGTCAGGGGACATAGCCCACAGGCCCTGAGGCTGTGCTGAGGAATTTAGCTTTTATTCTCAGTGACACATGAAGCTACTGATGGTTTGGGCAGTGGGATAACAACGGATGGATGTTTTACAAAGTTCCTTCTGGCTGTTGTGAGGCGAACAGACTGTCAAGGGGGCAAGAGTGGAATTGAGGGTGACCAGGTGACCCAGTGGACGTAGCCATAATCAGGAAGCAGGTGATAGTGGCTTGGTCTAACAGATTTATATTTTGCAAACAGAATCTACCGAATGTGGGGTGTGGGAGAAAGGAAGCAAAGTGATTCCAAGATTTTTGATCTGAATGGGAGAATGTTTTACATTTACTAAAATGGGGAGCCGTGGGGACGGAGGGGCTAGTGTGGCGGTTGCTATTTTCTGGCTCAGGTGTGTTAAACTCAGACTGCCTGTTTCATGTCCCCGTGCCAACATTTAAAAGGAAATAGGGTGTATGAATCTGGAGGGCATGGCTTAGCTTAGCACTGGAGATAAGAAATTTGGGTGTCATCAGATGATATTTTAACGCCTGGGCTCCAAGGAGCATCAGAGATTGAATGCAGAGAAAGGATGTAGGGAGAAGGCCAGTTAGTCCCTCTAACATTTAGAGGTTAGGAGGAGGAGGAAGGGGCAGCAAAGGAGACTGAGATGAGACAGTCAGGGAGGAAGGAGAAAAATGTAAGAATGTGGGATCCTGGTAGCCAGGTGAGCATCAGAAATGTTGGCCAAATATCCTCATTCTTTTTCTTGTTGGTACTGCATTCCGTTGCATGGCTTTGCTGCAGCTCATGTAACTGGTGGCATTTAGATGGTTACCAGTCTTCTGCAGGTAAGCAATGCCCTAGGACTTCATCAGTGGGTCTGAGTAAGGGAATCATAGGGGACTGTTTAAAGACCTCTGCCCCTGAAGGAGAAGGGAGAGCCCTGGCTTGTGGAGAGTACCATTGCCACATGCATAAAGGAATATTAGGGAGTCAGAGTTTCAGAGCGGGAAAGCCTGTTTGAAACCACTCGTCCCAGCCACTGCTTCCGTGGGAAAGAAAACAAGCTTGTCCAAAGTCATCTGACCCCTTGGACACAGCTGATGTTAGGACACAGTCTCTTGACTCTCAGCCCATGCTTGGCAGAACTGCACGTTGCAGACCAAGGCATTTCCAGTGATCATCTCCCCTAGATTGACTGAGCTGCAGGGTGTGAATGTAGCTTGACTAAGCAGTGAGGTGTAGATGAATGAGCCAAACTTTGGGGCCAAACCGACCTGGGTGAATCCTGTGTCCAGCTCTTACTAGATGAGCATCAAGGTGCTTGACCCTGAACCTTGCTCTCTGTCATGTGGCGTTGTCACCTATCACCGCTGATGTGCTGGTACGAACCCTCTAACCCACCCCACATGGTGCCGACAGTAAATGGGAGCTTCCTTCCCACCAACCCCTGTTGCTTCTTCCTTCCAACACAGATGTTATGAGAAGGAAATTGGAAGGTTCCTCGCAAACCTTGAAGGAAGCAAAGACCTCAGAGAGCAAACCAAAAACAGTATTCTCTGTGGATGTGTGTAATTTAAAGCTTTGTTCTGTTCTGAAAGTAATGGCCCACCTCAAATATCTGTAAGTAAACCATGAGCACATTAGAGCCATTCTTCTGGGAAGATGTGTGGTGATAAGACTGAGAATGATTAAGTAAAACAGAAATCCTTTGACCATTCTTATTTTTTAAAAGGATATATTTATTTATGTATTTGAGAGAGAATGTGTGTAGGGGCCGGGGCAGAAGGAGAGAATCTCAAGCAGACTCCCTGCTGAGTGGGGCTCGATCCACAACCGGTGAGATCATGTCCTGAGCCCAAACCAAGAGTTGGGACACTTAACTGACTGAGCCACCCAGACGCCCCAGCCCTCATTTTAAAATCAAAACCCTTTTCTTCTGAGTATAAAACTTTTCTTCCCTGACTATGATGCTTTTGGCAAAAACATGGAAAATACAGAAAAGTATGAAGAAGAAAGTAAAAGTAATGCATAATTCCATAATCATTATTACCTTTTGGGTGAGCTTCCAGTCTTTTCTCTGCATATTTGGCCATGGGCCACTCAAATGCCCCTTCAGCAGAGAGCTGGTGAGCAACTTTGGAAGTGGCCTTGGCATTTGAACCAAAGTCCCACTTACTAGAGCTGGCCTCAGCCGGTGCCTGAGCATGGCTGCCTGTGTGCCACAAGAGCCAAGCAATTTTTCAGGCAGTTTCTCCTCAGATAGCTGTTGGGTTTTTATTTGGCTTTGGGACATATGTAATATCTACATTTTTATGTAGACTGATGGAATAATTTTTTTCCTTTTTTGACTTCTTCCAACATTTTTATGCCTGAAAAATCTTTCTTGTCCAGAGATCAGGCAAATCTTCAACTACATTTTCTCTTTTGTTAATAGTTTTATTTTTTAAGTCTTTAATCTGTCTGAAATTCATTTTGGTTTATGGTGTCAGGTGAAGGATCTAGATAGAGCTCTTCTTAAATAGATTTCCTAGCAACACGTCCTGCTTGACCAAAGGCAAGTTACTTCACCTGCTTTAACGTCCATTTTCTTATTCAGAGAGGATCAAGGAAATCCTACTTCACAGGGATTAGGTTGAAGAAAAAAACAGGTCATTGATATGAAAGCATTTTATAAATGCTCTAGAAATGTTGGTTTTTGCAGTTGTTATTAAGTGAGAAGATCAGGTGTGATTGCTTCTTTGGCGTAGTCTTGTCCCTGTCCACTTATGAGAACAATCCCAACAGGGCTGGGCCACAGGATCCCAACAAAACCAAGGGTAATGGGCACACAGAGAGGTTTTAGGATGCCACAGAGGAGTTGAAATGTAGGCTGTTTATAGTAAATATAGTTCAAGGGTGCATATGTTTATGGATGAGGAGCAAAGGAGAAGTTCAGAGTCTGTTTTGGAGAGGGGGTGGTGATCTATCAGGGAAAGTGGCCAAAGCCTTTCACGAGAAGATAATATCTGATGAAGGGAAACATTTAATTATTTGTCTCTGAAATCCTAAAGGACCACAGAGCAGGTGGAAGTTCAGGAATGATGGAGACACATGGCCTGGCATGGGAAGAGGGAGGGTTTTCCGGGCATGCTCTGCTGTTTCAGAGCTGGCTTCCGGGGCTGGTCGAAGTCTGGCTCAGAAGGGTGAGTTGGACGATGCTGTCTTGGTGTGGCCAAGGATTCAATCCTTCACTTAGACAAGACGAGACCTGTCTTATTTCTCATCAGAGGGAGATGCAAAGGAAGTTTGCTGGCAGATGGAGCCAACTCATAACCACCGAGGAGAGAATAGCTGAAGATCTAACATTATATGGAAGGCTCTCCAAAGTTAACCCTTTCACCTCCAAATTTTTTACTGGCTTGTTTTCTTCTTTCATCTTTTTAAATCTACAAACATGTTTAAAATGTGTTTAACAAGAGAAGGCTACAGGGGGTCTGGGGTCTGGTGGAACTCCTAAAATAATCCTGAGCCTAGGAAATGGTAGAAGAGAGAGAAGAATGGAAGAAGAAAAAGAAGATGAAAAAAAAAAACATTTCTGGGGCAGCTGGGTGAGTCAGTGGGTTAAGCCTCTGCCTTTGGCTCAGATCATGATCTCAGGGTCCTGAGACCTCCTCAGAGCCCCGCATCGGGCTCTCTGCTCAGCAGGGAGCCTGCTTCCCCCTCTCTCTCTGCCTGCCTCTCTGCCTACTTGTGATTTCTCTCTCTGTCAAATAAATAAATAAAATCTTAAAAAAAAGTGAGGAACTCTGTCTCCTTCATTTTTGATTTAGGGAGTTTAGTACAGAGAGCAGGACTGTGTGGGTGCTATATATACTGGCTGGTTGAGTTAGGGTGGGCACAGACTAGAGAAATTTCCTTTGGTTAACCAAGAGTTAACATGGTGTTCTTGAAGAGTAATTGGTGGTGGCTGAGTTATGGTAACACTGCACATTCCCCGCTAAGTGCACATTTCCTGTGCAAGACATGGATTTGTTGGGGCCTTTTCAAAGTAGGTGACTTAGGCAGTTCTTTTTATTGGAGGGCTAGTCAAGATAATTTGGTCTGGCTTTGGAACCCAGTTTCCCATTATTCCTCATCATGAGGCCTTCGTCCTAGCCAGGCACATCTACTCATTTATTTCCCCAATCTGGATAGACTGCACAGATCCTGTTTCCATACATTTGTGTATGCTGTTCCTTGCAAAGCCTGTACCCTCTCCTCTCCCCTGTCCTGAGATCCTACTCTCCTTCGAGACCCAAATCTAGCTGATTCTGTCTCAAAAGCCTTCTGACTTTCCTCCTTTCCCTGCACTCTCCCCTCTGAATTTCTCCCCTCACTGTACTGTGTATGTAATTTATTCACACTCACAGACTCTGATGTAAAGGTAGTGTTTTATATGCATATATTTAAATCTCCCAACTACATAGGGGCACCTGGGTGGCTCAGTTGGTTAAGTGTCCAACTCTTTTTTTTTTTAAAGATTTATTGAGAGAAAGAGAGCTCATGGGTGCACGCATGAGTTGGGGGAGGGACGGAGGGAGGGGGAGAAAGAGAATCCTCAGGCAGACTCCCTGCTAAGCACAGAGCCTGACATGGGGCTCAACCCCAGGACCCGAGATCATGACCTCAGTCAAAATCAAGAGTCAAACTCTTAACCAACTGAACCACCCAGAAACCTCAATTGTTCAACTCTTGATTTCAGCTCAGGTCATGATCTGAGGGTGGTGAGATAAAGTCCCATGTCAGACTCCATGCTGGGCATGGAGCCTGCTTAAGATTCTCTCTTTCCCTTTTCCTCTGCCCCTTCCCCCTAAAAAAAACCAAACCAAACCAAAACAAACAAACATAAAAAACGCCTACTGGATGATATATTTCTTATTGTCTGAGACCTAGTTTTATATTTTCTTATTAGCCCCCTCATCACCTGCTACCATAGTGCTTTGTATAAATTTGGCCCCAGACCAGGTACCCAAAAGTTATTTGATAATTTGATGATTTCAGAAGATTCCATGATGCTCATCTCCAGGTAAATTCTCTTTGTGATGCTAACAAGGCAGGAACAAAGGCAATCTTTGATTTAGCTTTGCACATGGAGCCTACCATTAAGGAGAACAAAATCGTTGCTGTGAGGGTATGTAAGCAACTGGTCAGTGTTCCTCTTTCCAAATTCTACTGGTAAGTCGGGCTCCAGGGATACAAGGCAACCGAGGCATGAGCCTGTCTTCTGTGTGCAGGCCGAGTGTGGAAGACAGTAAGACCCCGATGACTATTGGACCGTGTGTTGAATATGATAGAAGTGTATAGAAAGCGGTGTGGGAGCCCCAAGGGAGGGTGTCAAAATGAGGTGATGGGGGAAGATATCCTGGAGGATGCAGTGCTTGACTTAAATTTAGGCATGGAAGAGAGGGAGGAAAAGATTTTGTTCTCCATCACAGTCCAAGTCAGGAAAGGGTGTGTGGGGAAATGTAGAAAGGGAACTTTTCTAAGATAAAGTGATTTTACAAAGAAGCAGCATTGGGAAATCAAGGGAATTTAATTACAACTGCCTCACGAGCAGGATTTGAAAAGGAGTGGGAGGCTCATGGAAACCTTAATTGCTGAGAAAAGTTAAGAGGAGAAATATGACAGAAGTAATAGGTCTGTATGTATGTCATGTCTGATTTGTCATTTTTGTAGACAGGCACTCTGCCTCCTGCCTCCTAGGTTAGAGAAAAAAGATCCTTCAGCTGCTAAGGTGAAGATACCATTTAGGATGCAGAAATGGGACTTGGAAGTACTCCTCATTCCTTTTAGGGCAGAAAAGGTCCATCTCAGGTTACCTCATTGCAAAGAAGAATAATAAGCATTTGTTCAGAGATAATAATGTGTGAGGTGCCTAAAGGAGCCCCAAATGAGGCTAAATAATTTTTTCCTTCCTTCACAAAATAAAAAACAGCTTGCCTGATTTCTCTTCCAATTTATTTTTGTGGTTTTCCATTCCTTTGGAAATCCAGGAGGATGCTTATTTTATGAGCTTTTGTAGACCAGCCCTTCCATATTCAGAGAGGGTTCTCTTGTATGCAATAAGCTGGGTCTTTAAGATGAATGCAGTATGCAGGAAAATGTGATGAATGATACGGCATTAGCAACTTTTAGTTTGTAAAGTTTAGTTTTGTTGAAGGCATATGGAAAAATTGTAAATCACAGCACAACCAGACCATAGGTGACAGATGTCAAGGCAGAGTAGTGGTCAACTGAGAAGGATGGAACTAGACCCTCCTGGGTTCCACACACGTATTTCTAGAGGGAGGGAAAGATGTGAGGAAGTTTTAGCTTAGAGGAACTAGAGAAATCAAATCTGTTGGTACACAAAAAAGAGAACCAATGTGGCTGAGAAAAGAAAAGGCTACATACCTGAGTAGCAGAGTAGATTAGACCATCTCCAAGGTTCTGCCCAACTCAAACTTTGATTCCACGACCCTCTGAATAAGGACTTAATGAGATTTTTTTCATAGACTCTAATATGTCATAGGCAAACAGAGTCCTTGGAGATACACACACACACACAGAAATATATACATAGAAATTATATACAACTTAATTATATATAATTAATATATATTAATATATTTAATTTATTTATAAAATCTCTATATATTATCTATTACAACTATTAAAGTTCAGGAAAGTTATATATATAATTATATTTAATATAATGTTATATGAATATACATAATATATAATATACAAATATACATATAAGGTATATAAATATATAAACATAATTATATAATATATATAATTTATTGAGCTTTAATACTTTACCTTTGTGTAGTACTTTACGGTTTGTTGGGACTTAATCTCCCGGACTCTATTTGTTATCTGTTTCCACAATGATGCCATATAACAAAGACCCATGCCATCTCATTGCCATACAACAATAAGTGTTAGTCATGTGTCCAAAGGTTGGTTAGGTGGCTGTGGATCTTGGCTAGCCTTTCTCACTTAGCTGGACATGGGCTGCTATCAGTTGATCTAGGATGGCCTTAAGCTGAGGTGACTTGGGTGACTCAGCCCTGATCCATGTCTCCTATCTTTCAACAAGCCAACCTAGACATGTCCTCAAGTGGCAGAAGAGGCACAAGAGAGCAAGCAGAAACATGCTAGTCCTCATACACTCATAGACCCACCAGAGGAAGTTACAGGGATGAATTCCATGTCAAGGTATGCGGAAATGTGCCTCCTTCCTTTTGTTAGAGCAGTTGCAAAGCTACTTGATAAAGGCTGTAGATATGGGTGATTATAGCAATCTACTACAGAGATATTGCCTTACTTAATCCTTCCTGTGTAACGCATTACCCTTGAAGACTGGTATTATTCCTGCTTTTCAGATTAAAACATGGACACCAAAGAGGTCAATAATTTTTCCGAGGTCGTGTGGACCAGAGGAACTGGGATTTTTGTCCTCCTGTTATAAAATCAAGGCACTTCCTCTTGTTCTGCTCATGCTTAATTAAGAACATGAATCCCAGGAGTTTTGTCAGAGACTTCCTAGAGGTAGATTTGTAAAGTATGTGGCCCTCAATGTTGTGTGAGTTGGGAGAATACACAAACTTTTACTTATCTATTCTTATCCTTCTTTATAAAATATAATATTTTATAAAAATTATATTTTAATATTTATGTTTATTTATATAAATATAAATAATATATAAATTCAAGGAATTTACTAGTCATCTAAAAAACAGTTTATTTGTGATTAGTTGGTTGCTTTGTGTATTTGTCAGAGTGGGGTAAATCCTGTAACTAAGTATCCCTAAGTCTTAGTGGTATAGTAAAAAGTTTATATTTTTGCTCGTAATGGCCAGAACTCAGGCCACATCTAATAATAAACAAGACTGATAAATATAATTGAACTGTATGGAGAAAAGAGAACACTGATATACACTTAGCAAGACAAATGAATGGACCAAGTTTTGCAGGAAGACTAGGAAGCATATAGTAGGTAATAATAGAAGATATACAAAGGACGATAGAAAAGAGGAGCCCAGAGCTTGAGACTTTATCCAAGGAAATGTGTGGGCCCTTGCCTCTAAAACATTATGTACAAATATACTCTCTACTCTGTAGGCAGGATGGCCATTATGAATTAGGAATTTAAGAATTTATATCTGATTATGTCATTTCTCTGCTTAAAAGCCTTCAATGTCTACCCAAGAATAAATGGTTAATGTGTGCTACACAGTCTTCCAAAACGTATCCCCTGTCTGTCCAACCTGATCTACTGCACCTTCCCATTCACCCTTCTTTACTTAACTATAATGGTCTTTTTCATTTGCCTTAAATGTGAGAATCCCTCATCTGTAGGCCATTAATCATGCTGTTTCTTCCATTTGCTCAGAATCTTCTTTTCTGAAACTCACTTCTCAATCTTTCTTTTTCTGACTAAGATTTACTGATTTGTCAGTTCTCAGCTTAAAAAATTATACACCCTCCTAACAACCAGAGATAGGCCCAAAATTAAGATACCAAACCACAGATCCAAGAAACTCAGAGAAGAAACTCAGAGAACACCCAACAGAGAACACCATGCAGGATAAATACCAAAACACACATATTTATACATATTATACAAAGTGTTAAAAGCCAAGAGATATTCTTGGAGACAGCTAAGAAAAAAGACACAGTGCATTTAGATAACAGCTACAGCAGACTTCTTGTCAGCAACTATATAAGCCAAAAGACAATGGAATAGCATTCTTAAATTGCTGAAAGAAAAAAAAAGTCAACCCAGAATTCCATACCCAAGAAAAATATCTTTTGAAAATGAGAGAGAAATAAAAATCTTATCAGACAAACAAAAGCTGAAAGAATTTACTTCCAGCAGACCTAGGAGTGCAAGAAATGTCAAGGGAAGTTCTTCAGGCAAATGAAAATGATATCAGAAAGACTCTGGATCTACACAAAGAAATAAACAGCACTGAAAATAGAATAAATGAGGATAAGTTTAAATATGTTTATTTCTTAAGGGGCGCCTGTGTGGCTCAGAGGGTTAAGCCTCTGCCTTCAGCTCAGGTCATGGTCTCAGGGTCCTGGGATCAAGCCCCGCATCAGGCTCTCTGCTCGGCAGGGAGCCTTCTTCCCCCTCTCCCTCTCTGCCTGCTTCTCTGCCTACTTGTGATCTCTCTCTCTCTCTGTCAAATAAATAAAATCTTTTTAAAAAATAAATAAATACATTATTTCTTGAAATATTTTTCTGCTGTGTTTTCCATTTGATTCTTTTTTACAGTTTCCCTCTCTTGATGGAAGTTACCCATCTCATCATGTGTGTTTCCCACCTTTTCCACTAGAGCCTTTTAATATAGTAATTATATTTATTTAAAATTCCCTGTTTGAGGGGCGCCTGGGTGGCTCGGTGGGTTAAAGCCTCTGCCTTTGGCTCAGGTCATGATCTCAGGGTCCTGGGATCAAGCCCCGCATCGGGCTCTCTGCTTGGCGGGGAGCCTGCTTCCTTCTCTCTCTCTGCCTGCCTGTCTGCCTGCTTGTGATCTCTCTCTGTCAAATAAATAAATAATATCTTTTAAAAAAGATAATAAAATTCCCTGTTTGAGGGCATCTGTGTGGCTCAGTCAGTTGAGCATCTGCCTTCAGTTCAGGTCATAATCTTAGGGATCAAGTCCCACATCGGGCTCTCTGTTGAGTGGGAAGTCTGCTTCTCTCTCTCACTCTCCTTCTGTGCTCTCTCTCTTTCTCAAATAAATAAATAAATAAATAAGATCTTTAAGAAAATAAAATTGTGTTTGATGGTTCTTACATCTGTGTCATCTCCGAGTCTGGTTCTGTTGATTGCTTTGCCTCTTGACCGTGTTTTTCTTATTTCCTCATATACTGTGTAATTTTTTGATGAAACCCAGTGGTCTTGTATAGGGTATCAGAGACCGAGTTAAATAGTTGTTACACCTGGAAGTGGGCACGTCTTTCTGATTCTTAGCATTTAGTGTGGGGGACTGAGTCTGCCTCCTTACCAGTTGAACCCGTTTGGGTCTTGTTGCTCTGGTTACTTTCAGTAGAATAGTTTTTAAATTCCTCTAAGTTTAGGGTGGTGGCTGGTTTGCTGGAAGGTATTTTTCCCCCAGTGTCTGCTCTACCCTCGGGTATAGATCTTCCCTTGGCACTATGCTTCTGTGTGGGTGTCTCCCATGCTTTTGCACCCATTGAGCAGTAGAATACTCTCACTTATTACTAGATGCTTGTTGGCCTGGTGGTGGGGAAGCATTCTCTGATGTTCTAATTAAGTCTGTTGTAGACAGGTCTTAGTGTCTCTGGATCTTGGAAGTGGTGCTTTCGTAGTGGTTGTCCTTTACCTTTAGCTATAGGGCTGGGTCTAGAACATATTTCTGCTCCTTCCCAAGGCTATAGAGTTTGTCCCTCCACTCCTAGCTCCTTTGCCCCAGCTTCAATAGCTTTTTCACCAGCACCCTAAGAGTGACAGGATTGTTGCCATTCTGCCAACATTTCAAGGCTAGATTTGATAAGGGATAAGAATCCAGGTGGAATTTCATGAATTTCCCAGAGCTACTCCTTTTCCCCAGGCCTACAGCACATAGGATGCTACCTGAAGACTCATGTCCTGTTTCCCATCTTTTTTGTGTATACTTAATGAGGTCTGTGGAGGAAAACCCACAAGAGAGTAGGCATTTGCCTTTGTCTCTGTCCCCAGGGGTTCTATAGTCTCTTGCTGGCCTAAGCTCAGCCTTAAGCAATTTGTTGACATTTTTAGCTGAATTATTTTTATCTGGGTCCAGTGGCATTGGCCCCAGATAATCAAGTGCTTATATTTATCTCTCTCTGGAGGTGCCCATAGTTTCCTTGGATTTGGGGTTAGCTGGTTATCCTCCAGTCCTAGCTCTCTGATGGGTTCAAGAAAAGTTGTGAATTTGCAGATTGTCCCACATATTTTTGGCTGTAAGGGTAGGAGTCATGTTCTTTCCAGTTTTCTACATCCTAAGTGGGAAGATAACACATAATTCTTAAAACATTTTCTATCAATTTTTTCATTTTATTAGAGTGTAGGACAGTATTTATTGTAGTATCAATTCAGACCATCTGTATCAGAATGGTAAGCTTATTTAAAATGCTGATTCTGAAGCCAACTCCAAGCTTATAAACCTTAGTCTCAGGGGCATTCATTTTACCAAGGTCCCCAGGTAATCTTCCTGCATTTTGAAATTTGAGAATTGTTGAATTCAAAGTTAGCCATGAGCATTTATTGGCACTTGTAATGTACCAGGCATAGTACAAAGACTATCTTATCTAAATCTCATGACAAACCTATGATATAAGTACTGTTATCATCCTCTTTGTAGACTGTGCAGCTGGGTCTTGAAGAAGTTAATTGGCGTGTCCAAGGTAACCCAGCTGGGATGTGGCAGAGGCCAGATTTGAACCCAGATGGTCTGATTCTAAAGCCCGAGTTCTTTTTAAAAATTGAGATATAGTTGAGATCTCTATCTTTTCAAGTGTACAATCAGTGGTTTTTATTATAATCACAAGATTGTATAATCGTCACCACTCATTCTGCATTTTATTTTTGTCACCCCCAAAAAGAAATTTGGTACCTGCTGGCAGTCACTTCCCATTCCCCACTCCCTCCTGCTCCTGGCAACCATGAATTTACTTTCTATCTCCATGGATTTGCCTTTTTGGGACATTTCATGTCAATGCAGTCATGCAATATGTGGCCTTTTGTGTCTGGCTTTTTTCATTTAGTACAGCCAGAGATCTTAACCGCCATGTCAGAAAATTAGAAACGGGATTGTATCTGCTTAGACAAAAAGGACTTATACCTGTCAGCTTGCTAGTGCAGGAGGAGACAAGATACCCAGGAAACACAATGACAAGAATGCCATTCAGTTTAATGAAGACTAATAAAGACCACGTGTGTGCCCCGGGGAGCGGTTTCATGTGTGAGAGCGGGATATCTAGGTTGTGGTCTGGAGTTCAGGGTCGGGCGTCCACTGCCAGTTCCAGCCACTGGTGGCCGTGTTCCCCCGCGGGCCTCAGATGCCAGGAGCAGCAGGAGAAGCCCACGGACACCGAGGAGGCAACGGGCATTTGAGTTTTGTCCACGTGGCTGCCTCTCCAGAAGCCCCAAGTCCACAACCCTGGCAAGCCCCACAACGGTGCACAGCTCTGGGCTGGGATGGAGAAGTACTCCCCACCCTGAATGTGAAGTCAAGTTCTTGGAGCCTCAAGAAATGGTGATGGAGCTGCAGAAATGCCTTCATCAGGAGGTTTGGGCAAAAGTCCCTGTGCTTTGCAAAAGTCCGTGTTGGTTTGTTAGTAGAAGTTGAAACGAAGAATTGACATTAACATAGAAAACAATTTGAGTACCCCCAGAGAGCGAAATCTACGGTGGGCTATTCTGTATTGGTGCCCATCAAAATGACCTCTAGAGTATGATAAAAATCGATTCTTGGGTTTCTCTTCCAGAAAGTTCTGGTTCTTGGGTCTGCATGTCCTTGTGATGCCAACAGGCATCCTCAGGTAATGGTGATGGAACTGGGTGGGGACAAGCTGGCAAGCACATCTGGAGGGTAATTGTTCCCTACTTTTAATGTGCGTGTGAATCATCTGAAGATCTTGTTCAAATTCAGAGTTTAATTTATTCAGCAGGTCAGGGATAGGGGCAGAGAGTCTGCATTTCTCATCACCTCCCAGGTGCTGATTTGCTCTTCTGTGGACGCTCTTTTGAGTGGCAAGGCTGTAGGGGATACCCCGCCAAGGATAGAAAGCCCTTGTTCTCACCTAAGGCGCTTACCATCAAGGGCGGCGAGCCATCATACAACTGACTTTACTGACTTACGTGAAGTGCGCTGTCCTAGTAACAACCCAAATCTGTTACAAATGGAGACACCCCTTTCCCCCTGGGCATCATTGCATGTTTGTAATGACACATCCAGAAAAAGAATGGTGTTTGTGATATTGGACAAACTGTTTAGCGAGATAGGAAAGGGTCCCACATCTTTGACACCTATTTCCACCCCAAATGGTTAATATCTTCAGAAGAAATACGGAAGCCAAAGAGGTAAGCCCTAATTTCCCAGAAAATTCACTGATGTGGAAAACTTCATTTCCTGATAATGCAGGGTAAATCTGTGTTTTGTGGGGGGCCCCATATGTTGCTGGTGCTCATGAATTGTTCAGTTTTATTATCCTCATTAACAGGGATAATGCTTGCTTTTTAACAATCATGATCACCATCTGGAGCCTGGAAAACCAGAGTTTGAGGCTCAGGTAGAAAGAGGAGACTGTCCTGATTGCAGTCCTAGCTCCCTTATTTCCCCACTGCCCCGGCCCTCTTTGCATCCAAAGGCTTGGCCGCCAGGCCCACAGGCACCACACGGGCAGATGTGATGTCAGTCCTTGTTCAAGAGGAAACAGAAACAAAGCAAAACAGAACAAAACTCAGAGAGTGCAGGGAACTTTTAGGTTTGACTTCACTGTTTAATTTCCTTCTAATCTTAATAAGTATTATAAAGTGGCTTTTTCCATGTGTTACGCTCACAGCCCTGGTGACCTCTACCTAGGCTGTGAAACTGTGACAAGCTGGCTGTTATGACCGTCACTGGTCTCCCTGCTCTTGGGCTGAATTGCATTTGAGCTCCTGAGCATCTCGGTGCTTCACGGAGGATTGTCTCATTAGGAGGAGGTGGCTAGAGCGCCAAGGTCTGGTAACCATAGCAACCATGCACACCTGCCCTTGTGGTTTCTTGAGGATGCCTCTCCAGACCTTTCCCCGACCTATCTTTTCAAGCTTTCCCAAATTGTTAGCAGCATTCTGAGAGCGGCTCAGACCTAACATGTGGGGGGAGAGGGGGGCGGGGGGAGCAGTTCTGGAGTACTGACCCGTGTTTTCCTGGTAACTTAAACAGTTAGTGCTCCACAGGGAATGGGGGGAACTGGAAGAACTGGGCATGTGATGAGAACAACCTGAGCCAAAGCTCACCAAGGAAATAAAGCACCTGCTTTTGATCAGTAAAAGCAGAAGATAAAATGCTCACGACAGAGAAGGCACTCAACCCACTGTAAGAAATTACGCCTAAAAGTTTCCTGGAGGGTGGCAGGTAGGAACGTGAGTCAAAGGTGGTTTTCTGGAGAAGCTGAGGTTCCAACAGGTTTGTGGGGGGTGCAGAAAGGGACAAAACTCGTGGTGGTGAAAAAGGGAGGGGTTGTTAGTAGTTTTTCCATAGGGTCTGTGGACTGTTTTAGGGTAGAGATAGGGGTGGGTACTGTGAGGCTGAGCAAATGGAACAAGGTATTGGGGGACAAATGCCTGTGGTTTCTGGGCCTGACCCATTGTCCTAAACAGCCAGCTCCAGAGCGGGCAGACAATAAAACAGAAGCCAGGTTTCCCAGGTTCTGTCCTCCCTGAACTTTCCAGCCTTTCTTCCTACCACGAAGACTCTGCCACCAACCCCCCAACACCTCCTCCCCCCGCAGCCTCGTCCTTGCATGTGGCTTGGAAAGCATCAGTGCCATCCCGTCAATTGGTACCAGATTGGACAGAGCTTGAGACCAGATGTTGACATCAGTGGGGGTCAGCCAAGTCAATTCTTCGTGGTTTCTTGACCGTTTCTCTGCTGACATCTGGATGTTCACTCGGATAGTGAATGTTTACACCAAAGAAGTGGCAGGATGTGCATTCTAGCTGACCTTCACTTCACCTCCCCCTGTCATCTCCTACAAGTGAGGGTTTATCATTGGAGATGGAGCCAACGGGTATGTCTTAAGTATGAGGACTATTTCATCACGGGGGAGGGGGTAAATATTGATGTTTCCCCTCAAAGTTATTCTAGGATGGAAGAGGTAGAAATATGCAGTCTGAGTTGCACAGTTTATTTTCAGGGGATACATACACCGTATTAGACCTACCTTTTGTTGCATTCGGCATTGCTTGTGTGAGCTTACGATCCTGTTTTCTGTAGACAGAAGTTGACTTGGATGCCTTTTCATGGATCCTATGTAACTTTCCTATAACTTACTGGGTGACCTTGAACTTGGGTTCAATTGGGTGAACTTACTGGGTCCTCTGGTTTCCTCACTCTCAAATGAGAGGAGTGGGGAGAGTCAGACTAAATGATAATTAACATCCCTTCCCTGGATGTTCTGTCCCTAACCTGTGACTTGCCTGGGTGCTAGGCAAGGCTCTTTCTAATCACAGAGATGCCTGTGAACCTTTTCCATCATAGAGGTTAGCTCTGTCCTCTGTGGTTCTGGATGAAAAGTGACAGATTCTTTTTTTTTTTTTAAGATTTTATTCATTTATTTGACAGTCAAAGATCACAAGTAGGCAGAGAGAGAGGAAGGGAAGCAGGCTCCCTGCTGAGCACAGAGCCCAACACAGGGCTTGATCCCAAGACCCTGGGATCATGACCTGAGCCGAGGGCAGAGGCTTTAACCCACTGAGCCACCCAGGTGCCCCAGAAAAGTGACAGATTCTTGATAGGGACCACGGCCACATGACCAGTTGCATACCCAGAACATGCGAGGCCATAAAGTGTGAAGAACTCAGTAGGAGAGGCAGTAATGAAGTTCTCTGAGAGCAAGGATGATTTATATCAGGTAAGATCAAGGGAAACTATGTCTAAAATAACTGTCTTAAAGCAGTGGTTCTCAAAGTGTGGTTCCTGGAACAGTAACATCAGCATCCCTTGAGAGCTTTTCAGAAATGCAAATTCTCAGGCCTCACTCAGACCTGAAGAATCAGAAATTGGACCCAGCCATCTCTGTTCTAACAAGCCCTCTGTGTGATTCCAATGTATGTTAAAGTTTGAGAACCACTGGTCTAAACCCACAAAGATGATTCTGTTACGGAAAAAGAGGTCTGGGGGAAGACTGCCCTTGGCTGACAGAATGTCACCAGGGACCTAAACTGACCATCCATCTGCCTGTTTTTACCAGCCCTGGTTCTGAATGACTTTGGCTTGTCCCAAAAGAGATATTCCATTCTCAAAGCAAACAGACCCAGTGGCTATCATAGGCACCCAATGTAATTCAGTTCATCTATTCAAAAGAAGTCCCAAGAATGAATTCTAAAAGTATTTTGAGCCATGACACTATGTGGGGCTATGATCTTTCAAAGATGAGGTGCTGATCACATGGATATATATAGTGTGTGGTATATTTGATTAAAAATTAGCCTCATTCGCCTGGGTGGCTCAGTGGGTTAAAGCCTCTGCCTTCAGCTCAGGTCATGATCCCAGTGTCCTGGGATCGAGCCCCGCATCAGGCTCTCTGCTTGGCAGGGAGCCTGCTTCCTCCTCTCTCTCTCTCTCTCTCTGCCTGCCTCTCTCCCTACTTGTGATCTCTATCTGTCAAATAAATAAATAAAATCTTTAAAAAAAATTAGCCTCATTAATTCATGGTCGTATATCTTAACAATACAGTAACATGAGGCCATATCATGGTCCTTCTGTATCCCCCTCATAATATAGTACTGATCAATGAGTAAGTTTTTGGTAAGTAATGATTGACTTAAACTGTTGACCTCATAGAGACCAAGGCAAGGCAAGATAAAATCAAGAATCAAACTTGGATATGGATAACTAAATCAGTGTGGATAGCGATGTAAAATGTTTCTGAATCTCAAACATTTGGTTCTCTCTGGTGGGCTTTTTTTCTTTTTCAATATTAGTTTGGGTTGTATTGATTTGAGCATTGGACTGAGGGCTGGGACCCAGATTGAAAGTTCTGCCTCCAGAATTAGGCAAGTCACTTTCTCATTTGGCATCTCCTTTCCCTTCCCTATTGGCAAAGGGTTTTTACAAACACAAGGGGTGGACAAGAGCTAGTCCATGAGTCTGCTCCTGAGGGGATCTGTATGCAGGGTCTCCCCATAGAGAGAAGGGGCATGTTCTCAGTAGTACCGTTAGTGCACACCAGGTAGCTACTCTCGACCCCATACCCCTTCAGATGTGACTACTTTCCACCGGTCTGTGTGGGTCTGTGGGTGGGAGAATCACGGGGTGAGTTTGAGGACAGACTAACACACTTTTCTTCTCTAACCTAATGGAGAAGCCTGGGTGGTTTAGAGAACTGAAATAATTTCCTTTCATTTTCACATAAAGCTGTGGTTTCCAAAAGAAAATATCAATGTTTTTGACCAGTTCCTAATTCAGCAAGACTGGATTTGCTTAGCCCTGGTGCCATGGGCCAGACTAGAGAACTGCCTATTTATGCAAGGAGAAAGCAAAGTCACTTCTAGATCAACCTGCCCGGGTGCTGCTGATCAGATCAAATCAACAGCATTTAATAGGCTCCTTGCAGGGCCAGTGCTGGGTACCCCAGAAGACACAGGGCTGGCTTGGCTGACACTGCAGATGTCTACCCAGCATCCATTCCCCCTTATTCCTGACCAACAGAACTCGTGCATCATTGAGGATAGCAAGGTACCCAGTTCAAAGCTACAATTCTTTTTTTTTTTTAGCTTCCCTTTCTCCTTCCTGTAGCCTTGTGACCATGTTCTTCTGGTCCTTGAAATCCAAATTTAATCTTCCCGTGGATCTCCAGGAAGACTCTTAAACATTGCTGATTCAACCAGGAAGCATGCCGTGTTGTTTCTTTCTCTTCTCCTTCCTGCTGCCTGGGATTGACATGTGATATATGGAACTTTGGCAGCCATCTTGGGCCATAAATGTGGAAGCCACGCACTGAAGTTGGTGGAGCAGAGAAGGAGCAGGAATTTATTTCTTGTTTGATTTCCTGTCAATCATAGATCACCTCCCCAAAGACCTCTGTTATGTGGCAGAGGAACCTTTTGTGTTTAAGCCTCCATTATTTTGGGCTTTCCATTATATGTGGTTGCATCTAATCCTGGCCAATCCAGGTAATCCCTGTTCTCAGGAGCTTCATGCCTGTGGGGGCTGCATAGCCTGGCATGTCGAGGGCATCTATGTGGTCTCTACCGTAGAGTGTGACACTCTTCCGTCAGGGTGTCCGAGGACGGGAGCTAACTGCAAGGGGACTGACTGCAAGGGCTCAGCAGGTGTCTCTGGAAGGTTAGGGTACCAGGCTTCCCTAGGACACACAAGAGGGTCTCAGGATGTTAATGGTGACCTGGTTTAGTTCCTACTTCACCTGCCCTTCTCCATTTTGGGCCCAAGTTCATTATCTGGCACATGTGAAATGGAGAATTCAAACAATTACCTGCAGTTTCTGGGACCTGGAAGGAAATCTTGGACCACCGAGTCAATAAGTCTGTTTGAGACATGAAGTGTAGACAAGACTACATGGGTGATGATCTCTCTGAAGACTCAGCCAGGGTGGGAAAGAAGCCTCTTACCCTTTAGCCACCCACCCATCCTTCTACTCTCGCCCACTCTGAAGCATTGGAAGGAACCACTAATCTACTTTTTTCCCCCCCCAAATGTTTTATTTGGGGCGGTGAGGAGCAGACAGAGAGGGACAAGTAGACTCTGGGCTGAACGTGGAGTGCTACCTGAGGCTCAATTTCAGGACCCCGAGATCATTACCTAAACCAAAATCAAGAGTCAGATGCTCAACTGACTGAGCCAACCATGTACCCCTCCACTAATCTACTTTCTGTCTCTGTAGATCTGTTCTGGACATTTCATATAAATTGAATTTTTTGGTCTTTTGTTGCTGGCCTCTGTCTCTTAGCATTACCGTTTTCAGGGCTTCTCCATGCTGTGGCTTGGATCCCAACTTCATTCCTTTTTATGGCCAAACAACATTCCATTGCACAGAGAAACCACGTGTTCTTTATCAATTCATTCATTAGTTCTGCACATTTGGATTGTTCCCACCTTTTAGCTGCTGTGGACAGTGCTGCTATGAATGCTTGTGTTCAAGTCTTTGTTTGAACAACCTGTGTTCCGTGCTTTGGGGCATGTGAGGAGGAGTGGAATTGTCGGGTCATGTGGTACTTTCCTGTTATACTTCTTGAGGAATCACCAAATTGATTTCCCACCCTGGTTGAGTCATTTGATGTTCAGACTGGCGATATGCGATGGTTCTAATTTCTTTGCATCTTTACTAACATTTGTTATTTTCTGTTTTTGCTTGTAGCCATCATAGTGGGTGTAAAGTTACATGGTAGGTTTTTGGATTGTAATATTCTCACACTCTGGGTGGAGACTTTTGTCCTATTTTTTGCCTTGTGCTGATTGAAACTTAGCAAAACATAGACTTTTAGAATGAGAGCTATAAAGGGGGGTTGGCAGAGAAAAAAATGAATAAAAAGGAATTGTCTAATAAATATAATACAAGGAAGAGCAAAATGTTATATGAAAATCATGGGTCGTCCATGGGGTGCCTGGGTGGCTCAGTTGGTTGAACCTCTGACTCTTGGTTCATTCGGTTCAGGTCACGATCTCATGGGCTGTGGGATGGAGCCGCTGTGGTGGTGTCTGTGCTCAGCCCAGAAACTTCTCTCCCTCTTTCCTTCCACCCACTCACGTGCACCCACACTTGTGCTCTCTCTTTCTCTCTAAAATAAATCCTTAAAAAAAATCATGGGTCCAATGTATACTTTAGTCAATACATATTATTTGTTTCTACTATGTGTCAGGCTCTGGGCTAGGCACTAGAGTCTTAAATCTAGTTAAACAGGAACAGAGCCCTTAAAATATTTATTGTGTGGAGGGGGTGCTTACAGGAAGGGCTCTTCACACAGTCTAGGTACCAGGAAGGCTTCCTGGAGGTGGAGGGATGAAAAGTAAATTCTCATCAGAAAATAAGGGGTGCCAGAAGTATTCGAGGGGAGAAACCCATGCTGGAATGTTTGGGAAGTGCCCTCTGGATGGCCCTATTTTTTTTTTTTTTGCCGTTGGCCACAATCTTGATTAGAGTCTGATTTCTTTCATTTCCCAATCTGCAATGGGTGAGCATAATTCTTTCTTGAGGAAAATAAATCATAACTAAGACTTTTGTAAATATTGTTAGCTTTTGATTATTTGCACTAATTAAAGGGGAACATATAATTCAGGATGGCAACAATGTAAACAGGGCTTATACTGACTTTGGAAGATGTTTTTTCTGTTGATTCCCAGATGTTGCTGTGTCAGATGTTCTCAGAACACACAGATCCAACTATAACATGACACCCTAGGAAATGGAGTCTGTAGTCCTTCAGGACAATACGTTGTTGGCCTAAGCAGAAAGATATTCTCGGACCAATGCCTGTGGTTTGTACCTTTCCTATGGTAGTTAATTGTTTGGGTCTTAGACTTTCTCTCCTGATTTTTTCTAAAAAAGAAGAATTCTGAAATCTTTTGCTCTATTTTAGAGTGACAAAAATCCTCAGAGATCACCCATGTTGCCCAGTCTTTCTTGGTACCCTAAAACCTTTCTGCCAAATACAAGGGAGGAAAAGAAATTCTTTTGATATGATTAAATTATTTTGATGAGACCCTGTGGCTTTTTAGGTAAGTGTGAATAACTTATTCATTCATGTCCCATGTAGCACACTAGACATTATTATAGACCATACACAAACATACAATGGGCCACATTTTAGATGACTTCTGAAGGGTCACCAATAGAGAACAGACTCTAATCCCAAATAAATAATTTTTCCAATTGGTCAAAGTAAGAAACAGATTCACATATATGCAATAAAACCTGAAGCTCATTTGGGCTACGTGTAGAGAATTAGTAACAAGTCTTTATTAAATTTCTTAAAAAGTTTTGGAAAATAAAAAAATCCTTGAGTATCTGGTTTGAATGAATGATAAAAAGTAATTTGTAATTAGCACATCAGTTATATATTTGTTATCTATCGCTACATAGCAAATTATCCCAAAACTTACTGGCTTAATGTAACAATAAACATTTATTACCTTCTATAGTTTCTGGAAATGGATTAGTTGAGTGGTCTGGCTCAGAGACTATCACTAGACTGCAGTCAAGGTGTCAGCTGAGTCTACAGTCATCTGAAGTCCTGGGGGACTACATGTACATGTAGATGTCTACAGACATCTGAAGCCTGGGGCCAGAAGATCTGCTTTCAAGATGGCGCACCCACATGGCTGGTAAACTGGTACCTCAGTCCCCTTTCTAGTGAAACTTGCTATAAGACTGTTTGAGTGTCCTCACAGCATGACAGCTAGTGTCATGGTCATGTTCCAGAACAAGACCTGAGGGGGCAAGGCAGAAACAGCAATGTCTTTCATGACCTAGCATAGGTTCCACATCATCACGTGTGCCATATTTCATTGATCACACCAAGAAACCCTGATACAGTGCGGGGAAGATTGCACAAGGGTGTGATACCAAGAGATGGGGATAGCTCAGTGCCATCCCGGAGGCTGACCGCTACAGGTTATCAGTACATACATTGGAAATGAGTCATTCAAAAAGAGAATTGGATTAAATACTTTTCTACTCTGGCAATCACCATCTGACAACTACTGTTATAAAAAAAATTCCAAACGAGTGAGCCAAATTATGAATTTGAGTTCTTTTAGGATGAGAGATTTATGATCAGCATCAGGATGGGTCATTAGCTCAAGTTTATGGAGGACCATGTATAATTAGCTGGATTCTGCTCTTCGCCATCGTGAGCATAGAGCCCTTGGGTATTGGTACCCTACCCAGAGTCTCTGAAATACATTAGCAGGCCCATCCACAGTGATTCCATGCCAGCTCTTGTGTCCTCTCCGTGAGGCTACCCAGCTTGCTTGGATTTAGTGGTGGTTTCCAGCCATCTCTCCCTGTATTGAGCACGTGACACACTCTCAGGGGCAACCCTCAGATTACGTGCATGTCGCAGACCACTAGGTGTTACCCAAATTTTTCCTTCTTAGTTCAGGAAACACATTAGAATGCCAGTGAATGAGAGAGGGGTTATCCTAGGGATAAACTCCACCCTGTTCTAATATATATAAGAGAAGCATGTGTATACATAAGCAAGGCATTTGCAAATGGTGGTGCATAAACTATTACTAGTAACACACCTCTTGCAGACTTTAGTGTCTTCACCCTGAGACTGAGGGCCTCAGTAAGGACACTGGCTTGGTGAGTTCAAATCTGAAACATGGGCTGGCCTGTTAGTACTTCCATATCTCCTGGAAGGCTTGTAAGCATCTGCCGCTGACTGTAAGGTGAGCTCAGTGAGAGGATCTGTGTGACAGTGTCCTGTCCATTTAAACAGCCTTGGCTGCTTCCAGCAAATGGACTGAGAGGTATGGAAAGCAGAACTGTGGACCTTGGCTTGTCACCACTGGAGTGTTTTCAGACTGTCTCCTGTCTTCCCACATCAACTCATTGTTTTTGTTTTTGCCTCTGTGTCCCTTATTCTCCCACCTTGCTTTCTTTGTACATTGGCTCTGGTACCCACCAGGTCCCTGGGCTCCAATGACTGTGCAGATGTGTTTGTTGAATTCACTCTCTGGATCTGAGCAACCTTGGCTGAGCTGTGCCGAAGCGCTCCTCCCCTCTCACTAGCCCTTGGCCTGAGTCTGTCCTTGTTCCCCCTGCAGCCCCAAGGGTCACGGGTGGGGAGCACACACCTGTTCTTCCACGGAAATGCATCATTACCTCTGGAGAAAAACAAGTCAGTGACCATTAGTTAGGATCATTATCGTAATTATAATCCATCAAATGAATTTTCACTTATAATTCAATTCAAATTCAGATATGTGTTCCTTAAGGCTTTTTTTTTATTCCTGTCTTAGTTCATGAGAATATTTGTGGGGTGAGTTTTCTCTTCTTCCATTTAACACATGAGAAAACCAAGGTTAAGAGAGGGTAAGCCACATAGCCACTAAGCTATGGGGACAGGATTAGAATCTCAGACTTCTGACATTTGGTCTAAGTGATTTTCATAATGCTATAAACAGTACTGAGAAATGTCAGAATGAAAAGTGTCAATGACTTAGATTACTTAATGGATTATTTGATGGGAGCACTTAATGATGACTCTTTTAAGAAAACTGGACTATGAAGTTTTCTTAAAAGATCATTTTTTTAAAGAATTTTAAATTAATTAAAAATTAATTATTTTAATTTGTTTAAATTTTAAATTTGAATTTTTTAAATTTTAATTTTAATTTAAAATTAAATTTAAAATATTAAAATTTTAATTAAAGATTAAAAATTAATTTAAAAACTTAATGATTTTAAATTAAAATGATTTAAAAATAATTTTTAAAGAAAATGTGCAATAAATTTCACCATCACAATGTAATAATTATCTTCAAGTATTAAAAAATTAAATTAAACTTAGTTAAGTTGAATAGAAGGGCAGTAGTAAGGAGCACCTGACTGGCTCAGTAGGTAGAGCATGAGACTCTTGATCTGAGGGTCATGAGTTCAGACCCCATGTTGGATGTGGAGCCTACTTAAACACACACACACACACACACACACACACACACACACACACACACACTTATGGGGTATTTGGAAAGAAGTGCAGTTGTAGTTCTTCATATATATATTTCAGTGTAGATAGCGAAGAACCAAACTACTCAAAATGTTTTTAGTTTTCAAGTATTGACTGCCAGCCTACTGTGGTAAGGCATTTACCTTGACATGGGAGAACTGGGGTCCATTTTTGTGGAATATTATAACCCCAAGTATCCTTTGAGAACTATTCTAATAGATTATCTGTATTTTGTGTGGGGATGTGGTGGAGAACGTGGTGGGCCCCCTGATGCCGTCTTCCTTCCTAGTAATGGAGAGATCTTTTGGATCTCAGTGTGTGAAAGAGTTTCCCCAAAACTGTAAGTCTCAGAACCTACTGGGTTTCCTTCTTTGAGTTTGTCTTACAGGTTGTGTTTCTGTGTACAAGCTTTGCTCTAGCTTTATCTTAGAGAATTGCATAGGGTTTATTTTGTCTTTGCTCTGCTTGCCTCCCCCATGTACATGTATCGTGTGGTCCTGTATGCCCTGAAGTGATTCCAAATGTGAAGGTATTTCTGCGTTCGCTTGGAGAGAGATAACTTTCCAAACATCTAGGGAGGAAGTTTTAACTCATGGGTGAGATTCGCTTGGTTGAGTAATACGCATGGCCTAGAAACAATGTGTTATCAACAAAGGAGTGAGTAGAAAGAGAAGAGAAGAGGGTACAGTTTGTCTGGTCATTTTCTGCAGGCCGCCTGTCCCATCAGTGATCCAGAAATGCACCATTGAGAAGGCTGTGATTTTGCTCTGGAAGTCCCCCAAGTTTGACGTAGTGTGGTTGCAGTCAGAGACATTGTCACAGCCGCCCAAAACACTGGCTCGTTGGTTGATCTCATGAGATTATGTAGTATAGTTAATATTTCCATTGAGCTTTTTTTTTTTTCTTTTCTGTCTTGGAGTACTATGTGGAGATGAAGAAAGGATTCTAGCAAGAGTTTTCTCTAGGGGCCAAAATATAGCCAGTAATTCTCAATGTGTGGTCCAGCATCATCACTGTTATTGGGGAATGTGCTGGAAGTCTAAGTCTTCAGGCCTCACCCAGAGCTACTGAATCAGAAACTCTGGGTGTGTGGCCTAGAAATCTGTGTTTTCATAATCCCTCCAGTTGCTTGTTCATGCTCAGTTCTGAGAGTTGCTGGGAGATGGAAGTTAAGAACATGAACTCTGGGCTCTGACTTCCTTTGCTAGAATCCTGGCACAGTCACTTATTCACTGTGTGACTCTGGAAAAATTGCTTGATCTCTCTGTGCTTTAGGTTTTCCATCTGTAAGTATCTGGAGAGAATTATGGTACCACTTTCAGAAACTAGTTATAAGGATTAAATTTGTGAATATACTTAGAGTAGGACCTGGCACATAATAAAAGCTCAATAAATGTTAGCCAGGATTCTCAGAAGACATTTTGTCCTGGAAGAATGGAAGAATTTCTCTCTTTGGCCCCTCTTTCCATAAGAACCCATGAAGCTCTTGTGCCACTTTCTCTGAGGGGGGGCTGGAAGCTGGAGCTGCGGGGATAGCCCAGAACATACAATACTTCTAAGCCCTGTCTACACATATCATGTATGTTGTCCTAGCAATAACCCTGAATGATGAAAAACTCCATTTCCTTCTCAGCTTTGGTAAGATCAGTTTTTGACCTGTAGGACAGAGAACTGATTCCTTGATTGTTTTTTTGGGGAGAAATCCTAAGTATCTGAGGGAACAGAAAGGCATTACAAAAAATCTGAAAGCAAAATCATCTAAAATTAACTTTATTTTTATTTTTTAAGGATTTTTATTTATTTGAGCAAGAGAGAGAGAAAGAGCGCAAGTGGGGGGAGGGGCAGAGAGAGAGGGAGAAGCAGACTCCCCGCTGAGCAGGGAACCTGATGCAGGGGCTCGATCCCAGGACCCTGAGGTCATGACCTAGGCTGAAGGAAAGACACTTAACCGAGTGAGCCACCCAGTCTCTCCTAAAATTAATTTTGGATATTTTAAAAGAAATTCTAGCTTTTCCAGATTTTCTAAAATTGTGCATTGGGTGGCAGGGGGTGGGGAGGCAGGAGGGTGGGGAATCCAGAAGAAACCAAATGGCTATTTGATGTTATAACCTCTCTGCGAAGACTGTGGATCCCTGTTGCAACATTTAAACCAGTTATTTTCAAAAGTTGCTACAGACTGGGGCGCCTGGGTGGCTCAGTGGGTTAAAGCCTCTGCCTTCAGCTCCGGTCATGATCCCAGGGTCCTGGGATCGAGCACCGCATCGGGCTCTCTGCTTGGCGGGGAGCCTGCTTCCTCCTCTCTCTCTCTCTCTGCCTGCCTCTCTCCCTACTTGTGATCTCTATCTGTCAAATAAATAAATAAAATCTTTAAAAAAAAAAAAAAAGTTGCTACAGACCTGCTCATCAGCATGGCCTCCAGACCCATTTTGCAGTTGTATAGGTGGCATTGCGATTCCCTTTCTCCTGAGGTTTGAAGCTTTGCCAACATGAAGTGCAGCTTGACTGAATTAAGTTCTTGTCAATAAGATGAAAAACACCAGATCAGTTGGGGTTTTTCTTTTGGCAGCCCCCACAGCCAAGCTGGCTCATCTGTATGGCGGACTCACTTAATCATGCAAAAGTAGTTGCTGACATGACCAGAAAAAGTGAGTTGTTTGGGAAAAATGGTTGGAATTGGAAAGAGCTGGGATTAAATGCAGGAGCTCAGAGGTTCCTCGCTCTGCCAAAGCAGCCGAAGGGCTCAGGCAGCCTCTTTGTCTCTTCCCAGTGGGGTCACTCAACAGGAGGAGAGGACGCAGACCAAGCTGGGTCACGGTCTTTGGAGGAAGGAGGGCAGGTAGCCCACAATGTGTGAGCGAGTGTCCTGGAGAGTCCTGCACCTCTTTCTCTTTCTTCTGATCCAGACCCGAGAACCTGTTGAAGCCAAAGGCAATGAATTCTAGAGTTCAGTCTCAGGTCCGAGAGCCGAGGGCAGGCATAGCCTGGTATTCTGGTAATGTAGTCTACAAGGACCGAGCGCTTTTCTTATCTCAGTACATTTTTCTCCCAGCCCATCCCTCCCACCTCACCATTCTCCTCCTCGAACTTCCCCGTGAATGAGGCTGTTGCTTTGACAACAGCTGGGAAGGGGGTTGGGGATGGCAATGTAGACGTCTGGAAGGTACCATGTCGCTCTGTAGCAGAACCGCTGATGAGACCCGGGGAGCAGCCAGAATGAGACGTTAGCCCGAGGATTGCCGACGGCAATGGAAGATGGTTTACTCTGGGCCGGGGAGGCTCCTCTTACTCCTTCTTCTGGCCCCCCAGGAAGCTTCTAGGACTCTGAAAATAATGGATTTATCTCATGGGACAGAGCTGGTGTGTTGCCAAGAGAAAAGCATACTGATAGCAGGTTGAAGCCTCGCATTGTGGCGGAATTTATGATGGGGTTTATCAGCCCGGGAGAGAGGCGGTGTGGGCAGGCCTGGGTGGTGTCTCTCCCCGCAGGAATGTTCTGCTTGATCCTTTGGCTACATGAAAAATGAAGTGTGGTGGGCTAGTGGGGAGAGCTCGTGAAGCTTGGATGATCACACAGACTTAGATGCAGAGGCTGGTTTCAGAGCCTAAAGAATGCCCATGCAACACCAGTTAAAGGGTGTGGACATAAATAATGGACAACTCCCCTAAAAAAGGTCAAACATCTGACTTCAAATAACATGTTTTTTCTTCCTGAGCTGAGTCACCTGGAGTCGAATGCGGGTCAGAGTTGCATCCACATCTCTCCTTAGCTCAGCTCTTAACTTTCAGATTTTTCTCCCATGGCGTATTAAAAACAGCTGCTTCACGAGCCAGCGATGGTTTTGTCTTTCCTCTGTCCTGGCTTTGTCTTTTCTCTGTCATCCTGAAGGGAGAAATATCTTCCGGAGCTTCAAGGTCAGTGGGGAGCTCTTCAGGTTTGGCAATGGAATGAGACCTTGGAAAGCTTGTCTCTTCAATGCATACTTTGCTGATGTTAGTAAGACTCTAGCATTCTCAGCCTGGGGTCAGGGGTCAGGGGTCAAGGGTCAGGCAGCTATAAACCTGGCCCAGGGAATTTTGTTCAGTAGAACTACTTTCTCTGTTCCTCTTCTGCTATGGAAGGAAAGGATTTTTGGGAAAAAAAAAAAATCTGTTTGCTTCGGAGTTGGGTTTTGTTTTGGTGGCTCTTTAGGGCTAATCTTCTGGCCTGCAAAAGCAGCTGAGAATAAATGTGTCAACCACAGTGGCCGCTCCTTTAGGTTTCAGACTCAGCAGCAGGAGTCCCCAGCTTCCCAGGGACAGGCCTATCCTTAACCCCAAGCTTTGAGGTTGATTTCATTCCTGGCTGAGGGACATTGAGGAGACCAAGTTCGGGAGCTGGCTGAGTTGGAACCCAGTTTCTCTTGCTGCTGTCTGATCACGTTCTAGCCCGCGTCTTCAGTCCCAAGATGGACCCTGGTCCCGATGAGCTGTTCTAACCATCTTCTTGTTTGTCTTCTGTAGCACTGGTCCTTCTGCCATCACCTGTCCCTCCCTTGGTTTCCAGACAAACACTGTCTCCTGGTTCTCTCCCCACCTCTCTTGAATCTTCACGACCTTCTTGGCAGGCTCTCCTCTGCGCCCCCCTGAAATGCTGACATTTCTTAGGCCTCTGTCATTTGTCACCTTCTCTTCTCTGGGTAATCTTAATTACACCTGTGACTTTAATCACTAAGTCTAGGATACTGGCTCCCAGCCATTGAGACTAAGCTCCAGACATGTTTCCGGAACTTTCTAGCCACATCTACATGCAATGCTGGGCTACTACTGAAACTTAACACGTCCCAGTCTGAACTCATTATCTTCCCCCTCAAGCAGAACTTGTTCTGGTCTTGTTTTTGGTGGATGGATTACCATCCACCCAGTCCCTCGAGTAAAAAAATCTCGGAGTCATCCTTGACTTTGCTCCTGCATTCCCCACATTCAAGCAATCCTGAGTTCTGATGTTTTTACTTAGACATTTTTCTCAAGTCCGGTCTCTGACTTCCATCTTCCACGTTCACTGCTATTCCTTTGGCCCAAGCCCTCGTCCTCCTTCCCCTGGAAAAATGTAATATTACAGTTTCTGAACAAGCATCAGCTCAGGAAATAGTAGTTGAAAGAGTGGATAAAGTCCCTAACCTGGACAGACCGTTGCAAGGGTTATAGGAGCTGTTCTACGGAGAGCATCCTTACTTGGCACCATGACGGGCTCGTAGCTGCAGCTCAGGAAACATGAGTTGTTACGGATACATACGGGAACTGTTTGAAAGCATGGACTTTTGGTCCCAGGCTGCCTGGTTTCAAACTCCAATTCTATCATGTACATTTCTTGTGTATGTGATGTCTGTGTCTCCATTTTTTTAATCTGTAAAATGCAGAAGATTATCATACAGCTGTTGAGGATTTAATTTATGTTAAGTGATTTAATTTACGGGAAGCTTTCGAACTGTGCCCAGCATATGGTGAGTGCCCGATATGTGCATTCTCACTGTTACTATTTTTCCAAGTTTCCTGCATCCTGGCTTTCATGGTCAACATGGTGGTCTTTATTAGAGGAAATGTGCATTATCCGAGTCCTTGTGTCTGGCACCCTAAACTTATATTGAGGAAAAATCGTCACCTCATTTTCACTATGTATTATCTCTGTCTGCCATGAACTTGATCCATCCCGAATCGCAGTCTTTTTGCGGTATTTTATAATAGTTCTTTAGGACGACCAGATGTCCTGATTTGCATGGGGCTGAGGAGCTTTCCAAGAGGAGGGACTTTTCATGCTAAAACTCAGATAGTCCTGAGCAAACCAGGACCGTTGGTCATCCTGTCCTTTATCCTGAGTATCTCAAGCCCTTCTTCTGAAACTCAGCTTCTGTACATAATCCACCAAGTATATTTCAGAGGCAACTCCCCCCCCCCCCAAAGGCGTAAGTCAAGGTGATGGGCTTTCCTAGCACAGTGGGAACATAACCTGGGAGCTCTCACGGGCTCTCCTGTTCCTATCCGTCAGAATGCCCATGTCCTGGGGATTTCTGGGACAGATGAAGGCCTGTTTCTTACTGGGGAGAACGACTTCTGATTTCTGGCTCTGTCTTTAAACACCACAGTTCTCAGGGCTCCTGCATGCCTCAGTCGGTTAAGCATCTGCCTTCAAGCCAAGTCATGATCCCAGGGTCCTGGGATCAAGCCCCACATTGGGCTCTCTGCTCAGCTGGGAGTTTACTTCTCCCACTCCCACTCCCCCTCCTTGTGCTTCTTCTCTCGTTGTCTCTCTTTCTCTATCAAATAAATAAATAAAATCTTTAAAAAGAAAAAAAAAAACCCGACAGCACTCTCCAGCTGAGTCTGAGCTGAAGAGTTAACTGCTGGCTTTCTAAATTGCAGTTTCTATCTTCCCCTGTTGGCACGAGACTTATCTTCATAGAGAAGGAATCAATTCACATCATTTCCCAGCCCAGGTCTGTTGGTTCTGGAGGCCCACAGCGTCTGTGGCAAATCCGTGGCTTTCTCTTTGGTTCTTTGACTGGGAACACTTACCATGACCCAAGGTGCTGGGCTAAATGCGTTCCGAGCCCCATCTCAGCCCTTGAAGGAAGGCAGAGGCACTCTCCCCACTTCCCGTGAAGGGGCTTGGTTATCGCATTGGTAGCTGAGTTCATCTTTATTCCGTTTAGGTAGAAAGAACTTCAGAGGTGCAAACATATCATCAACAGAGTGTTTTTTAAAAGCTTTAGAACATTGTATACCTTTCTCAAGCCATGCTAACATGTTGTAAGCCCTCATTTTTTTTTAAAAGGTTTATTTATTTGAGAGAGAGAGCGAGAGAGCACAAGAACAGGTTGGGGGAGGTGGGGCAAAGGAAGGGGGAGAGTGGGGGAGAAGCAGACTCCCCGCTGAGCAGGGATCCTGACGTGGAGCCCGAAACCAGGACCCTGGGATCATAATCTGGACTGAAGGCAGACACTTAACCCATGGAGCCACCTAGGCGCCCCAGCCCTCATGTATTAAGAGCTGATGTGCTAATCGCAAGTTCAATGTAACTCCTAACGCGACCTCTGAAAAAATTATTGCATGACATTTCCTTAACCCGATGTCACTTTTAGTTTGTATCTGAAAGTTATAAGGCTGGTTTTCTTTTAGAATATCCTTAGTGAGGATGTTTCCTAGAGCCACGCTGACCTTGCTTTGCTAGTAGTAGGAATCAGGCTTCCGTGCCATTTGAGGCTGTGTCTCTCACTTGTTTTTCAGGCAATTTCCATGTTGGCTTGAGCTGACGCCCCGGCTTTGTGCCACGCACCCGCTTTGGCGTCTAACTCAAAGTGCAGAAACCGCTCAGTGGAAAAAAAATCAAGTCAATCCACAAACTGAGGCTCTGGGGGCATCTCTGTTAGGGGACAGGTTCGATTACAGCTGCATTATTCTAGGCACCTATAAAGGATGATCAAAATAACTCTAATTCCTTGATGGCCATTTGTGTTTCAACGTTTGTGCTGCCGTAATCTTCACCATCATCTTACCAAGTAAGTGGCCTTTCTTCATCTGACAGAGGAAGACACCGAGGGTCAGAGAGTTGCTCAAGGTCTCCCCTGAGAGAACAGAGGCCTTGGGAAGCAGACCAAGGTTAGTCTGACATCAACCCCCACCCTCTTCCCAGTGAGCTCTACTGTCAGACGGTCCAAGGGCAGGGTGTCTGCAGGCACCAACATTCTGGTCTGGACTGTGACCTCACCAGCCTGTGTTCCCCCAAATGGGTCCCTGTGCCCATTCCTGGCCTTAAGAGCTCCAGCGGCCATTCCGGGTCCTGGGGTACCTGGGAGGCCTACGCGGGAAGTAATGCTTGCTCACTGTTCCACAGGGCTGCAGGTTCCTCTGGACATCTTCCCTGGACAGAGGACGGGTGCGGCCAGGGTAAGGATATAGTGGGTGACAGCTGGCCTCGTAGCTTAATAGCAGGGACACAGGCTGGCTTGCTCAGTGAGACATGTTTAAATCTGTCCCTGACCTTTCCCCGGGCATTCTGCCTCCATCTTGTCTCTACTTCTGGAGTGAAGGATCCAGACGAGTTTAATGATGAATAATGAAAAAACCCAAGACAATGTCCTCATGAAGGAGGATTTTTATCTTGAAAATGGGGAGTTCTGTGGGCAAGTAGAAACTCCAGGCAACTCCCAAATAAAGACCTGGGTGGGCCTCCTCATTCTTTCCCACACTGAGACAATTCTGATGGAAACTGGAGATTTTATAAGGCTCAAGCAACTTGAAAAATCATTCTCCAGCCTACAAAATTCACCCCGCTGAAACCAATCTCCTCTCTTAAGCCAAAGATCCAACTTCTTGCCAGATATGGTTTCCAGTGTCTTTTCTGCTTTCAGGTGGGAAAGCAAGCATTTATAAGTTTTAATATATGTTTTAATATACAGGAACTTGGTCTCCGTAGCCAAAAGGAGGTGTAGGTCAAAGCAATGAGCTGGACGATTCAATCTACAAACCTGGGGATTTACTGATCAGTGTCTGGACATTACTACATGGATCGTGGTTTTAGTTTTGTAGTTTACTGGGGTGTCCAGAAGTTTGGTTTGGTTCAGAACTTCTACTTAACCACCTCTGCTTTTTGAATCACGCCTTGAATGAGTGCTTCCTTGGATTTTTTTTTTTTTTTTGGTTTGTTCTCTGCAGCTGGAATCAGGGAGTCGATAGTGTGAAATGAAGGGCCGGAGCCACCCACCGTGGCTTCCAGGATGGCGCTCTGGCTCTGGGAGCATCTGGACCCTGGGAGGCTGACACGGACTCCCTTCTCTTGCCATGACATTGGCTGGAGAAGCTCCAGCTCTGGAATTTCATATTTTTCCACGCTGGTGGTTCAGCTAGCACATGGGAAAATGGGACTTGGGTGGGGCCCCCTGGCAAGAGATCCCAACTGAACTGGGAATTAGTCCTTGAAGGCCAACTGTGAAAACGTACATGGGCCCACAGCCCAGATGCCTAAAGGTTGTAAGCGGGATCTAGAACATTCTCTGTGACACACGGAAAACACCCTTTATTCACCCTGGCAATTCTTTCTTTCTTTATGTGCGCTGAGGTCGGGCTATGGGAAGGGCCCCTGGACATCTGCTCAGACCAGGGAGAGACGGTAGAGACACAGCATGTGGAGGAACCTACTTCAAAGATGATGTCATTTTGGGGCTTGATCGAAGGATGCATTTCTCAAAAAAAAAAAAAAAGAAAGAAAGAAAAGAAAAGAAATGGTAGTCTTCTTATGAGGCAAAGTAGCTAGCTTTGAGTGAGCTTCTGGGATGTATCAATCACTGATTGCATCCATCTTCTAATCGCTCACAGACTTCTGGAGCTAGGTGCCTAGCTTCCAGGAGGGGTGGGGGGGGGAGACTCGGGCTGAAGAGGGAGGGCCGGGGAGGGTGGGGGGAGAAGACTCGGGCTGAAGAGGGAGGGCCAGGAACAGCCACAGCCCTGCTTCTCGATGGTCCCATAATGGACTCTCTTGGGGGATATTCTAGAAATCCTGATGCCTGGGCCACATTCCAGGCAAATCATACCAGAATGTCTGCTCCGCCCTCCCCATCCATCTGCTTTAACGCCCTCACCGGGCATTCCGCTGGGCGGCCAGGGTTGAGAAGCCCCACGCTTGCCAAATCTGACATACAAAGAAATGAAGTGTCCAGATCAGACTCATTTAGCCCATCTTCTGCCACTTTAAATAGCTTCTCTCTCTCCCCTTTTTTTGTAGTTTGGCCATAAATGAAAAGCGTACTTCAGAATGTAGGTTTACCAAGTACCTTTAAGAAAAGGATTTCCTTTAAGGCCAGCAGTGATTCGTCACTATGACACTGAGGCTTTTCCACGTGAGGCTCGGGCAGGTGCGTTTGTTGTATCTGGGGCCAGTGCGCTGAGCGTGGGCCCCTTTGCCTCTTCCCCGTCGCCGGGCCCGGTTTCTCCTCCCGAAACCTCGCACGCTCCTTTTATTACTTCGTTGATGGCAAACACTCTCTGTGAACCTCTAGCTGGTGGTATGTACATCCACTGGAGACGCAGTTTCTGCAGATCTCCCTGCATCTGGGGAGCACGTGTCTGGGAGAGCCGTGGCTCTTTGGCAAAGGACACATCCAGACACCCGGGCCAGCATTGCCCTATGGACGTCTGGTTACCAACGGAATGACAGCCAGCCGTGTAAGCTCACCGGTTTCTGTGCAGCCACCTGGCAACTAAAATTCTTAGCTGGACTTACCAACAATACCACCCAAGCATATTTATCTTTATAAACATTTTTTAAAAAGATTTTTTAGTTTATCTGACAGAGAGAGACACAGCGAGGGAGGAACACGAGCAGGGGAGCAGCAGAGGGAGAGGGAGACGCAGGCTTCCTGCCCAGCAGAGCCGGATGTGGAGCTCCATCCCATCATGACCTGAGCCGAAGGCAGACGCTTAACGACCAAGCCACCCAGGTGCCCCACCAATTAAGCACATTTAAACAAGATGTCAAGTTGTTCTGGTCTCTGAAAAAATCTGAATTTCTTTTTGCGTTAAAAGATTGGCAAATCGGGGCGCCTGGGTGGCTCAGTCAGTTGAGCATCTGACTCCTGCTTTCAGCTCAGGTCATGATCTCAAGGTCAAGAGACTGAGCCCCGTGCTGGGCTCCGCGCTCAGCATGGGGTCGGCTTGAGATTCTCCCTCTACCCCTGTCCCCTGCTTGTGTACTCTCTCTCTTTCTCTAAATAAATAAATAAAATCTTAAAAAAAAATGAGTGGACAAATCTATGATGTAATTTTTAAGGCATTTAAAGAAATTGCCTTATTTAGACTAATGGTTTTTTTTTTTTTAAAGATTTTATTTATTTATTTTTCAGAAGAGAGAGAAAAGCGAGCGAGCGCACAACGGGCAGAGTGGCAGGCAGAAGCAGAGAGAGAAGCAGGCTCCCCACCGAGCAAGGAGCTCAATGCGGGACTTGGTCCCAGGATGTTGGGATCATGACCTGAGCCACGCAGGCATCCCTAGACTAACGGTCTTTAACTCGGGCCACATTAGACGCACCTGGGGGATTAAAAAAAAATACTGTCACCTGGGCCCACGTCAGAGGTTCTGATGCAGTTGGTCTGGGGTGGGGCCAGAGCACGAACACTTCCGAGTCTCCTCACTGACTCTCATGGGAAGCCTGGGTTGTCCCTAAAACAGGGCTCTGAGCCCTGGATTTTTCACTGAGACCTTAGTGCTAGAGCAATTCCATTCATTTTATTTATTCAACAAATTTATGTTTAAGAGGGAAAATATTTTTGAAATACTCCCTCGGTATTTTCTCCTCCAGTTGACCGTACAGTTTTTCTCCTTCCCCTTTGCAGCCTCATGATGGCTAGAGCAGAGATTTATCAGTCCTGGGAAGGAGAAGGTGGATGCTGCCAAGAAAGGTGATTTGCAACCCTAGATGCCCTTTAGAACCACTTGGGAAGCTTTAAAAAATTGCTGGTGTCTGGGAGCCACTCCAGACTAATTAAATCAGAATTGGGGGGCTGGGCCCAGGGATTACTATAAAAATACTCCAGGCATAATACTTTTTTGTTATGCAGCCAAGGTGGAGAACGATGGTTCTAGCAAGAAACGGATAGCTTACCAATTTACAATGAGATTCTTATTTATTAAAATCTTGCATATTCTCACCCTAACTTTTGAGCTTAGGGGAAATTATCTAGGCCCTTGTCATTGGAAAAGATGGAGATTAGTTATATTATTGATACGGTTTTATGATTTAATCTAATATATATTTACTGGACAAGTACTATATGCAAGGAAACCGTGATTAGAAACACCTCCCGGGGACTTTTTGCTTGTTTACTTTGGGTCAGAAAGGAGACCAGGGTGGGTATATGGGTCCAGGTCCCCGCAGGAATGCGATGGCATGCCCACACCAGATGACTGTGTAGGAAGTAGAGAGGCTGCTCACATGATACAGGCAGCATTTAGCGAAACTGACCAGAAAGATGCAGCTTACAGGACCGGCTAGTAACACGTGGGGCCGGGAGCATCCCTGGGCTGGGGCCAGTCAGACTAGCTGTGTGGGGAGGGCGCCTGACAGAAACCGTGAACTTCTTGAGAAGGATACAGTGACGCGCAGGGACCCTTTCTGTATAAGAAAACTCCAGCTGAGTTCCGGTCGCACCGGCCGAGAGCACTAAGTCGTTCACAACCGATCCAAGGGGGTGAGGAGGTATAAGTGACAGTCTACGCTTCCAAACGGGGTCCACGAAAGGAAAGGGGTGGGTAACCCCTGATTCTGGCTATTCCGGTAGTTTATAACCACTGCCTTGTCTTGTGGGGCTCTGCCTCCGAGGCTCACCGCGGCTGGAGCTTCTAGCGTCAACACCCAGAAAGCCAGCCCGTCGTTCGTTCCTTTATACGTTTACTCGTTCTGTGAAAACTGAGAAACACTTAACTGAATGGCTACCAAGTGCAAGGCGCCCTTCTAGGATACTGCACGTGGCTTCTGGCAACAGGGGCTGGAGCTTCAGAGGAGCTCCGTGTGTGGTTCAGCTGGCCCCAAACCCGGGCGTTCACACCCGTTGGAGGATCGCGGAGAAAACACATGGGTGCAGTCTGGGTGGGATCACAGCTTTTGCCTTAAAATAAAATCCATTCCTTAAAGGTGCCTTGTAAACTTGTATTTTGCATTGTGCTTTTAATTCTCGGTCAAACCACAATAAAGAAAAGCAACTTGGTGTGGAATAGCAGCGCCAGGTAAGCTGGCGTTGACGCTAACCAGCTGCATAGCATTCCGCTGTTGTTTTGGAAATGGCCGTTTTCATTTTTTCCTAGCCGTAGGGATGTGACTTGGGTGCTGGGGGCAGGGTGGGGGTGGGAAATACCACTGGAGAAATTTAGGAGACGAAGGAGGCTTTTCCTCTTACGTTGGAAGCTACGGAGATTCGTTCAGAACGGAGCAGGCTGGTTGGCTGATGCTAGTGTTTGCCAAGGGAGGCAGGTACACCAGGAGGGCTCTCTAACCGTAGTCCAGCCTCAGTGAGAACCCAAGACTGGACTGGGTTCCAGGAGGAGCATGGAAGAGGACTGACGAGATTTATTTAGGGACTCACAGAGGTGACTTTTGAAGAGATAGGAGGAGGACGGATCCCTTTACAACCTGGGGGTGTGGCGTTTTCTCTGTTCCCGAGGACACCAGGAAATCTCATTATTGTGGGTGGATGCCGCATTGCCCATTATTGTGGGTTGAATTGCCGCTTGAATGCCTTCTGGATGTACCCAGGGTGCCTTTGGGGTGTTAATGTGGTCCCACAGGCAAGGGGAGAGGAACAGCAGCCGTCCCTTGCAAAGTCATCCTGGCATCTCTCACCCTGCTGTTGTCAAGCCTCTGACCTCATTTGCTTCTGACGCATATCCTGAACTTCAGGCAACCTATATTTAGATTATGTAAAAAGGATAGAAAGCAAAAGGCCTTTCTGAGCTAAGGTCAGAGTTCACCTGTACTTGATAATGCCGCTTTGATCTCCAGGACCCTGCCTGTCGAGATCTATGGTGTCTGTCAACCAGCTTTGCCCTGCACTTGACCTTTTGCTTGCCTGGACCTGTAGTTACTGCCAAGACTCTAATCCCTCAGCATGTCACTTCTGGTGGAAAAAAAAAAAAAATCCCAACGCCGGAGATTCAGACATTCCAGATTCTGCTGTAGCCCCTCACAAAGGCATTTAATATAGAGGCTTTCTGAAATTAAAAAAAACAAGAGGGCAAAGAAGTGGTCTTAGGTAATTTCAACAAATTATAGGGTCAGTGATGCAGATCTTGGCCAGCAGTTTGCTTGGCCAGAGTCTTCCAGAAGGTGCTTGGAACCCCAAGTGGATTCTAATAGAGCTGTTGGGGATGGAGAGAATCTTTGCTCAGCTCCCCGTTTGGGGGCAGGTGACCCTTCAGAGATCAAAGACAGATGCTTATCTCCCATCCGTGGGAGCATTCCTCAGCATGCTTTCCTTCGATTGGCTCATTTTGGTATTTTATCGCCCTGGCAGCTAAAAAGTGCTTCCTTACGTCCAGCTGGAATCTTTGCTACTTAATTTAAACATTGATTATCCATCCCTTGTCAATGTGGTTATTTTTCTGTGGATCCTTTCCAGATGTGCACATGGCTTTCACAGCGCGGTGAGCCAACCTGGACATGATATTCTTGGAGGCTTGACGGCCGCGTAGGACATCGGAACCACTGATCCAGGACTCGGGAAGAGCCTAGTCCTCTGCTTGACCTGGGATGAGTTGCTTTCCGCATCCAGGCATCCTCTAAGGGAATCCATCCCACCATCTCTAAGATTTCTTCCAGTTTTGGTGATTGTGTGATTTTGCTAAGAACGCTGTATCCGAACAGCAAATCCATGCTTGGCTGGTAACAGACACAGAGAGGATTCGTCAAGCTGGATTCCATCCTCCATCTGAGGATGGCCGTCCGACGGTTCTTTCAGCACAGACTAAACCTTTCAGCCAATGTACTCTGTCCCTCCCAGGAGTGATCTGTCCCTTGTAGAAGTCGGTGCCGGTGCATGGTGGTGAGGTCCCTTTCTTCACCAAGTGCAGCAAGCACCTGGCCCAGGAGCAGGCAGAACCAGCTTCTAGTCCCTTCTTTGCTGTCAAAGCCAATCTATTAAAATGCCTCTGTGATTCCAGAAGGAAAACAAGTGCCATGAAGAAGAGGTTATAAATACATCTAATTATAAATATATCCCATTAAAAATAGATATTGACAAGCGCCTCCAGGCTGTGTTGGGCTTGGCAGACTAGGCTGAGGAGAAAAAGGTAGCCGAGTGTCCAGAAAGCAACGCGCTTGACTGTTGAACAGCATGGCTTTGGACTTCGTGTGTCCACTACATTTGTGGATTTGTTTTGATAAAAGCACAAGACTGTGATTGGTAAGGCTTCCAGTCAATAGTAGGCTGTTAGTGGTTAAGTTTCTGGGGGATCAAAACTTCTATGTGGATTTTCAAACTGTGTGGGGGGGTCAGCTCTCCTGTCCCCTACACCACACAAGGGTCCACTGTAATATTTTCTTGAATGACTCCTTGCTGATATCTTTGTGGTAGTAGATGACTCTTAATTAGCTACTAAATCCTGTAGGGTGGTCAGAGAAGGGTTTGGTCTAGAAAGTTCAGTAAAAGGGGGACCTGGGTGGCTCAGCTGATTAAACGACTGCCTTCAGGTCATGATCCCAAAGTCCTGGGATAGAGTCCCACATCATCGGGTTCCCTGCTCAGCAGGGAGTCTGCTTCTCCCTCTGACCCTCTCCCCTCTCATGCTCTCTCTCTTCCCTCTCTTGGAAATAAATAAAATCTTTTTTTTTAAGTTTTTTTTTTTTTTTTTTTTTATTTGACAGAGACCACAAGTAGGCAGAGAGGCAGGCAGAGAGAGAGGAGGAAGCAGGGTCCCTCCTGAGCAGGGAGCCCAATGCGGGGCTCGAGCCCAGGAGCCTGGGATCATGACCTGAGCCAAAGGCAGAGGCTTCAACCCACTGAGTCACCCAGGCGCCCCAATAACATCTTTTTTTTTTTTTTAAAGAAAGTTCGGTAAAGAATAGAATTAGGACTTAATAAATATTTCTCTTCTCTATATCACAGGACTGACACAGAGACCCCACTGAGGGGTTAGGAGCGACCATGTTTTGGGACTTTGGAAAGAGAGAGTGGCGGGCACTCACTCTCTAAAAGCTCCAGGGAGCTCGCAGGTGTGGCCGAGGGGACGGTGCCCCCGGAATCAGAGGGCCTGGGCTTCTGCCCTGGGTCCCACAGGTCCTAGTTGGGTGACCTTAGGGAAGTTCACTCCTTTAAGCCTCGCTATACAGTAACGCTATGTGAGGTGGGGGATAAGCAGGCAACCCAGCATCGTCTCTGGCACGTGGGGGAAAACTTGAACACTAGGTCCTTGCAGGGGCCATCTGGGGTCTGGCTGGTGGAGGGACCACAGCGCCATGGCGGACGGCCATGCGCCACAGCCGAGACGCTCCCAGGACTGCTCGGGCCCCGTGATGAGCTCCTGTCCCCACTGTATGAGTTTGCCAGGGCCGCCACGACAGAATACCACAGACTGGGTGGCTCGACAGCAGGAATCCGTTTTCTCTCGGTTCTGGAGTCTGGAGTCCAAGCTCGAGGTGCTGACAGGGTTGGTTCCCCTGAGGACTCTGCTGGGCTCGCCGGTGGCTGTCTCCTGGCTCCCTCTTTGTGGGGCCGTCCCTCTGGACATATGCATCCGCGGGTCCCCCTCTCCTCTCCTCCTCAGGGCGCGGGTCGGATTGGACAATGGCCCCCCCGCTGCCGCTCTCATGTTAACGTCGTCTCTTTAAAGGCTGCCTCTCCACCGTCACATCCCGAGGTGCTGGGCTTAGGACCTCAATATAGGGATTTGCTGGGAGGCAGATGGAGCTCAGGCCACAAGGCCCAAGCCCTCACGGAGCCTGCGAGGGGTGCGCGATCGTAGGGGCCAGGGGGGCTTCGCAATCCAGCTTCCATCTGGGAGTCAGCGCTCAAGGTCAAGCCTGCCTGTCCCTCCCCTTTCCTTCCTCTTCTGGGAGGAAGACGGAAGCTCACAGCTCCCTTCTGACAGCTGAATACCACTCCGTTTTAAGAGATCCTTGACATGTGGCTGTTCAGGATTATGAACAAGGACACTGAAGTCCCTGGGTTCGGGGTAAACCCCTGGGCCTCTCGGGCGGGAGGGACCTCTCATAACCACCTCATAAAATGGCTTCTGAGCACTGAAGGCTCTGCGGCCGGATGGCCTGGGTGAGGCCATGACACAGAACGCCAGAGCCCCACCCTGAGGGGACTGAAGGGGGTTCCCACCTCCTGGGCCTTCCTCTTTTTTCCCTCAGCAGCCCTCCTACATGGTGACTCATCCCAAACCCCATACACCCAGCCAGCTGTTTGGAACATAAGAGATCACCACAGCCAGAGGCATCTCAGGCCCAAACTCACACACACTCTCCTCCTCCCTCCTCCCTCTCCCTTCCCTTCTTCCTGTCCCTCTGTCTGTCTCCATTCTATTGCTCCTTTTCCAAGTGCCTCTTCCCCCCACCACTTCCCATTCTTACCTCTTTCAAGGCTTAATTTGGTTATCTGGAGACTGGTCCATGTCTGATCTGTGAAAAAATTAGTATTTCCCAAACTAACAGTTATATCAAAGCCCTTAACCCTGTTTTTTCCTTAAACACGATCACTTTTCTTATCTTTCTTACCTAGAGTACTAGCTTCTTATGGACAGGGACCATGTTGTACCCTCCACGGCCCTCAGCTCAATGCCTTCTGCATAGAAATACTCACACACTATTTGAAGGAAGCAATGAGACTTGCAAGGATAATCATACACTCCGAGAAGCTCAGGCCTGCAGTTAGCACTAAGGGAACTTTGTAAGCCGCTCAGTGACCCAGACCTAGAGTTGCACGGAGCAATCAGCATGGGGTTTCCTCATCCTGGGGCTGCAGCTTGAACCACTGAGGTTAGCCACAGATACGGCCAGCTCACTTATTTAGAGAACAAGCAACAAATATGACTTTTGACAGTAAAAGAGAAAGCAGAGAATCGTTTAGTTTTTGTAGACATAAAGGCCTGGGTAAAATGCATCCCCTTATTAACTAAAAATGAATGTGTCATGATTATGTTTAAAAAAATTATCTTCCCCTCTTTAGGCTTCCGAGTTAGAAATTCCCTCATTCTTCTCTTGCTCTCATCCTTGGCTGCTGTCTGCCACTGGGGGGACGGTCTCCTGTATGCAGGAGCCGATCAGCAGCCTGGGTTGGCAGCCCAAGCTTCTTAGGATTGCCAGCTTGGGCTCCAGGAATGGACTGACTTACAGAAATTCCCCAGCTGAAGTTGGAGGTTCAGCTCTCAGGTGAGCTGACTCCAGAGGATTCTTCTGCTTTTCTGAGGGCCCTGGGTTGAGAGAGGGCTGGAGGGGATGGTTGGAGCTGTAAGGAGGGGCTCCTGGGCAGGCTGGTGGGTTAGGGACCTCCGATTGTGTGGTGGGGAGGTCAGCCCACTTGCAGGATGTGTCCAAGGCAGCTGTCTGTTTTCAAAACTGCTCCCTCATGCCCTCCAGTTGTAAGAGCCTCACGTGAGCATCTCGGATGATTCAGAAGCCGAACGGGAGGGGGGAGGAATTCGGGCGTCAGAGCGGAGCTTGTCAATGGGTGGATGTGGACTCTTGAGTTGAGCACAGAGCGAGGGGAGGGCACTGCACGCAGGGAATCGGGAGCTCTGGCCCCCCCCAGCCCCCACCTCTAAGCCACGGATTTCTCATCCGTTCAAAGGGAACAGTAAAGCCTGCTGTCTGCCTTTCGGCGTTCTTTGGATCAAGTGAAATAATGTATATGAAAATGTTCCAAAAAGAATAAAGTGCTTTGCCAGGATAAAAAATTGCTTTTATTCCAAATGGTAAGTCAAGGGTGAGATTTCTAGGAAGTCATTTGTGTGGGCTGTGACTTCAAATCCTGTCTGTTAAAAAAAAAAAAAAAAAAGAAAGAAAAAGAAAACAGATCCAAGCCCACCTTGTTCAAGGAAGAGTGGCAGTGTGCCAGACGGTTTCTCAAGTCTGGGGTCCAGCCATAGCCCCCACAGTGGTCGTTCTCAGATGCGCACACACAACTTGTCGGAGGGGACTCCCTGCTTGGCTTGGGATGGGGCTGTGGACTTGTGGAAAGCAGGACCCCTGCTGCTTGGTCGTGAGGGTGGAACCGCTTGCCTCGAGCTTCACTGGCATCAGTCAGGGATGGAGGACAGTTGGGTAAATAACACCATTTGTTCAGGACCTGGGTGGGAAGCAGTAGAGAAAAAGGAGGGAAGCTTGTATCCGTAGGACATCTGTGCTGTGCCAGGGGCTATCGTTACTGTGTACCCTACAACACACCTGTCTCTCTCTAAGGTGTGATTATTCTTATTTTAAAAATGAGAAAACTGAGGCTCAGAGAGGTTAATAATCTGTCCCGGGGCCACACAGCTTACTGGTAGCTGGCAGAACTGGCATAGAACTCAGGTCTGTCTGTTTCAAAAGCCATGCCCTTGCCATAGTACTCTGCTCCCTGCCATGCTCGGGTCAATGGGTGGGACTCCAGTTTGGGCTCCTTCCTTCCTATATTTATTTATTTTTAAAAAGATTTCATTTACTTATTTGACAGAGATCACAAGTAGGGAGAGAGAGAGAGGAGGAAGCAGGCTCCCCGCTGAGCAGAGAGCCCGATGTGGGGCTTGATCCCAGGACCCCGAGGTCATGACCTGAGCCGAAGGCAGAGGCTTAACCCACTGAGCCACACAGGTTCCCCTGGGCTCCTTCCTTTAGATGTGTGACCACAAGCAAGTCATTTAAACGTCTCTCATCCATTTCCTCAGCTCCAAAAGGCAGTGGTCACTTTGTCCCTCATTGGATGTTTGTGAGCATCAAATGAGATGATATGTGTGGAGGGATCTGAATATTGCAAAATGTTGCATGCAAGTGAGGAATGACTACTATAATTTTGAAAGTGTTGCTTTTATCCTGTGACTGTCTTGCTCAAGAACCTTCCGTGAGTCACTCTTCCCCTGACCTGATAGAGTCCAGCCTCCCCAGTTCCATGCTGTGCCCTCACTGTCTGTCCTCCACTAGCCTTCCTCTGTGTTCCAGTAAGTGGTAAATGTCCATTACCACCTCTCTGCCAACATGGTGGTCCCCCCACCTTTCAGACCTGACACACATATGGTCTGCCTCCTCCCGGAAGCCCTCCCTCATAGCCTTACTGGTCCGGGCCACGTGGCTTTCAGTGTGCTGCCTGGTGCCCGGTGCAAGTGCTCTCTTGTTTCATAAGCTTGAGTACTTCTCTGCAAGGAGGTTCATGAGTCTTGCGGGGTTGTGATCGTGGTCTTGTGTTCTTGCAATGTCCTCACGGTACCTCATCACTCAGAAAATGTCAACTGATGGACTGATTCAGAGTCTTGGACCCATGTTTCCACTTCCTCATGCGGTAGCGGGTCATGGAGAGTTCCGGCAGCTTCTCCAGGCAGCCACCTGCAGCCCCTAGGTCTCTTCTGGAAGAGGCAGCTTCCTTCCTGAGCTCACACGGCGGCGCCTGGCTTGAACCTGCCCCCTCCTGTCTGCTTGGCCAGACTGTCCTGGGAGAGGGCCAGCTCCCAGCAGAGCTCCCTGGATGAGAACCCTGACCTCAGCTGTCTCCCCTACTCCACGCTCCTTTCACACGCTGCGCCCGGGCTGGGGGCCCTGCCCTGGCTCGTCTTCCAAGAACCTTGAGAAAAGAGAGCACACAGTAGGTGCTCAATACTTACACTTTACCAGGACTGGCCCTCGATCCCAAGGAAGGCTCGGGATACTCTGCAGACCCAGACTTCAAGGCCCACCAGGTGCTTTGTAAGATTGGAAGGAAGGTACAAGTACCTCGGAGGAGGGGGACAGAACAGAGGGAGCGTGGCTTTGCTGCCCGTCACATTGGTTTGTGCCCTGCCACTGGGCATGTGACTCTGTCTCTCAGGGCCTCGATGGTCCTGGTGTGGAAGTTGCGGATGACAGTGACACAGCCGTCACAATGTGGTTGCGAGCATGCTCTACACTCCCTCTCAAATTCTGTCTGCAAGGCCCGTGTTCAGGGCTCAGCTTGGATGTTGCCTTCTAAGAGAGCAGCCCCCCGCCCTCAGGAAGCCCCTGGCGTTGTCACGAATGTAGAGCCCTGGTAATCCTTCCCAACACTTCTCGCGATCTGTGGTATTATATTTGTGTCCGTGTGTGTTTTTTCCCTCCTGGAATGTAAACCCCGCCCCCCCGGCAGGGAACAAGGGAACACGTTAGTCTTATTCACTGCCATATCTCTAACTTCTAGAACAAAGCCTGGCACTCAGTTGGCGTTCAGTATATTTTGGTTCCCTTTCTTTCCCTTCGGCAGTAAATAGCATGTGGTCTGTCTCAGTGTCTGCAAGATGGGGTTTTCCAGCAGCTTCTCGGCTAAAGGTCCGAGCATGCGCACAGCAAAGAGACTCCAGGAGGAGACTGACCAGTGGGGGGCGGGGAGAGACAGGTGCTGGAGATCTCTTAATCGGAAGCAGCAGAACAGATGCCCTAGGTCTCTCTAATGAACTGCTTTGGGGTGTCCTCTGCCTCCGCAGCCAGACACCTAGAATCCTCAAGGATGTAGGACGGGTCTAGGCCACTCCCACCTGAACCCCAGGAGAGGGCAGGGCCATGGGCGTCTCTGGGGAGAGCAGCCCCTCCCTCCCAGAGCTTAGTGAGCACCGGACATTCCCGCAGGTGGCCTGCACACTGCCCCGGGCCTCTGAGGACACTATGGAAGATGTGACCTTTCTCACCTTGCACGTGTGCAGGGAAGATGGCCATGAGCGTGTGCAGGGGGAGGGAGGTTCGTTTCAACTTCTATTGAGAGGACAGACATGAAGGACAGAACACAAGGGAGAGGGAAAAGCAGAGGGGAGAAGGAAGGGGAAGGTGGGGAGGGTGGAGAGAAATGTTGGAACAAAGGACCTTTTTTTAAATCTTAAAAGGTTTGAATTGGTGGGAAGGAGCCAGTTAACAGAGAGAGTTTGAAAATTCAGGAACGCAGGGTAAGGAAGGGCTAATCATGGGCAGAGTCTAGGCTGCTGCTCTCCCGGCGGGCGCAGGACCAAGGGGCTTCCAGGAGGTGGGGCAGAGGGGACTTCTCCATGGACATCCAGCGGGGTGCCCTGGGCTGGCCTAGGGGGCCCAGCGTGGGCACAGGTGGTACTCTGGTGGAGAGGGAGGTCAGGTGATGAGGGGTACACAGTTTTGTGCCTCCTGAGGCCTTCCGGGGATCAAACCTCACCTCACCTCCACCCCCACAAAAGCACGTTCCCTGGGCCGCCATGTGACGCTGGAAAGCCACCCAGTCTTACCGGCCGCGTATTCCTCACACAGAAAATGCGGAGAGAGGTCTGGAGGCTGGCCGAGGTCCTTTCCGGTTCAACAACTGTTGAAGTTGCTTGTGATGGGCTTAATGGCTCTGCTGTTCGCGGGGGTCTCCGGGGGGAACACCTTCATGCAGTGATGCTTCTGACTCCCTGGGAAGCCTCTTGCCAAGCCTGCTTTGGAGGACACAGCTTTGGGTGGTGGGGAGGCACGCAAGTGGGTGTTTGTCCACCCTCAGGAAGCTCTGCCGCCCGAGCTGGGTCTGGTTGAGCCAGGCACCGCGTGGTGACATCCGTCTGCGAGGGGAGATGTGCTTTCAGCACGGGTGCAGAAGTGACATGCAGAAGTGACATGCAGAAGTGACAACAGCAGGATGGGTGGGGTGGGGCGGGGGGTGGGGTGGGGCAGGGGTTGCCGGTAAGGTGATGTGATTTCTCAATTATTTCTCTATGCTGGCCAGTTCGGGCTGAAACAGCACCTGGGGCTCTTTAGTTTTGCGGGGAGGAGGTCCCAGGAGAGATGCTACTGGCCATCTTTCAATTTGGACTGGGGGCGGGGGGGTTGCTGGGTGATGAATGTGCGTGTAAAAAAACAGGTTTGGCTTTATTTTCCAAGCTGCTGGAGCAGGTCATGCCAAAGACATTAGTTTTTTAAAAAGAAGCGAAGCAAACAAACAAAATACTATGTTTGGGTCTGTAATAGTGTTATGTGTGTTGTCTGTTGGGGGCAGGGGGCTGAAATCCCAAATCAATAAGGTCATTGAGTTATCTCCGCCGAGGGTTTAAGGCTATTACTTTAAGTGAACACAGGGCAGTTGGCTGTGTTTGCTGTAATCAGCTTTGGACTCATTGGGCATATTGATCTCTTCCAGCGCTATCTGGTGTTCTGGAAACATCAGCGACGTCTTACCCCTACCCCTCCTCCTCCTTCCTCCTCTTCTTCCCGAGGCTTCTGAAAAGCAAAAACACAATTCTCTCTGCTGGCTGCGCTGCAAGTTTTCCACTTCACATCATCATCATTTGTTCTAAGAGCAAAATGCAATTTTCTGCGACTCTTTACACTTATGTGTGTGCGTGTGTGTGTGTGCACGCACGTACTCACACACACAGACACAGCCTCTGTGTTCAACAATGTGCTTTTTAATACAGCAAAGGAGCAAAGACAACAGGTCTACTATAGTCTCACAATATCCCAGGGCAGGGAAGCCATTCCCAGTCCAGCAAGGAACATTGTGCCCATTGAGGCGGCTGCCTAGCTCTGGGCAGCTCACAATCCCGAGCTTTGTGACCACCAAAGAATCATGGCCTGTACCCGTCCCCTTGGACCCCACCCTGCCGGCCCCCAAAGGTCACTGACAGTGATGTCACGGAAGAACATGTGGTTGCAGAGCCCATCCTCAGAAGCGCTGGAAACCGCGGATCCCTGGAAGCTGGAGGAGTGACCCGCTCCCTGGCATCGCGGCCCCAGCCCCGAGCCCTGGAGAATCTCTTAGATGCCCCCAGCCTCGAGGTAGCGCAGCAGGGGAGGGACACCCCCCTGGCCTGAGTGGGACTGTGAGCCCAGAAGGTGTGGCAGTCTGCCATCTCCACTCTCCGTGGCACCCATGGGAGTCAGAGAGGACCGAACCAGGGGGACCCTGACCTCTCCCCTTAGACCTCCTGCTGCTCATCGGCTTTAACCCTGTTCTTGCCGGATTCATTTCCATGTCTTGCATTCGTTTGCCTTTTTGATCCCTCTCTCTCCCCCCTTTACCCTCTGCAGAAGTGACAGACACAGGTGTATGTGTACACACACACACACACACACACACACACACACCACTGTCCCCGTTAAGCCACTCTGAGAGGGTCAGCCTCATCCGACTCAGGCCAGAGAACCCACTGGAGGGGAGCAGTGCCGTTAGCTGGAGCCTGCCCACACCTGCCTTAAGTCTGGGGACAGGGAGCTCCTGGATGCTCTGGGGCAATAGAGAGAGAATCCCATAGGAAACAGCAACATTTATAGGAAAATCGCACTGACTGGCCGCTGTCCGTGTGTCCAAAGCATTCCACATACATCAGAAGGGAACTGTCTCTGCTACATTTTAGCAGTAAAGAAAGGTGGGTCTCCACGGCGGGCGCAAATGCTTGGGTGGTTGACTTGAAACCAGGCTTTGACTCCAAATCTGAGACCCTCGGGATTATCCTGAGGCTTAGACACGACAACAGGTGACCAGCGAGGATTGTCTGCATTCCGGAAGGGACAACATGGGATGCTAAGTGTGTGTGTGGCGGGGGCTGGGGTTAAAGGAATTGGGAGCCCCATGATGTACTTTCCTTAATGTCGCCCTCCCTGGCACTTGTCTCCTCCTCTCTTCTTTGGATCAGGACCTTTCAACTTAACTCCGCCCGAGACCCCCGCTGTGACTCCCACCGCCCAGCAGCCCACTGCCGGCAGGACAGCCTCCTGGCTCCCATCCTGACAGCTCTTCTCTGCTTCCCTCCCCACTCAGGCCTCCCTCTGCCTCGCTTGCTCAAACCTCCGTGTACTTCTGACTGCCAGCCTCGGCGTTGGCTGTACCCTTTGCCTGACACGTCTCCTTCCCCTCACTCTTTCCGGGGACCTCCTCTGATCTTCTGAGTCCCAACTTGTGACACCGTCCCTAATCCTCATCTCCATGGTCTTCCCCAAACACCGCACACCTAACCTTGCTCTCCAAGTATGATCAGAGCTGTGTTTTAGAAAGATCACCGTATCGGTGGTGTAGGCATTGGCGGATGAGCCACTAAGGGCTGGGAGAGGAAACATTTGCAGTCTGTTGGCAACCATTCTGGGGAAAGGGGGCCAGGGCGGGGGATGGGAAGAAGGGTTCTTGGCTGGGGGTGGGGACAATTTCTGAGGTGAAGCCTCCCCCCCACCCCCGCCAGGGTCAGACTAAAGGAGGCTAGCACCTGTCCAAGGTGGGCTTTGAGAAAGTTCTGCCTCTAGGCCAGGGGCTTCCTGAGAAGACCTTTGGAAGACCCTTTCAACCCTTTAACTGATTCTGTTATAACTGTGACATCCTTCGGGTTGCTCAGAAGGCAGGAGCTCTAAAAATAGAAAGCCTTATTATTACTGATTAAATCTCTTTCCACCTACAGAATTTTCTGAAAGTAACAAGAAGAGGAAGCCTGAGTCTGTGCCGAAGCGTTCAGGGAGCAGAGATGTATTGAGAGGTGATGAGAGAGGGAGGGAGGGCACAGAGAATGTGAGGTCAGGCAGGTGAGAAGGGGTTAGGGGGAAACCCACTGATCAAGCACACGGGTGGGTAAAGGGACTTTCCGGAGGGTGTGGTGCCTCCCGGGGATGTGCCCCTGAACGTAGAGTTCCTGCTGAGGCCGTTGCCTGAGCCATGGGAGGACAGCGGGGCTCCGGGTGTACCCTGCACACCCCCCCACCCCCCCCTTAGGGGAATGCATGACTGCTCCCCTCACGGTGATAGGTGTGCAGCTCACCCCCACTCTCCTGCCTCCTGATGCAGTTCATGCCCATGAAGTTGACCTGCAAAGCCCACTACAGCCTTGCAGCTTCCGAGGACGGCATCCACGGCGGCTAAGGACCTATAAAGTCATATGAAAAGATGAGACTGAAGGAGAGAAGACACGGAAAATACCCTGTTTGCACAGTTTATGTATTTTAAAAAAATGATTCCCCCAAAGTGAATCGGTGTCAGGTATCACAAACCTGGATTCACCCTGTAGCTCTGCCCTAGAATAATTTAGATTAAATCTTTTTTTTTTAAAGATTTTTTATTTATTTTGACAGAGAGAGAGATCACAAGTAGGCAGCGAGGCAGGCAGGAGTAATTTAGAATGATTTAGAATGAAAAAGTCCAAGTTACTTTCCATGTGTCTCCCGTAGGTTCTCTTCTCCCACATGGCTTAGTTCTGTGGCCTCAGTGCTGTCCCCAGGCGTCCCTGTAGGAGTGGCCTTATTGCCACGGACTACGCCAGGACTTTGCAGTCAGGCTTGAAACCTGGCTCTTCTAATAACTGGCTTGGGCTTTTAAATGGAATTATTCCAAATCGCCGTTTGTTCATAGGTTAAAAATGACTGGATAACAGCATTTTCACATGGCTTGGCATCAGAACTCCTCTGAGTTTCCTTTTCCACAAAATAGAGATCACGAAGGAGTTGTAGTTTAATAGGTAGAGGGTTTCAGTTTTGCAAGATGAAAAGAGTTCTGGAGATTGGTGGCACAGCAATGTGAATGTACAATGTGAAAATTTAACCAAGTAGACTTTAAAGATCTTGGTTTTTTAGTGATTGAGGAATCAGGCGCATCCAATCCAGCATCTAGGAAGGGCTATGAAAGACTTTTATAGTTGGAAGGGAGCAGGGACAAGGAGGTTATACTAGGTAATGAGAAGGTTACTTTCTCTTTAGGTGGTGGCAGGGGCTTTATAAGGCAGATCCCCTACCCATGGCTCGTCAGGGGATTCCTGATTGGCTGGTTTACAATTCCGTCTCTGGTAGAAACTGTAATTGAGTTGACTGGGTTTGGTGACATGGGGATTAGCATAAGCAACTCCATTTTGAGCCAGTCTCAACACAACTGGACTCTGCACTTAAAAATGGTGAACTAGTTGGGGCCCCTGGTTGCTCAGTCAGCTGAGAGTCTGCCTTCGACTCAGGTCATGATCTTAGGGTCCTGAGCTCCCTGCTCAGCAGGGAGTCAGCTTCTCCTCTCCCTCTGCCCTTCCCTCTTATTGTGCTCTCTCTCTCTCTCTCAAATGAATAGATAAAATCTTTAAAAAAGAAAAAAATGGTTGACGTGCTAAGTTTTGCTATGTTTTACCACTATTAAAAAATAACAGAGATAATAGGGGTGCCTGGGTGGCTCAGTCATTAAACGTCTGCCCTCGGCTCAGGTCACGATCCCAGGGTCCTGGGATCAAGTCCCAAATCGGGCTCCCTGATCAGCGGGGAGCCTGCCTCTCCCTCTGGCTGCTGCTCCCCCTGCTTGTGTGTGCGTGCTCTCTCTCTGACAAATAAATAAATCTTTAAAAAAACAACAAACAGAAATAATAAAGTCGGCCACAGCTCACATTGAAGATGGGCTAAGAACAAGTGTGTAACTTTGCACAGCTCCTGGTACACCGCAGACGTGCAGCTTGACACATGTTAATTTCTTTCTTTCTTTCTGTCTGTCTATCTGTCTGTCTGTCTGTCTGTCTTTCTTTCTTTCTTTCTTTCTTTCCTCAGTAGTCTCTTTGCATGGAGCCCAGTGCAGTGCTTGAACTCACAACCCTGGGATCTAGACCTGAGCTGAAACTAGGAGTTTGACATTTAACCCGCTGAGCCACAGGCGCCCCCAGATAAATGTTAACTTTTATTAGTACCGTTAGTCTTGATAGTTTCTTGTTCCCCAAATTGTAATTCTCTATCCCAGGGCTAAAATGCAGTTGTTTCTCTAGGAAAGGGAAACACTACAGGGCAGCATCACCTAGCAGAATCTCCAAACACATTCCTCACTGGCATGAGGTTCTCCCAGAGGCTTGAATCTGCACGTCTTTATAATAAGAACAGCGAATGCTCATCTTAATGCAAATGAGCTCACTTGAGCCCCGCAAAACTCCAGGGAACGGGTCTAATTATTTTGATCACTTGTCTGAAGTCGCATAGCTAGTTAGTGTCAGTCCACATAAAGCCGTTTGTTCCAGAGCCTGTGTTCACCCCCACGCCATGGCCTCCACCCAGCCCACCATTGCTTTAGAATCTCTAGCTTATGGTCCCTTTTGGCAGCGGGTCTCTCTTTCCCTGTGGCCAGTGAAACTCCTTAGGTCTTCTTCTCCTGTAATGCCAGCCAGCAGCTCAGATTTGCAGGACGTGTGTATTTCAGATGTAGGAAGCACACGCCCGGGCCGTGCTCCCGTCGGGAGGACTCTGGAAGGGCTCTAGAGGTCACTGGTTATGCGTAAGACCACTCGGTTCTGACATGTCTCCCCTCAGAGCTCTGTGGGGGACCCCCTTCTCCCGGAAGTTCTGTTTAGTAGCTTTGCGTGCTCTTCCTCACCAATTAATTGAAGTAATATAGGCACAGAATAAGAAATCCTCGATTTATTTATTTATTTATTTATTGTCCTAGTAAAGGACAAGAGCAAATGAAATGTAGAGATGTCCCTTCCCTTCCCTCACCTGTGTCTAGTCTCTAGTTCTTCTGGAGGGGATTTCCAAACTTGAACCATCTAAATGCTTTAATGCCTCGCTCCTGGTTTTTCAATTTTATTTATTTATTTTTTAAGATTTTACTTATTTATTTGACAGAGAGATCACAAGTAGGCAGAGAGATAGAGTGGGAAGCAGACTCCCCGCTGAGCAGAGAGCCCGATGTGGGGCTTGATCCTAGGACCCTGAGCTCATGACCTGAGCCGAAGGCAGAGGCTTAACCCACTGAGCTACCCAGGCGCCCCTGGTTTTTCAATTTTAAACAGGGTTTATTGATTTCTCACTGTAAGAGAGGAAGGATGTAACTCCTTTGCAGTAACTGTAACCCTCCTTCTAATTTTGCTGTTTTTATTGTTCTTCCCCGCGTAATTTTAAACAATATATTTAAATTTGTATTTCCAAAAGATGATCTTTCTTGACATCTCAACTTAAGATAGTACTTTCTGCATTTGCCCTGCAAAATGAAGAATTCACCTCCCTGCACGTTTGGATGTCTATCATCTGTTCTCTTGCTTTTCCATTGCTCATTTGAAATATTTACACTCTGTTCCATAACTATAATTAGGTTTCATATGTTTGGTGTCGATGCTGATTTTATAGATTAAAAGTCAACGAGTATTTATGTTATAAATATTTAGTCATTATTCTCCTCAGAACCAAGCAGTGTGATTAGACCCATAGAAAGATGTAGTTCTCTCTCTCTTTAAAGATTTTATTTTTATTTATTTATTTGAGAGAGAGCGAGCATGAACAAGGTGAGGGGCAGAGGGAGAAGCAGACTCCCCATTGAGCAGGGAGCCTGATGCAGGGCTTGATCCCAGGACCCTGGGATCATGACCTGAGCTGAAGGCAGATGCCTAATCGACTGAGCCACCCAGGTGCCCCTAAAGATGTGATTCTCTTATCGAAGGAATGAAACACGGAGGCCATTTGACTGGGGTAGCTATAATGTCTTGGTAACCTACCTAAGCACAGCAAAGCCTAAACCAGAGTCAATTCCTATCAATGTACTTGTATCCAAGAAAGCAAAATTTGAGTGCAACCAATGACAGTAGCCAACTAGGCTTTCCTAAATAAGACAAAACTGCTTCAGCTTTAGAAGAAATAGTTTCCTTGTTTTGCTTATATGTCTGCTCTATAAACTCTCTCTTCTAGTTCCTGTCTGCTAGGCTTGCCACTGGTGGATTCCAACCGATGTCTGCTCAAATAAACTCTTGAAAAATTTAATGCGGCCCCTGGGTGGGTCCGTTGGTTGGGCATCCAACTCTTCATTTCGGCTCAGGTTATGATCTTAGGGTTGTGAGATCGAGTCCTGTGTTGGGCTCCATGCTGGGCGTGGAACCTGCTTGAGATTCTCTCTCTCCCTTTCTTTCTATGTTCCCCACCCCAACTCATGGGTGTGTGCGCGCTTGCTCTCTCTTAGCAAAAAAATTTAATGTACCTCAGTTTATCTTTTTAACACTATCTTGTTAAGACTTTCCCATTCAAAGGAGGATGTTCCCAGAACCAATGTCAGGTGGATTCTGTTTGCATACCTTCTATCCATGCTCAGAATAGTGATACATTTTTATTTTTGTATATTTAGACTGTGATTTTTTTTTTTTATAAAACTCTTTGGTGATTTCATTTTCCCTGATATTCCTAACTACCTTTCCTTTTCATTCACAAACAATGCTATTCTTTTTTTTTTTGAAAGGTTTTATTTATTTATTTGACATAGAGCGAGAGCACAAGTGGGCAGAGTGGCAGGCAGAGGGAGAGGGGGAACCAGGCTCCCCACTGAGCAGAGAGCCCGATGTGGGGCTCGATCCCAGGATGCTGAGATCATGACCTGAACTGAAGGCAGAGGCTTAACCACCTGAGTCCCCCAGGTGCCCCAATGCTATTCTTTTTAGATCATCCTGCTTCTCATTCCGATTTCTTGTTACAGGAAATTTCCCTGATTTTTAAAAAATCATTTTTTTTCAGCACTGGACCTGAGCTGAAGCACAGCTGAAACACGAACGTTATGAACACTCCTAGCATGCATGGGTGGGGACATCCAGGAAGCAGCCAAAGCTGTTCCAGGTTTCCCGAATCACAGAAGCAGCATGAAATTCCACGTGGCCTCCTGGAGAAGGAACTGGATCTGGGCTTCGTGTTCTTGTTTGCACATACCACTTAGTTCCTCTGCACCTCGTAAAACAGGGGGGAAAATCGGCCTCCATAAAACAATGATGGGTATCATTTTACGGAGCATGTATGAGGTGCTAAGAACAACATTCTAAGCACTGTGTGTACATTACCTTAGTCCATCTCCAAAACAACCCCATGAGCTAGGGCTAACCATCATTGCAATTTCAGACACAAGGGGCTGAGATTTAGCAAGACTAAGCAATTTCTCAATGTGGTGAGTCGCAGAGGCAAGGCTTGAACCCAGGTGGCCTGACTCCAAAATCCACACTCTCCTTAGCTGTGTTCTGTTTCTGTGAAAGAACTTCTCAGCTCCCTTTCCAGAATTACTACTTGCCAGTGATCCTGTGAGCATTTTTTCCTGTAAGTATTGATAGTAACTACTTTCAGAGCCATGAATTTTGAGGGAGGGCCCAGGACTCTTGAAGACACTCTTCTCAAAGGGGTCTGTCCTCCTTTCCTAATGTGCTTGCTTGTTTTCTAGGTCCCCTAGAGAACTGTCACAATGGGATTTCAATTCATTTCACTTCCAGGTTACTTTTACTCTCTCTGAGCCCCATGCTTAACTCTCAGATTTCTCTTTGTTTGGCTAGAGTATGCTTTCTTTCTTTCCTTTTTTTTTTTTTAATTTTTAACAAGATATTTATTTATTTGACAGAGAGAGACAGAGAGAGGGAGTGTGCACAAGCAGGGGGAGCTACAGGCAGAGGGAGAGGGAGAAGCAGGCTCCCTGCTAAGCAGGGAGCCTGATGGGGGTGGGGGCATGATCTCAGGACCCCAGGATCATGACCTGAGCCAAAGGCAGACACTCAACGGACTGAGACACCCAGAATATGCTTTCAAATAATCACTATTAAAAGGTTGCCGTGGATGTCAAATGTCTGATCTTTTGCATACAGTCTGATACATGTTGCTTTCCAGATAACCAGCTTTGTTTTTCTAAATATTTAGGTTTTTATGTATCTTTGGCGTTTCTAAGCTCTTACTGGGACATACTTGAGTGGAGGACCTGATCTGTGTTTTTTGTAAGCTCCAGGCACTGTCCTCCTTTCTTTGTCTTATCATTTTCTCTGTTCTCACTTTTGGGAGTGCTCATTAAAAGGACGGTCCACTTACTGAGTGGATCCTTTAAGTCTCAACTTTTTCTCTGAAATTTTCCACCTCTTTGTCCTTCTGACCTACATGGGCTGGAGGTCTTTCTGAATTTGTCCTCCAGTGGTTCTATTGACCTTTTCTCTTTAGCTGCTGTGTTTGTCATTTCCAATCTCTTGCTGTCTGGATGTTTTATTTTTACAGTAACTTTTTTTGTTTTATGCATGTACTATCTCCCTGAATCTTTCTGAACACGGGAATTAGAATTATTTAAAAAGTCTCTTCTGTTTTGTTTTCTCTGGGGTATTTTATTTCTTTTTTTAAAATATTTTATTTATTTGATAGAGATATCACAAGTAGGCAGAGAGGCAGGCAGAGAGAGAGGGAAGAAGCAGGCTTCCCGCTGAGCAGAGAGCCCAATGCGGGGCTCGATCCCAGGACCCTGAGATCATGACCCGAGCCGAAGGCAGAGGCTTTAACCCACTGAGCCACCCAGGCGCTCCTATTTTATTTCTTCATCTAGATTCTTCTGCGATGCTAATTTTTCTCAAATCCCTAGTGGTCTTTGGAATTCCACTCCTATTTTTTTGAATGAAGAAGAAAGTTTATTAATCTCTGAAGCCAGCATGAATTTCCTTTGTGGATGTGGAGGCCTGTTAGTTTACCAGGTCTCTCTCCTCAGTGGAAGACAATTAAGGTCATAGACAAAATGTCTGCACTCATGCTAGCTAAAGTCTTAGAGATACCAATATCATATATATAATGGGATAAATAAATGTAAAATTTTGATAAGATTTGGTGAGAAATAGCGGGGTTTATGAACTAGTATAGTGGGGGGATTTAATTTGGGTTGGAGTTTTAGGAAAGGATTTGCTGATGAGGTGACGTTTATACTGGGTCCAGGAAGATGGGTTGGAGTTGCCTGAGAGATTTGGCGTAAGAGCCTTTCAAGCAGCAAGGATAGCATGTTTAAAGACCCTGGGGCAGAAAGGGTGTGGCATGGTGTAGGCATTGGAAGGACAGCTGGGCAGCTTTGACACAGTGACAGAGGTCAAAGAAGATATGAGTTTAGTGTAAAGAAGTAGCCAGGGGCCAGGTCATGGGACCTTAAAGATCAAGTTGTGGTAAAGGAAGTTACTTTTCAGTTCAATTATATGTCATTAAAGGATTTTAATCACAGGAGTAATATAATCAAATCCACATTTAAAAAAAATCTGGCTATTGTGTGGCTAATGGAATGGGATGGAGAGGCTAACAGTGGAAGTGGAGGGAAAAGGAGGTTTTTGTAGTAGTCCAGGCTGAAAAAGATGGAGACTGAGCTTGGTACATTAAAGGTGAAGAGAAGGGGGCACCTGGGCGGCTCAGTTGTTAAGCATCTGCCTTCGGCTGAGGTCATGATCCCAGAGTCCTGGGTTCGAGTTCCACATTGGGCTCCCCGCTCTGTGGGGAGCCTGCTTCTCCCTCTCCCACTTCCCCTGCTGTGTTCCTCTCTTGCTGTTTCTCTGTTAAATAAATAATCTAAAAAAAAAAAAAAGTAAAGATAAAGAGAAGAACTGACAGAGTTGGGTGGGGGATGAAGTAAAAGGAGCACGGAAAGTCGTGTCATGGATGACTTACATTTCTGGCTTGAGCAACATGGTGCTAGAGAGGCCATCTGGGGTGGAAGACCCTGGAAGAAAAGCAGATTTGCAGAGCCCGAGTTTAGTCGGATTATGGCCGGTGTGAGATGGTTGTGAGACCTCCAAGCATAGAGGTCTGGAGAGCCTGTGAATCTTTGCGTCTGGAGAGGATCGTGCCCAGGAGGCCAAAGGATCATGCTTGAGGAGAGAAGGGAACAGTCGGTGGTGCGGACTGCTGTCCCATTGTCGAAGAAACAGTAGCTAAAGCATATTAATTCAAATCTGAAACAAAGAGGTTTTTGGTGACCTTGGAAAGAGTGGTCTCATCAGAACGGTGGCCGTGGAGGCAGACTATGTGGACAGAGAAGCAAGTGGAAGGTGAGCAGACTGATGGCAGCGGGGGTTGGGGGGAGGCTGCTCAGACAGCACCTTCGGGAAGGGGAAGAGAGGAGCAACGGCTAAAGATTATGACTTGAGAAGGGCGGGAGCCATTTCCTATACTTCTTTCTGTCCCCTAGGCTAGCACAGTGGCTGGAATATGGGAAATGATCAAACCCGCTTATTGAATTTCCTAGAGTATACGAAGCCTTAGAGGGGGGACGGCTCTAATGCTCCATGGCGGGGAGAGGTGGCCCGGCACCTGGCCTACTGTGCTGTTGCTGAGTCCCATCTCGGGTCCAGCTAATCACAGACCGTCTGTCAACAGCTGTGACTTGTGGAAGTTGCCACCGTCAGCCTGACCTCTCGGGGCTAAACTGCTGAAGGTAGGTGCCTGAGAAGGAGCAGAAGGCTCCCGTGGGCCTGCTGATAGACCCCAGGCTTGAACAGTCCTCTCGAGGTAAGAACAGATGCTTTCTTACGTTTAGCGAGGACCTGCTATGCCCTGTGTTTTCACGCGTTTTCTCATCTTTTCACAAACCTCTCATATTCCCAACCGTCGTTCACATTTCACAGATGAGAGCATGAAAGCCCAGAGAAGGTAAATGTATTTCCTAATGGGCTATCAGTGGCCGGGGCAGGATTTGAACCCAGGTCTTCCGATTTCACAGGACGCACGCAGTGCTCCAGGAAGGCATATGGAAAATCAGCAGGATAGAAGAGCAAGATGGGCTCTCATGGTCCAAGGATCTTGAGAGCTCATCTTTTCAGTGACTTTCGAGGGACACGAAAAGCAGATGGTAATTAAATGCTCATGGGTGGGAGGAAGTGGAGAGGGGAGGGGAAAGACAGCTGAAGAGACTGATTCATTCATGGGATGAGGTTGGGCCCCTGAGCGGCTGCGCCAAGGTGATGCTCATAAAACCTTCGTTTTTGGCTCCAACCTTACGGCTTTTCCAGGGAGGTGAGGATTCCAGGATTTTTTGTTTGTTTGATTTGCTGTTCCTCAACTTTGTGCCTTATGAAATAAAATGCATGAAGGGAAGAGACTGTGACCACCGACGCACCAATGGCAGAAAACAACAAGTCCAGAGGAATAAAGAATATTTTGTTAAAATTTTAAAAATATTTTAATTATCTTTCTCATTGTAAATGTTATTGGTAATAGGAAAAGGTAATAGGGAACTCATAAAATACTGAGAGTTTTGCAGAAGAAAATAAAAATCACCTCAAAATTCCATGACCTAGAGTCAATCGCTCTTTGAATTTTGCCATATTCCGGTCTAAAGAATATTTTTGAAAAAGTCCAAGGCTAAAAAAAAAAAAAAAAAAAAAAAGTCCAAGGCTCCTTTGAGTTCACATAAAATATTTAAAGGAAATTGGACAGTCCCTCCTTTTTCCTGCAGGCAATAACATTGATCTTACACGAACAGAGGAAGAGAAGTGTCTAGTTTTCCTTAAAAATCCCCAGAAAAAGAATATTCTTAGCCACTCATGCTATGACTTTCCAGAGGACCCCATATCCTGGTAGAAGGGAACCCTCTCGGTTCCAAATATAAACCCTCCTCTTCCTCAGACCCATCTCGTCTCATCCTGGCAATGGTAGAAACATCTACGTAGTCAATAAACCCAAAAATAGCCATTCAATTTGCCCTTGAGGCAACTACTATTTTATGGAAGGAGTCCGAGCCAAAGGATGAGCTAAAGCCCAGAAGGAAACAGGCTCTCTTCACCGTGATGATCATCTCAGGACCTCCCTTACAACGGATGAACCAGCAGGAGAGAAGAAAAAGGAAATGAAGGTTAAGGAGGAGACACTTAGAGACCGTTGGAAGTGGAAACTCTTTTCATAACAGGGTTGTAAAAATGTCTGTGAACAGATGTTCTTGTCTTTAAAAAAAAAAAAAGCCAAGGATCTCACAGCTGGCCGGGGGTCAGCTGCACCCAAAACCAAAGATAGTAAGACTCCGTGGCAGAAGGCAATGCGGATAAGCCACCCAATCTAGCATCTGGGGCACACAAGAACTCGTGATGCGTGAATCCCCTTTCTTCCTGCATCTACTGAGCTTTCCTTGCCCTGGCAGCCTCCTGGGCTGTGTGGCGTGTCCTCAGAGGGACAGACGATATTTTAATAGAGTAACGAAGTTTGATGGTATGGAAATCCATGTTGGCATTGACCTTCCAGTCGCGGTGTGCAGACCCTGGTTCTCCACATCGGCAGGACTCGTGGAGAAAGTCGTCGAGCAAGAGGCCATGCCAAACCGAGTTACAAGGGTTCTCCTTGAAGTCGTTCATCGGTGAGTACGCATAAAACCCATGTTTCTAGTTTTTTGGTAAATTCACGGCCTGCTTTTGCCCAAATTTTTGCACGTGATTTTAGCTTTAAAAAACACTGGGGGCTAGCAGGTTAAGTAGCCAGGGGGCATCGTCCACTGCAAGAGTCGCAGAAAATCTGGAGATACTCAGGATACACGCCAGCCAGCAGGGCGCAGGCAGGAGAGGCTGGCCGGGGAGGCAGGCATCCCCAGTACTGTTCGCTCGTTCCCTTTGGTGCTTACTCGGCGTCTATCCGTGTTTGCATTTCCTCCACCCCCATCCCGTGTGCGTCCCCACCCCCCTCTCCCCATCTGCAGGCTCCCTATTCTTATCAAAAGCTGCTCCTCTTCTCCAGATCATGTAATGCCCGTTACCATGGCACCTGGTACTTCACGTTATTAAGACAATCTCTTTATTAGTAAGCCCGCTCCTCTCAGGATGCCAGGCGCTTCGGAGCCCAGTTGACAAGATGATGAACCTGTGTCTTGGGAGGCTTAGGCACTTGTCAGGGGGTCAGGACAGACAGGCTCAGAGAGCTTGGACCTCACACCCCACTCATGGATCGCGCCTCACTGCTTCCTGGGTGACTGGGACTCACAGTCCTGTCTCCTTTTCTTTTCATCACGCACTTGTAATAATTATACATGTTATCACACTTTACATTTTACAAAAGGCTTTCAAATACATCCCTGCCTTCAATCCTCACAGTGTCCCTGTGGACTAAGAATTTTGTGCTCATTTTAAAGGCTGAAGGAACTGGGAGCTGACGTTCAGGGAATCTGACTGTTCAAGGTCATACAGACACTCAGCGCCAATGGCAAAGCTACAGCCACCCCTCTTGCCATCGACAGATGGATAGACAGGCACACAGAGAGACAGACGAAACATTCTATGCCTTTTGGGAGCTCAAGAACCATTTGTTGATTTATTAGACTAAATGTGTCCGCTTCTGAATCGAATGTGATGTTACTGACTCACCATCACTGGCTTTGGAGACTGTTTTCCCAGTAAGGATTAGCTTCAACAGCTTCTTTTTGTCCCCCCCCCCCCCACCTTTTTTTTCTTTTGAGCTCCTAGCAGGAGCTAGGAATGATGGATGGCACGATGGGAGTGTTGGGGAGCACAAAGGATGTCCTGTATCACCGGTATTCTTGGGCAGTGCGGGATGGATGAAACACACGCTACCCGCAAAGCTATCATCTAGCACAGTGTGATAAAAGCGAGTCATCTCTTCACCAACGATTGGTTGTCTACCAGCCATGACCCAGGATTCAATGATGAATCAAAGAGATATGGGCCTTGCTCTCATGGAGCTTTCTGTCTATGGAAGGAGACAGGTGTTAAGCAAAGAGTTACACGGCCGTTTCATTGTAACTGGGATGTGTGCTGGCAAGGGAAAGAGGAGGTAGAACCAGAGCATGGAGGGGGCAGGTATGGCGGCGTGTGGCATGGAAAGCTTCCTAAGGAAAAGTCTTGGATCCACAGAGGTGGGATGATAGGTCTCACTGCCCCCCACCCCCGAGGAAACTGAGGTCCCTGCCTCATCACAATTAGGCCAAGCCCTCAATGGACATTGAGAAAAGAGCATGAGTTTCAAAGGGCATGAAGGATGGGTTTTAGTAGCAGGAAGTTCAGTGATATTCGTCTGTGGACGTGCTTCATGTTGAGAAAACCCAGAGGTCCCAAGGCTAAGCTAGTTGTGGGTCATAACAGGGAGGTCCTCAACACTGGGAGGTGGGCGGTGGGAGATACAGATAGCCACACAGATCAGTGGGGGAGGGGGAGGAGAGAGAGAGAGAGAAAGAAAGAGAAAGAGAGACTTAGCTGGAAGGATCAGAGAGAGGTGGCATGTAGGTCCAGAGAAGGACCAGCTAGGACTCAGCTAATGGGGACAAATAGTGGGGCGGATGGTGTTGCAGAAGGATAAAGCAACTTGAGCAAAAGCAGAGAACAAAGGAGGAGGAGTGTGTCCAGTGTGTTTGGGGAAGAGCCCGCTATTTTCTGGAGACTAGCGTGTGCTCAGTCAAGGGGAGGGCTGAAGGTTTGGAAAAGTGGAAGGGGACCCAGGGTAGATAGCTCCGTGGGCAGAGGGCTGCTGTGAGGAGTATCCAGTCTGGGGAGTCCCATCAGAGCCATGCATTAGGAGGATTAATCTGTCCGGAGCACGCAGGATGGATGGGGAGGGAGGGCGGGAGGTGCCCTTTCACCTCCCTCCCACCGTCCTCCTGGGCTGCCAGGGGCAAACTGATCCGTAAATGGCACTTTTAACTCCGTCCTCTGCCTCCTTTCCAATGGAAAAGGGTGATGAATTTTTAGCCCTAATCATGATTGCTTTTTTAAATTACCTGGCATGACCGAGCCTTCGCTGAAGTACAGAAAGGGTGTATCCCTGCCCCTCAAACAGCTGGGGAAGTAATGGATGTTCCAGACCTACTGAGAAGCTTAACTGAATTTCCTCCCTTCCTGCTTTTAGCTTTTTTTTGTTTGTTTGTTAAAGATTTTATTTATTTATTTGGCAGAGAGAGAGATCACAAGTAGGCAGAGAGAGAGGGAGAGAGGAAAGCAAGCTCCCTGCTGAGCAGAGAGCCCGATGCGGGGCTCGATCCCAGGACCCTGGGATCATGACCTGAGCCGAAGGCAGAGGCTTTAACCCACTGAGCCACCCAGGCACCCCTGCTTTTAGCTTTTGGTGGTCTGAAGTCCTCGGGAACTGTTTCCATCCGCCACGATGTCCTCTCCGCCACCCCTGCCTTTTCTACCTTTGATTTCAGAGCCCTTCCAGTCTTGGCTGGCTCAAGCCCGTGAAGGATCTAGACCAGGTGCATCCACGTGGGGCCAAGGGGGGAGGGGGCGGCATCAGCCTCAGACGGAGGCTTTGATTAGGCGGCACAAAGGCTCCAGTCCTTAAATATCTGTGCCCAGCCTGCTGATGTGTCTGAAATTCCCCCTTAAGAGTCACTGATGTTTGGGCAATTCCAGAAATAACGCTTCATGGGAACAGCTGCCCAGGGTGACGTCACAGGCAGCCAGAAAAGCCTTCCTCTCCCCTCCGGGCCATTGCACCAGGGGAACTGCTTCTAGATCTGCCCCTCCCCCACTGTCCTTCAGCCCCTGCAGCCCCAGCTCTAACTGGCCATCCTCTGGGGCTTCTTTTGCCAGCCTGTTCTCTCCAGCCAGCCCTCTGGATCCTGAATGCTTTGAGCTATTTCTCATCTCTTGGGCCTCCTTTCTCGCAACTAAGCCCTTCCAAAACTGTAACCACAGGCAAACACCACCTCTCTCCTATCTCACTCCTCCCTCACCCCCGACCTCAACCCATTTTCCAGAACCTTCCTCTGACCAGAGCCTCGGCCTCCTGCTTGCTGGGGACAGAGGTTTGGACAGTTCCAGGACTGCATCTTCAAGGTGAAGGGTGGTAGAGAGAACACAGCATTTAGAGTCAAAAGAATTTCCTAAGCTTGACTCCACTGCTTGCACTAACCGTGACTTCAGGAGCTCGGCCTGTGACATTAATGTCACAACATTAATGTTGGCTTTACGGAGTAACCAGGAGGCGCCAGTGCGTAATCTCGAACCTGGCAATGTGGCGTGCATACCCGGGTCAGATCTGGCCTTCTCTAGATACCATTCCATAAAGCTCTGATTCTTAAATGTCACTGCCTATGGGAATTACCTGGGGAGCTTGTTAAAGACCCTCATGCCGAGGCCCTCTCTAGCTCCAGAGACGCTGAATCAGAAGCAGGCCCCAGAAGTCTCTGGGTTTAACAAGCCTCCCGGTTGAATTTCATGCAAATGGTATGGACCTCTGAGCAACCCCACTGCGGGGGTAAATGTCTCTGATCCTGACTTCCTCCACTCACTCTCTTTGTTGTCCCATGGTTGGTACCAGCTAAACTGGGCCTAGAATTGCTTCCGAGGTTGCTCGAATGTATTAAGTACCGAGATCTCTCAAACTCTCTCTGACGTTGTGAAACACGGACTTTAAGACCTTCCTTGTGCCCCACCTCTGCCCCCGATCAACTCTCCATCTGCCTGTAGCCATTTCTCACCATTTTTGCTCTTCGGCAGGTACCCGAATGCTGGCGGTCAATGCAGCTCTCGCTCAGTGCCTCTGGAACTAAATGCTTTCTGGCCTTTTGAGATTAGCTGCCTGGAAATAGAGTTAGTTATACAGGGTTTGGCTTTTGGCAGTAAGAGAACTATGTCTTGGCTGCACACTAATTCAAAAGGCCTTCCCCGTTACAGAGAAAATCGTGACAGCGAGATAAATTCTCATGTCCTAATATCCAACATCCCTTCCTGCTGCAGCCCCCTTGAGTTTGCTTTTAATAATATTTCATACCTGCTTATAAATAAGCTATAAAAGCATGCTGTAGACGGGCAGGTGTTATGCACAGGGGAAATTTCATTACTGTTGCTTATATAAGTGCGGGACCTTCCTCTGATGTGAATCCCTGAGAACAGAACGGGGTCAGTTTTGCCTCCGTCCTCCTTTGTGGCATCTACACCCTCAGCGGCTCTTCCGAGTAGACAAGATAGAGGTTTTGTTGCCCTACGGAGCCCATGGCCAGGCGCTCGTACACGCAAACCCTGTCCACTATAACGGACACTTGCCCTTATGTAAATTTAGCCCTCCAAATGGTGGGGCCTTTGCGCTGCGCTGGGGGTCCTGGTGAGTTTCCTGGCGTCCCTGCCTGTCCCACCCCGCCCAGCCGCCAGCAATGATAACCTGCCACCCGAGGTCACTGGAGGGTATATTTAGAGCCTCTTCCCCAAGAGGGATCTGGTCTGAAAATAGATCACTTGGCCTGTGTGTGCGTGTTTGGGTCGCAGCCTCTAAATCTACACCTTGAAATTGTGCAGCTCCTAGCCAGCCCGATGCATGTCTGTTCAGCAGAATGTAAGTACCAGGGACATGGTCTTGGGGGCTGGGCTCTACTCCAGGATGTCGTCTTCCCTCAACGGGACTTGAGCAGGCCTTCCCGAGGTCTGGTGCTGACATCCACCTCCGTGGCTGTGAACCCTTGGATCTGGACCCTCGTCTGGATTAGAGTATCCCATATTTGAAGTGCTGGCCTCTCTCTAGAAGAGACCAGATGTTTCCCTCTGGTTGCAGCTCTGTGTGATCACAGTTGCTCTCTATCCTGAGAGCCCCAATATACTTTGCAGCTGTGATCGAGTTGTTTATGACAGGCAGTGTTTTATGACCGTCATTCGGGAACTGAGAAATGGAGGCATCGACGTAACTGTTCTTTCCACCTTGAACATGTTATGACAACATTTTGTAGTTTGGAGTTAAGGGCAGTTGAAAGTTACCCTTAAACTTGTAGCTTACAGGTCTGTGAGATCCGGAATAGAGCCTGTCTGGTTCATAGTTGTCCTCTTAGCATCCATTCCCTAGGCCTTATGGAAGTGGCCCAAGTTTGGGGGATGGCTGAGACAGTCTTCATTTAAAGCTAATCACTCTTTCCGAATCAGGCACCTCATTTCTGTCCTCGGAGGCTCTCAATCCCCAAGACGTATGTACTGTCCCAATGCCCGTATCAAGCCTGTCCACACAGGAGTGTATGACTCCATGAGAAGGATCCCATGAAAATGAAAATGGGATTGTAAAAACTGTTGGCACCTAGGAACACTCACCTCCGTGAGTCTGGTACCTGGGGGCTGACATGAGGAGAGGCTAGCTTAATCCACAAATGTCTGTTCATTCACGCATCTTGCAGTTACTGGGTTTCTATGATGTGTTAGACACTGTCGTAAACGCTGCCGGGGCTGCAAAGTGACTCAGACCCAGTTGCCAGTTATTTAGGTGTTCCTGCCTAGGGAGAGGGCTTTTCAGATGCGTTCAGGAGAATCATAGAAGAAGGAACGTGATGAGCGACACGAGAATGGTCCCAGCTACAGGCTGCGGGAATCCAGGAGGGAGTGGTTCCAACGGAGGGCCATCGACAAGTGCCCATGAGAGCGTCTTGGGGAATGGGGGTATTTGGACAGAGAACGGGAAGAGGGGAAGGCTCTTCTGAGCAGAGGAGCAGAAGGAACACACACACAAAGATGGACTAGTGGGGTGGCAGCCCTGGGAAAGAGGGAGGTATCTGAATCTGCCCGGCATGTGAATATCTGAATCTGCCCGGCATGTGAAGGGGAGACAAAGCCAGGAAGGGAGTTTCCAGCAGAACACAGCTGACATGGCCTGTCGGACACAGAACTAGGGGTGAGACAGTGGCACTGTGGACGTCTTGGAAGCCAGGTCATCTATGGGGGAAGACCTGAACATCATATTCCCCAGCTTCTGGAATGCACTGCTCGTTCCCTCCTCCGTGCTCTTAGACCCGCCGTTCCCTCTGCCCGGTCCACGCTAGCCCCCGCCGCTTCCTTCTCCCCCAACTGTATCTTATTCTTTCTTTAGATCCCAGTATAACTGTCATTTCCTCAAAGAATTCTCCCTGACCTTTCAATTTAAATTAGATTTCCCTGCTACGGTCTCTCATCTCATCCAATTATTCTCCTCCATAGCACTTACCATGGCTTCTGATGGTACATTTGTATCTGGGACTATTTGTCTGCTCTCCAGCGCCTCCGTCAGACTGCATAAGCTCCGTGAGGTCAGGGACTTGATCTTGTCTCTTAGTGCACCCCCAGGGACCGACAGGTGAAAGGCTCTCAGTAAGTGTTGGCTGAATGATACGTGAATGAATGAGTGACAGCGAAGAGAAAAAAAGTATGCAAGACCCTTCTGTCCCATAACACGTGTAATAGAAATACATCATTAATAAGGGAAGGGTCAAGGTCTGGTGAAAGACACACTGGCTGGGAGTCGGAGTTGGGGGTCTGGTTTTATACTCATTTCTGTCACTTCCTAGTCATGAGACCACATCCTCAATCCGGCTGGTTAGTGCAGCTCTCTTTCCTCCTCTGACTTCACAGCTCTGGACTCAAATTGCTCATTTATCAGATAGGGACATAGAGTATGCCCTGTGTAACTCTAATAGTTGGGAAAACACACTGAGACTTTTTTTTAATATTTTATTTATTTATTTGACAGAGAGAGAGGTCACAAGTAGGCAGAGAGGCAGGCAGAGAGAGAAGGAGAAACAGACTCCCCACTGAGCAGAGAGCCCGATGCGGGGCTCGATCCCAGGACCCTGAGATCATGACCCGAACCGAAGGCAGAGGCTTAAACCACTGAGCCACCCAGGTGCCCCCTGAGACTTTATATACTATTGGGCAGGTGCAGGACTACACAAATGTGACAGTATCAATTGGCGCCATCAGCTTAGAGGTATTCGCCTCTACATTTTATATCGAATAAATGGCTTTGGGTTTTTATTCGTGTTTACTGCAAAATATTCTTTTCTATTGCCATTGTTCACACACACATCACACACCCCCCCCCCCCCGACACACACACCAGTGGTAAAGCTATATTCTTTTATTACCAGGGTGATCCTAAGATATGCGGAGTCTGTGTCAACCACAGTAGAGAAAACAGATGCCCTTTTCATTTACTCAAAGGCACTAATGGCTTTAATAAAAGCAGGACGTATCACTTAAGAGGAATAGATAATTAGCCTTGACAAGAAGTGAGCTCAGAATTCTTATGAATGAATTAGCTAATTCCCACCATGGACATTGAGCATTTGGTTTTTCATCCGACATCCTAATGAGAAGCCCGTAACAGCTGGGGGCAGAGGAGTGACTGAAGTCCGTGGGGTTGTCTGGGAAGGGCTTAGGTTGGGCTAATGGTGTTATATCAGTAATGGTCTTAGACAGGACACCGCGGTGCCAGCCAAAAATGTGGATTAGAAAGAAAAGCCACACTTGTATTTCTTTTACTTTAGACAAAGTGCATGGCTTGTTATGGGATGTTAAATCATATGGAAGCTGTCACAAGGAAAGCATGCTGGGATATTCTGCTCTAAGCATATCAAGGATTTTTTTATGCAAAAATATTTATTGAGCACCTACTGTGTTCCAGCCTGTGGGCAGGAAAACAATTTACTGGGGCTGCAGGTCGGGTTGGGGAAGGTAAATGGACATAACAGTGAACCACAAGTTGGGATGAACCATGCTGTGCTCCCACAGTGAGCAAAATAGCCAGACTGGAAGGGACCATTGGAGAAAGGGAAGAAAAAAACCCAAACAGACAAACATGAAGCTATTACTGGCTTGTATTTGCATAGAACTTTGGTGTGTCCAACAAACAGAACCCCCAAACCAAGCCTAAACACACGCAGTCCCCTCATCCCATTGGGTCATGAAGCAAAAACAAAACCCAGAAACCCTAGCCAGCTGAGTGGTGTGTGTGTTCCCCCTCCCCCCGGAGTAAATGAGCTTGCCCAGGGTCACACAGCTGAAGGTGCTGGGCCTTACTAACGACTTCTATCCCAGAGCACTTTCCTCCCGGTGGAGCTTAAAAGGGAGGTTGAGACAAGACAGTGGGGCCTTTCCATACCAGGCTAAGGCTCTTGGTCTTTATTCTGTGAGCAGAAGTGGTCAGGGTCACCTAACTTAGCGAAAGGGGAAGAAAGTAGAGCCTACTCACTGCTGACAAATCATCTTGACCTTGAGCTTGAATAAGGCTCTAAGGAGAGCTTTTTACAGGATGGCTTTGAGTACTTGAAGAGCCCAGCACCGGTCCACCAGGAAGTCCGTTGTGCTGGAATAACTCATTTCTTTCTCAGACAGATGTACAAAATGGTAGTTTGTGCTTTTAGTAAGACTTGCTTCAGACGCTTCTGGGGGGAAAAATGGACAGTTTGGAATTGGGGGCTGGATTCATTTGCTTTTGATTTTCAAGTTGAAGGGGATTTTGGAACTCACCTAGCCCTGTTCCATCATTCTACCAGAGTAAAAAGAAACAAGGGGGAAATGACTTGCTAAAAGTCACATCATCATCGTCATCAAAATGGCTTGTACCCATTGAGAATTAATTATGTATCGGCCACCTTCTAAGTGATTAACACGTGTGGACTGAATCACAAGACTATGGGGTCGCTGATGTCCAGGGAGACTCAGGGCCTTGCTAATATCGTGAGGCTCATAGCAATGGAACAGGGATTTGTACCCAGCAAGCTGGCTTCTGACTGGTTTCCTCTGCAGACACAGCGTCTTCTGGCCACACAATGAGTGTTTTATGAGCCAACTGTCCATGGTCCTATAATTGGATGGCATGTTGGTATGCCCTAAGACATCCTTGCTATGTCCTTTTCAGTATTTTTGTCCCTAAGTTAGAGAAAATATGGGAGCAGGGTGTCAGGTCTTCAGAAGTCTCGAAATGGGGGCGGGGGAAGGAATAACATGCACTGTATGGAAGAGACAGGAACCCCAGTAGATTTGGGGCGATGAGTGAACCCAAATGCAGGGAGGCAAACAGTCCCCCATATTCTGCACGGTCCACATCTAATGCCAGTTCTCAACGGAGCCTCTGAGGCCATCCCCCAACCAAGGAAGCACCGGGCACACCAGGCCTTCCCAATGATAGTCTGCTCTTTCTTCCTCCTTCCTGACCGACTGGCTCTGATCCCCATCTGGGCCCCGTCTTCCCGCATCATCTGGGCTCTGTTCCCGTCTCTGGGCCTTTATTCTTAGTTTTTGTGCTGGGTTCTCTTAGCACTTGAATCTTGATATTTTTTTCCTATGGGCCTTGAGTTGCCTTGCCTCCCTCCGCGTGCCATGCCACATCAAGGGCAAAACTCTCATCCCGTCCCAGCCTCTCAACTCAACCCATGACCGTGGTGTGTCTGCTGAGGGCACCTGCGTTGCCCTGCCGACCCAGACACCAGGTGGAGGAGATCGGGGTCATAGCTGAAATACTGTATTCAGGTCTGGCCAACTCCCTTCCCCTCCCTGAGGGTCTCGAGAAACTGAAGCATATTTCTAGAAAAAAAACAGGTTGTCAATGGACTCGAATACTTGGTGGTACATGGGCTAGTTGAATGAGGCCAGGGCGCCTCAAGAAGTAGATTGCGGGCACTGGAGATTTTTCTGTGAATTCGCAGAACCCTGCAGGCTCCTCTTACGTGACCCTAGAGCTTGTTGGCAGAAGCTACAGAAAGGAGGTAGACGTCAGTTCGATTAAAAAACTTTCTTATGGCAAGAGCTCTCTGGAAACGGAATGGAATAGTCGTGAGCCTCCCATGGCTGGAGGTGTCCAAGGATAGGCCCAGCAGTGAGTTGTCAGGAAAACTGGATAACAGATCCGCACATCGAAGGGATACCTGGACTCTGATTTGTAGCTGGTTCCAGCCAAGAGAGTCTCTGGCTCAGGGAGGACTCAGTGGTGCTGACCGCGGTGTGTCAGGCGAGTGCATCCCTCCACCGCCACCTGGAGCCCGTGCTCCCTGCTCTCGAGTCTTCCCGGTGAATGCCCCGGGGCTGCACCTGTCAGGCTTCTCCTGTTGGAGCGCAAACGCCTCCGGCCCCAGAGCAGGAGAGGCCCACCGCACACCTGAGGGAGGCTGCTGCTTAGTGTTCCACAGCTGGGGCCCGAGTCTCACCCTTCTCCGATCTGTGCCCGGGCAGGGGCTCTGTTCTCTCTAGGCCCTCCCCGCTGCCCCCCTGCCACAGCTCGAACGCCCAGTGCAGAGGACGGACAGGAGCCCGAGTGCGAAAACGCATTTGCCCCGCACCCCATCGATGTCCGTGGTGCCAATCAAGGAGCAGCGCCCCCCCCCCCCCCGCCAGCGTCTTCCCGGCTCCTGCCCCCGCCGCCCCTCCCCGGCTCCCGACCTCCGGGGGGGCGGTCACGCAGCGCCGTGGGCTTCCGCCGCCGGCAGCGCCCCCGGGGAGGCGCGGAGCCGGCGGAGCGCACGCGGGGGCCCAGCCCCGAGTGAATCAAAGCAACAGGAGCCCGTGCGCGGCGGGGCGCGGCGGCGCCGTGCGTGGTAACTGACAGGCACCAGCTGCCGCGCCGCCCGGACGCGCTATGTGGCCGCTCCGAGCGAGGGGCAGATTCCAGACTAATCCCGGAGGGCCGGCCCAGCCCGAGCTGCCCGGGCTGCGAGGAAGCGATGAGCGCTCCCGTTAGCCCGAGTTGAAGGCAGCCCCGGCGGCGCTCGGGAGCCCGGGAGGCCGCGCTCTTCGGCAGACGCTCGGGAGAGGAACATGAACTGAAGAGTAAACATGTACGGGAATTATTCTCACTTCATGAAGTTTCCCGCAGGCTTCGGCGGTGAGTCCGGCGCCGGGGCTGCGCCGGGGTCGGGGGTGGGGGGTGGGGACCTGTCTGGAGGGGCCGGAGGGGGACCGCGAAATGCCGGCACGCGGCGGCTAGTGAATTAGGAGGAGGGCAGGGATGTTCGTCTGCACCGGTCGTGTGTCTGTGCGTGCACGAGAGAGGGAGGGAGAGGGGACGGTCGGAGGCGAGGATCCGTGCACAGCAGCATGAGCGAGCGAAGAGAGGGCGTGCAGATGCCCCACGGAGCGTTCCAGCCCACCTGCCCCGGAGTGGATCGGAGACCCAGACGCAGCGAGAGCGTCGTCAGAACCCAGTGTGTTTGTGCGGGTGGGCACCGTGGAAGTCAGAGGGTATCACTGGGGCGTACCTATTATCCAACTTGTAATGAGAAAAATGTGATGGAAAAGGCCTCTCTATTAAGAGCCCCTGCCATACTTACTAACAAGGGCATGCTTGTTTTATTGAAACGCAGATCTCCCTACAATTGGATTTTTTAAAAGAAAACGGAGCACTTGAATTTGCCACCCTGTTTTCCTTCCTCTGTTGTCTTCCCTTTTGATTTGCTAATAGCCTCGCGCCCCCTCCCTGCTGCTTTCCACTGCCAGGGTCCCTGCTGGCAGTTCTGTTCTGAGGGTGGAGGGTCGGATCTGGGTGCGGGAGTCTGAGCTCCGGGGACTGGCAGGCTGAAGTCCCCAAGCCGGGGAGGGCAGCCCCTGCTCACTTTTCAGGGGCCGCCTTCCGTGGGACTCGAGGCTCCCTCGATTCAGTGGCAGAAGCAGTTCAGCCGTCCAGCTTTGAATAAATGGAACCAACAGCTGACCAACTGGCCTGTCACTTGTCAGCTGGTGGCACGAAGCTTGTGCTCTTGGGAGCCAAAGAGGAGCTTTTGCCCTGCGGATGCTGGCAGACAGGACAAAGCAGAAATTCTTGTTAGGTCTTGAGAACTGAAAAGTCCCTGCTCTCCCGACCTCGTGTGTGGACAGATAGGCAATTCATCCCAGGGCTGGGGCGGGGGGGTACAGCTTGCCTCCTTGGCCGTGCAGAGCCCTCTGTGAGGCGTAGAGGGACGTTGCAAGGTGGCCATGGTCCCTGCCAGGGTGGTGTTGGGCTAGGGTACTTGCTCTTTCATTCAGGGTGCCTTGGGGAGTTTGTGAGCCAAGCGTGGTATTAGGTTCTGGGAAGACAGATGTGAATGAGACACGGTCTCTGCCACTTGCGCAGAGCAGGCTTATCGCAGAGGCACACTGTCATATTTCCGGCTCTGTGTGCTTTGGGGTGCAGGAGCTGTTGCTGGGACTCAAGAGGTGGGGGGCCACGGATATGTTCCTGGAAGAGGGGATGTTGAAGTCATTGGGGCGTCTCATGCTATGACCCAGTGAGAGTGGTGGCCAAGGCTGTGACCGGGACATCCGATCTCGTTTATAGTTGGGTCCTGGGTGTGAAAAGCCTTCTCAGCTCCTGTCTTGGTCCCATTCACAGTCAAGACACTTTTTCCTTTTCCCTCTGAGTTTAGATGTCTGAGGCCGGAGGGATGTGCTTATCCTCAAGGTTCTTAGGTCCCCCAAGGTCTGGGAGGCTGTGGCTTCATGCATGTCGTGGAGACCCTCTGAGCCAGTGGCAGTGAAACAGGGTTGAGGGTGGAAAGATCTAAGGAGAGAGCTAAGAGCAAGGTTGGATAAAGAAGGTCTAGCGCCAAATTCAACCGGGGCCGCCTGCTGGAATCTCGAAATGTTAGTCTGCTCAGGGACCTCGAAGAGCATCTTAGACCTCTCATTTTTGGAGTGGAAATGGAGGCCTCAACAAGGCAGGGGCCAGTCTAAGGCTACATGGGCTTGAATGGGAGAGAACCTTCCAGAAAACCCCTGACTCGAACTTATAATAGTACTCCTTTAATCGGATCTAGTGAAACGAGCATGAAAGGGAGAGAGAGAGAGAACTGGATTCGGGTTCACATACCAGCTGTGTGGCCTTAGGCAAGGAATTGCCCCTCTCTGAGCCTCAGTGCTTCGTCACTAAAATGGAGCTGATAATCCCATCCTCAGGTAATGTTTTGAGACTGAAACGTGCGAACATGCAGAGAAGCAGCCACTTCGGTGCTGTCCGTGTGTTTGGTACGTGGTAAAGTTAATATTTTCATCTCTTCCATTTTGTTCAAGCACTGAACATGCAGATTAACCTAACAATCAAACATTACTGGAGAATAATGAGTTAGGAATCTTGGGAAATAAAATGAGGTCCACGAAGACGCACACACTTTTGCTGGTTTGGAGTCTCACGATTGTGGGGGCTCTGGTAGTTGGTGTAATGAGGTTTCCGAGACAAGGAGACACAGCAGGGCAGCCACAGAAGAAAATACGTTGATGTAACACGGGGAGCCAGAGGGAAAAGGGCCGCTAGGTTGTTTAAATGTCTCCCTCTGATGCGACTTTTCCTTGTTCCTGAGGGAGGAGAACAATTATTTTGTTTAGTTCTGTTGATGTTTTCCATTTTGTTTGCGAGCACCGGCTCAGAGCTAAAACACCGAGCCAGAGGACATTCCCCCCTGCCCCCCTAGCTGCATGGAGGTCTGTCTGAGAACTTGGCACACCCCCGAGGCAGAGAAAACCTGAGGACTGGGGTGGTTGTCACCTGCAGCGTCGGCACAGAGAGGGGAAACACGTATATGCAGTGATTTCGTGCCTGCCCTCCTTGCCTTTTTATACAGCAGCAAATGGAGCCTCAGGGGACTCCTGGGATCCCCTGTGAGGAGCTCTAGGGACACAAAGTCACCCGTGGGAAATCCCCCCCCACCCCGGGGATCGTGTCTGGGGCTGTGCTTCCCAGATGTGAGCTCATCATCCCATCGGTGAAGAGGGACGGGTTCCTTCGGTGGAGCTGCGGTGACTACCTGGGTTGCAGTGGTCTCGCCGACATGCCCTGGTGCCCAGCACCCCGCCCTGCCTTGTGACGAGCAGAGAACCCTTTCCTCCTTCTCCGCCAAGTCCTGGCTTTGCCAGCTGCTCAGTAAGAGATTTGTTTGCCTGGAGGAGACAGTTGCTGCCTCTAAGAAGATGGCAAAACAAAGCCTGTAATTCCTCCATCCAATTGTGCGGTAATCCTCCGGGGAAGAGCAGGATCGGGAGTGGGGGCTCGCGTTTCAGGGAACAAGTGCGCTGCAACCCCCTTATGCAGGGCCCGCTCCCCTCGTGAGCCCTTGACCCTGAAGGCTCCTGACCACCCTCCGAGGAGTCACCACGGGGATCCCGCTGCTTTTAGAGGCGAGGAAGCGGAGGCACTGCACAGCGTGGTAACGTGTGGAAGGTCTCGGGGCGGGAAAGTGGCACTGGCCGGGATTTGAACCCAGGCCGTCGGGCTCCAGTATCCCTGGTCAGCTGAGCTGCCGCTCAGGGCGTCTGTGGACCAACACACTTGCTTGGGGACGGGCCAGGAAGCCACGGGAAGCAGCACAGGCCTTGCTGGGCTGAGGAGCCCTGATCCTGCCGTGGCCCTGCTCTGTGGCCGCAGACCTGTGGCCTGGTCACTGAGGAATAAAACACAGAGGAGCTTTGCAGTCACTCAGCCACAAGGGACTCTGCGGCCCTGCCTGGAGCTGCCCCTGGAGGCCCGCGGATTTGCAAGAGTCCTGCCCAGCTGGCCGTGACATTTGTGCGGAACACTCTGCTTCCCCCTGAGAGTCACCTTAGAGCAGGGGTGGGTCGGAGGTACGTGTCCCCACGTGTCTGTGTGTATGTCTGGTGGGCGCTGTGAGGGTGTGCGTGGGTGTGGGAGCCGGATGTGTGTGTGTGTGTGTGTGTAAATGTGTGTGTATACACGGATGCCTGCGTCAGAACATACTTTTCCCCTCCGCAAATGTGTGGGTGGCTAATTGGGACCTACCGTGGACGTAAGTGGTTAGGGTTTATGTAGGAAGGCGTAACTGTTTATGAAATTTAGGAAGGAACATATTTAGTGTAAACTGTTTTCTGAAACGTTTACAATCTTACCAGGAGACAGAGAGCTGAATAGGAACTGGGGGAAGAAATTGTGCAAAGACTAATCTAAATTCTCCACCTCTTCCTTCCCCTCATTATGTCGCTTCTGTATCTGCGGAGAACTTCGCCACCAGAGTTGGGTGGCTGGGATGCCAGGGGCTCCCAGAGGAAGCTGTGATTTTTCTCTTATTGGAAAGTGGAAGACTCAGAGGCCCAGGGACTAGAAAAATTTATTTTCTAGAATGCCTGGGTGTGGGGGGCTCTCATGGGATTAGTCTAGGTCCTGGCTTAGCAGTCACAAGAGTGAAATGGTAGCTAATGGGTATTATGCACCTACTGTGTGCCAAGCCCTCCTCCGCATTGCAAATCTCTCTCCTCCGTCTTGCAAACACCATCTCATTTAATATTCTCTAGGGCTCCTGGAGGGAAGGCCTGTTATCACGGGGAGTGATGACAATATCACTGTTAGACTAGATGACTACAGTCACGGGGAGCTTTAGCAAACTGCTCAAGATCGCCCAGCTGGTAAGGGGCAGACCCAGGATCCAAATCCAGGCAGGTGCGAGCCGTACGCTGCACCTGCTGTTTGCTGGGGGGTTAGGGTGGAGAGGAGGTGGGGTGCGGGGGGATGGGGTCCCAGATCTGCCACAAATGGGTGAATTATGTGTAATAACAGCAACTAACAATCTCTGCGCTCAGATCATAACGCGTTTTTTGGACCTGTGTGATTGCAGCCAGTGACTGAAGTGAGAGGGCATGGGGGCAGGGCACTGGGCACTGGGAGGTGCTAAGAAAACAAAAATCAAAAAAGTCTCCAGATGGACCCCGCTTTGTTCTAATACACGGAGCGCAACCTCATATCCTAGAGTGGGGCTCGGCAAACTTTGTGAAGAGCCGGAGAGTAAACCTTTGAGTCTTGTTGGCTCTAGGGTCTCCTGTTGCAACTGCTTGTATCCGAATCCCGTCCTAAAGTGCGAGGAGCCGTAACTGAAGTAGCAAAAGCTAAGGTACAGGGAGATTCAGTGCTCCTGTCTGTTTGCGAAGCCCGAGGGGGTCGTTCTGGAGAAGGCTGAGTGCTCTCAGGTCTGCAGTGGTTCCCATCCCTGCCTCTAAACAAACAGCCTCTTCCGGGCTTCCCCGCCACCGCAGGGCTGAGTCTTTAAAGCTAGATTGAGGGGCCTGCGGGTCGGGGTGGGGGGTGACCCCTTAGTTACAGGCGAGGACACGTGGGAAGCTTGCCCCTGGACTTGCCCTGGACCTGCAGCTGCTTGTGGTCTTCAGACTGGGTTCCCTGGGGTGGCCGGAGGGGCAGAGGGAGGGAGGGTGGGGAAGCCTCTGAGAGCCCTCCCCCGACCCTTTGGGGAAATAACTCAGTTCTACCCACCCCACAGGGTCAGTGTTAACTTTCCACAGTGCAGGGGTTTAATAAATAAAGCCGAGACGATCGTAAACACACGGTAAAAGATCCCCCCTTGCCATTTCAGAACATTTGGAAACTATAGTTCTAAAGTCAGCTAGAATTTTGTGCGTAGAGTTTTCTTAGGGCAGGTGTGCCTGTTCTTAAAGCATCAGACGGCACTCCAGGCGGTCCTGACAAAGCAAAGGGAGACGTGGATTTGGCGCGTGTTACAGAAAGTTCTGTTTTCACGAATCATTCCAGGGCAAGCCTCCTGAGATCTGGCAGAAAGAGAGCTGGGACCTGGGACCTTCAACCCCTCCAATCTTCAGGAGACGTTGGCCCAGGGCCAGTGACTTTGATGAGTCATGAACAACCTGGAACCCCCTGCTGTCTTTATTAAATACCGTGATTGAGAGATAGGGAGGGAGACGGGAAGATTCGAGGTGCGAAATCAAGCTCAAGTTCCTGATGGGATTTCAGAATCCAACATCTGAACTTGAAAAATGGAGAAGCTTGTGATCTTTAATTCAGAAAGCATATACTAGGAGTCAGAGGAGCGGCCCAGAAGGAGCCTAACACATATGTTGGGATGTTTCTTCTAGGCTGGTTGACCTGGCTTTCATGTCTGCGAACTCACCATCTCCTTCATCTCCTTTGCTGGTCACTAGTGTCAATGGGAAGCAGTCTCTTAGACATTTGGGGGGTCATGGTACCTGTGACTTCTCAGCCTCAGTGATGAGAGGAGCAGAGCAAAGGTTAGAGATCATCAGCAGGGAGAGAATATTCTAGACTGTGCTGGGAATGCCGGTTAGGCACACATTGGCTAAGTATCTGGCTTGTGCAAGGGTTATGCAGAGCTCCAAGAAGGCAGACCCATTCCCTGTCCTGAAGGAATGATAAACTAGTTACACGCTCTGTAGTCTGCCTCCGTATAACATTTGGAGATGACTTATTTCCAGAAATGTTTCTTGGGACTGAGGTTAAGCAAATGGGTCCCAGGAATTTACGCATTTAGATCCTGGGAACAAATGATCCTGTGTGCATTGCCTAATGTTAATGTGCACTAGGGGTGTTGTTTACTGTATTTTAAGATGATTGCAGTCTTTAGAAGACTTGTTAAAGGAGCCCCTGCTCCAGGATCCTGGCCTCCCTCTCCCGTATGAGTTAGACACAGCATAATATCAACCTGTACCATCAAGGTTGATAATTTGGTCCTGGGTAGGAAAGGTGGTGTGCAAGCAAGATGTCATTAATTACATGCAGAAAGGTTACCAGAAACTGTGCTAGACTCAACTCAGATTCTAGGTCTATAATAGCTCACAACAAGCACTTACAAAGGTCACTTTATCATTCTGAACCTGTTTTTCTAAGTCTAGCTAATGGGGTTTATTTCTGCCCTACCAACTGCTCTGAGTCAGGTTCAAGCTTCCATGAACTAGACACCGGCTCCCAGGAGGGACTGCTCTCTCCCTAGTGCCTAGCTTGGGGTCTGGTACATCGTAGGCACTCAACAAATATTTTTTTTGACTGATTGAACCAATAACAGACACAGAAATAAACAGTGTATCGTTATGAAGAGCTTTGTGAGTGAGAGATGGTATGTAGAACATGGAATGACCTTGAACCTGGGAGCCAGAAGACCCAGTGTTTTTGTCCTGATCGTGTAGCCTTCAGCAAGTTCTGCAAACTCTCTGGGATTATTTTCTTTTCTCTAAAACACGGTAATTCTACAAGCCCTGAAAGCCTGGTTTCTAACCCTAAGCAATACGGCCTTACGAATTTATGACCTAACTGATTTGGAAAGGTGATTAAATTTGGTCATGGTATGAACTAGTTTGTATTCGCTCCTTTGCCAAAAAAAATGACAAAAAAAAAAGTTCGTGGAGCAAATAAGACCATAGAAGTGTTGCCGCATTTAAGTTACATCTGTTTTGAAGCAATTTAAAAAGCCTGGTAGGAGCATCATTAGCATATTAACCGGGTGTTAATTACAAAGAAGTCTTTTAAAGCAGATTTTATAAAATCTCCGCTTAATAACCATTAGCTTGCGGTACTGGAAATACAAACTCTTCACGTGTGTTACTTAGAAGTAATAAAATTGTAATTTAAAAGTAATCTGCCAACTTGTCAAGAATTTAGACTGATTTTTTCTCTCAATTGATCGAAATGAGTAAGGTTTTGCTATAATTATATATAATGCTGGTGATAATGAGGCTGATTATCAATCTTTGCCTGCTTTTCACTACCCCCATCATGGCAGATTTTCGGAGAGGTGGGGTGGAAGGGGCTGGCAGGATGGGAGCAGGGAGGGGCAGGGAGGGGGAAGGAAGAAGGGATGCCACTGTGCTCTCCCCCTCCCCCAAGCACCGGGAGAAGCAACCCCATCCCCCAACAGCCCCAAGCCCTCCTTTAAAGGGACCTGCTGGAAGCCAGAGCTGCCCTGGGAGACTCCGAGAGGCTGGCTGGGGCGGGGAACCTGTGAGCTGCTGATCTTTGCGTTCTCCCTTGCTGCTGAGGGGCCCTGGGTGCTGAGCCCCTTCTCCCCCACACTCTTGGCTTCTGTCACTTTGCTTTATTTCCCCCATTGAGAAAGCCAGAAAATGCTTCGAGAGCAAAGAAGTCTTCTTATCAAGAAATGTGGCTTCTGCTTCTGCTCCTCACTGCCTGGGAGTTGGGGACCCCCCACCTTGGAGTTGGCCCCTGTTAAGCTGTAGAGCTCTGTGCCTCCGAGACACCCTCCTGTCAGTGTCCCGGTGGCTGTGAAGCTCCCAGGCTTACGTGCAGGTGGTGCTTTTGAACACGCCGACAGTGACTCAAATATAAGAAACGTGGACTAGCAAACCCCTGGCATCCGAGTGCCCCTTGCACTGGAGAAGGGAGAAGGAAAGGTCAGGCAGAGATAGGACTCCTGTGAAAGGAGCCTCAGCCACCTTGGAAGTGGGCGGGGCCAGAGTCTGGGAGGAGAGTGTCTTAGTCAGAAAGTGCCAGGGACAGGGGCATCTGACTGGCTCAGTCCCTAGAGCAGGAGACTCCTGATCTCGGGATCAGGAGTGAGTTTGTGCCCTATGTTGGGTGTAGAGATGACTTTGTTTGTCATAAACAAAGATAAAATCTTTGTTAATGCACCACACCCAGTGCTCCATGCAATACGTGTAACAATCTTGGAACACTGAAAATAAAATCAAATTAAAAAAAAAATCTTTAAACAATGTGCCAGGGTCAAAGACCAGAGTAGGGTGGCAGGTTAGATTGGGGAAGGCAGGGAGAGCTGCTGAGAGGAGTCCCAGAGGAGGGCGGCTCATGGTGGGGATGGGGCTAAAAGCCCAGATCTGCTGCCTTCCCCCATTCAGATGCCACGTGTATAATTTACTAGTCCTGTTCCCTTGGCTGATGTCTTTAATTTCACCGTGCCCCAGCTTTTGCATTTGTACAGTAGAGAGAAGCAAACCAACCTTAATGGGGCTTGTAGGTATGAAGTATGTCAATGTATATAAAGCGTGGAGAACCTGGTGTGGCTCCTGGCAATTGCTCAATGAATGTTATCTTTTGTGGTTGTTAGTCATGGAAGGAGGTGCCGATGGGTGTCAGTTAAAGTCCTGTGGCGGGCCTCTGCCTACCTCTGCCGCCTGCCTGTGTTAGGAGCCAAGCAGCCACGGGGCGGGGGTGGGGGGGCTGGGGGATGATAAGTTTCCCTTACACTAGGAAGAGCAAGCCATGGGGCACCTGGGTGGCTGAGTCGGTGAAACGACTGGCTCTGGGTTTCGGCTCAGGTCACGATGGATCGCAGGGTCCTGAGAGAAGGCTCCTTATTCAGCGGCGAGTCTGCAGATGATGCTCTCCCTCTGCCTCTGTCCCCACCCCGCCCCATGCTCTCTGTGTCTCTCTCAAATAATAAATAATAAAAAAAAGTATTTTTTTTTTCTTTTAAAAGGAAGAACAAGCCAGGTGTCAGACTGCTCTATGATTCTGGGGCTCACGCACCACGTCCCCCCACTGGAGACAAGGAGACAGGCTTGGGTGTGCGCTGGTGCCCCGTGGGAGAGAGTTGAGTGGGACTGGGCGGTGCCATGCTCCCTCGACTTCAGATGGAGGGTCCTGGCTCAGAGATAGCGCCTCTTTACCGTCCCCTTCCCCGCGGGTGGGTGTTAACCGGTGTCAAGCTTCCGTACACGTTTCCGCTGTGCAGGAGAGCCGTGTTAGCAGGCCAGCAAGGTCCCTGGCGCGGCGTCAAAGGACTGGACACACCAGGCCATTTGCTCCCTTGTCTGGCCAGTCAGGAAGACTCACGCTTGACATTTTCCTTTCATTGGCTGAAGAGGAGGTTGCTAGGCAACTTCCTCACTTTGGTAAGAATTCTGTAGTTCTGAGTACCCGAGATTCTGTTTCTCAACAAGGCCCCCCTCCACACACACACACACACGCACACACACAAGCAATTCGCTACTCAGAGATTTTCGCGTTGATAAACAGCGGGGACAGAGATTTCTGATGCAAGTGATTTCTACTGATGAACTCTCTGTAGTTATATACATTAATTAACAAAAAAAAGATCCCATCACTGCTCCTATCCCGTTGTCAAGTGTCTTTTGAGCATCTGCTACGTTCCATGCTCAGGGCTGGTCCCGTAATGGGAATCGTGAACACAAGGGATAGAAATTAAAAGTATGTGACAACCAGGAGGACAGCAGACGGTCGGACTGGAGGTCACGTGGAGGACCTCTTTGTCCCGGGGTGGATTATGGGGCGATCTGGGCGATCCTAGGGGAAAGGTGGAGTGGCTGGGGTGGCAGAGGGGCGCTCTGGGCTCAGAGCAGCGGTGATTTACTGTGTGTGGCCATGACTGTCCTTAGTAGAGCATTTAGTGTGGGCCTGGCTCTGTGATCTTCCACAGCGGCGTTCAAGTCACACACGGTCCAGCCCTCACAACTTTTACAGGATAGTGCATAGTGCACCTGCTGCTGCGGGGTTCGCGGTCTCAGGTGCCCTCAGCGGTCTGCCGAGGTGAGTGTGTGTGTGTGTGTGTGTGTGTGTGTGTCCACTTTGCATGGGGAACTGCGTTCAGACGGGTCAAGTTCCTTGCTCAAGTTTATGTGACTGGAAGGAGGCGGAGCCTCGAATCCAGCTGAAGACTTTGTGGCTTCAGAGGCCCATGTTCTGCCGCTGCCCACGCAGACTTCAGGAATCTGGAGAGTTTAGGCGCCCCGCAGGTTCCCAGACAGCTCTGATTGCTGGGGACACGCAGCTCTCAGGCTGCAGTCTGGAATCCCAAAGAGCCCGAAGGTCCAGCTGCGGACGACAGGGGCCCCTCGGAAAGTGTCTGGACTCAGACCATGCCCAGTGGCTGGGACCTGTGCTGCTCTGAGATGCCGCGGGGCCGTAGCCTGCTCTGGGTTCACGGAGCTGCTGCCGGAGGGTCTAGGACACCCCGGGCAGAATGAGGCTCAGAAATAGGAAAGACCTTTCTTAAGTGTGTTGCCCTGAGAGAAGACCTCCTGAGAAAGCCCCCTAGCCCTTTCCCATCAGATGCGTTCGTTTTTGTTTAAACAAATCCTTGCCTGAGCCAAGGGCGCCAGCTCCGCGGAGTGGAGGGTTTGTGCGTTTCCCAGGCATGTGGCAGTGGACACAGACTGACGGTGGCTAAAGAGGGTTGGAGGGGGTAGGGTCAGGGAGAGAGCAAGACTGCTGGGGCCGGGACCAGGGAGGATGGGCCTGAAGGGACAACAGGGAAGCATTAGGGGAAACCTTGACTTCGGATCTGGACTAGAAACGGGGTTTCGGGAAAAATGTGTGGTGGCTTTTGGTCCTGGCTGTGGCTCTCACGTGGCTTGAGAAAAAGGGGAGAGAGGGCCGGAGGCCATGAAAGTGCCGTGGACTGCTACACTCTGGCGTGTGTCGGTCAGTCCAGGTCCATTTCCTGTTGAGAAACACGCCTGTGCTTAGAGGCACCGCGCCCCACCTTTTCTAAAAGCAAAGCGCTCCTGTCTAAGCACCACTGGGTCATGGGAGAGGCACAGAACCAACCTGCAATCCTGTAAGACACATCTGCCTTGTCGGATTTTATTATTATTTTTGTGAATGTGGTTCTAAAGTAGCCCACCTCTTCTGGATCACTGACTCAGCAGAAGCAAAGCACGTTTTAAGGCCGTTGCAAACCAAGCTTTAACCCTGTTTCAGTCTGTCTCAGGCATGCTGGGCTCCTCACTGAGCAGCCAAGCCATATCCTGATTGTCATTATTATTATTATTATTGTTATTGTTAATAAAAACAGTGTACTTTTCATTGCAGTCAGCCTCCCATCACATTATTTTCTTCCTGGAACAACTTGTGAGTTCCCCAAAGCCCATGTTCCTATGTTCTTTGTGCAGGTCAGTGTTTCTCCTACACAACATCCCTGTCCACACCATTCCCATGTGTTCTGCATATGGAGAACCCTTGTGCTTGGACTGGGTCCCAGGTCACTGTACTCTTTTTTTTTTTTTTAGATTTATTTATTTTAGAGAGTGAGAGCATGAGCAGAGGGAGGGGCAGAAGGAGAGGGAGAGAGAGAGAGAGAGAGAGAGAATCTCAGGCGGGCTTCCCCTGAGCCCGGGGCCCAACGTAGGGCTCCGTCTCACGACCCGGAGATCGTGACCTGAGAGGAAACCAAGAGTCAGATGCTTAAGCGACTGAGCCACCCAGGCGCCCCTACTCTCTTTTTGAAAACTTAAATAGCTATTTTTAGAAAGGTAATCTTACGCAAAAATAGAAGCCTCGTCACTTGCTATAAATAGAAGGAAACTGTAAAAATAATTATAGAACATTAATATTTTTTCAAAGAGTTTGCCACATAAAATACTACCTACAGTGTCCCTTACGACTGTGTTACAGGTCTCAGACCTTGGGAACCCTGGGGTTGACGAAAGCATGAAGCGAAGCCTCGTCCCAGTCTGTCTCACAGCTCTGGGCCTGCATTCGGGGTACAGAAGTGAAAGGCACGGGCTCTCTGAGAGCCACATAAAACAGAATAAAAAGGAGAGTAGGACGGTCCTTTGGTTTGTCTCTGGAAAGCTGAAGCCAGGAGGGAGCAGCGATTGCCTTCAGGTGGCAGGGCTGTGGGGCGACGGGGCTGCCGTCCCAGCCGGGAGAGCACGCCCCATCGGGGCAGGCGGGCTCCCGGCTCACCTGTCACATGTTATCTTAGGAATAGGCTCCAGATATACATTGGCCTCTTTAAATGTCACAGGCTTCCAGGGCCTCAGAAGAGTCTAAAATTGTTCTTTCCAATCAGTGGCCATCTGGGAAGATTTTTGGTTTCTCTGGCTCGAGCTCTTGGAAGCTGCCCTTTTCTCGCTCCTTCAGATAAACTTTCAGTTTGAGCTCCCTTCATAATTGAGTCATCTTGTACTTTGTGAGGTGATGGCTCTCCAGATCATCCTTGCTGTCCTTGACAGCACACACAGGGGAGAGCGTGGGCTTCACGTTGACAGCTGGAATCCAAGCTCTGTCATTGAACACCCGGCCAGCTCCAGGGACCCTGCTGGGGGTGGGGAAGCCAAAACGGACACTCGTCTCCCTCTCCCAGTTTAATGGAAAACACAGGGAAATAAATAAATCGGGCGACACAGTTTAATAAATGCTAGGATATGAGTAAGGGCAGGCTGTTGTTACAAAACGGAAAAGAGCATCAAACCAGACCCCAGGAGGGGACACTTGACTTAGACCTTGAAGGATGAATCCGAACTTGGTAGAAATGGAGGGGAGAGCGAGTCATCCCGGAACAGGGAGCAGTGTGGGGGTGAGGCTGAGCGTAAGTTTTCTCATCTGTAAAAAGCTAAAATGATCCTCACAGACTTACTGTCAGGATGAAATGAGTTAACATATGGAATTTGCCTGATGCTATTCAGGACACGTGACAAGGGTCTGAGCCGTTCGTTTGAACCCCTTGGGTACTTCCTCTGTGGACCCACAGAGTGTGGTTCCTCTTCAGTTGTCCTACTTAGATCAGGTGATTGGGATTTGTCTGTTTATAAGACCATTGTCCCGGATAGATGGAAACTCCCTAGGTAGAATGATGGATGATCAGAGTTTCCTTGATCATGGCAGTGAATATTCTCTCCACTGGGAGACCTTAACCGTGTTAGCAGAAGCTCAAGAGAAACTCCAAGCTGACATTTTTCCAGTGGAATATTTATGTTTAAGAGTAGTTGCACAGAGCGGGGCGCCTGGATGGCTCAGTCGGTTAAGAATCCGACTCTTGATTTTGACTCAGGTCGTGGTCTCAGGGTCATGAGATCAAGCCCCACATTGGGCTCCACGCTTTGCAGGGAGTCTGCCACTTCTCAAATTTACTTGAGAGAGAGAGAATCAGCAAGAGGAAGAGAGACCGAGAGACAGTATGAACATGGGGAGGGGCAAAGGGAGAGGAGAAGCAGACTCCCTGTTGAGCAGGGAGCCTGAGGTGGGACTTAATCCCTGGACCCCAGAATCATGACCTGAGCTGAAGGCAGATGCTTAACCCACTGAGCCACCCAGGCATCCCATAAATAAATCTTTAAAAAAAAAAAAAAAGAGTAGTTGCACAGAGAAAATACTAACTCAAAAACATATATGCACCCCCATGTTCATTGCGGTGTTATTTGCAATAATTGAGCTATGCAAGCACCTAAGTGTCCATCAGTGGATGGAAAACAGATACATATGAGATGAAATGTTATTCTGCCACTAAGAGAGAGTGAAATCTTGTCATTTGTAACAACACAGATGAGCCTGGGGGGGTTGTGCTGAGTGAACTATGTCAGACAGGGAAAGGCAAATACTGTGTGATCTCACTTATGTGGAAAATAATAAAATAATAATAATAATACCTTGAGCTCATAGATCCAGAGAACAAATTGGAGGTTGCCAGAGGCAGGGATTGGGGTGGAAGAAATATATGAGGGGACTCAAAAGGCACAAACTTGTAGTCATAAAATAAGTCATGGGGATGTAATTACAGCCTGGTGACTATAGTTAACAACACTGTCTTGTATTTGCTGGGAATAGATCTTAAAAGTTCTTATCAGAAGAAAGGAGATTTCTGTGTGTGGTGATACATGTTAACTAGTCTTATTTGTGGTGATCATTTTGTGATACGTACAAGTAGGGAATCATTATGTTGCACACCTATAACTAAATGTTCGTTGTCCATCATTATCTCAGTAATAAGATAGCCCCACAGTTACACTTCCGATGCCCTGTGCCCCTCCCCAGTATTTGAAGGGACCACATCCCTCCCCACATGCTGCTCCTAATGCTACACTCAGTGACCCCTGAAGTCTCCCCAGGGTTTGGACAGCACCTCGCATCCGGCATGCACCAGGTACTCGAGGTACCCCTTGAACGTCCAGGGAACCACGCGGGGAAGCCATACTGTGATTCAGGGGAGGCAGCCCTTTCGCTTTTCCAGTCTCTGTTTGCTGCTACAGATCCACGGGTTTATAGCTTCTCTCTTCTGGAGAGAATGTTCCATGCTGCGCTCCTGAGAGAACAGCGGGGCCCCCTCCATCTCTGTCATCTTGAGCTGAGGCTCACCATAAGGGAACGTGGGGTCAACTTACCTGGGAGAAATAGGACCAGAGGATCATGTGCCCAAGGCCTGTTCTGTGGACTTGTGACCACACTCCCTGTGCTTGAGGTCAGGCCTGTCTGCACTTGCCCTCCTGGGCTTTTGGTGGCCAGTAAGCCATGCCCGGCCATCCTGAGTCTCCTTCCCTGGGTGCTGATAAAACCCCACGCTGTGGAGACCCGCAGGACAAGGACCTTAATGGGCACAAAGTTGCAAAAGATACAGGCGGCCAAGGGTTGGACAACAGTGTCTGCCCGCACCAACCCCTCACCTTGCCATGGTGGAATGTGACCCCTGACAGTAGGAACTGTGTTCTCTTGAGCTCCAAAGCCCCGGCACCTGGAATCGTCCCTGCGTCTCAGAAAATGTCCATCGCACGTGAGTGAGGGAACTGCTCCAGCCTTGCAGGCTAAGCCCAACCCCAGCTCTCCGAGCACCAGGAGAATGGAACTGTGCGTTCCGGAGGAGCCCAGACTCCTGCTCGCTTCCTCTCCACATGTGGGTTTGGACTCGACTCCCCTTCCCTGTCTGGCTGGCCCCTGCCATAGTCCCTTAGGCACGGGGAGCTCGTGGGCTGTGCCGCTTGTGGCCCTGGGTGTTGATGTGACCCAGTCCGGGTTCCAGGCGGGCGTCAGAGGACGTGGATGCGTGTTCTGTCGGAGAGCAGGCTCTTCCTGTGCTTTTGATCTAGCAGCTCAGTGGGGGTGTCAGCACCTTGGGGTCAGAGATAGGCAGTGTGGTCGGGAGGAGAGGAGAGCTACGGGACACGAGCAGGGGGCCTCTGTCCGCAAGGGGTCACCTCTGTGCCCCCCCAGTCTCCCCTCATCTCTGCTCTTCTCCTTACAGGCTCCCCCGGCCACTCCGGCTCCACGTCCATGAGCCCATCGGCGGCCTTGTCCACGGGGAAGCCGATGGACAGCCACCCCAGCTACACGGACACCCCAGTGAGTGCCCCACGGACTCTGAGTGCAGTGGGGCCCCCCCTCAATGCCCTGGGTTCTCCGTATCGAGTCATCACGTCTGCCATGGGCCCGCCCTCGGGTGCACTGCCTGCGCCTCCAGGAATCAATCTGGTCGCCCCACCCAGCTCCCAGGTAGGTGCGCGTCCTCTCACGGGACCACGGGACTTCCCGGCGACCTTGCACGGGTTGTCCCTGGCTGCTGGCAGGGCTTCGCGGTTGCTTGCTGACGGGTTGTGTCTCCTGCAGGGCCTTCACGGAGTGTGTCGACCATGCCTCGTGGGCCAGGAGGCTGTGGCCCAGAGGCCACCCCTGTGGTTTAATGGTTTAGCCCTGGCACTGATTTCCTCTTTTCTGAGGGCCGTTTGTCATTCTGGGGACAGACCCCTCTCTGTTCTTCTCAATTCAATAATGAGTGTTTATCAAGTCAATGAAGTGACTGCGGCTCTACTACATGCTGAGGGCGACAGGGAAGCGGAAAGGATTAGAATGCCGTCTCTGCTCCCCAGGAGCTGGTCCCTGAGCGGGGGAATGGGCAGGTATGGCAGCTGGGCAGATCTAGAACACGGCCTGTTGTCTCTGAGATAGAGGAAAAGACTGGAAACTCGGGAAGGAAACCTCCCCTAATGCCTAGTGTTTCTGCTGCAACAGAGGGGAGGAGGTGTGTGCATGGGCTTTGTGCCCTTGCTGCACCGAGGACCCTCAGGGTGGCCGGTTGCCGCTTCCTCCCAGCAATGTCGCAGCGAGGTCGTACACCTTCCTTTCCTGTGGTGGTCAGCTCTTGCCATGATGATGCTGTGTAACAATCTTCAAATTATCATGGGTTTATAAAAACACACATTTTTTTTTTTCCCTCACTTGCAAATTGACGTGGGCTGGGATGGCTCCTGCTTCAGATGGTGGGGGCAGGGCGAGCCTGCAGACTCGGTGCAGGTCTGCCCCTCGGTCCCAGAGTAAAGGAGCGACAGCTGTGGGGCGTGCTTTTCTCGCGGGGTCTCGCGAGTGCAAAATGAAAACCAGATCAGCAGGGGCCAGTGAAGCCTCTGCTCGCCCTGGCCACCAGTGTCCCACGGGCCTTAGCGCACTGTGTGGCTCCCCCCAGCACTGGCAGGGCAGGGAACTAGGTGGTGCCTGTTTCAGCGGGAAGTACCACGGAGACACAGTGCAGAGGATGTGAAGAATTAGCAGCAATAATCCCGTCTACCGTGTCCCCTTTTACTTACGGGCATCTCACTTTTGGGTGGCACCGTCCTGCCCCAACCGCGGAATTAGTAGGTTCTGAGGCTTCCTTGGAATTTATGGTTTTGGAGAAGAGCCAGGAATCCCGTCATGCCAGTATTTCTCCCTAATGCAGGGAGAACTTCTGAGACCACCCTTAGACCATCCCTTTCGAGAGGCTTCCCGGGTGCAGGGTCTGGAAGCAAAGCCATGTGGAGTCACAGAACTTTAGAGCCGTTAAGGGATTCAGAAATCTATCGACCGGGGGATCCAAGCATCTGGAGAAGACCTTGGGGGTGGTCACTGCGTGTGGGGTTGCGGGAGCTGGGGCCAGGCAGGCAACAGAGGTGCGTGAGTGGGCGGACGTCTGTCAGCTGCGCTGGTGGGGTCTCCAGGGAGCTGCCTCCTTCCCCTGAAGCCATTCAAATGTCAAGATTTGACAAGCAAATGGGTCACATGTGGCTAGGCCTTTTAGCCCCCATTTGTAATCTGATGGTTTCACCCTAGGGTCTTCTTCAGAGTGCACATTTCTCCCCCATCCCATGTTCTGGCCCTTGTGGAGCTGGGGAAAGCCCAGCGGAGAACCACTAACTGTCTGCACTGTCCTCATCCCACGAATGAAGTAGCAGAGCCCAGTGAGCTCAAGCGACGGGTCCCCCCGCACACAGCCAGTCGGCAGCAGAGCCGGGGTTCCGGCCCAGGGGTCCTGACCCCCACTCTGTGCTCATGACGCTGCATTCACCTTGCTGCCGTGGTGCGTGCTGACTCAGCCCGTGACCCCCAGATCTTCCGCTGGCCGCCAAGGATCAAAAGATGACGAATTAGTGCTCCTGAGGAGCCTCATGGGGGGCGTGGCTCATCGAGCAGGCGAGTTGCAAGGCAGCGTGTGTGGGCAGCGGTAGGCGCGAGGGCACAAGGGACGGGAGCGGGAAAAAGGCAGCTCTGAATGTCCCACATGCCTGTTCCATGAGAGCGTGTGACCGCTCAGAGGAGTGGGGACCAGACGGCCACGGGGATGGCCACTCGGTATTTAAGCCACTCTCGCCTGCTGGCATGAGCAGAGCTGGTGGTGGGCCCCCTTGAGAATGTGAGGTATTGTTTGTTTCTTTCGTGCGAGTGGACTCCGCGAAGGCAGGTCCTAGCCAGTGGGCTGGGGACAGAAGGAAACGTTGACGTTCTGGGCTGAAAGTAAACTCTTGGCAGGGCGCGCCCGTCCACTCATTCGACTATTTAGGAAGACCTGCTGTGTATCTGGCGGTCCTTGCCGCTGTCCTGCGTTCTGGGGATGAGCGCTGAATAAGGTGGCCGAAGTCTTTGCTTCACAGCGGTGACACTGTGGCAGGCAAGCCGGACGAACAGCAAAGGAAGGAACAAGACAGTTTCAAACGGCAATCATGTATCTATGAAGCAATAAGACAGGGTGAGGTGACAGACAGTGACAGGGCTTGTGGGTGGGGAGTGGGCAAGACACCATCCTTCAAGGCTGCTTTTAGCAACCATGCTCCGGTCTGATTGAGCCAAACCTAACCAATAAATTCAGCTTCCTAGCCGAGAGAGCGGCAGGGCCGCTATTCCTGGACCATATGTCTGTACAGAGGGATTGGGGTTGAAAGGTCAGCTGAGAGCTGTGGTCCTGGCCAACTGGGCTGTGTGCAGAGGCCGAGGCCAAGTTTCACTCGGGGAGCTATATTAAGCTTGCCAAGCTCTGGGGAAGCTCAGCAGCCCGGGACACTGAGCAGTGTCGTGGGCTCGGGCTCTGGAACCACCGAGCAGAAACATTCTGCCCAGTTAAGCGGCCGATACGGGGCACCTGGTACCTGTTAGCTGCAGTGAGCTGGACTCTGAACCGTCTGGGTAGAAGGTCTCTGTGCATCTTGTCTTCCTCGCCCCGGACAGGTCCGAGGGGGACTCGTGCAGAAACATGCCCCTGCAGTGAGCCAGGTCTAGGGTAAGTACAGCTTCGGGACGAGGGGAGCGGGGGAGCTGTGGTGTGGGAGCAGCAGACTGTGTCTCCCGTTCTCTGCTCTGTCCTTCTGCTGTTGGAGCTTCTCTCTTTTTTGCTCTTGTTGGATTTTCATTCTTGAGGAGTAAAGAGAACTGAATCCAGTACTATGGGGGCGGGGACTGTGTAACCTTTTGCAAACCACTGAGGCTTACGTGGATCTCAGTTCCCTTTTCTCTATTTTGGGGTAATAAGCTTTTCCCTGGTTACTCTACAGTGATAGTTATGAATATTAAGGGAGCTCTGGATTTGAAAAATCACTTCTTAAGCACTCTAAGGCAGTAAGGTGGTAATATGATTATTATTACACCGAGGTGATATTATGCACTTCAGTGATTTATACTCTACCCCCGTGTGATTGTTAGTTCTGGTGTACTCTTGCTGAGAGGTTCGACAGAAGTTCATTACCATAAGCATTCATTGAACCAGGCACTGGAGATTTAAAAAAAAAAAAAAATTATAAGACTCAGTCTCTGTTCTGGGGAGTATCTAAGTGGAGGGAGCAATTACCAAATATATCATTGGGAAGATATTTATGGGGCTTTCAGACAAAAGGATCTAGGCCCCATTTTCCTGACTCTGTGTGTGTATGTGTGTGTGTGTGTGTGTGAGTGTGTGTGTGTGTGTGTGTGTGCCTGCCTGTTGTCTGGACTTGGAGGCAAGCCCTGCATGTCCTTGGAATGCCCCCACCTGAATCCAGCTGCCTGACCTGGGTTCTGTCGGTGATAATTCCCGCCCAGGTAGTGATCGATAACCGAATTACTATCCTTGCAGATTTTTATAGAGAATACTTAAGTAATAAAAATTGTAAGTGTTAGAGCTGGAACAGACCTTAAAAATCATCTTCTATAGTGATTTAAAGAAGTTAAGCCGTAAGTCTTTTCTCCAAGAGAAAGCATGCTTGGAAGGCTGTGGTGTGTGTCAGATACAAGCAGGTTGGGTGAACGTGGGCAGGAGATTAGAAGCCTTCTTGTTCGCCCTGCCCACTGCCCAGCCACACGCACACTCTGAGCTGGAAAAGCCACGGATCGAGTCTGTAGATGAGGAAACCGAGTCTCTGAAGCAGGGACCTGGTCAAGTGACCTGGTCAAGATCACACGGTGAGGAAGCGGCAGGTGTCCACCGGAACCCAGGGCCCCTCTCTCCCCGGTCGGGAAGTCCAGGCTCCCTATCCTCAGGACAACGACGCTCACTGGATTAAAGGAGCCCCACTCTGCAGAGTCCAGTCCCTGGAACAGGAGGGCCTGCCTGTGGCCTGGCACGCCGGCCGTGTATCTGCATTCGGCGGAATAATTTTGGCTGAGAGGAGCTCAGAAATGCGGGACCTGATGTTCCATGATGGCTCTAGGGCATCCGGGAAGCATTTGGTCCCTGGCTGAGAGGCTGCAAATGGAAGCCAGGCCAGTCAAGTGTGTTTTTGCCCTGTTCTCAGGGAGCGGCCAGCCGCCTGGTGAACCCCTGCTCTGAAAGTGCTCGCTTGGGCCCAGCCGCTTCTAATGGAACCAGACAGACGGCCGGGGGGGGGGGGGGGACGACTCTGGGCTAGGCGGTTAATGGCTTTGCACCCTGGTGGCTGCCTTCCATTCCATCTACCTTCGCGCGGAGCCCACATGAACCCCAAGCGGGCAGAGAGGCCAGTGGAGAAGGGAGTATGCCCCTGACCTGTAAGGAGAAGGGATGGAGCGGGGCTGCTGGCTCCCACCTGGGAAAGAGTGGGCTCCTCGCCACGGGGTGGGGGGGGGGGGCGGGTCAGGAAGCTGCTAGGGCAGGGCCTCTGACAGGTCTTGCGGTAAAGGAGGAGTGAGCTGGGAGCCCAGTGTCCCAGCTCCGGCTTGGGCAGGCCCCTAACCTGCGACTAGGCAGAACGACAGCCTCAGTGTCTCCCTCCTCCAGGCTTTCCTGGAGCTGCTGCCTCATTTCCTTCCCTGAGGCAGAGTTTCAGGAGCAGTAGTCCTCAGCCCAAACCCTCCCGTGGCTGCTTTTAATTGCTTCTCAAGATTAAATCCACTCTCCTTAGCCAGGCAAGCCGTGGGCTCCGGCACAGCCCATCCCCCGGGCCTTGCCTCCCACCCATCCACACACCACAGGAGCCTCCCCCGCCCCACCCCCGGCTTCCCTCAGGGGCCTTTGCTCTCAGGGCCTTTGGCCAATCACCAGTCCATCACTGGCCTCCTGTGAGTCTTCCCCGCTTTTGAAGGCTGCAGCTGTCCTAGCTCAGATGCCGCCTTCTTCAGGAAGTCTTCCCTAATCTCAGTTGTTGGGGGCCTTTCCTCCCTAAGCAATGCCAGCTGACTCTTAGTCTCAGCAGCGGCCCATCCCTTGGAGGCAGGGGCTGCCCCTGTCCTCCTTCCTGCCTCCCCGTAGTATTTCTCTCTTTCTTTTTTTTAAAGATTTTATTTATTTAGTTGACAGAGATCACAAGTAGGCAGAGGCAGGCAGAGAGAGAGAGGGGGGAAGGAAGCAGGCTCCCTGCTGAGCAGAGAGCCCGATATGGGGCTCGATCCCAGGACTCTGGGATCATGACCTGAGCTGAAGGCAGAGGCTTTAACCCACTGAGCCCCCCAGGCACCCTCCCGTAGTATTTCTGAATGAACACACCAATAAACCAGCTGCTCTAAGGCCCAGTTTCCTCATCCGGAAACAAGAATGACCTCACAGGGTTGTTGTGAGCGCCAAGCAAGCCTTCTGTGGAGGGTAGGGCTAACAGTAGCATTAACAGTCCTTGCTATCTCTGGCCTCTGGAGGCTGCAGGGGGCGAGGCTGGTCCCACAGGTCAGCGCAGTGGGAGAGGAAGGCGAATGACGGCCTCTTGAGCCTCAGGTGGTGGTGGCCTCCTCCTTATTCCCATATCCTTTCTGGTCCACCTGAGGCTTTGCGGACAGAGCCTTGGTCAGCCAGAGGGTTCTTTCTCTGGGATCATCGGACCTAGAATGTTGACATTCCGTGGGTGGATCTAAGGGGTGACAGCTGTTTCACTGTTGTGCTCCAGAAACGTTGTCACCTAGAATCTATACCAACAGAAAACCCCTCAACCTGTTTCTTAAAAAGCAGTAAACGTCTAACTATGTCCCACATCTGAAGTAATGATAACCTAGAGAGTACCATGACAACATTAGTTTTCCCACCCCTACCTCCGCCCCAAGGAATGGAATCATTTAACCCCTCTGGTGGATGTGGGCTCATTTACTGCAGAATTCCTAGCACAGAGTAGAATGTTGGCTGGTAAAAAACACTCAAAAGTCTCATCTCAATGAACCGAATCTTATTGGAATGGTAAGAGCCGGAATTCACAGAACCCCTCCTGGGTGCCGGGCGCTGTGATGTGGATTTTCCGGCGTTACATCATGGAATCCTCCCAGCGACTCTAGACTTGGTCTTACTGGGCTCATTTTCCAGATAAAGAAACTGGGATGGATGAAGATAAGTAACTTCTTTTTTTTTTTTTTTTTTTAGATTTTATTTATTTCTTTGACAGAGAGAGATCACAACAAGGCAGAGAGGCAGGCAGAGAGAGAGAGAGAGGGAAGCAGGCTCCCTGCTGAGCAGAGAGCCCGATGCGGGACTCGATCCCAGGACCCTGAGATCATGACCTGAGCCGAAGGCAGCGGCTTAACCCACTGAGCCACCCAGGTGCCCCGATAAGTAACTTCTTTAAAGTCCTGGTGGCTGTTAAGGGCAGACTGGGAGTCAGTTCCGCTCCGTGGGACAACAAAGTGATAGATGTTTTTCCTGCCAAACTGGTGAATCTTAGCTCTGACTTCATATTAGCATTTCCTGGTAAACCTAGAGGAACAGCGGTGCCAATGACCCTCAGAGCCATTGACTCAGAATTTCTGGGTGTGGAGCCCTGGCATCTGCTTTTCTTTTTATTTTTTTCCCTCTAAAGCTCCCAGGTGTACATCTAGGGCTGAGAACCACAGTGTGACACCAAAACAAAGCTAAATACGGGGTACAAGTTCTAGATGTCTTGTCTTGGTCCTGTGTAAAAAGTGGGGGAGAGGAAGAGAGAGAGAAGTCTCCCATCCCACGTGTGTTTGCATCCTTCATACAATTTTTTAAAAATTCCTGAAGACTTGGACTTCAAAGCAAGGAGCTGCAGGCTGTCTTGTCTTTCTGCCTCCCTTACTGCCCTTGACCTGAGCCTCTGCCCCCACCTCCTGTGCTCAGTAAGTATTTGCTTAGTGAATTGAAAAGCTGTAAATTTAGAAGGAACGTAACTCAGGCTCTGTTGTGTTTTATGTTTTATTGATTATTCCTGCTGTCCCAAAGGCCTTGAAGAGAGAAACAAATCCCACCTTTGGTTTACTTTGAGAATTGCTGTTACTTTGGGGCGATGGTATGGTTCAAAATTCACGTAGACCGCACAGAAGTCAGTGGAAACTTGCTTCATTTCCCAGATGGTTACCAGGTGCCTGTGCTGGACACAAACCTGGGAATTTACTGTAAGTGTTCCAATTTTTTGTGCTTGTCCCCACTCTTCAATGAGAGTGTGCATTTTTGAGGAAAGATCTAGGTTTTCTGTCTCCCTTCACAGTGCCTAGAAGGTTGGGCTGTGCACAGTTTCTGCTAAGTGGTTGACTCTGTCACGTGTATGGACGATTTGCTGAATACGGAGCACTCAGCTGTGGCTCTCAGTAATCTCCCGAGCACTAGAAGGCATGGAGGTGGTGGTGGTGAGGACCCAACGTGAACTTGGGACAGGCTGAGGACAGGGATGCACACGTTCATTTCTTCAGCCTTTTGGGCACACCAACTCCCTACCATGTGCCAGGACCATGTCGGGTGTGGGGAAGACAAAGCAGATAGTCCCTGGCTGTACGGATTTCCCAGTTTCATAGGAAGATGACCTGTTCCTTATGGTCAAATTCAACACCATGATCTGGGGCTTTCTACCCAGCTTTGGTGCTACTGCAATGATTTGGGCATTTGGTTTAGCATCCTCTGTGGGCTTGTTGAGATGACCTTCTCTTCCATTTTACTGTGAACTCCTTAAGAGTGTGCATTTTTAGACCTCACTTTTGTACCCCAGAGCCTGGCGTAGTGCCTGCGGGGTAAGCACTCAGCCAGTGTCTGTTGATTGACTCAGTGAATGGATTTGCATTTTTTTGCTTGGCTCTCTTGGAGTCTAAGTCTTTTGCCTAAGAGCTGGAGCTCCTCTTGGAGCTCTGCTGAATAGACAGTCCGCCGTTATAACAAAATCTAAAAACACATAGTTGACTTGTCCTAAGTGGGTCTTAAGCATGTCCAGGGTGGATTTCCAGCTCTAAAGAAACACATGGGTAAAATTAGTAAAAAATAATAATTCTGATCACGTGCTGTGATGTTCAACTTGGGTGTTGGTGTTACAAATGACGTAGTTCCTCCGTGTCACTTTTTTTCTCCCTTAAATTCATGTCCCCCCAACAGGCAGTTTCGGATACTCCATACTTACGAACTACTTCTTGAAATAGATTTTGTTTTTTTCTGCCAGGATACCCTCGTTGCTTTCCATCTCAGGCATTGGGTCTGTTCTGTCTCCGTGTTTTATTGTATTTTTTTTCCCTTACAGCTAAATGTGGTCAACAGTGTCAGCATTTCAGAGGACATCAAACCCTTACCAGGGCTTCCTGGGATTGGGAACATGAACTACCCATCAACCAGCCCCGGATCTCTGGTGAAACACATCTGTGCCATCTGTGGGGATAGATCCTCAGGTACGTGTGGAAGCAGACGCCACTCTTGGGGGTCCTGTCCAGTAAGGGTCCCAAGACGGCGCCTGTTCCACTGCTCACCTGACTACTTTGTACCCAGTGAAAGAAGAAGGGCCTTTGAGGATGGTCCAGCATGGGGCCCAGGCTGTAAATCTCTGGCACTGGATTCATAGCCTGAAATCTGTATGAAGTTAAAGTATGAGTTCATTTTTAAGGATCGGATTTATAGGAAGCATTTCAGAAATACCTCTCTGGAGCTACTGTGTTGCACACTGTGTATGTGGGTTAATGAAGCTGTTGTAATTAGTCATCTCTTTAATTAAAAAAAATGATTTTTTTTCTAATTCAAAAATATTGTCCCAGGGTAGGAAATGTCTCAATGTAGGAAGAACTAGAAAAGTACACAAGAAGGGGGACATTGGGGAGGGTATGTGCTATGGTGAGTGCTGTGAAGTGTGTAAACCTGGCAATTCACAGACCTGTACCCCTGGGGATAAAAATACATTATATGTTTATAAAAAAACAAGAAATAAATAAAAAATTAAATATAAAAAAAAGTACACAAGAAAACGAAAAACATTATCTGTAATGTTCCTGATGAAGCTAAAGCCTTAACTCTTTTAGCATATTTCTTTCTACAACATTCTAGGTTTTTCACATGATTTCATGGATAGAAATAATTGTGTTTTCATAGATTTCATCCTCTCTGATCCTCTTCCATTTTTGCCCAAATGATTTCTTTTGTGACTTCTTCTCCCCCCTCTCCCTCACCCCACAACCCCACCAATTTTGAGGGCATGAGAATCTGTTTTGACGAATGAGAAGATAAGAAAGGCTCTTTCCTGTGACTGTCCATGGTGGACTGAGGAGTCCTCATCTTCCTGTTGTCACCAAAGTCACTGCAAAATTCACTCCATCGAAAGTTTCCTGGGGCCTGGAACTGACTTCGCAGTGTGGCTGACTTGTTTGCTTGCTCTCAAAACGTGGTTGCCGAATGGTGTGGGTTTGGCTGTTGCCATAGCAACAGAAGGCTGGTCACACCCCAGTAGGGTTTCCTCTGCTATGGCTTCTTTGAAAATCTGGGAATTTCACTCAAATACGGGAGAGTCATGGGAATGACATGCAGATACCATGCAAATACCATGTTTCTCAGAGACAAATACTTCAGAGCTGAGAGCATTAGGATTTTTCCGCCTAAGACAAAATCCCGTGTTTATTATTGCCATGCGTTCAGTGGGTTAGTGTGGGCCACTGATGATGCCCGGACTGGCTTCAGCAGGCAGGCTAACTCGAGCCCCCATTTTATCGGAGGGCGGCTTCCTCTGACACGTCAGCTCCTGGGATGCAAATACGTGTTTTGACTAGTTCTCAAGGACGTCTTCACATTCACTTTTCCATCAATCTGAGTACAACGGAAGTAGAAAGCAATGTCGGGTCCACAGCTAAACAACATCACATGTTACACTGAAGAACTGGGGGTAAATAGAGTTTGAATGATCTGCTTCCTTCTGTTTTTCCACATTCAAATCAATTGAGCACAACCGTCTGGCGTGTGGATCTGAGAAGGGCTGCTTAGAAGGAGGGCTGTGACTGGTTCTCGGTGCCCTTGTTGGGTGCGCATGGTGGCTCTCCTGACACAAAGGAGCCATCCATGGCTGGGGTCATTGGAAACTGTGCGGAACACATAATCAAGGCAATGAAACATGTAACAGAATATTCTAGATCAAGCGAAACCACCTTCCATCAGATCTTTAGGTCATAAGACTACATGTCCTTTTATGCTCTGAAGATCATATACAAGTTTATTTCTCCAACAGCAAGAGCATCTAGAAAATCCATAACGCAGGTCCCTGTTCCTAGTCTGTGGTGGAAGAGAGTACTCCTTAATGGGGCTCCCATGTCCTTGGGTCTCAATTATGAGGAAATACTAGTGAAGTTGAGGGCTTTTTTTTTTTCCTCCTAGATACTACATAACAAGCATAAATATTTTTATTTATTATGTATACTAATGTCTTGGATGGAGACAGAACATTTCACTTAACTAAACACAAGAGTTGCCTTAATAAAATAAATGTAAACAAAATCTTGGGTCAGGACTTTTCTGACAGTGCTCTCTCTGGAACTGGCGATTCCGGACAGGAGACACGAGCAGGGACCTCTTTACTCTGCCTTCGTATGGTCCCTATGGTCCAGCCTGCCTCCTCCACTGGCTGCTCTTTGTGGTCCGTCCTGGGGCCCAGGTGGTGGGCCGGGGTCCCTGGGGGAAGAGCTGAGGGGACTCTTGTCAAGGAAAGGTCCAAATGAACATGAGGATGGTCTCTGCCCGGTTAACTTTTTCTTCTTGTGAGCAGGGAAGCACTACGGTGTGTACAGTTGCGAAGGCTGCAAAGGGTTCTTCAAGAGAACCATAAGGAAAGACCTCATGTACACGTGTCGCGATAATAAAGACTGTCTCATTGACAAGCGCCAGAGGAACCGGTGTCAGTACTGCCGCTACCAGAAGTGCCTGGTGATGGGCATGAAGAGGGAAGGTGAGGCCCTGCCCCGCTGGGAGACAGGTATAAACCACGGTAGAACCCTCCCGATCTCCCGAGGATTGCGGTTGAGTCCCTGCCCGACGCAGCGGGGGCCCCCAGAGCAGAGAGAGCAGGAGCGCCTTCCTCCTCCACGCTCAGCCTTCCTCTCTGGGAGCTCAGGTGGGGGTCCACAGGCTGGACACTCTCCCGGGCTCCTCTTAGCCGGGCAGCAAGTCTCCGAGCTGCTGTCCAGGTCCAGGACCCCACAAACGGGTCATTCGGATCCTTCGTGGCCTTTCTGGGCAGAGCAGCCTCCTCGCCTCTAATCCTCACAGGAGGACTGACTGGTTTGAGTCATCTCTGTGGGCTGGTGTAACCTTGGGCTGCTACAGCTCTTCTGAGGTTGGTCAGAAGTCCATGGACTTGGGATTATTGGCTTTACCAGTAATCAGACATCGCCTTCGCATTCAGAGAGACCGTCGGTGTACAGTTTTAGGACGTTATGTCTCTCAGTTTACAGCGTGGGTTCGTTGGTTGTTGTAGAGCAGGGGATAAAAAACCTGAAAGTGCTTTGTGTTCATTTAGAAAATCGAAAGGTCTTTCTGTTAAATATCACAAATCGAATCGGGCAGTTAATTAACTCGTGAACTCAAGCAAGGACACAGCATGCGTGAATGGTGCCTCTTACTAGGTTGCAGAGTGAGGAAGTCCCGCCTCTCTCCAGGAAATGGGGGCAAGGCATGTAGTCAGCCCCAGGTGGCTCCTCATTCTCCAGGAACTTCTTTTCTCTGAGGACAGGGGAGGCTGACTGAAGGGATCAATGAAGACAAGGTTCTCGGAGTGCCTCCGAGGAGATAATGCTACCAAGAAGGAAAACATGGACCTTCTCAGCATGTCTGAGGTAGATGCAGTTGGCCCTTCAGAGTAGTTTACCAGCGCTCACTGTTCCGCAGCTGAGGAAACCGGTGTGGGCTGGTGAGGGGAATTTTCCAAGGTCTCTCTGGTCCAGCCTTGCTGGTCTCTGCTGGGCCACCAGGAGCTTTGCACTTACTGTCTCTCTGCCTGCAGCGCCCTCTTGCCAGGTGCCTGCAAGCCTCCCTTCTTCTCGTCCTTCAGACCGTTACTCACTTGTCAGCTTCTGGGTAAAGCCTTGCTTGTCTACACTGTCTAGAATTGCATCAGCCACCCCGGGTTCTTCCTAGTCTCTTTTCCGCAGCGTATATCACCGTATCTAACATACTTATTTTGGTTTTCTCTGTTTTTACCAAGGCAAGGAGTTTTTCTGCTTTCCCCCCGACCGCTTTGTCACCCGTCACTAGCACAGAGTAGGCATTTAATCCGTAATTGCTGAATGAATGGGTGAGTGGTTTAAACTGAATATCAGAATCAGAAGTTTTAGTCATGCAGGAGCTCCTGAGAGAACTCATTCCCTCATGCAGCGAGTGTTAACTGAGGGCCTGCTTCATGCTCGTGTCATTCTGGCTGTCAAGGAATCAATGCTCTTGCCGGTCGGAACATGTGGGGTGAAAAATCAGCTGGTGGAGACTGTCTCCTGTTACCAGTATAGAACTGCTGCTCCGTGGGGCTTCTGCCGCCATGGTGGTCACACATAAAATTTAAGACCCCAAAGAATGTCTCCCATCAGCAAGAGCATGATGGCTCTAGGGGGGCCATTTTCGTCTCTCAGGACAGATGAGGTAAGTTCAGGATGACCTGGAAAAGCAAGCATTTTCCTTCTGCGGGTGAGACTGAACTAAAGGCAGGTGAAAGGCGTCCCTCAGAGGAGTGACCTTGTCTGCTGCTCACGAGCTGTCTCTCAAAACTCAGACCCGGCCGCCCTCAGCTCTGTTTCAGTCAGAGTGGTTGGTGCGCAAAGGGCAGGAAGTGCGGCTCTTTCACGAAAGAAAAAGTCAGTCAGACCGGAGCATGTGAATTCTAAGGGCCTGGGCCATCCTTCCAGTAAAGCCGGCATTGTTCTGATTTTCTGATGGAGCCCTGTCTAGTTTTGCCTTCTGCCTTTTTGAAAAGAATGTGGAGAAATGGGAGTGATGAAAAGGTGAGTAGTAAAAATTCAGAGGGCAAAGGGGCTCTTAGAGGAGTTTGAACGGAATCGGTGCTGTTCACCCTGACCTACAGGGGCAGAGGAGCGGATGGGCCCGGGTCCGAGCGGGGGAAGGGCCACTCTCCGAAGCTGCTGGGCACTTTCCTTCACCGCTCTCACTTCTGACCTCGATTTACTGACTCGGGAGCTCAGGGTGGACACTGCCTTGAGGACGAGAATAACAAGACTCTGGAACAGTCAACGGAGAGAAACTATTGAATTGACATTTGTGGAGAGTCGAACAGATAGAAAGGGAGGGACGTGGGGTTGGCTCCGAAGGTGTCTGCGGGGAGCCAGGGCCCATGACCCGCTGCCTTTTCAGGGAACATAGTGGTGAAGCCGGTGTGGACATTTGCTATTCTCCCACGTAACACGTTTGTTTCCTGACAGAAACGAAGGTCCAGAGAGCCTTGGGACGTGACTAAGCTTCCCGAGCAGGCTAATGGCCGAGCTGATACAGGACTGGGACCCTCTGGCTTCCAGGCTCCAAATAACCCTCAGGGGCCATGGGGAAGACTTTTTGCGTGATTTCTCATCACATACCAGAGTTTGGATAGTTGGATAATGGGCTGTTTCTGAGGCAGTTCGTGGGTAGCATTTGACATCCCTCTTGAGCCCTGTGTGGTCGTCATTAGTACAACCGGCCCAGAACTGGGAGCAGGTACAGAGAGCTGAGTCGGTGGGCTTAGAAGGCTGTCGCCTGCATCTGCGTGTCGGTTCCGGCTGTCGCCTGCATCTGCATGTCGGTTCCGTCTTTTCTTAGCTCTGGGACCTCTGGCAGGTTACGTAACTGCTCGGTGGCTCCTAGTACTTGAGAGGGTTATTGGGGGATTGAACGAAGTGTAGTCTGTGCAAATTTTGGCTATTAGAGTTAACGTGCAATAAACGTATGTTGGGCTAATGGATAAAATTCTGTTAGAAGGCAAGCATTTGGTATAATTTTATTTATTTATTTATTTAAAGGTTTTATTTATTTATTAGAGAGAGAGAGCACGAGTAGGGGAGAAGGAGAAGCAGACTCCCCGCTGAGCAGGGATCCCAACACGGGGCTCGATCCCAGGACCCCGAGAGCATGACCCGAGCTGAAGGCAGAAGTTTCACTGACTGAGCCACCCAGGGGCCCCCCGAGTTTGGTGCTATTTTAGATCACCGAGTGTCCCCCGGATATATCCCGAATGCGTGTAGTAGGGTAGCTCAGAATGTCTGCCGCATAGAAGATTTCCCCGGCAACAGACATACGACTCCTCTGCTGTGGCAGTAAGATTTATGGCACGAAGAGGAGGAGGACCAGCGAAGGATCACGCGATTAATGGCAAGGTTGGAATTAGAGTCGAATTCCTGGAAGCCCAGGTTGTTTTGTTGAAGGTTGAGGATTTTCCTCCTTCCATGTTACAGATCTGTAAGAAGAAACCAGTTGAGGACCATAAAGGAAACTTAACTTAGTTGGCTCTTCCCCATCTTTTAAAATAGAAGCCTACTCACCTACGTTAAACGATTAGTACAGGAGGTGCTCAACTTTAACCGGTCAGTCCAGCTGATAAGTAAAAATACACATGGTGGCGTCTGTGCTGTCCGTGAAAGAAGGCTAACCGAGCGGACCGGCGGGAAGGATGAGGGAGGAAGGGAAACGAGGAGAGGGAGGAAGAGGTCGAAAGTGGAGATGGAGGAGGACCAGACAGAAGTCCCAGAGCACAAACAGAGACAGAGGGAAGGGAAAACTACCTTTTTGGGAACTTAAAAAAAAAAAAAAAAGATATTACTTATTTATTAGAGACACAGCGAAAGACAGAACACAAGCAGGGGGAGTTCCTGCTGAGCAGGGAACCCAATGCGGGGCTTGATCCCAGGACCCTAGGATCATGACCTAAGCCAAATGCAGACGCCCAACCGACTGAGCCACCCAGGTGCTTGGAGCTTTTCATTATTATTTCATTTAATCTTCCCCAAACAGCCTCACTCAAGTATGGTAATCCCCCCTTTACGTTCAGGAAACTGAGGCTGAGTGGGCTGTTATATGTCTGATATCCTTCAGCTAGGAAGTGGTAGAGCCCGTTCTGAAAAAGACTTCTTGGACTCCAAAGTACATGACTTTTGTTCTCCTCTTTCCTTATTCTCTTTATTCTCTCTCCCTTCTGTTTCTTCTTTTTGTCGCCGCCTGGCTTTACACTCCCTATGCCACGTCTCCCTCTACTCTTTCCTTCCTACCCACCCTCCCTCCGTCCCAGCTCCCGAATATCATTCTCATCTTGAGGCGTCTTCAAGGGTCTTTACTGGAGACTTCGAAGTATGAATGGTGTTTTTGCGGTCATATCCTTCTCTGACCTACCTTGACCTACCTACCTCCTGACGCCCCTGGTTTGACAAACTGGATACCCAGCGTCTGGTTCCAGTTCATTCTACAGCCTCTGTGTCTCTTTATCCCCTCAAGATCCAGGTGAACCACATGCTTAGAGGATAATTTTCTTGATTCTTGGGATTAAAAAAAAAAAGTATACCAATACTGAATTTTGCTCCTTAATGCTAGGACTAGGAAGATGGAAACCACAGCTTTATAGATGTTGGGAACTCACCCAACAGAATATTTGTCAACAGAGAGGACAGAATTGGGAAGGGGGTCTGCCTGCCATCCTTGTGTACAGACCCTTAGGGTTCTGAGGGTTAGAATGAACTTTGGTGAAAACCCTAAGCGTGGAGAGGCAGAGATCACTCCAGCCTACACCTCTGCCTGTCCCCGTCCCCACCCTCCAATCAGCCGCTGACTCTGAAATGTCATCTAGGTGACATTCCTCCACCTTTTCACATACTAAATCCCGTCATGGCTCCCTGAAGATCTCCCCTGACAAGTTGGATCAGGTGATGTTGTGTTCAGGCCGGTGCATTAGGGGCAGAGCTAATGGGACGTGAATGCCAAGCCTGATGCATAGAATCTGACAGAGGGAATTCGCGAAGTAATGCACTCGCTGCTGAACCATCGCAGGCCCACAGTTCTGAAGGAGCAGCTAGAGGTGAAATGCAGGAGATGCTCCTTGAGAGATGGAGGAGGAAGGGGCTCATTAAAAGAGCAGGATCAAGGTTATGAAAATTTGAGATGCAAACTTCCTAGACTGGTCACCGTAATGAACGGGGAAGGCTCCAGGCTAAACGTACAGGTGTACACCTGCACAGGCAGGCCACTGGGCTTGCTTCGTTGCATCTGTCAACATTATGACAGCCCTGACCCCGTGCCAGGACGATGCCTGCGTTACAGACAGGGCAGTGGAAGCTCTGGTAGGTAACTCGCTTTCCCGTGGCTGTCCTGGGCACGTGGTAACATGTGAGTGTCTTTCTGTGTGCCAGCTGTACAGGAAGAAAGGCAGAGGAGTCGGGAGCGCGCCGAGAGCGAGGCAGAGTGTGCCAGTGGTGGCCATGAAGACATGCCTGTGGAGAGGATTCTAGAAGCTGAACTTGCTGTTGAACCAAAGACAGAATCCTACGGTGATATGAACATGGAGAACTCGGTATGCGGTCTCAGGGCTCCGTCCACCTCCCAGTGCTTGGCGGGGCTAGAGATGGGAAAGGGGTGTACTAGAGTCCTGGAACCTGCCCCTCACAGTACTTTGGTGGTTTTTTGTTTGTTTGTTTGTTTCTTTTTTTAAGACGAATGACCCTGTCACCAACATATGCCATGCTGCTGATAAGCAGCTTTTCACCCTTGTTGAATGGGCCAAGCGCATCCCCCACTTCTCCGACCTCACCTTGGAGGACCAGGTCATTCTGCTCCGGGCAGGTAAAGGACACCGGGGTTTGTTTTTTCCTGGGACCGTCACGTGGGCTGCCATTTTGAAATTACCCTTGGGATCCGAAGTCAAGTCAGTGGAGGAAGCTGCGACCCATCTGAGCCGCACGCCAGGCTGATGACAGGATAACCCTACTCAGAGTTACTCTTTTTGTATTAATTACAGGTGCTTACGTCTGGGTGGCCCCTCCTGCACAACTTCTTTCCCAAATGAGACATTGTTCACGGAGGGTGGGGGCTCTTCTTCCCTGCAAATTTTGCCGTGGTTTTATAATTTGCATTTGATTTTCCGAGACAGCGAAGTCCATTTCATCGAGGGCAATCCAAAGTAGCGCCCCCTTATTACTATGCTGCTAGAGGGATTCCCATTTCACAGAGGAGATGAAAGACGCGGGAGAGAGCCCACTCAAGTTCATTTACCCAGGGTCCCTTCCTCCGCTAAGGTTCTGTGTGCCACATCCTGTCTTGGCGTCCATTTCCGGGACATTGGGCAGGGGACCCATTGCCACCCTTCCTCTTGGTCATGGGGCCAGCAGGGAGTTTTCATGAAGACGGGCTGAGCCTTGGGAGCCAGCCCCTCATTTCATCCCCGTTAGATAATGCGAAGTCTCTGAACGTTGACTGAAAGGTCCATGCTCGCTGGGTGCAGCCAGACAGCAAGGGGATTGAGCCGGACTGTCAGGTCCTGGGGGCAGAGACTTCGAGGTCTCCCTTATCCACCCTGGCAGCTAACATGCTGACGATTACCTGCTCAATGTTCAGCCCATATGTGTTGATCGGGGCGGAAAGAGAGTCCTTATCCTCAAGCTGCCATTCTGAGCTGTACTGGGGAGGTGGGGGGGGAGGTGCAGGGCCCTGAGTCAGGCGACCCCTGGTCTTACCCTGTTTCCTCACTAATTAGCTGAGTGATCCCGAGCTGGCTTTTAGCCTCCGTGCGTTTCTGATGCTGCTCTTGTTCCACGTGGGTCACAGTACAGCCTCGAGTGATCATCGAGCACGAATGTGGTCCGTTTCCCCTCAAGGCCTCTTTCTTCTCTGCGCAGGGTGGAACGAGCTGCTGATTGCCTCCTTCTCCCACCGCTCGGTCTCAGTGCAGGACGGCATCCTGCTGGCCACCGGGTTGCACGTCCACCGGAGCAGTGCCCACAGCGCCGGGGTTGGCTCCATCTTTGACAGGTCGCTGTCCTCTGCTTCCAGTGCTCGCGTGTGTGCGCGTGCGCGTGAGTGTGTGCACGTAAGTGTGTGTGTGCACGCGTGTGTGCGTGTGTGCACGACTGTGTGCACGCCTGTGAGTGTGTGGGCCTGGGGGGAGCGCTGGTGTGCAGGATGGACCACCCACACAGCAGCGCGGGGCAAAGAGGAGAGACCATGAAACACACAAGGGCCGACCGTGGGGGGCATGGTTGGTGGATTCAAGAAGGTTTGAACCCGAGCAAGGAGCTGGTCAGGGAGCAGCAGAGCTGCTGGGTGGAAGGGAGAACCAGTGACCTCTGGAGGTCTCCAAAGGAGAGACTGGCTCAGGGATATTACCTAGGAGGTTCGGGTGGGGAGGCTGAACTGCTGATCCTAGGGGACTGGGATGGGCACGCGCAGCCAGGATCTGACGTTGGGAGGCAGGAGAGATGAGCTGAGGTGTTTGCCGGACCCTGTAGCAGGGTCTCTGGGGAGGGTCTGAGCAGGAGCAGACCCACCTTGGTCAGGCAGCAGCAGCCTCTGCCTGGGATGCTCTGCCTTAAGTGGTGTGGAGGGAAAATGAAGGCATGAGATTTAAAGACATGAGTGAAAGGATGGGCGTGAGTGACTTGGGACAAAGGGATGGAGAGCTGGTAAAGAGGAGGCTAGGGTTGGAAACAGCCTCTCTGTCCAGTGCCAGGGCCCCGTGACCCCTTTCCACTTCCCTGAAGAGTGATCTTCCAGGCCACGTGCCTGTCCATGCAAGCGCTCTCTACTCCCTCCCTGCCCTTTTCCCCTGCACGTTCCACGCAGAGAACAGTGTGGGTTTTGGCCGGCTCAGCCCTCTTTGTGGTCCCTGGAGATTCCTACCCTTGTCTCTGGAGTCTGCCCTCTGCCATCTTCCTCCAGACACGCCACACCCTCGCCCTGCTTTGCCTCCTGCATTTCTAAATCATCTAGGCTGCCTTCCCAGCCCTCCCCGCCAGAGTGTCCAGCCATCCCACTGCTTTCACCTGGGTGTTTGTTCCCTTGGACTTGGCTCTTGGCTGTTGTTGGCTTTGTGTTGCTACTTATTGCTTCCGCGTCTGTTTTTTTCAATGAAACCGTGAGCTCCTTGAGATCAGGGGCTGCATCCTGTTCACCTCCGAGCCCCTAGTACCCGACGCATCATCTGGAAATTGGGGTGGGCACATAAGGGGCCTTGGCTGCATTCATTGGATCAGCCCTTGGCCTGGGACTCATGGTTTTCTCATCGCCTCTCATTGTTTCCTGTGAACAGAGTCCTGACTGAGCTGGTCTCCAAAATGAAAGACATGCAGATGGACAAGTCGGAGTTGGGGTGCCTGCGAGCCATCGTGCTGTTTAACCCAGGTGACTGTGCAGGGGTTCGCCCTCCTCCGTGCTCGGCCTCCATGCTTTGTTGTCCTCCTCTCCTCTAGTTCAGCTGAGACAGACAAGGCAGGGCCCGGGAGCATGTCCTTGGCGAGGGCAGGAAGCTGATTCTTTGTGGTTTCTACTCCTAGTGGCATCTTGAAAGTGTCTCGAATGGGCGTGGAGTGTGCCTGTTGGGGGCAGGTGGGGGAGACCACGGAGGATAGCTACCTAGGGTCATGGTGGAGGAGGTGGTAAAAAGTAGTCAGATTCTGCATATAGTTTTTTTAAAAATTTTATTTATTTGAGAGAGTGAGCACCAGCAGGCTGAAGAGCAGAGGGAGAATCAGACTCCCCGCTGAGTAGGGAGCACTCGGGATTATGACCTGAGATGAAGGTAGACGCTTAACCAACTGAACCACCCAGGTGCCAGATTCCACATATATAGTTTTAAGCAAAGCCAGTGGGATTTGCTGATGGACTAGAGACAGTGCGTCAAAGAGCAGTGTTGAAGGTAATTCTCAGGGAGCTTTGTTTCATTTTCCTAAGTAATTAGAAAGACGGAGCTTTATTTGTTGAGAGGGGGTTCCTAAGGGGTGGGGGGCGGGAAGGACTTAAGACTTCGTGCATTCAAGTCTCAGGTGGCTTGAGGAGTAGCTGGCCAGGAAGGTCTTGCTTACACATCTGGGCTTCAGAGAAGTCGGGACCGGAGATGTGCGTTCGCGAGCGGTCAGCCTCTGCCCGGCACCCGGGCTCTGAGACAGGTGTCAGCTCGTGTGGGGAGTCAGAAAGGTTGGGCAGGGAAGGGCGCTGGGCGCCCACGTGGGTGGACCTGGTTTTTGTGCCCCATCTCAGCATTCCGTCCACGCACAGCCCATAGCAGGCACTCAGTAAGTGTGTGAATGTGATGTTTCTAGAATGATCGGATAAGATAAAACTCCCTTCCTTGGACTCAGTGGTGGGTGCCTTTGGCTGTTAACAGGGTTTTACACCTTTGTTCCCAGAGTCTACTGGGTAGACTGGGCACCGAGAGGAGAGCTGGGGCACCAAGGGCCCCCAACTTGGTTTCTTTCACTGTTGTTCCCTGTCCCAGTGTGTCTCTAGTAACTGAGCGGGTGGGGACAGCCCTGGGTGGAAGGGGGTCCACCTGCCGTGTGTGTCACCAAGGCTAAATCAGTCATCTTTTCCAGATGCCAAGGGGCTGTCCAACCCCTCGGAGGTAGAGACTCTGCGGGAGAAGGTGTATGCCACCCTCGAGGCCTACACGAAGCAGAAGTATCCTGAACAACCTGGCAGGTGAGCGAGTGCTGGCAGAATCTGCTGGCCGCAGCCGTCCTTCTCTCCTGCCCCGGATACACGGCAGCGCCCGGCAGGCACCGTCTAGGTTCTTCACGTGTTATTTAGTCTTAGCAACAAGCTGCTAAAACGTTGGCTCCCTGAAGCCAGAGACCTGATCTTGTTCGCCGTTCCCCGCTCCAGAGCTAGAGCCTAAAGCAGGACTGGGCCCATGGTATACAGACAGCTTTATTTTGTTTATTTTAAAGATTTTATTTATTTATTGGAGAGAGAGAAAGATAATCACAAAGAGTACAAGCGGGGAGGAGAGGGAGAAGCAGACTCCCCGCTGTGCAGGGAGCCCGATGCGGGACTCGATCCGAGGACCCTGGGGTCATGACTTGAGCTGAAGGCAGTTGCTTAACCGACTGAGCTACCCAGGCGCCCCAGTATAGAGCTTTCAGTGTCCAATGAACAAGCAGATGAGCAAATGAATGTGGGTCCCATCATCTCCAGTTTCTAACGAGGCTCCGAGGCTCAGAAGGAGTAAGGCACTTGCCCACGAACACGGAGCTGGTGTGCAGGGGGGCTGGGATGTGAACTCAGGTCTGTCTGATTTCAAAGAGGTTGTGCTTTCCGGGATGACTGCCCTGCTGTCTGCTCTGCCCCCACTGAAGCCTGTGCTAGAAGGTCCTGATTGACCGTGGCAGCCAGAACATGTGACCACTGTCCCCCAGGGCCATCTGTGTAGCCTCTGGCAAGGTCCTCTAGTTGGCTGTGGCCCTGGGCTCCTTGTCTAAAGAGGAGGACATTGGTCAGAAGATCCCCGAAGCCGTCTACCCCTTTAGGTGTTCTGAGTCGTTAAAAACAAAACAAAAACAAACGAACAAAAAACTTAAATGCTTTCCCCAAAGCACGGCTAAATAGAAGTTTCCTCTTCTGCTAACTAGTGAAATAGGGAGAATGGGATCCTTAAATCTCGCCAAAATCCGAAAATGAAACTGGCGAAACTGCCTTAAAGACATTCATTTTGTTTTTAGGATTAATATTACATGCTCTGAATTCTCACTCGTTGCTCGCATTCCTCTGTGAAGTCTAATTTCCGTTTAAGCTGTTTTCTCTGGATCCTCAGCCAGTCTGTGTCAGTCGTGCAGAAGCCGGGCTCCAGCTCTTACTGGAGTTTCTTTTATTGAACTCCAAGTGGGTGGGTTTCAGGCCTTCAGTATGACACACATACACAGGCCTTGAGGGGTCAGGAGCCTAAGCTGACTAACAGAACTCCCAAAGGTCAGGAGTGGAACACGATAGAAATGTACTTTTTGCTCACGTGCCAGTCCTAGGCGGGCAGTCTGTTCGGAGGGCTGGCTCTCTTCCGCATCAAGACTCAGGGGTCCACTCCTTCCTTCTTGGGGCGCCACTGTGTCCCAGAGCCACATCGTGTTCTGCGTCCAGATGAGGGAGGGAGAGGGAGCGGGAGGAACACAGAGGTGAGGCTATCTGGGCAGACCGGCCTCGGAAAGGTCACCCATCTCTTCACTCACTACCGTCAGCTGGAACTTAGTCACACGACCCAGCGAATCACAGGGGATTCTGGAGCATTCTCCAGATGCTGCTGTATGCCAAGGAAGAAGGGGAGAGTGGGTTTGGTGGACACCTGGAAGTCGTCCCCATACGTGCAGCAGGTGAAGTCACAGAGCTCTACCTGACCGACGGGGCTGGCAGCCAGCAGCTGCTCGGCCCTGGCCAGTGGGAGCTCCTGACCGTGGTGGTGGGTGATTTCTACCCCATCTCCTAGTTCTAAGGCAGCACTAAGCATGTTTGTTGAGCACGTATTATGTGCAAGTTGTTAGGAATAGGCAGGCTCATACTCACCCGTTCCTCCGACTTGGCTCTAGGTCCCATTATTTATCTTAAAACAAACAGACAAAAAAACCCTGAACCAATCTTTTTCCTTATTATAAGAGTAGAACATGCTTTTGTGGGAAAGAAGGGAAATATTTAAGAATAAAGTAGGTAATGAAATGAATCATAAATTGGGGGGGGATATTTTTTCCTGTATCGTTGTGTATTAATGCTTGTGTACATACAAATGTGTGTTTAGGGGCACCTGGGGGGCTCAGTCGGTTAAGTGTCTGCCTTTTGCTCATGTCATGATCCCAGGGTCCTGGGATTGAGCCTCGCCTCGGGCTCCTTGCTCTGTGGGAAGCCTGCTTCTCCCTCTTCCACTCCCCCTGCTTGTGTCCCCTCTCTCGCTGAGTATCTCTCTGTCACATAAATAAGTAAAAAATCTTAAAAAAAATTTTTTTTTTCTTAAAAAAAAAGTGTGTTTACAGAAAGGAGATCATACAGTTTGGTGTATTGGTTTCCTCTCTTAGCTATTTTGGGCACTTTATCAGATACTGAAAAGTACAAAATTATCCTTTTCTGTGATTTTGTACTATTTCACAGGGTGGATGTATCCTTGTGTATTTAGCCCTTGTCCCCGGGAACATTCAGGTTGTTTCTACTGAATATCATGTTCAGAACTTGGGAACTTGCCCGTTCTCCTAGGAATGGGACTGCCAGGGGCCTGGGCTGCCTGCTTGTTGGCTGGACGAGGGCAGAAGCTCGGGGCGCATGGCAGGGCTGTGGAGGCTGGGCCCCCTGCATGTCCCTTGGGTGCGTCCAGCACAGCCTGGACAGAGGGTGACCCCACCCCCACCCCTCACACCCCTGGGACTGAGCAGGTGCACCAGGGATATCACTTGGCTCAACCAGGTAGGTGAGTGTGCGGACAGCTGGTTGCCTCCCCTTTGCAGAAAGTGGTGGCTGGGGAGCCTGGCCCGGGTGGAGGAGAGCGCGCAGTGGGGGAGTGCTGCCACCCTGTGGGCACTCTTCAGAAGTACACTTGGCAGGGGCTGAGTTCCGCTTTCTCCGGCCTGAAAGCAGAGCTCAAACCTCAGGAGGACACAGAGCCTGGCCCACATCCTCTCACCCTGGGGCGGCTGCGGCTGCCCGCGGGTGAATGAGGAACCTGGAGACCTCCCCGGGGCTCTGGCTCTTCATGGTCATGCTTATTTCCGCGGTCCTGCTCTCAGTTCCTAAATCGGGGCAGTCAGCAAAGGCAGCAGTATCCTTCTGTATTTAGTGTTTTACATATTATAAAACTTCGGCCTTCTTAGAATGTATAATACAATCTAAGCATATTTAGATCTAACTATATTCTCGGAGTCACAGCTCAGGCTAACTTTGTACTTGGCTTCTAGAGAAGTCCTTCCCTTCCCCTAGTTCCATGAAACTCTGCTGTGGCCGAGTCTGGACCAGGAGCTCAGTGTCGCTAGCTAACTTTCTCCTTCGGCTTGGTGACCCCCAGCAGATGCCCTCAGAGGCTTTACCATCAACAGTTTCTGGAGGGTTGTGTGGGCCTTGGTGTAGACCATTGGCTTTTCCATGTAAAGAAGGAATGCCTACCTTTTTAGGTGGTGCCGTTTTATCTTTCTTGAATTGCCTGGGTTCCTTAACCCTTCATGGGATATGAATATAGAAATAGACACAGTTTCAAGGAGTCTTAAAATTCCAGCTTGAAACTCACTCTTGAAACCATGTTGTGACGCTCAGTGAAGACCAGGCCCAGCCGAGTCTCTGAGTTAAGGCTGGAGTGTCTGATACGGTTTTGGTTTTTGGCCTTTTATTGGAAGTTACGATTTCCGGTTGCTGTTAATACCATTAAAAAATAAATTTCATTGGCAAAATGGGTTTGAGAGACGAAGAAGGACCACAGAAGCAGGATGGGAAACATGGTAGGTTGCGGGACGTCAGCAGGGGGTGCAGATGTGAGACGTGTTGTTCACACGCTGGCCTCCTTCCCTGTGAGGCTCACAGCCAAGGTCCTTGTCTGTACAGGAGTGTGGAGGAGTGCGGGCAAGCCGTGTGTGTGTGTACACGCGTAGGAGGGTATTGAGAGTGAAGGAGAATGTGTGAGTGTGTATAGGCGTGTATGCGTGTACACAAGTGTGTGTGTCTGTGTGGGTGTGTAAGAGCATGGATGTCTGTGCACCCAGGTGTGGCAGGGGTGGAGGCAGCGTGTGCATGTACACACACGTGAGGATGGGAGCATGCATGAGAATGTGCGAGTGTGTATGTGTGATGGTGTGCACGTGTGTGTAGGTGTGACATACAAGGCAGGTGTGTATGGGTATGTGCACATGTCACAGTGGGGGGCTGCCTATGCACGTATTCACACCCATGTGAGAATGTGGGTGTGTACGTGTGATCGTGCACACGTGCGTATGTATGATGAGTGTTAGGCACGTGTGTGGGTGTGTGTGTGACCGTGGTGGGGTTCTGTCGCATGCACACATGTGAGAATGTGTGAGCGCGTGCGCATGTGTGTGTCATCTCCCACCCAGACCATGGCCCCTCAGGGGGATCGCCTCTGCTCCTGACCGAAAGGGAGGCACAGCCCGAGAAGCCGAGCGTGCGTGTTGGTAACAACTGCTTGCACTTCGGTAACAAGCGTTGGTAACTGCGGGGGCCTGCGGTCATGGTGCGGGGAGTGTGGTGTGAGCACAGCACGGCCCGCCGGGGAGGGAAGAGCTGACGCTTCCTAGGACCGGCGCTTGTCCAGCTGCCTCAGTGGCCCTTCCAGGCTCCCTGTCCTCTCCCAGGTTGGAGAGCAGAGGAGCTCCCCGGTGTCGACAGCTGCCCAAAGTGGCCGATCCCGGCTCCTGACGCCCCTCCGGCTTCCCTGCAGGTTTGCCAAGCTGCTGCTCCGCCTCCCAGCCCTGCGCTCCATCGGCCTGAAATGCCTGGAGCACCTGTTCTTCTTCAAGCTCATCGGGGACACGCCCATCGACACCTTCCTCATGGAGATGCTGGAGACCCCGCTGCAGATCACCTGAACGCCCCTGGCCGCAGCCTCCCCACCCAGGACCACCCCTGGGCAGGTGTGTGTGGACCCCCACCCTGCACACGTTCCTCTGCGTCCCACCCTGACCCCTTCCTGTTCCCAAAATGTGATGCTTACAATAAAGAAACCTTTCTACGTGTGTGACTTTTATAGGTGGAGTTTGTACGGATGTTCAAGGAAGCCCTTCTTGGCAGTCTGAGGGGATGGGGATCTTTCTAGAAGTTCTTGGAAAAATGAACCAAGCCTCTGTACATATAATTGGTTTAAATTATTTTTTCACTTGCCATGGAAAGCAAACGAGCGAATAATAAAATAATATATATGATGTTGGCACTTCTTGGAGCACGGGGTGTGTTATTGTGCTTTGGGGAAGTGTTCTTAACAGGGGGGAGGGAAGTTGTTGGGTGGGGAATGGGGCAGAGGTCCCGAAACAGTAAATCCCACGGTCAGGCACCCTGAGTCTAAACTGGGCACAGCGCACTTGGCTCAGAGCCGCCCCCCGCCCCCGGCAAGACTGGGAAGAAACACGGTCTTTCAAGATTTTATTTATTTATTTGACAGAGAGAGAGAGATCACAAGTAGGCAGAGAGGCAGAAACACGGTCTTTCAGAGTCAGCTTGGTTTTTTGTGTTTGTTTTCTTCCTCCTAAGGATAATGAGTGCAGACAACCTTGTTCTGTTTGGGAGCAATTGAGCCTAAGGCCAAGAGAAGATGCTCTCTTGATGGAAGAAGATTCTTGGATCCTGGGAGTTGGTAGGATCCCTTGGTAGGGAGTTGGTAGGAAAAAAGAATTTTCCGTTGTTAACCAGCAACATTAGCAAAAAAGACCAGAGTACACCTAATTTGTTTTCCATCATTATCTGACCCTGCATAGACTGTTCTTAAAATGGAAAGAGAAAACCTCTCCTGGCTTCTAGCCTGTGGTTTCCTGGTGGTCCTAGAGCCCTACCATCTGGTGGACAGTGAGAGCCTCGAGAGCAGAGACTGTCTAACACCACTGTTAGACTATGTAGATAGCCCATCTTCTTCGAGTCACCATCCTGCCATCTGCAGGAATAGAACTTAATGGATACATAAATCTATACTATGATTTACATGATGCCCCCTAGGGTTGTCAGTGTACAGCATGAACAACTGCCCATGGCAGTCCTACTTACCAGAACTTGATCTAGGGCCAGCAACACAGCACATGCATAGTAAATGTGTGTTGAATTGGTGTCCACATAACTGGAAGGAATTTCTTAAAGGGCATTGTGGGTGCCCAGGCTGAAGCTGGCATTCAGTAAACGTTTGGTGGGATTGGTACCTTTGGTTTCATCCCCCCATAGATGGCAGCCTGTCACGAGTAGTGCAGTCCTGCGGTGAGCCTGGGAGCCTCCCCACTGGGGCCACGAGCCAGAAAATCAGCCTATGGTCGACTCTTTTTTTTTTTTTTAAGATTTTATTTATTTGACAGACAGAGATCACAAATAGGCAGAGAGAGAAGGGGAAGCAGGCTCCCCACCAAGCAGAGAGCCCGATGTGGGGCTTGATCCCAGGACCCTGGGATCGTGACCGGAGCCGAAGGCAGAGGCTTTAACCCACTGAGCCACCCAGGTGCCCCCTATGGTCCACTCTTGTTGGAAGGTGTAAGTTCTCCGTCCAGTCAGGTCGCTCTTCATGGGCACAGTGGGCCTTGACCAAAGACGTGGAGGCATGTTCTCTGTCTTCGGAGAACTTACAACTGAAAATAGTACAAGGCAGGAGGATAAGGGATACGAAGCGATGATATGTCTTGCAGCACTTTAGAGTTTATAAAGACACATAAAGATCTGTGATAGCCTGTGGCCTGGGAGAAGTGGGCGAGAGAACTTTTGCTATCTTCATTTTATTTATTTATTTACTTTTATTTTTTAAGGATTTTATTTATTTATTAGAGAGAAAGAGAGAGTACACAAGGAAAGTGAGAGGGAGAAGGAGCCCGACGCGGGGCTCAATCCCAGGACCCTGAGATCATGACCTGAGCTGAAGGCAGACGTTTAACTGAGCCACCCAGGCACCCGTTGTTATCTCCATTTTAAAGATGAAGGAATTAAGATGTTAGAAACTCAGAGACGTATGCCAGGACAGACACGGTGGGTAGGAGATGGAACTCACTCACTGTTGCTGCCCATATGCAGCAAGTGTCCCCCCACCCCCAAGACTTTTGCACCCGTCTCCTCAGCGAACGGTATATTCTGTGCCTAAGAAATACTTGTCCATTGAGGGATCGGCATAAACATTGAGCAAATATAAAATAAGGAGGGTGTTTTTTTAAATAAACGAACTTGGGCAAACACATCAGTTTGCCTTGAAACTTCTTGGAGACTTTTGCTGCAATATTTTCTTTGGAAAATTCTCTTTTCCATTTGTCTTCAGAGCTGCTTTCGAGTCCACATAAGAAACACAATCTCATGGTTCTCTGTTAAAAACTCGTTAAATAACAGCAAGGACCGTAACTACCCATAGGACCCAGATTCACAGGCAACTCCCATCTATCCAGAACCTGCTCTACCCCAGGCCCTGGGCTCATCACTCTCATACCAGCTTTATTTCCTCTTTTTAAAAGACTAAGCTCTGGGTGATTTTTGGCTGTTTCCAAAAATCAAATCTCCTCTCTCTGCTAGTGATAATTTGCCCGCACTGATGTAATTGAAGAGACTGAGGCTCAAGCTCCCAAGATTCCTCCCCACAAATGATCTCAAGGCTCTTCCGGCATAAACCAATGATGTCTTTCCCCCTGGGAGGAAGATTGGGGTCCCTGATGTGGGATGAATTTAGGGCATTTCTGGGAGGCACTCAGTGGGGAGTGGAAAGCAAGCCCCCCGCCCCCCCCTGCCTTTTCCCCTAAGGCAGGCAGGGATGGAGGATCTGGGAAAGGAGCCTTTGCTCGCCTGAAGCAGAGGACTAGGGAGCCAAATTCTTTCCCAGCCAGAGAAGAGCAGCCTTCACCCCCTCCATGGAAAATGCCATGGAAATATCTCCCAGGACGGTGTTGGAGCACACAGCCATCTCCGACCACACGGAGCGGGCTCCGGTCCAGGCCCCCAGGGGGAGCTCCTCGCGGTCGGCGCAAGGGCAGGGATGCGTGCGGCCCGCCCAGTCCCCACCCGCGCTGGGCGCCAAGATCGATGGGCGCGGGCGCCCTCTGCCGCCGGCTCGGGGTACCACACCCACCTTCCCCGGAGAGAGGCCTCCGGGGGGCCTGGGAGGGCCAGAATGCTTAAGATGGAAAACAAAAAGACTCCGTAAAACGAGCCCCAGAGAGACTCGGAAGGTCCGATATGCCCCTGGCAAGGTGCCAGTTTTCGTTTCTCGGGGGAAGAGGGTCCCAAAGAGGACAGAGACTCTCGCGGGGAATGCCGAGGAGCAGGAGCCGGTCTCAGCGGGGAAGGACCACCTCCTTCGAAGCTGCCGGACCCTCAGCAGCTACACACTCACTAGGCGCGGACCTGCGACATGTGCAACGTCACCAACGTCGCACGTGAAGTCGAAGGGCAATGCCACCCCCGGGCTGGTGCAGAGCCCGTCCCCACCAGGTGGCGCCGCGGACGGTCCCGGGACAGTCCTGCCGGCAGGTTCGGCTTCTCGCTCGAGGCGGGCCGGGGCTGGGCCTGCGCATGCGCTCCCGGGGGCCGTGCTTCCGGGTGACGTCCCGGTGACGCCGCCGGGCACGGCTGCGAGAGGGTCACGCCGCAGAGCGGACGCCCGGTGCGGCGGCCCCTTCCTGCGTCCGCGGGGCCCGGTGCACGTGCGCGGCAGGCGGGCAGGCGAGGCCAAGCGCACCGCACGCGGCCCGGGTGGAGGGAGAAGCGGGTCGGGAGCCTGGGGCTAGACCGCAGCTCGGCCTCGTCTGACCCCGGCTGACCCCGGTAAGGTCGCCGGACCCCTCGGGCTTCAAATTCCTCCTCAGCCAAGTGGAAGCTTCTGGCAAGATGATCGCTGGGTTCCTTCCCCCTCACTGAGCCGGGCCTGTCCTTCGGAGCGTGACCGATTCTCCATGCCACGACCTTCCGCGGAAGGCCCTGAGCTCTCCGTGCTGAGCCCAGAGAAAACCCCGAAGATCCGCGTCCTCCGGGAGCTCCGACTCCGAAGGTGAAACCGGTTCAACTCGGTTGAACTATTACTCAAGCGCTCGCTGTGGGTGTGGTGCTCCGAGAGGGCGGACGTGGGAAGGGGGTCCCTGGCCCCCGGGAAACAGAGCGAGTTGATCCTTCGCGGCTGAGGGCAGAGCCGACCGTCCAGGCCACTCTTTATCCCCACCGTCTCTCTCGGATCGAAATCCTCCCAAAGCAGCTACTTCTCACGTATTTCTAGTCGGTCCTGGGAAATCCGCCTTCTCCAGTGACGTTTGCGGGCATCACAGAGAGCTGTTGGATGTGTTTTACAATGGAGTGAGTGAGTGTTCTGCGATCGGTCTCCCCTTGACTCATCCGTCTTTATATTACTCCGTCAGCGACGCTCCGGGGGGCAGCTCACTCCCCTGACTGCTGCAGGCGGGCCGGTGAGCCCCTCGGTGGCCTGCAGCTCCCTGCCAGGATGGGCGCGCTGGCTCGAGCTCCCGAGCCCCCTCGCTGACATGGGTAGGAGTTTGTCTGGCGCATAGCCCGGGAATAGGACTTGCCTAGATTGTAATCACATGCCCACGTCCCTAACACAGCAACGCTGCTCTGCAAGAGGTTGCAACAATGTATCCCGCGAGTGCCTGAGGGTCCCATGTCTGCACGTCCTTCCCAGCATTTACAGTTAAGTGATTAGTTTCCCGGGCTGCGCATCCAGGGAGAGCCTTCTCTGAATTGCCTCTCTCTGATTGGAAAATTGGGCTTCTCTGGGTGTCTTTATTAGGCTTTCATATTTCCTATCCTGTGAGTTACCTATTCGTAGTGTTCTAAGGGACTCGAGCAAATTCTTAGTGACCAGAAGCCTCAACGTTCCCCGAACTTATTTATTTTTTTCTTTTCTAAAGGAAACCAGTGGGTTCAGAACATTGTTCATATTCTTTCTTCACTCAGATAAATCACAACAAGATTTATAGGCAACTTCCTCAGAAAGATACGTTTCACATCTTGGCAACAACTAGAATGTACAAGGCATGCGTACGTCCTATGAGAAATTTGGGGTCAGAACTTGAACCGGCTTGCTGTTTAGCAATTTGGGGTCAGAACTTGAACCGGCTCGCTGTTTAGTAGAGCTGCTGGAACACAGAGAGGAACCTGTCTGTTTGATAAGCTTCGAAGGACCAGTGGGATTTGGATGGATTGTTACCATGGTCAGTCATGTCCACCCTGACAGGACAGTGGGAGTCACCATCTTTCACACTCGGAGGCAGACACATAGGCACAGGTGAAGCCCCCTAAAAACGGTTCAGGGAAGGGTCCAGTTTTGCTTGGATATAGGGAAACAGAAATCTCCAGAAGAATACCAACCCGCATATGGCAAATCCATATGATATGGATATGATAGCCTGTGGGGTAGGGAATAAACACGGGGCTGAGTGACAATTTGGAAGTATCCTGAAGTTTCTGTTTTGCTGCTTATCTTAGCTGAAAATCAGGCTTGGTTTCCAGGAGGTTGTTGCCTTATATTAGGGAAATGCCTAATATATAATTCCCTCCTTGTCTTTCTTTCTATTGTATTTCTTGATTTCTTGTTACTGATTGGTAGGAGGTTTTTTTAAGATTTTTTTTTTTTTTGAGAGAGAGAGCGCGCGTGCGCATGAGAGAGAGAGAGCAGGAGAGAGAAAGCACGAGCAGAGGGAGAAGCAGACACTCCCGCTGAGCAGGGACCCCGATGCGAGGCTTGATCCCAGAATCCTGGGATCATGACCTGAGCCAAAGGCAGACGCTCAACCAACTGAACCACCCAGGTGCCCCAGGCAGCAGTTTTAAAAATATTCTCTATATTATACCTTTGAAAGCTATCGATGTTACAAGTAGCTTCTCCCAAACTAATACTATTTATTAACTTGAACAGAATTTTACTTTTGATGCAATAGTCAAGTCCATTCCCCTATGTTAAAGCTTGCAATAATGGAGTCTTGTAGAAGAAACCCCTTCACTCCACGGTTCCAGAAACACTTTCTCATTCTGAAATATGTACAGAATCAACAAGAGACTGAGGAGCAAAGCTCCTGCCCTGGAAGTGAGAGATTCGGCCTGGAGAGCTTCCCAATTTAAATTAAAGATGTCCAGACCCACAGCACAGGGGGGAGGCTGGAGGAGGGACATGGCCGGTGGTGAGAGCAGCCCTGCTCAGGTCCGTCCCGTGGACCCCGGGAGCACATGTCTCACTGCACTTGAACATGCCCAGTCCGGGCAGCCACTGAGGCCTTCACTGATCCACCTTTCAGATTCGCCCCCGTCGAGGGGGAAATGTGGCTGAATGTCTGCTCTCATTTGCACCAATTAGACTCGTTACCTTCCTTTCCATGAGGAGGACCAAGTGACAGGGTGGGAAGTGAGGTCAAATGGTATCTCCCAGTATTTCTATCTCCGGTAAAGGAGCAGAAGTCTTACATCTCTAGGCTGAGATGGAAATGGGAGGTGAGGCGCAGAGTGAAACAATGCTTTCCCTAGGCAATATGAGTAGCTTCTTACTACAGTTGAAGAGAATGTGGCTCAGAGAGGTTGAGTAACTTGCGCATGGTCACACAGCAAGGAGTGGAGCCAGAATTCAAAACCAGTCCCTGGAGTCTGCCTGACTCTAGAGATAAGCTCTTCATTTCTCCTCTGTTACCCCAGACTGAGGAGCGGACTCTGACCGGCTCTGTGCTCTAGCTGTCTCAAATTACAGATGCCCAGGATATCGGAACGTCAGTGTCCACCTGGTTGTGTTGCTGAGAACTTTACTGCAGAGAACTCATCAAAAGGGCTTGTCCAGAGCCACCAGCGAACCGGGGCAGAGCGGGCATCGACCAAGCACCATGCACAGAGTCCTGCCTCGCTGCCGGATGCCTTCAGCCTCAAGCTCCTGCTCCAAAGAGGACCCATGTCAACAGCAGAAGACCCGACACAAGCCAGCTTGAGCAAAAAGGGGAATGTATTGTCTCATAAAACAGAGCGGTCTGGAGGCAGGGCCCAGGCACCGGGACGGTGCCTTCTGGACTCCTGACTCCTCACACAGCCTCCAGGGCCTGCCTTTCTCCTTGATGGGGCCATTCTCGGCAAGGGCGACCAGAGACGACTACCAGGAACTCTGCACGGGAATCCCTGCTGGCCAGTGCTTATAGAGGAAAGAGGAGGGTTTCTCTCCAGGCCGGGTCCCCCGGGGAAATCCTGGAGCTCACAACCTCTGATCTGTTGGAACCGAGCTCCAGATAGACCTGTGCCGATGAAGCCGGGAGCAGCAACCCCGGAATCACATGGGCTGAGATGGTGAGGTGGCGGTTTCCTAAAATGAAATGAAAACTGAGGCCCAGTCCCCCGAAGAGGTGCGGGGAGGTAGAAAAGCAGGGTGTCAGCACAGCGGGCAAATTCAATATGCGGTCACTCGTGCTTATTTCTCTGTTGCTAGCCCACTCCACTCCCAGGCCACCCGTTTGGGGTGCCAGACACGGGGCTGAGGGTCCTGTGTACGTCACTTCATTTCATCCTCGGTGCGCTTCTGTGTTGGGGAGACCACCATGATCCCGCTTTCACGATGAGGCTCTCAAAGTTCAGAGGAATTCTGTAATGAATTCAAGGTCACACGAATAGGAAGGGACAGAAGTAAGGGACAGAACCCAAACTCAAAGAACCCAAACTCGAGAACACCTTGACTTAATTCACATACCATTCACCACCACTGTACAGAAGAAGGCAGTCAATCCCAGGGAAAGAGGACTCCCTGAAATCTCCAGATAATAAAATGTAAGTCTTTCCCCCCCACCCTGCTACCCCTACCCCACTGTGGCACAGAGAGCTCAAATCCATACTTTCACTGCCTGTGATTTCTTTTTAGAAATTCTGGATTTCCGCTCCCCTCACAGACACTTCCTCCCTTGGAGAAGGCTGACCACCCACACAAGAGAGCTGATGTCGTAAGGGGACAGCTGTTTGGGGTTGTCCCCAGCCAGAGAGAGATTTTATTTGTTTTTCAGCTAAAGAAAGATATTCTCCGCTCCAAGTCGCCCGGGTTCCAAACTGGCTAAACCACTTTTGTTCAGCTTTCCTGAGCAATTTCATCCGCGGGGTGGAAACAGAGCATGGAATGATTTGGAGCAAAAGGACCATTTTTGGACAATTAGGAGTGAGTGAAAACAGGAGGTTATAATGGATGTTGTCTCTCAACCCTTAACTCCGGCATTTGTAACCAAGAATTCTGTCCCTCAGGTTTTGGTGGTGGGAACATAACGCCAAGCAGTTGTCTGGAACTACTTCTAGATGCTCAGTAATTGGAAACAGTGACGCTGACGCAGGAGCCCATCAGTAGGGTTGCAGAACACCAGTGCACATAAGAAGAAGAGGGGAAAATGTTGGAAACATGGAGAGAGAAACATCGAACAGAATTAACAAATATTTTATATATATTTTAAGAGCGACTTGTATTTCTCCTTTCAAAATTGCAATGTCAAATGTCTGGTATATGTAAGTCCTAGAAGAGGAATGAGCTGGAACCGAGGATGCAAATTTTTCGGTAATGACGAGACGGCAAAATCTCTTACTGGGAGGCGGGCAGTCAATGGAAGGAGACAGTGTGGTTTAGGAGTGAGTCAGGTGACACAGCTAGGAAGTTAATTTGTCTGCAAAAATGTATTTTGAAATTTGGTCCAGGAGGGGATCAGACATGTTCCAATTTCCTCCAATAGCTTTAAAAGCTGGAAAATACCCAGCTATTGTCCATGACTTAGACATCGGGCTTCCTGGAGGCAGAGAAAGGCTTTTTGGAGTGTCCCTTCCAACTCAGTGATTTCTTAGGGCTTTTGCTTCTTATGACGGGTGCGGTAACAGGCATCTAAGCAGGAAGGGGCCTTCTTCTCCAGCAGGCACTGCTGGGCGGAGTGCCGGGCACGCAAACGCGGTCTACGCACTGAGCTCTAGGGGTCCTGGGGAGGAGCCCCCCAAGCCTCCCCCAGGTGGCTGACAAATGGCACCTTGTTCACACCTCTTCTTTGTACCTGGTGGGGGTGGGGCTTGCCAAAGCACGTGCCCATTAACGAGGGAGCCGGAAGGACCAGGTGCCAACGGTGGACCTGGCTCTGAGGTTCACTGTCAGGTGGGCCTTCCGAGAGGGAGAAGTTTGCTCATCCCACGGGCACTGCATTTAGAGCAGACGTTTACTCAACGCGAAATTCTATGCCAAGTAGCAATATACAAGAGCACTTTTCCACTTATGCAAAAATAACCATATACGGGTGGATTTGGTGTGTCTAAATGCACAGAAGAAAGACAGGACGGGCTTGCTGCGGTGCGGGTGGCCAATTCTGGGGCAGGCGGGGTTGGAGGCTAAATGTGCGCTTACCTCTCACTCCACTTGTCTTCTCTCTTCCACATCAGGCATCCAGAGGCATCCAAGTGTTGCTTCTGAGATCCTTCAAAATTCCGGCATTTCTTTCACTAAATAAATACTAATGCATATGAATCCTGTTTATTTTCTGTCTCTCGTGAGGACAGGGACTCTTGGCAGGATGCTATGGACGAGGGGCATCTATTTTTTCTCTCTTGTCTCCCCCAGTGTCTGGCACAGAGGAAGTGTTCAGTATATATTCATTGACTCAATGAAAGAACTATTGACAAAATTAAATTGCAAAAATGTATATGTTCTAAACGCAGGGCTTAAGTCTCTGGAACAGAGCCTGGCTTATGCTAACTACTTAATATGTGAGTTTATTAAATACTGTGTATATAAAGCTTGGTGCCTGCTCTTAGAGATTTTAAAATCCAGAGCAGGCACCGAGCTTTATATACAAGGTATTTAATAAACTCACAGATCCAGACTTAACCACCGTGTTACAAAACAGATGATGCAAGGTCTCCCGAAGAGGGATAAGCAGAGTAAAGGGTCAGTAGAGGGAGCAAGAGTTTCTATCAGAGGTAATCAGAGCGGGCTTCACAGAGGAGGTGAGGTCTGAGAAAGATGTCGCGGCGTGATATAACCGTTTCCTGGAGCGGCTGTAACACATCACTACAGCCTTGGAGCTAGAAGTCCCAAATCAAGATGCTAACAAGCTGTGCATCTCAATTACGTCCTTTGGCCGTTGAAGGCAATCTTCACAGGTTTTGGGAATTAGGAAATAAGGTCTCTTTAGGAGGCGTGTTTTCGGCCCAGCAGAGATGGAGAGAACACTAGGAAGTAGAGAAGAAAGGTGCTCCTTGCTTCCTTACAGGTCAGTGTCTCGAAAGCACTCCCCAAACTTCTGCTTGCCGGGCTCCCATTGAAATCTGTTCCCAGAGGACCCAACCTAAAATAAGAACTACTGGGAACTTCTGTTTTTAAAGATTTTATTTATTTTAGAGATAGAGTGTGAGCAGTGGGGGGAACAGAGGGAGAGGACAAGCAGATTCCCCACGGGGCTCAGAGCCTGGCATGGGGCTCGATCCCATGACCCCGAGGTCACGACCTGAGCCGAAATCAAGAGTTGGCCGCTTAACTGACTGTGCACTCAGGTGCCCCGTTTTGTTTTTAAATGTAGCTGTGGCAGGTGCGAGGTGTGTCTGGGGAGATCTTTTTGGCAGGACTGCCTCTGAGTCATTGGAGGAGAGAACAGACACAGGAAAACCATTCGGGGTCCCGTCAGAGGAAGCAAGGACCTGATGTAGGACGCTGGTGCGAGGAGGGAGAGAACAGCAAGAGAATCAGAACCAGATCGGCCAGTGAGGTGCTTAACTGGGGAGGACTGTGAGGCGGCGGTGGGGGGTGGTGGTTCTGAGCCCCTGGCAATGGTCATCTTGATAGACACGGGCATGCAGGGCAGGGCGAGGATGGGATGAGGGGACGGTGAGTTGGGGATGCTGGTGGGGCAGCTGTTTTGTCAATAGTTCTTTCATTGAGTCAGTAAACAACACGGGCAGTGAGAAGAGAGGTCCCCGGGATGAGAGGGGAGGCTCAGGAAAGCACTTTGGGCAGAAGCAACCAGTGAAGGAGGTGAAGAAAGAGTGGGCGCAGCCGAGAAGCCCAAGGAGGGAGAGCGTTGATGCTACAGTGGGGGCCCGGGAGACCACGGATGTGTGTCCGTATTGCTGGTCCGGTCGCAGATGGCTTGTGGCGGGCTGGAGTAGAACCTGGCTCCTGAATGCTGACCCCTCAACCATGCTCTCCAATACCCCACTAGCCCACACCCCTGCTCCCCCCCAGGGGGGGTGTGTGTGTTGGAATTGGAAACCCAGATTAATGTCCTTGGTCAGACCCCATAGAAGCCGCAAGTATATACTCATAGTCCTAAAAATCCAGCACAGTCACTACAAACTGAAGCCTGGAATGTATTACTCTATTTTATTTTATTTTTTAAAGATGTATTTATTTATCTGAGAGCAAGAACACACACAGGGAGAGGGAGAAGCAGGCTCCCCACTGAGCAGGGAGCCTGATGCAGGGCTCGGTCCTGGGATCATGACCTGGACAGAAGGCAGATGCTTAACCGACCGAGCCCCCCCCCCCCAGGCGCCCCCGGAATGTAGTAGTTTAGTTTCCCATAGAAATATCACCACAAAATGATAATTTATTGTTCTTTCTAGACTGGGCCATTTTGGTGCAATGACTCGTGGAGATACTATTTTCTTGTTCACTGATATTTATACAAAGATCTTTAAAACAAAATATTCTATCCTTTCTGAGCTGAAAATTGTTGGCGTTTCCGCACTCTCTGATGTATTTTCTCTTGCAGATGACTAAGGGCTTTGTGCTCTAACCTAATTCCTGTTTTGATGTCCTCTGTCAGGATGCTCAAGGCCGTGTTTTGCAGCAGATTTCAGGGATGCCTTCTGCTTGGTTTTCTGGGACAGTCTTTCTTCCTGCTGCTCACCCTCACTCACCCTAGCCTTCCCCATCCTGGCCCCTTGGCCTCCTTCCTTTCTCTTGATACTTTGCTGGCTATCACTGCCATTCATGACACGGCTTTTCAAATCCTTTCTGGAAGCTGGCGAGATGTAGAAACCAGACCAGTGGGAGGTAGACTTTGGTGCCGTGATGGGCAGATGGTTGAATTATTTGGGGCCATGGGCCTCCTCCAGCCTCCCCATACCACACTGCTGAGGCAAAGTCATGGTACAGATGTGGCTTGTGGTCCAGGATTGTGCCTCCCTGACTCTGTGGAGCACGGGGGAGGTGAAGGTGGCATGAGTCTGTCTCTCACGCTCTCTCAAGTAAATAAATAAAACCTTAAGGAAAAAAGGAAGGGGGGGGCTGGGTGGCTCGGTCTGTTGAGAGTCTGCCTTTGGCTCGGGTCATGATCCCAGGGTTCTGGGATCGAGAAGGTGGCGTGGGGCTGCTCTGCCAGCAAGAGGAGCAAAGCCAATGGCTGCCGTAAGTCCCTTCTGGTAAGACACACTGGTCTTGTAGGGAAAGACCATGCTACGGCCACCTCCCTAGATGTCCCTTACGTAGCGTGGCTCAGCATCCGCAGAGAGGGACATGGGAGCCAGGTGAGGCTTTCTCTCTGTTCTGTTAAGCAGCGTCCCCTTGCTGATGAGGAAGCGGGAATGAGCCTTTGGTTGCCTTCATTGGATGGCTACCTCGCTGCCCGATTCCACCGGACTCCTGGGAACTGGGAGGTGCTCAGCCCCCGAAGCGGCCGCACGCCTTGCCCTCAGCTATGGGGCCCCGCCGGGCAAGTCCCCAGTGGCCTGGCCGCAGCACACCACCCAAGAAGCCACCCTGAGTCCCACGGGGAATGGCGGGGGAGCTGGAGGTCTTCTCTGCAGGCCCCCTGGCATTGCTGCAGTCGCCCCCCCAACCCGGCCACGCTAATAGTGTCAGAGGGACAAAGGCAGAGGGGAGGAAGGACGCAGAGCAGGGCTCTCCTGAGAGCCAGACCCAGGGAACCTTTGAGGGTTAGCCACCTCGTTCTGTGTGGCGGGGAGGGCACCGCCTTGTATATGGGATTCTGAGGGAGAGCAATGTCCAAGGCCGAGCCCAGGAACCCTGTTCAGGATGAGGCCTCTCTGGCCTGGGAGCTCCACCTTTTGGGTGAGATTAGGCGCCACCTCCAGGAAGCCCTCTGCTTAACTAACCTTCCCAGCCCCACCTGCTCTTTGTACCCAGAAGAAGGGCCATCCCTTGAGTAGTGGGTTTGGAAGCCCCGGGAATTGCTGGGGGTCGAGTGGTTGCTAGATTGTGGCGGAGGCTCAAACACGTTTCTCCCAGAGGTCTGAGGTGAACCACGGAAATGGCTCAAACAGCCACGACAAAAGGGACACGGCAGTGCTCACTGGGTGGCCCCTGAGAGAGCAGAAGCGCATCCTGGAATGATCTACACCAGGGACGCCTGAGTCTGCCTGTGCGTCCAAATCTTTAGAAAATTATAAAAGCCTCTAAAACCCACGGAGTTCCAAGCGCTGGCCCTCATCTGTGGAATCACATTCTCAGAGGGCAGCTGGAGAGTTGTCTTCTAAAAGCTCCCTCGGTGACGCTCATGTGCAGGCAAGGTCAAAGCCAACATGCTGACTCCACACCTGGGCAGTGGGCCCAGAAGAGTGACTCACTGGGGCTGGCTGGGCCGGGCCTGGGACCCGTGTCCTCCAGCCCCCAGTGGCTTGCAGCAGCCTGTGACTGCCACGCTGATCCCAGCTGAGCCTGCACACCCCACCCCGCGGTGCCGCTGGGGCCTTCCTGACCTCACTCGGGAACGCTGCGCTGGTCCACCCCACGGAACCCCCTGTGAGCGCCTGGGCTTTAATCTGCTTTTTAGGAAAAAAAAAGTTTACTTGTGTCAACAAATCAAACTCTAAGTTATGATCCAGAACGAGGACCGTGGGCCCCACAAGGCTTGGAGAGGCATAAACGCGGGATCTCTCCCAGAGTAGGATGCGTCCGAGTGGAGTGGAGAGTGGATCAGGCCCGTGGGCTTTGGAATCCAATTCGACTCTGAGCTTTGAATCCTGGCCTCGCTGAGGTTCAGTTTCCTAAAGTGTAAAACGAGGCTCGAAGGAGGGCGTGTGACTGCACGAGGCAAACGTGTGTGTGTGTGTGTGTGTGTGTGTGTGTGTGTGTGTGAGCACCTGCATTATTAGGTGGATGACGTCAGGATAGGATAGGTTTGCTGCTGTAACAGCCCTCAGCATCTCAATGTGGAAAGTAGGGTCGTGTTTGTCCTGCACGCCTCAGGCTCAGGGATGGGGTGGTGGATGGCGGAGGGATCCAAGCTGACCGTCTCCCTATAGGGCTTCGGGGTTCACGTGGAGAATCACATGCCGTCCCTCAGATGTTCTCCGGAAGAAAGTGTCTCATTCGTCAACATCCCATTGGCCTGGATTTGGCAGCTATCCCAACTCTCCAGAGAGCAGCAGGTCCCCTGAAACCCCGATCTGTTTACATAAAATCAAAACACTTGGGAGGCAGGTAGAAGGAGAGAGTCAGCCACCCAGCCTCTCCCAGCTTCCATAAAGAACATAAAGTTCTTTTCGTGACCAATGATCTCTGCTTATCACATCCAGCTTTCCTTCTGGATTTCAGGACCCAGCGGGGAGTCAAACCACCCTTGCTCTCCTGGAGTTGATGTTGATGAAGACTTTTCTGAAGAGGAGACAACTAATCAGAGGTGAAGGAAGAGAAAGTGCCAGTGAGGCTACCATGCAGCTCAGTATCCCATTGAGAGGATGTGTGTGTGTGTGTGTGTGTGTGTGCACGCTCGTGTGTGCATGGGTAGCAATGTCCAGAGTCAGGGCGGCTTACAGGCCATCCTGTTTTGTGCAGGCTGGTACATACAGGGGGCAGGATATTCAGTGTGCGGTACAGAGGGAGGTAAGAGCCGGTGTCAAGGCCCTGAGGCAGAGATAGCTTGGCCTGTTTCAAGAGCAGCAAGAAGGTTACTGTGACCCAGTGAGCTGGTGAGCAAGCAGAGGAGAAGGAAAGGATGATGGGCTCCAACAAGACAGGCCCTGCTGCCCACAGGAAGGGTCAAATTCTGATGCCCCTAAAATGTAGCCCCTTTCAAGGCCCACACTGCCTTTCACTGTGTGCGGCTCAGCTCTGCTGCAGAAAGTGGGGCAAAGTGCCATAATTACTATACCTGGGCAGACGCTGGCCATCCTGGGCTCTGGGTCCAGGCTCCCTGATGACACTCACTGTGTCCCAAGGGAGTTTGGCATCACTCAGCAGCAGGCCTGGCCAGCAGGTAGAGCCTCCTTTCCACCCTGCTCCCTTCTACCGCCCCCCGCCCCTGCCACCCAGCCTCCAACGCTCAGGATTGTGACTCTGTTTTACTCCTGGGAAGTTTCAAGGGCTCTTAAGGAGTCCTGAGGAAAAGAAAGGAGCCACTCCGTCTCTGGAATGGATTGTGCCCACCTGGAACTCCGTGAGTAGGGTGCTCCTGGAGCTTCCAGCAGAAGGCCCTGCCGGCCAGCCCTGGGGTGGAACAGGGGTTCAGAAAGCAAACCCGTTCTCGCCCAGCTCGCCCACGACCACCATCTGCTCCCTGCGCTCCATTGCCCTGGTAATTGTTTTTCTTGGCATTCCAGGGTAGCAGGTCAGGTCAGAGTTTTCTCTTTCAAATACTCTGCTGACATCAAAGTGGAAGGGGTGTAAGGTAAAAAAGAAATAAATTGGGGAGGATTCTGCATGTTTCCCGACCGCTTTCATGTTTGGGATGTGCAGGAATGCTGGGGTGGGCACGAGTCTGGCATCTCCCCCAGTTCAAGGAAAGCTGGTGGGTGGGAGTGCGGTGTCCAAAGGCAGGAATGATCTGGACAGATAGCAGGGCAGCCGGCTGCATGAAAGCAAGAGTCAAGGGCAGGATTTTTCGAATTGAGATAGCGTGGTGGATAACTCAGGGCTGAGCCTGAGCCATAAAACAGGCAGACTGGTGGGGGTGTGGCCTCGCAATGGGAGGGACGCAGAGGGACCTGGAGGGTTTGCAGAGAGGGCCACTGCTTCTGCGTGATCTCTGGGCAGGGCGGGGGAATGCCCACTGGAGCCCCCATTTTCCCACCTGGACCTGACATCTTTCAGCACGTGATTCCTCGTCTCAGGTCCTGCTGACCACTTCCGACCTGGGAACAATGTATTCTCTTCCGAAACAACAAGTGGTGAACTGAAGAACTAAGAGAGATTTCAGGGTTAGACCGGGATCCCTGGAGGACGCCAGAGAAGGGGGAGAGGGCCAGGTGGCAGCAAGAGCCATCACCGTACTCAGAGGAGGGCAACCTTTGGGGAGGCGGGGCGGGGAGAGACTAGCCATGGTGGAAAGAAGGCTGCTGAATAGCCGGATTATGACATTTGGAGGGTTGGGAGGGTTTCCTTGGTGTCTGTTCCCAAATGAGCCCATTAGAGCATGGGCACATAGGGCTCAATACAACTGTGATTTTTAAAAATTTCTCCCTGCCTCTGCCTCCTTTTAAATGAAATTTATATCTTCCTTCTTTAGAGTGTCACTTGGCAGTGTTCCTCAAAAACCTTCAAAATCGGGGCACCTGGGTGGCTCTTGGTTTTGGCTCAGGTCATGATCTTGTGGTGGTCGTGGGATCAAGCCCAGCGTCTTCTAGCTCTGAGCTCAGCGTGGAATCTGCTTCAGATTCTCTCTCCCTTTCCCTTCCACCTACGCTCTCTCTTTCTCTCAAATAAGTACATAAAATCTTCAGAAACATACACACACATACAACTTACAAATGGTCAAACCCCTTCACCCAGAAGCTTCTAGAATCGTCTTCCAAAGAAATAATCAGGGCTGACAACTACCATTAACTGAGTTCTCTGTGCCAGGTGTGGCCCAAACGATTTCAAAAATGATTATTTTGTTCTCCACAATAACCTGTACGAAAGCTATTATTATCACCATGCAGTGTGAGAGGACAATGAGATGGGGGAAAATTTAGTAGGTTTATAAATTTAGGAAATTTAGTGAAGTTATTGTGAGCAAGAGGTAAAGCCAGGATTTGAATCCATATCGGATTTCCAGCCTTGACAATCTTCTCCATCTTCAGGAACAAATGCAATGATCTACGTGTAGGTACTGATTAAACTAATTACGGCGCATACCTCACATACGGATGAAGAAGACGCAAAAAGTGATGTACAGCATTTTGCCATGGAAAACTATTTGTAATATATTAAGTAAAAAAAAAAAAGGTCCTGAACCATTGAGTATGACATGAGCCTGATTTTATGAAAAATTATGACAGCAGTTAGGTGCTATGAAATAACATATTCATATTTTATGTGTTAATATGGAGTTGTGGGTGATTTTTATTATCTTATTAATGTTTTCTGTAGTCTCAACATTTTCTTAAAAGAAAGAGTGTGGCTTCTAACCAGAGAAAGGTAAGAAATACCACAAAGCAGTTTTCTTTTTTTTAGATTTTATTTATTTATTTGACAGAGAGAGACAGCGAGAGAGGGAACACAAGCAGGGGGAGTGGGAGAGGGAGAAGCAGGCTCCCGCAGGGCCGGAGCTGAAGGCAGTGCTTAATGACTGAGCTACCCAGATGCCCCCACAAAACAGTTTTTTAAAATACTGAGATAGAGTACAGGAGTGAGAGAGCAGAAGACCGGGAGCAGAGGGAGAGGGAGAAGCAGGCTTCCCGCTGAGCAGGGAGCCCCACTCGGGACTCCATCCCAGGACCCCAGGATCATGACCTGAGCCAAAGGCAGACGCTAAATTGACTGAGCCATCCAGGATCCCCCCAAAACAGTTTGCTTTTTATTATAAAATGAATACCTGATCAGTATTGAAATTTTGGAATCTATCTAAAAGTAGAAGGAAGGAAACAGTTATTCTAATCTCCCTCCTTAGCTGTCCAGGGACAACTGTTTAGGTGTATTTCCTTTCTGAGCATGATCTGTTCCTTGGTTTACTTAGTCGTGCTCGGGTTTAAATGGCAATCGGGAGCAAGAGAGTTTTGCTTCTTGTTTAACTGTCTTTCTCACTTGACTGTACCGACGGTGAGGGCAGAGATGTGTATTTTCGTGTTTTTTATTGTATTTGCAGCCCGTAGCTCAGGGCCTGGCACTTTCTAGATGCTCAGTAAATACTTGGGGGATGACTCCGTGGTGGGGGTAGGAGAAGGCGTGGCTTTGGAGTTTTCATAATCCCTGAGAAGATCCCTGAGGTGGGGCAGGCAAGATGGGGGGGTATGGGGGCGGATCTTCATGCTCGTGGTTAGAAATTGAGATTTGACGTATAAGGCCACTGGGACTCACTCTGGCCTTCCAAGTGGGGATGTTACATGATCAAAACCAGGGAACGGAAACGTGATTCTGGCAGCTTTGAGGGTGGATGGGAGCAGCAGAGGGAAGCGGTTGGAGGCAGGGAGGCCTGGAGGCTGCCCTCAAAACTTCCTAGTTCTCTAGTGGATCCCTGCCTGGGGAGGGGGTTCAGGCTGGGCTGTGAGCGCACACACGGAAAGGAACGGGTCCCCGGGGGCTCTGCTTCCAGGACCCCGGGAAAAGAATGAGTAGAGGCAGAGACAATGCGGGAGGGCGGGGCCCAGGGCTGGGGAGGCCCCGGTGCCAGCAGCCTCGTGAAAACTGCCATGAAAGCAGCATCCCATTTCACCGCCCCCCCACCCCCCTTTTGGCTTCTTGGTTGCCTGGGTGTACAGAGGAACAAATTTGTGGTGTGGACGAATTCCAGGCTAGTCATCCATCATCCACAATGAATACTCACTAAGCACTCATCACACACTCGGCAGCCTCACCCTTTCCAAGAGAGAGTTCTGGAAGCAGTCCAGGGGTCTGCCCAAGGTGACTTGCCAGATTCTTCCTTGAACTTTGCTCCCTCCCTTGCTCCGTTCTCTTGTTTTCTTTTAATTCAGAAAAAGCAACAACACACAGTTCCCAGCCCCCTCTCTCCGCTGGCCTCGTCCCTCCCTGCGGTTTGGCAGGAAAAGCGCCGGGGCTGTCCCGGAGATTATCTAACCGCGTGCTGAGGGCCCAACAGCCTAGGCGGGGCCGTGCGCCCCCCGGGAGCCAGTCCAGCCCGTGCGGCCCTGGGTCCCACAGCTGAGCCACCGCCCAGGGTCCCTAAGCGCAGGGCTGGGGGGGGGGGGGGGGGGGTTGGGGGGGAGGGGCAGAGCACAGGCGGCTACGGGCACAGCCCCCGCTTCTCCAAACCTCAGTTTCCCGCTCTGTAAAATGCGAGGCAGGGAACCCGCCCTCCAAACAGGTTTGCTGTGAAAGGCGGGAAGCGCGAGGAGTGCTTGCAAAGTGTCTTGCACAAGGACTAGCAGTGAATAGTACTGATTATCGGTGGGAGTGTGAGCCTGCCGACGTGAAAGATAATAAAGACGGACGCAGCTGGCGAGTTCCTTCTCAGCCATTCTTGGAACCCTTGTGCTGCCTTGTCCTGACGATGGGCTTGCGAGGTCCCACGACTTTGAACGTTTTGGGAGACTGTTTTCCACTGACTATACGCGCATGATTCGGGACCACAAGAAAAAAAAAAAAAGATTTCATGTTCTCGAAAGCAGCAACATACAAAGCACACTAAGACCTACGCAAGTGGAAATCCTTGCCTACTAGGCTTATACCACTTGATTGGACAGACGGACAGGGCAGTGGTAAAACGGAGATCCAAGTACCAAGGAAGGGGATTTAGTGCAAAGTGCGGGAAGGCAAAGCCTTGTTGCAAGAGTCCATGACCATTTTCTTGGAGGGCCTCATTCCATGCCCCTTAGGTATGACTCAACGGCACACCTGGGTAGGTCTTCCCACAGTCACGGTCCTGGGGTTCCCACCGTGCCTCTGCCAATCCCGAGGCACCCAGGGCAACGGTCCTGAAATCTCTGCTTTGCTTGGCCGGCTGCCCCAGCAGTCTGTGGGCAGCCTGAGGGCAGGGGCTGGGCGCAGCAACCTTGGCCCCCCCTCCCCCTCTGGGTAGCCTGGCTGCAAGCCCCAGGCCCGGCTTACAGTTTCAAAATGGGTGGGTGGGCCTGGCCGGCTGCTATGGTGGGGTGGGTGTGGGTGGGGGAGGGTGGGGGAGGGGCGTGCTGTGGAGGTGGGGGGAGGAGCAGCTCTTTTAAAACCATCCCCGCTCCTCTCCTTCCCACGCTCAGGAGGGCTGACGCGTCCCAGGAGCTTCAGGTAGGTACAGCGAAGGTGACATTGTTGCTCGTGTGATCCACCTGAAAGGAAACAAGATCTAATTGTTGTCAGGCTTTCCTTTTGGAAATAACTTGCTAGCATTCAGGAAATATATCCAGTCCCTCTCCTGTGGGGCTGATGGGCACGTGTGAAGATTCTGAAGGCAGGCTGAGCCATCTATGGGGTGATCCCTCCCAGAGAATCAGTCTTGACAGACAGAACTCGGACACCCCCCTCCTCACTGTCAGTAGCTGGAAAATCCAGGGGAGGTCACTCCCAGCAGCTGAGTTTACTCACCTGAAAGACTCAGACTACTGTGTCTGGCCTTTGTGCATCTCTCGGGGTGAGGGAAAATACGAACTTCTGGAATTTCCCACTGGGAGCTCTACTGAGGGAACATGCCAAGTCTGAGGCCTGATGCTTCGCCCCCGCTGGTGATGGACAACGGGGCAGGAAGGGGAGACTGTGCTGCCCTCCCTCTCCTGGGACAGGAGGGGAGCAGTTCTGACGACAGACGTGCCCGGAGCTGGATCGTGGATCTCTCCAGTGAATTCGTTCCGGGTCAGTTTGTTAAATACAAGTATCACTCTGAAATAACACAAACTTAGAATAGATTACAACACATTTTTTTTAAAAAAACTTTCCAATACAGGAAATCAGCTCCTATCAAGTATACACTGTTTCTTTTTATTAAGGAAAGATGTCTTTCTTTCTGAAGGTAATACATCCATGTGAAAAAAATCAGCCTTTGCCGAAAAGCCAGTGGAAGGGAAAACCATCCATCCTAGATGGCGCTACTCAAATATGAAGCATGGCTAACCTCAGGTGACCCACATCACCTGCAAAGTTGTGCAAGGATGCAAAAGCCCAGCGACAGGAAGCCTGAACACAGGACTTCATTTGGCTTTGTCTCTGGGGGTCCACAGTAGGGGGGTCGCCCTGGGCTCCTGGGCCTCTTGCCAGGCCACCTAAAGAGGACAAGCAGATCGCAGGGCTAAGGCCGTCTGCCCCTGGAAGGGGAGGTGAGTCTCTTTAGAGGAATAGGGTTTGAACAAGAAACGCAAGCCTTGGGAAAACATCAGTGCACGTGGGGACTGTGAGGCACCCAAGACTTGGAGTATTCACGAGCAGACTTAGGTGCACCGATGGGCACGGTGGGAGCGCAGAGTCCTGCTAATGACTGGAGAGGGACTCCATCCAGTGCCCCACGATGAGGTCCCAGGGGGCTCCCACAGCTACTCGGGACCTCGTCCTCCTGCAGTCCTCCCAGAGCAGGCGGAAACATTTTGGGTTACAGTCTGCTCTGAGGTTGAAGTGTTGTGGGAGTTAGAGGCTTGGCTTACGTGGGGTCCTTTGGGGCCACACTATAAATTAAAGGGACAACTGAGACCAGCCTGTGAATGGAAATAATTACTGGGAGTCACCTCATAAGTTACCCAATGCAACCTGGAGGGGAAAAAAGAAAAATCAGTCCTGGGCAAGAATGTTCAGCATATCATGGGCCAGACATAAGGGTTTGTTTTTTGTTTCTTGGTTGTTTTTTTTTTTTAATTTATAGGCGAGATTTATTTGAAAAAAACAATTACAGCATATAAAAAGTACATAAAGTCTCAATTTCCACTTCTCCACTGGTAGATTCGCTAGAACGCACAAGAGGGCTTCTTTAAGGGGTTGTTGAAGACATTCCCCAGGAACTGTAGCCTGTGTATCCATTGGCTCTGCACGCGCAAGTTGGAAAGAACCATGGCAACCTAGAAAGTTTCACTCCTCCCGCTTACGATTCCAGGCTGAGCGCTGACAGATTTTATGTGTGAATGGAGAAGGTCGTAAACCCCATGTTACCACCCCGCCCCTGCCCTACACTCTCCAGAGCGGTGGGGAAACTGACTTGTGCCTGCGGTTCCCAGGTTCCCAAAGTGCAGACCGGATGTCAATGTCAGCTTTGGGAGGGGAGGACTGCAGACCGCTCAGCTTTGAAGGAGAAACACACACATGCACATACACCGGGTCTCCTGATTCAGAACCTGTGATCAACAGTGCACAGGGGTTCCCACATGAAACCCATTCCTGCTGAAAAAAGAGGAGGAGACGCAGGGTGGAGGGCGAGAACAAAACTTGCAGGAATTGCTTGAACTGCTTGAAAACAAGTAAATTTCCAGGACTTTTAAAGGCATTTTCAAAACAAAACAAAACAAAACAAAAACCCCAAAAGTATTGGATATACCTATGCAAAAAAATTTTTTTAAAGATTTTATTTTTTTATTTGAGAGAGAGAGTGAGTGTGTGGGGAAAAGGGCAGAGAGAGAATCTGAAGCAGACTCAGCACCGAGAGTGGAACCCCACACAGGGCTCAGTTTCACAACCTCAAGAACATGACCTGAACTGAAACCAAGAGTGGGTCATTCAGCCAACTGAGCCACCCAGGTGCACCACAACCCCATTCAAAAATTTAAAGTAATTAACTTGAGTTGTCAACACATCTAGATGAGGAATTCTAGACAAGCGATTTTCTGGATAATCAGGTTATGAAAATTCAAACAAATTAGTCCCATCCCTCCTGGGTCATCGCTCTGGAGGGTTTATGGGAGTGGGCTGACCTATGAGCTACAGACTCAGTGACCTGTCCCACAGGACGGTGGCGCCCAGAGTCGGCGAGCCTTCCGTCTCAGCCTCCTCTGTTCACCACTGTCCTAACTGCCTAAAATTCTCTGCTTTTTTCCTCTATGATTGTATTGTCTGAGCCTCAGTGTCCTTGTCTGTGAGATGAGGAAATGACTGTCCCTCCCTGATCTGGTTGTTAGATGGATTACGTAAGTAATAGATGTGAAAGAACTGGAGTAAGGCTGGTCCTGTAGTAAGTGCCCAGTAAACATTAGCCGCTGATGTTGTTGGATATTATTACTACCGTATCTGTTTCCTCCTCTTCTTCCTGACTTGGTTGCTGTCAGAGTTTCACTTTTTTTTTTTTTAAAGATTTTTTATTTATTTATTTGACAGACAGAGATCACAGGTAGGCAGAGAGGCAGGCAGAGAGAGAGGAGGAAGCAGGCTCCCCGCTGAGCAGAGAGCCAGATGCGGGGCTCGATCCCAGGACCCTGAGATCATGACCTGCCGAAGGCAGCGGCTTAATCCACTGAGCCACCCAGGCGCCCCCAGAGTTTCACTTTTATCGGCATTGATAGCCAGTGGGAATCCCACTTTCTTTTGGTTGGAGAAATAACTGAATCTCAGCAAATTTCCTGCTTTGAGCTATTTTTGGGTATTTTCATTGCTGCGGGTGCTAAAGAACTCTTTGATTACTTCTGGGTTTGTGGCTTTTTGGGGGGCAGTGAGTGGAATTGAATTAAATGGAATTGAGATATTAAGTGTCCAAATGCCGAATGATGAAAGTGCCCCTGGATTTGAAAACAATAAAAGTGTATTTCATTAACAATTTTAATAGTCTGAACTTTCCAGTAATTTGCTTTTGCCTTATTTCTAATTAGTCTGAGTTGGTGAGGCATTGTGTATGTGCTGAGGGCGTATTCTCTGTCTGTTTGCAAATACTGTCTAACTTGGGGTTTATATCAGTAAAGGGTAATAGGAAGGTTTATATTTACAGTCAGATTACTACTATGAACTTAGTGTGGGGAAGACCTACTTGGAAGCTGTCTACTTTCTGCATCTTGTCCTTGTACCAGCCTCTGTGCAGAGAACAAGTGGTTCCTTTTGGGAAGGTTTCTGTCACAAAATTCTTCGTTAATGGACTCATTTATTCATTCAGGAAGCATGCATTCCTTGGGCATTGTGGGAAAGGCAACAAGCAAAACAGCCCTAATCTATGGGCCTGACCTTCTGGTAGTGGAGACAAAGAATCAACCCATGAATAGCCCAGTGATAAATCTGATGGTGATAAGGGCTGTGCAGACCAGCAAGCATGTGCAGAGTGAAGGTGCGAGCAGAGGGTGCTTGTTTATCTAGACGGGTCCAGGGACACCTTCCCTGATAAAGCAGTAATCGAACAACAGACCTAAAGAACTGAAGGCATGAGGCATGTAGGTATCCAGGAAATGAACAGGAGGCAGAAGGGAAGGAAGTGCAAAGGCCCTGAGGTGAGAGATCATACTAAGGAACTGAGATACTCCAATTTTAAAGAGGTGGGGAGGAATTTGAGCTATGTATAAGGTCGTAATTAAGCAGGTTTGAAACTCAGATTTGGAATAATAAATGTTCCAGATGACAAGAAATCACATGTTTATATTTATGCTTTAAGATACACCAGGATGAGAAGATTTTATCTCATCTGTCAAATTCAGTGGCTTTGAAGAGGCCGTTTGGAGCTCACTGTGGAGCAGGAATTGGAATGGCCGCTCAGCTCACCGCTGTGGTCGGTTGTGTTGTCCATGGGTGTGAGTGTTTGCGTTTGGGGTCGGTGGGATGGCATGGAAGCCTCATATTTGCCATCCTGGAAGTAGGGTGACTTCAAGAGAATGCACACCTGGGTGTCCAAGAGATCTCCTTGTTGGCGGACACTGGGACAAGACCTGAGAGAGAGAAGCACCTAGTCACGCCGGCCCTCTCAGCGCTGACCATGCCCACCACACCTCGATCTGACCTCCCCGCCTGTCTTCACCCTGCGTGCGGACAGGTAGAGTGAAGAAGGCCGAGGAAGGTCAGGGAGGTTCTCGAAAATGATTTGCGTGCCCCTAAAGTTTCTTGGGAAGGAGACTAAAGCAAAGAAGTTAAATTCTTACCGTCCATGAAGAAAGGTCTTGCATTCTTGAAGCAGGAATCCGTACCTCCACCTGCTGGGGATGGATTGTGTCTGCGCAGACGCACTCCCCTTCAGAGCGGCCGTCCCCAGTCCCCGGAAGTGGTGGGAGTGGTTGACCAGTTAGCGTCCCTCTGCCTGGGCTCTGGTGGCCTGCCGCCAGCTGGGGGTGGCTGGTCAGCAGGAGGAGTGACCCTCAAGGATCCGCTCAATGTTGTTCTGTGCCCTAGTCCTGGGGCTTGGTCTCTTCCTCCAGACCTCTCCACCAAGGTAGTCTGAGAGTTGGAAGAGGTTCCTCTTCCCCATGCCCACCCTCCCCTGCTAAATACGGCCACTTCCACCAAGAGCTGCGCCGGGTAGTTGAGGGGCCAAGGCCTGCCTGGCTGAAGCCCGCCGCCTTCAAGCTCAAGGGGGACCGAGGTGGGTCAAGCAGGGCGGCGGGCAAATGGAGAAAGAGCTGGTTGTAAAAATCATAGCACGGAGGCGGACGAGGATGCTGAAGCTGGTTTAACCCCACAGAAATGCCGAAAGAGAACAGAACAATTTTGGTAAAATAAGTTTCGATGTCCGCACTGCCCGGCACGCAAGTGGGCGCGGAGGTCGGGAAGGCGACCCTCGTGCCTTTCGGGCGCTTGCCACCAGGGGGCGCCCGAGTTCACGGCAAAGTCCGGTCGGGCCGGATCTGGTCCGCGGCATTCTGGGAAAGGAGGGCAAAGACTTCCTGGAAGCAGGCCGGCTGACGTCATGTGGCGAGCTCTGCTGCCCGGTGATGGCAGGGAGGGGGCTCTGTTTCCGAAGCGCCACAGCCAGCACGGTCGGTCGTTTCAGGGCCCCGGAAGAGGTGGTACCGTCTGCCCAGAGTCCCCTCTGTGTCGAGCAGACCCGTGCGCCATGGGCCTTCGGTTCTCCCTCGGTGCCCGCCCGCCTCCCTGCCCGCCCTCCCCCGGCTCGGATCCAGGTCTGGCTGCCCCGTACAATTAATTCTGATTTTTTCCCCGCTGGAAAACAATCTTTGCCGAGGTCCCACCAGCCACACCATTAGCTCCGGACACGAAGGCGTCTTCCTTCTTCGCCGCTTGGACTTTGGGGCGGTAACCGGCAGGCATTTCTACTCCGATCTGAGCACTCGGTGCCCCCCATCTCATGCCCACCGAGTGTTCCTTCTCTTTCCCCCGCTGTGGTGCCGCCTGGAAAGAATTTGCGTCTGAGAATTGTTCTCCACGGACCAGAGACCACTGCGAAAGTCTGCGAGAGTCACCCTGTCTCATCAGGCCGTCGTGCGGCAGTGGGTGCTTCCATTTTTCCGGGGTTCCTTCGTCTGGGCGATGGGGTGGAGGGGCCGAGGCCTCCTCCCCGCTCCCTCAGCAGGCACCGGCCGGAGCTGTCTGGCGGGAGGAGGACAAGAGGGCGCTCGGCTCGGGCCCGAGTGGAGGCCCCAGGAGCATGAGCCCGAGCCCGGGGCTCGTGCCTGCTTCTCAGCTCCCAGCCAGTCTTCTAAGTGCAGCCCCGGCGTTCACAGACTTGCTTTTCCAGGCAGGCTCTAGGAGCACCTGTGACCCAAGAATCTCTTGTTGGTTGTAGACCCGAGGAAAGTTGTGTGTCAGAGTCCTGTCGGGGAACAGAAGCCGTCCCAGGTACTTAAACAGGGAGAATTTAATGTAAACAATAGTTAACTAGGCATCACATTGTCAGGTCACTGAAAAGGCAGGAAGACGACACTTGGTTTTCATAATGGTAGTAATCACAGGGACCCTTCCACTTGTAGGACTCTGGAGACGAAGGGAAGGAGATGGAATTATGAAAACTAGGACTTGGAGGAGTGGTGCATGGGGCGGGAGGCACAATCAGTTAAGCATCCAGCTCTCGGTTTCAGCTAGGCTACTGATCTCAGGGCCCTGGGATCGAGCCCCGTGTTGTGGTCTGAGCTCAGCATGGAGTCGGCTTGAGGTTCTCTCTCCCTCTGTGCACCCCTCCCCCATCTCTCTCTAAAATAAATAAAAGTGAATAAAAAAAAAAAATTAGGATCTTGGAGGATTGGCCTGGAGGACCTGGGACCCAGACCCCTGCAGGTGGGGCCTGGCCAGCTGATGGGGGAGAGTCTCTGCCGTGGACCCGGGGGAGCTGGCTGTGTGGTCTTGGGGGAAGCAGACTGCCTTCAGCTGCTGTCCCGGAAATGCATTGTTGCTGCTGGGGTGAGGAAGTATTGCTGGGGTATCCCTCATGGCCACAGATAGAAGTAAGGAAGCCCGAAGAGGCAGACTTCAGGAGGAGGTAAGTACCTTCTTCCAACACTTTTCACCTAGCAGAGCCTAACATGGAGTCATCTGGAAAAACAGAAATGTACACAGTCCTAGCCCCTGCATCTCAGGGACAGTTTTAGAGCTGAGAGACCGTAGCCTAAAGTCTGGCACAGTGTGCTTGACTGGAATAGCAGAGGGGCAGGCATGGATAAGGGCAGCAGAGACACTCAGCCAGTACTTTTTTTTCCCTTTCCTTTCTAAATTGCTGTTACTTCAAGACTAATAGGTTTGATGATAGACCCCTACGAGGTCAGACTGGCTGCCTGGGACAGGAGGCTTATGGAATTCCTGCACAGTAGGATGGCCCCATTCTTGGCTATCAATCCACAGAAAGTTCCACGGAGGCTTGAGGGTCTGGAGGTTTCTGGGGCTACTTTGCTAAGCTGGGATGGCAAACAGGGGAGCTGACTCCCTCTTGTGGACACCTGAGGATCTGCAGGAGGGCAGTGGGACCTGCCCTTGGTGGGACTTGGTCTGCCCATCTTGAGTTTCAGGAGTAACGCAGAGTTGGCTGGGAAAGGTCAGTTTGATCCTCTGATGTCGATGAGGAGTCACTGGTTTATAGTGATGATGACTTTCTTCAAAAGGGACGAAAGTCTTGTCTCTGAGATCCAGACCCTCTGTGCGAGGAACCCAAAGGCCTGTTTGGCCAGCTACAGAGACCCAAAGCTAAAAGACAAGGCTGTCTCATCAAGACATCTGTTTTGGGCCTTGGAGTGTCCTTTAAAGTGGGGCAGGGGGCAGACTTTCTCTGTAAGTAGCCCAGATAGTAAATACTTGAGGCTTGCGACCACGCTGTGTCTGTCTCAATGACTCGCTCTGCCATGGGAGGGGGACGGCAGCTATGGACGGTCACCAAACGGGTGGATTGCATTCAGATGTAGCTTTACTAGTGACACGGAAATTTAAAATTCGTGTAATTTTTACCTGCCATGAAATATTATTCTTTTGATTTTATGAAATTACTTAAAAATATAAAATCATTCTGGGCTCGCAAGCCTTATTAAGAACAGCAACAAAAGGCAACGGGTTGGAGTGGGCCTGTGGCTAGAGGTGAGGGACTCCTGATTTATAGTCTTCAACAGTTCGGGTCCTTAGGAGGTCCCACTGTGAGCTAAGATCATCCAAGTGGCTTCTGGATGCGATCTAACGAGACAGAGAAGCTTGTTCTCACTCGGATGTGTGGTGCCGGGTCCTAACACATGGCTCTGTCCATCGGAACCTTATACACAGTTCGTAGAGTGGCGTACCACACCACTTCCTCAGCGATGAGAAGACTCACTCCGGATATCCTTAAACAACACGCCCCCTCAAAGCACGGGGAAGATGATGGCTTTAATGACAACGTGATTTTTTTACCTGGTTTCCCAGAAACGCCATCCTTTCCAAAAGCAGGCTGCACTCTGTTACAACTTAGAGTCAACGTGTGTGGTTTCATTTAGTCACATGGATATATAAATTGGAGATTCAAACGGAGACAGGACACATAGGAGGAACTCTGCAGGATTCTAAAGGCTTTGGTGGAAGAAAGTTGAGAGAGGTGTTAACCTTTTGGGTTACAAAGTGGGGCGTGGATCCGTGTTTGTGTTGTCTTTGGTGGGCGTGCGGAAGCTTGGAGAAGACGCCCGAGGACTGATTACCTGGTGGGGGACACTCTTCACTGTTTTTGTTCCCTGATTGCGAGCCCTGTTGGCATCGGCCTCATGGGCTTCTTCCCTTCTTCCCGCCCCACTTGTCAGCAGGATCTGACTCTGCCCGGCTGAGAGGACACGAGGCTCCGGAAGACACAGATGTGCGTGTTTCCAGTGCAGGAGGCGGGCATCGAAAGGCAGGCTGGCAGTGCCATGTAGTAAATGCCAAAGGGCCAGTGAAGGGACCCAGAGGAAGGGCTAAGTCCCTGTCCAGGAGCAGAAGATGTGAGTGTTCAGAGGAAGGCGGGAGGGAAGGGGACCCTGGCTGAGGTCACAAGCGGCGGGGGGAGGGTGCTCGCATGTGTCTGGGCAATGTCTTCTGCGCTGCTGGGGGCAGGGGGTGGTGTCTGGTGTTGAGGGAGCGAGGCCAGAGAAGAGAAGGGGAGTGGGGGGGATGAGACCTGGTGGTGGGGGCCGGTGTGGGAGGAGACATTTGTACTTTTCTGGGGCTGAGGGGGGGTCCCTCAGAGATTCACAGCTATGAGGGCGTGGGGCAGTGGTGGCAACACAAGGAGCCTCCCGGTCTGTGAAGTGGGGGCCGGGCTGGCTGAGCCCCGCATCCCTCGCACGGCTGACTTTGGGCAGCCAGGTCAGTGTTCTCTGTGTGAAATCGATAGACCCATCCCGCTGAGGCTCAGCGCAGTGCCTCTCTTCCAGGCCCTGCCTCCAGGAGGGGAGCGGTCCTGGGCCCCGCTGATCAGGGGAGATGAGGCAGCCTGGGGAGAAGTCACTGCATGTGCCTGGGGGTGAGTCAGTGGTGGAGACGGAGCCCGCTACCCAGTGGGAAGAAAGATGAGTCGCTAAAGAAACCGATGGCTGTGCTCCTCCCTCCCCACCCTGCCCAGATGTTCTGGGAGACTCTGGCTGAACTCTGGGGCACACCCATCCGTGTTCCTGGCAAGCGTGGCAGGCCGGAGTGTTTCACTACCTGGCTTTCAGCCGCCGCTGGCGCAGAACCAGGACGGGATGGCTTAGTCCTTGCGAGGACTTCGTGATGCCTGGAATGGGCAGGACACCTCAGGTGGGCGCCCTGCTGTCATGGGAATGATCCGAGGCAAAGGTTTCGTCACTGGGACTTGGCAGCTCCGGAGCGGGGCAGAGTACTTTCCAGGCTGATGTTCAGGGTGGATCTCTCTCTACTTGCATATGAAATCAGTGAGATAATGAATGTGAAAACATTTTGAAAAGCCACCAAACATCTTGCCTCCCCACACTGCTGCTCTACCTTCTGCATTTCCCACTTCTGGGTCTGTGCCCCTGTCCCCCAAAGCTTCTTTGATTCCCTTTCTCCTTCTGCTGTTCTCACTTGGCGACTAAGCAGACACCGAGCTTTGTTGACTCGCAGTTTCTGAGATGTCTTTTACGTGCATTCTCCTTGATTTCATTTCTGCTGACCCTGCCCTGGCCCAGGCTCTGTATTTCTTACTTATACTAGAGTGATACAGTCTATCTGTTCTCCTTCCTCTTTCTTCTTTTGAATTATCAGCCACACTGCTACCAGATGTCGTCATCTTAGAGCATACTCCTGATTATTTTACTCCTCCAGTCCAAAGCGTTCAAAGGCTCAGAGTGATAAACTCTGAGGTCTAGTATTCAGGCCTCTCCCGGCTGGCCCACTTCCCCGTGTTCACAGACATCCTCCAGCTCACCTTGGCTTTTTGCCCTTTGTGCTTTCACTCAAGCCCTGCAGTCTGCCTGGAATGCCTTCACTTTCAAAAACCTCCTGACAAGTCTTTCTCCGTCCTTCCAGGTTCAAAAAGGGTGGCAGGTAAATTATGTACGGGATACGAGAGGTGGGAAGGATTATACCATAGATGTGTCAAAGAATTTTTTTTTAACTGATCTCGTTAATGTAGTCACACAGCATAGAATCACTTTGTGCAGGACAGTAAGCTGTGGGTTGGGGTGGAAAGGCTCCCCAGATACGCATGTGGGCACAGGAATCCAGAGCTCGGAGGATGAACCGTATACTTTCTTTTTTTGCTTACTCAGATCCACCACCGCAACTCCAACGCTAGTGCGAACGTATCTGCGGAGTGGCTGTGTCCCTTTTTGCTCCAGCTGCTAGGAAGCTCACAGGCAGATCTGACTCTCAGTCACGGTAGTCATAATAGTCATTAACTTCTTCAAACATTCCCCTGTAACAGGTGCCAAGGGCGTCCTCAGACTACGTTACAGCAAACTGAGGAGCGACACATAGAGGATTTCTGCCCTGAAGAGGCAGCGGTGAATTCTTCTGTAGTTAGTACATCTTCATCTCTTTCTCTTTCCTGGTCTTGGAGTTTGTTGCATCTCTCTTTAGCGTTTTTTGGTTCCAGATTTTTATTTAAATTCCAGTTAGTTAACAGACAGTGTGATATTAGTTTCAGGAATAGAATTTAGTGATTTATCCCTTACATACAACACCCAGTGCTCAAATGTACTTTTAGTTTCGTGTTAACTGAAATTATTTTCAGACAAAGAGAAGTACGGTCATATAGAAAAGTAAGAATGTTCCAGCACTGCTAACGAGGTCCCAGATTTGACCTCTGTTGTCATGAATGGCGTATTCTTGCTCTTCTGTCCTGGGAATCTCTCCTAAAGCCAGCTAGACACGCAAATGTAACCGATGCGAAGTTTGATGTGATCGTAGCCATCTTGGAGGCCTTTATGTTTCTCTGTTCCACCCCATAAACTCAGAGTGACCTTTCGTGTTCTGTCACGATGAAGATATTAGCCCCGAGTTATTATTTTTGGGGATGATTTGCTTTTCTGTTTCCAGCATATAATTTTCACTTAAAAAGTCATCACAGGGGCGCCTGGGTGGCTCAGTGGGTTAAAGCCTCTGCCTTCAGCTCAGGTCATGATCTCAGGGTCCTGGGATCGAGCCCCACATCTGGGCTCTCTGCTCAGCAGGGAGCCTGCTTCCCCCTCTCTCTCTGCCTGCCTCTCTGCCTACTAGTGATCTCTGTCAAGTAAATAAATAAATAAAATCTCAGAAAGAAATCTATCAGAATATTGGTAATAGTTGTATGACACCTCAAATCCTTCCTAGAAACGAGGCAAATTAGTGATGTATGTAAATCAGCATGAAGAAACACGGCATGCCCATCAGAAGAAATGAGAGCGTGGAGGTTCAGGGCTTAGGGGTCTCCTCAGTGTTCTCTCAGAGGCCACTCTGGTTTAATGGACCAGTGGATGGAGAGGCAGATGGGGTCCCTTCCTTCCTGGAAATGCCTCTAAGGATCTAAAGCCTTGGTGCTGGGCTGGTGGCGGGGGGCTCTGTCCCTGCTCGGCCCAGAGCTGCCTCTGGCCTGGGGAGTACCTCCCTGTGGGCACGTTTGGAGGTGCTGCACCCCAGCGCTGGGTACCCCGGTGCTGCAGAAGGCTTTTGTCGGGCCTCCAGCTGTCCCCCCGGGCCCTGGGTTCAGGGGCTTCTGCCTAATCCACTGACACGTTCACCGCGTAGCAATTGAGATGTGGCGGCCCGGGAATCAGGGAACCAGGCCCGGATTCTAACTGACCTCATGTCTTCACAGATCGCTCTCTGTCTGGGTGCCTGGGGAGTTCGCTCGTTGTGCCCCCTGCCCATTATGTCCAGGTTCTTGGTATTGAGTGTGAAGTATCACATGCAGATGTCAGCAGTGGGGCTTGTTAGAGCCCGCAGGTGAGAAGCCTGGGCAGGAAGCCTGCGATCTGCGGACTTGGTATGGAGCAGGTGGGATTTTTCCAAAAGAAATCCCTTCTCAGCCTGGGGGGTGGCATCAAGAGCCAGATTCTACTGGACCCTCACTGGGTGCTCCGTTTAATTTAAGGCACATACTCTGGACCCCTGTGCCCACATGCTCGGTACTAGGGCCCCACACACAAGTCAAATATGGTCCCCGGGGGCTTATTGTCTCACGATGATGGTGATGGAGATGGTGAGAGCAGCTAACGTTCACTGAACTCTTACTACCTGCCCTATTCCTGTGCTCGGTGTTTTGTATTATTACGTTTAACACACGCGAATTCACCCCACATTATTCCCTTGAGTTATTCAAAGCGGAAACTGAGGCTTGGAGGGTTAAGGAAGTTGCTCAAGGCCATCATAAGGGGCAGAGTCAATGATCAGTCCCAGCTCTGTGTGACCTCGAAGTGCCCTCCAATGCCACCCTCCCAGCCTCTCTGGAGCACAGAGATGCCTCAATTACCCAGCGACAAGTGTCATGGCTCAGCACAAGGACAGTGTCTGAATGCTGGCATCGCTCCTGTGTGCTCCCGAGAACACGGCAAAGCCCAGACGATTTTCCGTCAGCAGCTCCATCTGCTCGATCCTAGGAGGCTAGATGGGGACGTAAGGATGTTCGAGCATGAAGTGGACCAGATGGACTATTAGAGTTTTTGTAGCCATTTCTTCTGTTAACTCTCGAAGACTGTTTCATTCTTTTCCCTCCCCAGATAGGACGCTGGAACATGGAGGCATTGGGCTGATGTAAGTTTGAACAGTTCCTAAATGTCACAGCTGGGATTTGAACTCGGGCCTCCATGTTCCAGCCTGGCCTGCTCTTTCTGGTATACCCGTTTAGGCCGTGGAATAGACTAAAGTTTAAGGACGCTCTCTGTTGAGTTAACAAATACTTGCTGGGGTTCTGGTGAGGGAAAGCGTAGTGCTGGGCGCGGGAGAGACCGATGAGCCGGCCATGGAGCCCTCTCTGAGTGCACAGTCCACCGGCGAGGTGGAGGGGGCCATGCAGATGATTCCAGACCAGATCCAAAGAATGCGGCGCTGTAAATGGTGCCTTTGTTAGCTGACTGCCTCCCCCCATTCCGGCAGCGGGTTTGGGATGCCCCCTTTCACCCCCAGAAGCTCCCGGTGCTGCTTCAGCTCCTTTGAGAGACCCGAATGGGAGCGCGGGACCAGGGGGTTCCTGGGGTAGATTTCGGAGGTCAGGAGAGTTCACTGCTCCAGCGCCCCCCACCACACTGGGCTTGGTCTCTGGCCGCCCCTCCAGAGCACGGCCTTCTCTGTCGAGGCAGGAACGTGTCTGCTTTTTTTCCTCTCGCTGGAAATGCACTTTGACATTTTTTAACAAATAACACAATTTTCCCTTTGTGTTTCCCTTAATAAAACACAGAAATGAGAGCAAGAAAAGGAAAGTAAAAAAACATGTTCCTGTCATCTCCACTCTGTAGCAGGATGTCCTCCCTCCCTGGCTGTCTCCCTCCCACCACGCGAGGGCCTTGGCCTACCCCATCCTCACTCCTCGACTCAAATCTCAGCCACAGTCGTTCATGAGGCTGGTGGTGGTGCTTCTGTGTTCTCTGCCATAGAAAGGGTGGCTCCACGGCCGGTCTGCTTTCTTCCAGAATCTTCCACAGATGGTTACTTGACAAAGGACAGGTGATGGCAGAGAACTCAAAGAGGACCAGGGCCCCCTCCCAGGTGAAGGGGTCCCGGCAGGTTACAAGGTCCCTGCACACTCTCTTGACGCCCCTTCTTCATTGTCGCTCCTTATTCATTACCTGGGCCTGTCCTCCTCCAACGGTGGCAGCTTCCAAACCAGCCTGGCCAGGGCCCTCCCTTTCCTCCTCAGAGCAAAGTACTAGGCTTCAGACACAGTCCCTGGATCTCTTGGAATCTGCTTCAATTTGCAGGATTCCTGATGTTTGGAACAGCTGCTTATCTCTTAACAGGGATAAATGTTAACTTTCCACACTTGGGGCCAAATAGCAATTGTACAATTGCAATTCGGGGAGATGTGGCCTCCCAGTGGCCCACAGGGAAAAGGACAGAGGGGGTTTTATTCCTCACACACACAGGATGAGTCAGCAACAGCCGCTGAAAATGCTAACCCCAAACCAGGTCGTGTTGATGGGTGTTTTATGGCCAGAGAGAGCCCCGGGTCTCTGGACATGGTCACTGGAAAGCTACACCAGCTCCGGGGGGCATGATTTAGGAGGGACAGAGAATCACTGGAGCAGGTTCAGAAACAAAGGGAGCAGAACAGAGAACAGAACAGCTCTGCCCACATCTGACAGATCTTGGAAGTAGGGTTTGACATTTCCAATGGCCAGCCCTGAGCAGTCAGTGGACCAGATGTGACCGCGCTAGGGAAATGAATTTTGACCCAACATAAACTTAACACTTGGACCAGATGGGCTTCAAGGTCACTTCCATCTCTAGAAGTCAGTCATTTGGAGTGTCTCTTCTAAAGGCTGTTGACCTCACTTCCACAAACTCTCAGAAAACAGTATTTCTGATAAAAGGGAGACTATGGCTTCTCCTTCATAAAAAGCTTCAGGACCTCTGCGGTCATTAAGAAGGTGAAATCGTATCATTAGAGTCTAAAATGAAAAACCATGTGGCCTGATCGGGAGAATCTTTCACAGTAGGAAAGATAACTATCTGTCTGCCTACCCACGACATCACTGGGCTGGCTCCGGCCAACGTGAAATGATACTGGGGGAGGAGTGGGGTTCCTGATCCCCAATTCATCGAGAGAGGGAAGATAAAGCATAAAAGAGAGAACCCCGGGTGCACAAGGTGTATCTGGAATGGTTGGGACACATCCCCTTAGCCACATCAGCGTCTACGCTGGACCAAGTCTGCAGAGTGAATGATAAGGAGCTGCTGGTTCCGCTGCCAACTCTGCCCCATTGTTTCCCAGACCTCAGACCGGGAAGGCCTTTCGGGCCACTGAGTGAGTATAGCAGCTTCGTCGCGGACAGGAAGTACAGTTGCGCAGAAAGGCGAACGCGCCCGCCTGACTCAGTGGCAGAGCTGGCCATGAAAGTGAGGTCCTTGGATTCCTGCCCCTGGGAGGTTTCACCTTTTGTAGAGTGCCCTCCCCCCCAAACCCTAGTGAGCACAACGCTCACCCGGCGGTTAAGTAAGTGGCATGTGTTAATCACATATATGTGCCTGGCTCTGCACTAAGGACTCCAGGGCTTACAATGTGATTACGAGACACAGTCCCCATCGTGAAGGTGCCCAAGAGCCAGCTGGGGGAAAGACAGCCCTACCCAACACTTGTGAGTGATCTCTACTAATCAGCCTGCCTTCCAAATGCAAAGACCCTTTGAGGAATTTGTGTCCCAGATCAGATGAGAACCTACCCACTTCCAGGCTATCCTCTAAAAGGAATATTCTTACCAGTAGTTAAACATAGTTCATAAATTCAAGACCTTTAGTGAAACCAAAACTCTGTTGGGCATTTAAAAATATTCCTTATGCTTGTATTTGCTCATCTCCGTTTTTTGCTTGCCTGACTTCTATTTTATATGTTATCCTAAGAATACTTTCATAATTCATATCCCCCCACACACACATACTCTACCTGGGGTGGCAGAAAGGACAAAGGACAGGTGTCAGGGGACATGCCACTAACCATCTGGGCAACATCAGAGAAATCTCCCAGCCCTGCTAAGCCCCAAAGATTCCTCTGAAACAATGGATAAAATTATTTGTTCTGCCTACCTCACAGGTTTGTTGTAAAGATCAAGCAAAAATCATGTATGTGAAAGTATCTTGGAAAGTATAAAGCAGCATTCAGATGTAAAGTATTAAACTCTTTGCCCTTTTCCCTTGTTTCCCTGAAGTCATATTCTGTGTTTGGCTTGTGGCTGCTGGCAGAAAGCACTTAGGATGGCGAGTGGGGTCAAGGCGTCCCCCGCCCCCCCAGCACATTGGAGCTTTTTGCCAGCACTTTCTCTTTAAAAATAAGGAAGTGGCCCTGTCCTTGGAGAAAGGAACAGAAAGCGCTGGCTCTGTGGCATCGATCCTGCCCAGGTTCACTCTGTCAATGTGCCTGGCAACTCCAATTCAGTTCCCTACAAGTCAGGAATTGAGGGGCCCCCAGAGAATCCCGCCGAACTGACCCTTCCCGTGGTACTCACTCTGCTCCCGTTTTCCTCACCTGCAATATTGGGATAATAATTGTCTCCACCTCACAGGGTTGCTGTAAAGATTAAATGAGTTAACTGTGTAACCAAGCCTGGCACATAATAAAATGTTCGATAAATGTTAGCCCGCGTTATGATTTATTTATTGAGTATCCGCTGGGGGCCAGGCATCGTCCTCACCTCCTGGAGTACACAGATGATTAAGACCCTGTTCCTGCTCCTGGAGGGGCTAAAGGTCTACCGCTGAAAGCTAAGGTTAGGAGGTGTAGGGAGTCGACATTGTCCCCCAGTACTTTGCTCCCCTAAGTATGCCCCCTTAGCTGACTCAGTGTCATTGAGGATTCAGCGTCTGGGGGTCAGATCCCACCTAGTCTCTGCTGGGAGCCCGATTCGAGCTTTGGCCTTGGCTCCTACGGCCTCTGCACGCCCCATCTGTGAACCGGTTCCCTCTGAACCGCTCAGCGGGTTTGGAGCCAAGGGGAAGTCGGGAACTTCGCGGGAGCCCCGACTGAGAAGGGGACTGAAGAGCTCAGAGCTCAGGCGCCCCCCCCCCCCCCCCCCCGCAAGCAACCGCACGCCGCCAACAGCTTCCTGGCGCTTCGGACGGCGCGGGGAGGGCTGCGGTGCTGCCGTCGCCTGCGGTGGCGGAGAGCGGCCCGGGGACCCGGCGTGCGAGAGCGGCGGAGCCAGGGGCGCGGGGGTCGGGGGGGGCGGCCCAGCCGGCTCGCCCAGAGGGAGCCCTTGCACGTGGAGGGGAGGAAACTTTGCGTGCCTGCGAGGCGGCCGCGGCGAGCTGGGCCGAGCAGCCCGGCCGGGAAAGGGAGCTCGGCAGCCGCTCCAGGGGCGCGCTCCCAGCCCGCCTCCCCGCGCACCCCACCCCTTCCCTCCGCCGCGCGCTGCGCCGCGGCCCCTGTCCGCCGCGGCCGGATCCGCCCCGGCGCAGCAGGGCCCGACTCGCACCCACAACCCCGGGCCTCAGCCCTCCCTCCTGGCCTCGGAGCAGCCCCGTCCGTCCCCGCCCCCCCGAGGAGCGACGCGGCCGGCCAGGACGTCCCGAGAAGGCCGGCCGCCTGCGGCCACGTCCCGGCCCGGCCCGGGCGCGCCGAGGAGCGGAGCCAGGGGCCGGCGCTCGCTCGGGCTCCCTCCGGGCCGCGCCGGCTGCAGCCTCGAGGGCCTACGCCTGTCCCGGCCGCAGCTCCCCGCGGCGCCCGGCTGCTTCCTCCCGCCCCTGCCGCGGGGAGCGAGCTCGCCCACCAGGTAAGGAGGGCAGCGCGTTCCGGGGCTCCGGCTCGGGCGGGCGCGTTTCGGAAAGTTGATTTGAAATGCATCCAAGAGTGAGCAGGGCCAGCCGTGGCTCCTCCCCGAGGCGACTTCTGCGCTCCTGCAGACGTTCCCGGCACCAGCCGACCGGCCGCAGGACCGCCCCGCGCGCCCCCAGCAGCTCTCGGCGCCCGGGGTCGGCGAGCAGGCGGGCGCGCTCCGGCTCGCGCTCTCGGCCCCGCCTGGGCGGGGGCAGGTGAGGGACGCCCCGGGCCGGTCGGGGCGCGGGCCGTGGACCTCGCAGTCCCGCGTGCGGGAGCCCGGCCCCGCGAGGGGAACACCCACTCCTTTTATCCTGGGCTCCCCGCGTCGCTGGGTTCCCGCAGAGCTGTCCCTAGGGCCCGCGTTGGTATAGGTTAGGGCGGAGTCGGACTCGGGATGGGAAACCTGGGACTGGGGACGGGGTGAGGGGGTGTGTGTGGCGGGGCGGGGGGTAAGAGAAGGAGAAGCGCAGTTAGGGGGCGGAGGTCTGAGTACAAAACGCGTTGACTTCAAGTGAAATCAGATCAGTCAGAGCAGTTCGCGGTGGCTCCTCTCTCTCCTCCCACCCCGCGTTTCCCTTGGCTGGACTCTCCCCTCCCGGCTCATTCTGGTGACCCTGGACACTCCCTCCGTCCTTTCCCAGGAGTGTGGCGGCTGCGGGCTCCCGGTCCCGGAGGGCACGGACCCCAGAAGCATCGTCCCCTCTCCTCTGCAGGTCCTCCCGGCCCGGCCCGAACATGCTGGACGGCCTGAAGATGGAGGAGAACTTCCAAAGCGCCATCGAGACTTCGGCGTCCTTCTCCTCGCTGCTGGGTAAGTTGTTCAGGCCGTACGCCCCGGACGCACCCTCCTTCCAGCAGACCCCAGTTCTGCAGCCCGGCCCACCGGGACCCGTTCGGCAGTAAGGGAGCCAGCGCCCTGCGTGCGGCACTCGGTTGAGCCCACGCTCCGTCTGTCCGTCAGTCCCCGTGGGTCCTTCCTACCCCAAGCCGACAAGCCGCCCCAGGTTTCACGCGCTGGGCACCGAATTCCCCAAAGCCTCGAGGGGCGGGCGAGATTGCTCGCGGGCGTCTGAGTGGCAAGTGATTAAAAATACTCGGGGCTGGATTTTTAATCACGGAGCTGATCGACATCTCGTAAGTGCCGCTTCTCGGCGGCCTAGGGGCGAGCATAGGAAACCCGAGGCGCCCAAGTTCGAAGCGGCTTCTCGTCCCCACCAACTCCAGTCCCAATCTCAGCCTCGGGCATGGCCGAAGGGCTTTTCCGGGCCGGTGGGCAGCGCAGCGCGGGGATTAGCCCGCACCGCAGGGCCCTCGCTTCGGTTTTAATTAACTGGAGCGGGACTTCGAGGCCGGCGGGTTCCCCCCAGCCTCCCCAATCCCTTTGCAGCGACCGCGGAGGAACCGCTAGCCAAGGGCTTCGAAAGGGTGTCCACACGCGCGGGGCTTGCTCATCTGAGGCCAAGGATTCTCAACCCCACCTGCCACCCCGAATACTGTGGTGTTTTTCAGTTGTGGGCAGCGGGTGTTTAATATTTTAGCGGGGGAGATTTTCGTTTTGTCATTTAAACCTCTTGCCTCTTTCGGTCCTTCGGAACCGCTAGAGTGGGGTGAAGGCGATGAGACAGTCTAACTGGAGAAACCATAGCCGGAGAGGAATTCCCTCCTGCTCCCCAGATGAAACGAAATCACGCGCACCGCGTTCCCCCTTTTCAGCCCCCTATTTGGGAAACTTCTGGACTCCGTGCAGCGTCGGAAGAGCGCGGGGGGCCAGAGCTGGCATTGCCCTGGCACGGAGCGCATGCGACCTTGTGGCTACCACAGGCGTCGCGGCCCGTAGTGTGCGCTCCGCGCGGCTCCGGGCGACTCCCAATGCCCGGGTTCTGGCCCTGAACGCCGAGACAGGGCAGAACAGAGAATCTTACTATTAAGAACTATCTCGCTACTTTTCTTAGCCCTCCCTGTATGCCCCAAGGCGACTGGCCCCACTCAGGACCTGGTGACAGGATCCCCCAAGGGAAAAAGCGACAGGAGTGTAGCAAGGAAATGGGGAAGGATCAGGCCCTTTGGGACACGACGAGCAAGAGTATTGTTATCAGGGGACAAGGCCTTCTTTAAATAGCTGTGAAATGTGCCGACGACAAAGGCGGCCAAGCATTCCCACATCCTAAAAAAGGGCATCCTCCCCGCCAGCAAAATAAAGGAGCAAAACAGACAAAGTCCAAGGGGGAAGGTAGAGAGCATTCCCTGTTTGCGTGGAGTGGGTTTGGGGTGGGTGTTGCTCGCACGCGCGGTAGTGAAGCGTGCGGGATTTCGGGAATCCCCGCCGCATCTCCGCGCCCGGCTTCTTTCCTTTTATTACCCCTCTTATTTTGATGCTTCTTAATTATGTATATGTCTACATACATATATACACATCATATTAAACGTGTAAACCCACCTGCAACTTGTACTCCAGCCAAGGTACAGCATTTTGGCGGGCATTGCTTTGAACAATACCGAGTTTGCCTGGAGCGAGATGGTATTTTTCTGTAAGTCTGAGACTTTTTAGGAGAAAAATAAAAATTTTAAAGTTTTCCCTCAAAAATACAACAGAATCGCGTTATAGCACAAGAAAAAAACAAACAAGTGCCCCCAAATTCTTTTTATAGACTCACGGTTTTCCTGATAGTCAAAAGAGACAAGCGCAGTGAGTGACTTAAGGCTTACGTGATAAATCCCGGAGCGCAGATTTATTTGTCGTCTGATTTTACTAATTGTGCGCACATTTGCGCCAATACCTGGGTAGATTTGATAATTAAGCCCCCTTGTTACTGATTTCCGTCCCTCCCCCGGTAGAATTTAAACCTTCCCGTAGAGTTGCTGTTTGTTAGAAACAACACCTGGTTTGATTCTTCTCTGTTCTCTAAAGCTCGGTTTGGTTGATGAGCGGAGGGCTTTCCGGGGTGGGGGGCGCGGGGGAGATCCGCGGGCGGGGAGTGATCGGAGCGGGTCCCGGCCGGGTTTGGCCAGGATGCTGCGCCGGCGCGATTGACCCGGGAACGTCTATTGCTGCTGTAGGCAGAGCGGTGAGCCCCAAGTCTGTCTGCGAGGGCTGTCAACGGGTCATCTCGGACAGGTTTCTGCTGCGGCTCAACGACAGCTTCTGGCATGAGCAGTGCGTGCAGTGCGCTTCCTGCAAAGAGCCCCTGGAGACCACCTGCTTCTACCGGGACAAGAAGCTCTACTGCAAGTATGACTACGAGAAGTAAGTGATCGCGTCGCCGTCGCGCACGCCCCTACCCCAAAACGGGCACCAGCAAGCGCGGGAGACTCGGTCCTCCTTTACTCCCATCCACTTTCGGAAGGCGCGGAGGCACCCGCTAGCCCAGAAACGCACGAGGCCGATTCACCGCCAGGTTGTTGCGCGTTGCCCTCCCCCGGGGCCGTGGAGACGGGCGCGGTGCGCGCTGCCACCGCCCGGACCGCAGGGGCGCAAGGGACCGCAGGGGCGCAAGCGCCCGCTCCCTCCGCCGTGTGCTCGGCCGGGGCGCAGTCCTCCCGGGCTCCTGTACTCCCACCGCGCGCTTTCCGGAGGACACACCTCTGTGAGGGCTTCGACCCCGTCGGGCCGGCTCGGTCCCGGTTCTCCCCTTCCCTGGGGTGCCCCGCGGGCTGCCAGTGGCTCACATCTGCGCGCGGGGTTCGCGCTCCGTCTCAGCCACGTGTCTGCGGTACCGAGGCGCTCAGAGCGAGCCGCCAGCTTTCTGCTCCCGCGGTTTCCGTCCCCTGTGCGCGGTGCCCGTGCGGCTTTGTCCCCTGGCGTCGCGACAGACCCGGCTCAGAAACCGCGCGGCTGCTCCTCCGAACTCAGCGCACCCTGTTTGCCTTTTCTCTCACAGTCCGCGACCCCGTCCTGTTTCTAGAAAACCCTGGGGCGCAGGGGCCTGATCTGAGGCTCCCTCCTGCACCGCACACTTCCCTGCCCCCGCCCCGAATTCCCGCGTGGGTGTGTCGTGCAGCCTTGCACGGGATTCACGTCTCTCCTGCCGACGTGACCGTGCGGGTGTGTTTGGAGAACTAGTCGGCAACTACTTTAAGAAAGCAGATTATTTGGAATCTAGGTTTCTGTCATGCCTAAAGCCTGGACGCGGCCAGGAGTGGGAGTTAGAGGGATTTCCTAGTTCTCGCCAGGCAGGCCCGGAGCTGCTTAGTGGGTCCATGGAGAGGGACCTGCTTTTCCCTGTCCAAACGGCTAGTCAGTGGGGACACTGACTTGGCAAAGCTGTGCATGGTACTGAACGAGAGAAAAGAGGCTGAAACGCAGGCCTCGCTTTTTGCACATCGGGTTAGTGTGCGTGGCCCAGTGGACACGCGTGCCCGCGCAGGAGAATTCGGCATTTGTTACCGGTGTATAAGAGACAACTGTGCGTGAGGATAATCAAGGGCCGGACGGTGCGCAGGAAAAGCTATTCCTATCACGTTATTGAGAACACAGACAAGGGGTGTGTGCAAACTCTCCATGTAACCACCACCACCACAACACTGAGGAAGAACAGTGTTGCCTGGGCTGTGAGGTTTACTGAAGACCGGCAAAGCGTTTATACCTAGTGACCACACACACACACACACAATTTTTTTTCTGGCTCCCGGGGCTCCTTTGCCGTCCTCTGCTTGACTTTTACCCTCCTGTGGAAAGGGTACTGGGCATTTTGAAAAGATCACTTTACATTTTTAGCACTAAAAGGAACTCATGTTCTGTTTGGGATGCTTGGGCGATACAGAAATGAATAAAGAAATGAAAACACAAGGCCAATTTGCAAAGTGGTAATTATGGTTAACATTTTTTAAAGAAGACATGCCCGTATCTGTTCTTGGTTGTCTGTTTGTTGCCACAGTGTCTGAGGGAAAAGTGCAGTTTTTAGGGCACTCAGCAGGTTTTGCCCCAGAACTTCAAGTATCACCTTTGCATAAAGCTTCTGGTTGTCTCTCTCCCCCCCCCCCCGCCCCCCATCCTATGCCCTCCCTATTTTGCTTTTCATCTGAAGGTTTTGGGATTGTGTAGACCCAATCTTTATCTTTCTGCTTATAGATTACCGAAATGTCCACATCCTTCAGGCACAACACTAGCGCATTCAAAAGTATTGGAGCTTAGGAAAGGATTTGGGTTGTGAATTTCTATTCTGTTTGTTAAAAAAAAAATCAAGAATCAAAGAAGGCTTAAGGGTCAACACAGCTGTCTGGCCAGTCAGATCTTCTTTAAGGAAGTCAGGCTGTGTCAAGAGGGGAAGAAACAGTTGTTGTAAAGTACTTAACACAACAATGACCCTCCGTCTCAGCCCCCCAGGTTTGGCGCGGGTTTTTGCTTATTAGGAGCCCACTAAGGTCAGTTCTCCTCGCTCACAGCTATTTCTGCAGAGGGAAAATTGCAGGGATCAACTTGCCAGCTGTTGGCCAGAACCGAGAAGGTTTTGTAGAGAGGAGCGTGAGCTGCATTTTTCGGGGAGGTGTTGCTGTTAAAACGAGGGATTTTAATTTTAATTTTAACATCTATTTCGGAAACGCAGGTCCAAAATGGAGTTGCTCATGCTCGTTTAGCTCATGGCACCCTGTCGGCACAGGTCTGTCCCCAATCCCTCCTTTTTTTTTTTTTTTTTTTTTTAAGTTTCTCCTCTGTTCCCCATCCCAACCTCATTCTTTCCCCAACAAAATGGGGTTTTAATATATCTGATCATCTTCAGGACATCAGCATGCATGGTGGTTGCTGTGGTTGTTTGTTTCAAAAATTAGGCTCCAGACAAATCCCCTCTTTCAGCATCTGTTACCATCAAGCTGCTCTGTAGGAGGCAGGGAGGGGGCTGGGTGAGGAGAGGCTGTGAGACCCAGTCCCAGCTGCCCTCAGGGGGCTTGCCGCCCAGCCCCTACGCCTTCTGCATTGTCCCAGCCATCCAGGATTTCTCTGCAGCCTTCTCTAAGCACAGGAATGGGTTTTGCCTGGGAGCCCTCAGGAATGACCGGATCCTTGTTGTCGTCTAGAGGGACCTTTTCAGTTGCTGATACCATGAGACAGTCACAGAGAGCACTTTTTTCCCTCTTGCACGAATTGAATATTTAAAAATAATTTTGACCTTTTGGGTGGATCTTTTTAAAGTCTGAGGCCCACCCGAGGCAAACGGAGGGAGAGGAGAAGAACGGGAGGTGAGGCGGTGGGACCCTGGGGGTGATTGAGGAAGCCCAGCCTGAAGACGGGTGCAGGTCAGGCAGGCTTGGCTCTCCTGATTCGCCGAGTTTAAAGGCCGTTCCTACACGTCGACGTGAGAGAATGTACAGCTAAGTTGAAGTCTTCGGGGAAGGGCAGGAACACAGTATGGACAAAGCGAGTTCATTGTATTTGTTTTAGCCATTTGTAGGTGCTTTTCTGGCTGTGGGCGGTTTTGCATTTGAATTATTAGCTGCCTGTCCCTGGTGTCAGGTGACCAGCGAAACAGTCCAAATCCTACTCTATCAGCTAGGGGTGACACCTCCTTGGTGTCAAACACCAAATTTGTCTAATTTAAAAAAAATGGAACGGACACTGGCATCTGAGAGACAGCCATTCATTTCAGACTTCGAGATGTTTTGTTAAATATTTGTCTCATACACTATGACACCCTTAGGAGCCATTTATCTTCTGATCATCCAAAACAAATAAGCATTTAAGGCCAGAGCGCTGAACAGTGATTTATGAGTGTCCACAGAAATTAAGAGCTGGGGGTGATCTTTTCTGAGCATGACAGGTCATCAAAGTAAAACCACTAGTTAGGTGGGATGATACGTTTCCAGAATTGCTGGAGCTGTACCCGGGGACTGAAAACGGGAGGGAGCTATAGGTATGGATATTTAGAAACTGGATTCCCCTGTTTTCAGTGTGCCTGAAAGTTAGCAGACGACCAGATATTTTCCAGCCCAGGGGGCTTCTATTTATATAACTGTTGTTCCCGATTTCACTGAGTCCTCTGTGATCTGCGTAGTTTGGAGTTTTCCCTGAATTGGTTCCAAACAAATACTGTCGTTGGACTTCAGCTGGAGACAGAAAAGGCTGCTGAATAATGGGAATGTGGTAATACAATAGATAATTAAGCTTTCTGGAAAGGATCCCACATTTAAATCAAGTTTTTATTGTTTCTTTCATGTGCCTGGCAGCTCGGTGCGTCAGCCGGGGCCCTCTCCTCTCACATACGAAGTTTATCATGATCCCTTAGATTGTTCTGGACATCCTAGGAGCAGAGTGGAATAGCGTTGCTGTCATCGGGGCTGTTCTCATAACATCGCAACTCCCCACATGTCAGCAAATCCCAGGCCTTGGGAGACCTTGCCTCAGAGGGCCCGTCCGTGTTTTCTCCCCTCTCTCGGAGCAGACCAATTTTCCAAAGACAGGGCCTAAAACGGGGGCAAAGTGATAGCACATTCAGAACTTTGTCTTGCCTTCGCCCTGCTGATTGGCAGGCAGCCCTTCGGAGAAAATGGCCTGGGTAATGATCCCTCTTAGGGCCAGTGATGGACTAATTCTGCATTTTTATCAAGGTAGCTAGGGTCTGTGTGTGTGTGTGTGTGTGTGTGTGTGTGTGTGTGTGTGTAGGGAGAAGAATTAGTTTGGTTTTATTACTGTGACATTACTCGCAGATCAACACTGGGCATGCAGTTACTCCTAGAAGGGAGCCCGCAGATGCAATCACAGAGGCGGTTGTAGATTTTTGCTGTATTTTATCTTTTGTTGGCCCCACTCCTGGCATAATACAATGTAAGGAATATAAAAATCAAACACAGCTAGGTAATAAATTGATGTCTGCATTAGATTGCAGGGGGGTTTAGTCGGGATCAGTCCCATCCACGGGCTGTGACTGGGTGTTGGTACAGGCCGAGTAATCTCTTTTTTTTACTTGGAGGGTGATTGGAAGCAGTCCTTGCTCGGAGGTGTTTTCTCTTTTTATATGGATTGGTCCCTGGGTAGGACTTCCCTGGGATCTAAGACTTAAAATCTTGAAATAAAATTAGACAGCCTGAGTAGATATTAATAGTATTCTGGGAATTGTATATGAACATTGCTTTCCAGAGGGGGGTTGGGGGATTCTTTTGATCCTTGCCTAAATGGAGCATATTATAAAAAGTTCTTTATCCAGTCCAGTCCTACATACGGCAGAGTCCTGGGACTTCGGTCATTCCCCTAGCTAAGGAGTTGCTTTTGCTTTCAGATTTCAGTGACAGGAGCTCTTCTCAAAGTTCGTTTGTCCTGCCTTTCGGTTTCATTTTTCTCATTTATAACTTTTGTATTTGCCAAAATACAGGTTTTAGGGAGTCCTCATCATTGTTGCTTTCTAATTCTGGAAAAAAATTTTTTTGGAGGTCATGAGCTCCTCTTCCTCTAATGAGAACAATTCCATTTCTTAAATTATCAGCTCATTATTCTTTACGGTGGGAGAAATTGTGGGTCATAGCATTTCGGAGCAAGACAAGAGGCAAGGATTTAACATTCTCGTTACATTATCAGAAATTTAGTAAAGCCTCTTCGAGTCAACGCCCATACAGCACGTCATTGTTGAATCCCATCATGTTCAAAATAACCCATATTGAATCCTGCTCACGTGAGTGTGAAACACAGTTGTACAACATTAGGGAATGAACGATGGGTGGGGGGGGTGTGCAACCTCGTGGAAAGATTTAAAAATAATTTCTGCCATAACCATGAACCTTAACCAAAAGCCCTATTTGAGAGATTTTCAATTTTTTTTAAAAACATCTTTCTGATGTGGATTTTTCAATGTCCTTTCCCATCTTCAGAGGGGAGTTCTTGGTAAGCCATTTGTGGGCTGAGATCAGGAGGATTGGGGGACCCCAGGGGTGGTGTGCCTCTCTCAGCCTCTGAACAGAACAGCAGGGTTTCTGTCCTGGGGCCCTGTCCTCCTTCCAGCAGGCCTAAGGCTGCCCCCTAGGAACACTGTGTTTTTCTGAAAGTCCCTTAGTGACGTGTGGGACAGTATTGTTTCCAGCACCTGTGTAGCTTTGCTGTGGGAAAGTTGGTGATTTTAGGGGCAAAATGAAGAAAGGTTTCCGAAGGAAATAATATCAGGGGACAAGGGACTCAAGGCCCTTCTCTCCTGTGTGCCCTGTTTTACTGGAACCTACAGGAAAATCGGCTGGCGATTTCCCTCGTCTCCGTAGTTCTTGGTTAGCAAGACGTGGGATGTTCTAGTCAGTTTATCGCAATTAGAACTAGTTATGTTATCGCTGACCAGGGGCAGCGGCAGCTTTGGGCCTCTTTGTCATGTTTTCGATGACACGCGGCCACCCGCCTTCCTGAAATGAAGGCAACACCTTCCAAATGTCAAATTGTTATTTTAGTCAAGCCCAATGATCTGTCTCTATATTTTTAACCAAGGCAAAATTAATAAAATTGCTACGGGCCCTGGCATTAATTAGCGGTAGGATTAGAGCTGTACGGGGTAAAAAGGAGGTGTAAACACTGTCCTCTTGCTACATGTTTGTTTTCACACTACTGAAAATAAATAAAATGAGACTTAGGATGGGGATTAAGTTTCTTTTGGCATTATACAGCAGATTCAACTGGAATGTGGCAGAAACACCGCAGCGTTAGCAAAGACTTTATGGAAGGAACAAAATCGCGGGCCTCAGTCGGTTCCCACCTTGTGTGTAGACTTGGTCCCATCACAGATAGCCCCAGCTGGGTAGTTAAAAAAAAAAAAGGACCTTTGAAACCTGCCTCTGGGCTGTTCTCCACTGGCGAACCGAGGCAGCTGAGTCCTCTGTGGAGCTTGTCACCCGGCTGCCAGGTTGGGATTAGCCAGAATGGAAGGAAGCCTTTGCCAGGTTCCCCGTTAGTGCGCCGTCACGTCACAGCAACTAAAAATACAAAATGGACCGAAAGTCCATGGAGGCGTCTGGTGTCTCCCAGCCTTGCCAGCTTCGTTTGGGCATCCCAGTTTTAGACGACAGTACAGATGTCTGGCCTTTCTGACTCCCGTGTCGCCCCACTCTATTAGACTGGTGTTTGGGCCTTAGTGTCCCATAAGGGACCAGCCCTGACGGAGGTCTGGCCATGGCGGGTCGGCCTACTGTGCCTGACAGACCCAGTTAAGCTCTGGGCGTATAACAGATATCTTCAGCATCTCGCCCTGCTGGGAATGGACCACATGCTCTATCTGGGGCTCACATCTGGCCCCGGCCCGTTCTGCCTCCCCCTCACTCCCCCTCACTCCCCTATGCCCTGTGGAATTCTAGTAACTTGACTCTTGCCAGCATCAGATCTTACTTAAATACCATCTCATCAGCTGCCTCATTTTTCCCCAGGCCATCCTTGTGGACCCTGAGTCCTCTTTTGATTTGCTTACATGGAGGAAACTAGGAAACTAATTAGTCTTCTGGATGCCCTGTCCCATGGCCACCCAGTTACGGCTCAGCTCAGTCGCTGGCAAGGGGCACACCCCTCCGGTTTGCGCGATCCCAACCCTTGCTCTTTGGGTGACCGCCCAGGGGCGCCTGCATGTCTCCTGAGTGTGCCGGGTACCTCCGTGGATGCCACCATATGTCCTGCCACTCTAGATGGGGGGGTGTGTGTCAGAGAAGCCCCTGAGTCTGATGCTGTCCCCAATAAACCGGAAGGGGTTATTTGGTGAGAAACCCGACTGGGATCCTGATGCGATGTGAATACCCCATTCATTCTCAACTTCTTGCTGCTTCCCTGGACATGGCCCTTCTCCGGGTGGGGAAGAACCCTCCCTCCTTCATCTCTGGAGCATGGGTTCTGCGTCTGCTGTAGGGAGGGGTCTTTCCGGCTGCCTCCTCTCTCCCTTTCCGTCCAGGCCCCTCAGCTACACCAGGGCCCGCCTTGACTCACCGTTCTGGTGCCTCCTTCCTATAGAGCCTCAGGAACCTTTAAAAGGATTTTTGAAAACAAAACAAAACAAAACACCCCCTCCTGAACTCCAGATTAGCCTTTTAAGCTCATTAAAGTTCCTTTAAATACCAAAATGTTGGGCTCCTGGGGGTGATCCCCCCCAAACCATATTTTCCTTCTTAACATTGTTGTCATTCACTGGGCAGCAGATTAAGGCAGCTCCCTCTGGGCCCAGAAACGGTCCCCTCTCTCTGCAGGAGGGTCCAAATATGTCTTTGTTCGAGCACTCCAGTAGCCTGAACCTAAGTAGGAGCCGATGCCAGATTGGCCTGGGGCCCCTGGCTCCATGCTGGAGAAGAGGTTGATGTCTTTGGGGGGTAAGATGGGGCCCAGAGCAGGGAATGGGCAGTTGGGTGGTGAAGATGTGGTGTCTGTGGTTTTCAGGAGCTTGGTGGCCCCCGGGCTCTCTTGCAGTTCCTGGGGAGAAGCAGGATGGATGAAGGCTCCAGTGGCCTGCATTTAAAGGACTGTCCTTGTCCTGGAGAATGGGAGCCCTCTTTCTGGGACCCAGCAGAAACGCCAGAGTCCGGTGTCTGTTCTTCCCCCAGGCAGAAGTGGGTTTTTGCAGCCATACCTGCCTTTGTCCCCACGCTGCTGTCCCCGTTCCCTTCAGCCTCTTTTCCAAGGAGCCTCCTTAATATACCCGCCCCCTCTCCGTCATTTCAGGCTTCCTTCCCTAAAGCTGGCTCTTGGGGAGAGCTTTCTGGTTTTGACAGTGGAACAAATCCTTTTTAACATAACCATCCAGAGCTTCCTCCCCTGCTGCTGGTTCCCCTCACCCCTTTCTCCGCCCCTCCTACATTGTAGCACGGATTCCTTTGTGCCTGTCTTCCACAGACAGTGAGGGCCGCCATCTTCACAGAGATACAGGCACAGCTCCTCAGAGACCAGAGACGAAAACCGTTTGGCAGTGCCGCGAGGTATACTTTGGAAACCCAAAGAGGAAGAACATTCCAGAAGACCCTCCCTTGCATTTTTGGTAGAAGTGTTCCTTGGTCCCTGTGCCTCTGTTTCCCTTGGGGCTCTGCGCACCTGGGATCCCTACATTTATCTAGAGTATTAGTTATATAACCTCGTTTTCAAGTCTCAGATCAGTCTTGTCTTCTCGCTTATCTTGTACTCTGAACCCATCTTGTGAATTTCATATTATCTTGGGTACAGGCTGGAGCCTGGTCTTAGCTATCTGTCAGATTGGACAGGATATTATGAAATAATTCACTTGAGATGTACATGAGAATGTGGCCTTCTTTCAAAGATACTTTTTAACTTGAAGGGCCTTCAGTCAAAAAGGAATGACTACCTTACAATAGAATTTGAGGTCCTAGAATGGGAGATTATTTTGGACAGAATGCAAATACCGCTTCATGGGGTACTTTCCTGTCTGTCTATGCATAAGGCTGGTAGTAGTTATATGCCCGCTCCTTTTCATCCGGGTTGTGTTCTTGGTTGGCGTCTTGCATTTCAAAAATCCACGTCCATAGATGGAAGGGGTTGGACAGGTAGGTATGGCTGGTTTGAACACTGCGTAGCTCCCTCCACTACCGGAAACACATGTCCTACTATGAAGAGATGTCCAAGCCACAATTTCCTTATCTGTACAAGGGAATATGCTAACAACCTCCTAGGGTTATCGTGAGACTTGAGTAAGGAAATGAACAAAAAAGCTTTTTGGTAAAATCCAGAGCACTATACAAGGTTGGTGTTATTGTTGACGTCTTTTGATATGAGTAAGAGAATGTAGATTCCCTGTCATGTAGATAACTCTGCATGGTGTAGTGGCCAAGAGCATAGACCGCGGACACTGAGTGTCTGGGATCACATCCTTGCTCTGTTACTCACTAGCCATTTCCGTGGGCAAGGGTCTTACTTTCTCAGCGCTGGTCTCCTCTCTCTAAAATGGGGGTAATGGGGCGCCTGGGTAGCTCAGTCGGTTAAGCGGCTGCTTTTGGTTCAGGTCATGATCCCAGGGTTCTGGGTTCGAGCCCTGTGTTGGGCTCCCTGCTCGGCAGAGAGCCTGCTTCTCCCTCTCCCTCTGTCTGCTGCTCTGCCTACTTGTACTCTGTCTGTCAAATAAATAAATAAATAATCTTTTTAAAAAATGTGGGTAATGATAGTACCAGCCTCACAGGGTCATTTTGGGTTAATATTTATGAAGTGTGCAGGTCAGTGCTTGGCTCATAGGCATTACTGTAAAAAGACATGCTGAAAAAAGGTATCTTTTTCCATTCTTTGCTTTTTTAAAATGATTTTATTTTTATTATTTTTATTTTTTTTAAGAAATTTATTTATTTGACAGCGATCACAAGTAGGCAGAGAGGCAGGCAGAGAGAGTGAGAGGGAAGCAGGCTCCCTGCTGAGCAGAGAGCCCGATGCGGGCCTCGATCTCAGGACCCTGAGATCATGACCTGAGCCGAAGGCAGAGGCTTAACCCACTGAGCCACCCAGGCGCCCATGATTTTATTTTTAAATTTTTGTGAGATAGGGAGAGAGAGAAGGAGACAAAGGGAGGGGCAGAGGGAAAAGCAAACTCCCTGTTGAGCCGGGAGCCCAATGCAGGACCCAATCCCAGGACTCTGGGATCATGACCTGAGCCAAAGGCAGACGCCCAACTGACTGAGCCACCCAAGCACCTTCATTTTTCATTTTCAAGGAGACTTCACATGTGTTCTCTTTATTGGACCTCACAACAATTTTAAAAGTTAGGTAAGGAGAGCTTTTTTTTTTTTTTTTTGTTTTCCCCCTCCCTCTGCTTTTTATAGCAAGGAAACGGAGGCTCAGAGAGGTGAAGGTCACGTTGTTGATAAAGAGGGAAGCTGGGATGCTGTCCCCAGCCGCAGACTCCTAGTGCAGTGGCCTTTCCTCTAAATCACACCATCTGCTGCTTGGGTTCTGGTGTTCACACCCCAGTGAGGTCACAGTTCTCAGTTTGTCCTGTTGAACGAGCTCTTGGAAAACAAGTCCCCACCTGCTGGATACTTGAGCCTGCAGGCAGCCTTCCGACGGTCAGCTGTTGATATATTCCGTGGTTTTAAGGGAAATTTTTGGATCTGGGGATTGCCTGAGTGCATGTGTGTGTGTGAGTGTGTGTGTGTGTGTGTGTGTGTGAGAGAGAGAGAGAGCGGGCGAGCTGCTGCGTACACCCATCCCTCCTGTTTATCAGACTCCTCACCCACAAAGCCATCCCACCGCTGTCCTTCCCTGTCCCGTCCCAGCTGCACTGGGCTCCGTCGTTCCTCTAGCTTAGCTGTTCTTCCCCACCGAAAGAATGACAAAAAGGCAGACAAGCATCCATTTTTCTGTCTCTCTAGCTCCCAGAGTTCGCTATTGGTGGCTTGTTCTGGGAGCCTGTCTGCACATTTGGCAGCAGAACTGTTAAATATCAGATCTGGAGCCTTCCAAACATAACTTCCATTGGGACTAGCCAGCAGCTGTCCATCCATTCCTTGCATAACCCTTTTCCAAGGTTTCTTCTGAACTGGGTCGCGTTTTCAGTCGAGTCCTAGCCTCCGGGAGAGAAGATCCCCCGCCGGGCACTGGTATGAGGCCGATTTTCAGAGCCATTGACTCACTCTTGTTTATCCCGTGACCTGGCTGGATCAAAAAAAAAAAGGGATAATGGAATGTTGGTTTTTAAGGAAATTAAATATTCCTGTACTGTACTGTTTCACTCACCGGTGCTGACACTTGGTTCACTTAGACCTGGTTCCGCTCAATTTCAGAGAGATGGAATGTGGGTCTGAATTTAATCTCTGTGAACTGGCGTGTAATGAAACTAGAGATTTCAGGTAATACAGCAGTAACTAGAATGCATTATACCTGGTTGTATGCGGATTTCTCAAATTGAGAATTAAATGGAATCTTATAAACAGTTGGTTTATTAATTAAATCACTCATTCGTTCCTCTAATCATCAAACAGACTTACTAAATTCCTCTATGTGCCAGGTATGTAGAAAATGAGGAAAATGAAGCAGGGATGTATTAACAATCGAGCAGAGGCTGTTTAGAGACATAAATTAAACAGATGCCTAAGAATAAGATTGTTTGAAGAGAGGCCTGGCCTGTAGGACTCGTTTAAGTCCCTCGGTTCTGCATTTCTCTGTGCTTCTCATGATCTCCATAGTGCTTGTCCCCACATGAAGTCTATTTTTATTTGTTGCTTTGTGGCCTGTGTCTCCAGGTCACCAACTCTGCGAGGACCTTCCTGTTTTTGTTTGGTGTTTTGTTTCTCCAGCGTCTTGTACAGTACCTGATGCAGTGTAGGGAGTGGACGGATGTCTGTTGGTTGGATGGATAAAGTAATCAGTGCGTGACTTGTTTGGGGTTGTTATAAAAGCTTCACAGGAGAGGTGACAGAAAATAAACCAATAAGTAAGGACCTATTTCAAATTATGGTACACGCTAAGAAGCTAATGAATAGTCCATAGTAATACATAACCAAGGGACCCCAAGCTTTGGGACATTTTATCACATAAAGACAAGAAGAGGGGAATGGCAAAGGGGATGCTACCTCGGGTGAGAGGAGCACCGACATTCCAGAAATCCGTCTGCGGCAGGACGGCACGGAGACGGGGGAGGACGCCCTGGTGAGTGGGGTTCTGGAAGGCAGGGCAGTGGAGGGCACTTTCCAAAATTAGGGCTGCCTGTTTGCTCTTGAAATGGGCAGTCAGTCATTGGTAATCTTATCAAGAGTAGGTTTTCTCTTTTCTTTCTGTTTTTTTTTTTAAAGATTTTATTTATTTATTTGTCAGAGAGAGAGTGTGAGCACAAGCAGGCAGAGAGGCAGGCAGAAGGAGAAGCAGGTTCCCTACTGAGCCATGAACCCAATGTGGGACTCGATCCCACAACCTGGGATCATGACCTGAGCTGAAGGCAGATGCTTAACGGACTGAGCTACCCAGGCGTCCCTCAAGAGTAGTTTCATCAGAGGCATAGAGGGGATGTCACGGCACTTTAATGGGTTGTAGGCTAAAATGTAGTTGAAGTAGCAGAGGGAATGATGTGACCCTCCCTTCCGAGAAAGTGGACAGCAGAAGAAAGAGCTGAAGGAAGAAGACGCAGCAGTTCCGGGGTTGGAGCGAGAATGAGGGGACGATGTCATAGGACAGGCTAGTCTTGAGGCTCTGTGATGGCTCAGATGAGTTTCTCCAGGAAAGGAGGGAGGCTGAGGATCCAGGAGCGTGAGGGGCATCTAGTTGACAGAGGGGAAGCCTGGGGAAGGGTCAGGGACCCGTCTAGGGCCCAGGGTCTGGCCCTGCTCTCCTCTCTCCCAACCCCGCAGTCCCTTTGTTCTTTTGTGCCCATCTGTGTGGTTTAGCTGGAACTGAACCGCGGAACAGGGGCCAATGGAGGGTGGGTCTGTCTTCTGTCCCTGCTCAGGTGGTCACAGCAGCTTCTCACCTTGCTTCTTGCCCATGGGCACCCTGGGTCATGGGCCTGCGGAGGCCGACAGAGTGAGGCCCCGTCCTTCTTCTTCAGACACTAGTTGTCTTCGTGCGAGCCCTGCCGTCTGTCACCTTCCTGTCTGCGCGCTCACCCGTCAGAAGTCCGTTTGGTTACAGCGTGGTCTGAGGTGTACATGGTGTGGCCGATTCCCCAGGCCAGGTGTGCCGGCCTCCCCGGGCCCGGAGCGAGTCGGCTGTGCTTGGCAGCTAGACCGTCCGCAAGCCTGGCCGTTGAAGGGCCTTTGTTTCCTGGGACACTCAGGCGAAACTGGAAGAGAAGGGCATCCAGGACCAGGGGACGTAGTCCTCCTCGTCGGCCGTGGTGGCCCGGTCTCCCTCCACCTGGCCGTCACTGTTTATGGCCTCATTCACACGGCTGGTTGGTCTGTGAACTTTCTCAGACTAGAGACTGGACCGATCTGGAAGAGAGCAGTGGATTTTTCCAGAAGCTCCCAGCCATTATCCTGCCTTTGCCTCTGCTTTGGCTGGGTGGACCAGGGCAAATCACATAATCTCTTCAAGTTTGTGTGGTTTGCCTCCCTGCCTTTCCTCTGAGTGCTGAGAGGTGTGGAGCCTGATCAGAAACTGTCTGATGTGTGCAGTAGCGAGTAGGAGTGTTTTTGCCCGGGAGCGGGAGAGCAGTGCGTGGATGGGTGCGGATGTTTCCTTAGGTCTCGGGTTGTCATATCCATATGACCCTAGGAAAGAAAAAAAAGTAAGTGTCATTAGGGGAGACCTCTTCACTTAGAAGGGGATTAGGGTAAAATTGGTACTACCAAGGGAGCTGAGTATTTTCCAATGGCTCTGCCTCTGTGGCCAGTAAATTCAGTGGAAAAAATCAGTGACAGGTGATTTGGTATCATAGACACCCAACTGATTCATGGAGTGGATTTTTCTCCTCATCAACAGGCTGTAGAGCTCGGTTTCGACTGAGCTCCACAAAGCTAGGAGGGAAAGCTGTGGACAGAGCAGTGAGACACTTTTTGGTACTTCATGATACATTATTTTTCAGTTTCCCTGTTGACAGTTGAAGGGCAAGGGGCAAGCGGACTGCACTCTTCTAAGTGGCAACATGGACACGGTGGGACTGTTGGGAAGCCATTAGCAGCCAAACCTAGTTAATATCAGCTCAGGAAAATGCTCTTCCTCACTGGCCCCTTTCCCTCCACTCAATTATTAAAGGATTAAAGGACTTCCCCAATGAGCTCCCTTAAAAATTTAATGATGTGTGGTAATGCAGGGATCGAACTGTTACGACAAAGTGATTCAGCTTTGCCCTGATATCACTAGTTAATCAGGGAGGAAGGAAGGTTCTGCAGCTCACATTACCTGTAATAGGGGAAGACCCACCATCAGGAAAGTCACTGCTGTGGCATCCAGGCATCTCACGTTCCCGGCTTTTTCCCCAGATTGAGCCAGCTTCTGGGGGCAAGATGGAGAGACAGTACGTGCTGCCCTGTGGCCCTTGGTCCGAAGAGTACTTATTCTTTCTCAGAGTTGGACAGTATTTTCAGGAGAAGCTGATGGAGAAATATGTATTTAGGGCCGTGGTTTGATATCGTAATTGTGCGTAAGGGGGTCATTCGGTTCTCAGTGGTCACTTTTAGCCTTCTTGACCATGAAGCCTGTGCCCTTTGGTTGTGGGGGGGGGGTAACACGAGTGTTCATGTGCATGCACAGGTCCTGTAGACCTGGGGGTGCGCACTGGTGGGATCACTGGCAAGGTCAGAGGTGTAGCCTGTGGCCAGAGAACTGAGACAGCTCTTGTTAGTTTCCGTGGGGACCCAACTGTATCCTGAGACTGATCAGCATCAAGGGGTAGATATTCAGCTAATAGCTACAACCAAGCCTAAAATCCACGAGCGTCGGCGCATGGTGAGTGCTGTGGACGTGCGGGTCTGCAGCGGGGAGTAGGGCGAGGGGATGAGCGACTGGCACTTCCCAGGTTGGTGGCATCTTTCTTTTTTTTTAATCTTTTCTTTTTTAGTATTTTATTTATTTGACAGAGAGAAATCACAACTAGGCAGAGATGCAGGCAGAGAGAGAGGAGGAAGCAGGCTCCCTGCGGAGCAGAGAGCCCGATGCAGGGTTCGATCCCAGGACCCTGGGATCATGACCTGAGCTGAAGGCAGAGGCTTTAACCCACTAAGCCACCCAGGCACCCCTGGTGGCATCTTTCTTAATCGTCACATCTCCATGCACCTCACTGACGGTCTAATTGACGAACCACTTGGCATTTATTTATTTTTAAAAATTTTATTTATTTATTTACTTATCTATCTATCAGAGAATGGGAGAGGGAGAGAGTGAGAGCATGAGCAGGGGTGGAGCAGGGAGTGGCAGGCTCCCCACTGAGCAGGGATCCTACGTGGGACTCAATCCCAGGACCGTGGGATCATGGCCTGACCCAAAGGCAGACGCTTAACCAGCTGAGCCACCCAGGCATCCTGAATCACTCAGCATTTAGAAGCTCTATATTTCATATTCATGTCTAATTTTAAAGCCCTATTTGGTATAGGCTCTCCTTGTTTTTTGTTGTTGTTTTGTTTTTTTTTTAAATCCTATTTCTTATTTGGTTGTTCTAAAGTTGGAGTTCAGGTTATCATCACTTTTCCTGTGTAGTTTTCGGTTTTCTCTTCTAAGAGGTGCCTCTGTCTTAACTCAATGTCCTTCCTCTCTGCTCTAAATTTATCATGTAATTAAGAATATTGTTGGAGTTCGGGTAGAATTTAGAACTGTGGTCCTAACCTTCCTATTCGGCCAGCCTGAAAGGTAAATTTTACTTTGTTCCTTTATGTACCTGTATTTGTCAAGAACCATTGACACGCTAGACATCGTTACAGGGAACTGCGAGAGAACCGTGAACAACAGCAAAGAGAGAATCCCAAACTGACATTCTAGAGGGGAAGGAAGGCAGTAAAGAAACAAAATACACTTTCCCTGCCCTGCCACTGATATCCACAAGTCTGACTTTCCTTCCTACTTAAATATCCATCTATTTAATGCCACAGCCCACCCCTACAATCACTATTACCCCATTATATGTCTATATTTTCCTTTTTTCCAACCACTAACCACCTTCTAGCATATGCTATAATTTACTTTTTTATTATTCCAAGATATCGTTTCCCCCATTAGCACGCAAGTCTCATGAGAACAGAGCCTGGAACAGTTTTGTGTACTAGCCCAGTGCCTGGAACATAATAAGTGCCCTGTGCTTGCCTTGGGAAGCCTGGGGTGAGCGCAGGCAGGCGGTGATTCCTGGTGATTCTGAGCTGGCTACTTCACATCTCCTGAGTTGAGGAAGACATGAGGGGGGAAGGGGCAGCGGGGGCCATGGAGGCTGCAAGAGTTTGCTTGGATGTGGGTGAGATAATATATCTGCTTCTGAGCCTTATTTTATTCCTTAAACACTTCTGTAGAAGGCAGAAAGTAGGGGCAAGGGCGAAGGAGACAAGTGAGTGGAAAAATCCAGCGGTGTTGATACTTGGAGACTTTGTCTGGAGTAAAGGTTCCAAACCTGCATTTTGCTTCAGGGTGTCCGTGTGTCCCTTGAATTATTTTCTTAGAAGTAAGTGTGTGTGTGTGTGCATGTGTGTGCGCACTCTTCTGGGTCCATAGAGTGTGTCAGATTCTAGAAGCTGCCTGTCATCCCCAAATGGGTAAGAGTCAGTGATGTGGAAGAAGGGAGGGGATGAGAATGGATGGCAGAACCCCAACCCTGCATGTGGACAAGGGTTCAGATCTCAGCTCTGTTACTTGGAGGACTGAGCTCTGAGGAATCTGTCTCCTTATTTCTAAAAGGCAGAAAAATATCTCTTTGCATATGTTATAGGGATTAAAGACTATGTGTGTTTGTACAGCATCGAGTAAAGATCCTCAGAAGGTGGCAGCTAATTACACTAATAATTTACTCACTAATGTTCGGCACTGCCAGCCAATTGTAGATTATTATGCCCATATGGGCAATTTTGTTCTCATACCAGTGGTTTGTTTCTTTCATTACTTTTAAACCTCAGCATTACTTCTCTAAGAATTCTCAGTGGATGTACCTAATATTTTAAAAGGACGTAAAGGCAGACAGATTGCCTTGTAAAGTAAAAACACACATCAGATGCCAGAAAGAGAAATCAAGAACAAGAAATACTTGGTTTGAGAACGGGGGCTCTCGAACAGATAAAAATCTGCTTCCCATTGTTGGTTTATACGAACGGGCTGATAAACTTAAGCCACAGGCATCCAGTATTTATTTGTTACATTAATCCTAAACCGAAAGATAATTAGCAAATTTGTTAAGTAGGCTTATGTTTGCCCTTCTTTGCCAACAATTGTGGTTGTTTGTTGGCGACTAAAGGTTGAACTGAGCTCTCCTGTCTTGATCACAGCTGTCGGGAGGAAATAATGCGCTTGAGTTTCACAAACATGTGAACTTTCTAGGTCTCATGCTATATTTAACAGAGGCTTAGTCTCTCTCAGAAGGTACCAATAAGGACGAGACTTATGAAGTTATCGATCATCCTTTATAAGCAAGGCAGCTGAAGGGACCCTCATTAAATACTTTGCTCATAGTAGTTTGGTGAGTGGGTGCACACCAGTTTTCATGTTTATCTATAATATGATTTCATTAATGCATATGTTGTGAATACTTTATCTTTAAAAAAAAGATTTATTTATTCACTTTAGAGAGCAAGCAGGAAAGAGGGGCAGCGGGAGAGGGGGAGAGAGAGCAAATCTCAAATGGACTCCTTGCTCGGCGTGGAGCCTGACGTGGGGCTCGATCTCATGACCCTGAGATTATGACCTGGGCCGAAACCAAGAGCTGGATGCTTAACCAGCTTCTGCCACCCAGGCACCCCAAAGAGTGTTTTAGCTTTTACGAGGGAATTAAAAATCTTCATTTATATTTTCTTTTTAAAATCACAGTTTCTCGGGGCGCCTGGGTGGCTCAGTGGGTTAAAGCCTCTGCCTTCGGCTCAGGTCACGATCCCAGGGTCCTGGGATCGAGCCCCGCATTGGGCTCTCTGCTCTGCAGAGAGCCTGCTTCCTCCTCTCTCCCTGCCTGCCTCTCTGCCTAGTTGTGATTTCTCTCTGTCAAATAAATAAAATATTTTTTAAAAAGTCACAGTTTCTCTCAGCTTTTCTAATGCTGACCTGGAAGCTGCCATGAAAACTACTGGCCATGAACACTGATGTTAGTATACGTGCCGCCGCAGCAAGCTCGGCCGTGGACACTGAGAGCCTGAGAGCGAGAGAAGCCAGGAGAGTGTCTGTGATAACAGGCACTATGTCATGTAATCATCGTCCCAGTCTCATTCAAGATGAGGAAACTGAGGCTCACAGAGGCTGAGCCACGGTCCCGATGTCACATGGGTTCTTTCTAAGCTGTGTGGCTGGGAATCAGGCTCAGGCTTTCCAGAACTCCCTTTACCGTGTCACAGCTGCTTTGTCTGCGGGGCAAAACCCTGGGGACGCTGCCTGTTCTCATCACCAGGTTGTGCGGAAAGGTCATGCCAACCCCTTCTGTGGAGACTTAAATTCAGGCAATTCTGGGACTGATCTGTTGCTGAGCCCATAGGTTGAAGTCACCCTTTAAGAACGAGCGAAGTGATTATCCTGGACACAATTGCCCCAAACTGACCGAACAATGAGGGAGAAACGAAATCCACAAGGATGGATGTGTTAACTTGGTAAATGGTTCCTTCCACCATTTTGTGTGGGTTTAGCCACACATACATTTGACTGTTGTGAACTGTAACTGTATCTTGAGCATAAGAGATGCTTATATATGATATACATGTGTATTTGGTATGTATCAACACACACACATGTGGAATCATGGGATCTTAGTGATGGAAGGTACTTTGTAGGTTATGGATGATAGCATAAATAATGAAAAACAGAGACAGATTGCCTGATTTCTAGTTTTTTACAAAATATTTCATTTATTTATTTTAGAGAGAGAATGCATGAGGAGGGTGGGGAGAGGCAGAGGGAGAAGCAGGCTCCCGGATGAGCAAGGAGCCTAATGCGGGACTCAATCCTAGGACCCTGGGATCACGACCTGAACTGAAGGCAGATGCTTAACCCACTGAGCCACCCAGGTGCCCTGATTGCCTGACTTCTAATCTATATATATATTTAAAGATTTTATTTATTTATTTGACAGAGAAATCACAAGTAGGCAGAGAGACAGGCAGAGAGAGAGGGAGAAGCAGGCTCCCTGCCGAGCAGAGAGCCAGATATGGGGCTCAATCCCAGGACCCTGAGATCACGACCTGAGCCGAAGGCAGAGGCTTCCACCCACTGAGTCACCCAGGTGCCCCATCTAATCTATATTTTTAAGGTAATCTTCTATAGATGGCATATAGCTGAGTCTTTTTCATCCATTCTGATAATCTCTTTTCGTTCAAGTGTTTTGTCCATTAGTATTTGATGTGATTATTGATATAGTTGGATTTCAGTCTACTATTTTGCTATTTTATTTTCACTTTTGTTTTTGCTTTCTATTTATGCACTCTATTTTTTTTTGTTTTCCATTTCTCCTTTCATGTCTTCTTTTATTTTTATTTATTTTTAAATTATTTTTTACTTTAAAAAAAGATTTTATTTCTTTATTTGAAGGAGAGAGAGAGAGAGTGTGTGTGTGTGTGTGTGCATGAGAGGGGTAAGGTCAGAGAGAGAAGTAACTCTCCACTGAGTAGGGAGCCTGAAGCACAGCTTGATCCTGAAACTCCAGGATCATGACCTGAGCTGAAGACAGTCTCCTAACCTGAGCCCCCCAGGTGCCCTATTTAGTGGATTTTTAAAAGAATTTTATTTTAATTTATTTATTGGCTTCTTAACTATATTTCTTTAAATTATTAATTTTTTAGTGGTTGTTCCCAGGATTATAGTATGCATCCCTATGTATTCACAATGTCTGTAGAGTTGATATGATACACTTGTACATAACACATAAGAACCTTGGAACTGTATATACCCATTTACTCTCTCCCTCTATTCTGTTTGCTATAGTTGTTGGATTTTTTTCTCTGTACTTTGGATTGTGTCATTTCTGTTGATCTTCATGTAAGTTCATCAACACTTTCTTTGTCATCGTTGATCTGCTGTTAAGCCAATCCACTATATTTGTTTAATTTCAGATCTGGTACTTTTCAGTTCTGGAGCTCCTCTGTCCAATGACAGTAGCCATTAGCAACATATGGATATTTAAGTCTAAATTAAATGCCATTGAATACAGTGTAGACGTCAGTTCCTCAGTTGCACTTGTAAGCACCCCATGGTTACGTGTGGCCAGTGGCACCATATTGGACAATAAAGACGCGAAGACGCATTGCAGAAAATCGTGTCAAACATTGCCGTTACAGAATCCCTGCTTGATTCGTTTTCATAGTTTGAATTTTTTGATGATATTTCCCATCTTTTAATTTTTTAGCATATATTTTTCAGGACATACACAGGCATATTTGTATTAGATGCTTTAAAATCCTTGTCAGAATATAGTGATCCAAAGGGGCCCCTGCACCCCAATGTTCATAGCAACAATGTCCACAATAGCCAAACTATGGAAAGAGCCCAGATGTCCATCAACAGATGAATGGATAAAGAAGATGTGGTATATATATATATACAATGGAATACTATGCAGCCATCAAGAGAAATGAAATCTTGCCATTCGCAACGACACAGATAGAACTAGAGGGTATTATGCTAAGTGAAATAAGTCAATCAGAGAGGGACAATTACATGATCTCTCTGATATGAAGAACTTGAGAGGTTGAGTGGGGGGTCATGGGGGGAAAGGGGGGAAATGAAACAAGATGGGATCGGGAGGGAGACAAACAATATGAGACTCTCAATCCCCAAAACAAACTGAGGGTTGCTGGGGGTGTGGTGGGGAGTTGGGATAGGGTGGCTGGGTGATGGACGTTGGGGAGGGTATGTGCTGTGGTGAGTGCTGTGAAATGTGTAAGCCTGATGATTCAGACCTGTACCCCTGGGGCAAATAATACATTATATGTTAATTAAAAAATAATTTAAAAAAATCCTTGTCAGCTAGGGGCGCCTGGCTGGCTCAGTCAGTAGAGCATGTGACTCTTGATCTCAGTGTTGTGGGTTCAAGCCCCATGTTGCATGTAGCGATCACTAAAATAAATAAAGGAAATCTTTAAAATCCCTGTCAGATATTCTAACCTCTGGGTCATTTTGGAGTCAATCTCTGTTGATTCTCTTCTCTCTTAAGTATGGGTCCTGTTGATGAGTTTAGATGGTGCCCCAGAAATGATACAGTATAGGGAACCTGAATTCTTACGGTCCTTCAAAGAGTATTCGTATCTTAGGAAATTTCCAGGAGGCAGCTAGCTTGGTGGTACCTGGACTGCAGACTCTGACTTTGCAGCTGTGAGCTACAGCTAGAGTCTTAGTTCAGCATTTTGATCTTTAATTGGGCTGCTTGGAATCTACCCAGTGCACCTGGGATCCAGAGGCCACCTAGAGATTTCGGCAGAGCTTCGTAGAATTAGGGCTTCCCTCTCTGCAGAGCTCTCCAGGTTTTTCTCTCACTTTTAGATGCTGTGATCGCCCCAAATTCTGTCTTCTGCTCCTTTCCATCAGTGAGACTGGGGTGTCTTCATCTGAGTCTCTTCGTTATTCTGTGTGACTAAAAGCTGTAAAAACAGGAAAACCCCCCAGTTCTAGTCCTTTCTTCCAGGTGCTGAGTCCCCTTCAATGTCTGTCTGCTTTTGGTCATTATCTGGTGTCTTCGCATAGTTATTTTCTGTATTCTGTCTAGAATTTCCCGTTACTTGTGGGACGCTGGGCAGTTGGAGCTACTCAGTTCGCTGCAAGAGAACCTTGTTCCAGGTCTTGACTCACCCATTTCGTGTGTGACCTTGTTACCACCTGGGATGCCTCGGTTCTCTCGTCTGTAAAATGGGAATAATAATAATGCCAACCTGACAAGACTGTCATGAAGGTCAAGGAGGTTCGGTGAGCAGACTTAGGTATTTCTGGGGCAGAGTAATTGCTCCATGTTAGCTGCTGTGAAGGTGATTCTGGTCTCAGGCTTGTCGTTTGTGTCTGTGGAAGTCCCGAGCGGATCGGCACCGAACCTTGACCTTCGGCCGGGCTGCACACCCACTCCATACACACGCGCGAGAAATGACGTCGATCGTAGAGGTGGCTCCTTGCCCGTCAACGTTTGTCATTATGTGGTGTGCTGTAACTCTGTACATTGTTTTATGTGTCATGGGTTTGACATTGGGAGAGGGAAGAGGGCGGTCTGACAGATCTTACTAACAGCCTTTTCTGTCAGATGTCACCAGAGTGTTTTTCTTGCTTCCATTTGGTTGGTTCTCATCCAGCTGCATGGGTGTGAGGCTTTTGGAGGGGGTTATTCAGGCGTGTGGGCACCTGCCTTCCATGACACGGCTCTGTCGTCTTTCCCATTGAGTGCGATTGTCCGGTTTCACTCTCTTTCCTTCGTTCGTGAATCAGCCTCTCCAGACCCGTGTCATGCTGGTTGCCCTTCCCTGCCCGGCCTTCTGGTTGCTGACATGTTTTGGGGACAGAGAGGCCAGTCGGGCATGCATCTCTCTCTATGATTCAGCAGGAAGCCTGGAACCCAGTGCAAGACTAAAGGCTGCCCGGGTCGTCTCTGGGAACGTGGCTTTCTGCTGGTCCACTTCCCTGCGGTTCGCCCCCACAGCTGCACCTTCGACGGGCCGCCCCGCCCGCCAGCACCGGCGCAGGTGCACAAACCCTAAAGGTGGCCCCATCCAGGGAACCACCTGTCTCAGTCTTCGCGGGGTTCCTGGCCAGGCGCTGGAACAGACTTGTAGCTGCCTGGGAGCCCTGCAGAGGTGCAGCGGGGAGCTGTGGGGCTCGCATCAGAGTCGCATGTTAACTATGCACTCTTGGGAGGTAGCCCCGAGGGACAGACTGGGGCTGGGGCTAGCGGTGCCCACCAGCCAACCCTTGCCCGACACTCATCCCATGAGAAGATACGTGGCCCAGCGGGTAGCGGATCAAAATCCGGGGGCTTCTGTGCACAATCCTGAGAAAGCGCTAAACAAGGGCACAGCTTGGTGTTTGTGTTGTGGGGTTTTCCTTCCCCCCGGTCTGTGTCCCGCGCTCCTGTTCTCTCCCCAGCTCCTCTCACTGCCCTTCCGTCCCCCAGGCCCGACCCGGGAGCTGGAGCGAGTGACGCCCTGCAGGGTCCAGGCGTCCACACTCGATGGAAATATTTTCCATCCAAGTTCCTCGTTGAACTCTGGAAGTGGAGGCGGTGGCTGCAACAGCTTTGGCCTCTCCCCAACTCTGAGAAATCCCCCGTCAAGGCCTCTTAGTGAGAAGGATTTACAATTGAGACAATGCAGCTTTCACAGCTTTTAATTACACCTGAGTCCTTCCCCAGCGTCCCGCTGGCCGGAACCACCTTGTTGAAAAGGGCCCCCGATCTGGGCTGAGGGCAATGGGGGAGGCTCCCGGCTGGGTGGTGTGTGCAGACCCCCACAAGGCCCCCAGTCCAGCACTCCCCTCCCTGGGGGAGGCACGCTACCCCCACCCCCGCGAGAAACCAGAGTCTGCTGGAGGGCAGTGACGGCCCAGTGTCCTGTTTGGCGCTTGGAGCGGCACATGATGGCCACCCCTGGGTCTGGTGTCTCCTCGCAGGTTCTGGGCTGGGATTCGGAGTGCAGTGCTCAGCTCCAGGACGTGGAAGGGGGGGCCCGGCAGTCCTGCACGCGCCAAGGGCTGGCACCATGTTTTGGCATCTCTCTCTCTCTCTCAAGTCGGGTTTGACTCTGTTGACGTCAGGATGGCATGGAGGTTTCTCTGGGTGGTCCTGTGGGCTGCACAGCTCCCTGAAACAGGGCCGGCGCCCACAGTTGGTTCTGGACCATGCACCAAGGTGGCGTTAGCCCGTGATCTGGGTTGGGTTGGGAAGCGCTTCTCTCCTTGGGGTGTCACTTCTTCCTCCTTTTGGTCCCACCGTGGTCTTTCCCCATCGCCCCCATCTCTGTCCTGCCTGTCTTCTCTCCACCAGTGAGTTCATCCACGCCCTCATTTCAGCTGGCGTCCCGAGGAGAGGGACTTGTGAATCTGAAACCTACCAAGCCCCCTGTACCCTCACCTCTAGACCTGTGTTTTCACAAAACTCAGTGGAGGGGTTGGGCCACAGAGGTCCTGATGGGGCTTGTCCATTTCAGCTCATTCATATTTCGAGCCGGGTCACTGTTTGTCGTGGGGGGCGGCCTGGACACTGTAGGATGCTTAGCAGTTTCCTTGACCTCACCCCACTAGACAGATGCTAGTCTCAGCGGTGACAGTCAGGACTCTCTCTAAACATGGCCATATCCTGTGGGGGGGGGCAAAAATCTCCCCCAGATGAGGACCACTGGGGTCTAGGGGTAGTAGGAACCATAGGACCCGAGCAAGCTTGGGGCAAGAGATGAGTTAGGTTTCCAAGATTTGACACTAGGGGCGTTGGCAGAAATCAGCACGAGCGAGGGCCTGGGAAGCACAGGCCCAGGTGTGTGACTTAGTCGGGCCTAGACGAGAAGCTGGTCCAGAAGGACGGCAGGTCTCTGCAGTCTGTGACTCCGCACTGGTCTCAACCCACTGACCATTCGCAGAGGCCGCCCTCATGGATGGTGCCGGCCCTTGCCAGGCGCAGAAAGCAGGTAGACCCGCTGGCTGGGGGTCTAGGAAGCAGTTGTGCCTAATTTGGCCCCTGACGTGCAGCTGTTCCCGCCGGTCCTCAGAGACCCACGCGTTGCCTCGAGGGTGCAGGGAACGGCAGAGCCTCAGAGGCCGTCGGATGGAAATGGGACTCGCTGACGGCTCAGGCGCGTCCACAACCCGAGTGTCTTCCCTCCCATCTCGCCTGCCCGCTTTCCCTCCTCCCCCCTCTCCAGCCCCTGTAATCACCATTCCCATCCAGCCTCCTCCAGCCTCCTGGAAAGATCTGGGAGGCTGCTGATGGATTTGACTGAGGAGTGTGTAATATAAAAGGGCAGAGCTGAGCCTGCAGGGACCCAGGGCTGCTCGAGCTCCAATATTGCTTCCTCTGTCAGGGCAGGGCCGGGGAGCCCCTCTGGGATTACTCACACAATATTACTGCCACCGGTGAGGTGGGGGGGGCCGGGCAGGCGTGGGGAGGGTCTCGGGCTGGCTGCCTACGAGGCCCGGAATAACAACAACAATAATACTGGCGATATTTTCATAATAGTAAAAATAGTAATAATTGTGTTTCCCAGGTTTATTAACTTTGGGAAGTCTGGTTTATTAACTCTCCTGGCTTATTAACTTGGCGAAGTCTTGGCTCGTCACAGCATCTGCCTGAGGCTTGCGGGTGTGTTTGAGTTCATCAGCGTCAGGCTCTCTAAGAGAAAGAGGGGCGCAGGAGAGAGGGGAGGGGCAGGAGCAGTGATATTTGAAGTAATTAGACTTTATTGAAATCAAATGCCCGGGCAAGAAATGGTAATTAACTGAGAGGGGAGGATGCTGTGTCCTCCTTCATCCAAGGACCGTGGGGCTGTCGGAGATTAGCCTCATCTCGGGGCCACTGGATAGTTTCTGAAAGGCTGTGTGGGAAGGAATATTTTTGTTTAAAAATAGAGATCTCAGTCGAACAGGATAGGAAGGAAGCATACCTCCTTTCTCCCGGTTACCATTGGTACAAAATACAAAAAGGGGGAAGAAAACCTAAAAAGATAGAATGGTTTAATTGGAAATTCCCATTCTGTCCCTGAAGTAATTCACTAGTGCAGGTAAACCAAGACCCACTAAAGGAGGGAAGAAACTGGTTATGCCAGTCTGGAGAGGTCAGACAGAAAAATTTCGATGAGGATTATGATGAGGAGGATGGTTTGCGGGGGGATGGGAGGTGCATTTCCCATTTTGAAACTCACATACTGGGATTAGGAACCTGGTAGGTTGGTTTCTTTGGGTTCCCTCTGGGGGCTGTGCTCTTGCCTTTGCAGGGTTTTTAGAAGTGAAGGTGTGGGGATGGGGTGTGTGTCTCTGGGGCTCAGGGTTGGGACTGGCTCCTCGGAGAGCCATTCGACTCAACTTAAGGAAGACTTTCTAGCCCTGCTTTTGAACTTGGAGAGAGTGAGTCCCTCATTGTATTGGGACGCATAGAAGGCGTCCCAAATCCTTATGTTAAACATACGTTTACTATCTACGATCCTTCAGTACAAAGAAAAAAGCTGGCCTAACTCGATGACTTAGAGATCAAAAGAGTATTGGATCTGGAGGCAGGAAACCAGGTTTAAGACACCCTTTGAACCCGAGTTACTTTATGTGTGAAAATAGGGCCAACGACATCTGACAGGGTTGGCGGAAGGACTGCGGGAGACGACCAGCTCAGAGTAATGCTTTGCAGACTGGAAAGGGCTCTATCCCTTCCAGTTGAAAGCGATTACTGTTATTATTAGTATTTATCCTTGTTTTTATGCATCTGAGCCTTCACAGTGGTGGAGTCGCAGACATTCTTTCTCTCCCAGCCTCTCTGGTGGTTTTGCTTTACGTTTGCCCTCCTGGCGCTGGACGATAAAGAGCCACTGTGTCAACATTGACACAGGGATCGCTCTGTGTCTGGATGTATTCAATCAGTAATTTTCACTTGCAGCTTCTTTTGTCAGGGCTCTGAGACTCCTGGCCAAAATGCACTGTGGACACGCAAAGGCTCTCCTGTATTACGGGGATTTACTTCTAATTAGGAGAGTATCAAGTTGAGAACTGGGCCCCTCATCAGGGTAGAGCCATTCTCGGGCTGGTGGGAGGAGGCTTAGCGTGGAGACCCGGGCAGAGCCGTGTGGTCCTGGTCCCAAGGACACCCCGACTTTCAGCCCGAGGTGGGCTGTGGTCTTGGCACGCTGGCTCGTCTGTGCTCATCCCTCTCCCCTTCTGGAGCTGGTTTGTTCAAGGAGGTGGGGCCTTTTGAGTAACAGCCCCACTTAATCAATACTCAGTCCCCTAAATCTTCTGAAGCCTGCTGCATGCCGGGTACTTCTTTTAACGAACCATCCTTCTCACCGATTGACATCTGCACCGGGCTGTTGATGTGGCCACACTCTAGACGAGGAAATGATGTGGGTGAATTTCTCTCTAGAACACAGATGATAAAAAGATAACTGTAAGCATTCAATGGGCACTTTTTGTTCACGTAAACCTGATCCATTCCGCAAATGTTTGCTGTAGTGCAGTTGGGCCTATGGGAGGGAATAAAAGGAACAAGACGAGATCTTTGCCTTTTGGTGTTTTATGAGCTAGTGCTGGACTTGAAAGCCTAGATGGGAGCAAACTGAGAACACTGACACCAGCAAGTGCAAAGGTGTAAGTCAAATGTGCAAGGGTTTATCACGAGGGGGGTTTCTCAGACAGGGTAAAAGTCAGTCAGAGAAGGTTTTCTGGAGGCGGTGGGCTCTGATTCAGGTCTTCGAGAAGAGTGTTGGCAGAGACCGGGTTCCCTCGACGTGCTGCTAGCTGTGGTACCAGTGGTGACTCTACGTGGCGCATAGTGTACCGGTTCCAACATGGCCGCCGTGTCTTCTAATGTGTAGAAGAATCGTGGGGTCAGACCAGTGATGACCTAAAAGTGATATAAAGTTTCTGTTAGAATAAACCTGGTTTAACTACAATACATGAACTGATTTCAAGTAATAGGTTATAATCATACAGGTGGTGGGGCGCTTGGCCTAAGCCATGTCTGTGGACGTGAAAATTCTGGAAGCTTAGGAAAGTACTAGCACTGAGGAGATTATCACTTTACATAGGTTGGGGTTTTTAATCGTTTACAGTTTGATGTGGTTTCCTCTATTTTCTGTGGCCTGTCGTCCTATAAGCTACAGATGGTGGGCCGGCACACCGTGACCTTGGCGCAAACTGGAATTTTAATGTGTTTATTTGCATTTAATTTTGACTATTTATTTTATGTAGGAAGAGACGTTGCCTTACCCAAGGTGAGACAACGAGTGAATAGTGGACTGGGATCAGGTCCTGGGCCTTTGATTCAGAGACAATTATACCATCCTAGAGGATTAGGGGGTTCTAGATTGAGGGAATGGGATTTGAAGGCATAGAGTTCAGCTGGCAAGTTGTATTCTGCTCCAAGGGGGATGCAGCAAGAACCTGGTTCACCAAATTAGAACATGATTTAAATGAACTGGAAAATCAGGAGGGACAAGCATAGGGATAATTGGAGAGGGTTTTTCAAAGTCTAGGTGTTAAGGAAACATAGTGTTTCTTTATTATTAGTAGTAGTAGTAATAGTGTGAAAGTCATGTAACGTGAATTTGACCATCTTAACCATTTTAAAATATACAGTGTGGGGGCTTTCAGTCCGTTCACAATATTGTGCCATTGTCACCACGAACTCTAGAACATCACCATCATCCACATTCCATCAGCCCTGTACCCAGGAAGAAACACCCTGTTCTTTCCTTCCCTGAGCCCCTGGCAAACTCCGCTCTGCTATCTCTTTCTGTGTATCTGCCCATTCTGGATATTTTCATGTAAATCAAATCATGCAACATAGGACCTTTATGTCTGGCTTCTTTCACTTAACAGAATCTTTCAAGGCTCCTCTGGGCTGTAGTAAATATCAGTATTCCATTCCTTTTTATGAGTGACTAATGCTCCATCACATGGATATACCACATTCATCATTGTTCCTTCGATAGATGTTTGGTTTGTTTTTATTTCTCAGCTATTATGAGTAACACTGCTGTGAATGTTAATATACAAATTTTGCTTGAACACCTGTTTTCAGTTCTTTTGGGTATATACCCAGGAGTGCAGTTGCAGGGTCACATGGTAATTTTATATTTAACTTTTTGAGGAATTGTCAAGCTATTTTCCAACAGCAGCTACACCACGTTTCACTCCTTCCGGTGATTCATGAGGGCTCCAAATTTCTCCATAGTCTCACCAACCCTTGTTGTTTCCCCATTCTCTTCTGATTCTAGCCATCCTACTGGGTGTGAAGTGGTATCTTATCGTGGTTTTGATCTGGATTTTCCTGATAGCTAATCAGGTCAAGCATCTTTTCATGTGCTTATTGGCCATTTGCATGTTTTCTTTGCAGAAATGTCTCTTGAAAATGCATTTTCGGGGCACCTGGGTGGCTCAGTGGGTTAAAGCCTCTGCCTTTGGCTCAGGTCATGATCCCAGGGTCCTGGGATCGAGCCCCGCATCGGGCTCTCTGCTCAGCAGGGAGCCTGCTTCCCTTACTCTCTCTCTGGCTGCCTCTCTGCCTACCTGTGATCTCTGTCTGTCAAATAAATAAATAAAATCTTTCAAAGAAAAAAGAAAGAAAATGCATTTTCAAGTAGTGGTTTTTGTCTTTTTTTTGTTGCTGAGTTGAAAGAGAATTTATCTATTCTGGAATTGGACCCTTATCTGATACGTGATCTGCAAACATTTTCTCCCATTCTGTAGGTTGTCCTCTCATTTTCTTGACCATGTCTTCTAATATACAGAAGTTTTAAATTGTAGCAAAATCCAGTGATCTATCTTTTGTTTTGTTTTAACTTTAAAACTGGGGGGTCCATGTGGTTAAGTATTACAAGGTTGTAATGGTCAAAGACACTGGATTATGAGGTAATTAAATGCTTATTGGGGAACATTTGGAAAATATTAGAAATATAAGGAAAATGGAAATCATCTATGATATCACTATTTACAGAACACCCTCTTAGTATTTTGGTATTTTTCTTTCTAGTCTTTTTTTCCCCTCCCTTTTCCATGGGTATTTATGTGTGTATCTGCCTGTCTGATTGCCCTTTGTTTATTCATACTGAATGTACATTCTTAGAACTACCTATCTTCATTTGACTCTGTGTGCTGAACGTTTCCCTGTATCATTAGTCTTTGAAAGTATGGTTTTATTGGTTATGAAACTTAATTATAGCATAATTTGTGTCATCATTTATGTTATTATAATGAACAGTTGATGTTCCTGCTAATACATATTTTATTATATCTTAGATTATTTCCTTTGATTGCTAAAGGGAGGATTACAGCATAAAATATATTAACATTTTTTTAAGGTTCTTGAGATCTTTTCCTTTCTTCCTCTCTTTTTTTCCCTTCTTATTCTTTTTCTTTTCTTCTTCTCTCCTTCCACCTCCCTTCTTCTCCTCCTCCTTTGCCATCCCCCTTCTTCCTTCCCTCCTTCCTTCCTTAAAGGGGAAGGTTGAGATATTAGTGAAAATCAGTTTGGAAGTGGTGTTAAGCTGGGTCAGGGCCTAGGCTTCTGTTGGTCAGGGGTCAAGTGCATTAAAAGGAGCCACATCATCTCTACCTGACTCCAGGTGTGGTCTCAGAGTGTTTCAGTGATGGTGCTTTCTCTTCTCTCTTTTCACCACAGTTTACCTATTTTGGAATATGAGCTCTTTTGGAGAATACACTCATGATGTCCAACCATTTTTCTCCCTTCTGGCTCTAGGTCTGAATCATAGAATGGATGTGCTGTTTCTCACCTGCCTGTCTCTTTCCTCCTGACCATATAGTAAAATGACGAGTGCATATTGTATGTTCTGTTGCTGAAATGTCTCTTGGAATTTGCTTTGATTTTTTTCTGTGCCATAGAAATAGCATTTAGTTATTTATTTTGTTGAAGCAGAGTTGACACACAGTGTAACATGAGTTTCAGGTGTACAGCACAGTGATTCGACCAGTCTGTAGGCTATGCTGTGTTCACAAGTGTAGCTCCCATCTGGCACCATACGAGTCTACTATAATATTGTTGATTGTACTCTCTATGCTGTGTCTTTTATACTCATGACGTCATTTCATAACGGGAAGCCCGTATTTCCCTCTCTCCCTCCCTCATTTTGCCTATCCTCCACCCCCTCCCCTCTGGCGACTTTGTTCTCCATATCTGAGTCTATTTCTGCTTTTTGTTTTATTTGCCTGTTTTGTTTTTTTAGCTTCCACATGTAATCATATGGTATTTGTCTTTCTCTGACTTATTTCACTTAGCCTAATACCCTCTCGGTCCGTCTATGTTGTTGCAGATGGCAAGATCTCATCTTTTTTATGGCCGAGTAATATTCCATCCTGTGTATACCCATGTCTTCTTTACCATTCATCTCTTGATGGACACTTGGGCTGCTTCCATATCTTGGCTCTTTGTACACAATGTTGCAATAAACACAGGAGTGCAAATATCTTTTCAAATTAGTGTTTTTGTTTCCTTTGGGTAAATACCCAGAGGTAGAATTGCTTAATCATATGGTAGTTCTTTTTATAAATTTTTTTTGAGGAAACTCCACACTGTTTTTCACAGTGGCGGCACCATTCGACATTCTCACCAACAGTGCACAAGGATTTCCTCTCCACATCCTCGCCAACAGTTTTTAGTTCTTATCTTTTTGGCTGTAGCCATTCTGAAGTGTGAAGTGTTATCTCATTGTGGCGTTGATTTGTGTTTCTCTAATGATTAGTGGTGAACATCTTTTCATGTGTCTGTTGGCCATCTGTATACTCTCTTTGGAAAAGTATCTATTACATTCCTCTGCTCATTTTTATCAGATTACTTGTGTTTTTGGTGTTGAATTGTATTAGTTTTTATGTATTTTGGATATTAACTCCTTATCAGAGATATCATTTGCCGATATCTTCTCCCAGTCAAAAGGTGGCCTTGTCATTTTGTCAACTTTCCTTCATTGTGCAAAGCTTTTTATTTTGGTGTGGTCCCAATGGTTTATTTTTGCTTTTGTTTTCCTTGCCCAAGGAGACCTATCTCTCGAAAAATGTTGCAATAGCCAGCCGTAGCTAATTGCTGACCTGCTGCTCCCTCTAGTCCTTTCTCTCACTCAGTTGTTTTTTTTTTTCTCTCTCAGTTTTGACTAGTTACTGTGTTAAAACCAATCCAGTCTACTTGCTCACTTGGTTAAGATACCTGTACAGCCTTTCCATTACTTCCCAGATGGAGTCCCTTGCTCATAAACAGGTTCTCACTCTCTAACTTCTGTTGGGACGTTAGGGAAAACTTCTATACTATAGTTTTCAGTGTTAGGATGTCATGAATATTAAGTTACCTTATTAACTTAATGCAGCATTTGTGGGGAGAAACGACAAAGGAAAAGGCAGGCTTTTAAATTTTGTTTTTGAAACAGTCGTCTGCTTCTGAGTTACTTTCCGGAAAGGTTCTCCCAGCTTGCACTCCCTTTAGCTGTATGGGAAGGTGTCAGGCTCTTTCCATCTTTCCCTTGCTGACCATTTTTTAAAAAATAGATTTTATCTTTTAATTTTTGAAAAAAGACTATTTATTTGACAGAGAGAGAGAGAGCGTGCAAGCGCATGTGCAAGAGAGAGCACACAAGCAGGAGGAGGGATAGAGGGAGAAGGAGACACCCTGCTGAGCAGAGAGCCTGACGTAGGGTTCGATCCCAGAACCCTGACATCATGACCTGAGTTGAAGGCAGACACTTAACCAACTGAGCCACCCAGGAGCCCCAAGATTTTATCTTTTAGAGCGGGTTCAAGTTCACAGAGAAGTTGAGTGGAAGGTACAGAGCTCGTGGTCCCATATGCTTCCTGCACCCCCATGTGCACACCCCCCCATTACCACATCCCCCACCAGAGTGGTGGTTGGTTTGTTATTGTCAATGAACTACACAGACCAATCATTATCCCCCAGAGTCCATAGTTTATTAGGATTCCCTCTTGGTGTAAATTTTATGGGTTTGGGCAAGTTTATAACGACACTTATACACCGAGCAGCTTGGCTGTCCTAAACACATCTGTGTTCCACCTCTTCATCCTTTCCTGTCCACGAACCCCTGGTCCCGCTGATCTCTGCCGACTCCATACCTTTGCCTTTTCCAGAAGGTCATGTAGTCGGAACGACACAGGATGCGGTCTCTTCAGATTGGCTTCTTTCACTCAGGGACAGGCTCTTCAGTTTCCTCCATGTCTTTTCCTGACTCGATAGCCTGTTGCCGTGTAGCACTGAGTAATATTCCATTGTCTGGATGTACTCCAGCTTGATTTACTCGTTCACCCGCCAAAGGAAGTCGGTACCTCAGAGTTCTGGCCATTACGAGTAAGCCGCTGTGAGCAGCCATGTGTCAGCATTGTGTGGATGTGAGTTTTCAGTTCCCTTGGGTAATGCCGATTGCTGGATCGTGATGTAAGAGTATCTTGTAAGAAGCCAGCAAGCCATATTCCACGGTGGCTAGCCATTTTGCATTCCCACCAGCCATGAGCAGGAGTTCCTGTTGCTCCACATCCTTGCCAGCATTTGGTGCTGTCAGTGATTGGATTTTGGTCTTTCTAATAACTGTGAAGGGGTCTCTCATTGCTGTTTCTCATTGACCATTTCTTTAGACAGAATGGGGCAGGAGAGGGAGAATCTTAAGCAGACTCCACACCCAGTGCAGAGTCCGCCCTGGGGCTCGATCTCACAACCCTAAGGCCATGACCTGAGCCGAAATCAAGAATCGGAAGCTTAACTGACAGAGCCACCTAGGCGTCCCTTCATTGGTCATATGGTCCTTAGAAACATTTGCTGACTGATAGTCTTGTATTGGATTTTAGATTATTTGAATTTAAATGATTTTTCAAAGGGTTAATGGCCATTTTTTCTGCTTTGTCTCCTCTTTTATAAATTTTTTTCTTCTCTTTCATGTGTATCTATGAATGAATACTTTATCATATTTGCTAGATGTGTTTTACCTAGCTTGTCATTTGCTTTATCATTTTTTTTAAATCCCAGGGACGCCTAGGTGGCTCAGGTGGTTAAGCATCTGCCTTTGGCTCAGGTCAGGATGTCAGGGTCTTGGGATCAAGTCCCGCATCAGACTCCCTGCTCAGCGGGGAGCCTGTTTCTTCCTCTGCCTGCCACTCCCCTTGCTTGTGCTCTCTGTCTCTGTCTGACAAATAAATAAGTAAAATCTTAAAAATATATATTTATTTTTCCCCTTACATACATTTGTTCTATAATGAAATGTTCCTTTCTTTTTCTTTTTTAAAGATTTTATTTATTTATTTGACAGAGAGAGATCACAAGCAGGCAGAGGCAGGCAGAAAGAGAGAGAGGAGGAAGAAGGCTCCCCCGCTGAGCAGAGAGCCCAACGTGGGGCTCGAACCCAGGACCATGAGACCATGACCTGAGTTGAAGGCAGAGGCTTTAACCCACTGAGCACCCAGGTGCCCCTGAAATTTTCCTTTTCTTTTGTGATTTCTTCCATGACATCAATGCTTGTTAGTCAGTAAACAGATAGGAATGGGAGCCCATGTCTATGCCAGGAACTGCGCCAGGCACTGTGGAAATAACCGTGAAAGGCAGGCATGGTTCCTGTCCTCATGGAGCTTGGAGTTCCTGAGACCACCTGCCCTTTATTCTTGCCTTTGTTCTTCCACAGTTAGCTTTTCCACCCATCTAGAATTCTGCTACTGTATATTGTCAAGTGGGGAAATCAGTTTATTTTTCTCCAATATCCAATTTTCCTGACGTCTTTTATAGGAGAGCTTCTCTCTTCTCCGTGGTTTATGGTGCTTTTGTTACCTGCTGACTTCTTGTACATTAGAGCGTTTTCAGGGCAGCTTAAATTGTGTCACTGACTTTCTATCAGTTTGAAGGCTGCTGGGACCGTGCTACGTTAACTCCTGTCGGTCTGTAATTTATTTTCGTATCCTCAATAGAGCATAGCCTCCCTTATCACCATAATTTGTTTTTTTTTAAATGAAGACTTTTTGTTCTCCTCAGTTTATTCTTCACACCATCCCTTGTATTTGTATTGTCAACTCAGAGAAGGAAAGGTGATTAGGATTTGGGGGGAGATAGTCTTTGACTTTGGGACAGAATGGCCTTGGTGAACCAGTCTCCTCGTGAAGGCACAGGCTGTGTCTCTGCATTATTCGGATCCTTTCCATCTCTCTAGGAGGTTGCATTTTCCTTGTGAGGGCTCCACGTGCTCCTTCCAGGGGATCGTTCCTGGATGTCATTGTGTTTTCTTACTGGATTTTTCCAGAAAGTTTTCTTACTGGATTTTTATCATGAGTTTTGTGTGAAAAATGAAATGTTTACATATAAAAATGGTTACATACAGAAGAATTAATTCTTATGTCTTGTCTTGTCTCTGTATTTTACCCGATCTCTTCATTTTGGCTTTCATTGCTTTCTTGGTTTGATTCACTCTCAAATAATGGAAATGTATTGGATCTTCTCATTTCCAGTAGCTGTAAGTCTGTTGGTCTGCTTTATCTGTTTCTTTACACAGGACTTTTAAAGCATTTAAAAATTTAAAGTATTTTAAAGTATTTGGAAGTGGTTTAATAGGGAACATTTTTATCTTTTCCCTGGATTTTAAGGGGGGAAATGAATGTCTCTTGGTTTCTTAAGTATGATGTCTGTATGTTTAGGCTTGATGTTCTTTTTTTAAAAAAAAATTAACATACAGTGTATTATTAGTTTCAGAGGTAGAATTTAGTGATTCATCACTTGTATGCAACACCCATGGCTCATCACATCACGTGCCCTCCTTAATGCCCACCACCTATTTACCCCATCCCCCGACCCCCACCCCTCCAGCAATGCTCAGTTTGCTTCCTAGAGTTAGGAGTCTCTTATGGTTTGTCTCCCTCTCTGTTTTCATGTTATTTTTCCTTCCCTTCCCCTATGTTCATCTGTTTTGTTTCCTAAATTCCACATAGGAGTGATATCATATGGTATTTGTAATTCTCTGACTGACTCATTTCGCTCAGCATAATACCCTCTAGTTCCATCAACATCATTGCAAATGGCAAGACTTCATTCTTTTTGATGGCTGAGTAATAGTCCATGGTATATCCTTATATAAGGAATAGCTCTGTTCCCTATGACGAAGCTGGTGGGCATTGCTGTGTGTGTAAGAGAGAGGGAGAGAGAGCTCAGCTAAATTACGCTCAGCTTCAACCGACAGCAGACCCACCTAACTCCGGCTTACACAGAAGAGCGGTCTGCTTTCCCACACTCCAGGACGTCTGGGGAACAGAGGTGATGTGACAGCTCGTCCTTGCCATCAGCAACCCAATTCTCCCTGTATTTCTTCTTTCTCTCCAAACACAGAGGCTTTTATCCTCTTGGCCGCAGAAAGGCAGCCAGAAAGGCAGTCCCGGGCTTGAAACTCCATTCCAGGTGGGAAGAAGAGGGCGGGGCCTGAAGGTGAGGGGTAAAAGAGCAGAGTCCCAGCAGCTGAGTCTTTTTCCTTTAACGATCTTTCCTAGAAGCCACCCTGGGTCTTCTGCTTGGGTCTCATTGAGCCAGATGGGCAATCCCTAAAAGCAGAAATTGTCTGGGAGAAGGGACCTGAGCATGGTGGCGGATCAGCCAGCTAAAAGTAGCTGCCCCAGCTTGGAAGCAAGTGGCATGGAGCCCTCAGAGAAGAGAAGTAAAGTAATACGTTAAGCAGCCAGCTGAACGTCTCTCCGGACCCTCTGTGCCAGCACGAGTAAGTCACTTAACCTCTCTGTTCGTGGCGTGCTGCCCGCCTTGGCTGCCTAGAAGGGTGTTTGTAGAGGGTAGATAAAGTCAAGTCCTGAAAGTGCTCCTATCTTTATGCCATTTTTTGGTGTTAGGATAATTTTTGTGTTTGTTTGTTTTTTGGTTAATGAGTAAACTCTTTTTTCTCCCTGGTTTTTATGGTGTTGTTATTAAATTACTTTTGCCTGAACAGAACCAAAAGGTGAACAGGATGTCGAAAAAGGGAGCCTGGACAGCTGTTAGCAACAGGAGTGACTTTTTTTCTTTTTTTTTTTAAAGATTTTATTTATTTATTTGAGAGAGACAGAGAAAGAGAGTTCACACAAGCCGGGGGGAGGGGCAGAGGGAGAGGGAGAGGGAGAAGCAGACTCCCCGTTGAGTGGGGAGGCTGGGAGCCGCATGTGAGGCTCCATCCCAGGACTCGGGGATCATGACCCGAGACGAAGGCAGACGTTTAACAAACTGAGCCACCCAGGTGCCCCAGGAGTGACTCCTTTGAAAGGGAGTGGAAATAAGGTGCGAAGACAAAAAGGCAGAAAGTCCTCTCAGCTTCTTCCTCAACAAGGGGAAGGAGGAAGACAGAACGCGTAATGGTGCTGTTTCGTGCTTTGCCCTGGTCTGCATTACGTCTGTCCTCTGCCTTGGGGTACGAGAAATGCCTAGCTTTGCAGTTTGATTGGGAAAAGCACCTTCAATCACGTTGCCTTTGTGGCAACTATTAATTGCTTCCTGAATTTATATAGCGTAAATAAAGCAGGTTGCCAGGGAGTGAATTACCCAGTGGATAAATGGTGGGTCATTAATGTAGTGTTGACCCTGAACCCAGAAGATGACGTGAGATCCGTGAGAGCACTTGAGAAATTTACCAGAACCCGTTTCAGCTGGAGGTGATGTGTTTTAAATCCCCCTGTAATGCAATGAGGGGAATCAAATTAGATAATAGTTTGCAGAAATCTTCTGGGCTTGGAGCCCCACTCAGAGGGATTTTATCCTCCTGTGTTGTCCTGCTTTCCTTTTTAGGACTATACCTGTGTCCCAGCCATTCCCAGAATGGCTTTCTCGTTTCCCCCCATGGCGTTAAGCCCAAGTTGACACATTGGGAATGTCATGGTGAGCAGGCATTCCTGTTTATTCTAGTTATTTTGGGTTAACAAGGACATTCCAATTCTGCCTTATTCTGAAGCCCAAGATTTTAACGAATACGAAGAGAAAGGCAAGTCTGCTGGGTCATTCCATCCGTCCTGCTGCCTTATGCGTGACTTAACTCCTTTAGGAATATCCAAGGTGTCCCTTCGTGGGTGTTCATCGTATTTTTTTTAAAGATTTTATTTATTTATTTGATAGACACAGCGAGAGAGGGAACACAATCAGGGGGGTTGGGAGAGGGAGAAGCAGGCTTCCCGCTGTGCAGGTAGCTGGGTGCAGGATTCTGCGATCTTGACCTGAGCTGAAGGCAGAGGCTTAACCGACGGAGCCCCCCAGGCACCCCTGTTAATCTTATTTGTGGAGAGCGGTGTTTCTCTGGGCTTTAGAAACCAGAATCCACGCTGTCGAGGAGTTCCATCTCGTCACTCTTCTCGCTCTGACCCACCTCCCCAAATTCAGAGCAGGTCCTGAAGAACAGGGTGCCGAACCGCCTGAGGGCCGTGAGGACCGAGTGTGCTGTGGGTGCTAGGTACCGGGGGGGGGGGGGGGGATCAGAAATGGATGAACGTTCTCTTTCTTCTTGGGCACTTACAGTATCAGTTCCATAAATGAGCCTATCAGTTTGTTTTTTCTTCATTATTCCAAACTCACGGTCCGGAACCAGATCCTGATCAGAAATGGGAAGGGAAGCCTCAGGCCTGGGGTGGGTAGGGATGCAGGTGGGAAGGGGCTGGCTCCTGCTGGCTGCCAGCCTCCCTCAGGCCCTCTCTCTTCTGTCCCATCCTTTCTTGTGCTATACACGGGCAGGGACACTGGGCTGCTAGGCCAGGGGCACGTGTGCCGCTCAGGTGTGTGTCCCCGGGGCCCACTCGACTGTGCGTGTGTCCCTGGGGCCCACTCGACTGGGGAGGCCATGTGAACAGCAAGTTTAGCTTCCCCTGGTCTGCACCACCACCCAAGCAGGGCCTTCAGGGCTCTGCAAATACCCGCCTCCCTCTCCCCCATCCCCCCAGTAGTTCTGTATGTGGTTGTGGAACTGCCCATCAGCCCTGATCTCCTCGCAGAATTGCTCTAGCCTTTCTCTCCTGTTCCGGCCCCTCCCTGCGGTGCTCTCCATGCAGGAAGCCGGCTTGAGGGTGAGCCACAGGCCCTACGGCCCGGGGTGCCTGCCACGAGGCCAGTGGCGTGGTGACCACAGGGGCGTGTGACAGTGTTCCGAGGACTGCCTGGCCTCTAAGTGACCCGGGCTCCCAGGGAAAGCTGGGTCCCGTGCTCCCAGACCTCTCTACTCTGCCTTCCCCCACTTCCCTGAGAGCTCTTGGAACGAGTTCGTGGGGCTGGGGAGGGGACAGGCCCAGTGCGACCCCCTCCAGTCAGAAAAGACAGAAAACCATCGGAGCTGACTAAGCCACTCGACTAAAAGAGAAAAACCTTCCTCCTCCTGCCCCATGCCCGCCTGTCACCCAGACAGATGGGGCAAGGTTCTGTTTACCGGTGGCCTGACCCTGATTCGGGCCCCTGTGGGTGGTGGTCCTCGCTGGAGTGGCTCTGGTCCGCCTCTCGTGACGGGATATGAGGTGCGGCCATGGGCACTGGGCCCTTTGGGCCTTTCAGACTTCCCAGCGTCAGGACCCTGATTTCCACCCGTGCTGCCCAGAGGGACACTCCTTGAGGCTCGGTGCCGGTGAGCTCTCAGCCGCTGGAGACCGGGGTTTCCAGGATGGGGGCCGAGGGACTTGGGTGGGGGGCCCATGTGTCTATAGCTGGTCGGGCTTGGAGGGGACTCTCGGAGCCTCTCGTGCCTGTTAGATGCTTCTGAGCTTCTGCCAGGGGCCCCGCCGGCTAGAGGGGCCACGTCTCAAGGTTGCCGGGCTGCACGCTGGGTGGAGAGGTCCGCGCCGAGCTACAGACTCCCCCGGAGTCAGGGTGACAGAGATTTACTTATACAGTGTTGGATTAAGGACCCGATACAAGGTGACTTGCATAATTTTCTCTCTGCCGGCTCCTTAGCTACGAGTAATTTATTCTAACCTCTTTCCATAATGCCAATTACAGCTGTGAGCACGTACTTCAAAGCTAGGATTCAAAGTACAAAGCTATGGTTAGGATTTCCTGTGCTGGTGTCCCAGAAGGCTTTCAACCAAGGTTGGAGCTGGGGAGATGAAAGGCAGTGGGGCTTTTCTCTAGTGTTCTTGGGGTAGCGTGGATGCTGGGGGAGCTGAGGGACAGTGGGTGGGAGCAGCCGCCAGAAAGGCTTGGCGGGAGGGAAGACCAGTCTGGAGCTGTGGGTGTGGCCGGTGACAACATCCTAAACGCAAAAGCTGTGTCTTCCTAGAGGCCTGATTCTCCCTGAATGGCGAGGGTTGGGGAACAGGACGATGGGGAAAGACGGAGAGAACAGGCCTACTAAGAGACAGAAATAATTGATAGACACGTCCCGTTGGACATGTCAGGAGGGACAAATAGAACTCGAGACTGTCCTTTATGTGTGGGCGTCTGGTCGCGCTTGCCCGGAGGGAGGGGGGAGGTGACAGAAGGAGGAGCCATGTAGCCCATCCACGGGAGCCTCCCGGGTGCTGTCTTTGGCACTTTGGCCTAGGAGGGAGTGGGACTGCCTGTGGCCGCCATGCTCCCAGCTGGCATGCAAAGGACACCACCGAGTGTCACCTGCTGGCTGTGTGTCAGTCTAGTAATCCCGTAAATGTCAGGTGCTGCTTACAGGGAAAGGCAGCGGGGCCGGAGCCGGCTGCTAGAGGACAGGGAAGCTGCCAATTGTGCGACAAGGGAGGAGGTGCTAGGAGTCTGGTGGGTCTGGAGACCTGTTCAAGCACTAAGACTAAAGAGAACAGAGGATTTTTGGAAGGAGAGCTGACACAGATACCGGAATAAAACATTTCAAAAACGTAGAGGAGGGACTAGAAGAAATCAAAGGAAGAGAAAGGGAAGCCAAGACAGGAGGAAGGAGGAAGCAGTGCAGGGCCAGCTAGAAAGGAGGCCGGTCCTAGCATTCAGCTTACGGCAGCCTGCCTTCTGTCCGATCTTAGACTCCGGAGGGTAGACTCGTGACAGTGCTCCCACAGACCCAGAGGCACCTGGCACCCAGTGCTTAGGATGCTGGAGTCCCTGAGCTCCAGGAAACAAACTGAGGGTTGCTGGAGGGGAGGGGGGTGTGGGGATGGGCTAACAGGGTGATGGGCACTAAGGCTGGCCCGTGATAGAATGAGCACTGGGTGTGTTGTACGCAACTGAAGAATCACTAAATTCTACCTCTGAAACTTACAGAGAGAGAGAGAGAGAGTGTGTCAGCAGAAGTCAGAGTTGCTGGAGTCCACTTGGAAGCATCCTGGAAAGTTTGACTCTTGGAGGCTGATATGGTGGAGCCCTGGGTCCCTTTGTCACGTTCATTGCTTTGGCCTCCCAGGGCCAAGCTAGCCGTGTGTTCTGCAGCTCAGAGACCTCCCATGTGGTGACAGTCACCCGGTCCCCTGGGAACCTCCCACACAAATGGCTGAGTCAGCCATTATGTCTCAAGGAGGCACCTGCTTGTGGAGATGTTCCCCATCTCCCGTCGGTGGCTGGCTTCGGGGCCTCTGTGTGCTGTTACCCCTCCTTCTGGTGGCTGTGGGGGGAGGGCTGGCCCCGGCCAGTGTGCCCCTTCAGCGACCCAGTCCGGCCCTGGTTTCTGAGGGCCGCTGGGGAAACACCTCCCAGGGATCCCTCCTGTGCTGCTGGGCTTGCGTCTTCAGATGAAAAAATGGGAAAATGTTGAGATTTTCTAAAGAGGCTTTTCCAGTTTCCTTAACAAGAAACGAGTGTTCATGTGTGCCCCCGAGAGAATGACTCGCAGGCTCTGCCTCCGGGGACACACTTGGCCTCTGGCCCCTCTTGGGTTTGACCAGTAGGAGGCGCTGGTCAGAGGACGGACGGTGGAAGGGGAATGAGGCCGGCTGTCCGCTCCCCTGGCTCCTTCCCGGGGCCACCCCGCCATGCTGGCGCTGTCCTTCGGCCAGAAGCCCTAGTGCTTCAGATGACTCTTCCCGCACAGCCCGCCTGGGTCTATGGCTGCTCCCGACCCCACCTTGCAGGCCCAGGGACGGTGCGGTTCCCTGAGGCTCCCAGCTTTCCCTATGCCCCTTGAATTTTAAAAGGCAAATAGTATCTTTTAAGAATGATTACTAGAGACAGGAACAATGACAAGGAGAGCATTTAGGTGTGTGACGGAAGGTGAAGCTGGTCGGTCCTTTCTGAAGTGGTTCGTGACCAAGGCAGCTTGCTCTGGTTCTCTCTGAGTGGAGTGACCAGAACGGGTTGGGGTAAGGAGCAGAGGAGATGGGTTTTTGGGGTTCGGGATCCAGGTGCCTGGGATGTGAGTCAGCCAGGCCACTAAGCTGGGATGGAGGGTGGCTTCATGGGTATGTGATCCATGCGCTTACGAGAGCCCTGCCCTCCACAGGTTCCCAGGCTTGGATTCCTTCTCTGCTGTCCCATCTTAGTTATCCTTAATAATTTAAAAATAAAAATCTTCAATTCTTAATAATGAGACTAGAACATATCTTATAGTTCCATAAGCTCCTAATACATATGTAAGAATCTATATAAACATATGTATTGTACAATTGTTATTCTTAATTTACCAACAAAAGGGCCTGTATTTTCACTTAGCCCCCAGGCCCCATAAATTATGCGGGTCCTGCAGGGATGAACTTGCCTGTGGATTCTGTTCTGTTTCCAGCTGCTGGGAGTTGAGCACGACTATGACGGTTCCTCTGTCCATGATTAGGTGATTGATTAGAATGCTACTTCTTCGGGGGACATTTTTTTTGGGGGGGGGGTGTAGCCTCTTTGAGCTAGAGAGCCAATGCCTCGATATTGTGTTCCGTTCCATCTTCTCCACCCGAAAGTCTGAACATCAGTTGCCATCATTTGCTGGCACAAAATGAACCAGCCCAAGAGAGAGTTCATACAGCAGCAGCCGTAGGCTTTCGTTCTGGATCTGCAGTTTGGGGAGGGCTCGGCAGCGTGGCTTGTTGCCATTGGATGCTTCTGTCAGCTGGGGTGGCTCAGCTGACAGGGGGTGGGGGTCTGTCTCCAAGATGGCACACCTTGCCTGGCAGGTTGGCCCTGGCTCTTGGCCTGGGAGCTCAGCTGGGGCTGTGGCCTGGGGGTCTTGGTTCCTCTCCACATGGACATCTACACAGGGTTGCTTGGGCTTCCCTACAACATGGTGGCTGGTTTCCAAGAGTGGACGATCCGAGAGGCAGGAGATGGAAGCTGCGTGTCTTAAGATCTGGGCCCAGAGGTCAGCCCAGCACGGCTTTCTTGTTCCCTGCCACTGTCTCAGCACCCACTCGGATTCAGGGTGAAGGGACCTAATCCCCACACGGATGGGAAGAGAGTCAAAGAGTTGCTGATCTGATACCTAATGTGCCCCATAGACGTACCTTTTTTACATGTGAAAAAACTGAAGGCAACAAAGGAATGAGATCTCAGAGCAACAGCAAATGCGGGGCAGAGCTGGGCTCCGTGTCTATAAGCTCCTGATTTCCCAGACGATGCTCTGCCTGGCATACCAGACTGCTGTTTTGCATAATCTAATAAACAGCAGTAACTCTTCTCTGTCCTCGTGGCCCTGGTTTTCAGCCTCAAAGCACATTGGAATAGTAATCAGGGATCCAGTCCAGTACCTTTTTTTTTCGAACTGCCGAAAACAGAGAAAGTTCATTTAGAAAACAAAGGCGAGCATCCACACCATAAAAACAGAAGCAGTTCTCATTTGTCTTCGTTGAGGAGGGGGCTAGAGCAGGACGTGGTTGCTCCTTGTTCTACAGGCAGAATGGCTGGTTTGGGACCCGTGCGTGAATGGCGGCAATGGTGTTCGGAGGCCTCCTCTGGATCACTTTGAGGTTGAGTTAAGAAGGAAGGTTTTCGGGTAACTCTCAGCCCTCATGAATGGCCCGCCTGAGGAGCACCTAGGCAAACCGGGCCTTCCAACAACCATCGTGCCCATCCTCTTGCAAAGAGCTCGAATGCCCACATGCAGAGGAAGCCGGAAGATGAAGAGTCCCTTTCCCGGAGCCTCTGGGAAAAGCCTACCCTTCTCTTCCCTGGGGTGCAGGGAAGGGCTGCAGATTAGAACTTGTTCAACCCAGGGTGATGGGCCCGAACCTTTGACAATTCTGGGAAAGAAGTCGGTGGTCTCCAGAGTTTGGAGTATGCAGGCCCCTGCTGTGGCACTTGGAACCCATTGCAGTCTTCAGATATGTCTCTGCAAGGGTGCGGCTGGGAAGAGCCAGCCAGTGGCCCTCTGTATCTGTCCTTTGCTGTCCCGGGGTCGTGAGGGGCAGGGTCCTCCTGGCAAGGGTCTCTAGGTGGAGCAGAATGGGCTTAGGGATTTCCAGTGGCCCATTTCTTGCCACCCAGACCTATAAGAACCTGGGAATGTGGTACAGGAATGTGACAGCCTGGCCTGAGACCCCTTTACACCTGGGACCTTGTTTTCTGTGTGACTAGGAATCTCAACACCACGTATTACTTCAGGCCTGTCATCTTGAAAAACTCAGACGAGTAAATACAGTTTATTCTGCCTCCTCTGATTCCAGCCAGGCATTCCTAGGAAAGAGCGAGGGGCCCCGGGGGAAGAAAAAATGTGAATCCTGTTGACTGAAATGCTTAGTTCTTGGGATTCCATTACATCCACGGATGAGAATCCAGATAAGTCTCAAACTCTTTGAATGCGGGAAAGAAGTCGTAAAGTCAGACAAGAAATAGACGTTCAGATCTGGGGACGCGACGGCACATAGCGGCAGAGCGGCGTCTTTTGTATAAAAAATTCTTTCATTGTCCTGTGGGTGATCAGATTCGTCCTAGAATATTCTAGAACTCATCATCAAATACAGGTCCCTTCCGAGTCCCGTCCATGGGGAGTCCCCTCTGGATTGCAGGCACCTGAGTGTGTGCGGGTGGCTGGGTCTGCCTGTCCCCAAGAGACCTCCCCAGCGCCCAGGGCCTACACCTGAAGACTTCTGACCCAAGGACCTGCAGACCTCCAAGATCATCTGCCAACCTAGGACCCGTCCAGCAACACGGGAGCGGAGTGACGGCAAGGGGTCGAGGCAGGGCGCGTGGGCCGCGGCTATAGCACTGCCCTGCTGGGTGGGGTCCGGGACCCCTGTGTCCCTTGCTTGTTCTGCCCAGAGATGCATGGGCTTTGTCTCCAGGCCCTCAGCGGTGTGGCGACGTCTCGCTATGCCCGACTACTCCCTTTCCCTTCCGGCTCCGCCGTGGGTACCCTGTGGGTTTTGAGAGCGGCAGGTTTGAGTTCGCAGTGCTCTATCTGCTGACTTTCTATTGAGTCAGAAACAAAGGAACAGGCAAAGGAGGCCCTTCTTATCCCCTCACCTGGCTCCTCTGTTTTCTGATCTGAAGCAGGCGGCATCTTCTCCTCCAGCGAGCCAGCTCGGGTGGGGAGGGGAGCAGAAAGTCAAGAAGGCGGCAGGAGCCCAAGTCTGGGGCGGAGCGCAAGGATCCTGCTCACGCATCACCGGGGAAGAATGCAGGTGGAGGCTGCCGGAGGCGAGGGTGAACTGATGGGATGTCCAGGGGCCCGCCTTCAGACAACAGTCCTCTAAGCCTGAAACTCTGTGACACAAGGCAGAGGGCTGGGGCCTTACGTCACTGGACCCGGGTTCAAAGGATGCCGGCCACTGGCCGCGAGCAGAGCGCTGGGCAACGTTTTTGTATTCTGAGGCTTTTGTGCGTCTGTAAATTGGGGAGAGGATTTATTCCGTGAGATTTTATTGTGACTACCTAATGGCACAGCTTTGAGAAAGGACGATTCAGGGTGGTGGCCAGCTCTGTTACCACAGTGGAGGGATCTGGAGGGATCATTCCTCCAGGCACGAGGAGGTGATGGACTTCGTGGGTCCTGGGGAAGGGCGTGGTTCGCTTCTGGAGCACCTGGAGCACCTGGTTGCCTCCCCGAGGGAGGGGGGGGCTGCCGAGAGCCAAGGGGGGAGGCAGGTTACCCCCAGGAGCCTGCAGCACGAGCTGAAGGGACAGGAAGGACTGGAATTGCGCTGGAGGCGGGGAGGGAGGCTCTTCAGAAAGAGGGGAGGACAGAGCCACGGCGCAGACAGTTGCCGGTTGCCGCTGTTGTCAGAGCAAAGGCAGAAGGCCTGCGAGCAGGTCACGGGGTTCCGACATCTCGGACGAGAGCTAACAAATGAGCTGAGAGTCTGCCCTCCAGCCCCCCACCAGGACTTCCTCAGTTTGGCCACCGGGGGCTCTTGCTAGGCAGAGGTGCCTTCCCTGCCAGGTTTTTGTTATTAAGGTTGATCCCGTGTATCAGAGAGTGGAAAGCGAGCCTTGGAAATCCTCATCCTAGTGGGACTCGAGGCTCGCTGGAGCAGCGTGTGCCAAGGGCTGGGGGTGGGGATGCGCGGCGGCTCCTCACTCAGCATCAGGAGCAAGCCCCCGGCATCACTCACTCTGTCAGGGTATCGTGGTGGTAATCACTTCCAAATGGTGGCGGGGTGGGGAGGGCATGGGGAGGGGGGTCCCCCCCAGTCGCCCAAGGAATGTCTTGACTCAGGACGGAAAGGGAGGTTTTCCTTAAGCAGCTCCTCTTTCCAGAGGGGACCAACTGCAGAACACGAGATGCCCCGAGCCTCTCTCAGCATCATCCATAATAATCGCCATGTCGAGCAAACGGAGGGGGAGGGCACGATCATCCAGGAGACAGACACGTCCCATCGTCTGACCTGGGAGGTACTTTCTGGATGAGCGGCTCATTCCTCCCAAAATGACACATGGCCTCTCGAGTGGCTTCTGAGGAGTGATTGTAAGTGTGCGTGGGCACCGGTTCCATCTCTAAAAGGATGGACAGGCACAGTTAAAGCCCCTCATTACACACACGGACCCCAGCTCAGAACCTAGGGCAAGGGAATCCAAACCACAAGTCACATCACCACTTAGTAGCTATGGGATTTCCATCAGGTCCCCTATCTGAGGCTCGGTTTTCTTGCCTGTAAAATGGGGATGATACTGCCTACCTTCTAGAATTGTGAGGACTAAGGGATCCAACTTTTGAGAAAACGTGAATCACCACCTAGGTGCTCAGTAAAATTGTATTAAAATGACATGGAAGCGATTCCGTGTGTCTCCCACCGTTTTCCCTGGGAGGTCTTGCTTGCTATAGTTCCTGCTGGGCACCTGGCAGCATGACACGTGAACATCACACTCAGACTTCGTGGAGAGCTTTATTGCATTCACGACGGTCTCATCTGTCCCTGTTGCTACTCTCCCGCGTCTGCTTGCAGCTCAGGGAGCTGAGACCGGGGCTGAAGGGACTTGGCCACGCGGCTCGTCTGTAGGGTGTCCTGCCCTGCGGATGCGTTGAACACTGTAGCGTTGGTGCATCTGTTTCAGACTTGGATTAATCATTTCCTTATGAATATGCTGACTGGTTTTTTTCCTCAAAACTATTTCTTCCATAGGTGATTCCTTTCCTTCTGGTTTCCTTACATTGGCAAGCAGGCCCTAGGAGCTCTTCTCTGGCCTCCTGACCTCCAGAAATGGTTCTGTGTCTCATTCTTTAGGGAACCCAGGAGGAAGGAGGAGGGTAGTATTTGTAACTATAGTTAGTGGCCTTCATAGTCTTTTTTTTTTTTTTTTTAAGTTAAAATTTAAAATGAGCCAGTGCTCAGGGATGATTTTCATTTAAGGTCTGGGTCCAACTATCTGTTCAAATACGGATGGCCAAATGAGGTTTGCGCTAAGAACTCATCATACTCTTGCCACCTGTGGGCCAGGCTCCTAGGGATGGAAGTTCCCTCAAGATGGACCAGCTGGGGCGCCTGGGTGGCTCAGTGGGTTAAAGCCTCTGCCTTTGGCTCGGGTCATGATCTCAGGGTCCTGGGATCGAGCCCCACATCGGGCTCTCTGCTTAGCGGAGAACCTGCTTTCTCCTCTCTCTCTGCCTGCCTCTCTGCCTACTTGTGATCTCTGTCAAATAAATATATAAAATATTAAAAAAAAAAAAAAGATGGACGGGCTGACCTAGGTCAAGTTGGCTGCTTTGTTGCAGACTTAGATGGGTCAGTTGCAAGGGTATTGCTGAGGTCTGGAGGTTGCGAGTGAGTCAACTAGAGACTAACAGCCTCTTTATGAAGTACGCACAGCACCCAGAACTCCTTGTGGGCATAGCATGACCCTGGGGACGGAGGTCCTGATGGTCTTCTTTATTCTGTCCGAGGCATGGGCACATCTGTGGTTACTAAGTTATCTCAAATTGTGCTTTGGTTTTGAGCTTGCTCAAACCAGCCCTCACTCCCAACCGGTCTTCTCTCTCTGGGGCACCTTGGCTATCCAGAATTCTTGTGGAATAGCACTCAGATTTTCCAGACAGCCAGTATCCGTAAGATTGAAACCTCCATGGAGCTAGAATTTGTAAGGTCTGGATGGACAGAATTATGAGTGTCAATAATGGAAAATACACTAAGGTCTTTCCACACAAATGTCGGAGTTCCTCTCTCTTTGTCTTTCGCTGCCTATTATCTTTCCTCTTGCTTTCCCTCCACTTCTAGGGCTGTGCCCTGGCATTGCTTCCTGTGTGGGTCAGCAGAATGAATTTCCTGCCATTTGTTTCACTGTCGTTTCTGGAACAAGAAGGAAAGTTTGGCCGGCCTTGCCTATCCTGCCTGATTCCCTTGCATGAAGCCACAGGGAGTTCTCATTACCATCGCCCATATGCACAGACGCAGCATCTGTCTTCGGCTGCCAGCAGCTCGGAGCTGAGCCCTGTCTCCTGCTGACCAATTCCCTCTGTCTGCTGCCTGGACAGGGAGGGAGGACAATGAGGAGGGTGGTATGGCATGCACCGTTTCCAATAAGGACTGGAGTGAAAATCCTGGCGATAGTGGGAAGTCAGGCAGAGGCGGCTCAACCAGCAGCCCTCTTATCTCCGGGAAGTGCCGAGGGCTGTATCCCAGATGTACGATGGCGTGAGAGTTGCCAACAGGCTGATGGTGAGATTCGGAGACCTGCGCTGACTGCATTTGGGAGGGAGCTGTCACCACGCGGTACAGAGAAATGGAGGAGGCTCAAGCTGACCATCAGGGTTTGCTTTTACTGGGTATAAGGATTCGGGTTCGCTGGTGCCCCAGGAATGCTGCATCACAAAGGCTCTGGAGACTCGGGATTTACAAAACCAAAGCTCTGTCTTACTGATGGGCTCTGTGTTGGTAGGGGCCACTTTCTTTTAAGCTGCAGGTCACCTGGACTTGGCATCTGGCTTCAGGTTGGGTTCAGGTTTTATTTAAATTCGCTTTGGATCAGCAGACCCTGAGTCATGTTCTTGTGGAGGATGATGGGGGCCAGACTATACCTCCCCACTGACCCGTGTCCCGTTGGCCAAACAAGTCCTATGGCGCAGCCCAAAGTCAGTGTGGGAGGGGAATTCACTCCATCTCAAGTGGTGGGAGGAGAGTGACTGTTTATTCAATTAGCAGCTAAAGCATCACACAAATTCATGCATCTATAAATTCCACCAACTCAACTTCTGAAGCCTGAGAGCAGGAGGTGGGGGGGAGGAGGAGGCTGAAGGAGTGGAGGATGGCGAGGGGCTGGGTGGGTGTCTAGCTGGGGGCGGTGGCGGTGCAGCTCTAGGCAGGAGCTGGACAGTGAGAAGCTTGGCTTCTTTGTAGACCCCCGCCGGGGGCAAGGGTTGCGCTGGCTCCCATGCACCATGGCTCTGCAAGCACCCATGCAAGGTCAGTGCTTGTCCTGCTGGCTACACCTTGTCTCTGAGGCCCCAACCCTAGAGTCAGCCTAGTTTTCAAGGAACTATGAACATGAGCTTTTAGGGCTGTCCTTGAGGCCAGTAATAAAGAGAGAAGAACCAGGTTTTGGTTGGAGGTTGCCAGTAATTGGTGCAGATTTCTGTATCCCTGTTTTTCTTTGGAGCAACTAGTGACTATCCGGTTTGATTTTTCTGCCGTAGAAGGTGCCGTTGGCCAGCTCCACCCAGGAGTCGTGGCCAGAAGAATGGTGGTTATGGGGACTTCTCTGCTTCCCAACCCTCGCACAGCTCCCTGTCCCTGCCTCAGCCTTGGATGGAGAGACTGAGTTTTAGGTGCAATATTTGGTCTACTAAATCCTTTCAAACTTAAGCTTTAAGATCTTCCCCTTGATGTCTTTTTTCCACCATGGGCTAGTTTTCGAGAACACGCAGGTGCAGATAATGTCATAGGTCAGAAGTGTTCTCCCTTCGTCCTTCCTCCTCTCCCCCTTGCCCATGTGTTTCTAGAAAAGGGACCCTTTCTCCAGGGCCCTCCCTCCCCTGGGTGGCAATATGTGTCAATGGGGCCTCTTTACTCGGGCAGAGTGCTTTGTACGTGGGGACCTGTCCATCAGTCCACCTGCACATTTCTGGCCATCCCTTCCTTCCACAAACACCTACTATGTGCTGGGCACCCCTCCCCCCCACACACAAGCAACAGAGACCTGTTCTTTGCTGTCAGGGGGCCCATACTCCCGAGTGCCTAAGAGACAAGGACCAGAGATCAGTGTAGTGTGAAATGGAAGTTTCCTGGTAAAAACAGTCTGCAAGTTATAACTCCAACATGAAGTGGAGCGGCCCCGGCCTGCTTGCAGGGTTGCACGGAGTGGGGATGCTTACGGGCGTCCAGGAGGAAGTGATGAATGATGGGAATGGGCAGAAATGGAGAAGAGACACTTTGCGGGCTGGTGGGACAGTGTAAGTAAAGCACCAGGCAAGGAGCACACGGGAGAAAGCAGTAGTTCGACGTTGTAGGAGTACAGAGGATTCCATTCCCAAGATGGGGACCGGCAGGTGATGAGGCAGGGAAGGTCGACCAGGGTCAGATCAGGGACATCGTTGGATGTCATGTAAGGAGCTTGAGTTTGGGGACCCACTGAAAGTCCCCTTTGAAGCAGGCCAGTGACCTGATAAGATTTGCATTGTGCTTAGTTAAGAGCATTAACTGTGTACAGTTAATTCTCAGTTATCAGCTTGAAGGAGTAGAAAAAAGCACAGAGTCACAGCAGGTAATTGCCATTATTTTACTGCTTGTCCAGACCTGTGCTGCTGCCCCTGACGACCAGGTTTTTATTTTTTATTTATGATTTTTTTTAAAGACTTTATTTATTTATTTTTTTTGACAGAGAGAGACACAGCGAGAGAGGGAACATAAGCAGGGAGAGTGGGAGAGGGAGAAGCAGGCTTCCTGCTGAGCATGGAGCCCAATGTGGGGCTTGATCCCAGGACGCTGGGATCATGATCTGAGCCGAAGGCAGATGCTTAATGACTGAGCCCCCCAGGTGTCCCTGACGATCAGGTTTCGAGGAGGCCTATTGTGGGCAAGTTGGTCCCAAACAGGAAATGTCATGTTTTTGCAAATAACTGAGAGAAGGCTGAACTACACTCCTGGCTGCCGGGTCCCTTTTTCATTCTGAGACCAGGCTATAGTCTTTAAGGACAAGACTGACTTTGGGAATGAGAGGCAAAATTTATATGGCATACCATGATCCTCCCAATCCCATGAGATGGGCTTTATTGTTATTATTATTATTAATTCTAATGAGGATACCAAAGTTCAGAGAGATTAAGTACCTTTCCCAGAGTGACCAAGCTGGTAGTGTGGAGCCAGGCTTGCCCACCTCACTTCTGACCACTTCTAGAACTAAACTTTAAACCAGCTTGTGTCTGCCTGACTCCCTCCTTCCTCTGGGCCCAGAATCTGAACCCCTTGGATCAAGGGAGTGATAAGCTGTGCCTTTTAAGAAAACAACGGCATCTGGTCTGTGATAACTCACACACGCACCAGACAGGACGTCCTGTGTAGAAAATGTGGAAAGTCCTCTGCTCTCTCTGTTGGCTGTTGCCTTGAAATCCATCCTGAGCTCCGAAGCTTACGCCCAGGCTACTTAGAAAGTCCACCGTTAGGGCAGAGGGAATCCTGGAATCCGGCGGGCATTGAGAAGTGGCTTCCTTCTCCATCCACCCTTAGCCCCGCGGATCCCCACCTACACCCCAGTGTTCTTTGCCTCCCTGGGAACTGGAGGGCTGGTGATCGGAGTGAAGGAGGCGTGGGCGTAGGCGGTGTCTGGAGGAGCGAGTCATCGGGCTGCCGAAGCCAAGTCCGTGACCAGCGCGATCCCAGGAGGGCCCGCACTTTGTGGTTCCTTGGCCACTCTTCCAACGGAGGAATGTGCTCCCCCCTTCTCATATGTCTTGAGCTTTTGTAAATTTTGACGAGGATCCATGAACAACCCAAAGCACCAGAGTGGGTACGAGGTCAGCCAACCACAGAGCATTCCCAGCCCCCAGCACGTTCGGCGTAAGTCAGATGCCACTTGTGAGTCACAAAGGAGATGATCGCGTCGTGGATGACTGCAACGGGGACCCCGTGGGCTGTGGGAAGGTAGAGGCAGAGGCAGCCCATCCCGGATTTACCTGCACATTTGGGAGCCTCTTGGAGTTCTCTGCCTGGTGTTGTAATCCTGGCATAAAAACAGTGTTCTCCCTAGCTCTGCATTCCGAATGGTTTTGGCCCAAGATGTATAAAGAAATTATACAGTGTCTTTCTTTTCAAAGCTTGAAAATGTCATTATTATTATTTATATGGCACCCTTGATTTAAGGCAATTTACAGTCATGACAAAGTCTGTGGACAGAACATCTGTGCCCCCCCAACCCCCAAATTCATGTGTTGAACTCTGATTTCCAGTGTGATGGTGTCTGGAGATGGGGCCTTTGGGAGGTAATTAGGGTTAGATTAGGTCATGAAGGGAGGGACCTTAGGATGGGATTAGTGCCCTTCTAAGAAGAGGAAGAGAACAGAGCTCTGTCATGGGAGTCCACAGCAAGAAGACGCCACCTACAGACTGGGGAGCAGGCCCTCGCCAGGAACCAAATCTGCCCGCCCCTTGGCACCTCGATTTCGGACTTCAGCCTCCAGAACTCTTAGAGCTAAACACTTGTTGTTCAAGCCCCATAGTCTGGGGTGTGTGTTATAGCAGCCTGAGCTGAGTAAGACAACCAAGGTCCAATAAAATGATTGAAACAAGAATGCAAGGAAAGGAGCAAAACAATGGAGGGGACAGTGTGGAGCAAGCGGTATTCCAGAGACAGGGTTAGAGGATCCTTTAGGCGACACAGACTTTGTTCTGAGTTTCCGAAGAGCCTGGGGGAAAAGCAAGGGTTCTGAGTTCGGTGGGGTGGGGTGGGGTGGGATGGGCGCTTGGTGGGCTCCACTACTAGCAATGGGCAGCCTCTCCGTGCACCCAGAGAGAGAAACTTCACCTGGTACTTTTTTCCCTAGAGGGGGAGTCCTAGGAATGATTATCTTAGGGTCACTGGACAACTTTGTGGGCAGTGATTTTGTAAAAACAGTCGCCAAGCGTTCAGCAATACAGGACTTCGGGGAAGTCCCCTCACTGCAGTGACTCATGGACCCTGCAGTGTCCTCCACGCCAGAAGGAGAAGGCGAACGATGTTTTGAAGATGTCTTTGCCTGCGTTTCTGTGATTTGGTCTTTCCGGCTCCCCCTCCCGCTCCCCCCGCCCCGCCCTGTTCCCGAGGGCCAAATACATAAGTAAGACCAAGTGAAATAAGTCATCTCACAGAGAAATACTTCATCTTGAAGAAGTAAGCAGCTTTCTAGGGATAAATAACTTGGCAACCATTGAAAACAAAGGAAAAAAAGAAAAGAACCATTTAATCTGTGTTCATTGTGTGTGTCCTTTCTGTCTTCCCGATCCTACGGCTTTGCACCTGATTTCTTTTTCTCCTTAAAGTGCATCTTGGGGGCACCTGGGTGGCTCAGTGGGTTAAAGCTTCTGCCTTCGGCTCAGGTCATGATCTCAGGGTCCTGGGATCAAGCCGGGCATTGGGCTCTCTGCTCTGCGGGGAGCCTGCTTCCTTTCCTCTCTCTCTGCCTGCCTCTTTGCCTACTTGTGATCTCTGTCAAATAAATAAATAAAATCTTTAAAAAAAAAAATAAAGTGCATCTTGGAACCTGGCTGCCATTTTTGACACGGGAGGGCCATATTTAGCAAAGCGGTCTTGACTTTTTTTTTTTTGACACTGAATTCCACCAGGTTGGAAGCTGCTTGGCTGTGTCAACAGGGGGTGGGTGCACGTCCGAGCTGGTGTTGTGTGCACTGAGAGTGGTTAGTGCGTGTGATGTGGTGCCTTTGCTAGTTCCTCCTTGTCCTCTTGTGTGTGTGTTTCAAGTAAATTTCAGGTCTCAGAGAAACGCGGTGTGTTGTAGTTTTGTACTGGTAGAAGACCGTGTCTGGGAGGAGTGTGTCCTTGGCTCCTAGTGTGGAGTGAGCCAGATAGATGCTGTGTATGGGTCTGGGGTGGGGGGAAGCTCTGGGTTTGCATCGTCCAACCGTCCAGGTGCCAGGTGGGATGACAGACAGGTGGGTGTGACGCCCCAGAGGACCAGAGCTGTAGGAAGTTCACTTGTTAAGCAGGAAAAGATATTAAATGGACCAGCAAGGCTTCCGCAGATGGCACAAGGTAGCTGCCCCGTGGCTTCTCACCAGGTTCAGAATTGTGTTAAAGCCAGTTTTGGGAGCTAGGGGTTTTGAGGCCCTGTTGTGCATCTTGGCACAGTGGACAGTGAGGAGAATTTGACTGTGACTGCATGCATAAGGAAAGCCGGTATCTGGGCTCTGATTCACTCCACATCAGAACATACTGCCGTCAAACGCCTGTCACTCAGAGCCCCTCGGCCTGAGATGCCACCCACGAGTCTCTCTGGCTTAGTTCCCCATGGGGCCAAGTCTGTCTGTAATTCTCCTGGGTTCACTGGCATCCTGGGATTCCTGGCTGAGGAGAAGCAGGCGGGGAGGGGAGAGGGCAGGGAGAGTCCTGCGCATTTCTACAATATTATATGCAAGTGCTGTGCAAATAAAATGCAAATGAACACGGAGCGCTCCAGCGGGCCGAGCAAAGGTGATGCAAATCTGCTTTTAATTTCCACGCCCGTGGCAGGCACTGCAGAGGCATCCAGGGAGCTGCCGTGGGGAGCGGGCAGCCGTGGGCACACAGAGCCGGGCACTCTGTGGTCAGTGCTGGACTTGACTGTGGGTCTTCCTGCTTGACGTGCGCATAAAATGCGGCTGTCCAGAGGACGGCTGAGGAGAACCACTTTCTCTGCCCTTGGAAACGAGGGCGGCGTGGGAGAAGGGAGAAGAGGGCTTAACTGGGGTCCAGTCAAGGTTGTGTTGGTCACTTTCTGCTGTGTCTGGGGAATGCTGCTGAGGAAGTTTCTAGAAGCTGCCCCAGTCCCTTCATGACGAGAAAGCCCTTTCCAGAAGGCCAAGGGGAGAATTAAGTGTACAGGTCTCCCTTGGGAGCACATTGTAGTTGACGAGCTCCGAGCTCAACAAGAATTGGTGAGAACTCAGAGCTGGGGACGGTGTGGGCTCTGAAGGACACGTGTGTCGGGGGTGGCCTCCTACCACCCATTGGGTCATGCTCAGCAGGCTTTCATGAGTCATTGCCATGTAACTGACTCTTCCCAGAGGGCTCTGGGGGAAGGGTTTTCTGATCCAGCGGCCACTGACCCTCAGAAGCACATGGGCAGTGTTTTAGGTGTCTGAACCACTGACCTGACAGTCATTTTGGGTCAAGGGGTCAAGTCCAGGCGCCAATGCAGGTCTTAATTTTTCCTGCTGGAGAGAACGGGGGTGGGGGGTGGGGGGGACAGAAAGGATTTGGGAGATGACGTCAGGCATCAGGAAGAGCTACCTACCACCTTTAATAGTATAGCTCCTGAAAGAATACTTGTCTCCTTTCTTTCTCTTTCTCTTTCTTCTTCTTCTTCTTTTTTTTTTTTTTTTTTTGGTAGTGTGTTTCTTGGTTGCCCTGTTATCAGTCATACATGCAGGAGCTCCAAGAGAAATATGTTTTAACATCCTGAAACTGAATTATTAAATGGGGATTAACTTGGTGTTGACTTTTCTTCATGGCTGATTTGCAGTATAAACTGGGTTTAAGGCGCCTTTTGCTAACCCTTCTGGATTTCAGTGGACCGCATTGGATGAGCCATTCATTAAAGATCTCATGCTGATGTTATTTGTTTAGGCTTTGATGCCCTTTTCCTGTTTTCCCTCCCCTTTTATTCAATAATGATATCTTTCAGGCAGAGGATACCTTCCATCCTGTGGCATTAAGGGCTTTCCACGATAGAGAGCTTGGCCCTGTGGCCAGCGGCGAGGCAGGAATTAAGAGTGTGAGTTTGGTGGCCCTGCCTGGTCCCCGGATGGCCGTGTAGCTGCGACTGGCTGCACGGAGGCACAGGGCTTAGATTCCCTGGTTGGCAAATGCTTCCTCTAGCCACTCCTGGAACCCTCGACTCCGTCCACAAGGGAACTTGTGTTTTCATTTTAGTCTTCAAACACCCAGAGAGAGGACCATCTCCCCATTCTTGTCAGAGAGCAGGTCCTGGAGGGAAGAGGAAGGGGCCGAGAGCTCGCAGAAGGACACTGGCTTTTTTAGAACTGTGCATCCTGTACCCTGCTTCCTCCTTACACAAGTTATTCAGACTCTGCGAGTCTCATTTTTTTCATCTGCGAAGTAGGAAAAAATAAACATACTCTTGGTGTTGTGAGGATTAAGTGAAATCATTCTTGTGATGTGCTCAGCATCTAGCAGAGGCTCAGAATTTCCCTTTCCACAAGCAGACACCCTTCACACAGCTGAAGTCATAGTATTGGCATCGTTCCATCTGTTACCCTCGCAACGTAAGTACCTCCCTTCGTCCTGTGGCGTCTCTCTCTCCATCATGGTTCGTGGCTGCCTGGTACCACCTGTGGTCACGTGCTACGCTTATTGTGGGTTATTTTGGCTGTTTCCCAGAGCGACAGTCCTTCTGTGGGCCTTAGAGACTCCTGTCTAAGGAACATGCTGCCTCTGTTTCTTCTGGAACACGGACATGAGAGGTGATCTCAGCCGGCACGGGAGCATTTCACACGGACCAGCCACCGCGGCTCCCGCCAGAGGTCGGCCGCCCAAGTCCAGAATGCACTTAGAATGTCATTCTCAGCCTTCTGGGCCCCATGTTCATTGGTCTCTTCTTGCAGCTGTGCCTCCCGACTCTAGGTGTCTGAGCCCAGGCCTGCAGCACCACCGATGTGCGGCTTGCTATCTCCTTAGAACGAACCCTTTGGCCGATTGTACAGAATTTCTCCCGTTGACCCCCGCTGACCGTGGCCTCCGCCTTGGCTGTGCTTCCCCACTGACTGGGCCACATGCCTTTCAACTGAAAGCTGCACTGTTGAGCCTCCAGATCCATTTAGTCTTTAAGTGACAGAGGTCTTTGCAGGCGATAAATTAGCCCTGGCAGCTCCCAGCCCTGCCAGAAAGAAGCACGCCTGCGCTGAGCCGCTCGCGTGCTCCGATGAAGGGAAAGGAGGTCACTCAAGGGGCTTTTGTACCTGCACCCGAGGGGATGCCTCTCTGGGACATTCTAGGTTTCAACCTTTATCTCAAGTTTTAACTCCTGCAAGCTGTATGAGGTAACTTCTTCAAGGCACACCTCGAATCATCTTTATGTCCTGTGACCTTGCTTTCCTGGTTCGGGAAATGGGAATGGGCTTTTAACGGGATAGACACCTGACATACATTGCCACATTGAGGCTTCATGCGGCTTGGTGCAGTGGGCTGGGTTTTATTATCCCCATTTTGCAGATGGAGAAGTTTTCCAGATGAGGCGTCAGGCTTTGAGAGGTTGAGTGATGGGCCTGAGCTCCCGTAGCTAGAGAGCACTGGCGCTGATAATGGGACTCGGTTCTACTGACGCCCAGGCTGGGGGCGGGGGAGGGGGGAGGGGTGAGCCTTCTTCTTGGCTCAGTGGGCTGCAAGGTCTTAGGGTGATTTGAGACTCAGCCCCAGAGGTCACAGCAAGTGCCTAATGTTGGTCTGGAGTCTTCTGGAAATCCATTTCTGTATCTACTTATGTCCAGCCACTAGCCCTCCCTGGCCACCACTGTCTTCATCCAGAATGTAGAGGCCTTAAGACCATGACCCACCATCTTGCTTTTCAGTGTTGAGTGTTTTGCTCCTTCATTTTGAGCTGGGGACATCCAGACTTTCTGTTAGACCATTTTAGCCTCACTGGGAGTTGAAACTTAAAAGGTTGCTTTCAGCCTTGTGTTTGCTGATGAGACAAAGGACACAGCATTCCTTTCTTGAGAAGCTCTAGGAAATCCTGATTCCTGGGTCCTACCCAGACCAATTACACCAGGACCGGTGGGGTGTGTGGCTTGAGCGTCTCCATCTCGCCCATCTCCACCCCTACCCCCTGGTAATTCTAGTGTGCTGCTGGGAGACAGTGCCTGCATTTTATTTAACCTCTGAAGGAAAGAGATTTTCAGTGCTTGGGTGGACAGAGGGCAGAAGGGGAAGGGTCTGAGTGAGCAGGGGATGGACAGGGGAGTTTATGTGTTCATTCATTCAGGACCTAATGTTCCAAGCATTGTGCTTGGGAGTCTAGAGACATCTGAGACACCTTCTTCATAGTCTGATGAGGGAGAGCAAGACACAGAGAATGAACTGTGTTAGCTCAGACCAGGGATATATTGTTGCTTTGCACACCTCCCCGTACATCCGAATCACACAAGGAGCTTGTTATGAATGCAGAAGCGAACACACTTGCTAAATGTGGCTTGACTCTTCTACTAAATCAAACAAATTCAAACCCCACAGCCTTTCTTGTAGCCTCCACCCTAAGGGAGAGGAAATGCACAATCTTTAGTAACAAAATAAAACACAAAGTTACATTGCTTGCAACACCAGCCTTTCAGGAAGTTCTGTGTACTATCTACTCATTCCTCCTAGAAAAAGCAAGTGGGAGAGGGAAGAAGGGCAGAGTCCTGGACCTCAAATGTACCAGATGTGGTTTGGTAGCTGTGTGTATGTGGGGTGGGGCGGGGTGGAGGGAGCTAGCCTCTGTTATTTATGCTGCACTGGAGGTAGGAGAGGATACTCTAAGGGATCAGGGGAAAAAGCAGGGAATTCTGAGCAGAGACTGTGAAGAAGGCTTCAGAGTGGAGATGATGTTTGGAACTGGCCCTTCTGCGTCGGGCCACCCGCCCTGTTTGTGGCACTCCCACACCACGTCTGCATTTTGTCGGGTATGCTGCTTCCTCCCCTCTGAGGTGGTGACCTCCAGTTTGCCCAGCAGGACCCTCCTCATCTCTTCTCTGACCATTCCCTGTCTCACGCTTCTTGTCCTGGCGTGCGTCTCTGCACCTCGCCGACGCTCTTCCCCATCGGTCATGCTCTTCCCGCTTCAACTGATCGATTCGCATGTGTTGTTCAAACCCACATCAGACCCCTTCTTGTTCAGGAAGATTTTGTGATAGACATCCTGTATAAGTTTTACACTCAGTGTTTCACTGTATCTTTTGAAGAGAAAGTGTTGAAGGATGGGTAGAATTTGGCAGTCAGGTGAGGGAGGCGGGGAGGTAGCATTCTGCAGAGGAAGGAGTACAAGCAGCACAGGACAGAATGTTCTCGAGGACTGGCAAACTGTGGCAAGCCTCGGGGCACAGGGTTCCGTCAGGGTGGCTTTTGCAGCTGGGATGAGTTTCATAGGCTAAGTTTGGACGTGGGGCTCTCGTGTGGGCTTTTCAACAGTACTGTGATGTGATCAAATCTGTTCTAGAAGGAAAAACATGCACTTTTGCTGACAGTGTGAAACATCTGGTTGTTGCTTCCACGAATCCGTGTGGACTGGAAAGAAATTTGGGGGTTAACTTACCATTTTACTTTTCAACCGTGTGTCCCTCATACCTGCGTCTGTATGTGTACATTTCGGCTATTTAAAAGAACTCACAAGCAAGGTAGATTCATCGGCTTCTATTTATGTATATAATTTGAGTGGGATTTAAAAACTGGATCTTTAATCAGTTCTCAAAAAGGTTGCTACTCTTTTCCAACCAAGCTTTCCTGGCCAAGGAAATCTTTAGAACGAGAGAAGAATAAATGTTCAGTCTTCTCTCCCGTTGTTCAGGATGGTGCCCCGGACCCGGTGTGCAGGTTCCAGGCCCATCTGTTCTATCTGCTGCAAGCGGCCACATGAACTTTTTGTTTATTGCGGCTCTCCTCCCGGTCTGCCTCCAGGGAGCTACTTTTCTCCTGGGCTGGGGCTGAGGACTGGCTCTAGGGAGGGTCCTCTTCTTAAAGGGCCAGGACCCCTTACCCTTCTATTCACGGATTTGATACTCCTGTTTCCCCCTCTCTTTTGAGGAGACAGTTATCTCCACTTTTGCACACAAGGAGGTGGAATTTATCCACTGATCATACACTTTGATTGCAGTGTTGACACAGATGCCCTTGTCCATAGGAGAGCTATAAAAGCTGGGGGCTTTTATAGGAGCAGAAGAAAAAGGAAAAAAAAAGTTTCAGGTTTCTTGAGACAATGTCATTAGGTTATTGCTCTTTAAAAAATAGTTATATCTGATTATGAAAGAACCACATATTTATGATAGAGAATTTGGAATACATAAAAAGAAATGAAAATAATCTACCATCGCCCCATCTAGAAATAATCACTGTTGGTGTTTTGTTACCTAGACCTCATGTTTCCCCTCCTAACCCCCTCCTGCCTCTATATTTTTGTAGGCATCATATTACGCATATTATCTTATAAACTGCTTTTGCATTTCACAATTTATCATGAACACTTTCCCATCGCATTCAATGTGCTTCACATTTCCAGTACCAGTTTCAATGGCTCCGTACTGTTAACTGGGTTTCCGTACCCTAAGATCTAGGTGTCGGACATCCTTGATTTTTTTTTTTTTCTTTAGGGATTCAAAGCTGAAGCTCAGGCCTCAGACTGGCATACATCTGTCCTCTGTAACTGCATGCAAACATTCATGTTTATCTAATTTTTATGAGGAGGGGTACATCGCTTTTATTCGATACTCAGAGCTTTAACTGTTGGAGGGTCAGAAGTGGATAAAGGTACTTAGGTTAAATCTCTAGAAGAGGCATTGCTGAGGCTAAATGGTCTGTACATGTTTGAAGGCTTTTGATGACTTTGCAAGTTGTCCTTCCAAGGGAGCTCTGGCCGTTGACCCTGCCCCCAGCAGCAGCCGGGGTGCCTGTGTCCCCGGACCCTGGCCAACCATGACCAACCCTAGGCATCATGCCTTTAGAAACTTACCATCAAGTTATCAGTGGCTGTTCTGACTCTTGTCTTGTAACTTACACTGAAGCTTTGCAGAGTCAGTGCTCCTCTTAGAGACCAAGGTACCCCAGATGCTGCCGAGGTTACTGAGGTCCGACTGGAAGAGTTTGTAACTAGAAGATCTGGGTTTGTCGACTAGGTCAGTGTAGCTCCCTCCCTTGCTGGGCTGACCTGGCAGGGTGGCGGGTAGCAGCTCGCGGTCTGCAGGCTCAGACTTGATTGGGTTTTCACCTTGACCCCTGTGCTTACTCGCTGTGTTACCTGGCACAGGTACGTGAAGACTCTGTGTTTCCGTTCCCTCCTGCACAGACTAGGGATCTAACATCCGTGCCCATCTCGCCCATAGGGCTCTGGGGAAGACCAGCGAGCCCCACCTTGAGCGGCATCCACGGCACGTGCTCAGTCATCATCAACTCTCACTGTCAGGTGTGTGCCATTCTCCGGTGGCCTCCTCCTTCCCTCCAAGTCTTAGGCTGTGATTCTCCGTGTCACAGCTTTTAGAGCTGGAGATGGTTTTACTGACGTTTCAGCTCAGGTCTTTTAAGTCTGCAGATGAGACAACTGATGAGACGTACGAGGGAAGAGTGGTCCCCCAGAGACTGGTTTTGAGGACAGGACCAGATATTGTCTGTAAAGTTCTTTTAAACTTGTACACATTCATCCCGTGTTGATTAGTTGTGCACTGTCTGCATGGCCCGTGACAAATGAAACCCACGTAGAAACTGACTACCCGGAACCCGGATTGAACTGGAATCTTCCTAAACCCTTTCTTTCCTTCAGGGCATCTAGCCCATGTCCTGCAGACAGCTCTGCCCTAGTTGGTGTTTTCGATGCTGACAGGGAGTGTGGCAACTGCTCTGGGCTGTCCACAGCTGGGGCCGTCTTTGTCCTGGTTCCCGGGGTCTTGTTCATCTCTGAGGCCCACCCCCTTATGCCTATTTTGAGGGAATGAACAAATGAGTGATGTCTCTCTAGAAGAGATAAAGGGGAATAATTTTTATCAGCAGGTGTTTTCAAGCCTAAATCCGGTCTCATTGCTGGTAGGTGAACCAGGGGATACTGTGGGCTGAGCGTCTTGCTGAAAAGGTACGACGCGGGGGTCTCGCTGCTCTAACAAACCTTAGAGCCACCTCGCGAGTCTAATCTGCCTTTCGTTTCTCCTCTGCTGTTCACTACCTAACAACCACTCCTACAGCTGCCTCACCTTCTAAGCCTTGTTTCCTCTCTGTGTGGTTCTCAGAGCTTTTAAGATGAAAACATTGTTTCCAGAACAGGGTGACTCTTGAGTCTGCTATAAAAAGGAGATTCCCAGTAGCTGTGCTCATTTCCCCCCATTTGCCGGAGAAAAAGAAAAGCCCAGATTCCTGTAGGAACATGGTGCCAAATTCTGATTTTTGTAGCTGGTGCATGTTGGCTATCTTTCAAAGCCAGAAGTAAGTGGGCCTGCCTTTGCCAGCCGACCCTGCCCACCCTCGTCTGCGGTGAGCAGCCAGGCAGCACACGGTGGGTCAGAGGACAGGTTTAAACCCCAGCACCCGCCCCCCACTTTTGAGCTGTGTCCTCTATCTGGAGAGTTCCTTAGCCTCCCTGGCTCATATCTCCTGTATGAAATGAGATGTTGACAGAGCCTACCTAGTGGGGTTGAAACGAGAACCACATGTGTCCACGTGTTTAAAATAGCACATGCTGTAAGTAGGCATTCAAGACCGGGCAAAATAGTCCTCTTTATTTTGAATTCACTCGCGCTTTTGGCCCCAGGAAGAGTCACCGACGACTGGACATGGTCCAATTCATGTGCCTCATTTTCTAGATAAGGGAACTGAAGCGCAGAGAGGTAAAGCGAAGGGCCCACCAAATTCACTCGACTGGTACGCCACATAGATGGAAAGAGGCTGACTGGCCTTGAACCTCTTCGCCTCTAAGCCAGCGACAGACCCTTGCTGCTATTTACATCAGCGTGTCATGTGTCTTTGACTGGTTTGTCCATTCTGGTGGTCACATCCTCGAAGCTGGCACCTGTGAGTTTTCTCTCCCTGTATCCCCTTTGGTGCCTGGGGCAGTGCTGTGGACCAGTCATCAGCTGTGATGGAAACTGTTGGAAGGGGGAGGGTGTTGGTGATGTCTGGGCTTTGCAGGGTAGCTGTCCTAACAGTCCTTAGATCTTCTACTGGTAACGACCATAACCCATCTTTATCCATATTAATGGTGAGCAGTGGAACAGGCAGGTGTCTTAAGCGGTGATATTTTAGCAGGAGCTGGATATATGTTTCAGAGATCTTGGGGAAAGAAGGCTTGAATATAGGAACTCCATCATCTCCAGTCCAGAGTTTCTCCAACAGAAATCTACATCAGAGGGGCGCCTGGGTGGCTCAGTGGGTTAAGCCGCTGCCTTCGGCTCAGGTCATGATCTCGGGGTCCTGGGATCGAGTCCCGCGTCGGGCTCTCTGCTCAGCAGGGAGCCTGCTTCCCTCTCTCTCTCTGCCTGCCTCTCTGCCTACTTGTGATCTGTGTCTGTCAAATAAATAAATAAAATCTTTAAAAAAAAAAAAAGAAATCTACATCAGAGTCACCTTGTTAGAACAGGCTCCGTAAGTTTTGTTTGCTGGGTTTCACCCCCGAATTTCTGATTCAGCAGGTGGGAGGAGGCCAGGAATCTGGCTTTCAGACAAGTTCCATGGGCCTGCTGCTGGTCCAGGGAACATACCTGGAGAACCACTGCTCTAAGAGCTTTCAAATCCCAGAGTCTGTAATTCTTAACACTCCTTGACAGTCATTAGCCTCTTACAGTCAGCTGTGTTCTCAGCACTTAGCATGATGTCTGACCTGTGATAGGTGTAGTGGGCGAAAAATGTCTCCCCAAAGATAACCGTTCCTAAGCCCCGCAGCCTGTAAATGGGACCTCATTTGGAAAAAGGACCTTTGCAGATGTGATTAAGTTAAAGATCTTGGGAAGAGATTATCCTGGATTATCCAGGTGAGTCCTAATGAGAGGCAGGGGGAGATCTCTCTCTCTCACGTACACACACACACACACACACACACACACACACACACTCACACTCACACTCACAGGGATGATGTGAAGATACAGGTAGAGGTTGGAGGGATGTGATCACAAACCAAGGAATGTCAGCAGCCACCAGAAACTGGAAGAGGCAACGCACAGATTTTCCCCGCAAAGCCTCTGGAAGACATTATGATGCTGCTGATACCTTCCTATCCACCTGGTCACACAGTTCTGACCCCCCAGAACTCTGAAGAGTAAATATCTGTTGTTCTAAGCCCCCAAGTCTGTGGTCATTTTTCACAGTGGCTGGAAGAAATGAGTATAGTAGGTATTCTGCAAACATCAGTGAGCTGAGTACCGGCGCTTAGAGGCAGGTATTACAATGTCCATTTAACTGATATGTAAAAGGGGCCTTCGTGACTCTGGCCCACCTGTACTGCACACCTTTACTGAAGGGGAGGCCCGGGTCTCTTGCCTACCACTGTTTTTCTTCCTTTCTTCCTACTAGCTCAGTGGTTCCTCCCCCCAACCTCCCCCATCTACACGTCAGGACAATGGAACTGGGATCCCCAGCCATGGGGCTTCTGCTTTGTTATTTTATTTTTTATTTATTTTTAAAAAGAATTTATTTATTTCTTTGCCAGAGATCACAAGTAGGCAGAGAGGCAGGCAGAGAGAGAGAGAGAGAGAAAGGAGGAAGCAGGCTACCCACTGAGCACAGAGCCTGATGTGGGACTCGATCCCAGGACCCTGAGATCATGACCTGAGCCGAAGGCAGAGGCTTAACCCACTGAGCCACCCAGGTGCCCCTTCTTTGTTATTTTAAAGAAGTTTCTCCAGTGTGTCTGGTGTGCAGCCCCGCGGACACTGCCTAGATCAAGTTCTTCCCAGAGGCCGGCCGACCTACAGTGGCAAGTAAGACCTTAAATGCACCGGCAGCTCGAGCGTTTGCAAAGCACGCCTGTCGAAGTCCAGCCCGCGGGGCCCCTGAGGCTGGCGGGGTGGGTGCTGTCTTCCTTCTCCGGTGTGTGATGAGGCCTGGAAGTGGGGCCCGGACTCCACCCTCCACCTGCTCTCCGTGCGACCTGCGCCAGAGGACAATGTTGTTTGTGATCGTGTGCCCCCGATGACACCCACGGTGGGGGAGGAGGGGTCAGGCCTGAGATCTTGGACACTGGGAATATGAACCCTTTTATATCTGGCCTCCTCTGAGATGTGTGATGGGAGGAGACCTTCAAGCCCGGGGAGACTTCGTGACGTTTCTCTTGCAAGAATTTCACGTCCCTCCCCACGGCAGCTGCTGGGGTACTTTGTGTCTGACTCTGGGCTGAGGCTTGGGAGACCGATGGCCCCAGACCCCTGTTAGAGCTCTCCTTAGCCCAGGGGCCCCTCTGGAGAGTTCTGGAGTGCCATATTGCTCGTGCGAGTCCTGGGGCCCCTGGCTCTCCTTTCTCTCCGTGACAGTCCCAGGAAGGGGACTGAGCGCACGTTCTGGGGACTTCGGGTCAGGGGATTTTAAGTTCCATCCGCTGCACCCCTCCCCATGGCAGCTGCAGCACCTCGCCGTGACTTCCGAATGTGACTGCGCCAAGGATGGGGGACGCCCCGGGGCCCGTGGGCCTCTGGCTCGGGCCTGGCGAGCGAGACGCCCCAGCAGCACCCGCCACTCTGTTTGCTGTGTCCACTTGGCCCAGCTGCTCAGGCTGGTGCCTCTCTCTGCCCATTGGAGATCACCTAGTGATTTTTATGGGGTGAGATCTAAAGGAAATTGGAGGACGAGATCACTTCCTCTCTTTTAATTAGAGGTTGGGGACCGGTTGCTTCCAGTGCACCTGCACCGCCGCACCCCTGCAGCGGGCTGGCGGCCGGGATCGTGGTCGGGTACTGGGAACTTTCAATCTGGAGAAGGTTGTTTGAGGAGCTGGGTCAGGACTGCGGCAGTCGGCTGAGTGTGTGGGTGTGTGTGTGTGTGTGCGTGCGAGCATGGACATACACTCACAGCGGACCCCATACAGCTGTTTGAACAGTCCCCAGAGAACACACAGTTTCTGTTGTAATAAAGGAAAACACAGTCCTCGGCGGTAACCTAGGAGACACGGGGTCCCCCCAGAATTGGGATCTTTAACCACATGTTGGCTGCTTGCAGGCCCGGCCCAGGAGGCCTCGGCTGGTGTGGACTTCACGTCACCTTGTCGTTCCCGCCGGCGGAGGAGACAGCTGCCTGCTGTTCGCTGGCCCGTAAATCCCTGGGGAGAAGTAAGAGCTAAGTGGTTGTTACAAAGGGGTGAAGGGTTTGCCTCTCACGGCGGCTAGTCAGAGATACATGTCTGCTCTGCCCCGCGACGCTTCTCCTCACCGGACACCTCTTGGCTCCTCATCTCTGTGCATGTTCTGGAATCACAGGGCTGGAAGGGGACTTGGGGGCCACCGCCCCCCCCATTGCTGCCTGTCCGTTCTTCTTTCGTGCTGGCCCAGCCCAGGAGAGCTGTCCATCCAGTGACCCCCTGGGATGGGCATAAATATTGTTATCTCCGTTTAATAATGCGGCGCTGGAGCAAGGTAGAGCGTGTTTGTTCCGGGGAAATGACAGTGGTTGTAAGCCTGGCGACTTGGAGGTGATTTAAACCCCCTCATCTGGATTTGTTTAACACACTTCAGTTTTATTATTCGGTTTTCATACAGGAAGTTAATGGATAACTCGGTCCGGCTCTATAGCTATACAACCAAACAAGGGACCCTGGCCGGGAGTTCATTCTCAGGACAGGCATGCCTCGATTTACACAATAGCAGAAGTCTTGGGAAACGGTCTCTGCTCTGGATTTTTGAAATAAGAGTCTTTAGAGGAATGAGGAATATTTTATTGTTGTTTTTGAGGGTTTTTTTTTTTCTTTCTATTTTTAAGCAAAGCCAAGATGCATTTCGGAACGTGGATGATTTCCCTCTAATTGACTTTTTACGGGTTTGTTGGGAATAGAGTATTCCTCAATAGGACTTTATTTTAAGCTTAAGGATGGTGGCTTGGGGCAGGTGTGGCCCTCGGGCCTGGGGGTTGAATGAAGTGACATGAGTAGATGTTAGACAATCGCAGCAGAGGGACCCCTCTTCACCCTTCCTGGACAAAATGCACCAGTGTTCCGGAACACAAAAGAACAAAATAATTCACAGATGTAACCCCTTTGAGGGCCCAGTTCCAACCACATCTTGTCACTGCCTCCTAAAAGCTAATTACTTTTTGAACTTGGGCTTCCTATGTTTTTTTTTTTTTTTTAAAGATTTTTTTATTTGTTTATTTGACAGATCACAGGTAGGCAGAGAGGCAGGCAGAGAGAGAGGAGGAGGCAGGCTCCCCGTTGAGCAGAGAGCCCGATGTGGGGCTTGATCCCAGGACCCCGGGATCATGACCTGAGCCGAAGGCAGAGGCTTTAACCACTGAGCCACCCAGGCGCCCTGGGCTTCCTATGTTAAGGAGAGGTGTAGTCTATGGTATAATTCACCTGTTAGGAGAGGAGTGGGAAAGAGTAGGGCCTTGGCCCCCTTAGAGAAATGGAATCCCCCTGTGAGAAGAGGAATTTTAAAGCCACCGATTATATTTTGCCCACAGAACCATCTTCAGGGTATAATGAATCAGACTGGGTCAGGCGGATTCTCTGGGAGGAAGTCCGCCCCACCGGAGGCAGCTGGCTTGGCAGTAGACTAGGGAGGTCATTCAGACAATTAGCAGTTTGCATTTTTAAAGCTCATATGCTTCCTATTATCAAGACAAATACAACAGGACTGCCTTGATTTATTTTTCCTTAATTAACCTAATCTCAGTAGTAATTCCCACTGTAATTGCCTCCTGGGTTTTAACCTAGTTGGGTGATAAGTGAGGCAAAGAGATGAGACTTCAGGTCTATGACCTCGGACCCTGCAGACTTGTCCACAAGCTCTTTCTGGCACCAAACACTCTTCGTAGTGTTGTGTTAGCATTTGCTTTTCTCTAATTAGTTCTAGACCCAGACTTGCAAATGCTCATCACACCAAGAGGTGTTCAGAAATTGGAAAGGGGCTCGTCTTCAGAACTGAGTAGGCTGAATTTGAATTGTGGGGCCCCACGTGATCTGCCTGGTTGGTCTCGGGCAATTTGCTTTCCCAAACCTCCCAAATCCTTCTCCGCAGAGTGGCTCTGTGGCAGGAACCCTGCAGGGCCCCTGTGATGACCAAAGGAGAGAAGGTATAGACGGTGTGAGGTTTGATGCCTGGCACGTGGTGGGCATGCTCCCCTCCACCCTGAATGTTCTAGTTCTGTCTTTACTGAATCAGGGGAAACTGAGGCACAGGAACAGTAACATCCTTGATCAGGGTAGAACCAAGGTGGAATCCTCAGACTCTGGTTTTCGAAGGCCTGTGCTTTCTTCGTCCAGGTGTACGGAGGTAGGCGATTCAGACCAGCCAAGAGTCCAGCGTGAAGTGAAAGGAACTGGCGCTTTGGTCAGTCCTGGCTCTTCCCCGGCCCCCGGCTTCCAGGCGAGATCTACACAGTCTGTTAGGGCACTTCTTGCGCAGATCCCGGGCTGACAGGAAGAAAAGAAGGACACTCAGATTTACTGGGTGCTTTTGCATACGTTGACTCATCTGATACGAGAGTCCTTCATGGTGGAATGACTGAAACTCTCTTACAGACGGGAACATCGAGGTTCAGGCATTTTAAGAGGTTTGTCCACAGTCACAGAGACAGTGAAAGCCATGTAATTAAGTCTGACCTACACAGCCTGCTGGCCTCGAGCTGCCAGCCCTTCTGCCTATCCCACCTCCCCCTGTACAGTGACAGCTTGGGGTCCTGCCTCCTCTTGGATGTCAGCCTTTGAGTCTGGACCAGTGCTGGCCTGGGTTTTCTCTACTGGCCAGGGAGAGGGGCTAGTCCATCCCGGGACTGACACCAGGGAGCTGGGTCACGTGGCTGACAAAGCTGGGAGGCCTCATCACCCTCCGCCTTCCCACCCCACTGCCGTTCCCAACAGCAGAACCACCTCTGGGAAGCCAGGGCCCCTCCGGGTAGGGAAGAAGCTCACGCAGCTTCTCTTGCTGGTGTTTAACAACCCGTCCTGGCCAGGAACCCTTCCCTACTTCTAGCCTAAGCCCTGGCAGAATCCGTTCCTTTTCATTTGGTCCTTAGTAAGATGGCAGACAGTTAGTTCTTGAGCATCCATCCTGACCTTTCACAGGGAAGCCCTAATGTGTGCTTCTGCCTTGGACATTAAGCCTTTTCTCCTCTTCTGGGCAAGATGACCATGAGTCCATGCAGACCTGAGACTCAGCAGCTCTTAGAGCAGGAATGGTCTGTGGCATTTCTGAGCTGTCATGGCAAGGGACAGGCAGAATCATAGAATCACAGAGTTTAGGGACACCTGGGAGGCTCAGTTGGTTAAGCCTCTGCCTTCAGTTCAGGTCATGATCCCAGGGTCCTGGGATCGAGCCCCACATGGGGTTCCCTGTTTGGCGGGAAGACTGCTTCTCCCTCTCCCACTCCTCCTGCTTATGTTCCTGCTCTATCTCTGTACCAAACAAATAAATGAAATCTTAAAAAAAAAAATCACAGAGTTTAGAATTGGAAGAGAAAGGAAACACCGTTTCATCCAACTATGTCCTTTTATAGATGAAACTGATCCCAGTGTCCAGACTCTCACCCAGCGTGGGTGGTAAGAAGGATCTAGAATTCCTGTGAACTTTCCCTACCTGGGGGTTTTCTTCCAAGTACGTGATGGGCCCTAACTGCGAAGTGGAAGCAAGAAATCTTTTTTTCTCCTGATGAATTCCTGCATCCAGGCCAGACACCCTGCAGCCGGTTTTCACATGAACATTGAAGTAACTAAAGGAAATGCATTCATTCTTCTTAAGAACAGCACCGTGGACGCATGGTATCCTTCCCAACACCAAGCACGTCCTGTATGTCAGAGCTTGGCAAGGTCAACTTTCGTTCTTCCTCCCACCCGTTTTGCAGACGGAGAGACTGAGGCACTCTGGCTCTCCCAAAGGCAGCAGTCACCGGCATTTTCCCATGTCTGTGGCTTTTGGTGGCCACTGAGGCCTGGTCAGAAATCCAAGAACTTCCCGTCACCTGTCCATCCCCTCTTCCCCGCGGGAGAGAAGAACACCCAGGCGGAGGCTGCCTTTCTTCCCGCGTGGGCACTAGGCGGGTGCTGGGCGGCGAGGCTTTGTAAAGGGAAGGACTTCCGTGTTGGCAAACCTGCATGCGCTCAGCAGACACGTCCATAAATCTTGCTGGAAACAAATGCTTTAACTAGAGAAGGAAAGTTTAAAAGGCCCTGTGGGCATATTCTAATCACCGCTCACTAATATCAGCCAGCTCAGACTGAGGCCGTGGGGCTCCCAGCGGAGGGGGCCTGGGTAGGCACCGTGTAAAATGCTGCCGGCTGTAATTAAGTCTGACCTCCGCCGCCTGCATACTTGCTCTTAATATTAGCTCTGACTCCCAGAATGAGCCTTCAGTGCTTGCTGCTGGGATGGGCTCTTCAGGCTTCTTTCGCAGCCTTTCTTTAGCTTCTGTTCCAACCCCAAATACACACACACTCACACCCCGAGCCGAGGTGATCAGATGGTATCCAATTAAATCAATAACCAGATAGATTTTTCTAGTCACGAAAAAATGCCCTTGATTTCGAGAATGGCAGCAATTCCTGCATTTATGGCTCATGGTTTACAATGTGCAAAGTGCTTTTGCGTACGCACTCGTTCCCCATTGTAACCCCGTCGGGTGGCGGGGCTGGTATTCTCGCATCTAACACGTGAGAAAAAAACAAAAGCTCAGAGAGGGCACGGCTTGTCCGAGGGCACCTGTGCTGGAAACGGCTGTGCCCTGATTTCAGACTTGGGTCTTTGGATCTCAGGCCCAGTTTCTCACGCACAGGTGTTCTTATGGACCAGAGACCGTCTGTAAAGTTGGAAGGTGGGGCAAGGGGGAGCAAATTTGGATCTTTTCTTTACTTCCTGCCAATGGAGTGGTGATTAGCCAGCAATTTCTTCCTTCTGTCTCCTGGCAACAAAGGGATGTTAGATGTAAAGTAAGGATGGCCTTGTGGTTCGTGATGTCTGGTGGACAGTGACGAGGAGAATCCCTCCTAGATGTTTGTGACTCTGGTGAGTGTATCTGGTTTGTTAGAAGAGTCCTACATTTCAGAAATGTTTTTTTATTTTTATTTTTTAAAGATTTTATTTATTTATTTATTTTCAATTTTTTATTTATTTCTTATTTTTTTATAAACATATAATGTATTTTTATCCCCAGGGGTACAGGTCTGTGAATCGCCAGGTTTACACACTTCACAACACTCACCATAGCACATACCCTCCCCAATGTCCATAACCCCCCCTTTCCCAACCCCCCCTCCCCCCAGCAACCCTCAGTTTGTTTTGTGAAATTAAGAGTCACTTATGGTTTGTCTCCCTCCCAATCCCATCTTGTTTCATTTATTCTTCTCCTATCCCCCTAACCCCCCATGTTGCATCTCCAAGTCCTCATATCAGGGAGATCATATGATAGTTGTCTTTCTCCGATTGACTTATTTCACTAAGCATGATACCCTCTAGTTCCATCCACGTCGTAAAGATTTTATTTATTTATGTGACAGCGATCACAAGTAGGCAGAGAGGCAGGCGGGGGGGGGGGGGAGCAGGCTCCCTGCTGAGCAGAGAGCCCGATGCGGGGCTCGATCCCAGGACCCTGAGACCATGACCCGAGCCGAAGGCAGAGGCTTTAACCCACTCAGCCACCCAGGCGCCCCCAGAAATGTTTTTTAGATCATGCTACTTGCTGGGCTCTGTTCTAGCCACGCAGACATGGTTCCTCTGCCCACAGTGACATTAGACTCGGAGTAAGATGCTAATATGAAAAGCAGTGCTGTGTTGGGTGACGAATGAAGTGACTGGTTGGGTACTTAGGGTGGGTGACCGGGTGGGGGGCGGCTGTTTGAGCTGAGATCTGATTGCCGGAAGGAATTATTAAAGAGTGGGGAGAAGGAGGCTGTTTCAGGCAGAAAACAGGCCAGTGGAAATGCCCGATGTTGGGCAAGAGCTTGGAGAAGACCCGTTCGAGGCCCAGAAGGAAGTCCGCGTAGCTGCTGTTGGATGAAGGGGGGAGCGGTGTGGCTTGGGGTCGGAAGGGGCAGCGAGGATCACACTGGAACTTTAGCAAATCTGAGCAGGGATTTTGGATGTTCTTCTAAGTCCACTGGAGGAGCCCCTGGAGGGCTTTACACAGGGGAGTGAGATCTGATTTACATTTTCAAAAGGTCACTTGCTGGAGGGAGCAGTGGAGACAGTAGGAAATGGAAGGACCCTGGCCAGGACTGAAAGGTGGTGTCAGGCTGGTTGGCGTAGACTGTGGTGGAGGGATAGAAGGAACCAAAGTTGGGTCTCGGGTAGGTGGAGGCCCTGCGGGCTGCCATGGGGACGATTTGGCCAGCAGAAGAGGGCATGGCAGAGAGCTCTCTTCGGCTCTCTTAAGTTGGGAATGGGTTACATATCCAAGAGGAGGTGTCAGGAGGCAACTGGATGTGAGTTTGGGGGGGGCAGAGGTCAGGATTTGGGCTTCATCCGCTGTGGATGGCATTGGAAAGCAGGGGGTTGGATGGATAGCCTGGACGGAGTGTGCATGGAGGGAAGAGCAGGGGCTGGGACCCGGGGTTGGGGTTCTAGCGGGAAGCAGAAACATCGAGGCTGAGGGCTGGGCGTGCCACGTGTTGAGGTGTCTGTGTTCCTACCCCAGTCAGCTGGGCTCGCACCTGTGGGCCACGGGTCCCAAGGGGGCTGAGTGGGAGCTCGATTTATCCATGAAAACTCATTGCCGTCTCTGGAGGGAAAAATCCCTTAAGTTGTATGCATGATCTCAAAGTCTGTAGGACCCTGACCCGTCAACAGGTAACGTTCTCCTTGTCTGCTGTCAGTCAGGCACTCTTCTGGGCAATACGGTTTCCAGAAGATGGTGTATTACGGCTTCACATGTGCGTGCACCCACACATACATTCACAGATGTACGTGGACACAATTTCCTGTGGGTACAGTGGGCTGAGCGGGTAGCCCTTCGCCACACCCAGAGATGTCCGATGCCGTCCTTCATGGACCGGGGTCGCCCCGCATCGCAAAGGCTGCTTTCCGCTCTGCCTGCAGTCAGCCTGAAACCCTTCCTTTGGCGCATCCTCCCCACGTCCTCCCGGCCGGGAATCCTGGAGGCTTCGGTCTTTTGGGGACGGACCTGGACTCTGTTGTCCAGCTCTGCGTTTGGCAGGGCTCCTGGCTTCTGTGTTTGCTGTGGCGACTGCTTAAATCTGCCAGGCCTGAGCCCATGAACCTTTGAGGCCACCGGCCCGAGCGGACCGCTGTCAGAGGCCCTGGTCTGTGCTTTGGGGCTGGGGGTTCCTTCCCTGCTGCTGCTTTTCAGTGAAGATGAGGGTTCAGGGAAGCCGTGTGCAAAAATCTTCAAGAACCAGAGAATTCTGGAGATATTTTTTTTAAGAAAGCTTAATATCTTGCATTTCTGTGTTTTCTTTCTCAGAAGCACTTGAAGTGTTTTCTGATCCTTATCCCATTCAGCCCCTGAAGCCCTGGGGGTTTGGCGAGGGGTAGGAATTGTTACTCTCATTTTAGGGAGGAGAAAGCCCCTGACAGAGAATCCTGCCTGAGGTCAGAGAGTTAGCCAGGGGCGTTGGTGGGCCCCTAGTCCCCAGGGTCCCGTTCTCTATATCCTGGAGCAGAGAGGTCCCCCCCTTTTTTTAAAGATTTTATTTATTTATTTGACAGACAGAGATCATAAGTAGGCAGAGAGGCAGGCAGAGAGAGAGGCGGAAGCAGGCTCTCTGCGGAGAAGAGAGCCCGATGCGGGGCTCGATTCCAGGACCCTGGGACTATAACCTGAGCTGAAGGCAGAGGCTTTAGCCCACTGAGCCCTTTTAGCGCAGGAAAGGTGTTGGTCTGATTTGCAGACAATACTTTCGTAAAGACCCTTATCTAGTCTCTAGACTTTCAATGCTTGTCCTCTACGAAGTGTCCCAAAGGACCCATCCAGTGCACGGATTCTGAGGAACTTGGGTAAGAGGTCAGTGGGACACCACAGGGGGCTGAAAAGAATTGAAAGTTGCATTAAATAATAATGAAGTTCAATAATGTTTGTGTTTAATCTCTGATATATCACAAGCCTGCTTCCCTACCTTTGTCATTTCCACCTAGCCCTCTAAATTGTTTGGTAGCCAAACAGACCGAACCACAAAAGCATGCCTGCCCGTTTACCAAGCTGGCTTACCACGGGGTGCACAAACAATAATGCTGATGATACCAGTGGGAGTGATATAGCCAAAAAAAAAAAAAAAAAAAAAGAAGTGACCTCCAGGTTGAACTTTGGGAACCGTGGCAATAAATGGTCTGGTGACCGAGCACGAGGGCTGTCATTCAAGGTGGAACGGTGAGATGCAGAGGTGAACCCCCAACCCCACACCTTTGTCTTTAAGAAGTCAGCCCTCAAACCACGGAGGACTGGCCCTAGAGTGTGTGTGTGGGGGGGGTGGCTCACCAGGGCGGGGTGCTTTGGGGTGGGGGGTGGTTGTTTTTAAGGGTTAGGATCAAATTTAAAAGCACCACCATTCACCTTGGTTGCTAAGCCCCCCTGAGCCCGAGGTGAGGAATTCTGATTGGCAGAGTCTGTAGGAACCCAGACAAGGGGAGCAGCACGGAAAAACGGGAGGCTTAGGACGGGGACCCTGGCTGCAGAGCAACTCGGGGCTTCAATAAGCCCGAATCTGCTGAGAATACATTTTACGAACATGCAGCGAAGTTGGCTGCCTTTGTTTGGGGGTTTGTTAAGCATTATCTGAAGAATGCCATGGTTCAGCCTGCTCGGTGTGAAGCCTAATTCTTCCCCTTTCTGGAGCCACGGCCTGGTGTGTTCAATTTTTCTCTCTCCATAGGGCTGCAGGCTCTCTGCTACTCCAGCCAAAAAAACACTCATATTTTAGCAAGCTTAGTCCCAGTCTGGTTGCCAGGCAGTAAAACGAGCACTTGCCCGCCCCGGGGAGAGGGGGACCGCGAGATGGAAAGGGGTCATGTAAACGACCGCTCAAACCCTCCCCCCAAATCTCCACGTGAGAGTCTTGGGGGCAGTTGATATGTTTATTGATGTGGAGAGACACTGCCGCCTAGGCCCAGACTGGGGCCACTTGTTGGAACTAATAATACAAATTATTTTTGTCATCATAGAGAGGCTAATGGCAAGATACGTTTGCCCTGGGCCACTTGGGAAGGGTGTTAGATCTTTGACGAACACGCCGGGCAAGCGGCATTGACCCCGTTGAACCGAGGGGGAAACTGAGGCATAAAACAGCTGAGCAGCTTGCACAGAGAGAACAGATGAACCAAGCACCCCCCCTCAAGACCCTCACCCCCAACCTCGAGGAGCTCTTGCCGGCTTCCCCCTTAGCTCATCTCTCACGTTCCTTTGGAGAAGAGTCCGCGTGTGCGGGAACTGATGTGCGCTTGGTTCTGAAGTACTTAACTGTGACCGTTACGAGGACCAGGACGCGGAGCTGGGCACGCCGGCGCTGCTGCCGGGGCTCCACGGGAGCGGGCAGCGCACTCGGGCCGTGCCGGCTGCCCGCCGCCGCGCTGCTGGGGGACGAGGCCTCTCCCCAGCGGCTGCGGTCTCCACCCGCCCGCCTGCTTCTGTCTCGTCGGGCGAGTCTGGGGAGTCGCAGCCTGTGTGCGGAGCTTCTCCCATCCTGCCACCCCCCTGCCAGCCGCCGGTCACACCAGGAGGCAGTCCGGAAACAGGCCGTGTAGACTGTGCCCCTCCTGGGGCATGGGGGTTCGCTGAGTTTCGGACACATGACCGATGCGGAGGGAGGATGGGGAAGACAGGGGAGGCCCAGACTCAAATGTCTGTGGCGGCCGAAATGTGGTGTTGGATGGAGGACTTGGTGTTGGCTGAGGGGCCGAGAAGGACTCGAGAATGTGAGAAAGAGCGTCTCCGGAAGGAAGGTCGCCGCCCGAGAGAGAGCCTGCGCCGCGTGCCCCCGTTCTTTCTCGGAGGAGCTGGCGCGTGGCTCCCGGGTGCCAGGCCCCATTCCGGGTGGTCGCTGAGCAAGGATGAGTGAGTCATAGGCACGTGATGGATGCTGAGAGCTGGATGCCTTCAAGGCCATTCAGTTGGTGAGGTCGGGGCGTCTCTGAGAAGGCCAAGCCAATGGGGACAGCACGTCAACGCGGTTTTAGAGCAGGGGCTCCAGCACAGACGGCTTGGGTTCGAAGCCCGACTCCTCCACTTGTTAGTTTTATGACCTTGGGCAGTGCCTCTGTTTCTCCACTTTTATTTATTTATTAAATTTTTTTAAAAAAAGATTTTATTAGAGAGAGAGAGACAGAGAGCATATGCGCAGACAACAGGGAGGGAGAGGGTTTGGGACGGAGGGATGAGCAGGTCCCCTGCTGAGCTGAGAGCCTGATGTGGGACTTGATCCCAGCACCCTGGGATCATGACCTGAGTTGAAGGCAGATGCTTAACCCACTGAGCCACCCAGGTGCCTTGTAGTTTTCCATCTTCAAATGGAGGAATAAAACAGTTCATATCTCCTATTTAAGGACTGAATTAGCTGGTGTGTGTAAAGCCCTTAGAAGAGCACCGAGCACATGGTAATGGACGTCATTAGCGATTGTACTTACCCCCAGAAATTCACATAAGCACTTCGACGCAAAGCCATATGATTTCTGGGGGTTGGTAGACCTCCAGATCCCCAATCCTAGACCTATGGAATCCCACTTTCTTTTTTTGTATGTTACCCAGCCAGTCGGAAGAAGCTGGATTCTTGCTGTCAAAGACAACACAGAGCACCCCTACCCCCTTCTCTGCCATTCTAGCAGGAAGCCTTTGAGGTTCTGCTGCTGCTGCTGCTTCTCTCTCTGTGTGTGTGTGTGTGTGTGTGTGTGTGTGTGTCTGTGTGTCTGTGTACATGCATGGGCATGGAGATGGGGTGCACTCGCCCAACGATCAGCCTGCCTGTGGCCACTGTGGATGGAATGGGGGCTCCAGGGAACCTGCAGCCCGGGGAGGGCTTGTAGAGCAAAAGAGGACATGGGTTTCCTGCAGCCAGGTGCCTTGCTGGAGTCACGGGAAGCCGCAGTGACATGGGATTATCCGTGTCTGACATGAACGTATACTCACCCACGAGGAGAAGGGACGTGAAATGCAAGAAGACCCACTGAGAGACACTGAGAGACTTTCTCCCGGGGCTGCAGAGCCTGCCTGTGGCTCCCGAACCATCTCCCAGGCCCTGACACAGCCCTGGCATGCCCCTTCCTGAGCGGAGGACTTGGCAGAGATGCCCTCCGGAGGCTGGCGCTCCTGCTAGCGAGCCCCTGGCGGAGAGCAGTGAGGCGGGCAGATGCCAAGACAACTTCATTGCCTCGACGTGCCACCCACAGAGCTTTCTGACCGCCACCTCCTGCTGGCACCGGTGTTTCCCCAGCTCTGGCCTGCCCTGCATTCGAGATTCCTCCAGGCCCGGCCAACTCAGCCAACTCGCCACACCTCCCCCACATGCAGCTTTCACCAGTGAGCCCAGACAGATCCCTTCCTTGGGCGCTTCCTTTCCTTCCAGACAGGCCAGCCTGGGTCCCCAGAGCTATTACACTGTTACACAACTACTCGTGTTCCAGAACGCCTTCGAACCCTCTCCGTGCATTGCTGATCCTGAGCACGGGGGTGGCATGCCTCGGGTTTGACTGACTACGGATTTTATTGCCCCGATCTTGAGCTCTGCTGAGGCCCGGAATGATACTTCTCCACATCTCGGTACTGCTCTGCACCCTGGTTCTCCCCTGTAAGTTGCTAGAGAATGATAAGATCAAATAACGTGTGCAGAGTTTGTGTCCTTTCTGAAGAATGCTCACGGTCCTGGTCTTACTAATAGTCTCCCTCTTCATGAATGTCCTCCCTTCCAACCATTTTCCTAAGAGCTGGGGAGTTTACTGCAATCCACAAAGGTAGTCATTGATCACACTTAACAAGTTCCTTTTGCTTTTCTTTACAAAGATTGTGTGATGTAGAAGCATATTGTGTGAGGTGACTTTAATAGCCCACTTGGGACAAGGTGATTATAATCTGACGTTTTGGGTCCTTTGTGTCTCCCCCCAACCCCGGGCTGGAGCATAAGGCTGTAGGGCTGCTGGCCGTTGATCTCATAAGTTATCTATCAAGTTCCATGTGCTGATCCTTCCTGGGACCTGCAGGCTTGGAGCTGCACTCTGCCAAAGCCTGCAAGGGTGAGGTTGGAGGGGCAGGGTTGTCTGGCTGGAATCCTTTTATGTTTGAAGAGCTCTTCCTAGGCAGGGGTCTGATTTTAAAATCTCAGCAGACTCATTATCAGAAAAGGAGGGGCTGGTTTCAGCCTTAAAGACCTCTTGATGGGCAGGAAACGCAGAGGGTTTTCCGGAATATGCTGTGACCTGGGAGTTTAAGTCTTCCAGGGATAATCAGCAAACGCATTCTCAGGACTGTAGTGGGGATGACTCCTCTCAAGGGGGGAGGCTTGGTTTTTCCTCCGTCCTTCCCGACATCTCTGGTGCCCCTCACCCACTCCCACTTCCAGCCTCTGGGGAGGGCGTCCCACCACTCCTGCCCTGCTCCCCTTTGTGAAACCTCATGGACATTCCCCGCACAGTTGTGGACATCTCCTGCCTCGCCCCAGTCTGCGCTCACTCTCAGAGCTGGCTAGCGTTCAGACCCGCTGGGAGGAAGACGCACATAGTCTCGCACTATGAATGTTCTAGAAACCAGAAGGAGGGGAGCACACTTTGCCCGCTTGTCTTCCCTGGATGCCGCACTTTCTCATCCCTACTCTTTTCCGTCCCTTTGACCTGCCCCCACCCCGCTCACCATCCCGAGAGCACTGGACTCAGCTGCAGTGGTGGGCCGTCTCCTTTCCCTGGGGAGCCGTGTTGGTGTCCGTGCTGGATTTGTCGTAGGAAGGCCAGGAGGGGGTTTTGCTGAGGCAGGGGGGAGACACGGTGTGTGGTGCAGGGGGGCCCAGCAGGGGTTATAAGAGGTGGCTAGAAGTCACTCGGGAGTAAGTCGACCTCTGTCCCTCGGGTCAGCTTTAGTGTGGCACCCTCGGGTGTGGTGATTGGGGTGTCCCTCACGAAAGCTCATGAGTGGTCGCATCGGGCTTGCTCGCTAGCCAGGCCCAGCTGGCTTCTTGTTGGGGGTTTTGTTCACACTCGCTAATGAATAAATGCCTTTACTGTATTAAGAACTGAGCCAAACAAGTGCCTTCAAGGACTCAGAAGCAAATGATTTGCCTGGACTCAGGGCTGGCCAGTCCTGCGAAGTTGGGAGGAGTGAGTTCCGTCGCCCTTTGCTGGCAGTTTCCCAGGTCAGCCTGCCTGTGTTTGATCAGTGCAAAACCTTGTTTACTGGAAACCATAGGGTTCCTTCCACCATGAACTCCAGAGTCCCTCCAATTCTGTTCCAGTGTATTTAAATGAAAAATCAAAACACGATTTAAAAAAAAGCAGACAAACAAACAAAAACCAACCCTTCACACTGGGGACGAAGTAATACAAGAGGTTGTATCCCTAATGATAGGTAAGGAAATAGGAAATGCCGTGGGCGATGGAGGACCTCCTATGCTCCAGCCTCTGCTTTCCCTGTAGGGCTATGTTTAATCCTTCCAACGACCTTATGAGATGTTGTCCTCTCCACATTACAGATGGGGAAACCAAGGCCCAGAGAGGTTAAGGAACCCACCCCTGCCTGTGAATACGTTCCCACCAATGCTTCATCTCTAGGGGAATTTCATTTTTTGCCTCCACGGCACGTTATGCCCATGACCGCCATGGTAACAACGCTGTAAAGTTTCAAGGGCTCCGGCAGCCCCGAGGCTGTGGCTGGAGACTGTGTCCCACAGCTTTTTACGAGGGTGGCGGTCGTCCATCAGTCCCACTGGCACTTCTGATGTCCGAGGTAAATTCTCACCCCTGGAGTCCGGCCCTGGGAAGGTAGATTAGCTAAGGGCAGTTTGGTCATCCCTCAGTTCTTGGAGAGACTCAGCAATAAACACTGACTTCTTTACCCCCAAAACCTAACCCCCAGATTAGTTCAATTTCCTTCAGTGTAACCCAGTCTGACCAAGAGTTACTACGTATCTGCTGTAGGCTGCGTTCCCTGCGGTGTGTTGGGGAAGGGAAACTGAGTGTAGTTCCTCCAGGGACACAGTATAGTGCAGGAGGCCGACATAAACCAGAATTTATATGTACAGAGACATAAGCCCAAGCAGATGTGTAAAATTATCTTTAGCCTGGACAGTTGGAAGGGCAAATGTGGTGTGCGTAAGGGTGCCGAGGGCAGGCATGGAGGATGGCCAGGGGAGCTCACAGTTGGACCAAAAGGTAGAGAACAGAGAAGGTGAGCCCTTCAGGTGTTCACATGAACCCAGGCAGGTGTGCATGGCGCGGGACCCACGGCAGATCCACGGTCAAGCTTGGATGAGGGTATGTGGTCATTTAACCTCTCTCGTCTTGGCTTTCCTAACCTGTAAATTGGGTATTATAATTGCATCTGACTCGGTGGTTTTGAGGGATAAATGACAGTCTAGCACCGGGGGAGTGCCTGGGGCAGGGGAGACAGGTCAGCGAGCATAATGATGCTCGGGTTTGTTGTCTTTTGTCTTTGGTCCAACCTTGGGGTGTCTCTCTGTGACCCCACGTGCTCTCCCAGCGGTGCCGGCTCTGTGATCAGTGCTCCACTGAAAGTCCTTGTCGCACCCTCATCTGGAACTCCTAACTGTCGTCTTGTCACTTAGCTTTTCTCCCCTATATGCTCTGAACCTCCTGCTAGATGCGAGACTTCTCTTGCTGAGGGACCGTTTATGTTTTTGTGATACTTATACCATGGGGAAACTCAGCACAATGGACACCTAATAAAGACTTGTTTATACAAATAAAATAGTATATGACTGCCGCAGTGTGTTTGGTGGGGCAACATTCATATTAAAAGAGACAAAAGAAGGACTTAGTGAAGTGTTCATTGTGCAGGAGCTCAGACAGGAAGGTGAGGTCTGTCTCTGTGGACAGGCTCCAAGGGACCTCTGATTGGTTGACTTGACTTTTTTTTTTTTTTTAAAGATTTTATTTATTTATTTGACAGAGAGAGACACAGAGAGAGAGGGAACACAAGCAGGGGGAGTGGGAAAGGGAGAAGCAGGCTTCCTGCCAAGCAGAGAGCCTGATGTGGGGCTCGATCCCAGGACCTAGGATCATGACCTGAGCTGAAGGCAGCCACTTAGCCAACTGAGCCACCCAGGTGCCCCTTTAAAGATGTATTTATTCCAAGAGAGTGAAGGGGGGGGGGCTGGATCCCAAGCAGGCTCCCCACCAAGTACAGAGCCCCACACAGGCCTTGAGCCATAGCCCTAAGATCAGGACCTGAGTCGAAACCACGAGTTAGATGCTCAACTGACTGAGCCACCCAGGTGCCCCCAGTTGACTTTTTATTTATTTATTTTTAATTTTTATTCATTCATTTGAGACACAAGTGGGGAGGAGAGGGAGAAACAGTCTCCCCGCTAGCAGGGAGCCTGACGTGGTGTTCAATCTGAGGACCCCAGAATCATGCCCTGAGCCAAAGGCAGATGCTTAATCAACTGAGCCACCCAGGCACCCCCCCCCCCAGTTGACTTCTGTGACAGATTTCTCCCCGTCCCGTTGATCGCGTATTTGCATCTGCCGGTGAACATGTGGGCGCGGACTGAGTGTCTTGGGACATTGCCGTTAGAGGGTACCCGCTGGGGGCTGTCGTGATCCCCGTGAAGCTGGCCAGGTGTGCTCCCCTCTACAGACCGTTCACCCTACTCTCCCTTCGGAAAGGCTGGGGAGGAGTCTCCAGGCACGACAGGCCACTGGGCGATCGTGGTGGCGTCCCCATGGCCCCTGTAAGCGCTCACTCAGAAGCTCTCGGTCAGTCCGGCTCTGCACACTCAGACTCGCCTGCTCGGCGGGTGCAGGAATTCCTCCCCACACGCCGTCCGCGGGTCGTTACCTGAGCCAGAACACGTCGTGCTGCCGCTCCTCCCAGCTCGGGGCTCCAGCTGTGTTGGTGCAAATCCAAACCACGAAATCCTCCTGGGACGGCCGGGAATGTGGGTGCAATGCGGAGGCTGGGCCACAGAAAGCCCTCCCGTTTCCTCCCCGCGCTGCCAGGGATGTGCTTATGGATGCCTCTCCGTGGCCCAGGGAAGAGTGCTGGGGGAGGATCTAAGTCTTGCCTTCTTCCCGGCTGCATTCTAGGCTCAGCCCCCAGCTTTGCCCTCGGTGGCCTCTTCCTAAACCACACCATCCATAACTATCGATCGTAGGCCCCGAGCAGAGCCCTCGCCAACCCGTCTGACAGCTCTGGGCCTCCTGGGGGCTTCTGGGTTTCTTCTTCCCTCGATTTCAGCACTCGCTGGACAGTGGAACACAGCCAGCTGACTTCCCAGTTGGTCCCCGTCCTTCCACTGCTTCCCGCCATTGGGTCTCCCTGCCCCCACCACCTAGGTCCTCCCAGCCTCCCTACCGAGGCCCTCAGCCCACGTTGATGCGTTGACGAAGCGCTTGCACACCCTTGGGCCTGGGCTGCGCCCTTGTTGGGGCCCGGGGGGGAGGGGCCAGGAGTAAGGGTCCGCCCCCAATTTGCCACCCTTGGGTTGCCCGTTGCTTTCCGTGAGTGAACGCGGCTGGTGGAAGCCTCAGCGACCAGTGTAACCAGATCTCTGTGGGCTCTTGAAAAATGGAGCTCTCTTCAGCAGCAAATGTTTGCAATTAACTTCAACATATGGTGGAATTTGTTTTTGTGTCCGTAAAGCATGATAGGCAGTGAGGATCTGGCAGGGAATATGTCCAGCTTGTCACGCCCTGGGCCGAGCTTGTGGGCGGGCTCTTCCCACTCGGTTTGGAGCCCGAGACCTTCGGTGAACTGAGCGGTCATGGATGGGTCAGCTGAGGCCCTGGTCCCTGTCTTTGGCTTGCCACATCCTCTTCCTGCCAGGTGTTCCTACCTGTCCGGCAACGGGGGAAGGTGCGGTCCCCTTCCTTTTATGATGGGGCTTCGCGGCCTCTGGCCTTAATGACCCTTGCTTCTCAGTTGTGGCCACTGCGCAGCTCCTGTTCTCTTGGTCTGTGCGGATGTCCCGTAGGATCCACACGCTTTGGTCGGCTACAGCCCTGGGACTCATAGGTCAGCTCTGGGACCAAATCCCAGGGGACTTCTGTGTTTTAGTTCCTGTGGGGCTGCAGGTCACACAAACTGAATGAACAAGAGCTTACGCCAAGAGGAGAGAGATCTTTGCCCAAGTGGAAACTGAGGGGAGAAGTTACTGGGTTGGTTTGGTAGTTCACTGTCATCAGGGGTCCAGTCTCTCTCCAGATTCCCGTTGTGTCTTCAGGGTGCTGCCTTCATCAACCAGCTTCCCACCCTCCTATCACAGGGTCCGAAGTGAGAAGGAAGGGGTGGGACCAGGGCTTTTCTTCATCATTTGCTTCTCATACAGAGGAAAATCTCTCTTGGGAGTCCCTCGTAGACTTCCCCCTGTATCTCTTTGACCGTAACTGGGCCACAGGCCCACCCTCAGGCTAGTCACTGGCCCATGGCAAAGAGATGCATCTGCCTGGCTTCGCTAAGTCATGAGTCATCTCTGGCCCAGGGCATGTTGCTGCCCAACGATGTCAGGGCTCTCCGAGCAAGGTAGAAATGATGGTCGGAGGGTGGCCAACCGCGTGTGGCCTCGTGCCCTCCACTGTCAAGGGATGGTCAAGGGATGTTGAAGGGCGATGGTCCATGGCTTGGTTGAAAGTGCCGCCAGGGGAGCAGTTACTCTTGGGCACACGAGGCCATGGGATAGGAGTTGCAGTGGCCCACGCCTCGTCATGTCCTTGCGCCTCTATACTGTGTGTTGTCCCTAACTGCCATCCTCCTACAGCACTGCTTCCTCGAGTCATGCCTCTGCCCAAAGATGTACTAACACTCCCCATTTCCCGTGAAAAAGCCGTCAGACTGCATTTCAAGGCCCCCTCCATCTAGATCAAAATAACCTCACATCTGGTGGAAAACACACATTTCCTGTTTTATCTCTTGATATTTCTTTGTCCAAAGCAGGCAACAGACTGGCCTACTTTCTCCCTGCCTAACTCACCTTGGGTTTTTGTGTCCATAGCCTTATCCTGCTAGAGTCTCCATTTGGCGTATCTGACGCCACAACTCAGCCTGTTCTGATTCTACTTGTTGTTTGAGGTGTTCACTTAAGTCCTCATTTCTTTGGAGAACACGTCCTTGATGGCTTCCACTGGAAGTTTTCCGAGTCTCCTAGGGATTTCTGTAGCCCCTGTTATTGGTCTGCCCACATGAGACACAGAGAGCGCTGGGGGCATAGATGACCTTGGAGCTAGGTACAAGGTTTGCACTGACCCTTGAAGGCGGGGGAAGATTTGGGGTGGCTAAAGGAACAGAAGCCATGCCAGGTAGTTGGAGTGCAGGATGAGGCCATGCATTAAGAATGCACCAGGGTAGGGACGCCTGGGTGGCTCAATCAGTTGGGTGTCTGCCTTCAGCTCAGGTCATGATCCCAGGGTCGAGTCTCGAGTTGGGCTCCTTGCTCAGTGGGAAGCCTGCTTCTTCCTCTCCCTCTGCCTGCTGGTCCTCCTGCTTGTGCTCTCTCTTTTTTTGACATATAAATAAAAAAATAAGATCTTGAAAAAAAAAAAAAAGAATGCACCAGGGTCTTCACATTCCCACTTTTGTCTCACCTTCCAGCATCTTAACATTCTTTTCCCAGGAGCAAATAAAACGGGTGCATGGTTACCACACTGGGCAGCTCAGATGTAGGACATTTGCAGGAAGTTCTACTGGGCAGTACTGCTATAGACCAGGGGAGGTCTTCAGTGGGGCTGAAACCCAGAAGTCCGTCGGCCCAGGGGCAGTTCCCGCATTTGTCCCCCTGGTTTCCTGAACTCTGAGCTGGTGGTTTCTGGTGTGGGGCTGGAAATGCAGAGCTGTATAAACAGACCTTCGAGGAACCAGAGCTCAGTGGGGTGCTTCCAAGCAGGCTTGTTCTCAGCACGGGGCAGATAAAACCCTCTGGAGGCCATCTTCAAGTAAGGAGTCTGGACCCCGTCTCTTGCCCTCTTTAGTCTTGAAAGCTCCACAGGACGGAAGTGTGCTAAATGAGGTAATGGGAGTCCATGATGAGACAGGAATTAGGGGACCTCTGGGCAGCTCTTGGCGAGTGACTTAGCGGGGGGTGAGGTCATGAGCCCAGAGCCTAGAGGAGGCCACATGCTCGCGCTGTTGGGATCTCTCTGTTCTGTTCCTGGGCTTCGGGTCTGGTGCACAGAAAGGATGGTTCCTCCTCTGTGGATTCTTGGTGCCCGTCATATAGTCTCTGCCGTAGCTTTCAGAAACTCGTAAAAAGGTGAAGCCCATCGAGACAAAGCCAGCTTATGTAGATAACTGTGGATTGTTTTATGAACTGCTTTTAGAGACTTCTCCACTTGTTGCTGAAGGCTGGCGATGTGGGTTTTACAAACCCCATGTTTCAGGCTCAGAGAAGTTAACTAACTTGGCTGAAGTCCCACAGCTCATAAGTGGTAGAGCGGGGCCTGCCATTCAGGCCTTCCTATGCCCTTGCCACAAGAGTGTCACTGCCCCTTAAATATTAAAAAAGAAGAGAGACGTTTTAACGTACCTTCCACCTGCTTCCTATTGGTACGTGCTGGCACATGTGGGATCCCTTCCTAGCCTTCCTACGAAGACACTAATGATGTCTCCCAGCGCCATATGTAAGGCCTCCACGGTTTGCGTGTCGTGTGAGGAGCAGAGCTGAGCTGAGCCACTGTGCTCACACCTGAACCCGTTGCTCCATTATTCGTGATGGTAGCTTCACCTCTAGCCCGAGAACACTGTGAGAAGTGTGAATCTGAGACCGAGGAGCATCACTTGGAATATTATAGGGTCAGATATCAGTGCTGTGGTGTGGGGACGTTTCTACTTCAGCTCGGCTTCTCCTGTCATTAGATCTAGTAATCCAGAAGGGTCCAGACCTAGGCTCCTTCCAATACGACTTCCTGAGAAGTCTCCCCACAGCATCAAGGAGGCGTCCCCTGCTCCTGGTTAAGACCCGTGACCACTCCCCGTGTGCCCTAGAGGCCACGGGACCCCCACTTACGTTCTTGTGGGGTCACTCCAGCCCTTCTCCCTGCCTCTCACCTGCGTCCTGGTGGTTCCTCTCCTCCTACCTCATGTGTCCCAGCCACCATCGCAGAGTTACTGCGTTGAGACAAACCTTTGACCTGATATCCCCCTCCAGTCTTTCCATTTCTTTTTTTCCCCCAAAGATTTTATTAATTTTCTTTGACAGAGACAGAGAGCACAAGTTGGCAGAGCAGCAGCAGAGGGAGAGGAAGAAGCAGACTCCCAGTGAGCAAGGAGCCCGATCTGGGACTCGATCCCAGGACGCTGGATCATGACCTGAGCCGAAGGCAGATACTTAACTGACTGAGCTCCCCAGGCGCCCCTGTCATTCCATTTCTCTGTGCTTCTCATGAAAGTCTTTGAAAGAGCTTCTCCCTCCTGTGTCTCCATGCCCTTCCGTTCCACCCAGGCTTCCCGCAGCCATCCACCCGTGCTCACCTCTGTGTTGCCTAGCCCAGTGGGCAGCGTTCAGTCCTCATCTTGCTGGGTCTTGCCTGATGGATTTCGTCCCTCCCATTTCCTTGAGACACTCACTTCCCTTGGCTTCGCCTCCACTTCCCTGTTTGTTCTCCTCTCTCCCTGGTTACTTCTTCTCAGTCTCTGTCTTTTCTCACCTGGTGCGTTTCGGTAACTTCCTAACTGACTTTCCTCCTGCCCTTTCTCTCCCCATGGATAGTTTTCAAGTGGTAAGGATCCCATCAAACTTCATCCTGGGTATACAGCCAAAGGGATGGGAAACGGGTACTCCGATAAGTTCATGGACACACATGGTCATAGTAGCACCGTCCCCAAGAGCCAAAAGGCAGAGAGAGCCTGGACATCCATCATGGATGGATAAATAAAATGGCGTGGATAGTGGATAGTGGATAAATAAAATGGCAATATATCTATGTAATGGAATATCATTTAGTCATAAAAAGGAATGGAGTACTGGTGTACAACCACGACGTGGGTGATCTGGAAAACGTGGTGGGTAAAAAGAAGCCAGACACGAAAGGTCACACACCATGTGACTCCATTTACGTGCATTCTCTGGAATAAGTCTATCGATAGAGACACCAGCCTGTGTTGGCCCACGTTTGGGGGAGGGGAGAATGGCGGAGGAACTGTTTAATGTGGAAGGCGTTCTGCTGTGGCGTGATGGGAGTGCTTTGGAACCAGAGAGAACTGGTGGGTTTGTACAACATTGTGAATGTGAATACCCCTGAATTGTTCCCCTTTGAAATATCTGAGATATCTTTTAGCTCCATTAAAAAACAACATCATCCAGCATGCACTCATCTGCAAACACCTCCACTCTCATCCCGCTGTCGTCTGCAAGATCTCTGGCCTGTCCAGCACCCTGCCCCCCCATGAGGTCTCCAGCAGCAGTTCTCACCACATTTGCCTTCGCCCACTTTGCCCAGCCACCGTGGCCTCCGTGCTGTTTCCCAGCATGCCCAGCTGTGCTTCTGCCCCAGGGCCTCTGCACCTGCTGTTCTGTCTGCCTGGAATCTCTTCCAACAGGCAGTGGGGAGACACAGGCTGGTGTCTCTACCAATAGACTCCTTACCAGCTCCTTCGCATCTTTGCTCAAACATCAGCCCCTCCGTGAAAATTACAACTGGCCACCCCTGACACTTTCCATCCACTTTTATGCCTGCATTTTTGTTTGTTGCATTCATCTGACATTTTATTTGGTGCCATTTGTTTTCCATCAAAGGTAAACTCCAAGGGCTGGGAGTTTTGCCTGGTTTATTCACAGTTAGATGCCTAGCACCTGGAACCATGTCTCGAGACTAGCAGTTAGAACTAGTCACTTAATAAATACTCATTACAGTTACAGTATGAACAAAACCCTTCCATTCAGTGACCTATAATGCAGGTCTCCCAACTTTCTCTTTAATATTTGCTAGTTGGAAAGACTTATATCCCTTTGTGAGGGATGCTGCAAAATTCATACCTTTTTTCTCCCAAGCATGCCCGTAATGAGTTGGTCATGACCTCTGAGTGGCTTTCTGGTTGCTGAAAATGCATCATGGTCTTTGCCGAATCCTCGTTGTCTCTGCCTCTCTCATGACTGCAGTTTGGGGGGAAGAATATTTATCTTCATGGAAGTGCTGGCCTAGTTTTAGAGGTGTTCAGCCCCTGACTGTGGTCTAGATCGCAATATGTTCCAGTGACGTGACAGTCACCACACCGTATTCCAGCGTGCCTCTCTTGGCATGGTGGGAACGGGACATGCGGCTCCTTCCTCGCCATGCAGAAATGTGCCGGGCTCGAGGAGGGGCTCTGTTTGAATGCAGCATCGTTCTTGCCTTTGCCAGAGAAACTCCCTTCCTCCTGACAGACTGGGGCAGTGTCTGCAGGCCTTTCAAGAGGTAGCTTCCCAAAAGCCCCTTTGCCGATAGATCAAACCAGCCCGGGCCTCTGTGCCTAGTCACACAGTGATGAAAGCGGGCATTTCTCTTCACTCTGGCAAGAGGAGCCCCCTGCCTTCTATTTTGGCTTGGAGGAACAGGTCTCCAGCTTCCTCATTGTTCTTCAGATTGTCATGGGGAACCTGGAGGTCTCTGAGAAGTCGGGGGCTGGTGAGCTATGTATCAGCACCCTCTCTCTGGTCCCACCTTATAGATCTGAGAGCTCCCTGCCCTGAGCCGAAGAGACATTCCAGAAAGCTCACACTGTCTTCAGGACATGGTCTGGTCTGGAGACGCCCTAGCTCGTCCTTGTTCATTCCCGTGGTGGGGAGAGGTTGTTGTGAACTTTCTTTCTTTCTTTTTTTTTCTTTTTTTTAAAGATTTTATTTATTTATTTGACAGGCAGAGATCACAAGTAGGCAGAGAGGCAGGCAGAGAGAGAGGAGGTGAAGCAGGCTTCCTGGTTAGCAGAGAGCCCAATGTGGGGCTTGATCCCAGGACCCTGGGATCATGACCTGAGCCAAAGGCAGAGGCTTTAACCCACTAAACCAGCCAGGCTCCCCTCTTTCTTTTTTTTTTTTTTTTAAACTTCTGGCCGTAGTACACTATGAAACCAAACTGGATCCCCAGTCAAAGGGAGCGCATGCGTGTGCGTGTGTGTGTGTGTTGGGGCGAGGGGAAACGCACTCACATCTGTATACATAACTCAGCATTGTGATTTCAAACCAGGAATCCTGTTTCACAGAAATTTTTGTGGTTCCTCAGCTCTTCATGACTGTCCCCGTTCTCTAATCCCCTGAATGGAGCTGGATATGGGGAGCAGAGCCATATGAAAGGCATCCAAGATGAAAATTATATCCTAGCTTGCACATGAACGTTGTGGTCGGAGGTGGGGGTGTGCGCTGCCTGGCCTTGCATGCTTGCCACCATTCCTCCCGGACTTTGCATTTCTACCCAGTTCCTACTTGCTGGTTTCCACTCACATTCCAAGGTTGAGGCTCTCCTGGGTTAGACCCAGTCTGGATCACTGATCTCAGAGCCTGGACTTTCTTTAAAGAAGTGGCGGCCCAGTCTCTGGCCTTGCCTTTCTAGGAAAATATTTCAGTATAAGTTGATAACTTCGCTTGTCCAGTCTAACTTACGAGGAGTGTGGGTTGTCAATGATGGTGGTGTTGTTTTACAGTCACATAGAAGTTTTAATTTGCAAAATACAGTACCATCCTACCGTTTGATGAGGACAATGCTCAGAGCTAAGCTAGGCAGTGGTATAGTGGATCCTTGGTGGGTTTTAGCACTGACAGACTTGATTCGAATCCTGGCATTCGCAACTACTAGGTGTGTAAAGTTGAGCAAACTACTTAGGACTTCGTAAGCCTCTATTTTCTCATCTGCAAAATGGGAGTAAGTTTTGACAGGTGAGGGACATGATCTAATTTAGTTCCTAGTGAGATCACCTTGTATTGAAGCTGTATTGAAAATCCGCTTTGTGGGTGGCAAGAGGAAGAAGGTGGTCCCTTTGGGAGACTGTCAGGGTGATCCAGGGAAGATGTGGGAGCGGGGCCTGCAGTGAGAGCAGTGGGCATGACGTGAGACGTGATCAGATTCTGGTTATATTTTGATGGTGGAGCACAATGGCTTGTTGATGAAGGGATACGAGGTGTGCAGGGGGAGGAGTCAAAAATGATTCTGAGATGTTTGTCCTGAGCAACTAGGAAGGTGAAGGTGCCATCCGTCAACAGAAAAGGGGAGAGCGTGGTTCGTTGGAGCAGATATGAGTCAATAGGGGGAATGATGATCAAGAACTCTATTTTGGTTTTATTAAGATGGAGTTTTTGATTAGAGATCCAAGTGAAGAAACTGAGTAGGTAGTTGGATATACAAGTTAGATTTGGGAGGGAGCTCTGGGATAGAGATAGAAACTTCAGAGTCATTTAGCGCATACGTGATATTTAAAGCGATGAGACCAGATGAGCTCTCCAAGAGTAAGACTGGAGAAGGGGATGAAACCCTTCAAGGTTAGGGAGGGGGAGCAGAGGAGACCAGGGAGGAGTGGCTAGTGAGATAGGAAGAAAACCAGGAGAGTGGGGGATCCTGGACACCGAGTGGTCGCCATGTCAGATGCTGCTTATGGGCTCAGGGTAATGAGGACTGAGCAACATGGAGGTCATGGATGACCTTCCCAAGGAAGTTCTGTTGGAAGGACTCGGACAGCTGCCTGATTAGATTGGCCTCCAAGGAGAGCAGAAGGAGAGGACCTGGAGATAGAAAATGGAAGTGATTTCTTTTTGAATTTTTGTTTTACAAAGGCTCTCAAATAAATGGGGAAGTAGTTGGTAGAGAAAGTAGAATCAAAAGAAGGGTATTTTTTTTTTTCCCCAGTATGGGAGAAATGAGGGGAAATAAATGAGAAAATGGTTACAAAGAGGGAGAATATGTGATGTTGATTCTAAGTGTGAAGTGCTGAGTTCTAGTGCCGGGGTGAAGAAATCACCCTGGATAGGGCATGGGGCACACTACCTTGAATGGAAAGGGGATGTCCTGTATAGAGCTGTATCCTGACCACAGTGGGTTCATCAAAGAGTTTCATTTTTCTCACTTCAAAGAAGCCAAAAAGGGAAGTCCAAGGATGGTGCAACTGCTCAAGATTGTTTCACGGATCCAGGCTTTTCTCCTTTCAGGATATATCCTTAACATGTGGCTTTCACTTTCTAGGACCAAGAGGGCGGTTTTATCTCCAAGTGTTACATTTAATTCTAGGCAGAAATAAAGGAAAAGGTAAAGAGTGAAATGTATGTACCAGCTGAGTCTCATGTTATCAAAAGAATAATAGCTCTTCCAAAGCTTCCTGCCCTGTCCCCATCCCTAGCAGGATCCCATGTACTGCCTCCTAGGGCCACTCCGAACTGCCAGGGAGTCTGGTGGGTGAGATTTTTCCCCTGGGAAGCTGGCCGTTTAAATTTTGGTTGTAGGTGGCAGAATATGAAAGATTATTGTTTATTTCAGTTAAAAAATATTTTCTAATTGATCTTTTTATTTTTTTTTTAAGATTTTATTCATTTGACAGAGATCACAAGTAGGTAGAGAGGCAGGGAGAGAGAGAGGAAGGGAAGCAGGCTCCCTGCTGAGCAGAGAGCCCGATGTGGGGCTCGATCCCAGGACCCTGAGATCATGACCTGAGCCGAAGGCAGAGGTTTAACCCACTGAGCCACCCAGGTGCCCCTTTATTTTTTATTTTTTAAGAAAGATTTTTAGTTAACAGAGAGAGAGCACAAGCAGGGGGAGTGGGAGAGGGAGAAGTAGGCTCTCCGCTGAGCAGGGAGCCCGATGTGGAACTCGATCCCAGGACAATGGGATCATGACCTGAGCCAAAGGCAGACACTTAACCGACTGAGCCACCCAGATGCCCTTATTTTGTTGAAATTGTAGTGAAAAACACCTAACATGACATTTACCATCTCAAGCATTTTTAAGTGCACATTTCAGTGACATTAAGTATCTTGTGCTACCACTTAGCACTAACCATCCACAAAACTCTGCATGTTGCAATCCCGAAACTCCACACCCACTGAATGGCTCCCTGTTCCCTTCTTCCCCGAGCCCCTGGCCACCACCATTCCATTTTCCGTCTCTAGGAACTTGAGTCTTCCCGTTACCTCCTATAAGTAGAATCGTACTGTTTTTGTCCTTTTGTGATAGGCTTGTATCATTGAGCACAATATCCTCAATATATTTGCAGCATGTGCCAGGCTTTCCTTCCTTCCTTTTTTTTTTTTGAGGCTGAATAATAGTCCTTTCCAAAATACTCCAACGTAGCTGCCGCACTTTCTAAAATCTGGTCCTCTGTTGATGGGCACTTGGGTTTCCTTTATCTTTTGGCTGTTATCAGTCGTGCTGCTGTGAACGTGAGCGTACAAACACCTCTGTGAGTCCTTACTTCCAATTTACATATACCTAGAAGTAGCGTTGCTGGGTGGTATAGTAATTCTGTTTTTAATTTGTTGAGGAACTGTCATACTGTTTTCGTTGGCAGTTGCACCGGTTGGCAGCCTCCTGGGCACAGGGTTCCAGGTTCTCTACGCGCTTGCCAAGCTTGTTGTTTTCTGGTTTTTGTTTTGTTTTTGTTTTGATTGTAGCCATCCTAATGGGAATGGCGTCTTCTGGATTTTAATGGATTGGGAGGGAGTTGGGATGGATGGGAGAGAGTTGGGATGGAGGGAAGACAGTGAAAAGATTAAAAGGATCAAATACAAGACATAAGAACGGTCTTACTTCCACTAGGTGTCCAGATGTCACTGAAACCTTTCTGGAACTCTCCGGACACCTTGAGTCTAACTGGAAAGGAAGGCAACGTCATCTTATGGGACAGAGGTTGCATTGGAGGCTTGGGACACCTGGCTTTTGTACTCAAGGCTCCACCAGTATCGGACTTGGGGAGTCTCCGTACAGTGCTATTTACCTATTCTACCTCCTGTGTGAGGAGGATAATAGAATATGCCCCCCCACCTTACATCAGAGCTGAGCTGTTATGCAAGATCACACATGTTTGAAATCTGTGAACTAAAGGTGTTCTAGGACTTCAGATTACCCAGAGATATTATGTGTCCCTCACGTGGGAAGGGAAGGTCCCACATGGCAGCTCTTTATGACGTTTATGCCATGTAGATTTTGACTCAGATTCTTTGTCAGTGTTTGTCTTTTGCTGTCTCCCCTGGAAGACGGCATGATCCTCGAGAACAGGTGTTGTACACACAAGAACAGTAACAACGACAGTGTTTCGAACATTACCTTGTGTTACTTGCTGTGCTAGATGCTTTAGGAGCAGAATTGTTGGTCTTCAGAATATGTCTAGTTCCTAAGGCAGTACTGATGGTCTCCGTTGATTCAGTAGGGAGCTCTTGGGTTGTGAGAGTATGTCTTTTTTTTTCTTTCATCTGGATGTATGGCCCCGGGGTAGTCATGAAAAGTGGAGGTCACAAAAGCAAACAGAATTCATGGGGAGCTCGGTGTTGCCCCCTGCTGGGATCTCAGAATCTTTCCCATCAAAACATCATCAATAATGTCCTTGTCCTTCCTACTGTTATAACACACAAACTCTCTCTCTCTCTCTGTGGGTGTCTCTGTCGCTCGCTCGCTCACAGAGCCCAGGAAGCATACAGTCTTTGTAAGAATATACGTTGTATTGGCCACGTGCCATCAAGCCAAGCCAAAAATTGTGGAACAAAAGGAATCTGTGCCCGGAATATCAGCTAAAAATACCTCATTCCCTCCGCTCTGTTGTTTTCTGGGTATGGTTAGGAGTGTCCCAGGAGGCTAATGAGGATGAAGGGAAGGAAAACTGACAATTTTGAAAGGAAACCAAACCTTTAACTCCCTAAAAAGGAAACATATATTTTCTTTATGTCTGTTTTATGTTTCTTGCCATTTCTGCCTGTCCGTGTGACAATATGGAATGTCTAGAATATGAGTTGTGCCCCTTGGCTTGGATCGGTGGAATCCATGCCTTTACCACAGTCTTCTGCTCTGTGGTCGGACTCGTCGTCTGCTTTCCAGGTTTTGGGAAAGGGGGGGAGGGGGAAGGAAAAGAAAGAGCTGCTAATAAGCAGGACACGCACCGTCTCACACACACTTTCTACTTCTTCCAATGGTTCGGGTACTGGTGAAGAGCCAGGGAGACACATTTCCATTCTTGGTTGGGCCGATTGTAACTTCTTCCATTTCTGAGCCCTGACCAAGCCTCAACCTCTGGCTGGCCCTCTCGGTAATGTCCATGTTCTCTGTGATTTGGGGTAGGTCATCGATCTTTCCCTGGCTTTGGTGGCTTTCCATTTCTAAAATGAGGGAGGGGAGAGGTTGATCTCTTGGGGACTTGGCTCTGACAGGAGAGCAAGGCAAGGAGTAGGGTGTCACACAGTGATCAGTGGCCTTAGTAAGAAGCAGTCATCTGAGAACTGAAATGATAAGGGGCAAGGGTCTGTCCCAAATATTTGCCAGATAATGTCAGCATTAACCAAACAGCAACTGTTGGCCATGGTTGGCTAAACATGGAGCTGCTGACTTCCTGAACATATGCTGGTTTCAGGCAGTGGAGGTGGGTGTCGGTCGGCAGGAGTTGGCTGATGTCAATATTTACCTTGGGTTAGCGTGGACCATAGCCATAGTCGTCTGAATGAAATGCCACTTCCTCTCAACTATCTGCGCTTCCATTTTTGTCTGTTGGTCTGATCTCCAACAACGTATGAAAGGCTTGTTGAAGGTTTGATTTAATTTGTCGTAGTCCCAAAGAACAAAGCCTTGGGACACACGTGAAGCTCTATTTCTGGCTCAGTCGTCTGTCTTGAAATAAATGATCTTATCCAGATATTTCCATGGCAGATACGGTGACTTGATTTCAATAAGGGGAGTTAACCGTTGTTACTGACAGCAGCTGGCCTTGCCAGGTACTTCACATGCATTGTCTCATTTAATCTCCAGAGCATCTTGTAAGATAGTTACCATCTCACTTACAGATAAGGAGGCTGAGGCCCCAGGAGAGTCTAAGACTCACCCAAATTCTCAAGGGCAGAACCAAGATTTGCATCCGGGCGCTCTCGGACTCCCGAAGCCATGCTCTCGTCATTCTGTCGCGCTGGCTTGGGAACAGATGCCTCGTAAGGACAAGAAAAGTACTTAGTGCACCATGTCGAGGTAAAAGCTGCCCACGGCCCACAGTATTTTCGATGGGCGATGAGCCATGTGTGTTCCCCCTGCCGCTTCTCGGGGAGGCCAGCGTCTCACGGAGCCTCCGGGACGTGCAGGCATCATCCTTAGCGGTTCTCATCCCATTGTATGGTCCTCCTCTCTGCTCCCCAGGAGCCCCAAGGAGACAGAGACTCTGATTGGCTCTGCCTGCCACTTATTGTTTTCCATTTTCTCCCCACTGCAGAGTCTTGAGACTGTCTCCTATAGAAGATCCTGCCACTCCTATTGTCCTTGCAGACTTTCCCACCGCCCCAGGCCCACAGGCTCCGTGGCTTATTGTGGTGGTGTTGGCTCAGCCTCAAGGACAGAGACCTTCAGCCAGCTGACAAGGTTGCTCGTGTCACTGCTTCTAAGGCCACAAGCCATGCTTTTGCTTCCCCGTACTTGTGAATGCTCTTCTCTCACCACTTCTCCTTCAGTGTAGCCACATGGTCTCCCAGACTCCCAGCAGCAGATTTCCCCGACAGACAGTTTTGGCTTAGGGCCAATCCCCATCTCTGTGCCTGGATGACCTCAGTTACCAAGTCAACATGGCACTTAATGCGTGCTGCTATGCCGCCCCCTGGTGGAGAGGGTGGAAACTGAGCGAAAGCCCGATGACTGCCTTCCAGGGAAAGAGCTCCACAAAGACCCCTCTTGTGCTTTCTCAACCACAAGTTCATCTATTCCATTAGAGCTAGTTTTGGTCGCACCAGCAGCAAGGTAGCATGATATGTAGTTGCCAGCTGTCCAAGGCTAAAAGCAGCTCTGAGTGTGTGTGTGTGTGTGTGTGTGTGTGTGTGTGTGCAGCCAGTTGGCCTGCAATGAGAATTCGGGTTTTTCCACATACTTACTTGGTCTTCCAACTTTCCACTTAATTGTCTATGGCGTGGAGGCTTTGAGAAGCTCCCTTGGAGGTCTACAGGACTCTGGGTCAAGGTGAATGGAGATCTCAGTCTTTCCAAACACACTCTCTGTTCAGGAACGTTCTGCCATGTCCCAATGGGCGCTCTCTGAATATTCCTACTCAGTCCTCGGGAATCTCAGGGCCCTTGCCCTAGGATGGTTCTGGGTTTGCATGAGGCTGCCGTGTTTTGCAGTATCCCCGTGTATGAGACGTTGTGTCATCAGCTATCATGTGGATGTGGGGATGGCAGGGCATCTAGTATCTGGCGTCTGGAGGAGGGTGGGGCAGGGGTGGGAGAGATTGAAGAAAGCCATGGGAATGGGAGAAGAAGCCAGGTGTATTGAGAAGAGTATGAAGCCTCAGTCGACCTCTTGGTTTTTACTTTGATATCAAGAGCAAGAAGGCATTTCATCTAACCGTGCCAGGGCTGTTAGGGAAATCCAGACAGATCCTGTGTAGACCGGCTATGTACAAACCCTAGCTCGAGGCCATTTCAGCAGGTGGGAACTCAGTCCTTGGCTCCATGATCTTGTTAGGGCTGACCCCCAAGTTCACAGCCAGCACCACTGGAAAGTTGACCTCTGACATCTTGCATTATTCATGGCCTTGATCCTGAACTATCTCCCTATACTTCTTTATCTAATCCTGATTCTCCTGGTCTCTGATTCCTCATTTTTTTTTTTTTACTTATTTCTCTCTCATATTCATATTCAACTCTTTTTCTCCATCATCATCATCACCACCATGGTAATAATTACCATTTTGGGGGAGGATTTTCTACACACCAAGCACTATGCTAAGCAGAGTCAATGCATTGGTTCAATGAATTCTTCTTGGGACTCTATGAGAGATAAGTCCTTTTCTTATTCCCACTCTGTTAGGTAAACTGATGCCACGGTAGCGGGACCAAGACCATCTGGCTAATAAGTAGCAGAGTAGGGACTTGGACCCAAGTTTATTTCATTACATCATCTTGCCTCTTGGTCCTATTTCCACCACAGTCCGCCTCTGGCTGGGCTTTCCTGCGTCTTCCTGGGCCCAACCCCACTGAACTATATTTTTGTCTGTACCTTGAAAATAGTGACCCCCCCTCCCCCAGGCTCCCTTGTGAATGGGGTTCCAGCAAGAATTATCTTGTTTTGCCGTCATTTTGGAGTTCGTGTAAGATTCTTTCCATGGGGGTGTTGGGTCCTACGGGGTCTCCCAGATATTATTTGTTCCTGACCTAAATCCATGGAGAACAGACCCCTTTCACGCATCCCTTCAGGTGCTCTAAGGCCCTAGAGCTGAGTAGCCTGAAGGGACCAGCTTGGTTCCTAACCCTGCCTTTCTCTCACATGTGGGCGGCAGAGTCTCAGGACCCGGCCACGGGTCCCCCGACGTAGCCGTCTCAGCTGCTCCATCTTTTCCCTTATTTCTTTTGTAGAAACAGCGCTAGAGAGGCTCTCAGTGAGAAGCGGAAGAAGGAGTCTGTGAGTCAGACGCCTCAGTCTCTCTCCTGGGGGAGAGAAGCATCATGAGCAAAGCTGAGTGAGGTACTGAGTTCACAGGGTGGTTCTACTTACTCTCCCCTCACAAGTTCACTGAGGTGCCAGAGAGAAGGGTTACCACACCTGTTGGCTCCAAGTGCATATTTGATAGAGATTCATTCATTTTTTCCCCTCCTCCCTCCCACAAGCTCCTCTCCCTCTGAAGTAAAATAACGGGGAGGCTGGAACACGGTCTGAATATGAGGACCCCAGCATTCGGAACGGGGGTGGTTTTCCTCAGATCACACCACCGGCGCCAGAGCCACTGTGTCTGGTCCTTCAGCAGGTCCCGCCTTTCTGCCCTGACTCCTGTGCCGTGACTCCCAGGCTCCGTGCCTCCCTCCCGCCAGCCTTGGACGTGCTCCTGAGGACGTCCTCGGGCATCAGGTCTCCACGTCTGCTTCTTGCAATGCTCTCGTCTCCTTAGCCGCAGAATGGGATTCCCAACCCCGTGACAAAATCATGAATTATAAGAATGGGAACAAATTAAGAAATCACATAGCCCTAGTGAGTTTCGAGTGTGCCTTAGGGGCATACGGCTTTCTTCCTTCAGCATCTTTTCTAGAAAAATATCCAGAGGGATCCTTTTTAGAGCGAGTTGCTTGTAGCTGGAGTGTGCAGGTGTGTGTTTTGTGTGTTTGTGAGCACACACACGATCTCTTTGGGCCGACACGGTTCTGGAGAATGACCACAGCGTGGCCGTGTCACGCCGGCACACCTTCTGGAGACCTGGACTGGGGTAGCGGCGGCATGGGCTGTGCTGGTTGCCAGGTGTGGAGGGAGGAGGCATGAGGAATAGAGTCTCGCCCCCTCTGCAAGACAAGAAAGGGGAAGGAAGGGGGAAGGATGGTGGCTTTTCTGAGGCCCGTTGGTGAAGGAGGAGCCCTTGAGCCCTGGTTCCCCTGCTCCCGTCATAGACTTCTCTGCTCTGCCCTCTCCCCACCCCCCGCCCACCAGCACGGGGCAGGGGGGCTGCGGCTGGGTCGGCCTTCACTCCCAGTCCCCTGGTGTGGTAGTGGGGCATATGCTTTGTGTCAGGCCTGTGCTCTGTCCAGGTGGTACCCTTGGACTCGCCACCCCTGCCCCCCGGGGCAGGACCTCACTCCTGGGAGACGAAGTCACACGCCCTCGAAGCGGAGACAGGTGGGGAGATGGGCTCACACTGCTCTCCCAGGATAGGACTCGGGAAACTCCTAAGCATACGTTGCCACCTTGGGGGCCAAAAAATATCCCCAAAGATCAAAATGCAGAGGCAGGGCAAATCAGAAAGATGCAAGCACTTGCCACCCTGATAGATGACGAAGTCCCCCCCCCCCCACCCCACCCCTAATCCGGGTTCTCATCTCGTCCACACTGATCCCACAGCATTGGCATCATTATTGCCTTTTGTATCTGAGCAAACGGGAGCTGCAAAAGGTGAAGGGCTTGACTCCACGTCCTACTGCCGACCGCTTGCAAGCGTCCGAGCCTGCCGACTCGGGCTCTCCCACCAGAGCTGGAAGGTGTCCGTGTCGTAGCTCGGGGATCCCACGAGATGAGGTGGAAGCAGGGCCTTGAATGGAATTGAGGAGGAGGGCGTGGGAAAGTGCCAGCGGGAGGGGGGAGAAGGAGCTGGGGACAAGACCAAAGATTCCTGGACCCCTAAGCCAAGCTAAGACCAAGAGGCTCACCTCTTGTGCCCCTCTGGCTCGTTCCCTCCTGCAGACTGCAGATGTCAGGCCCTGTGGTCTTTGCTCAGAGCCCGCTGCCTGCAGGAGCCTGCAAGACGCCTGAGGCCAGGGCAGCCCGAGCCGTGGACCATGCCGAGGGCGTTCGCTAGAGGAAGGAGCGTGCTGACTGCGGCCTCAGTCTCTGGGATGGGCACTGCCCCGGGGGCTTTTCCATGAGCTAGAGGGCATTGTGCCCATTGTACAGGTGAGGAAATCTAATGCAAAGAGGAGATAAGGAACCATTTGAAGAATTTTGAGGGGCAGGAGAATTTATAATGGTAGGAAAATTGGGGACTTATGAGGTATGCCTAGAAGAGCTCAACCCTTCTGGAAACCTTGTCTAGCTTTTCAAGGGCACGGCCAGTCTGCCGGGCTCTGAACCCAGAGCAAGGTCTCATTAACATTCAGAAGGGGAAGGAAGCATGGGGGACGCCATCCAGGGCATTGGGAAGAGACAGGCTGTGTTTTAATTACGACCTGGACTTTTGAGCAAATCCTTTTCTCTGCTTGTCTGAGCCTTAGAGAAAACAACTTGTGGGAGGTGTGCTGTCGGCAGCTGGGTCCACAGTGGTACCCGTCCAGCTGTGTACACATCTGGCACACAGGTGGTGGACGGCCTGAGCCTCTTCTCCTTGAACTGCTCTGGGGTTAGGGAGGGTAACAAGAGTCAAGGTAGCGAGGTGAGGCCGACCTGGTCCTTACCCAGAGCGGGCGGGCTGGTGGGGAGAAGGGAGAGAGACGACAGGTCTGTGCCCCCCCTTCCCGTGACCGTTTCAGGACTGGAGCCCAGACAGCTCCCGCCACTTCCTCCAGCCGCTCCCGAGTCAACACGGTGGGCTTTCTTTGTAGGGCTCGCCCGACCCTCCCTTCTCCAACTTGGGGGAAATTTTAGGAGAGGGGCTGGAACTGGGAAGGGCGGGGGAAGGGGAGGGGATTAACAGGGTGGAAGTTAGACAAGTGCAGATGCCGCCACCTGGGGCCGCGGTCTCGAGTGCTTGTTGACTCCCTGGGTGCGTTTGCCTTGGGTCTGTTTAACAGTTCATTCCGGGGGAAGGGGAGGAGAAGGAGGGCTTCGGGAACAAAGGGCCTTTGACCAGCTCCTGGAAAAGCATTGATTAGTTTGCTCAGGTTGGCAAACAGTGACTGGGGACCAGGGGCCGGGGATGAACTGGGTGATTTTTCTGCACGAGGCATGGCACCTAGCATGGGGGCAGGAAGGAAAGGGAAATGTCCAGGGGATGGTGCGCCCTGAGGTTGGCTCTGGAGAGCACAACCTCACTGGGCAGCTGGAGGAAGGGGAAAGGAAAAGGCAGGGCTGCTGGTGTCTGGGGTCATGGTTCAGAGCTGTTGCGTACCTTGTTGGGGGTGAAAGAGCCACACCAGCCCCTTGGAAGTTGGGGGCAGAGGGCAGGAGTATCAGGATAGGATAGTTCTCAGGTGCTCCTGATGGCCAGGTGGGTGGGGGAGGGGCCGGTGTGGGGGCTCCAGGCCTGGGTTGAGAGAGAGAGAACGCAAGCTAACCCATTCCTGATCCTGAGCTGGGCTGGAATCACCTGCCGGCTGGCCTCTGTCCTGGCAGGCTGTTTTTGTGGGAAGCCGCTTCATTCTCTCCTCCAGCCTGGGCTTCCTTCGCCCAAGGACTTCGAATGGCTTCCATTTTCCTTTGGCCAACCCGTGTGCAGCCCCTCCTTGGGCGCCCCTCCTTCCCTTCCTCTTCACCCTCAGTACTGTTCCCTTCCTCCAGGAAGCCTCCAAGATAAACACGCTGGGAGTCACGAGCTAGGACGGCCGTAGAGCTGGGAAGTGATTCTGTTCTCAACACACACTGGCTTGATGCCTTCCTATTTTGCACTGACCAGACACTGTAGTGTTGTTATATCCCGTTTCCCACAGGTAAGTCTCTGTGGGCAGACGTTACTTGTGTTTTGTTTGTCTGTCTGTGGTTTCTCTCACCGGCCTGTGAGCTCCCAGGGGCTGGGGACTTGGTTTTGGACAATTTTGTGCCTACAACAGTGCCTGACACCGAGAGGACATATATACTCATCCATATAGCCTTGTTTACGCATGTGAATGTCACCGGCGGTGGCTTCTCCCCTCCCGGTGCCCGGGATGGGCTTCCCGATGAACCAATGAGTGGGAAGAAGAGTAGACCCGTAAGTGAACGGGCGAGCGAGCCTTTGAGATGGGGTTGGCCATGCTTCGGCCATGATGGCGTCTGGCCCGTCGATGAGAAAGTGCTCTTCGTTATTCTGCCTCCTCGGCCCCCAGCAGCCTGGGGCTCATTAGCAAAGCCTGAGTCCGCTTGTGTCTGTCTTTGAGAAGAGAGGAGGGGTGAGGAGCTTTCCGTACTCTGGCCATCGCCCCCTGCCGCCATCCTTGCCCTACACCGTCTGAACGGCCCGTGTCTGTTGACCCCTCTGGTGTGTGAAGACAAACAGAGAGAGAGAGTGTGTGTGTTGAAGACTTTATTTATTTATTTGTCAGAGAGCACAAGCAGGGGGAGTGGCAGAGGGAGAGGGAGAAGCAGACTCCCTGCTGAACAGCGGGGCCAAGCAGGGCTCGAAACAGGGGGATCATGACCTGAGCTGGAGGCAGATGCTTAACCGACTGAGCCACCCAAGCATCCTTAGAGAGTGGGTTTTTGTTTGTTTATGCTTTTGTTTTTTTTTTAATGTTTTTTGTTTTTTGTTTTTTTTTAAATTTTACTTATTTATTTGACAGAGAGAGAGATAGATCACAGGTAGGCAGGGAGGCAGAGAGAGGAGGAAGCAGGATCTCCGAGGAGCAGAGAGCCCGATGTGGGGCTCGATCCCAGGACCCTGGGATCATGACCTGAGCCGAAGGCAGAGGCTTTAACCCACTGAGCCACCCAGGCGCCCCGCTTTTGTTTTTTTTTAAAGATTTTATTTATTTGACAGACAGAGATCACAAGTAGGCAGAGAGGCAGGCAGAGAGAGAGGAGGAAGCAGGCTCCCCTCTGAGCAGAGAGCCCGATGCGGGGCTGGATCCCAGGACCCCGGGACCAAGACCTGAGCCGAAAGCAGAGGCTTTAACCCACTAAGCCACACAGGCGCCCCCTAAGAGAGTGGTTTTGGGAGAGATTCTTTTCTGCCTGTTGTGCTACTACTGAAAGGAAACAAACAAACAAACAACCTATTTGTTTTGGAGACATAATAAAATGACTGCTATCAGGAGTGAATCTCAGAGATAGTTTTAGGGTGTATAGTCTCTGTGCTTATGCCAAAGGGGTTGCCAGAGGCAGTTATGTTATCGTGAGGCAATTTAAAAAAAAAGAAATAGATCTTTAAATTGTCGTCCGGCACAAACTAGCCTAAACTATTACTGATCTGGGTTGGGGAGGAGGGTCAAGGAGAAGACTCACTTTTATTGGGACCTACTGTGTGGCAGCCCCTATGTGAGGCTCTTTACACATGTTATTTGAGGAGAACAAGCTAGATCCATGGGTCAAGTGAAATCAACCTTTACTGAGCGCCCACCGTGCACAAGAGGTTGTGGGTTATAGAATTTTCCCGTCTTCTTGCAATATAGGCTTTGACGGGAGAAGTTCCAAGCACGGGAGAAGTGAAAGGATAAGACGAGATTAAGATGTTTCAAGTCAGCAGGAGGGAGCAGTCCCCCTAGGGTTTCTGGAGCTGGGAGAGGTGGTCTGGCCTAACACTTCGCAACATCCGGAGGACAGAGGTGCAGGTGGCCTCTGGATCTCGCTGCTTTGTTCATCTTTTTTTTTTTTTTTTTTTGAAGACTTTATTTATTCATTTGAGAGATAAAGAGAGAGAGTTAGTATGAGTGGGGGCATGGGAGCAGGAGAGGATCTCAGGCAGACTCTGTGCTCAGTGTGAAGCCCAACGCTGGGCTGGATCTCACAACCCTCAGATCACGACCTGAGCCAAAACCAAGAGTTAGATACTTAACCGACAGAGCCACCAGGTGCCACGTGTTTGGTATCTTGAAACCCCTCTAGGAGGCTCCTGAATGAGCAGCCCAGACAGATCACACAAAGGTGTTTGAAGGAGGGGCCATTGCTTCAGACCAAGGCAGGGCAGGTCGGGGCAGGATTCAAGAAGCTGGGAGCTGTTGTGTCCTGAAGGGTGGGTGGGATTCGGCCAGATTAAACGGAAGAACCCACCTCCCAGGAGGGAAGGATGGGCCTCCCAGGAGGGCAGAATAGCCTTGATGGGCCCAGCCACAGGAAATCAGAAACAAGGGCAGGTGCGGGGCCATCACCATCACCGCCAGCTCAGACCTCCAGGAGCCTGGGAGCCAAGCCCCCACGCTCCCCGTACCCACGCTGCGGCTTCTGTCCCCACCTCTCTGGTTCCCTGCTGCCACCCACTAGTGCTGGCCCTTGTCACTGGCAGCGGCACCTGGCCCCTCCCTCGTCTCTCTGTCTCCATTTCCACTCTACCCATCATGCTAAGAATTCCTTTGCCTCAACAGGGCTCTTATCACGTTAAAAATTGTTCAGAGACTCCCCATCGCTTGCCAGTGATGTCCAGCCTGAGCGTGTGAGCGGTTGCAATGGGCCTCCCCTGGTCCCCTTCCGGAGGCACCCCTCCTCCGGCTCTGAGCCCCCTGGGCTTCACACGGGCTGTTCCCTGTGCCTGGGATCCCTTCCTCCCACCCTGTTCATGCCATCAGCCTGCTCGCCTGTCTTTCCTTTGGGGGAGATTTCCGGACCTCATGACAAAATGCAAATTGCCCTCTGCACCCCCCGTTTGTTCTGCGCCCCAAGGCATTACTTGGATGAGCTGTTAGCCTGAGCTCATTTACGAAAGGCGTTTTCTTTTACTCACCTTGGCATCCACTAGGGAAACGGGCTCCCTCTACGTGGTTTGTTGGAAATAACCGAAGTAAAGTGAGAAGTGCCGAGAGGGAGGCGGAATCCGTCGAATGCCAGCACGGGAAGCTGGGATTGCAGTTTCTCTCTCAGAAACCAGATGACGCATCAGAACGCCCCGGCCAGCTTGCTAGAGGCACATTCTGGCCCCCCCTTTTGTATACTGATAGGAGGAGATGTGGATGTTTGCGGTCCTGTGATTTGGTTTCAACAATAAGCTTCCCCAGGGATTCCGGGCAGCCTCCCAGCACCCGGGTACAAACCTCCGTTTGGGAAACACGGTGTCCTACACGCACACGGGTCACACCCTGGGCTCCGACTGCTCCCAGCGCCTCTGCCCCTGCTTTTCTTAAGCCTCAGTGAGGAACTCTCCGACCCCTTCGGTTCCACCCCGTCGGGGAACACGTCACCCAGATTTCCGGGGTGTTCCATTCCGACCGTCTTGACCCCACTTCTTGGAGTCTCTTTTGCGGGTGGCCGGAGGGCAGCTGGGCCCAATCAGACTTGTCTCAATGACCTTGCTTCCCTTTCTCCCCTGCCGCCAGGTTGTTCGCGGTCAAATGTGGGGGCTGCTTCGAGGCGATCACGCCCAATGAGTTCGTCATGCGGGCCCAGAAGAGCGTGTACCACCTGAGCTGTTTCTGCTGCTGTGTTTGTGAGCGGCAGCTCCAGAAGGGCGACGAGTTTGTCCTGAAGGAGGGGCAGCTGCTCTGCAAAGGGGACTATGAGAAGGAGCGGGAGCTGCTCAGCCTGGTGAGCCCAGCCGCGTCAGACTCAGGTGAGTGCCGCGCGGAGGGCAGGGGGATTTTGGGGGGGTTGTGGGACGGTGGGGTGAGCTCATGGTCTGCACCGCTCTCTCCGCAGAAGCCCAGACACAGGGGCAGCCCAGCCCCGTGGCAGAGCAGCTGTGTGCATCCCAGGCACTGTCTTTGTGAGGCTGGAGGGATGTCTTATTGGTCAGGGGTGGTTGTGAGGACGCCGTGTAACATGTGACCTCCAAATTCCGTGGTGCACGAGTGGGAGCACGTGTGTTCACAGGCTAATAGGACGGACCCTGCGCCAGGTTTCGGGTCTGCAAGTCGCCTAGGATCTGCTGAGCTGAGCTCCGGGCTGCACAGCAGGCTCGGGTCTGCTCGGCATGGTTCGCGCCAGGATACCGGCTTGAGACACAGCAGCCATAGGGCAGGGTCTTCTCTTGGCGGTGACAGAGGGGACGAAGGCATGCCCAACCTTACGAGTGCATTTCAAGCCTCTGTTCCTGTCACGTGGGCTAACAGTCCACTGGCTAAAGCAAGTTAAAAGCAGAAACCCAAAGCTCGAGGAAGGGAGGTATACCACACGCCCCACAAGGCCCTGCTAGGGGGTAGATACGTGATACTATTAAAGGGGAAGGAGGCGTGGGAACCAGTCTTCGGTCTGTTTCTCCATCTGTCATGTGGGAAGGCTGGAACCTCCCTGAGGCCCGGCGGGTGGCGGGGAGAAAGGAGCCGGAAGGTACTTGTACCACCCAGCTGGCCCCACCCTTCCTGCCTTAGAGCGGGGGGGAGAGAGGGGATGGGGAGCTCCAGCGACCGCACAGAGCGGGTTTCGGAAGGCCAGAGAGATTGAATTAAGTGTCCAGCTTGAGCATGTGACTGTCCCCACCGTGTCGCGTTTGTCTGGCTTCGCCCCTCCCTTCTCCCGATCCCTGAGAGCCACGTGGCCTTCCTGACTCTTGCCGCTGCCAGTGCCCGGAACGTGGCCGTAACCTCCTGCTGCCCACCTCTTCGGCCGCTCGGGGAGCCTCTGAGACCTCCTGCTCTTCCTCGGCCTGGCTGGACCCCAGCCCATCAGCGTCCCCCACTCAGCTCCGGGCGTTAAACTCTCATTCCCCCTGTGCACCTCTCCCGGACTCTGGGGTCCCGCCGGCATGTTCTTTCAGCCTCGGTCTCCGGGCTCTTGGCCCAGGGATGAGTCCTCCTCCTGGGCCACCCACCCCACTTTATTGCAGTTGCTTCTCTTGCCAAGCGCTAAGCCCCGAGAGGGACGGCATGTGTCTCTTTCGCCACCATGTCCCCGGGGCTTAGCACAGGCCTGGAACACTCAGGGTGCTTGGTAAACTCTTACAGGAGAGAGTAAACTCTTGAAACAAAAGCACTGTGGCAAGACGCTCGCATCCAGGGACTTCGGGGACAGGTGGGGTGGGGCCACCCCTATCCCCCCAGCCCCCTCCACTGGCTGGCTGCACGGCTTAGAGCCATGTGACTGCGGACAGCTTCCAGAACCTCTCTAAGCCTCAGTTTCCATAACTGTAAAGTCAAGAAGGTTATGCCTCCCTGACAGTTTTATCGGGGGGAATAAGAGAGAGAGAACGCGTGCTGAAGCCTGGCACGCACTCTAGGCCGGTGGGGACGCACTCCTGCCAGCGGCGGAAATTCGCAGGTGGCCCCTTTGTTTCCCTGACCTCCCCGCTGGTTCTTCTTGCCTAACTCTGCTTGTCAGCGGACCCCTGGACAATCCCAACTCCGCCTGTCTTCAGGTTTTCCTGGTTCAGAAGCGGTTTCTCCTTTTCAGGAACACTGCCCCTGCTATTGTCACTTCGGGAATATGCTGCTGGGGTAATCGGGCTCCTTCTGAACCGAACTTCACAGCCTCCACTCCGTATAAGAAGGTCAGCTCAGCCTGGATTCCCTCTTTAGGTGTCCCCAGCCATTGAGTCCTCCTTCCCGGAATATTGCAAAATCTTCAAATTCCCAAAGGGCTTAGGTGCTATGGTGATCAAAATGCCAGTGTGACTTTGAAAAGATAGGCACACCCAGAGGGACATGCCATTCTTTCTCTTATGGAAAGACGTGCTGTGGTCTAGCCCTTGTTGGCACGATTGTGTGAGGCTTGACTATGAAGTTATACGGTTGGCCCTGTGTTAAAGATGCCCAGATTTTAATTGACTACAGAGTTAGGGTGAGGCATGAATGTACCATACCCCACGTCCCACCCCCTGTGCAAAGACAACAACAACAACAAAAAGCTGGATCTGAGCAGCATTAATAGAAATAAAATTTTCAGAGCTCAGGAACTGCGAGGTGCTCCCTTTTCTGACCCCGTTTTGAGCAACACGTTCGGTTGTGAGCATTTTCTCTTGAGGCTGCTGCAGACACAGTAGAGCTTTCTGGCTCATTTATACGCACATTCATTCGGCTGACGTACCTTGAGTGCTCGCTTTACACCAGGGATGGAGTCAGCATGGGAATGACGAGAAATGATGTGGGGGTGGGGAGTCTCTAAATCATGTCAGATGAAGGAAGTACAGCTTTTTAGGCTAGAAAAGTAAAGACGACATGAGGACATAACTGTCATCTTGGCAGGGTTGGATCGGACCTATTTCTAACTTCAGAGGGCAGACTTGGAATTCATTCAATTATTTAACAAAATCACTGAGTATTTACATTGCAGATAGGAAGGTAAAGGCCAGCAATTCGGACTCAACATGGGGAGTGTTAGAATGTCATCTTAATTATTAGAGCTAACGAAGAGTAAATCTACTGAAGAGGTGGGTGGTCCACTTGTTGAAACTAATATTGGCATGATGGGGGAGGAGAATGGTTCGAGAAGACACCGTTGTCCCTTTCGACTTGAAAAATCTATCCTTGGTTAATAGCTTTAAGCAGAATGATATTAGAGTTTCAGTTGGAACCAAGTACAAGTTCTGTACCACTCATTTCATCAATTACTTAAATATTGCCTGTGTGACATCATAAAATGTCATGGGCCAAATCCTGTCTTACTAACGGGAGGATAAGCTTCTAAGAAGCAGGGTTGTAGGTTTTCATTCCTTTGTTCCCTCAGCAAAGCTTAGCCTGATGCCAGGAGGAAGTGATCAATAAGTACTTAATGAGCAGAATTAAATCTTCGAGGAAAGGAGTCCTCCCTGTGTGGGGGGGCTTACAGAAAGCAAACAATTTTAGGACGCATCCCAGCACAAACACAATTTCGCCTCTTCTATCTGTCCTGGGTGCTCTCCATATCCTAGGTACTTGGTAAATATTTGCTGAGTGAATGATTGAATGGGCCGTCATCTTTACGGTTTTCATCAATGACTTAGATGAAGACACGGATGTCAGGTTGCTTGGATTTGCTGATGACACGAAGCTGGCAGGGAAGGCGGGTGGGGCAGTTAAGATTCTCCAGGTTCAAGAAGATCTTGACAAGCTCCCGGAATACCACAAAGTCAGCAAGATGAAATGGAGCCACTGGCTTCCGAAATCCAATAGTGATGACGTGGTACGGGGCCTGTCGGGGCGGAATTCTGCATGGGGTTTCCTTGGGCACAGGGTCGGTGGGAGCCACGAGGAATTGTGTGTTAATACAACTGTAATGTCCCTGATATGCAACTGTTGCTCCAGCTTTGTATGGCTTAGTGGACATTTAGGTCTTGGTCTCATTTTAAGTAATGCATTTTATTTTATTTTATTTTTAAAGATTTATTTATTTGACAGAGAGATCACAAGTAGGCAGAGAGGCAGGCAGAGAGAGAGAGAGCGGGAAACAGGCTCCCCACTGAGCAGAGAGCCCGATGGGGGGTCAATCCCAGGACCCTGGGATCATGACCTGAGCCGAAGGCAGAGGCTTTAACCCACTGAGCCACCCAGGTGCCCCTTGTGCAGCAGTTTTAAAAAATTTTATTTTGAAATAAAATTTTAGATTTATGGAACAGTTGCCAAGTAAGACAAATTGTCATATAGCCTTTAGCTGGCTTCCCCAATGTCAGCGTTTCACACTGACCTATACGTTTTGATGTGTGTCATGTGAACTGAGACGTTTACATCATCCAGTACTGTTCACTAGACAACAGAAACTAAAGCTATGTCTTGATTTCATGAGATTTTCCACCAATGTCTTTACGCATCCTGGGATTCAATCCAAGATACCAAGTTATGTTTAGTTTTTTGTTATTTTTATGTTAAATTGATTTTCCTTTTTATTCATTTTTGGGATCACTGAAGAATGTCTAGTCAGAATTGCATTTTTTTGCCCCTCCCTCCAACAACATCTTTTATATTTTATTTCCTTTTATTGTCCCTCACCAGGGATTCAGACTGTGTTTTTGGCTCATTCTTTCTGGGGTATGTTGGTTTACCATTTTAAGGTTTTCTTTCTTGAGGACCAGCATGCATTTTAGATTATGCCCAGCATTGATTCCTTGGCCATTATATTCTTCCAAGTTTCAAATCCGTAATTCCTCTCGGTTTACCGACTCTTTCTTGGTCAGAACCAAAGTCCAAGCATAGTTGGTCCTTGGTTGGTCCTCCATTCTTCCCTTTATCTTCTGAGAACTGAAGGGTAAGGCAGGGTAAGGCATGGCTCTCTCCGGTGCTCTGCTTTTGTGGAGGGATTTTCCCAGAGCAAGCCCTGGGCCACGAAGGCCCCATCATGAGGCTGCCTTTCTGCAAAGGAGGTTTTATGTTTCAGATAAATACAGCAATTCCGTGGCCTCTGTTTTTCCAGTTGTCCGGATGGCTTGGGGAAGCTCTGCCCCTTCTTGGCTTGTGGCCGACACTCACCTGGCCTTCGCACGGTGCCTGGTATGCAAACAGGTGCTCAGGACGTGTTTTCTTATTGTGTGAATAAGTTAACTCTGTTCCTGTTAGCCTCAGAGAGCCGTAGTAGAGAAGCGCCGATCTCCAGTATGGCTTCTTCTTACTGGGGCTAGAAAGCCGATTCTTTACACATCCTAAAGTTTGGGGATCCTTCTTCCTTCTTAATTTCCCTGAGGATATGGGCTGTTGCTGGTTTGGGAGATTCAGATGCCTCTCCTGTCACTCTAGTTGTACAATGCATCTCTTTCCCCTTCTTTTCTGGGTCAGGTTTAGGCATTTGTTTTAATTTCCTTCCACAGACTTGGAACTGATTTTTTAAAAAATTCACAACAGAAGCATTTCTTTCAACCTATCTTGGAACTCTTGGTCTCCAGTAAATTAGAGCAGAGGGGTCGTGGTTACCTCGTAGGTTTTGGAAAATGTCTGACTGTCCTACAGGATGATAGGACTTGTCAGTTCATGATCATGAATTTCAGAATGCCGGATTTGAAAGAAAAAGTCAGCGGGAGGTATGAGGAAGTGTCATCTTCCAAATGCTAGTGCAAAGGGTGTGGGGTCTAAAGTTAGGTCTACAGTTGCGTCTTGCCCTGCACTCCCAGCACTCCCTGCAACCTTGGGAAAGTTACTTCCCCTTCCCAGGACTCTTTCCGAGAAGTGATCACGGGCCTGAAACTTGGTGCATGTCCGGTAAATGGCAGGCATTGATCTTACCTTCCAGTGCAAGGGTTGGGGAGCTCGTGGCTCACACACTCACTTCACCAAAGAGCCATCATTTTACAAACATCTCATCTTCTGTCTTTGGTGTTCTGTTTCAGGTGCTTCTGGATAGCTAACCTGGGCCCATCTGAGGGTAGGGCAGAGAGAGAGGGCCTGTGATTTGGGGTGGCTAGAATGTGCAAACTACAGATGGACTGAGTCACCTCATGGACCTGCACGTCTCAGAGGGGCTCCCCAGTCTCTGAACACTGGAGCTCATCCTGCATCCTGGAAAGTCTGTGCAGAAGGCCAGGAGGAAACAGTCTTGTGGTCACTTCTGGGACTTAATCGGAATTTCAAGCAGGAACAGAAAGCATGTGTTGACCTGAGCTACCATTCTTTCATAGACCGGGGAACTTAGGTTTGGAGGGATTCTGATTTGAGCTTTTATGAGTCCCCAAGTATCTCCTCATTCCTAAAGCAGACAGATTCTGGGGTGTGGTCCTCCTGGGGTGGATCTCTCCGTGCTTCCTGGTCCGAGGGTGGTGGTGTATCTCCCACCTTCAAATGAATTGCTTTTGGAGTGGATTATGTTTCTCTTCTGCAGCACTAGTCTTTTGAGTCCAGGAAAGACATTGAACCTAACAGTTACCTGTTAGTGAATGCCCTGTGTTCCTGAATTGGCCTGTTAGGATCGCTCTGTTACCCACTGTAATCTATTTATATCCTCTGGACAGCCACCTTATCAACCTTTAACTCAAAAGATATTTCTTATAGATGCCTGCATGGTCCTAGGCTCTGTGCTAAATGCTGTGTTTCAGTTGCAGAAAAAGAAGGGCAGATGAATTCAAGAGTACTGAACAATGCAGTTCAGAGAAACATATCAAAGCCAACCTCCTGATGCCAGGGGAGCAGTGGGGTCCTGATATAGAGTGACACAAAGAGGCTGAGAGCTGGGAAAATGGACAGCCTCAAAACTAGTTTCATCATTCTTTCCTTTAAGAAACAAAGGGGTGAGCCATTAAAACAACAAAAACCTTACTGGGTATTAAAATACTCTGATAAGTAGCATAGTTCTTTAAAAAAACATATTTCAATCGTACTTTATTTATTTATTTATTTTCCTGTAAAGCAGTGTTTTCAGAAGACTCCCCAGCAAAGTTTTCTGGAAAATTTTAGCTATAGATTGGCAAAAAATATACATATATTTTATCATGACCTATTATACACATTTGTGTGTGTGTATGAAATAAAGTTTCACCACTTAGATTGATTTACTGTTCACTCTACATGTCGATATTTTTTATTCTATTTATTTTTTAATTGTAGTCTTATCTCTTTTAATGTTATAACCCACCAAAGGATAGTGACCTGAAGTTCAAAAAATACGGCTTAAAGGGCAATTTACTTACAAACCCTATCCCCAGCTTTTAGAATTGGTATGGATTCTTCAAATTTCAAGCCAATAACTATGTTTTAATCTTCTATATATACTAACCTATGTCAGGTGCTGGGAATAAGACCAAAGACATAGAAGAGATCATCTGGCCCCAAAGACTTGGCCCAGTGCCCTGCCCAGAGTAAACACACAATAACTATTACCTGCTTTCATTGTTGTTAGCATTATCAAGGGGACATGAAAAGCACACATATTTATTTCATGACTAACACAAAAATCTTTGTGGACATTTTCTGACTTATTAATCTGGCATCTCTAGATAGCAGGGAAGAGAAAGTTGTAATTGCCTGAGCTCTTTACTTTGTTTTCAAATCAGGTTTTGTCTCTTGCTAGTATCGCCGCCATGAAATTGACTACAGAATTATTTGTTGCCCTCAGTCTGGGGCTCTGTGCTTCTTTTCTGTTCTGAACCTTTGTCTTTCCGTGTATTTGTTTTGTCTTCATATTATAGATGGAGAAATAAGGACACAGGATACTTGAGTCAGGGATAAGCCAGAATAAGAACTTAATTCTACCAATTACCAAGTCAGGACACTTGATACTCAGCCTCTGCTCTAATTGTGAGTGGAGCAGAGTTTATCTTTCGTGCTTGAAAAGTTACAGGCAACGTACAAACTCAGGCGGTGCATTATCTCTTTTCTGTCAACTGTAATTTAATTTTGGGTCTGTGCTCACCCTTAATCATTTTAGTAGAAATCATCATTTAAAATTAGTGCGTTTCTTTCAGAGCATATTTAACCTGTCATAGTGTGCTGTGTGCATTCATCTCCCTTGCACAATCCTTGAAAGAAAAAAATTGATCGAATGGATCAATTTGATCATTGAAGAAAAAAATTGGTCAAATGGACCAGCGATCCTTGTGATGTTCACATGATGATCATGTTAACAAATTTGGAGCCCTTACTCTGCATCAAGTAGTGCCTTAGATACTGTAAACAAATGAGCTAATCTAACCTCATGTCAAGCCAATGTGGAAGGCAATGTTATGATTATTCCCATTCTTCAGACGAGGAAGGAGACCATGGAAAAATCAGTAATTTGTTTAAGATCCTATAGCTAGTAATTGAAAGAGCCAGAATTGAAACTAGGGCAGTCCAGCTCTAGAACCTGTATCATTAAGCACTATGCTGTGCTGTCCAATCGATGAAAATGTGAGGTCTACGAAAATAAGTTTACACTCCCTTTTGAATCAGTCAAAAGTTCACCTTCTGCTCTAACTCCAGATCCTCCTTAATAATTAATCACTATCGCTATACTTCTCATGGGCGTCTCCTGTAAGGACGTAGGAGGCTTTGAAGGATCCAAAGACAACATGGTGTAGAAATATGGAAGTACTTGGAAAGTACACACAAGAAATTTACTGGTTTTGTTTTGTTTTACAATGATTCATCAAACTTCTGCTCCTGTGGCGATCTGATGGTTGTAGGAAAAGCCAATTTGACATTTATGTCCAGATGAGAGGTATCAGCTGTGCAACCCACAGGCCTCATTAATTAAGTGAATAAAAGTACAACAGAGGAGTAAATCAGTCAGTATCAAAACTTCTAACAGGCTTTGCTGCAACATCCTACCATCTGTTCTGACCCCACTTTCAGGAGAAATGCACTCAGATATGTTTTTCAAGTGGCAGTGTTGACATTGTACTTCTGTCCATCTTTTTTTTTTTTTTTAAAGATTTTATTTATGAGAGAGAGATTGCCTGGGGGAAGGGAGGATTGCAGTGGGAAGGGACACACAGACTCCACGTTGAGAGACTAACATGGGCTTGATCTCAGGACCCTATAAAACCATGACCTGAGTGAGAAGCAAGAGACAGACGCCTAACCAACTGAGCCACCCAAGTGCCCCTCTATCTATCCATCTTTCTACTGGATCCTTTTTGAGTACAATGGCAGGACTTTGCAGTGTGACTAGTGAACGTTAGGAATGAAGTCTCTGGCCATGGAGACCCAGCGTATGACTTTGACTTTTCCTTACCTGAGCTAAATGACCTGGAGACTCTGTTTACGATCATGCAGGAAAGGTTGTGGTAGTAAGTGCAGGGAAGATGCTGATTTTCTTACACTGCCGTGCCAGCCAAGCCCATTGACTTATAGATTTCCAACCCAGAGGTTTCACGATGGATCCAAAGATGTTTTAGACCATATACTGAGCAAAGGAGAGAACCAGCTCCAGTATTTCTCTGTGTCATGATGTCAGTGACCGAGGAGAAACCCCGGAGTCAACTTTACAGAAGGTTTGGTCACAAACCAGGCTATAGCTTCCTCAGTACTTTAAGGATATTTGGTGCTGTAAAGGATATGGAAAACCAGGCAGTTTAAGAACCACTTGGATTCTTACTGGTCCAAATTCACGTTTGCTCGCTGGGACCCAGGGGCATGCTTCCTTTTTCTTGGTGATTCTGAGTAGGGATTTGTGATTTGTGATGCCTGTGTATGCATGAACCACATTCCACTGATGAATGGACCAAGCTGGTATTCACGGTGAGTGTCAGGAAATTTCTTGGGAATCTGTGAGTGTGGTAAGGTAGTGGCTTGAACCAACTCAGCATCTGTTCTGTGTGTGGGAATTTGCTGAGCACCTGCATTAGGCAAGGACTGGGTCTGGGGCATGGGGGAAACCTATAGAAGTATATGAGATCTGACTAATGAGTAAATATTTTGAGCATGGACTGTGTAAGACTGGTTAGAGGTACAGCTCATATCCTAGTGGAGGGGGACAGCCAATAATCAAATAGATAAGCAAAATTATGGCTCAGATGACAGTGACTCTTCAAAGTAGTCACCCTATAAGACTTATTCTTATGTATGTAAAAAAAATACTTGGGCTTCTGTGGAATGGGGGTCTTGAGTATATAAGTGGGCTGGGGTGCTCCTGGGCTTCTGGTTAGTTTTTTTTTTTTTTTTTTTTTTTTTTTTTTTTTAAAGCTACCTCCTATACAGCTGAAGGTTGAGAACCACTGCCCCAGCAGGAGGTGAAGTTCAGGGGGATGGAGTCCTGGCACCTCAATCAGTGTTTTCACCCAGTGGCAGAGCCATGGGGCTAACCAGGGAGGTTCTGGAATTAAAACAAAAGGCAGCTGTTTCCTCAGTAATAAGCAGGGTTGTAAGATGTAGCAAACAAAAATCTAGTTAAATCTGAGTTTTTATAAACCATGTGTTAAAGGATGTCTCATGCAATATAAAATGATTGCTTATCAGAAATTCAAACTTAATTATGCCTCAGATTCGGGTAACGGGCAGCTCTAGAAACAGAGACAGTCTGGTGGAGATGCCAGCGGCTGGTGGTCGGTGCTGGAGCCTGCAAGGTGTACAGAAAGATGGTTGGTCAGTCAGTTGGTCGGTTGCTGAGAGGTAGACAGGAAGAAAAGGAATTGTGTCCCTCCCATCTCCCTTCAGGGCGCGGGCTTGGCAAGGCCAGGGAGGCAGCCAGTGGGAAGGGCCCGTTACCCTGGCAACTCCCTCCTGCCGAGGCCCACAGGGGTCTGAACGACACCCCAGCTCGGTGGTCGGCCGTCCAGTGGCCTTTCTCTGGGGCGCACCTGTTCCCTCTGGCGCTGGGCAGGAGCCGGCGTTGGGCACTGGGTGCCAGGGATCCGGGCGCTGTCCAGGGCGGGCCGCAGTCGCCCCGCCGCCCTCCCGCTCTTCAAAGACCCTTTGGAGACGGACGAGGGCGGGCACAGAAGCACCCCCGGCCGGCCCGCAGTTTGATGAGAAAATGCAGATAAAGAGCCCGGCGGTGGGGCCATATGTTCCCCATAATCTCCAAAGCCGTCACTTCAATTAGAGCCTCCCCTGAGTTCTAATGCCCGATCCTGAGTAAACAAGCCGCCCTGAAAGAAGAACTCGGTTTCCAATTAAAAGTGTACTAACATTTCTCCTTCCCTTAATTCCCGCCGAGCAAAGCCCCGTTCGGGCGGAGGCGCGCCCGGGTCGCCGCGAGGTCGCTGCGGTCCGCGCCGCCGGTTCCCAGGTGACGTCAGGCGGGCCCGGGATTAGGGCCCACCCCGCGTCCCCCCTCCGCCCGCGCCGCGGACTTAATTAAAAGTAATGCCACGGTAAATCCGCCCGTCGCTTCTGGTGGAGCCGCGCCGCCGGGCCAGCCTGGGAGAGAGGGCTCCGAAGCAGGTGCTGGGGATTTGTGTGCCTGTGCCTGTGCGCGTGTGAGTGTGTGTGTGTGTGTGTGTGTGTGTGTGTGCTCGCGCGCGGGCTTGCTCGTGTGCATGTTAAAAGGGAGGTTCATGTTGCTGATTTTGGGGGACTGAGATCACCTTCTTCTTGCCCCCACACCCCCATCTCTGCACATGCACTGACGGACAGACACACAGACCTACGTGCCCACAGAACCAGGCTTTCCTTCTCGCTTGGGTTGGAGTATTGCTGGGGGACTCATGCCTGCTCTGCAATGGGGGTGGGGGAGGATCGCTGTGTTCTCCTGCCCTGCCTGCCACCGGCCTCCCTGGCCGCAAGCGCGAGAATTCTGAGGCCTAAATACATAGTAGCCAGACGTGAGGTTGTTTAAATCGCAGGGCTCCCCCGGGCCTTCGGGAGCTTTTCAGAGTGCAGGACTCTGAACCTTGCAGACCCTTCGAGCTCCTACTGGACAACATTCTAAAACTTGGTTTCCACTGAATTTTTCTGTTCCAGAAGAACGGGCTATAAGTTGCCTGGTTTCAGATGGGAGAGTGATTGACAGATTAACTTTCTGGCCTACTCTCCACACCATGAAAGAATCAAAGAATCGAAGCCATTATTTGAAAAATTCCAGAAACATCAACAAGCAGAAAATCCTCGCTAGATCATTCAAATGCAAATGCTTTTCCTTCTTTCATGAATTATCTGCCCCAGTAATTACTTTAGTTTTGGGTTCGGCCTTGCTGGTGAAGACCTCAGAGAATTAGTCTCACTAAGTCCGTGGCTATTTATTCCTTACTGTCTGATTGATGCTAACGAAATTAAATAGTGACAAGTTCAACAGATATTCGAGGGCCTGTCAGACGCTGGGTTAGGTATTAGTGAGGAAGGGAAACGAAGTCTGGGTTTACACAGACTCTGGTTCTTCAGCGGAGAAGAAACTCCTGTAACAAAATCATAACAGTTAAATGTAATCTGCATGTATGTTTCAATAGAGACAGGAAGTGCTCGGATCACAGAAATGGGATCAGTAACTCCCCCTTGGGGTGTGAGTCTGTGTATTGGGGCTCAGGGATCAGGGTACTCTTTGGGTAGTGCACTTGGGGGTTGGTAGAATAGGTCATTTTCAGATGATGAAAGGTAGATGAGTAAGTTGCTGGAAAGAATAGTGTAGCTTCGTGCGCACTGAGTCGCAGAAGTAAGGTTGTATCCCGCCATAGAAGGAGGGGCTGGAATGGAGGATTCCTCTGGGGGACGGAGATCCCGGTGCTGGTGTGAAGGCCAAGACTGATGCCAAAACTTGAAAGGCTTTGTGTATCTTACTTGGATATGTTTTGATGGTTAAAGCAAGTCTGATCCGAAGTTTGTAAATACAGCTGTGAGGCTTCTCAGTTTGTGCTTCCAACAGGGAAATGTGGAGGGTGGGTGGAGTTGGGCTGGAGGCTACTGCAGTGTCCCCATGAGACATGAAGGCTTGAACTCAACCCCAGATTGGGGAGGGGGTTTTGGAGAATTCATCCTTTGATTTATTCATTCAACACCTAGTGAATCCCTACATGTCATCCCAGACATTGTTCTGAGTGCTGGGGACAGGGTGGTGAACAAAATGGGCCGAGCATCCGCCTCTGGGGAGCTTAAATTCTAGAATTAACTGATGTTACAGATGGGAAGAAAAGTAGAAATCGAGAATGTCTTTGGGGTTTCTAACCTGTACAAATGGTGATAACAAAAGCAGAGATAGACGTTCAGAGAAGAAGCGAGATAATGGATTCGGGTGAGGCATGTTGAATTGGAAATTTTTTGTGGACAATGGGGATGTGGACATCTGGGGGACAGTTGCACACGTCTGTCTCAGGTTCAAGAGGGAGGCCAGGCATGGATCTGAGAATCACAGAAACAACGAAGGTTTAATCCTAGGTAGTTTTTCACCTGTGTCTTCACTGAGTCATTGTCAGAGTTTACATGGCTTTGGGGAAGCAAATAAATGAAATGAGCAGCATCAACATCAAGTAGGGCAGTGGTTCTCAAAGAGTGTTCCACGATTAGCAGCCTCAGTGTCTCCTGGAAATGTGTTAGAAATGAGAATTAGTTTTTAAAGGATTTTATTTATTTGTGTGTGAGAGAGGGAGAGAGAGAGCACAGGGAACAAGCAGACTCCTTGGGAGCATGGAGCCCGATCTCAGGACCGCGAGATCATGACCTGAGCTGAATCCAAGAGTCAGATGCTTGACCAGCTGAGCCATCCAGGTGCCCCTAGAAATGCGGGTTCTTAGTCCCTACTCTGAGCTATTTAATAGGGGGGGTAGGAGACAGAAACCTGAGTCTGTTGCCTATAAAGTTTGAGAAGTACTGAACTACAGTAGCCCATAGAGCCTATCAGATATGAGTTGCCTTAGCTGGAACAGTGGGCTTCTGTCCTTGTTAGTGACCATTGTCTACAGAAATGGATCTAAACCTCATCCTGGGACAGCTGTGTATTACTTTGAGTCCACCAGGAAACGTGTGAACCCAGACCCTAATGGAGCCCTGAAGTGTTAAGTGGTGATTCCCAACTCCCTTTTTTTCCTTCTAGAATAATCCTATGACAGAGTGGGGCTTTCTCCTTGTCCCATCCACCTCAGATTCTGACTAGTATCTCCTGTCTGCCCATGTTTCTTGCTGCATCCCTACCCATACTATGAATGGATAGATATGAAAGGACGTGGGCATGAGATACATGCCTTGGATGAAACAGTTACTGAAATTCCTTTTAACCCTGATTCTGTGGAATAAATCACACACACACACACACACACACACACACACACACACACACACACACACATTCTACAAGCCCCTCTTTGTTCCCATCACCTCCGAAGTCACTCATTCAGGCAGTACCAGAGCCCATCCTCTGGGACCAGCCTCAGACTGCTTGCCAGAGAACGTAATGATACAAATGATATGCTCTGTAGTTGGATGCATTTTAACACCCTTTTGAATCTGGCAGCAGGCAATTAATTATTGTCTGAATAAATGGACAGTGATTTGATGTACATTTTGTGTTCAAATAATTTTATTTTTTTAAAGGTTTTATTTATTTATATGAGAAGAGAGAGAGTGAGAGAGAACAGGAGTGGGGTGAGGGGCAGAGGGAGAAGCAGACTCCCCACTGAGCAGGGAGTCTGACGTGGGGCTCAAACCTGGGACTGTGGGATCATGACCTGAGCCAAAGGCAGGTGTTTCACCGACTGAGCCATCCAGGCTCCCCTACATGATTTTAGAGAAGAGAGAAATTGATGAGGAGCAGATTAGTCAGTGATTCAGCTAAGACAGTGTTTTAAAACCAAGACTTTGTGGGTGATAGACACTGGGTTTAATTTCTGGTTCTTCTTCCTGGTAGCTGGTGACCTTGGGTAAACACTTTGACTTCCTTTTCCTCACTTGCAAAATGGCCAGTTGTGATGCTTGTAATAGGCTAATATAAAGTGTTCGTCACAAAGTAAATGCTCAATAAAGAGAGCTTGTCATCACTACGCAAGCACTAGGGACTTCTGCTGGTCCTTGTGACAGCCTGTTCGTACACTGGCAAAGGAGAGTGACGAAACCCAAGACGTTGTGACACTCCAAGGACGCCTCCCTGACTCACCACAGTGCCCTTTTCGTACGGGTGAGAAGCTGTGTGTGAGGCTGTTTGACAGGGACGTGAGGAACCACAGCTGGCATTACGTCATCTAACAGCTGGGGTGTGACAAGAGGGAATTCAGGTTCTTGAAGGAGGGACAAAGGACACCAGACACAATCTCTGCAAAGTGGAACATGCCAAAGGGAATGCAACCAATGTTACATTCCATTGGTTCTAGCATTTTCCCCAAGAATTCATCTAGAATTATGTGTTGGGGCAGTCAGGTTATTTGAATTGTGCTCATTTTCTTCATAGAAAACAGGCTGCTCCTAGGAAACTCCTCACCTCAGCAGAAGTAGTGTTTCCTCAGGAGATGAGGCAGTGACACCAGACGCCCGTCCCCCCCCCCCCCCGAAAATGGTACAAAGGAGTGTTCACCTTCCACCACTCCTTCCTTTGCTGTTGTCTCATGGTTCTGTGGGATGCTGTAAGTCTACTCCATGTTCTACATAAACGAGACCCATGGAGACCCGTTTTTCCCTTCAGGGGGCTGGTAGAACACACACTGGCATTTTCTGGCGCACTTCCCAGGTTGAAAAAGAGAAGTGGAAGTGCCTCCCTCTCTTGCATGAACTCTGAGTCTTTGAGCTCGGACGCAGTGACTCCCAATGTGGAGGTCTTCGGCCAAGGCAGCACATCTTGCCAGAATGTCAAGCCTCCCACGGGACTCTCCACACCCTCAACTGAGATCCTTTGCTGCTCTAGCTCAGGAGCATATCCCCAGCTCTTCCTCCACCATGATTCAGGGAGGTAGGCTTTTTACAGAAGCTTCCCCAACCCAGTTCATCTGCTTTGACCTTGGGTGTGCCCAAGGATCAAGAAAGACAGCAGCAGGAGCTTTCTCTTCCTCCTTGTCTGAGAGATGTCTCTTGAGAGTGTTGGTCAGATGCAGATGACCTCCTGGTTTCAGTCGCTGCCATGATGCCCTCAATGCAGTGGGTGGTCTGTGTAGGCAAATTTCCAGTAGTGGGAGTAACTTATTTCAGAGTATCCTGAAGGCTACAATTCTCAAATTATAAGCTTTAGAATTTATAATGTTCAGAACAGGTAAAAATGCCTTTTATATTAGTTTAAGTAGGGGAAATGGGATTATTCAGATTTAATAACGACTCTAATTTTGCATCAAATGGAGGGTCACAGAACCCAACTAACCAGAACTCTCAGTGAAGCAAAGTATGACTTTGAAGTCCTTCTTTAGTGTAAAGAAGACAGTAATCCACAAAGAAGCTGATTTAAAGATTTATTTCCTACAACATCCTTGAGAAAGTGTTTTCTAGAGGCACTCCCTGCTCTACCCGATCTCCCATACTTTATAATTTATACAACTGCTTATGTGTAAGACAGTACCCTTTAGGACTTACGAAAAGATGAAGACCCATACCAAAAAACAAATAAATTCTGCATCTACAAACTTTACTTAGTAAGCCCAAAAGATGGAATAATTCCCTTTAGAAAAATGTTTTATTAACAAATGTTGAGGGGTAGTGTTTAACCCTATAAATTGAGTGTATGAGATTAGCAAGAATTACCTCTTTCCACAACATCACTCCTATGGCTCCAACCAAAAACACATAACTTAAAACTAGTAACCAGGAAACCTCAGGTCAGCCCAGATTGGTAGATGTTGTACAAGATAACTGTCTGGTATTTTTCAAACATGAAGGCCCATGAATGTCAAAGGTTGAGGGACTGTCCCAGATTGGAGAAGACTAAGGAGCCCCAACAACTAATTGCAGCATGGGTTCCTGGGTTGGATCTTGAGAAGAAGGATATCGTAGGGGCAATTAGCAAAATAAAGGTTCAGATTTGTAATCTATTAATGTCACTTTTTAATGTTGACAATTTTACTGTGGTTATGACAGCATATTCTTGTTCATGGGAGATACTCACTGAAGTATTCAGAAAGGGGAAAAGAATAGTTCACTCTCTGGACAGTGAGTCAGTAACATTTCACACTGAGGTGTCCTTTGGCTGTCTGATAGCACTGTTGAGGACTTTGTGTTTTCACCACTGATGACAGACACTCTGGGTGGTACTGGACTCTGAGCCAACAGGCTGGCAGCCTGGATTGGGAGTGGCTCATAGTAGGTGTATGATCTCGGATGAGCTCCTTCACCTATCCGGAACTCCGTTTCCTCCTCTGTTACGTGAAGTCATTGATCTAAATTCTCGCCAGGTTTATTTCTCTGATGCTGTCCTTTCTCTCAGCATGTTCCAGCAAGAGGCAGCTGGAAGGTAAGTCATAACTCCATGGGCGGATTGTAAGTAATGTAACAGGACCATAGGAAGCCTGTGGGTTCCTCTTGTCTCAGCCCATGCAGGGAGTTATTGCCTTATGTATGGAACTGGTCCCACCCAGAACCAGAAAAGGTGAAACTCGAGAAGTTCATGGGAGAATGTTAAGGTCCAGATAGTCATCTATATAGCAAATGCCAAGGCTTGAGGGGAGTTCTTTAGGCATTGCCTAAGGGGCAGTCTGGCTCTCTCCCTTCTATGCTATCGACATTAAACCATTATAATAAAATTAGAAAAAAATCATTATGGAAATAGAGCATAAGCTCAGAGGTGTGTGTATACTTTCATAAATGCCTTCTGAGAAGGTCTCAGTTAGATACTTGAGCATGAGCCCTACTGGCATTTTGGGTGAGACAGTTTGCTGGTTTGCATCTATGGCGTCCATCTGCTAAATGCCAGTGGGGTCATCAGGCACTGTACCAATGAGACAAAGAGCCTTCATACATTTGCAGATGACCCTGGGGACGGAAACATTCCTTGAGAGCGATTGGTCAATATAGTGATATTGGTCAATATAGTGATCAGCATATGTGCTTGTATTTCCCCCTTTCATTTAGAAGATCAAGTTGAAGGGAATTTAAGACATCATTTATTAGAATTCCATCATATCATCGTTGAGGAAATGGAGGTATCACCCATGTTATAGTTCTACAGAAGGCATGCTTAGTATCAGGCTCTCTTGCAACCACTGACATGGTCAAAGAGATATTTGGGACTAATAATGGAAATGACCAGAGGGCTCTCTTTAACTTTTATTGATGGATGCTCTGCTCAAGATCCTAAGCCTTGGGGTTTTCTAGAATGACAGGACCTTTAAACAGTTTATCTGGTTCAGGACGAGTTAGGTGTCCAAACCAGAGCCAATGCTACATTTAATATTCTAAGCCACTTTTACTGTTTGCATTTTAACATATCCAAAATTGGGATGTGACTCATAAAATTGAGATGTAGTGAGAAAGTAAGGTATCAAAGTTGAATTGGTCATCTTATTTTTCTTTCTTGATGGTCCATAAAATAAGGACATGTCTTATAATTAAAAGCACCTTGTGTTTGATGGATGGTGGTAACAAATTTCCAGGACAGGTTGTAGAGATCATTTCAGTTTTCACAATTCCCAGAGGCTTGCAGCATGTGCTAACATCTGTCTTCTTAGTTGTTTGGTCTGTATATGACAGAGAAGTACAGATACTGGAGACAAATTGAAGAGAGGCACTACAAGCAAAAATGCTAAGCTATCCAGTTTCTCTCTCTCCCGTCCCTGGAATAAATTTCCATTAAAGTCTTTCCTGGCTTCCAATTTTGTCTGTGGCCTTCTGGATCTGGCCGTGGTGCTGACTGCTCAGAGCACTTTAGTACTGATTTCCAACAAATCTTGTACCCAAAGTCTAAATCCTGGAGTAATAATTGCCACGTCTCATTACCTAGCTGCTATTCTGGCAGAAGCTTTCAAAACTAGTCCAAGAAAAATAACAAAGTGGGAAGGTGATTTGAGCTAACTTTGGTTTCAGTATGGCTAGTGATCTGAAGTGTCTGGAGAGGCTTACCTGGCAAATGAAGAGACAGCTGCCAAAACCGTAAAGTCCCTTTCATGCTGGGACTGTATCAGCCAGGGGCCAACCAGGAGGGTAGAAGCAACTGTCAATATTTAAAGCAGAACTTAACACAGAGCATTGGTTACACGATCAGGAGATTGTTGAGATGCGACAGGTGAGGACGGTGAGACACAAATTTGCATCCGAGGGAAGTTGCAGAGTGACAGGTGATATAACTTCTGTGAACATCTGGTGAAAACTGGAACTGCAGTGGGATTTTCTTTTTTTTTAATATTTTATTTATTTGATAGAGAGAAATCACAAGTAGGCAGAGAGGCAGGCAGAGAGAGAGGAGGAAGCAGGCTCCCTGCGGAGCAGAGAGCCCGATGCGGGGCTCAATCCCAGGACCCTGAGATCATGACCTGAGCCGAAGGCAGAGGCTTAACCCACTGAGCTACCCAGGCGCCCCGCAGTGGGATTTTCAAGTGTGACTTGGAGCCCTGGAGGAGAAGCGACAGCTGCCAGAGACACCACCCAAGGCAGAGGGAGGTCAAGGAAATACTTTGGCTTTCCCTTTCTTCTGAATTCCATGGAAATGTCTGTAAATAACATGAATGATGGAAGGACTCCTCTGTATATTGAAGAATATTTATTTATCCTTAAAGATAAAGGAGCTGTAAGTCCAGGAACTCCTTCAGTGGGAGAACAAAATTCAGCTTTACAGAAGTTTTATTCATGCACAATTTCTCAGGTGCACATCCATTATTTGGAATGATACAGGTGATGTAAAGAAAAGCTGTATTGGTGGTGGGTAATGGGGAGGGCACGTTTTGCATGGAGCACTGGGTGTTGTGCAAAAGAATGAATACTGTTACACTGAAAAAATAAATAAAATGAAAAAAAAAAAAAAGAATGTACTTAAAAAAAAAAGAATGTACTTTTGCAAAAAAAAAAAAAAGAAAAGAAAAGCTGTATTGACTTCGAACCTGAAAGCAAGTTCAAGCTGCATCCACCAAGCAGCACATCAGAACCTACATTTCCCCCAAAGCTCAGCTGGATCTGTAGAGGCAAGGTGTTTCCCACTGTCCAGCTGCTTGATAGCCTCTTGCTCCCGTTCTCACTGGTGTCGGTGGAGATGAGACTGCTGACTGCAAGGGAGGGCTCATTTAAGGCTTGGCCTAAGACATGAAGCTAAATGGACACACTTGATAACATTCGTGTTTTGTGAGAGATACTAGTCTGAGTGATCTGGGGTTTACAGGTAGAAGGGCTGCTCAACATCCTGCCTCAATCCTGGAAGAGATGGTAATGAGCAGAAGCATAGAGAGCAACATGATGTGAGGGTAAAGGAGAGGGAATTCATGCTGCAGAGTCCTTTCAGGGGCTCACCATTGTCTTACCAGCTCAGGCATCCGTGGCTCTGGTGTTTAGTAGCCACCACACTTGACAGAGAGGAAGAAGAACTGGCCCCTGTGCTGTTTAGGGCACTTCAAGATGATGCATGCCAGTGGCTTTCCCTGTTGACCCTGTTAGGTCACTGTATACTCATCCCCAGCTTTTCATTCAATCACGCTATCATTTTTTTAAATATAATTTCATTCTCTCCTAATTATCAGAACTAGCAGGAGTCACTCTGAAGAAGCAGATTAATTGAAAAAGTATGAAGGTCTCTGTTAACTGAAAGTAAGAATGCGTTATGGAGAGAGTGACTTCAGTAAGATGTCACAATAGGTCATTCCCGACCTCACTCCCTCGCCCAAGAACAATTATTCAAGAACAACACACCACTGAGTGAATTCTACAACACAGGGGTGAGCCTGAAACCTCCCCCTCCCCCAGCACCTCAGAGACCAAGACAGACTGCATTAAAAGGATAAGGGAGGAGACTATATGTGACTACATTGCTTTGCCCCAGAATAACACAGCACCATGAAGAGAGGTCTCCCCTGAGCTACTGGTTCCTTGGGTGGGAAAAGACAACATCGTGGTGCTCAGGACAAGAAGTGAGCAGGGAGAGCTGCTCATCTGCAGAGCAAAGCCAGTACTGGGCATGGAAGCTATGCATAAGCAGAGGGATTAATTCATAGCCAAGGCTGAGGGTATCTCCTGGCCCCTCCCAGCCAGAGATCCTATTTGGGAAATTGAGAGTATCATGAAGTGGTCCTTCCCCCTTCCCACCCATGCAGGGGGACTGGGATATATCTCCATGCACTGTGGAGAATATCTTCTGGCTCCATCAGACCAGAGAGCTGGGGACAACTCTAGGAAGCTCTGTAACCCAGTGGCATTCAAGCCAAGAGAAAAGCAGACAAAGAAGACAGTTTGCAGGGCAAAGCTAGTGGCCCTCTTCAGCCAGGGAACTTAGGGTGTGGATTGGCTTAAGTTAGGACAACAATCAAAGAGGTTTTGTGGTTTTGAGCTGCTTTTCTTGCTGTACCCAGGCTGGGAACCTAATTCATAGTCCCACTCATTGCTGAGTATAGCCTTCAGCTTGTCCAACCACAGAACAAAACCAGAGCACATGAGAAGCTGCACAGATCATCCAACAACACCACATACAGTGGCATTTGAACAGAGAGCATTGTCTGTGGCTTCCCTCATCATCAGAGCAAACCAGTGGCCTCACCCGGCCAGGGAATTCAGGGTACACTTAGGACTGATTTGAGCCCCCAAACAAGGAGCTGCCTGCTGCTCTGACAGAGCGAGGAAACTAATTCATGGTCCCATTTGTAGTATGTGGTACTCAGTCCCAACACTCCAGTAAGCCTCACCAGAGAATTCACGCACCTGCAGAGTCCAGCCTAGAATTTAACGTGTGTAGGGAAACAAGCCAGCAGTCCTATCCAACTCTTCTCAGCTGGTGGCACGCCCGTCCTTATCTTTGGAGCTCAAACAGTTGCCTCACCTCAAAATAGTCCATAAGAGCAGGCTCCACTTGCCTAAAGACATTACCATCAGACACACACAGAAACCCAGACTAAACTAAGTGGTAAAGAACTGTCCCTGCCAAAGCAAACTGGTAAAGTCTTAAAGACTCTACCAGCCTCATTACTCAAGTGCACGAGATACTGATGTAAAGAATCACGGATCATAAGAAATAATCATATAAATATCGGGAAAATAATAAAGCTCCACATACCCTAAGGAAATCAAGATCTATGAATTATCAGACTAAGAACTCAGAATAAACCTCTTAAGGAAGTTTAGTGAGCTACAAGAAAACACAGACAACTAAATGAAATTAGAAAAACAACACATGAATGGAACCAGAAGTTTGACAAGGTAATAGCAACCATCAAACCACATGAAAGAGTGTTCATCATCACTTGCCATCAGGGAGATTCAAATCAAAACCACATTGAGATACCACTTTACACCAGTCAGAATGGCCAAAATCAACAAGACAGGAAACAACAAGTGTTGGAGAGGATGTGGTGAAAGGGGAACCCTCTTACACTGTTGGTGGGAATGCAAGTTGGTGCAGCCACTTTGGAAGACAGTGTGGAGATTCCTTAAGAAATTAAAAATAGGGCTTCCCTATGACTCTGCAATTGCACTACTGGGTACTTACCCCAAAGATACAGATGTAGTGAAAAGAAGGGCCATCTGTACCCCAATGTTCATAGCAGCAATGACCACAGTCACCAAACTGTGGAAAGAACCAAGATGCCCTTCAATGGATGAATGGATAAGGAAGATGTGGTCCATATACACAATGGAGTATTATGCCTCCATCAGAAAGGATGAATACCCAACTTTTGTAGCAACGTGGACGGGACTGGAAGAGATTATGCTGAGTGAAATAAGTCAAGCAGAGAAAGTCAACTATCATATGGTTTCACTTACTTGTGGAACATAAGGAATAACATGAAGGACATTAGGAGAAGTAAAGGAAAAGTGAATTGGGGTAAATCAGAGGAGGAGATGAAGCATGAGAGACTGTGGAGTCCGAGAAACAAGCTGAGGGTTTTGGGCGAGAGAGGGGTGGGGGGATGGGTGAGCCTGGTGCTGGGTATTAAGGAGAGAATGTATTGCATGGAGAACTGGGTGTGGTGCATAAACAATGAATCTTGGAACACTGAAAAAATAAAAATAAAAAAAAAACAACCCCAAGCAGTAATTCTAAAGTTAAAAAACACAATAACTGAACTGAAGACTTAATAGAGAGTTTCAAAAGTAGACTCACCATGCAGAAGAAAGAGTTAGTGATCTGGAGGATAGGACATTGGAAATTACCCAGTCAGAGAAGCAAAAAGAGGAAAAAAAAATTTTTTTAAATAAAGAATCCCTATGGGAATTATAGAACAGAATGGAAAGAAACAATGCTTTATGGGAATTCCAGAAGGAAAAGAGAAAGAGAAAAGGACAGAAAGTGTATTTAAAGCAGTAATGGTTGGGACGCCTGGGTGGCTCAGTTGGTTAAGCAGCTGCCTTCGGCTCAGGTCATGATCCCAGCGTCCTGGGATCGAGTCCCACATCGGGCTCCGTGCTCGGCGGGGAGCCTGCTTCTCTCTCTGTCTCTGCCTGCCACTCTGTCTGCCTGTGCTCACTCTCTCTCTCTCTCTCTCACAAATAAATAAATAAAATCTTTAAAAAAAAAATAAAGCAGTAATGGCTGGAAATTTTCCAAACCTGAGAAATGGATATCCAGGTCCAATGACTCAAAGACGAAATTAAAGGGGAACAATTGTTCTGAGACAAATGAAAGTGGAAACACATTGGAACTTACGGGCTATAGCAAAATCAGCTCCAAGAGAGAAGTTCATAGCAACAAGGCTCCATTAAGAAGCAAGAAATATCCCAAATAAACAACCTAACTCTATACCTTGAGGAACTAGAAAAAGGAGAACAAACTGAGCCCAAAACTTTCAGAAGAAGGAAATAATAAAGATTAAAACAATGATAAATAGAGAATAGTAGGAAAGATAAACCACACTAGCAGTTAGTTCTTTGAAAAGATAAACAAAATTAACAAACCCTTAGCTAGACTAACCAGGAAAAAAAAGGGAAAGAACCCAAATCAATGAAATTATAAATGAAAAAAGAGGCATTATAAGTGATAGCACGGAAATTCAAAGAATTATGAGACTACTAAGAACAACTCCATGCCAGTATACCGGACAACCTAGAAGAAACGGAAAAATTCTTAGAAACGTGTAGCTCATCAAGACTGAATCAGGAAGAAATAGAAAACCTGACTAGATGAGTAACTAGTAAGGATATTTAATCACTAATAATAAAAATCTCCCAATAAAGAAAAACTCAGGGCCGAATGACTTCATTGGTGGATTTTGCCAAACATTTAAAGTATTAACATTAATCCTTCTCAAATTTTCCCCAAAAATTGATGAGAAAGAAACACTCCTAAACTCATTTTACAAGGCCAGCATTTTCCTTACACCAAAGACCAGAAAAGGAACTACATAAAGAAAACCACAGGTCAATATCCTTGATGAAGATAGATGTGAAAATTCTCAGTAAAATTCTAGCAAACCAAATTCAGTAGTACATTAAAAGGATCATTGACCATGATCACATGAGATTTATCCCTGGGATGACAGGATGGTTAAACATACACAAATCAATCAGTGTGATATACCACGTTAATATAATGGAAAAAATGATACGATCATCTCAGAAGATGCTTAAAAAGCATTCAACAAAATTCAATATCAATTCATGATAAAAACTCCTAACAAATCAAGCATAAAAACATATCTCGGGGCACCTGGGTGGCTCAGTTGGTTAAGTGGCTGCCTTCAGCTCAGGTTGTGGTCCTGGGATCAAGCCTTAGGTAGGGCTCCCCATTCAAGGAGTCTGCTTCTCTTTCTCCCTCTGCCCCTCCACCCTCCTTGTGCACATGTGCTCTCTCTCTCTCTCTACCTCCCTCAAATAAATAAATAAAATATTCTTAAAAATTGAAGACGCAGATAAGTGGAACGATATCTCATGTTCATGGATTGGAAGAATTAATACTGTTGAAATAATGTTAATATTACTGAAAGTTGTTTATAGGTTCAGTACAGTCCCTATCAAGATTCCAAAGGCATTTTTTTATAGAAGTAGAAAAAAAAGTCCCAAAATTTATGTAGAACACATAGGGTCCCAAAGAAATCCTGAGAAAGAAGAATGAGGGAGGAGGCATCACACTTCCTGATTTCAAGCTATACAGTAAAGCTGTAGTCATTAAAACAATATGGTACTGTCATAAAAACAGGCCAATAGACCAATGGAACAGAATCAAGAACCTAGAAATAAACCCAAGCATAAATGGTCAACAAATATCTGACAAGGAAGTCAAGAACACTTAATGGAGAAAAGATAGTCACTTCAATAATTAGTACTGGGATATTGGATATTGACATGTAGAAGAATGAAACTGGATTCATGTTCTTCACCACTCAAAGATTAAGTAAAAATGGGTTGAAGACTTAAATGCAAGATCTGAATCGAGGAAATTCCTAGAAAAAGGGCTTTTGACATTGGTCTTGGTAATGATTTTTTGGATAGGACACCAAAGCCCAAGCAATAAAATAAAAAGACAACTGGAACTACATCAAATTAAGAAAGCTTCTGGTCCACAAAAGAAACCATCAAAGTGAAAAGGCAAGCTGTGGAATGGGAGAAAATACTTATAAACCATATGCCTGATAAGGGGTTCATATTCAAAATATATAAAGAACTCCTACAACTCCATAGCAAAAATCCCCAAATAACCAATTTAAAAATGGACAAATGATCTAAATAGATATTTCTCCAAGAAAGAGAATATGGAAGTCCAATGGGCACGTGAAATGTTGCTCAGCATCACTAATCATTAAGGAAATGTTAATGAAAACTACAATGAGATATCACCTCATCTCTGTTACCATGGCCGTCATCAAAAGGACAAAAGATAACAAATGCTGGCAAGGATATGGAGAAAAGGGAACCCTTGTGCACTGTTGGTGGGAATGTCAATTGGTGTAGCCTCTATGGAAAACAGTATAGAGGATCCTCAAAAAAATTAAAAATAGAACTACCATATGACTCAGCATTTCCGCTGCTGGGCATATATCCAAAAGAATTGAAATCAGGATCTTGGAAAGATATCTAGACTTCCATGTTCACAGCAACATTATTCACGGTAGCAAAGACATGGAAACCTAAATATCCATCAGTAGATGAATGGATGGGGGCACCTGGGTGGCTCAGTGGGTTGGGGCCTCTGCCTTCAACTCAGGTCATGGTCCCAGGGTCCTGGGATCAAGCCCCGCGTTGGGCTCTCTGCTCAGCGGGGAGCCTGCTTTCCTCTCTCTCTGCCTGCCTCTCTGCCTACTTGTGATCTCTGTCAAATAAATAAATAAATAAAATCTTACAAAAATAGATGAATGGATGAAGAAGTTAAGTCATATATATCTAACAGAATATTATCCAGCAAAACGAGACAGTTGTATCAACAACATTGTTAGACCTTAAAGTCATTATATTAAAGGAAATAAGTCAGACAAAGGCAAATACTATATGATCTCCTATGTGAATCTAAAAAATAAGCAAACAACAACAAAAAAACTCATAGAAAAGGAGATCAGACTTATGGTTACCAGGGGGCACCCTGGAGGGAAAATTGGAGAATTGGAGGAAGGTGATCAAAAGGTACAAACTTCCAGTTACAAGACAAATAAGGACTAGAGATGGAATGTACGAGATGGTGGCTGACATGGTCAGCTCACCCTGCTGTACCGTGCATGCAAAGTTGTTAAGAGAGTAAATCCTAGGAGTTTTCATCACGAGGAGAAAATTTTTTCCTTTCTTTTCTTTTTGTTGTATCTATATGAGAAGATGGATATTACCAGAGCCTGTCATGGTAATAATTTCACAATATACATAAATTAAATCCCCATGGTGTCCGCCTTAAATGTATACAGGATGGATGTCAATTTTTTCTTGATAAAACTGGAAAAAAAGACTATTATGATTACTGGATCTCCCTGTGCATACATGCAGGGGTAGGGGTACACAAAGAGAGGGAGGAATGTATTAGGTCAGTGATTCTCAGAGTGTGGTTTCTGGGCCAGCAGCGTCAGCATCACCTGGGAAATTGTTAGAAATGGAAAGTCACAGACCTGTCCCAGACCTACTGGGGGCAAGGCCCAGCATCCCAGAGACTCTGGGTGGGGAGAAAGAGGCCCACCAATCCATTTTTAACCACTTCTCCAGGTGTTCTGAGCCATGCTCAAATCTGAGAACCACTGATCTAGAGTCTAGATTGTAATTACAGTGGTCTTAGGTTCAGAGCAACACCATCCTTCCTTTTTCCATTATTTCAACAGTACACTCTAGAGTTTACAAGTAACGGCAGTATTGAGAAGAGTTTCTAGCTAATTACACGAAGTCTTTGTGATGGGTGCTCTCAGAAATGATTTCCTCAACGTCAGGATCATCTCAGGACACACACTTTCACTTAAGGGTAATGACCTTGAATATTCTCCAGATGGTTGTAGTGGGTTTTAGGGCACACAATTATACTCAGTTTATAGTTAATTTAGAGAAAGCTCTTTCTGCAAAAAAAAAAAAAAAAAAAAAAAACTTGTTTTCTAAGCCCAATCACATATTCTCACTGTGAAGGACCACGGCCACGTGAATAATGGTTGAAGATCTCTCACTTGGGAAGGGTAGCCCAAGAGGGCTGAGGGCCTCCTGGCCAAGTTCCCCCTCCTCCCCGTAGCTGTCCCTGGGGACCATGTGTCCCCATCACCGATTGACTGGCTAGAGGACAGATTGCACCACGATCCCTGCTTCATGGTGCTGGCCTCTCTCTGTCCACATTTCCAGTTTACTTTTCTTTGGTTTCCCTTCTTCCCTTTATCCCTAATTGTCATAATTTGGGGTTTCTCTCTTTTTAAGGCCTGCTGTCTTCTCTTCCTCATGAAAACATAACTGGGTGGTGATGAAACACAGGACTTCTGTAGAGTCAGTAGCAATGTGAAAGAGAAATTCAGATCATAGTTTAAGGGGCATACATCTCATCTCACCTGTACCCCTGAGTATGGTTCTCCAACAATTTCTGTAACCACAGGACGTTAGTTTGCATTGGGGAATGGATTTGTGGAAAATGGGAAGAAAGAACTCTGCGGTGGGCCTGTTTGTGCCATGCACCACCAGTGTGACTCTTGGCTTCATTCTGTCCATTCTGTACTAATTGGACACGAAATATTTAACAACCAATTATTAATCTCCCAAGTGCTCAGCATGGTGCTCTGTGGTGGAGGGTACAATGATTATTTAGATGTTTCTCTGTTTTCTAGCAGCTTATTCTACTTATGTGGAAAATAGAATTATAATGATACTATTTATTTAGTGAGCACTTATTAAGGTCTTACCATAAGCTCAGTACCATAAATACCATACATAAGTTGTTTAGTTTCACTATTACAATTAGCCAATTGGGTAGGTACTTTTAACCCATTTTATAGATGGGAAGACCAAGACTTGATGCCAGGGAGCGTGACCAAGAGCAGCAGCTAAATGATAAAATGATGGAGCACACTATTTGGGTCCAAAGCACTGCTTTTACCCACTCTGCTCTACTGTTTCGAGAAGTACGTCCTAACAGGATTCTTAGGTGGGTCCAGTACAGTACTTTTTTCAAAAAATCCATGCCAATATTTATAGCAGCGATATGCACAATAGCCAAACTATGGAAAGAGCCCAGGTGTCCATTGACAGATGAATGGATAAAGAAGATGTGGTCTGTATATACAATGGAATATTACTCAGCCATCAGAAAATGAAATCTTGCCTTTTTCAATGACGTGAATAAAACTAGAGGTTATTCTGCTAGTGAAATAAGTTAATTAGAGAAAGACAATTATCGTATGATTTCACCCATATGTGGAATTTAAGAAACAAAGCAGAGGATCATAGGGGAGGGGAAGGGAAAAATAAAATAAGACTTTATCAGGGAGGGAGACAAACCGAAAGAGACTCTTAATCATGGGAAACAACCGAGAGTGCCTAGAGGGGAGGGAGGTGGGGGATGGGGTAGCTGGGGGATGGGCATTAAGGAGGGCACGTGATGTAATGAGCCCTGCGTGTTAGGCACAACCGATGAATCACTAACCTCCACCTCTGAAACTAATAATACATTCTTTGTTAATTGACTTTAAAAAAAAAAAGAAACCCACACTTAGAGTTTATGATATTATTTTCAGTTCTAGTGGTTAGAGAACATAAGGCAACATAAAAAGTTGTCTTCTGGTGGGAGGTTGGGGGAACAGGTGGTGGGTAATAGGGAGGGCACGTATTGCATGGAGCACTGGGTGTTGTGCAAAACAATGAATACTGTTACGCTGAAAAAATAAATAAAAATTTTAAAAAAAGTTGTCTTCTAACTCAAATATTCTTGGGTAATGAAGGTTTGAGGTAGACAAACTTGGGCTCTGCGTTTTTGGAAAGGGAAGGAACTGACAGAGAAGGGAGTGGAGTGTGGACCCTGGAGAAGATCTGGATCTTTTTGTACAGAAGTATGGACCAGTCTATGGCCATACCACTCTGAACGCGCCTGATCTCGTCAGAAGTATGGACCCGAGAAAGGTGTTCCCTGCTCTCCCTGGTCCTTCGGTAGCCCTATTTTATTTTATGCCGGGCATTTAACGTTGTCATAAACTGAATCATGTGTTTCTTTATTTATTCACTGCCTTCTCCCACCAGAGATAGGAAGGCAGAGACTTTATTCCTCTTGTCCACACCATCTCACCCCATGTCTGTATGTGGTAGGTGCACGGCCAGTGTAGCCGTGGAATGATGGAACCTTCTGGGTGAGGCGTGGGAGTTTCATAGTCAATGGAAACAGGCAGTAGTTTCCTAAGCCATCAGGAGACCTAGTAAAAATAAAAATATTGAAAATATCTTACATTTTTATAGTGTTTTACTATTTTTTTTTAAAAAGTACTCTTATCTACTCCTACGTCTGAGCTCTCAAACCCTAAAAGGGTGGCTTGGCAGGTCTTTATTCGCCTGATTTTATAACTTAGGAGGGTAGGGCTCAGAGGATAGGTCACTGGCCTTAGATCACATAGCCCGTGAGTGGTGGAGGTAAGCACAGAGACTGTGTGTCTGATCTCACTTTTCCCTGCTGTTTTGTGGGATGAACTAGATAAAATCTGTGGGCACCAACCTGGCCAGGGTCCTGGTCTCAGCTTGCCCCTTCAAACCAGCACAGGGCTAATCACAACCAGGATGTCTCTGCCAAGGGCACAGGTGGTTGGATCAGCTGTGTCATCTGAGCAATTCCTCTGTATGATTTTTAAAAAAATTTTTTTAAAGATATTATTTATTTATTTATTTATTTGCCAGAGAGAGAGAGAGAGATCACAAGTAGGCAGAGCAGCAGGCAAGGAGAGAGGGACAAACAGTCTCCCCGCTGAGCAGGGAGCCCAACGTGGGGCTCCATCCTGGGACTCCAGGACCATGACCTGAGCCGAAGGCACACGCCTAAACGACTGAGCCATCCAGGCACCCCGTATGATAAGTCCGCAATGAACTTGTCCAGGGGGGATCACTTCTGTGAGAACATTTACAGTGTTCGCCAGCTCACTCAACTCCCCGGTCACCTAGACAGTTGTTGTCTGGGTCTTTCTTAACTTGTAGAGATAACTAATCCCTTGTCTCCCAACCCTGACTTGAAACAGTTTCATTTTCTCAGATAATTTTATCCTCCTGAAGACTAGTAATTACTGCAGAGAAACTGGATTCCCCCGAAGAGGTACAGTATTCGATCTACTTTAGTCTGTGTCTAAACCAGAGCAGATGCACTCAGACCTTACTAATTAACGGAGGACAATGGTTTGTTGGTTGTTTTTTTTTTTAAGATTTTATTTATTTATTTGAGAGAGCGAGAGCATGAAGGGGGAAGAGGAGAGACAGAGGGAGAAGCAGTCTCCCTGCTGAGCAGGGAGCCTGACGCAGGGCTCAATCCTGGGACTCTGGGATCGTGACCTGAGCCAGAGGCAGAGGCTTAACCTGCTGAGCCACCCAGGTGCCCCTTTAACCTGAAACAACGTTATGCATATCATACCCCACACCTAGTGAACCACTGGTGTCGCCGGCTTAATGAACGTTTCCAGAGACTGAGCCCTGAGCCCCAGGTACCCGATGTGGCTTGTTACAAGCTTCCAGTCTCCGTCTCTGACGCTAGCCAAACGAAAGCAACACACGTCCTGGCTTTCGTGTAGAGTTTTGGTCTCTTCTTGATTTGCACGCAATTGTAGAGGAATCCCGTGATGCCACAGTTACTAGTGTTTCCACATAGGACGAGTCTGGGCAGGGGCGGTCTGCATTTGCACCTGCACTGATCGGTTTGGATCGCATGGAAACATGTTTTTATTAAAATGGGGAAAGCGGTGGAAGAACTCAGGAGGAAAGATGCAGTGTGTGTGTGCGCGTGTGTTTGTGTGTGTGCGTGTGCGTGTGCGTGAGTGTGTAGAGCTGAGAGGGAGAGAGGCAGGATAGGTGTTAGCACAAAGCCTGTTCAAACATGAAAAAGCCCCAAACGGAGGCAAATCCACGATAATCCCAGCAACCTGCACCAATACTGTCGTGTTTCCCTCCAAGCCTACTCTGGCAAGGCTTCGCTGGCGGGGGCACTGGCCTGCCGAGGCAAGCAAGTGGGGTGTCGGGCTGTGGCAGCTGCCCGCAACCCCATAGTGGAGACGGAGCTCCCTTTGGGGTCCTGGCTGGCCCACTGGCCCCTCCCCCTGCTTGGCACAGAAGCCCCCATCTGCTGTGGGCGTGGCCGCACAAAGGTGCCTTTCTGGAACACTCGACCTCCAGCCTGACTCAGGCGTGCTCTTGGCTTCTGTCTGCTGTGCTCTGGAAAGGCTTAGCGCCCTGTGATCGGAGATCACGGCTGGGACTGCAGTGGAAAGGTATGTGGGGGGGAGGGAGGAGAGTTCCCGTCCCTTCTGGACAGAAAAGAACAGCTTTCCAGCAGGAGCCTGTGGGGAATGATTCACCCCCGAGAAAGCCTTCGCTGTGAGCCTTTCTTTCCTCACTCTTTAATAATGGTGACGCCACCAGCAGTTGGCCAGCCCCTGATATTTGCAAATACCACATACCCTTGGATCTTCATCACAATCCCATGTGTGAGCGGGGAGAGGGGACGTGGGGGCACAAGACAGAGCAGCCCAACCCTGTGCCCTTGGGCCATACAGCTCCCTCCTTGGGCCTCAGTTTATGCATCTATAAAAAGGAAAAAAAAAGATAAGCACACATTTTCTGCTTCTAGGGTTGTGTTAGAAACAATGAAGCAATGCAGTTATAAAATGACCCATGCCAAGGATTAGGTCAGCACAAGGGATTTTTATATTCTCTTGTAGATGAAGAAATGGAGTCTTCGAGATGTGGGAATTTCATCCAGGGGTCCACAGCTGAGTAGCAGAATTAGGGCTTAGAATCCAGCTCTCTTATTTCGTGGCCAGAGCTACTTTCTACCACTCCGCATAGCCCCTGACATAAAGAGTGATCTTTCAGTGGACTGTGGGACACAGAGCTGCTAACTGTTGTCACGCTTAGGCCGGGATAGGTGCAGGTAACTGTCCTTTACTTATGTCTGGTTTGCTGGTTAGAAGGTCTATTTATCAGGGCACCTGAGTGGCTCAGTTGGTTAAGCGTCCAACTCTTGGTTTCAGCTCAGGTCAGGATCTCAGGGTCGTGAGATCGAGGCCCCTGTCAGGCTCTGCACTAGGCGTGGAGTCTGCTTAACTTTCTCCCTCCCTTCACCTCTGCCCCTCTCCCCTTCTCCCTTTTCATCTCCATCTCTCTCTCTTTTTTTTTTTTTTTTTGGTGGGTAGGAAAGAGGACTTTATTAAGAGTACAAAACCTCCGAAGAGGGAGGGGACCCGAAAGGGTTGCCCTCCCTTCCCATCTCTTAAAAAAAACAAGTCTGTTTCTCTTCTCTTCAGGAGCACCTTGGGCCTGGCTGGAAGTAGACAGGTCTTGGATGAAACCTGGTCCTGCCACTAGGGCCCTGTGTGTTAGAGGGAAGATTCCTGAACCTCTCTGAGTCTGTGTTTATTCCTTAGGTGGGAACAGAGTGGATGATATTACCTGCCATGCATGTTGCCATGGAAATGAGAGGACCAGTGTACCCTGGACACAAAGGGCCTGCCACAGAATTGGTTCCTGTGGTGTGGGGATTTTCTTCTGTTCAGGGTCCCTGTCTAGCCCTTGGGACTGAGTGATTTCCTCAGTCCAGTCTTCAAGGTGGCTCTCATCACCCTGCTTGGGCCCAGCAATTCCGTGCCTGGCATCCAGGCCTTCCCTGGTCCACTCATTCCCCATGTAGCTCCAGCCACAGAATTCCCTTTGTCATTCATCTCATCATTGCTGACAGCACCGGCTCTGGGACATCAGGGCCCCTCTCCACCTGAATTTCTTCTTCCTCCAAGTTGTGTACCCTCCAACGAGCCCCTGAGGTCCCCGTCCTGGTCCCTGGCTGTGCATTCATTTTCTTCCTATCCTGAGGTTAGAGGCAGACTGAGCTCTCCAGGACTCCAGCTTCCTGCCCTCCACCTCTGGAAAGCATCATCTCCCTCGTCTGCATGTTTAAGCTGCTGCCACTAGCTTCTCTGGCTCACGGAACTGTCTTTTCTAAATGCCTACATTTGTGCTAATGTTTCTCACCATGTCCAAAAAGAACTTAGCCAAATTCTATGTAATATTTTGCATTGTTTCAGGCATGCTAACTCTGTTTTCTGTTCTGTAGGAGCCAGGGGTTATGTCTGAGGTCTTTGTTACCCCTTCCAGTGCACTGAGCAGCCCTGGGCTGGAACGGCATGCCCACATACCTGCTATTTGATGAGCCTCCCTCCTGGGTTGATGTCTCTCTTCTGTGCCATTGAAAGTTCTGCTCTTGGGACAGGCAGCGCCTTGTCGCCTGTATCTGGAGCTGCTGTGTGTTGTTCGTGTGACTCATTTTTTTAATTCCCGTGACACCTGCATGGTGTCACCTTCTCTGGTCCCCTCCCTAGCTCCTTGGAGCAGAGTTATCCGTATTTGGGCTTTGGGTCTTTCCCCTTTCCAGATGTGAGAGCTCTGTGAGAACAGAAGGTGCGTCTCCATCCTCTTCATATCCCAGAGCTGTCCTGGTCCATGCCTGGAGCCCAGGATGGATGCTCATTGAGTCAGTGGTGCAACGAACCGGTTCCAAGTCCGATCTTTCATGGGAACCTGGGTTTGGCCGTAGTTGAGACCTCCATGCAGAACCATGGGCAAGGTAGTTTCAGACAGTAGCTACACGGACTTGACTTCTCCAGATCGTCTTGCCTCTTGGATTTTAGGTGCTGTACTGCACCTAGAGTTGATGGCTGCTTGGCTCGAGGAGAAAGGAATTCCGAGCCTGACACGCAGCCAGCAGCTGAAATAGCTTCCTGTCTTCATACATGCCGCCCTTCCTCCTTTCCCTGCCCCTCCCCCCACAGCAAGCCCCAGACCCTTCCTCTCCTCCCTCCCCAACCCTCCCCCAGCCTGAAGGACATTTATGAGGCTCATCATGGGGGAAGCATCTGAGGCCTGTTCCTGCCTCTCCCTTCCCTAGCACGCGGGGCTCTGTCCCCACCCCCCACCTCCTGGGCCAAGCTCAGATATCTCTTCCCCTGTTTATGGGCCGTTGGGATTTTTTCCAACAACCCGAAATGAATCTACGAGGCCCCACAGGTAGTGCAGCCCATCTCAGGGCCATAAACCATGGCGGGGTCTTTCATCTGTGATTGCTCATGTCATAAACGAGTGGGAGGGCCAGGCAAGAGGGAAGCACAGCCCTGAACCATTCCAGATTTTTTTTTTTAAATGAGAAAGGGGAAAGAAAAACCCTGAGAAACATGTTCAGACTTTATGCCAAGCAAATTCACTTCACTATGGTAGGCTGTGCGTGGAGATAAGTCTCTGGACGTCCCCACGAGGAGTCAGATTTATGCCGTGTTTGTGTCTAAATGGCCTCCAGGGAGGCTGACATTTGTTGTCGGAGACAGCGAGTGGTGTTCCTTTCATCTCCATGGAGGGGTGTCAGCTTAAATTATGAGGGATCGCTCCGGCCCGCATCTGGGTGTGGGAGTGCTGGCAACAGAGTGGGGCCGTCTCCTCCTTCCTCTCCCACGTCTCTGCTGTTTCAAAGTGGCTCTTCCTCTTCGGCTCTCCAGCATTCCTGCTGCTGCTGGGAGAACTTTCCTAGCTCCTCTCCAATGTTTCTTTCCCTTGGATGCGTCAATAGATGCGTTTCTTAGGCATTACGTGTTTTTTTTGCGGAGAAGTTGGGGTCCGGGTCAAACAGGCCTGTCCCTGCGGCACGAGAGGGCAGGAAGCCTCAGTGATCACCCCCTGGGAGCAGCTTGCCTGTTCCCCAGCAGAGTCAGAGGGCCCCGTTCTGCCCGTCACAATTACAGCCCCGCAGATCAGGAGCAGGGCGATGTTAGCGAGGTCTCCCTTCTCCTCGGCAGCTGGGCCGTGCGTCTGTTGGTACCTTGAGAGATGCCGGGAGGCCCCTGTGCACTGCGTCTTCGGAATCTCTCTCGCTCGGCTCTGCCAGAACACTTGGCATCCCACAGCGGTGTCTGTTCGCTTGGGGGCGTTTTCTGTTCGATGCATAGATGGTTTTGACCGTGGGAGAGAACACGGCGGACCGTGCGCCTCGCGGACGCCTCGGTGTCCGTCAGCAGAGCTTTCTGTCCCGAGAGTCAGAACCTGTAAGACTGGGATGGAGGATCTGTAAGTTTTGATGGAAAACAGGAGGTCAGGAGAGGTCTAGAGAAGGGATCAACTCACTATGGTATGCAGCCTGATCTGGCCTGGGGCCCGTTTCTGGAACAGTCTTATTGGCTCACAGCCACGCCTACTCATGGTCTGTAGCTTTTGCGCTCCAGTGGCCAAGGCCGGTCGTCGCACTAGACTATAAGGTCTGCAAAGAGTAAAATAGACACTCGCTGGCCTTTTACCAAAAAAAAAAAAAAAAGGTTGTAGGCCCCTGGTCTAGGGCATGAAGCACTTCTTGGAAGGCAAAAGGTGGGACCTGAGGAGACAGAGGAGAGAGAGATTAGGAGCTGAAAACAGGGATCGAAGGGAGAAAATGTACCACAAAATCAATAGAAACTCTTGAGACCAATCTTAATCTCCTTCTTTCTGTCCTCCCCCCTCCTGCCCCCTTTGCCTTCCTCCTCTGAAAACAAACATTTTCATCTCTCCTCCTCCAGGGACAGGGAGAGGATGAATGAGTCATGCAGTGTTCCCACATCCTCCGAAAGTGGGCCCCGAGGACTAGCCTAGGAGCTAGTCCTCTCTCCTCCTCTCCTTTGTTCCATGATGGAACAACAGCTCTTGGGGAAGGTGCTGGGATCCCAGACAAGGAGGGGGGGAGCACAGCGACCCCAGGGGCCTCAGCCAGCCTGCCTCCGGGGCTCCCAACAGATTTCTGCAGTTACATCGTTGGGTCTGAACTGGCCCAACCCCCTCTCTTGCCCTTCACCTTCCTTCTCACGAGCACTCACAGGCTCCCGTCCTTACAACCAACTCCCAGTGTTGTCTGGGGTCATGTCTGCAAAGAGAAACGAACGCTGGGTTTGTAAAACCTTAACTCAGACTCCTGTCGACAGGCAACTATTAACAGAAAACATGTGTCTCGGATCAAGAGTACTTCTTTTATGTTGAAGTAATAATGGTGACGACGGTGATGATTTAGTAAGCACCTGCTACATTCTAGACAGCGCTAAACCCTTTCCATGTATCTCATTTAACGCCGAGAGCCCCGTCACTCTCCCGGATGAGACAACGGAGTCTTGAGAATGTGCTCAACGTCACACATCGTGACTGGCTGAGCCAGAATTTAAACCTGAGTTTGGAAGACTCCAGAGCCCACACTGCTCTCCCAAAGGATGGCAGTGTGTCTGAGACATCATCGAGGAATCGGACATGATTTTAGACCTTACATTTTCAGGAGTTTTGTTTTCCTAGTTATCAATAAGCATATGCATCAGACCATGTGAGGTATGACTCCAGAAAACAATCGCAAATATCATTTTGTGGACAAAACTGGTTATAAGACAAGAGGTTCCTAAATTATACAGTTGCATTTTATTTTGTTGTGTCTATCTGATGAGATATTTTCTATGTTCCAATGCCTTTTTAAAAAATTAAGCTTTTAATTGAAATTCCAGTAGAGTTAACATGCAGCGTTATAGGAGTTTCAGGTGCGAGAGACAGTGAATTGTACGAGTGCGTTTTCAGACTTGTCTGCACATGGGATCTCACGGCAGTTCATTCCAGACTCCACTCCTGCTCATTGCTGGCCTCACAGGAGGTCTGTATGATCCTGGAGTGGGGGTGTCAGCCCATTTCCAAAGAAAACTCACTGAAGGCCTCATCGGTAATAGAGGAACATCCTTTTGACCCTCCAGCAGCAGACAGAATTCTTGGCCTCAGTGAAGGACTGGGCTTTGGGGAGAGGGGGTCTCTGAGCAGTGGGGTGTAGGGCCTTGTAGGGGTGAGTGTGGGGAGTCAGTGCCTTTTTTCCCACTGTTTGTCTTCTTGTGGGGTCTTATTTCCCCATGGCTTTTAGTTCTCATGTGTTCATTTTTTTCCTTGCCATTCTGAAAATATCCTTCTAGAAAGATCCTATGGAGGGATGGCTGAGGTCAGCTAACTGGATTTGCCCCAGGGAAGAGCTACCTCAGAGGTGAAGATGTCAGAGTAGCCACTCCTTGTCACGAGGATACTCCTCTGTTTTCTCTTCTTTAATCTTTCTGGGTTTCCCCCTGTACTCTTGAGACGAGTGAGGCAGAAAGGAAAAGATGTTCTCTCCACATCTATTTCAAGCCTCCTGTGTGCTTTGCACACAATAGCCCTACCCCTGAACCACGGTACCCTGAGGTGGGGTACTATTTGCTGCAGTGGTACAGGTGGGGAAACTGAGGCCCAGGGCAAGTCCACACTCCCATAGCACCGTGCTTATAATGGGGAGGCCAGGGTGGATGGAGACCCAAGTGTGCCCACATCAGACCTGTTCAATGACATTGAAAGGGTCATGCCCTCCAGGAACTCACAGGTAAGTGTCCCATCATGTTCCAACTGTATGTCTGAACATTCACAGAGAAAAGAAGCCATCGTCCTTTCAGATGAACAGTCAACAGAAGTCTGAACTAAAATGGTGTATGCACCATCCCCTTTACAGAGGAGGGTGGGATGAAGAATAAGGGTTGTGTGGCTCACACACGGAGGGTCCCCTCCTCCTGGATTTCTTGAGGTGGCCAGAAGGGGAGTCAGCGTCAGGACACCAGAGCTGAGGACACTCTTGGGATGGGGCTTTCCATCCCAAGGATGGAAAGAGGAAAGAGGACAGCTCAGCTCTGTGAAGACCCAGTGAGAAATGTTCTTGTGAGGTTGTTTGGCCATATAACTTCCGATGGCTTTTAATGAGAGATTAGGAAAACATCTCCCTCCCATCCTATCTTCCAGACCCAAGAAGCCTCTTCTCAGAAGCGCAGGGTGATGTCCATGGGATGCAAGAGGGAGTCTGGGAGAGGCTGTGACGGCTACTGAAGGCTTTGCTTGCTTCCTCCAGTTGCTCACAGCTTGTGAAGTAATTCCCGTAAACACAAATACAGTTACTTTCATCGTTATTGCAGACACAAGCAGTTTTGCCCCACTACCTTTGTTCCGTCCGTTCTGTTATCTGCCCCTGCAAGTAATCTAATGCTGGTCCTCCATGGCCTTTTATTTATTTATTTATTTATTTTCCCCATGGCCTTTTAAACAGTAATATTTTCCACCCCCTGGAGGTATCTAGAATTTCAGACACAGTATCTAGGAAATTATGCAAAACTTCTCCATGCCTAGACTTGAAAAAATGACTTTTAAGAAATCACATCAATAACCAGTGCTTCTTGGGCATCTATAACATGCCACGCAGAGTTCTGAGTGCCTTATTGAGAAACTCATTTAATCCTCACAACAGCCCGAGGGACGTGGGTTCTCTCCTGTCCCAATTTTGCACGTGAAGAAACCGAGTCAGAGAGTTCAGTGCCTTGCTCAAGGTGATGTAGTTAGTAACTTTGGAGCTAAGACACCATCCTGGGAGAATGTTCAGAGCCGTAATGGTAGACTCTCTGGTTGTTGTCTCCAGATTTTAGAAGGATTTTCCTTGGCCTCTTAGTGGAGGCTTTTAAGTCAATCCTTCGGAGTTTCCTACACTCACCTGGAAAGTCATCCTGGGAACAAGGACCCGAGTTCCTTGTTACACAATAACATATAGCTCCAGAAAGTGGCTTTGGAGAACTTAACACAATGTTTTCTGCATCTTTTAGGCAAAAGTGATGATGAAGAAAGTCTTTGCAAGTCAGCCCATGGGGCAGGGAAAGGAGCCACCGAAGACGGCAAAGACCATAAGCGCCCCAAACGTCCCCGAACCATCTTGACGACCCAACAGAGGAGAGCATTCAAGGCCTCATTTGAAGTGTCCTCCAAGCCTTGCAGGAAGGTACAGGAGGAAGAAGGGAGGAAGGGGGACTGGGCCGCACTTGTTTGTGTATCTTGCCCTCCTCTGGATTGTCCATGGGCACGTGGTGGGGGTCGTCAAGGCATTGAGGAAGGCTGTTCAGATAGTCTGTGCAGGTAGCCTTGAGCCCTGCTGAAGGCTCCAGATCCCTGATCCCTTCTGTGCATGCATACCCACTTTGAGTGGCCGCCGGCTCAGTTCATGGAAAGCAACAGGAAGAACAGTAGGTACAGTTATGGGGATGGACCCAGATGCTCTAACAAGGAGAGAAAAACGAAGCGGTTTGTAGACATGTATTTATTTAGTTTTGGTCCAGTTTATTCCACTTGGAGTGGCGACTTTGGGATTCATTGATGTCTTACTTAATTCATCTTTGTGGCTGAAGGGATCCCCTGGTACAGGTGTGTCCCAGTTTGTCCCTCCCCGGTCGGTGTGTGTTTGGGTTGTTTCCAGTTTGGAACTGGGACAAATGCGGCTGATGTGAACTTCGGTGGTTTAATGAGGTATGAGTTTATTTCCATCTATGTCGCAGTCCAGGACTAAGCAGCCCAAGGTCAGCAGGGAGCTCTGTCACCTGTCACAGGGTTCATTCATGCCACCATCTTTTCCAGCCACCGTGGTGGAGAAAGAGGGAGTAGAGGGCAGGCCTGCCCCAAGATTCTTCGTAAAACTTGCACTCAGACATGGTGGCCAGAGTTTAATCCCATGACTGCGCCTCCTCTATGGGGGCTGGGCAATGAATCAGCCTGGGTGGCCACATATCCTGCTTAATCTTGACCGGTGGTGAATGGGAGGAAGGAGAGAAGAGACACTGGGGACAGTCAGCAGTCTCTTCCCCAGACAGCTGCACCAGTTTATTAAGTACCCGCCATTTATGGACCGCCACGTGCTCGGTCTTGTTACTGATGCTATCCAAATAAGACAACTTTTTCAATTGAACCTCGTGGAGGAAACACATTTTTGAAAAACCGAGCATTGTTTTTCTCTATCTGTATTAGTCACCTTTTGCTGTCATAACAAACAAAATCTTGGTGGCTTCCAGCGGACATCGTGTTCCTGCTCCTAGACTGCGACTTGGCTGTGGCTCAGCTGGGCTCAGGTCCAGGCCTTCTCCACCTGTCTCTCTGGGGCTCCAGGCCAAGGGAGCACGCTGTTCCCGTGAGGATGGCAGAAGGCAGGAAGCCAGGTCATACCGGGCAAACCCACTGAAAGGCTCTCCTTGGATCACACATTCCATATCCACACACATCCCATGAGCCAAGACAAGTCATGTGGCTAACCCCATGTGAGGCAGGGGAAGGCCTGCCTGTCGGTGCAGGGGAGGGAGGGGGCATGTCTGCTGAACTGACCAATAATACAGTTCACCATCGCACTTGACCTCCAGCAGACCTTTCTCTGCCTTCATACTCCTTAGATTCCAGGGGTGGAGCGGGGAGGAGGGAAAGCCCCAAAGTAGACTTAGGTAAGGACCAATGATCATCTCCTTCTATTATTACTAATTCAACACATTAGACTCCCAGCCTCTGTGCCTGGTGCTGGCGGCCAGGCAGCCTGCAGGCCACCAGCCGGTAGGGAAGAGATGCGTATGCACATAACATGGGGGAGAAAGCTGTGAGGACCGTTATAGGGGGGCAGCCGGGAGCCGTGGGAGCCCAGGGAAGGGAAAGGTCACTTCTGTCTGGGGAATCAGGCAAGGCTTTGTGGAACAGGTGGCTTCTGAGCCGGGCCTCTGAAAAATGGATAGGGTTTCCGCAGGTGGAGGTGGGGTCGGGACACACTGCTGTTTCAGTTGGCTTAGCAGAAGGATGTGTCTTAACGATCTGGTTTAATCATCTTCTCCTAAGCCTCAGCCCACGTGGTGTGATGAAAGTGGACCACTTCCCAAGGCCCCCTGTGAGCTCTCTGCCCCCATGTTAGGCATTTAACCCCATGTCCGCCCAGGATCTAAACAAGAGGGCAGCGTCTCTCAGCCTCGCTCTCAGAAAGTCTGAGCTTCTCACCTCTTCCCTTCCTGCCACCTTGCCCGCCCCTCACCGTGTGTCTGCATGGAGGGCGAGTGTTTCAACCATCCTTCAGCATGGGGATCCCGACCGTCCTGTCTCTCCGGGGCCACAGCGCACGTGCTGGTCAGAGCTGAGTGCTTTTGCTCTGCCAGATTCCAGATGGCTCTGGTCTCCTTCTCCTTGGATAGGGCTCACTCAGGGTAGCAGTGAATATGAATATTCATGGAACTCCCCTCACTGAAATGGACAGATCATCCAAACAAAAGATCAACAAGGAAATAAAGGCCTTAAATGACACACTGGACCAGATGGACATCACAGATATATTCAGAACATTTCATCCCAAAGCAACAGAATACACATTCTTCTCTAGTGCACATGGAACCTTCTCCAGAATAGATCACATCCTGGGTCACAAATCAGGTCTCAACCGGTATCAAAAGATTAGGATTATTCCCTGCATATTTTCAGACCACAATGCTCTGAAGCTAGAACTCAATCACAAGAGGAAAGCTGGAAAGAACCCAAATACGTGGAGACTAAACAGCATCCTTCTAAAGAATGAATGGGTTAACCAGGAAATTCAAGAAGAATTGAAAAAATTCATGGAAACAAATGATAATGAAAACACAACAGTTCAAAATCTGTGGGACACAGCAAAGGCAGTCCTGAGAGGAAAAAATATAGCGGTACAAGCCTTTCTCAAGAAACAAGAAAGGTCTCAAGTACACAACCTAACCCTACACGTAAAGGAGCTGGAGAAAGAACAAGAAAGAAACCCTAAACCCAGCAGGAGAAGAGAAATCATAAAGATCAGAGCAGAAATCAATGAAATAGAAACCAAAAAAACAATAGAAAAAATCAATGAAACTAGGAGCTGGTTCTTTGAAAGAATCAATAAGATTGATAAACCCCTGGCCAGACTCATCAAAAAGAAAAGAGAAAGGACCCAAATCAATAAAATCATGAATGAAAGAGGAGAGATCACAACTAACACCAAAGAAATACAGACAATTATAAGAACATACTATGAGCAACTCTACACCAACAAATTGGACAATCTGGAAGAAATGGATGCATTCCTAGAGACATATAAACTACCACAACTGAACCAGGAAGAAATAGAAAACCTGAACAGGCCCATAACCAGTAAGGAGATTGAAACAGTCATCAAAAATCTCCAAACAAACAAAAGCCCAGGGCCAGACGGCTTCCCAGGGGAATTCTACCAAACATTTAAAGAAGAACTCATTCCTATTCTCCTGAAACTGTTCCAAAAAATAGAAATGGAAGGAAAACTTCCAAACTCATTTTATGAGGCCAGCATCACCTTGATCCCAAAACCAGACAAGGATCCCACCAAAAAAGAGAACTACAGACCAATATCCTTGATGAACACAGACGCAAAAATTCTCACCAAAATACTAGCCAATAGGATTCAACAGTACATTAAAAGGATTATTCACCACGATCAAGTGGGATTTATTCCAGGGCTGCAGGGTTGGTTCAACATCCGCAAATCAATCAATGTGATAGAACACATTAATAAAAGAAAGGACAAGAACCATATGATACTCTCAATAGATGCTGAAAAAGCATTTGACAAAGTACAGCATCCCTTCCTGATCAAAACTCTTCACAGTGTGGGGATAGAGGGCACATACCTCAATATTATCAAAGCCATCTATGAAAAACCCACCGCAAATATCATTCTCAATGGAGAAAAACTGAAAGCTTTTCCGCTAAGGTCAGGAACACGGCAGGGATGTCCATTATCACCACTGCTATTCAACATAGTACTAGAAGTCCTAGCCTCAGCAATCAGACAACAAAAAGAAATTAAAGGCATCCAAATTGGTAAAGAAGAAGTCAAACTATCACTCTTCGCAGATGATATGATACTATATGTGGAAAACCCAAAAGACTCCACTCCAAAACTGCTAGAACTTGTCCAGGAATTCAGTAAAGTGTCAGGATATAAAATCAATGCACAGAAATCAGTTGCATTTCTGTACACCAACAACAAGACTGAAGAAAGAGAAATTAAGGAGTCAATCCCATTTACAATTGTACCCAAAACTATAAGATACCTAGGAATAAACCTAACCAAAGAGACTAAGAATCTATACGCAGAAAATTATAAAGTACTCATGAAAGAAATTGAGGAAGACACAAAAAAATGGAAAAATGTTCCATGCTCCTGGATTAGAAGAATAAATATTGTGAAAATGTCTATGCTACCTAAAGCAATCTACACATTTAATGCAATCCCTATCAAAATACCATCCATTTTTTTCAAAGAAATGGAACAAATAATCCTAAAATTTATATGGAACCAGAAAAGACCTCGAATAGCCAAAGGAATATTGAAGAACAAAGCCAAAGTTGGTGGCATCACAATTCCGGACTTCAAGCTCTATTACAAAGCTGTCATCATCAAGACAGCATGGTACTGGCACAAAAACAGACACATAGATCAGTGGAACAGAATAGAGAGCCCAGAAATCGACCCTCAACTCTATGGTCAACTACTCTTCGACAAAGCAGGAAAGAATGTCCAATGGAAAAAAGACAGCCTCTTCAATAAATGGTGCTGGGAAAATTGGACAGCCACATGCAGAAAAATGAAATTGGACCACTTCCTTACACCACACACGAAAATAGACTCCAAATGGATGAAGGACCTCAATGTAAGAAAGGAATCCATCAAAATCCTTGAGGAGAATGCAGGCAGCAACCTCTTCGACCTCAGCCGTAGCAACATCTTCCTAGGAACAACGGCAAAGGCAAGGGAAGCAAGGGCAAAAATGAACTATTGGGATTTCATCAAGATCAAAAGCTTTTGCACAGCAAAGGAAACAGTTAACAAAACCAAAAGACAACTGACAGAATGGGAGAAGATATTTGCAAACGACATATCAGATAAAGGGCTAGTATCCAAAATCTATAAGGAACTTAGCAAACTCAACACCCAAAGAACAAACAAACCAATCAAGAAATGGGCAGAGGACATGAACAGACATTTCTGCAAAGAAGACATCCAGATGGCCAACAGACACATGAAAAAGTGCTCCACGTCACTCGGCATCAGGGAAATACAAATCAAAACCACAATGAGATATCACCTCACACCAGTCAGAATGGCTAAAATTAACAAGTCAGGAAATGACAGATGCTGGCGAGGATGTGGAGAAAGGGGAACCCTCCTCCACTGTTGGTGGGAATGCAAGCTGGTGCAACCACTCTGGAAAACAGCATGGAGGTTCCTCAAAATGTTGAAAATAGAACTACCCTATGACCCAGCAATTGCACTACTGGGTATTTACCCTAAAGATACAAACATAGTGATCCGAAAGGGCACGTGTACCCGAATGTTTATAGCAGCAATGTCTACAATAGCCAAACTATGGAAAGAACCTAGATGTCCATCAACAGATGAATGGATAAAGAAGATGTGGTATATATACACAATGGAATACTATGCAGCCATCAAAAGAAATGAAATCATGCCATTTGCGATGACATGGATGGAACTAGAGCGTATCATGCTTAGTGAAATAAGTCAATCGGAGAAAGACAACTATCATATGATCTCCCTGATATGAGGACATGGAGAAGCAACATGGGGGGGTAGGGGGATAGGAGAAGACTAAATGAAACAAGATGGGATTGGGAGGGAGACAAACCATAAATGACTCTTAATCTCACAAAACAAACTGGGGGTTGCTGGGGGGAGGTGGGATTGGGAGAGGGGGAGGGGGCTATGGACATTGGGGAGGGTAAGTGCTATCGTGAGTGCTGTGAAGTGTGTAAACCTGGCGATTCACAGACCTGTACCCCTGGGGATAAAAATACATTATATATTTATTAAAAAAAAAATTTGGAAGGGGAGGCGAACCATAAGAGACTATGGACTCTGAAAAACAACCTGAGGGTTTTGAAGGGTCAGGGGTGGGAGGTTGGGGGAACAGGTGGTTGGTAACGTTTTGCATGGAGCACTGGGTGTTGTGCAAAAAGAATGAATACTGTTACGCTGAAAAAATAAATAAAATGGAAAAAAAATAAATAAATGAATATTCATGAAACCCCCAAAGTCACCTAGAGCTGTGAGGGATAGAACCAAAATGTAGGTCAAGGAACGGAAACAGAAGAGAACAAGAGAGAGCTGTTTGTATTGCAAAGTGGTTTTTGCCCTCATTTCTCCTTAAGTAGGTCTGTACATTGGCGTGGATTGACTCTGAAAGCACAATGATGGGTTTTGCTAATGTTCCAAAACCACTTGGAAACCCGTCTTGGAACACACATCTAACGAGTTATCCCCTCCTTTGTTGACCTGGTGAAGGGCTTCCCTCCACCAGAAGGGAAGCAATGGTCTTGTGTCTGGGATCACAGTGGCCATCAGACACTAGCCAGCTCCCACCAAGACGTGGCCTGACGGCCTCCCCATGCGCTGCGTCGGGAATGTTCTTCCCCCTCTCTGAGATGCCAATGTTTCTCTGTTTCTCATGTTCCACTTTGTCAAGGTGAGGGAGACCCTGGCTGCAGAGACAGGGCTGAGCGTCCGTGTCGTCCAGGTGTGGTTCCAGAACCAGAGAGCAAAGGTAATCGGCTTCGTGCTGTCGTCTGTCTCTGTGTGGCTGGTTTCCTGAAATAGCAGCGGTAGGACTTACTACTTGCGGAGGGGTTGCCTAACCAGAACTCGTTGGATAGAGTAGTTCTCATGATTCAGAAATTGTTATGGGCAGTCATGTGGGCCACAGCTGCCCTGCTTGGGGGAGAGGCAGGGCATTTGTTTTAGTGAAGTGACTGATTTTCCTGGTGGCTGTGACTGTGAATCTGGCTAGCCATCTGCTGGCATAAATGTCTTTTTTGTGGTTTTTGGTAAAAATGGAGTCTTTACATCACCTTTATCTAACGCAGCTACCAAAGTTCTTTTAAAATTGCAGAGAACCTTCTATAGCATCGTGTGACAGGACTGAGGCCATGTGGTAGCATGGTAGCACTAATGCCGTTCCTCAGTGCCCCCCATGCACACCCCAACCGTCACACTGTCTTCGGGAGCCCACCAGGGTCCGCACTGCTGTGCCAGAATCTTGCACTCATCAGGTTTCCTGCTCCTAGAAAGGCCTGTGGCCCGTGGCCCATATATCTGGGGTCCTAATCTGTAGAGGGTGATAACTTCCTATCTCATTATCTGATCGTGATTGGTTAGGACAGCACGGCGCTGCCCTAACGGAATTCTAGCAGAGCCCTGGATGCGTACTCCATCCTGGGAGGACTCCATGTTTCCATAGCTTTGAGAGGCCCCGTAACCTTATGGCTTCCTAAAGCAGGGGAGTTTGAAGCTCTGAGAAATGCCTGTTTTTGTTAGGGTCTCACGGAACCCTAACGTTCCACCGAACACAGTGCAAGAAGTTGGGTTACGATGCTCCTTCCGGGAGGTTTTGGTGGTACCAGCATGTTTGGGGAGATCAGCTCCTTACCCTGAGGCTGTGGGTCTGGCGGGCGTCTCGAACACCAGAGCCAGCAGATGGGGGAGGGGGTGGAGAGCAGCCTCCTGCCACGTCCCAGGTGCCACGCCGTCAGCAGCCCCATGCTGCACAGGCAGGCCCGGCTGCGGGCTCCACACCCCCACACTTACACCTCGCTTGAAACTGTCACCACATACGCAGCAACGTTTCTCTGCTGAGAGGACGTCCCTGTGTTTGTGAGGACCGACGTCCTCACGCTTCCCAGCCAGCTGACGGCCCACGGCAGCAGGGGAAGAGCCCAAAACAGCCGTGGGCAAATGGGCTGCTGGCTCCCCTGCTGAGCCGAGCGTGGGTGTGGTCCCTCCGCTTTCCGCAAGAGGCCCGTCTGTCCCCCGCAGGGGCCTGCTGCTGGTCACCCGATCTAACCCCCTAACCCAGCGCCCTCTCCTTGTCAGATGAAGAAGCTGGCCCGGAGGCAGCAGCAGCAGCAACAGGACCAGCAGAACACCCAGAGGCTGAGCTCCGGTAAGCGGGACCCTCCAGCCAGGCCTGCCAGGGTCCAGGCCTCGCCCACCATGGCGGCTCTTGGTGGAAGGCGGCTTCTGGGCTCTGCAAAGCCCTGCCCACACCAAGGGTGGTGGCCTTCCAGCAGGATAGAGGCCAGGGGGTGGGGGAAAACGGTCGAAGTCACGGAGCCAAGACCTGGGATGCTGACTGATGTGGTCTGAGCCTTCTCCAGAGCCCCGGGGGCTGGGGCAGGACTCCCCGCAGGCCCAGGACACACCCAGATCCTCGTCGTTCCCAGCAAATCAGTTGACAGAGGACGCCGCTGTGACCTATCCCTTTCCTAAACAACATAAGACAGTAAAAATACTGCGAGTAAAACAGTAACCCCCTCCCTGGTTGGGCACATTCATGGGTTCAGAGTTCACAGACGGTTCTCACACTGACCTGAGTCTGACATCCTCACACCAGGGGAGCAGAGAAGTCCTTTGTCCCCAACTCGCTGATGAGCGGGAAAGGGAGACCGGAGTCCTTGCTGAGTAGGGGGTGAGTCAGGACCGGAGCAGACGTCTCTGAACCTCGGTTCCACTAGGCCGTGCTGCCCCAACTCTTCCCTCCTGTACGCACCTTCATTTGCTCTTGTGGCTAATAGGGCTGATGTGAGCACTGGGAAGGGAGTCAAGAGGGACAGATTGTGGGACCTTTCAAGGGAGTTAAAAGAAAAAAATATATAATTATATTATGACCATATCACTCTTTTTTGAAATTTTTAAAAAGATTTTATTTATTTATTAGAAAGATGGAGAGAGAACACAAGTAGGCAGAGAGGCAGGCAGAGGGAGAGGGAGAAGCAGGCTCCCCACTGAGCAGGGAGCCTGACGCAGGGCTCGATCCCAGGACCCTGGGATCATGACCTAAGCCAAAGGCAGCCACTTAACCAACTGAGCCACCCAGGCACCCCTGACCATGTCATTCTTAAAGGTCGTGCCCAAGAGCATTGTAGCAGGATTCCCTAAGGGATCTGCTTGTACCACAAACAGGAATCGTCAGCCTTCAGTGTGCACAGAAATCACTTGACATGTGGTAAAGTACAGATTCTGATTCCTCTAGTCTGGGTAGGCACTGAGATTCTGCATTTTTTAATATTTTATTTATTTATTTGAGAGACAGAGATCACAAGTAGGCAGAGAGGCAGGCAGAGAGATAGACAGAGGAGGAAGCAGGCTTCAGGCTGAGCAGAGAGCCCAATGTGGGGCTTGATCCCAGGACTCTGGGATCATGTCCTGAGCCGAAGGTAGAGACTTTAACCCACTGAGCCACCCAGGCACCCGAGATTCTGCATTTTTAACAGATGCCCACTACTGCTGGCCCGTGGACCACATTTTGAAAAAGGCCACGACTATGACATTGGCTCTCAGGCCCCTAGACAGGGTTCCTTGCCCTTTCATGATGGACCTTGCCTTGTGCTTGATACCTGAGCTCGGCTCAATCTAGAATCTGACTCCTGCAGCCCAGAATTGTCTTGGCTTCTCATCTTCTACACCAAACAGTGTCTTAACGCCAGGATAGATGCTCAGAGAGAGAAGTTAAATGAGGACATGGGGACTGGGGAAGGTTGTTGGGGCAGGTTAGTCAGCAGACCCAGATGCTGCCCCTGCTCCCCTCCCAGAGCTGTTTGATCTGGGACCAGCCTTTCTGCTTCCTGGCACCCCAGGCTGTCTGTCCCTGGGGTGGGATAATGACGCCTACCAGCCCTGTTGCACTGGGCCCCTGGGAAGTTCAGAGAGGGTCACGGACATGGAGAAGCCATGAGTGTGGACTCTTACAGGCCAGCACGCTCAGGGGGTGGAGAACGCAGCAAGGCTTGTGAGAACACACACTCAGAGTGCTTGAGGCTTTGGAGAACTCGAAGGGCAACTCTGAGGGCGAAATCCTAGGGCTGACGTAAGAAAGCAGAAGGTTATGGGAAGTAGAGTCTCTGAGAGCTCATGGGCCAATGTTCAGAGAACCCCACAGCAGGATGTGGAGGCAGGACATGAGTTCTCTAGTCTCCAAAACTTCTCTATGCAAGCATAGCAGGTGGTTCCAAAGCACGTTCACATGCCTCACAGAGTCTTGCTATCAGTTCCACAAGGTCAGCGGGGCCGGTGTCAGGAACCCCACTTGACTGACGCGCTCCCAGTAGGGGACGCTGGAAGGGTCTCTAGATCCGTCCCCTCCAGGGGCTGCCAAACTTGTGTGTAGCATCAAACGCCTTGGATTTAATGATATACTTTGAGGAAGCTGTCCAAGTTCAACTGCACCTTCCCCATCCCTGTTCTCTGAGGATGACCCGTGATGGCCCTTGGGGGGCGGGGCACAGGCCGGGAACCACTGATGTCGCCTCATTCCGGACCATTTTATAAATGAGGAAACCAAGAGCCAGGAAGTGAAATGATCTCTCCATGCTCGTCACCACCTGGCGTTCACACCCACGTGCCGTCCTCTTGGACGCTGACTAGGGCTGACCGAGGTAAGGTCACAACAAACGTGGCAGTTTCTGCTTTGCGCTCTGCCCAGTTGCTGGCCCCGAGGAAGCCGGCTGCCGTGCGGCCGGGCTGCTCCTGCAGGCCTGTGAGAAGTCTGTGCGGTGGGTCACGGTGGGATGGCAGACGCCGCACGTCCCACTCCACGTCCGGGGCCCCTGGCATCACAGGCACCCGCCCCTCTCGCTCCTCCTTCCAAAGCCATAGCAAAGGCTGGTATTGGGCAGGGACACCAAGCAGCAGGGGACATGAATTTCGGAAGATGCTCTCGGTCTTCTCCCCCAGCACGGGATCCCACGCTGCACTCGGAGAATGACCTGCCTTCTTCTCTGTCCCCAGCTCCGACGAACGGCAGCGGGAATGCTGGGATGGAAGGGATCATGAACCCGTACACGGCTCTGCCCACCCCACAGCAGCTCCTGGCCATTGAGCAGAGTGTCTACAGCTCAGACCCCTTCCGACAGGGCCTCACCCCTCCCCAGATGCCGGGAGACCACATGCACCCGTATGGTAAGACAGACGCCAACCCTGCAGGGACCTCTCGCAACCTTCCCTCCCCAACACATCTGCGCGGTTCCCAGATCCTCACTGAAGCAGCCGGCAGAGTACGTGCCCAGAAAATGCTGCTAGAATCATGTAACCAGTGGCCGCAGAAGAAGGAACAGCACACATAGTCGTTTGCGATATTTCCATTCGCAGAAAGCACGTTTTCTCATTGAACGGATGTTATTTAGGGGCTCCAAATGAGTCCTGAAGCATGACCGGAACTGTGGCGTGAAAAGCGATCCCTGCCTGCTCTCAGCCCACCCGAGCTGGGGTTGCTTTTAGTGCCGGGCGTGAGGCTGGCTTAGGCTCCCCTGCCTGCCTGGCTTGCTGCCTTAGCGGACGGTCAGCAGCTGGGCCAGGGCACACTGACGGCGTGGACGAGCTCCGGAGCGGAGGGCTGAAGTTCAGTGTCAGGGCCAGGTGAAGGTCACTGCGTTTTTATACGGAGAAGGTCAGTGGCGTGTGTGTGGGTCATCCGTGATAAACCGCACTGATAGCTAAAAATACAGTTTTAGTTGGCAAACCTTCAAAACGGCATTAGAGAGGCATGGCTCAGCCCACAGATTTTTGTCAAGCAAATGCTTTTTTTTTTTTTTTGCCTTCATTAAAAAACATGTTGAAGTGACCATCGTCCTCCCACGAGATGGGTGCAGCAAGCTGGGACAAAGATCCAGCCCTGCAGACTTCGCTGGCCCTCCTTCGGACAAACCTGGGAGCGTCTGAGCAGATCACACGTGCGGAGGCTGAGAGGGAGATGCCTCTGTTTTTGTCACTGGGGTCCCCGAGCGATCCACAGCTGGCCCTCCCATCTTCTCCGTCCAGGGTGTAAACTAGCCCAGGGCGGGCCCCTAACCGTCTTGCCTCTGCAGGACACACTCCGGGAGGTGGCAGACACTCGGTGTGATCTTGCTGTTTGAACGGACCCCTGTGACCCCGGAGGCGGCAGAGCCTCCTTCACAGCGTCTGTGTTGATTTTCTTCCCGATCTACCTTCAAGAACCATTTTGGGGGCCGAGTCCTCCCAGAGCCCTGCCCCGCCTCTCCAGCTGGAAGTGCCCCTTCCTGCCCACTCCCCAAACTCACCGTCTAGTCGTTCTGACATTTGCTTCTGCGGCACCCCATTTGGGCCTCTGACCTGTCCTAGTTTATACTGTTTTCCGTGGTTGTGCTTTCCGCCCGAGCCCGCTAAGGCCCCGAGAGGTCTTCTGCAGAGGGACAGGGGTCCACTCCCTCCCACTCCCCCACCAACTCTCCCTCCACCCGCCCCACAGCATCCCACTGGCTGCACTCCCCCGCATTCCTGACCCCAAAGGGAGCCCTTCTTCAGGACCCTCCTGACCATGTCGTCTCCGTTTCAGGTGCCGAACCCCTCTTCCACGACCTGGATAGTGACGACACCTCCCTCAGCAACCTGGGTGACTGTTTCCTAGCGACCTCAGAAGCCGGACCCCTGCAGTCCCGAGTGGGAAACCCCATCGACCACCTGTACTCCATGCAGAATTCTTACTTTACCTCTTGAGTCTTCCCCTCGAGTTGTGTGGCTGGGCTCCCACCCAGAACAACCGTGGGCCGCCAGGGGTCGGCCGGCGTTAGGATGGGGAGGCCAGAAAAGAGGTGGGCTGGGGAGGGAGTTTTGTCGGGGATGCTGTTGTATTACGACCTGATGTAGCTCGGCATTTCCAAAGACTGAACACGTAACGGATCGCATAGTTTCACGTTTCTGATAAGTCTTAGCTTTAGGTGTGAAGATGTGTTTATCTCTAAGGACAGGGACTTTTAATATAGACATTCTTATGCAAACTATAGATACCTAGAGACTCCTAACAACTTCCCGCTCTTTTGGGGAAGCTTTTGTCAAGAGGTGCATATATGTCTACCCATCCATATGCCCATAGAGGGACAGACAGACAGACAGGTGTGAGTGAGTGTGGAAGCTTCCGTGCTTTATCATCAGAGTTTATTCCTGATTATAACAGACACCAACTGTACAGCAAAAGTAACTTTATTTTCAGTGTGAACTATATTTAAGGAAATGCTTGATGCACTTAAGTTATAAAATGAGATAATTTACTTTTATAAACTTTATTTTTAGTTTGAAGAGACTTGTCGGCAGGGCAGAGAGGGCCGCTCCGCCTGAGCCCGGGGCTTCGAGGGCTGGAGCAAATTCTCTTTTCAAGAGTGTTGTCGAGGTTCTTGCTCTCTGAGGGGTTGAATCACAGGGCTTGGAGGGGACAGAAAAGTCCCCGAGCGTGTTCTTAGAAAAGGTAAAGCCTAGACTCTTCAGCTTTCTTTTCAGTTCTGATGTGTAGTTGTGGGCAGCAGTAGGAAGGTCAGTTTTGCTCTTGAACTTCAGCAACGGTCGGTGTGGGATGAGGCTGACACTATGGACCTACCTCACTGGGGGACGCCGAGGCTTCATTCACCCCCAGGACCCGTGAGCAGGGCTGGAACGAATAGCCGGTATTTGTCTAAAATACCGGACCAGCCACTTGGCAAAAGAGGCTCCCTGAGGGGGGAGACGGTCGGCACCCTGAACCCTGAGGGCCACTCTTCTCACTGGGGTCCCTGATGCAGAACCTCGGCTGGGGAGGCCTGTTCAGGGCCGCTCAGGGGGCTGGAGTCCTGCCCTGGGGAGGAGGCTGTCGTTGAGAGGATGGAAGAGAGGGCATCATGGTGTTCTAGACCAGGGGTTGGCAAACTACGGCCCTCAGGCTGTGTTTTATGGCCTGCCAGCTACAAATTTTTTTTTCTTTTTTTTCCATTTTTAAAGGGTTGTTAAAAAAAAAAAAAAAAAAAAAAAGAAGGACTATGAAACAGAGCGTATGTGCCCCGAAAGCCTGAAATATTGAGCACCTATGCTGTCTGGCTTTTTCATAAGATGTTGGCTGGCCCCCTTTCTAGAAAATCTATTTCTAAACAGCCTTCTGGAGCTCAGAGAGGCGGCAGGGATCCAGGCGGATACCCGGGCTGCTTCCTTCGTCCCGCTGTTCGGACTCGGAGCCAGAAGGGCCGGCTGCCATCGTACACGGGAGTCTGCACCCTGCCCTCCACTCGTGGTGCTAGGAGGCCTCCTGGGAAAGCAGACGGGTCTAGGGGGGATGCCGGGGGGTCCACTTGGACCCCTCTGAGAGGGGCCAGTCCAGGCTTGGCCTCATTGCCGAGGACATCCAGGGCCTTTAGACCTTGTCCCTTCACTCTCTGCAAAGCCAGAGGGGACGTGATCCCTTATGGTAGAGTCTGTGTTGTGTGATTTTTGTGCTCATGTTTATAATTTATGCAAACCACCCAGAAGCCCAAGCCAGTCTGGCGAGTGGAAATCGTTCAGATGCTGTGGGACTCCGTGGGCTTCTGTGGCAGAGAGCTGGAGAATGTAGCAGATACTGTGTGAGTGAAAACAAATAGAGATCTTCCTCCACGCATAATGGCATACCGAGATGAAATTAAAAACCTCTTACAAATGAGCTGTCATTGATTCGGGGGCAGGGGTAGGGTGGGGGGCCCGGAACCAGGAGGACACGGGTGTTTTATCAACAGGGGCCTGGGGAGGAGCACAGGGTGAAGCTGAACGTGAAGGGAAAGCGACTCCAGCAAAACCTTCCCGCCTCGGTCTCTACAAACCCGGCTGCAGAAGGAGGCCCGGGGAACGTTCCGCCGGCGCTGTCAAGTTCACTCGAGGCGGAGTGGTTTGCAGTGTGTGGTGTGAGAACACTTGCTTGGAAATCAGAGCAGGAGAAAGATGTCTCACCCGGCACCGAAGGGCGATGCCCGGGCAGGATGGGGGAGCAGAGCCCCCGACCGGGGCTTCTCCCAGAGTCCACGGTGGCCTTCCATGTGGCATCTGGGTGACTGTCACGACTATGAAGAAAAGAAGTAAGGAAACGGTAGGAATGAGTGTGAGACCAGGACTTACACTCCAAGGGCGACGTCACTTCTGTGTGTCCTCTCACCCGCCGGCCAGACCCTGTCCCCCTGACCTCTGCTCACTCGCCCTGTCAGAAGCAGGTTCTGCCCCCTGCCGAGGGCCTGGAAGAGAAGTGAGTTAGGAAGCCAGGCTGGCAGGAGGAGCCCTCACCCGGGCTGGCCCTGGTTCTGTCCCCACTTCCACAGAGAGCCCCGGCTGGGGACAGTTCCCTGTTACTGTCTGTCTGCCCGACGGCTCTTTAGCCTTCAGCTTTGGCCTGCCACGTGGGGTGCGGAGCCTGTGTGGGGAACCCAGCCAGTGTTACGTGCTGCAACACCCCCCGATTTCCTAACCAAACAGTAGGAATTAATATTTTTGCTCACCTGAAGGACCTGGGGAGGAGTTTGGGTCTGAAGGCACCTCTATTCCCTCCACAACGAAGGCTGTAATCATGGCTTCTAAGATATTGGTGCTGATGGTTTTCTTTCTTCTTTTCTCTTTACTTCTTTCTTTTTAAATTTTTTCTTTTCTTTTCTCTTCTCTTCTTTTTTTCCTTCTTTTCTTTTCCTTTCCCTTCCTTTTTTCTTCCCTTTCCTTTCCTCTTATCTTTCCTTTCCTCTTTTCTTTTTTCCCCCTTTTCTTTCCTCTCCTCTCCTCTCCTTTCCTTTCTTTTGTTCTTTTCTTCTTTTTTTCCTTTCTTTCTTATGGCTCAGAGTAGGCACACACGGGGTCTGAATCCCAGCCCCCCGCCACCTGCAAGGTCAAACTGGGTGGGTTACTTTCCTCTCCTGAGCCTCTCACTCCTCATGCATGGCACAGGTATGGCGCTTGTCCCTAGCAGAGGTGACAAGGTCAAGTGAGATAACACAGGCAAAGCCCGGAGCCCTTCACTGGGCTCACAGCGAGTGTCCAATGTGTGGTGGCAGCTGAGCTAGAGGCCGGTCTGCTGTCGGGGTCGGTTTTGATGCAGGGCTAAGGCAGCCTCTCTCCATGTTTGAGGAAAAAGGAGAAAACCCTCTGGTTTATCTGGGTCCCCCCGGCATCAACATAATCACTTCTTATGTAACTTCTTTAAACCTCAGTGTGGGTCTTAGTATAGCCTGACTTACAGTTGTGGGAGAGCTGGGTTGGTTGGGTGATTGGTTTTTTAAAGGCAGGAAGATAAAATTCCAATTCCAAGGACACACTATGAACTCTGTCCCCTAAGGAGAAGCCGTTAGGTCACAGGCGATTTCTGTAGCCCTCTATAGTCAACTCAGGGCTGAGATGAGAGGGAGGCCTCTGATCCACAGTCTGAGCCTTTTCTGAATGGCATTGTTTTGAGTTGACCTGACATGAATCAAAAATGGGAAGAAACTGGAGTTAATTTGTCAATTCCAAGCCCAAAGACACATTTCTAAGGGCTCTGCAGGGAAATCCAAGTATCTCTCTCTCTCTCCCTTCCCCACCCTCCCAGTGCAAACACATTCAGTCCAAACTGGATACAGACAAATTCAACTAGAATTAAACCCGATACTACATTGTGAGTCCCTTTGTCTAGCATGTTGCCCATTGTTCCCTGACAGGACGGGGAGAGTTCAAAAGAAAGCCTCCTTGAGCTTACAGGCCCTGTCCACATGGTGGGTGGGGGAGGACTGGGGGTCCCTGGCCCTAATGCTTATGTCCTATCTGAAGTTCCCAGGATTTGTGACTTTGACCAAGGCTCTGGGCCTCCATTTCCTCATTTATAAAATGGGGCCAATGATGCTCACCTGTCTTAGAGGTTGGTCGTCATGCACCTCCAAGGAAACAGGAAAGATCTCGGTAGGCCATGGGCCGCTGTACAAGTAGCAGGGAGCCTTGGGATCTCGTCCCAGGAGGCGCATGCAGATGGACAGCCTGGTACCCTGTGCATTGCTCCTGCCTGGGTGGGTGCCCATGGCAAGGAAGGGGCACCGCGGATCTGAGTGAGATCATTTCTTTCCTGCCCCAACTGCTGTGGGTTACTGCTGCCATGGCCTGATGGGCCTTCTCCCCTCCAGGGGAAGATTCTGGGGGGGCGGGGGGGGGGGAGAAGCCTAGGGTAGCCTCTAGTGGCCAGTGCATTAGGTCACCTGTCTGTACCTGCAGGCTCCCTCCGGCACCCCCTGTACTTAGGAGGGGAAAGTGGGGCCCGCCCTCAACAGGGATGCCACTGACCAATTCACCTCTGTTAGCACCTCGTGTGTTCACCGAGTTCATTCCACAAGCATTTGCTGAGCACCCTACCGTGCTCTACCGTGCCCTACCGTGAGCCGTAGAAATAGGATCAAGTGGAAAGAGCTGTGGGCCCCGCTCTCCCGGAGATGACAGTTAGTCGGGGGAAACGTGAACGAACTGAACTTGCCTTGTATCAAGAACCGCAAAGGAGGGGCACCTGGGTGGTTCAGTCAGTTAAGCGTCTGCCTTTGGCTCAGGTCATGATCCTGGGGTCCTTGGATGGAGCCCCATATGGGGCTCCCTGCTCAGTGGGGAGCCTGCTTCTCCCTCTGCCTCCCACTCTGCTGCTCTCTCTTTCTCTCAAATAAATAAGTAAAATCTTGGGGGAAAAAAAAGAGGCACACAGGAAAAGACGTAGGACATTATGGGACTGCAGATCCCAGTGACTTGTGTCCCTGTACCCAAGGAGCAGGGCACAGAACCAAAACTAGGCCAGTGTTCCTTTCCAGGACTTGAACCTAAGGGACTGGCACAAAGCTGGAAACTTGTTTCGAGCTAACCTATTTCCACAGGGGCACCTGCCAAGACGACCACACTGCCTGCTGTCTGGCCCCCGAGCTACCCACTCTCCACCTGTTGCCAAGATGAGTCCCCATGCCTCCTCTGGCTCTGTGAGCGGTCTGCTCTGCTCATCCCACAAAAGGCCCTTCCCCCCCCCTCAGGTTAGCCTGAGTTGGTTTCAGTCGCTTGCAGCCAAAAAATCCTGACGGGACCTATACCCCTACAAATGTTGTGGTGTTTTGCACTGCAGGAAGAGAGAGAGAGAGTGTGTGTGTGTGTGTGTGTGCTCCTCTATGCGATTGCAGAGCTGTCACATCCTTCATGTTATAGACGAGAAACCTGTGGCGCAGAGGAATTAAGGCCAGGGTTGCAGAGCTGGTTAGGGGCACAGTTGAGTTTCCAGCTCATTTCTCTTGGCTCTTTGTCTTTGATTGTCCCCCCAAGCCTGACTTCTCAGGGGCCAGGTACGTGGAAGTCAGGAGTACATGCGTGGCCGGGAACTGGGAGAGATGCAAAGAAGTCACAATATTTTTCCTGCCCGTAAGGAGCTTGCAATCTAGTTGCGAGTAAAGAACATGCACATGGGGACACCTGGGTGGCTCAGCGGGTTAAGCCTCTGCCTTTGGCTCAGGTCATGATTTCAGGGTCCTGAGATCGAGTCCCACATCGGGCTCTCTGGTCAGCGGGGAGCCTGCTTCCTCCTCTCTCTCTGCCTGCTTCTCTGCCTACTTGTGATCTCTGTCTGTCAAATAAATAAATAAAATCTTTAAAAAAAAAAGTGCACGTGAATTCTACATGTATGCCTGTGTATGCCAGGAGTCAGAAGCTGGCATGCATGATGGGTTGAGGTATTCAGAAAATCGAGAGCTTGTTGGGACAAAGGACAAAGGAAGGGAAAAAATACTTTACCAAGAGGATGGGGCTGGGATTCAACCTTTAAAGATGGGCTTGGGGCCATTAATGTAGAGCTTAGATTTTTACATGTCAGTGACTTAATACATATGTTGAGAGGAGGAGGGAGGCCATTCTCAACAAAAAGACCAAAGTGGATAAAGGCACAGAAGAAAAAATGCAAGACACGTTCAAGTGTAAATGCACGGAGACCATTCTGGTTGGGCAGAGGGTTGACTAATGGTGGAACTAGAGGAATGGAATGAGATCGATGGGAAAGTTGTTGCCACTAATTCATGAACACGGATCAAAGGCTTCCATTTCAAGGTGTAGCTGCGGCTACTGGTTGTTCCCATAATTTATTCTCTCCTAAAATGAATTCTCCATTTGTTACTTGGAATAAAGCCCATACCTCTCAAACTCTAGTGCAACTAAGTTGGTTCATTTGACCAAGTTCTGCCCAGCGAGATAAGTGGAAGGGTCATATGGCATTTTTGAGGCACCTTCCTTAAAAGACCACTGGCATGTGCCCTTTCCCTCTTCTGTCATTTACTTCTTCCTGGCTGCGATGCAGATGTGATGGCTGGAGCTGGAGCAACTCTCTTAGGTCACGGGAGGAACCTGTGAGTGGAGGGGACACGTGGGGAGACAACACAGTAGGAGTCTGGATTCCTGAGGACTTCTGGGAGCCAAGCTGTCATATTAGCCCTGAACTACCTACATCCTAATTATATATATGCAGAGAGAGAAAGAAATACACTTCTTTCTTTTATTAAGTTACTGTTGTTTTGGGTTTCTTCAATTTACAGCCAAATCTAATCCTGACAGATACACAAAGCCAATCCCAATTAGGAAGAAATCTAAGCCCATTTTGTTCCCCTCATGCTGCTAAGATAAACAGAGAAAGGTCCAGACAATATATTCCTAGGTAATGGGAGTCCACTGGGGTGAGGCAGAAAGAGGCGGGCACGGTTGTCCTGTGACTTTAAAATTTACGCATAGGTGATCTGGAAATCAGCTATTTTAGAGCTGGGCCCTCTTATTCCTTAAAGAAAAGGAAGTGAAGGCGGTTTGTTTATTTGCCCACCTCATCTGAACGCACTTCTCTAAATATCCCTATCTACCTTTGGGCGTTCTTAAGCGATGTAGAATTTGATGAGCTCACCCAGCCTCCGGAAGTACCCTACAGTCTTTCCTGTGTACCCGTCTGTAGGGTTGGCACACGGCTGTATACACATTCTGAGCACGTAGTATATAGACACATGCATATTTACATTAGTTACACATATATGTATGTACATAGTGTGTACATGCACACACACACACAAACAGTATCCCGTCTCGTGTCAATAATGCGCTACGGACTGATTTTAGGGAGAAACCTTCATTCCCGGGTCCCCTGTTTCCGTGAGGAGATTTCCACTAGAGAAATGCTCCTGGGCTCTTCTCTCAGCCCTAACTTACTTCTCTTCAAAGGAAACGTCGAGAAACTACCTGATTGGTGGTTCGGGGAAAGGAGCTGAGAACACATGGCTCAGCTCTGCTGGGTCTGTGGGTGTCTGGTGTCTTTCTGTGGTCTGGGCGCATTAGGTGTTCTTGGTGTATCTACGTGCGAGGTAACTGGGACAGAAATGGAGTTTGGGGGACAGTTCCATTCACGAAGATTATAGCTGGGGGATCCTCTGTGGCTACAGATCAAACCTTCATTCTTTAATTATATTTACTGATAAAGCTAATTTTTTTTCAATAAAGCTGATTTTTGTAAATTTTTCATTTCTCTGCTACCTTTGTAATATTTCCTGGTTAGTTACAATGTAGGAAGCAATGATAGTGATGTTATTTATTGGTCCCCTAAAAGTCCCAAATTAATATCCATTAGGGATCTCACCAAAAAGTCCTGCAATGTGTGGTCAATCTAAATAAATTTTTTCTTTGCTCATCCATTCCACATTTAAGACAAAATTTTTAAGAACTATCTTTATGCCAGTCAGTGAACAAGGGTGGTGAGTATGGATTTAAGGTAGAAAGCACAGCTTTGTAAGAAACGTATCTCTTTGCATTCTTTTTTGACTACCTACAGTCTAATTTTTGGTCCTTTCCTGCTGGGCTGGGTTTCCCTCTCTAACCCCATGACCACGTTCTAGACTTGGGTCTTGGGCAGGGCCGAAGTGGTGGAGGAGTTAGAGGATGGGGCTCGTCAGGTGTTGGTCTCTGCCATCCACCCAGGGGGCCCGTTGTCATTGTCCACACCATGGCTCTCTTTCTTCACAGCTGTCATGGTCCTGACACGCATTTACGGTACCTTCTCGGGTCTTCTGAGAGCATTACTGGGAAGCCTGCAGTCTCCTGTCCTTATTCTTGCTCCTAATCAAGTCAGGGACCCCTCTCCTTTTAATATGGGGAAAGGCTTTTCTAAGCTTTTCTTCCTTAGGTTTCAAGACACGTAGTCTGCATCCCGAATCTTTACGCTCATGCCTTTAATTCTCTGATGATACAATAAGATAATATTTTAGAGAGGTGTGTTTTTCTGCCACACGAGGTTCTGGAAATAATATTTCCCCACAGAGTATAATTCTAGCTGGTGAGAAAAGGTTTGTAAATAGACTGTTATGATGTAATTGGGCTTTTAACAAAGGCGTATATGCAGGGTTCCAGAGAGGCAAAGTGGAGAGAGCGGGTTAGGCATGACGTTATGGTGGGGCTGGTATCTGATGGGGGCCTTGAAAGGTGAGGAGAATGCCAGCAGTACAGGGTGGGGAAGGGCAATCCAGAAGGGGGAAAATCTGAGCATGAGCAGGACACTCTGTTTAGGGGAAGACGGCCCCTATGGCTAGAAGAGCAGAAGCATGAGGAAGCGGAGGTGGGGATGGCTGTGACACTAACTGAGGGCCCTGTTGACTGGGAAGGGTCTCAGATGCTTCCCTAACAGGCTGGGCTTTATCCATGAGGCATCAGAAATTTTCCCCCATAAACATTCCCGAGCACCCACTAGAAAGGGTCACTGCTATGGGATCCCTTACAGATGAGGATACAGCTTCTGTCCTTACAAAGCTCAAAGGTTAGCAAGGTGGTCATAGTATTAGTTATTTTGAGTACATTTAACAAAATTTATGACAATTACTTAACCATCTGTGTAAGACGAATAAATAAAAGACAGCAGGATCACAGAGACCTAAGTATAGATCAGGACTTTGACACGTGAGCCGACTGGGTCCTACAACCCCCAACGGTCCGATCTGTGAAACACCCCAGTGATGGATTCAACATTTCACTCTTCACTTAGACATTGACCAACGCAGAAATGGATACAATGGGGCCAAGACGGCTTCGGTTCTTTCCTTTGCCGTGGCATCAAGATGGGGAACCAGCATGACCAGAGCACAAGCTTTGGACTCAGACATGCTTGCGTTGTCATTCTGCCCCTTACTGCCACATAGCTCCTCCCCCCAAATCTCGTATTTCCTTATCAGCAAATGGCGCTAGAGCTTGGTATGAGGAGGAGAAACGGAAGATTCGTAGCTGCGTGCGATATGGTGGCAATCGGTGCCGTCACTCTGGATACTAAGTAGTGGCCCGGTGCAGGGATGTGGGATTGAGAAAGGAGAGAAAAGGGCACTAATTTGGAGACTCCCCTGGTGGCAAAAGTGACAGGACCTGACCACAGGGAAAGGGAGGATTTAAAAACATTCGGAGCCCCAGTAACTGGAAATAGGGTGATGCCTTTAAAAATAACAACACAGAGAAAATCCTGCCCTCCTGTCCTCCTTTGTCTGGGAAGCTCAGCTTTAGACAAATGCGAACACAGAACCCAGAAGTGGGTTTGAAGCAGCTGTTGTGGGATGTCAGGGCTGTGTGTCCAAGCAACTCAGAGGGGTTTTTCCAGGGAGACAGCTCTGTGCTGCAGATGAGAATTCTGGAATAGCAGGAAGCAGGGTTTGGCGGGGGCTCAGAGATGAGGGGGGTCTTTGGAGGGTGGGAGGGGCACCTGGCAGGGAAACGGAGGTCCCCTCAGGTGCAGGAGGGTGAGGAGAGGAGAACAGCGGATTCAGGATTGACCTTCCTGTAGGGATTGGGACATTCCATCAACAACCCCTTCTTTGTCCTCAGATCTTGCCTGATGGCCAACCCGAGATTGGCTGGGAGATCACCTTTCAGGTGGGGAGGTCCCCGGTGATGTTATCAGGAGAGGGCAAGAGCTGGCCCTGAATGATCTTATGCTAATGACCTCGCTTTGCAAAGGAAATAGCTTGGAGTCAAATGGAGGGTTTCTCCCCAGAGAACAGTCGGAGTGGGGCAGAGACAGGGCTGGAACCTGGCCCCCTGCTAACCTGAACGTCAGCTGTGGACTGCCCCATGGATCCAAGCTGTCCACTAGGAAGATAATGGGAGCCACCTGTGGCATTGTAAATTTCCCAGTAGCCATCTTAAAAAGAAAAAAGCAAGAAACAATGAGTGATCGTAATTTCAATAATATATTTTATGAAACCCAATATATCCCCAATATTATTTTTCAACATCGCCTGCTAGCCACATTCCGAGAGCTCAGTAGCCGCGTGTGGGGAGTAGCTACCGCACTGGACAGCAGACATCTACACAATTGGGGTCAAAAAAGAATTTCAAACACCGAATGAGGGGCAAGAAGGAATTCGCAGTTTGAGCTGGAAATATCTGAACAAGTAGCTCCATTGCAGCCGAAATTTGATAGCATTTACCTGCATTTTAGGGTCCAAGTTTACTATAAGCCAAAATCTCTGAATTTCTTACATCCTCTTTCTTTTCTTCTACTTCCTGGTACCCCAAAACCCACTAGAAAGACAATAGCAAAGGAATGAGAAAACAAGGACTTAGTCAATTTGTACCTCATTATCCAAGAGGAAGCATGCCAATCAGTGGTCAGTCTGACCAGCAGAAATACATTCAGGGTGGCTGTCTGCAGCTCTGAGTTCACTGGATATTTTCTTGCTGCTATTTACTATTTACGCTCTGGGGTTAGGGCTACATTTGGATGCGGCTGGCCGTTCTGTATGAACTCACCTTGGATTGCCCTTAACCATGGTCCAGATTAAGGCCAGACCTAAAGGTCCTTGTTATTGTTCCCTGCTAGACATGATCTCCACACATGCACATCTTACCCCAGTTCCTAGTACCGTGCCTGCCTGAGAACAGACATTGGGAAAAACTGTGTTGAATTAAGTGAGATATTCAAGACATAAGCACTTGGCTTTTGCCCCAGTAAAAAAGGAAATGCAAATGGATTTCATCCCGACATAAAGCCGGCAGGGTGGCCTGGTCAGTCACTGGAAGAGATGGGTGTCACTGATCAGCTGTTCATTTATTCTTCCAACAAACATACCTGAGCACCAAATCCGTGCCAGGCATCTCGTGCTGCACCTGGTCAGAATCACGAATCAGATAAGGCCCCGCCCTCGTTCAGGAGAGACGCAGATACAAATAATTCCAATCACTATGTGACACATGCCAAACTTGACGTTTCTGCCAAGGGGCATGGGGATCTAGGAGGGTAAATTTATTTTATTTTATTTTTTTAAATTTATTATTATTTTTAAAATTAACATATAATGTATTATTAGCCCCAGGGGTACAGGTCTATGAATCGCCAGGTTTACACACTTCATAGCACATACCTTCCCCAACGTCCATGACCCCACCACCCTCTCCCTACCTCCCTCCCCCCGGCAACCCTCAGTTTGTTCTATGAGATTAAGAGTCTCTTATGGTTTGTCTCCCTCCCGATCCCATCTTGTTTCATTTATTCTTTTTCTACCCCCCAAGCTCCCCATGTTGCCTCTCAACTAGGAGAGGAAATTTGAATCTGCTTGAGGAATCAGGGAATGTTTCACAGAAGACACTGGGGCTGTGTCTTGAGAGGTGAGACGGGGTTGGCTTGGAGACAAGGTTGGGGTGGGTGCTGTGGGCTTAAGCATGAGTTTGGGGGACGGAGCAGGGAAGGGCGCGGGAAAGGGAGGGGCACAGGGAAGTGCCTCCGGTGCGCTGTGTGGCTCTGCCAGCGGCTTGCCGTGCTTGTCTGTGGCAGTGCGTTAAATCTGGCTTCATGCAGATACATCAAGAAGGATATGGAGTAGGGAGTATTTTAATAGTTTTTTTTTATTATTATTATGTGATCATCTTCCTTTCATATTACAACCAAACTTGATAGTTTCTTAAAGGTTGCTTGAACCTAAAATCATGTTCTCTGTTGCATTAAATTCTATTGGTACCACACACCTAGATCTTGGCTGCTAACACCATTCTTTCATCAAAAGTCTCCTGGGAGAAATGGCTGATTCTAGTGGGACTGGGGCAGGAAGTATACACAATGAGCCTCGAAATACACACACACACACACACACACACACACACACACACACACACGCATGGTGTGTGAGGATGTGTCAAAGGAGCCAACTGAAAAGGCTGTCCAGGGGCGCCTGGGTGGCTCAGTGGGTTAAAGCCTCTGCCTTCGGCTCAGGTCATGATCTCAGGGTCCTGGGATCGAGCCCCACATCAGGCTCTCTGCTCAGCGGGGAGCCTGCTTCCTCCTCTCTCTCTGCCTGCTTGTGATATCTCTCTGTCAAACAAATAAAATATTAAAAAAGAAACAAAAAAGAAAGGCTGTCCAAAGCTAGCATAATTTAAGCAGAAGAATTAATAAGGAAGCATTGGATTATAACCCCACATAAAGAATAAATATCATGAGTTCATATTGCTATAGATGAAGGAAGAAAGAAAGAAAGAAAAGATAAATCTCCATGTGAAGAATTCCGACTAATTTATACCGTGCCCTCAAGGAGAGGAAGCTCAACTCCCCACTCCTTAAGTATGGGCTGCAGATAGTGATCAACTCCCAAGAGCACAGCACAGACGGGAGGAAAAAGTGACTTAATAGTGGAGGAACCTTGCAAACCCTCCCTGGGCCAGGTGACTGAAGTGAAACCAACAGTCATACATCAGGTCGACAGCATGCACCTTTGATGTGATGTGATGAATACAGCACTTTACCGCTGTGGTCTTGTCCCCCAAACCATACCCCCAGTCTAATCAAGACAAAAATTTCAGATAAATTCCAGTTGAGGAACATTCTGCAAAGGACCTGACAGAGGTCGTCAAAAACAAAGTGAATCTGAGAAATTGTCAGAGCAAGAGGAGCTTGAAGAGACACGGCATGAAACATAATGTTATATCCTGGACAGGAGAAAGGACCTTGGGCAAAACTAAGGAACCCCAGTAAAGTAGGGGCTTGAGATGACAATAATGAATCAACACTGGTTCATTCATCATAATGAATGTACCATGCTAACGTCAGAGTTGGAAACGGAGGAACGAGGCTTGGGTTGTATGGGAATTCCCTGAATGGCAAATTTTTTCCCTAAAACTATTATAAAAAGCAAAGTTTATTAAAAAAAAAAAAGGCAGTGGTCAGTCCTGCATTTTGAATTGGTCTTTTAATCCACACTTAATGTTGTGATGTCGTTCATTGGTCTTTGGGAAAATATCAATGCTCCAAGTTGGCCAGACCTTTCCAATGTCCACCCATTTCACGGCACCTTATTAGCGATGTCGTATTTGCAAATATCACCATCGAGCTCCTCAGAAAAGTTTTAAGCTTCTAGGGAGCCATCAAGCTCACCAGCTCATGTGAATTTTCAGAATTCTTATTTTCTTTCGAACATCGGAACTTGGTCATTGGCAACAAAAACTGTCAGCTTTTCTCTTCAAACTGATAGGTCTGATTCACGCAGTTTGGAGAAAATGTCTGGCAAATTTTAGATCTGCCTAACCACGGGTGGCCATTTTTTCAAGTAAAAGTGGTATTCTGCCCAAAAAGTCGTTGTTCAGCTCACAAGGTGACCATCACACAAGGGCCCTGTGTAACCTAAGCAGACTCCAGGAAGCACACGTCCTGTGTGTGTACTTCCCAGAACATCATCCCAAATATAGAAAAGATGTGTACGTAAGGGTTGACATTTAATAAAACTAATCATTACTACTGGTTCACTTATTACATTCTTGAGTGAAAGTGGCTTTTTTTGAAATGGGAGTGTGTGGGCGTGAAGAACGTGCTAACAGCTGGCATAGTCTGTTGCCACTGTCTCCATCCAGACCAAGGTTCTGGCCACCGACCAACCGTGACTTTGAAGCGCATTAAGCAGGGCAGAGGCATGAGAGGTTATATACCAGGTCCTTCTGGCAGCAGTGGGAAGGATGGACAGGAGATCAAGACACACGAGACAGAGTGATGGGTTGTCCAAAGTGACTGGCACGTGCTCTGCTCCTACCTCCCCTGGGGGGTTGCTCTCTGCCTGGGATGCACCTGCCGGCCCCAGGGCAGCACCTGCCTCTGCACCACTGTGGATGCCTCTGCCCAGGCGCACGTGGGTCGGCGTAAAGTAAGTTGTGGGTTCTTGCCCGGTGAGCTTCTCTAGCCCAAGGGCCTGGGCCGTCTTTCCCCAGGTGGCAGGCTACTAGGGCGTCTGGGGGTCAGTGCAGTAGAAGGAGGCAGTGCTAGCCTTGTCTGAACCTTCTCCAGATGCTGCTCTGAAGGCCCAGCCCTGCATCCCTAACAGCAGCGGTTTTCCCCGCTGTCCATGCGAGCGGGAAGGCGGCTCTTCTCCTGTTAGTACCCTAACACCAGAGTGATCTTTCTGAAGGTGAATTTTTTTTTAAACATAAAGATTTTATTTATTTATTTGACAGACAGAGATCACAAGTAAGCAGAGAGGCAGGCAGAGAGAGAGGGGAAAGCAGGATCCCTGCCGAGCAGAGAGCCCCATGTGGGGCTTGATCCCAGCGCCCTGGGATCATGACCTGAGCCGAAGGCAGAGGCTTTAACCCACTGAGCCACCCAGGCGCCCCTCTGAAGGTGAATTTGACACCATGGCTGCCGGCTTGAAAGCTCTACAGCCTTGTCTCCCCCCCTTCCCCCTCGTACTCAGGCTCTAGTCCCCAGACTCCCCGCCAGACCCCCTGCAGTGCCACACTCTCTCCCGCCTGCAGGGCTTTGCACAGGTTAGTCATCTCACAACACCCATACCCATTCACCAGCCCTCCCCGGGGCGCGCGCATGCACACGGACACACGTGCACACAGGCGCGCACACGCACGCACGCAGAAACACGCATGCGCACACGCACACGCTGGGGTAATTTACTCAACCTCCAGCTTTCAGATTGGATACCAGAGCCTCCAGGCGGTCTGCGGACCCCTCCACCTGTGTCCGAGACCTCCGCCCTTGTGGGGCCCTCGGAGCTCCCCTTGGACTGTATCAGGGGCGCGCAGAGACTGTGCCTGCCTTGTTCCTGTGTGTGCGCGGGCTCCTGGCCAGAGCCGGGCGCTTCAGGTGCTTCTGTCCGCGGGAGAGCGCTCCGCGTCTCTGCTCTGGCGCTGCCCTGCCCTTGGCTCCTGAGAGCTCCAGGCCTGATACCCTGCCGTCTCAGGTCCGGAAACCAGCCTCCGCGGAGACAGACTGCTGTTCTCCGTGGGCAGAAGAGCGATGTGGTAAGGAGAGCGGCTTCTGGAGTCAGACACCCTGGGTGCACGAGACCAGCTCTGTGTGCCTTACTATGGCGCGACTTTGTGAAACTTTCTGTACCCCAGTAGCCGGCGGATAATCCTAGTACCTACCTCTACAGTATTGCAAGATTTAAAGGGAGCCATGCGTATAAAGCACCAGGCATGAAATGATCATCCAAGAACATGCAGATTTTAGCATTTGTTCTTTTACTTTTATTTTCCATTATGGTGTGTTCCCTTTGACCCTTCAGCGGGGTCAGTGGCAACTACACCTGCCAAGTGCTTCCACACTCGCCATTCCTGGAGGCTTCAGGCTCCAGCTGTTGGTGCTGCCATGCCCCCCAGCCCCCTGCAGCCTGGGTCCCACTGGTGTCCTAGAAGCCTCGCAACTGTGTTGCAACTCCTGGCCCTTTAGGTCAGAAGCATGAGTGCTGACCTGGGGCTAGGGCTGACCGATGGAGGGCAGGAGTGGCAGGGCGAGTGTCCCAACAGTGTCTCTGGGGGCAGACAGCCTGAGGGGCGGTGTGTGTGGGCATCTACAGGTGTGGCACTGGGAGGGCTGCCCCAGTCCTTCTGACATGGGCTCTGCTGTGTGGATGGAAAGCCCACCTGCCCTCTGAGTGCAGCTCGGCCCAGGTTGGACGAAATTCCTGAACCTCCGAATGTTTAGGTTGGCGGATGAGGAGGGAGAGGAAATCGTTAGTGAGTAGCCCAGGTAAAGGCCTTTCTCCGAAAGAAAAGAATGGGTTTGGATTCCAGCCCAGCCCCCAGGGCCCTCTCAATTTCTTGACCTGGGCCCTTTGGTGACCTGGCTGTGCCCCCCGGATAAGCAGGTCTCTTCACCTCATCACGGTCTTCATTCACACTCATTCAGCAGTTGAGAGCCCGCCTGCTCCCGTGAGGCAGGTGAGGCTTGTTGTCAACACCCTTTCTGTATCCTTATCTCTGATTGTAGGAGAAGGACTTGTCTGCCAGTCAGGGGTTCAGCCAGCAGAAGGGGGTTAGGTTTATGGCCCTAGAGGCCTCCGCAGGCAAATGATCCAGAAACATGTTTACAGGGAGGTCTGAGACCTTGGGGCCAAAGCCCCGGGGACCAACGAGCATTTACGTGAAGTTTTAGTAGGTGACCAGCCACAGCTGAGCACTGGTACACCTGTGCCTCCCTCCTCCACGCCCCCCCCCCCAGCTTGTTCTCCTTTAAAGTGGAGAAAGCAGATTCCCAGTGCGGGGTAGATTGGCCTGTGATTCTGAAGCTTGCAGCCTGGACTCCGTCTCAGGATTTGCATCTCCACAGACTTTGGGTAGAAATTTAAGGCTTACAAATGCCAACGCCTGGGACACAATCTGTGCCATCTTGCCTCCCTTCCTCCCATCCATTTCTTTCTGTCTTCTACCAGGTATTAAATGAGTGTATGCTAAGTGCCAGGCCTTGCGGGTGCTGAGGATATAATGGGGACAAAGGCCACTGCTCGCAAGGACTGGGACTGCAGAAGTTCTCCGTGTTGGCAGGGAGCCCCTCGAGAATTCCATCTGGGGACTTAGTCCCTCACGTGTCTGCAGCTTTGTAAGTACAGTTGTCTCCTTTCAGTCACTTCCTTGTGATCTAAATTAATTGGCGCCAATAAGCTTTGAATGGAACACAGGCCATATGATGATATTTACAGCTTACTTTGTTTGAAATAGTTCAGCGTAGACTGTTGGCATCTGCTAAGACTTTGTTCCTCAACAGGCGTCCCCCTGGGAGCCATCCCTGTGGTCACACGTAGTTGCAGCTCGTTCATTTCCACTGAAGAGCTACAGTATTGCAGCAGGAGAATAGAACACGGTATTTCTACCCATTCTGTTGACTCACATTCGGCTGGGTCTGTTTGGGGGTTATTATAGAGCCGCGCGCTCCTTAACAGGTTTTGCATGTGTTTTGGTGCACATCTGCAAGACTGTTTCGCTAACGGGGAGTACTGGCTCCTTTCCCGAACAGCATTTGGGATAAAGCAGAGTTGACTGTGTTAGAACATACCCCACATCAGGAAGGATAAGGATTGTTTGTTTGTTTAAAGTACAGGTATTGTTTACTAAGACACTTGTTTGAGTTTATCCACGGATGTCTCTGTACACTCTCCCATCCACGCACACACCCAGCTCTGCACAGTACTTAGGTGTCAGGGCTGTTGCTGTGAGAGGAACAGCACCTCCTTAAATTGCATGGCCTGGCAACGGGTTGTATTCAAATGAGTGTGCGTGAGTGTGCGTGAGTGTGCATACCTGCTGGGTCCCAATGTACAGGGTATTTTTTTACTATGGTAAAAAACTCATACAGTTCTTACTTTATTTCTTTAAGCATATTGAGCATATTTATTTTATAATCTGTGCCCAGTAAGCCCAGCAGCTGAAATTCTGACAAGTCGGATGGATCTAGTGTTGTTCTTACCGGCTCTCGCTCATAGTGCTTTGTTTTCATGTGGATTTGTGTACATGAACTCTATGTTTATATTTTTTAGAGCACATCTGTGGGGATTATTCGAGGCCTGGGTTGAAGATGGGTACCTTTAGAGAGGATATAAATATTTTGCCAGATGATAGGGAACACCACCTACCTGGGTGTATTTTCTTTTTTTTTTTTTTTTAATTTTATTTATTTGACAGAGAGAAAGAGATCACAAGCAGGCAGAGAGGCAGGCAGAGAGAGAGGGGAAGCAGACTCCCTGCTGAGCAGAGAGCCCAATGTGGGGCTCGATCCCAGGACCCTGAGATCATGACCTGAGCCGAAGACAGAGGCTTTAAACCACTGAGCCACCCAGGCACCCCCTGGGTGTATTTTCTAATTCGATTTCTGCTTTATGATTTCTTAGACAATTCTGGTAGCACGAACCTGGACTTCAAACACTCATGAGAGCTGGCTAAGGGTTAAAAAAAATGGGGGGAGAATTTTTCCATTACCCACATCACAGATTTGAGAGCATTGATTTTTCTTCATCTTCCCAGGTGGGGGGATTTCTAGTTTACTCTTTACTGAGACTGTAACCCTTTGGGTTTCCAGCTTCACTTGGAGTCTTCTGTTAGTCTCCCCAACCTGTGTCCTGTCAGGCTGTCTACTGTTCTCCATGTCTTGTGAGATACGGAATCTAAAACTCACGGTGAGTGGGGGTTGGGCAAATGTTTTCAGAGCGAATGTCAGCTTCAGGGCTCTGTTTGTCCTTTACATTTTCCCCTTGGATTTCAATCTCTGTGGCATCCCTACTTTACTGTATGTTCTTGAATGCATCTCAAGATGGCTAAAAAATAACCTGCCATTTTGTTGTTGTTATTTTCCTTGAGAAGGTTGGTCCGAGTACACTACGCTGTCAGAATGGAAGTACCCTGTACATTCTTGTAAGAGTCGTAGTGAGCCCCATAAAAGAATGTTCTCCATGGTTCCCCCAGGACCTGTGCCCAACCCTTGCCACCCGGAATCCCCTGTGGGATTTTTTTCCTTGTCTGACTGGAAGAGATAGTTGCCTGGGATGTTCTGGCTCCCGGGAGGGCACACACCTCCCTCTCCAAATTTCCAGTCAGTGCACCGTACTCTCTCAGTGGAGTTGTGAGAAGTTGTAACACTTGCTCATCTTTCACTCATTTCCAGTGGTCCATATTCTTTCCATAAAAAACATTCATTTAGAGGAAAAGAACCAGTTCGTAGTTTCACAATTGGAACAGTAAATTGGATAGCCCCTTACATTCCCATAAATATATTTGGTGCTATTTGCCATATGCTGCCTTTGACTCTCCCCCGACCTATTCATCTCTCTCACACACACACCCCTCCAAAGTAAATCAGTAACACAAGCCTTGGGATCAGGGGAGGGAGTGCAAAGACCATGAATTCATCGAGCAGCATAACACCCAAAGAAGTAGTTGTGGGATCTAGACGTTAGGCACTCTGATTCCCAGTCCCGATGGCTGTGCGTGTAATTCACCAGATGGTGAGCATGTCCTGTGGGGGCAGCGACTACTGTGTGTGGTGCTGGGAGGACGCAAGGGGGAATCACCCTCCGACCTTGTAATGTGATTGGGAAGTTAAACACCTACATGACATTTCTCTGCAAAACAGTCTTAAATAAACTCTAGAAAAGAGATTCAAGCAAGTTTTTATGAGACGTGATGGGGGAGAATTACTTCCAGCTGAGAACATGGTATCTCAACTTGGGTTTTAAGTGATGAACTTCAACAGGCAAAGGTTAGGGAGGCATATTTGGCCCAGAGGAACAGTTTGGGCAAAAGCAGGGAGAGCCAGGGACGTTCAAGGTCGGGGGCGGTGTAGAGACTGAGTATGGGGTGCGCTGAGTCAGGGGCACCAGCGTGGCAGCTGCAGGCAGACCGGTACCGATGTTGGCAGGTCTGGTGGACTTGGGGCCCAGCTCCCCACTTCTGAAGTGGAAATAACAAGAGGTGTCGTGTTACTATGAGTATTTAGGGAAGTTCCTGTAGGAACCAAGACACTTAAAAGCACAAACTTCATCTACAGTGTAGCCCTTACTTTTAAAGGACAACGAGGGGTGCTCGGGTGGCTCAGTCAGTTGAGTGCCTGACTCTTGGTTTCAGCTCAGGTCGTGATTTCTTGGGTCCTGAGGTCGAGCCCTGCAGCTCCAGTTCAGTGGGGACTGTCCTGGAGATTCTGTCCCCCTGCCCCTCCCCCCTCAAAATAAATACATAAATCTCTTTTAAAAAATAAGATGAAACCAAGATCTAGAGAGGCTGTGACTGGCCCAAAGCCACATGATCTGTCAGAGGTGTCTCTTCACTGTGTTGTTACTGTTAACTCACACACAGTCACGCCAGTTTCTTCCTCAGAGCCGCCGCGCTTCCTTCTGTCGACTCACACAGTGACTGCGCACACACACGCCTGCTCAGCGTGTGGACCAGCAGATGAATAACTGCGTGGTTGTTTGGCCTGGCCGACTGTCTTACAGGCAGCACTAAGGGTTTTTATCATCTGTCTCTCCTCTTTATTCCTGTTGTGTATTCCTCTCAAGAATTTGAGCAGAGGGCCGTGTCTGGGTGGCCCAGTCAGTGAAGCATCCAACTCTTGGTTTCAGCTCAGGGCATCATCTTGGGGTTGTGAGACCGAACCCTGCATCAGGCTCTGTGCTCGGTGGGGTGTGTGTTGGAGGGTCTCTCTGTCTCTCTCTTTCCCTCTGCCCCTCTCCCTCTCTAAAAATAAAAAGTATGTCAGTCTTTAAAGCATTTGAACAGAGAGCTAGACCACAACACACTGTATTAGTTTCCTTTTGCTGCTATAACAAATTTGCATGAAATGTAGTGGCTTAAAACAATACAAGTTTATTCTGTGACTGTTCTGGATGTCAGAAGTCGGCAATGAGTCTTGTAGGGCTAAAATCAAGGTGTTAGTGGGGATGGTTTCTTCTAGAAGCTGCAGGAGAGAATCGACCCTTGCCTCAATCCCCCTTCTAGTGGCCGCCAGCATTCTGTGGCTTTTCTTGGCTTATCACTTCACTGTAGCCACTGGCTTGGGTCATGACATTGACTAATCGAACTTCTCTTTTGCCCCCGCACCTTTGTAAGGACACTTGTAATGACATTTAGGACCCACCTGGTTATAGCGGATAACGTCCCCAGCTCAATAACACAAACTTAATCAAAGTCCCTTTTGCCATATATGATAACGTTCACAGGTTCCAGGTATTGGACAGGGATGTCTTCAGGGGCCATTATTCAGCCGACCGTGTTTTCTGAACTGCCTCCTGCCTTGGTGTGTCCTCTCCTCCTGGGCATGGCGTCCACATGCATTATCTCCTTGCAGCCCCTGGTCACTTCGTACATGAGGAGAAGCTGGGTCATACACAGCTCATTATTGTCACATCACTAAGCCAGGAGTCCTGTGGCTGAGTCTAGGTTCTTTCCTTTATACTTTCATGAGCAAATAAGTTTATAGCTGGGGTCCTCTCTTCATAGTAGAGTGGTGGCCTGTTGGGCTCAGGGATCAAATATCAGGGATTCTCAGAATGAAAAAAAGTCCCAGGTTCTTAGGTCTCAGCTGTTTGGAAAGATTAAGCAAAAGTGATTATGAGATTGCTTAGTTCTCTTACTCTTGCATATAGGAGAGAGGTTGAGTTTCCTAGTATTCTCAAGGTCTAATCCTTGACCTTACCACAGGTACAGGGTCCTCGGTTGAGGGAGTTTAGTTGTAGAATATGACTTGCTGAGAAAATCAATTGTCTAAGGGTTATTGTTTCTCAGAAAAGAAGAAAATAACTTCTCAAAGTAAGAATGCTCAGATTAATGTGATTTAGGCCGAAGGTGATGGGCTCCTTTCTCAGTTCTGTGCATCTCACACCACCCAGTAATTGTCTGAGAGCAGGTCAGACCAGACGCTGGAGTAGATGGTATGTAGTAACTTGTCTGCGCCTGCGTCCTGTTTGAGCCAAACAGAGGGCTCAAAAGTCAAAAGGCGAGGAACATTCCTAAATGGGTTTACCATATTGGCTAACACACTGTCGAGTTGAGTTGATTAGTACAGAGACAGCCACAGACAACTGGTCGATTGCTTCAGTCAATAAGAAACAAAATGAAGTCAAACTGATTTACATGAACTCAGTAGGAAGCCCGTCAAACATCTGGGTACCAAGCAGGGCACGGCTCTGATTTTATTTCTCACTTTCATCCATTATTTTGGTGTCGGTTGGCTTCCCGATAGTAGGGCTCTGAGCTGTTCATTAGTATTTTAGCACATTCCCAATTCACCAGATATTCGCACAATCTTTCCCTTTCCATCTGACCATGACAGGGCGTCAGTGTGGGGCAGAGCATTGACTGGATGAAGACTAGAGGCTTTGCCGTCAGTCTCTGCGGTGTCCAATCCCACCTCTGTTCTACAGTGTTAATGGACTGTGTGGCCTTCAGGGAGTGACCTTATGTCTCTGAGTCTCAGTTTTGTTATAACATTTATTTTATTTATTTTAGATGGGGGAGGGGCAAAGAGAGAGAGACTCTCAGGCAGACTCCCTGCTGAGCATGGTGCCCCACACAGGGACTTGATCCCACCACCCAGAAACCATGACCTGGGCCAAAACCAAGAGTCAGATGCTTAACCGACTGAGCCACTCAGGCGTGCTGGGTCTCAGTTTTCACATCTGTAAAATGGGTAATAACAATAGTACTGTGTGCACCTCAGAGTTTTCATGACTGTTAAAAGTGTTAATCCATGTAAAGCACTTCAAATAGTGCAGAGAACATTAAAAAAAAACCCTCCAAAAAAGTTAGTCATTACTTTTAAATGTGTATACATCCGAAGCAGGGAGGAAAATGAGTTTCTCCTAACAGTCAGTAGAAAATAAACAGGTAATTTTTAGGTTTACTTAGCTTGGTTACATTGGAGATTTCTAGGCATTATTACTGGTGATGTAACAATTTTCTCATTGGTCCTGGGGCCTCAGTTCTGAACACATACGAGATATGTCTTATACCCACTTTAACAATAGATAGTTCCAGATTAATCTATTGAACAATCTTTGAAATTTTACCTCTCCCACACCATGGTAGGTGTACTGCATGTTATCTAAACTTGAGCAAATATTTGTGGGCTAGCAGAACTGGGAAACGGAGTATAATAAAAACCTGTTCTCTAGGAAAGTTTTCTGATCTTCTCACCTCAACAGCCCACTCCTGGTGGGCGGTTTGGTGGTCGTTCGTGTTTACATCCATAAGATGTTAGCACCTCTCGTCCGTAGCTCAGTGTGGGCTTCCCAGAAAGCAGGGCTGAGTCAAAGAGTTAACAGAGAGGGGCCCCGGAAGCAGGGGTGAAGCATGGCAGAGTGAAGCATGGGCAGGGTGAGCTGGTCACCCAGGCAGGTGACGGCTTGCTTCCTCCCACCCCGAGCCATCTGAGGAGGTCCGTGAGGTGCTTCTCAGGCCCGTCCGTGTGGGATGCAGGGAGTGAAGGGGAAACATGTCCCCACTGTCTACCATTGACCAGAGCTGTGCCCGGTTGTATTAACTCTCTTGCATTTCTGGGTTGTGCAGGTTAGGGCTCCAGGTGGGTCTCTGAGGTGTCCCTAGGCAGAGTGTCAGCAGAGAAGGCCAGAGGTGGGAGGTGAGACGTGACGGTCCGAGGCGAGGGACAATCCAGTTACAGCGACGTGAAGCCGGTGGCAGCAGTTAGGCCGGGGGTATGGAAAGAAACGCAGAAATGGGTCAGTAGAGGGCATTAAACACACATGCCAATAAACATTTTTATTGTCCCTGGGACATGCTACGCCTGGGTTGAAAGACTGAAATGTTTTCTTTTCAACCAGTTCTTTTGACGCAACATAGTAGGACTCGAGAAAAGGTCTGTAAGTACAAGCTGATCATTTTTTTTAAATTTTACTAATGGACTTAGTGCTGAAATTAAAGCAACCTCCTGAGGGCTGCATTGTCCAGTTCACGTGCCTGTTACATTAAGCAGCTACACGCCGTCCAGTGCCGGCTGATTTCAGCTTTGTTTCCTGCTGGGTTCATATTAGCACTCCTTTTTCTGATGGGCCCCGATCCCCACCTTCCCATTCCAGTATACCGTGCCCTGGGCTTCTGGGTCGTGCCTGATGGACAGCTGCAGGTGCGCCGCCCCCCACCCCATCTGGTAGGTTGCTGGGCTCCATCCAGACCCCTCCCACGCAGAGCACACGCTGCTCTCACGACACTGCACGGTGCCAGCCTCTCATGATCGAGCATGATGTGCCCAGCGTGGCCCTCTGCTCTGGGTGCTCACACGCATGACATTCCTCCCCGCCTCTGTGCCGCTCTACAGCTGTGCCGCCCGCCTCTGGAAATGCCCTTGCCCGACTCTCCACTGTGCTTCATGAACCAGTCACACGCCCCTCCCTGTCAGGATGCTGGCTTACAGCGACCCATCACAGAATGAACCTCCCTTTGCTCTGTCTTCTAGGGGTCCTTGATATCTGCTGAGTCTTCATGTGTGTCACAGCAGAGGAATCCCCAGTCCAGGGGCGTGTCGGTTAACACACTGTCTCACTCAAAAGCAAAAATCTGATTTGTTGTGTTTGTCGATTTCCATTAGGTAAATTACTCCCATCATGGCCTATTCCAAGCTGTTAACCATTGAACAAGCAGCTAGCAAAATTCGTGACCGTTTCACAAGGGGTTCTCCCCAGAGGAGATCACTGATTTATTCCTCTGTTAGAGCTGAATACTACCATTTTTCAACGGTTAATTCCAGTTGCGTACTTAGTAAACTGTGCTGCAGGCATCTGCTTGCTGGTGTAGCCCCCTGCTGAACAGTGGAGCATACAGGAAGGACACAGGCTCTGGAACCAGGCAGCCTCGGTCCACAGTCCTGGCCCTGGCACTTGCTGGCTGTGTGATCCTGCTCGAGTTATTTACCCTTCTCTGTTCCAGTTTTCCAGTCCGTAAATGGATGGATTCATGTTCTATTGCTGTACAACAAATCCCCACCCACTGAGCAGCTTAAACCCACCCCAGTTCATTAGCTCCTCATTCTGTAGGTTGGAAGTCTGAACACAGCTTGACCATCTTCTCTGCCATGGCCTCATCAGGCTGAAATCGAGATGGCTGGTCTGTGTTCTCATCTGGAGGCTTGGCTGAGGAAGAATCTGCTTCCAGACTCACTCAGGTTGTGGGCAAAATCCACATCCTCAAGGCTGTGGGGATGAGGTCCTTGCCTTCCTCCTGGCCATTGGTTAGAAGTCACTATTGGCTTCGAGATGCTGTTCACCATTCCTCACCGAGTGGTCTTCTCTACTCTTAAAGCTAGAAATGGAGACTCTCCCTGTCATCAAGTCTTTGATGCTTTGAATCTCCTCAGGAAGCGTCCTGTCTCTTTTAAGGTCTCGGCTGATAGGGCCAACTCATCCCATAGCTCTCTCTTTCTTAGGGCAGCTGATTAGGGATCTTATTTTGTTTAGTTTTGCTTGATATTTGACATAAGTTTATTTTGGTCTGAGAACAATTTTGTTTTGGTTCACAAAATTTCACTTAGTGTAGTTTTTCTAGGCAGAATAGAACAGTTTGATTCTGTGGTTTCAGATGCCCGTTTGATCATGCAAAAATGGCGATAGCCGAGCTAAATGCAAGCTAAGTTTCACATGGTGGGAGTTTGCTGGCACTGAGTCCTTCCTGTTCCTTGACACCCACAAACATTCATGTTGCAGAATGGTCTGTTGGACACTTCCAGGGCATTTTTTCTGAATTAAATATCTTTAAATAAAAAATGCCTATGTTTGGGTGCCTGGGTGGCTCAGTAGGTTAAAGCCTCTGCCTTTGGCTCAGGTCATGGTCTCAGGGTCCTGGGATAGAGGCCCACATCAGGCTCTCTGTTCAGCAGGGAGCCTGCATCCCCCCCTCTCTCTGCCTGCCTCTGCCTACTTGTGATCTCTGTCTGTCAAATAAATAAATAAAATCTTTTAAAAAAATGCCTATGTTTGAGGTACACAACACAGTGATTTGATATACATATATGTGACCATGTCATATAAATACATAATATAAATATAACTGATGACCGAAGTCAAGCTGATTAATACATCATTCCTCACATAGATACTATTTTATTGTGTGTTTGACGAGAGCACCTGAAATCTACTCTCTGGGTATGTTTCCGGTATTCCCTAAGTAGTATTAACCATGGTCATCATGCTGAATGTTGGAACTGTAGACTTAGACAACTCGCCATCCCTAACTCCTGTTCTACTCTCTCTGCTTGTGTGAGTTTGACTTTTTTTTTTTTTAGAGATCCCATGTATATGTCTGTTAGGTCCATTTGGTCTAGCATTGTTCAACTACACTGTTTTCTTATTGATTTTCTGTCTGGATGATCTATGCATTAGTGATTCAACAAGTTCCATTGAAGTCCTGTACTGCTGTCTATTTCTTCCTTCAGTTCCTTAATATTTCTTTTATATACTTAGATACTCTGATGTTGGGTGCATGTATGTTCTCTTGATGAGTTGGCTCCTTTATCATTATATGTGACTTTCTTTGTCTCTTGCTACAGCTTTTGACTTAACGTCTACTTTGTCTTATTTGTTGTAAGGATATTTACCACTGTTCCCTTTTAACTGTGATTTGCCTGGAGTATTCTGCTTCCCTTCACTTTCAGCCTGTGGTTGTCCTCACTGCTGAAGTGAGTCTCTTGTAGGCAGCATATGGTTGGGTCTTAGCTTTATTCTTTAATGCATTCAGTCGCTCTGATCTTTTGACTGGAGAATTTAATCCATTTACATTTAAAGTCATTATCAATGGTTAAGGATTGACTATTGCCATTTTGTTAATTTTTTTCTGACTGTTTTGTAGCTCCTTTGTTCTTTTCCTCATCTTTTATTGTCTTCATTTGATTCTTTTCTCTGTCTTCTGTGTATATCCCATGAGTATTTTATTTTTGGTTATCATGAGTTTTACACAAAACATATTCTAGTTATAATAGTCACTTTTAAGCTGATAACAACTTCACTTCAACTACAAAAACTCTTACACTTTAACTTCTAATCTGCCTACATTTTGTTATTGATGTCACAATTTAAATGTTTATTTTTAATTTTTTTAAATTCTAGTATAATTAATGTACAGTATTATATTAGTGACTCAACAAGTTCTACATTATTCAGTGTTTAGCGTGATAATTGTACTTTGAAAAGTTTTAAAATTTTAATTCCAGTTAGTTAATGTACAGCATAATATTAGTTTCAGGTATACAATATAGTGATTCAACACTTTCACACATCACCTGTTCATTACAACAAGTGTGTTTCTTAATCCTCATCACCTATTTCCCCCATCCCTCCACCGCTCTCCCCTCTGGTAACCATTAGTTTGTTCTATAATTGATTTGTTTGCTTCTCTCTTTTTTACCTTTGCTTGTTTGTTTTGTTTCTTAAATTCCACATATGAGTGAAATCAGATGGTACTTGTCTTTCTCTGACTGATTTATTTCACTTAGTGTTATACCCTCTAGGTCTACCCATGTTGTTACAAATGATAAGATTTCATTCTTTATAAGAGCTGAATGATACTCCATTGTATATATATACACCACTTCTTCTTTATCCTTTCATCTATTAATGGACATTAGGGATGCTTCCATAATTGGGCTGTTACAAATAATGTTGCAGTAAACAGAAGTGCATATAACTTTTTGAGTTAGTGTTTTCATGTTCTTTGGGTAAATACCCAGGAGTAGAATTGCTGGAACATATGGTAATTCTCTTTTTAATTTTTTGAAGAAACTTCATATAGTTTTCCATAATGGTTGCATCAGTTTGAATTCCCACCAACAATACATGAGAGTTCTTTTTTCCACATTCTTGCCAATATTTGTTGTTTCTTGTGTTTTTTATTTTAGCCATTCAGACACGGGTAAGGTAATCTCTCACTGTGGTTTTAATTTGCATTTCCCTGATGATGAGTGATGTTGAGCATCTTTTCATGTATCTGTTGGCCATGTGTATATCTTCTTTGGAGCAATATCTGTTCATGTCTTCTGCCCATTTTTAAGTTGGATTATTTGGGGTTTTCTTGTGTTTTGAGTTGTATAAGTTCTTTATATATGTTGGATACTACCCCTTTATCGGATATGCCATTTGCGGATATCTTCTCCCATTTAGTAGGTTGTCTTTTAGTTTTATTGATTGTTTCCTTTGCTGTGCTAAAGCTTTTTATTTTGATGTAGTCCCAGTCATTTATTTTTGCTTTTATTTCCCTTGCCTCAGGAGACACATCCAGAAATTGTTGCTATAGCCAGTGTCAGAGAAATTACTACCAGTGCTCTCTTCTAGAAATTTTATGGTTTCAGGTCTCACATTTGGATCTTTGGACCATTTTGAATTTATATTTGTGTAAGTTATAAGACAGTGGTCCAGTTTCATTATTTTGCATGTGGCAGTCCAGTTTTCCCAATACCATTTGTTGAAGACACTGTCTTTTTCCCATTGCTCATTCTTTCCTACTTTGGCAAAGATTACTTGACCATGTGGCTGTAGGTTTATTTCTGGGTTTTCTATTCTTTCTATTCTGATGTTCTGTTGATCTATGTGTCTATTTTTGTGCTGGTACCATAGTGTTTTAATTACTGCCACTTTGTAATATAACTTGAAGTCTGGAATTGTGACACTACCAGTTTTGTTTCTCTTTTTCAAGATTGCTTTGGCTATTAGGGCTCTCTTGTGATTCCATACAAATTTAAGGATTCTTTTTTCTAATTCTGTGAAAATTGTTGTACAAACTAAACATATTATGTATGGTGTATCTATTAACAAATTATTGGAGCTAGAGTTATTTGTGGTATTTTTGTCTTTAACTTTTATGCTAGTATTAAAAGTGCTTTACCCAACACCATTATAATATCAGACTATTCTGAATTTGGTTATATTCTTACCTTTACAGTGAATTTTATACTTTCATGCATAGGCAGGCTTCCTGATAGAGTTCTTGAACGGGCCATTCTGGAGCCTGGGTCCAGTGAGGACTGTCCCATCAGTGGTCCCTAGGGTGGGCCTGGCAACTGGGTCAGGGAGGTCGGCCCAGAGCCTGGATCTTAAGTTGATGTGGGCTGGCCTGAAGTCTGAAACCACAGGAGCCAACCTGGGACTAGAGGGAAATTTGAACCTGAGTCTGTAAGGGGTGGCTGGTGCTGGGGTATGGTTGGCCCTTGGGTCCATGGAGATAGGCCTGGTTCTGAGTCTTTGGGTGCTGGCTTGACACCAGGGTCCACTGGAGGCATGCCTGGTGCCTGGGTCCATGGGAGTGGTCCTGCTGCTGTGACTGCAGTGTCTTGGGCTTGAAGCCCAGATCCGTGGGGGTGGGCCTGCAGCTGGGGTTCACAGGGGCTGGCCTGGTGCTGAACCAGTCCTGGAGTCTGAGTTCAGGGGGAGCAGCCTGGCCTTAGGGTCTACTTGGGCAGGCCTGGATCTCACTTCCAAGGCTCCAAGGGCTGGTCTGGAACAGGTAGAGACCAAGAGCCTGTGGCTACAGGGACGGGTCTGTGCTGGGGTGGGTCAGGAGCCTGGCCTCTGGAGTCAGCCTGGTATGAGGGCCAACCTAGAGCCTCCATGACCCAGTTGCCAGGCCCAGCCAGTGGTCACTGGTGCCTGGTTGGCCCTGCCGACTGCCGTGAAGGTGGGTGCTCATTTCGCTCTCCTTCCCCCAGGAGGAGGGTGTCTCTCTGGAGCTGCCAGCATTGTGGGGGGGGGGTAGTGAATGGGGGGAACGTGATACTGTCTTCCTAACCTCTGGGGTGTATCTTTCTTAGGTATGTGCTGCACCCAGGCGCTGTCATCTCTCATCTGGAGAACTTAGCTCTTGTGAATGTATTTTCCTGTATGGAGAGTGTTCAGATTGATGTTTCTTTAAGGAGACAAGAACTAGAAATCCCTATATCTCCTTCTTGTTGACATCACTCCTCCTGGTTAGGGACTTTGACTCCCTCGGCAAAATCCCTTTTTACCATATAACATAATCACGGAAGTGACATCTCATCAAGTCACATTCAACCCCAGAGCAGCACATAAGGCAAGGGTCACTGGGGTTGCCTTCGAATTCTGCCTCGCACCAAAGGACTAATAATAGTATTTACCTCAAAGGGTTGTAAGTTATATACGAAAAGCATTCAGAACAGTTCTTGGCACAAAGTAAGTGCTCAGTAAATATTAGCCAAAAACATTACTAAGTGAGAGGTTTTTTTTTTTGTTTGTTTTGTTTTTTTCTTCTCAAAAAAAGAGTTCTTGGATTATTTACCTTGGCTCCAGAGCCAAGCACCACTGGGAACTCAGTAGATGTTTGTGAACTGAATATATAAATCTATCTCCTGCAGATGTATCCAATAGCATTTCACCAAAGTAAGCAACCTTGGAGGTCAGGTCATCTAGTTCCACATCGAGCCCCACATTTTCCACAATGTTGAGGCCCAGATTGGTGGAATGACCACAAAGATCACCAACTAGGGACAGAGTGGCCACCAGACGACAAACCTCTAGATTCTCTGATATCTCTCTGCATTCCATTGTGCTGTAGACAGTGACCTTGACCCATCTTCTCAGCTGTTTTATCCAGCTGCCTCCGGGCAAGGCCAAGGGTCTCCTGATGGCACCCAGAGGGACGCTTGGCAAACAAAATGTGGATGGATTAAATTATACTCTATGTGACATCATTGCCTACCTAAATGGTTACCATGCCAAAGGCCATCTCTTCCTCTCCCTACTTATGAGCAAGATGCCCACTGTGATCATTCTTCAGGAAACAGATGGTTTTAAGAGTAGCTAGGCCTCTACCCAGCTTCTAGAACATGGTGCATGGGTTATGTTTTCATGTAACATAGGTCCAGAGATATTAGTAAAAATTTTTCTTGAAGAATATTGGTGACTTGCACCTCCCTTCTACCCCGGCTCTCTTCTCTGATTTGTTATAGCCCATAATTCTTTTCATCATCTCAGATGCTGTATATTTTAATTTTTAATTTTGTTTGCTGTGTCTCGCCCATTATGATGTCAGCTTCCCCTGGGAGGGCATTCCTCTGTGTCACATTCCCTGTCCAATCCCCAGCTGCTGGAACAGTGCCTGGGACAAAGTCCATGCTCAATAAATACTTTTTGAATGGAGAATGCAATGGGCTTGGGGAAAGTGGGGTTAGAGCTTAAAACTGGGTTCTTCCCTTTAGAATCTCTCCTGGCCTTTCTTCTAAGAATATGTGTCTAGACTTTCCAAGTTGAGACGTGCTGTCCTGCAGTTTTTCCCATGAATACCACTCAGACTGCAGCTGTCTCAACTGCATGCTTCCTGAGGCATCATTAAATTCATTTCTCTGCTACTTACAAGCTAACTTTTTAAAGATTTTATTTATTTATTTGACAGACAGAGTTCACAAGTAGGCAGAGAAGCAGGCAGAGAGAGAGGAGGAAGCAGGCTCCCCGCTGAGCAGAGAGCCCGATGTGGGGCTCGATCCCAGGACCCTGGGATCATGACCCTGAGCCAAAGGCAGAGGCTTTAACCCACTGAGCCACCCAGGCACCCCACTAGCTAACGTTTTAAATGATTACCTTGGTCCAACAATCTTTTATCAGGTGGAAGCAAGAAACTTGATAGAACAGTTCACCACTATAAGAAAGCACATAAGATACTTAAATGGACTTATAGATCAAGTCCCAGTGTTAAAAAAAATGCCATCAGTCCTCTCAATTCCTTCCCCATAATGGAATTTAATTATGATGATCGTCTCTTTCAGTTGTGTTTTCAGGAATTTAAAAAGAACATATCAGGCATCTAACCTCTCTGATGAGTTTGAAAAGAAGAGAAAATATAATGACTACAGGAAGGAAAAAAGGGAGAGCTCTCTTTTTTTTCTCTCCCTCTGTTTGTGTCTCTGTTTCTGACTGTTTTTCTTTCATACACATGCCCACATACATACTTGCTTTATTATTTTCCCTCTAGATTCCGGGACTCTTGTGGGTCATTTGTTAGGTGGTGAGAACTTTTTGGAATTACTGAAGTCAGTTGGAGGGTCAGACAGCATGTTGCCATGGAAAGAGAGCTGGACCTGGAAGCAACGAATTTGGGTTTCCTTTTGTCTCCATCATGAACCATCTGTGAGCATCCAGACAAGTCATGTCCTTGGGTCTCAACGGTTGGTAGCAAAAGGTTGTCTTACTGCTACAAAGAGTTAATAAGGACTAATGAGCACCTTCCTATTTTTTTGTTGCAATGGTCAGTCTGTGTACTAAGCTTAACCTGTAGGACAATTGCTCTCAAACTTCGGAGGACGTGAGAAGCACCTGGAGTGCTTGGCAGACGTTCGATTCTGGGCCACACTCCCAGAGATCCCTATTTGGGAGTCTGGGACAGGACCCAAGAATCTGCAGTTCTAGCATACATTCTTGGAGATTCTGCTGCATGCAACCAGACTGAACACCACGTTCTTGGAAGCATTGTTCTAAAGTAACGGGATTTCCACTTAACTTTGGCAAATTGATCAGAAAAATCATCTGTGTGTTCAAGACCAGGATGCCATGTTGCAGCTTATTACAACTTAATTGAGAACAGCATTAGTGGAGGAAGATTACAGCCAAGGAAAATGAAAAAAAAAAAAAAAGATTGGGCTCATAAGACAGGTTAATAATCTCCAGTCTGTAAAGTTTAGCAATGCCCATTGGGTCACTGAGTGCTTTTTTAAGGCCTACATAGAGATAGGGGGAAAGGAGAAAGCTTTTGGTATAACCCATTAGCATTGGTGAGACTACACTTAATCTTCATAGCTCCCTTCTGGGTTGACGTAACTGATTATTTTCCAAAGGAAAAAAATAAGACCGGTGAGATGTCCAAAGTCACATAGCTACTAAGCGATAGAGGCTAGATTTTAAGCTAGACCTTTGGGCTTCAAAGCTTTTGTGCTCTTTACCATCTACCACACTGCCCCTGTGTTACAGGATGCCTAGAACACACACACGGATGCTTCTTCAGGCTTGGGGTAGATGGAGTAGAGAGAAAAACAGAGAAGAGATCGAAGGAAAGAAGAGAAATAGGGAGGTAGAAAATGCAGAGAAAAAAATAGTACCCATGGTGAAGAGTATCCCAGGAGAACTGATATTTAACATGGGTAGTGCTTGGAACAGGCACAAAAACACTTGGAAAAATCGAGATGAAACTGACAATGACTTTGGGGCTTGAAATCCTCTTTGGAGTACTCCCAACTCCTCTGACTCAGGGAGCAAATCCTAAGACCAGGAGTGGGTTATATCAAGTGCTATAAAGTGTAAATGATTGACACAGTTCAAAGCACAGGTTGCCAGGGATGCTTTTATTTTAACAGGAAAGGAACATTTAGTTAAAGGAATGCATGTCTAATTGTGGAATTTCAGACCACAATTAACAATTAGGAGTGAGTCAAGTGGTGTCCTCATTGGATCTAAAAAAAAAAAACAAAACCACACACAAAAACAAAAAACACAATATAAGAGACTTCCTGCTCTGCTTTTGGCTACTACAGAGGCGAGTGGGACATTATTCAAGTACAGGTTAGACTTCCAGAAAAAAAGTGATCTGTGGGCTACATCCTGAGTCTTAGAGATGCATTTAGAGGTTGAAAGAAGATTAACTCAGGCCATTGTCTTCTGACTAATGACCCATTTCTTTCCTCCACTTCCGTTCCTCTGCTCTCCCGGCAGACAGTCCTTCTTCCTGTTTAGGACAGCCCCAGGGCTGGCCTTCGAGTGCATAGCACACAGCACACCCTTATCGCCACCTGCACCCAGGAGTCCTGTGTTATCAGAGCAGCTGTCCCTGACCTGTACAAGATTCCTTCATCTAGTCCAACAACCTCAGCAGACCCTCGGGTCTGGGTCAGTGACTCCAGCAAACAAAGGCTGCCCACGCTCCTTGAAGAGGTGCCTGTAGGGAGTGAGGCTTTCACCCTCTGTCATCTGATTGGAGAAAGTTTGCTTTGCTCTTGAGCCCGCCAACTGCCTGAAGATCAATCCCAGAAAATTCCCATCCTCATTGGAATCTTGTGCTTCCTCTCCCAGAAGCCACCGAGGGATTGAGGGTCAACTCCTTTCCCCATCTGCACTTACATATTCATTGACAAAGAGTTAGCAAACAGGGCGCCTGTGTAGCTCAGTCTGATAAGCGTCTGCCTTCGGCTCAGGTCATGATCCTGGGGTTCTGGGATTGAGCCCCGCGTGGGGCTCCCTGCTCAGTGGAGGGCCTGCTTCTCCCTCTCTCTCTTCCGTTCCCCCTGCTAGTGCTCTCTCACTCTTTCTCTCCTGCTCTCTCTCCCTCTCTCAAATAAATGCATAGATAAAATCTTTAAAAAATAGTTACTGAACACCTGGGTTTGCCATTACTGTGCTAAGTATTGTGAGTCCTCAGGAGCCCACAGGCTAGAGAGGGAGACAGGTACGTTAAAATCCAGGGGAAGTCTGGAGACAGAGGCCGGCTGGGATGCTGTGTTGGACTTATCCAGACTAGGGCTTCAGAGACAGTGTCCTGGAGAAGTGTCTGCTAAGCTGCTCCTGGAGGGTGGGGGGTGAGGACTGGAGTCTTCCAGACAGAGGACAGCATGAAAAAGATGCCCAGAAGCCAAAGACAGGTTGCATGATGGGGAACTCCCTAGGAGCAGCAAGAATGGGCGGGTGGGAGAGGGGGGCGTTAGAGATAAGGCATGTGGGAGATGTAAGCTGGGCCAGACCATACATGCTCCGTGAGGGGTGGTTATTATTCTGGGAGCAGTACAAGGTCAGTTCAGGGACTCACTTGATTGTCCCCTACGTTATAACCAGTGAGTGTAAAAGACATCTCTGTCACCAAATCTCCACGGGCAGAGGAGCTGTTGACTGACTTTGGAGAACCTTCCCATACATTGCCTCACACCGTCCTTCCAAGAGCCCCAGGAGCACATAGGTCATTCTCTGCTTTACCCCAAGTGCATGGATTTCCAATCCGAAGGTCAACAAGGGGGAGAGACTTGACTGAAATCACAGAGGGAGTATGCTGTAAAGACCGGACATGACACGGAATGACGGGAAGTGACAATATGATAGGCAAATCAGAAAAGGTCATAGACGGAGGCAGACTTGCTGTGAAAGTAATCTTAGCTCCCAGGACCACCATCTTCCATGGGTACCTTCAAAGAGCTTGGAGAAGTCCATGCAATGTGTGCATGTGGTCATTGGTTTTTGTGAAACTTGCATCATGGAGATATTCCAGAAGCAATCAGTTAAGACCTTCTCTTCTGCTCTGCCTTTCCCCCCCATCCCCTTCCCCGAGGACAGGGTGGGGTTGCAAGGGCTGTGCACGATTTTGAGCTTTGGTTAAAGGGCTGTTGAGTTGGGGTTAAAATTTGGGTGGGGGGTGGAATTAATGTTTTTCATAGCCATTTCTGTGCACAGTTAATCTGTTGCTAGCCAAGTTGGGACAGAAGTGGCTCCCAAGAGTGTGCCTTTGGCCCATGTTCCAATCCATTGATGGACCAAAGATGCAGGGCCAAGGGTCACATGACACCTGGCACCAGAAGCACGTAGATCCCGGGAAAGAAAGAAGATGTGAAACGTAGGGAGTCGGGAGTCAGGAGCTAGTCTTTGGAAAATTCTTCCAGATTCATTGTAAGTGGAGGATTTGCTTTTTGTCGATGACTAATCAGAATGACTAATTTGAACTTTTCTCGGGTCAGAAATACACTTACTAATGGAAAATGTATGATTTTAAACAGACACACCCACCCACTATATGCAGAATGTGTGGGTGCCTGTAATGGGAATTCCGTAAGGCAGAATTGATCAGAATTCCTGATTCCTGTGTTGGCTGGGACAGACCCTTGGCCGTGCTGCAGAACAGAGTACATCTGTGTGTGTTTATATGTTTTATGCATCCCAACCATCAATAGTAACAAACAAAGTTTAATTAACCATGCTAAAGAAAGACTAAATAATCTTTTCATTCTCTTTGATAGAAAATGGTACAGATATATGTAAGCATACAAAATAGTGTGTACATAGGAGTGCATACAAAATATGGATGTATGCAAAATATTAGGCAGCTAAAAATGTAGGGAAACTATAAAAATATATTTGGCAGTTAACTCATTAAAAAATTGAATTTTGTGATGTTTGTTATACTGGCCGGCTTTTAAAATTATGTGATTCATTTCTTATTTCATCCTAAATAAGTATTTATTTTCCAGTCAGACTTGGACGATTAGTTTTTTTCTTTCTTTTATTTTATTTTATTTATTTATTTATTTATTTATTTATTTTATTTTTTTTTATTTATTTATTTGACGGAGAGAGAGATCACAAGCAGGCAGAGAGGCAGGCAGAGAGAGAGGAGGAAGCAGGCTCCCTGTGGAGCAGAGAGCCCGATGCGGGGCTCGATCCCAGGACCCTGAGATCATGACCTTAGCCGAAGGCAGCGGCTTAATCCACTGAGCCACCCAGGCGCCCCTTTTTCTTTCTTTTAAAAAGCCCCTCCCTCTTCTCTACCTCTCCTCCATGGTCTCTGCTTCGTCTCAGTTTCCCTGATCTGCTCGGGCCGTGGAGAACACGGACGCACTGGGCTGCTGTGGTCTGGGGGAACTGAAGGCTTAGCTGAGGAGGTGCCATTTGCACTGGGCTTTGATGAAGGCTGAACTTTTCTACTGTGGGTCCTAGCCAGTTAATCTACCAGTGGGTTTTAGCCAGGAGAGCATTTCCTAGAGTCCTAAGTGGATCCTACCGCAGGATGCGAATCCTAACCAGCCCATAAGGCTCCAACATGGCCGTAAGTGGATGGTGGGTTTTCTGTCCACGTGTGATGTGAGTGTTGGTGCTTTCCTCACAAACAGAACTGATGCTGAGGCTTGTAGGAGGGTCAGTTCCGATTTAAGTGGGGAAGGTGGCCAAAGATTCATCTGAATTGCAACCCAAACCCGAACCACCACTAAGCTTCATGTCCCCTGATCACAGGCTCTCCCAGGAGCCATCTCAAATGCCCTGTCTTGTGAAGCCGTCCCTGCGTGGCATACAATATCTGCCCCATAATTATTTGTTAGTATTACTATCTTTGCAACTTGGTTTTCCCATCTGAAAAATGGGTTTCATAGGGTCACTGTGGACATTAAGCACCAAAACGCAGGTAAAGCCCCCAGCACTTGCCTGTATACAGCAGGCAACAGATAAATGTTATTTCCATTTCCTCTTCTCCAGTGTAATGAAGCATTCACTACTTAGTCAAGCTTTTAGCTGGCCTTGTTTTTCCTCCCCAAACGTGCTAGGGTTGGCTAGGGGAGCAGTCTGCCACAGAACATCTCTTGTCCCCTAATGATGTCTTCCTGCTCTCACATGGCAGCGTTGTCCCAGGCGTGACGAACTCAGGAGACACGGGAGTGGTTTAGTGACATGAAAAAGGTGAAGGTACTCAGGGGCGTCAGGGTGGCTCAGTCGGTTCAGCGCCCAACTCTTGATTTTGGCTCAGGTCATGATCTCAGGGTCCTGGGATCGAGCCCCGCATCGGGCTCCCTGCTTAGTGGGGAGTCGGCCTCAGATTCTTTCTCTCCCTCTGCCTTTCCTCTCTGCCCTCTGCACTCGCTCTTTCTAAAATAAATATATTTTTTAAGGTGATGGTATTCAGACATCTAGCTTTTAATACCCTTGTTGGTTATTTGCTAATTTCCTCATTTGTACCAAATTCTACACTGTACATTGTTAGGAACTTGAGATGTGTATGCGCGTGTGTGATAGGGCTGTTGTGACCTCTGCTAATGGATCTGGAGTTGGGGGCGAGAATCCTTTTATACTGAAGCTACCACGTGTCAGTTTGTCTGGTTTGCCTTCTACAATCTTCACGGGAACTCTACCAGGTAGGCACAGGGATCTCCATGTTCTAGGCAAGGAAGCCGAGGCTCAGAAAGGTCAAGACACTTGTCCAAAGCCACACAGCAGACACTGGTAAGGTCCAAACACATATCCAAGATTACAGAGTTCCGCATCTGCGGTCTGTCAAAGACACTGTTACCCTCTGTGGTGACCGAATCTTTTCTGGTCAAGCCCAGCTCTATCAAGCCTTCGGTCAAGTCTGAAGGTTGGGCCACCAGATTCGCTCTGCGTCAGGCATGATGTGTGCTCAGTGTTCTGGTAGCCCCAAGGTGGAAGCCAAACGCAGTCAACGGCATCATTGCCGGCCAATGTCAACTCCAGGGTCGAGCCACATCCTACAGGAGCCTATAGAGTCCTTTGGCGCTGGAAGCTGGGACAGAAAATGCTCTGATGACTGCAATGTTAATAAAGGGCAAGCCTCAATACGATTTGTCCCTCACAAAGGCCACTCTGTCCTCCGTCGACAGCGCAGGTGTCCGGTTTCAGCCGCAAGGCGGCCACCCTGGCTCGGCCGCTGTCCCCCGTGGGGAGCAGGCAAGGCGCGCCCGATAACATCGCCGGGCACAGTGGCGCTTTGTGTGCATTGGGGGCTCTGGTTACCTAGGGCACGCCGGGTGCAGGCTCCGGGGCCTGAGGCCAGGAGGGAGGCAGTGACTAAGTAAAAATAAGCACGGAAGGGGAGTGTTGGGGAAACCCCAAAGGGAGCTTTCTTCTCCCCCTGCATCCTGAAGGTGCTTCCCAAGGAGGCTGTTTGGTCACCACCATCAAATTCGGCAAAGAAAAGGGATTCGGGCAAGACGTTTCAGCCGCGGGCGGCCTTGGGTTTGTGTGTGCTCCTGCTGGTGCCTGGAGGTGGGCCAGCCGGACAGACACTTCTGCTCGGTCCCCGGAGCCTCTGTGGTATGACACATCCCAGGCGAACTGTCCCGTGAGCCAGGCTCAAGTGGCCTGCGACTTTTCTGTCCGTGGCCAACAGCTGTGATCTCCCTTCGAGCACCAGTCACGTGGTTCTTCAAGCTTTCGGTTTGGAGAAATGTGCCTGGGGAAGCTTTTCGTAAATCCCTGGGTTTGGTCCAGAGCTGATCCCGAAGAGGCTGAGTTGGAGGAGCTGTTCTCTTTGGGCTGCCGCTGGGCTCCTTCCTGGGGATGAGGCTGATCCTTTGAGCCTTGGGCTGGAAGCTGGTGACTTAAGACATCAAGTGTAGACAGGGGGGTTGGTCGCTGTCACCCTAAGTGTCCTGTTGCTGGTCCTGCTTTTTCCCTCTTGGTGTCACTCGCCCCGGGTGCCCACATCCGCCCGGTCCTCATATATTCTGGGGTGACATCTCTGCCCCATCGAGTATCCTGCCTGGGTCCGCTCGTCACCCCCCGTCCCCCACACTTCCTGCTGCTCCTCTTTCCTTTCCTGATGAATCCTCTAGGGGTCCAGGAAAGCAGCAGAGGCTCATAGAATAGAGGAATTATAACGTCTGAGATCTGTTTCCCACAAGTCTGGCAACTTCAAACAAAATTTACTCTCTTGCAGTTCTGGAGGGCGGAAGCCCCCAGGTGCCAGTGGGGGGTGACAGACTGAGGGTCCTCGGGGAGGGCCCTTCTGTGCCCCCACAGCATCTGCTGGCTCCCGGCACTCACTGACGTGCGGCCCCGTGACTCCATCTCTGCCTCCGTGAGCGAGACACGGCTTCTCCGCGTGTGTGTTTCTCTCTTCTCTCTTCCATGCACCGGTTCTGGAGTTAGGATATAGACATACATTTTGGGGGGCCAGGGTTCCACTCAGTACAGGGGTTAAAAGCAATGACACTTGAAGGTGTGATCAACACTGAGCAGTATTTCCATTTTTAAACAGGAAACTTGGCTGTCTTACCGCCAAAGAACAATCCCTGGTGGGAATTTTGGGCCTGCTTCTAGGCCGGCCCTGTGCTGCATTTTGAAGAGGGATTGTTGGCTTGTTTATTTCTTTCCAACCACACCAAGTGCTTCGTGTTGAAAGTTTCACGAGGGGAGGCAAGCTTCGCGGTTCCCTGAGAGAGAATGTGTCCCCTGAGGCAAGTGGTGGTCCCTAGGGCAGAGTTTTCTTTCCTGAGCTGCTTTGGGAGAAGTATCGTCGTCCCCCCCTAGAGCTGGAAGGGGGCAGTGGGGTGGTCCCAGGGCTCTTTGCATGAGAGCTGCTGCTCAAACCAGGGGGCCCCTTCGAAGCTGGACTCTGGGACCATCCCTGCCCACAGGCAGGTGGCGGCTCCCTTCCAGCTGGCCCTGGAAGGAGCCAGGAGGAACAGGAGGGGTTCCATTTCTCCAATGCTTGGCCTTTCCACGGCAGAGCTGGCCAGGCCTTCACACTTCTAGAGTTTCTAAAGGAAGGTGACTTTGGAAGGATCTCTGGCCCTTTCGGAAATGTGCACAGAAGGGAGTTGGTGAGCTCAGAGAACGTATTTGTTCTTCTGCTTCCTGGAACGCCCCTCCCATCTGCACTGTCTACCTTCTGTCGGGGCGGACTCCCCTGACCCCCCTGTCCAGCAGAGCTTTCCCTTTTCCCTTTTATCCTCTTTCTTGACTCAGTTTTTTTCCTTCCAGAACTCACCATCTGTCTTGAGGACAGGACTTAGTGTGTTCAAGATTTTTGACTAAATCAATGCTTTGTAGAACTGGAAGGGATTCATGAAGCCACTGGCCCGCTGGAGCCACCGGCCTTCAGGGTGGCAACACTGTCGTCATCCTCACTTCATGGTAGAAGTCGGTGAGGCCTGGAGAGGACGGACGGTTGCCGGAGGTCACCACGGAGATGGGGAAGTAAAGCTGCCATCTGTGGTTTCCATTCAGGGGGCTTTGTGCTCAGTATTGAATTGTCACATCAGTTTCCATTTGGTTTCAAGCCTGTGCTCTGCTTTCATGATCAAGTGATTTTCCACTAGGGGTGAGCGCGGGAGGACAGGTAAGGGGAAATGCGGATGAGGAGCTCCTCGGGCATGGCGGATGCCCAGCTGGACCCTGGGCACGGAAGGCAACTTTCTGATACCTTGAGCCCAAACGTGTTGTTATGATACAGCAGCTGATTGTGTGTGTGTGTGTGTGAGAGAGAGAGAGAGAGAGGAGAGAGAGAAGGAGGCAGAGCAGAGAGAGAGGAAGAATGAGCATGATCGGGTGTTGGGAGGAGACTGGTGGAAGGCAGAGTACATAGTGAAATGTTTTCCCCATAAGCTCGTAGTTTTATTGAATCTCCTCTGCCTGTCTTATCTTTGCAAGGATCACATTTTTTCCAAGCAGCTTTATTCCCCAGGCTCTTTGGAAATTAAGATTTCATTTCTCCTCGCACTCCCCCTGGCTGGCCGGCGGGTGCCCACTGACCCCTGCGGGGAGGCGGCTCTCAGGCATTTCCCACGTAACTCAGCGCAGCTGCCCGTGAGCAGATGTGGTTTCTTTCTTTCCTCATTCGAGAATTACTATTGATATGAAACCGCTCCTTAGTGGGGCTTCAGAGACTGAAGATTTAAAAAAAAAATGGAGGGAGGCCCGTGGACATGATGGAGGGCTTAGATAAGTGCCCGAGGAGAAACCTGTAGAAACTCAAAGGGCGGTGCTCTTAGTCCTGGGGACAGGGGAGCCGGAGGTCACCAGCCTCCCTGGCGTGTGGGCAGCAGGGAAGCGATGACGTCCTGTCTCAGCTGGGTGGGCTGGCGAGGCCGCCAGGAGGCTGTCAGACTGGATTCCAGCCACCATCACTATCCACGTCCATCCCCAGCCCTGGACCTCCACGTCCTTGCTTTTGCGGTGTCCGGGCTCTCCTGCAGCTCTGTCTGCCAGTCAAGACATCCCCTTCATTACTCTCAGGGAGAAAAGCTGGGAAGAAATGTTCTTACTTCTCTTGACTCTTCTGGGCGCAGAAAACGGAGGGTGACCATCACAGCATTTGTATGGACTTGAGGTGAAGCGGGCCGTGACGTCCAGGCAGACTCGGGTGAAAATCTGGGAGTTTCTTATTGCTGGGAACAATATCCTAGCCCTCTTAGACTTGCGTCCACCTCGGGAAAACGGGCATCTGGCTGTCTTCCCGCTGGGCTTGTTGGGAGGATTGAATCCTCTGTGTCATAATAAGCAAGTCTCGCAGTGCTGGGCTAAACGCTCTTCCCGAGGTTCTCACTCAGCCTGTGAGTCACCAGGTTCAGGGAGGAGGGGACCATTTAAGGTAGAATAACTGTCAAAACCAGAAGGTATGCCTGGGTCTGTTTGGATCCAAACCCCAAATTCATAGCCACGACGCTACTGCTCCCCAACAGATCTCCTTTCCTTTAGGAATTCATCATGAGCAGACATTTTGATTTTTTTTTTATTTTTATTTTTTAAATAAAATAGTCTAATTTTTAGTTTTAGTTTCAGAGGTAGAGTTTAGTGACTCATCAGTAGCACATAATCTCCTCCTTAGTGCCCTTCCCCAAGTGACCCCATCCCCCGCCACCGCCTCCCCTTCAGCAACCCTCAGTCTGTTTCCTAGAGGTAAGAGTCTCTTATGGCTTGTCTCCCTTTCAGATTTCGTCTTGTTTTGTTTTTCCCTCTCTTCCCCTATGATCCTGTGTTTTGTTTCTTAAATTTCACATATGAGTGAGATCAATGATAATTGTCTTTCTTTGACCAACTTATTTCGCTCAGCATAATACCCTCTAGTTCCATCCATTTCACTGCAAATCATAAGATTTCATTTTTTTGGTGGCTGAATCATATTCATTGTATATATACACCACGTCTTCATCCAGTCCTCTGTCGATGGACATCTGGGCTCTTTCCAGAGTTTGACTATTGTGGACACTGTTCTAAGCATACATTTTTAAAGATTTTATTTATTTATTTGACAGACAGAGCTCACAAGTAGGCAGAGAGGCAGGCAGAGTGTGGGGTGGGGAAGCAGGCTCCCTGCTGAGCAGAGAGCCTGATGCGGGGCTTGATCCCAGGACCCTGGGATCATGACCCAAGCCGAAGGCAGAGGCTTTAACGCACTGAGCCACCCAGGCACCTCTAAGCATACATTTTGAAAAGGCAAACCTAAAAGGCCAAAATAATAAACAAGAAATTGCTTAGAATTCCATCACCCAGAAAAGCCATTGTAAACACTCTGCTGTATATTTTTCTGTACAGTCACGTATATTCTATGATGTATACATACTATTTTTTTTGCCAAAAATAACATCATTTTGCTTTTATGGTTTTGTAGCTGGCTTTCCTCCATAACAGTATATTATGGATAAACTTTGATGTCAGTTTTTCATTCAGTGAATTTTATTGAATGTCTGCTTTGTGCCACTTGTAATAAATCGGGGAACTAAAAAATTAAAACCCTGTTTCTGATGAAGTGTACATTGTGTTGTGCCAGAGAACATACAATAAGCACAATGAACAGCTCGGTGAAAAATCACAGTACCCCTAAGAAGGAGATATGTGCCATCAAAGGATAAAGCAGCACGAGGGTTGGGTTCCATTTTAACCAATGAGCCCATCGAGAAGATGGTATTTGAGAAAAGACATGGAGGAGGGACTTGGTCCTGAGGTGCTCTGAGCGGTCCAGGCAGAGGAAATGGCCCAGGGCAGCATGAAGAAAAACAGAAAACCTTGGTTTCCAGATGTATGGGAAAGCAACAGCAAAGGGACTTTCTGACAGACTGGATGGGGAGGTCTGGGTGAAAAAGAGGAGTCCTGGAGGCCTCCAGGGTGTTGGTGTGAGCAACTGGAAGGATGGAGGAGACGTAACTGGCCCAGGGGAGGGTCAAGGGTGGAAGGAGGTCTGGGGCAGAGATCTGAGACCGGTTTTGAACAGACTGGATTTGAGCTGTCAACTGAGTGTCCCTCAGAGGATGTTGGATAAACAGCCTCCAGCCCAGCAGTGAGAGTGAGGCTCGGTGGATGCAGAGTGAGGCTCGGTGGGAGTCAATGACACAGATGAGCTTGAAATCATGAAGCTTTTTGAGAACCCCCAGAGCAGAGCATGTGCATAGGGCAGGGGAGGGAGGACTGAGCCCTGGGGGACTCTACTGTGAAGACTTTGGAGAAGAGGAGGAAAACAGAGTAAAGAAGACAGAGAAGGAGGAAGGAGTGAAGAAGGAGAAGCGCCAGGAGAGGGCTGTGTTCTGCAAGGTCGGGAAAAGAATGTACTTAGGGGAGGGGGAGGGGCCGATGGTGTTACTAGGGGACCATATGAGTTATATGAGTGACTATATGAGTATAATGGTACTGTATAACAACATGAAGACTGACCACCTGGGTACAACTCCAGCGAGTGCTGAGGGTAAAGGAGACTCCAAGAGGATTCTCTGTTTATTCATAGGGTTATAATCCGTCACTATCATTATTCATTATAATGTTCGTATTGTCCCAGAATTGGCCATTGGGAGCCCCTGTGTCTTTCTCACAAGCCCACGTCACTCTTGGTGCACTTATCTTCTGAAAGATGTTTCAGACTTTTTCAGTATTGTAAGTGCTTCACTGAACATCCTTGGACGGACATCTCTCTGTCCTCATACGTCACTTTCTAAGCTTGCTCTTATTTTAAGATGTAGTGGGATTGTTTTCTTTGAATGCCTTCCCCTGTGCATGTGGTTATTGGAATTGACTGCCTCGTTTCCTTATGATGGGTCTCTGTATATTCGTTCCCCGAAATAGAAGTTGTTGTATTGTTTGTTTTTGATTTTCATACTCACTGAAAATGTGTCATCCAAAATAGGAAAATAAAACTTGGAAAGTCACATAAAAACCCACTGGACTGAAATACCCACTAATAATTTTGGGGGGAATATCCTCCCAGACATTTAATTCTCTTTGCCTTGTGTGTGTGTGTGCACCCGTAACTCTGCTGAGATGAGATCATAATCGGACCAGACAGATGCTCTGCTTCTCCCCGACTCAAGAACAGAGAATTTGTATCTTATTGTGTGTTAAGACAGAATATAACTAGCATTTCGAGCAGAGGGAGAATGATACTGGCTGGGTTCCCCACATTAAGCATCACGTTTTATTCATCTGAAATTCATTAAGTACCTACTTTGTGACAGCCTTGCCTACAGTTTGTCTCCAGTTTTATATTGGGTGTGGATATTTGGATGGTCACTCTGGCCATTCAGTCACCTACCAGTTCTCCTCTCCGTCCGGACACGTGGTAGATCACAGCTCTCCGTGGAGTTCGGGTGGGGTCACAGGACTAGTCCTGACTGGGCAGACGTGATTGCATGTCACTTCCAAGTGGAGGCCTTGGGACCAGTGCCAGCCTCTTGCCACCTCCTTTTTCCTCGGCTTCTCCGAGGTAAACCCATGCAGAACAGGGCAAAAGGAGAGCTGAGATCCCACAGCCACATCTGCTGAGGAAGAAGAGGGGACCTGGAGAGTCAGCCTGGGCAGAAGAGGGTTGTAGGAGACGTAAACTCAACGTAAGCGTGGATTTTTAAATAATTATAGCCATTTAAATATGATAGGAGCTGATTTAGGAGGAGGCACTCATCTAGATGTACAGTCCTTATTGGGACCTTATCTAAGCTTTAGGTGTTGGACTAAGTTAAGAATACAAAGATGAGCCGTGTGAAGCCTGTTAGCCTGGAAAGCTGCGAGACCACTGGGAGAGACAGATGTGGATGTAAGCGGATACGTTCCAGTGTGATAGGTCCGGGGGGTATTGGGGAAAGGTGCTGAGGGATCACAAATTAAGGAGTAACTAATCTGCCTGGATTGCTTGGGGGGAGCCTTACTGAGCAGATGACATTTGATCAGGGTCTTGAAGGATGTGTAGGAGTCTGCTTTTCAGCAGCGTGGAGCGCCTTTTCACTGGAAGTGTCCAGACAGAGATTGAATGGCCACCTGTCAGGAGAATGGCAGAGGGATCGCTGGGGAGGTGGGAGACTGGCCTGGGTGACCTCTCAGGTCCTTCCAAACCCAAGATTTTGTAAAAGGGCCACAGTAGTGGGCCATTATCGTACTAGCGTATACGTTACCATCTATCAACACATCACGTCCGATTCCCTGCCTCATGGTGCTGGAGGAGAGCCGCTGTCAACCCGAAGAGGGTTTACGTTGGGATCAGGGAGGGGAGGAATTTATATCTTCTTTGCCCTGCAGGTACATATCCCTTTACACTTCTCAACGGAGTGCACCGAAAGGGAAGGTAAGACGGACTTCATGAGAAAACGCAGAGATTTGGAGACAGAGGAGAGAGCTTAGCTGGACTCTGCACACTTGGCTGAGTCAGAGCATGTCCCGTGCGCCCGGGTGGGCTCCTCTCGCTCCTGTCTGCAGAGAACAGCTGAAGCAGGCTTCTCTGCTAGAGCCCCGCTTGCCTGAGCCAAGGCCGCCATCTGAGGCTTCCTGCCCGCGTCCAGCACGGACTCGCCCTTCTGCCAAGAAAAGCAGTGGAGACAAAGGAGAACTACCGAAAGAGCAAAGGGCAACCAGCTTCTGTCAGTCCTCGCGGCTGGAGAATACATTGTTCGCATTCTCGACTCCGCTCAGGTGCGCGCAGGTGCACTCCAGTGGAGCTGCTGTCCCGTTTCTCCACCTGCGGGGCTCAGAGGCCCCACTGACAGGTGAGCAGACAGACCTGCCATTGTCACCTGCATGGGCTGATGTATCAAATCCGTCTTAAGAAGGGCTTGGGGATCGAGGCTCCGGAATCTCCGAAACACACCCTTACAGGGAGAAAGGGAGACACCTTACCAATGTGGGCTTTTCTTCCATGCGCAGGCTGGGGAAGAACATTTGGGCAACTGAGTCTAGCCGCTTTTCTTGGTGGCGTCTCATGGTCCGTCACATGTAGAAATAAATCACCTTCCTCCCGGCCTCTAACATTCAACCTTGGCCCTCCTACTCGTTAAACTCGGGAACTCGTTAACACATCAAGTTTCTTCTGCGATGTCTGTCAAGAAGGATTAGCAGCCGGTTGATGGATGTGGGTTCAGACTGCAGTGAACTTGTAATATCCACTTGGTTCCCGAGCTCTGACTCTGTGTCCCCTGCTGACCCCTACAGGCTCCTCCAGTCAGTAGGAAACGCAGCCTGATCGGATGGGCTCTGTGGTGTGTACAGATGGTGCCTTTTCTCTAAGCCAGTGAGAGCTCGACTATTAACTATTATAAGGAAATAAACATGCCTCTGCCTTTTTGCCAGAAGAAATACAGGAAGGACATACCAAAAATTAGTGAGACTGGTTATTTACCAAGGTTGGTTGGGAATGGGATGCCTGGATTTGAGAAAGGGACACTTTAAAAAAACACACCTTTTTTGAACAATTTTCACTTTTGGAACCATGTTAATGTTCTGCTACTCCAAGACGTCAAATCAGTAAGGATGGGGGAAAAATAAATAAAATGGCATACAAACAGAGACACTTCTTATGAAAAACATAATCACCCTGAAGGAGGAAATAAAACGAATCCAAGGAATTTTGGACCTTGGTATTTTCACTATATACCTTCAGTGTAAAGCCCCAAAGAACTGTAAACAAATATTGAAGTTTGCTTACAGAGCTTGTTGCTTACGGTGGAATGAATTAGCGATTTTGAAACTACTGTCTGGGTGTCCTAAGTATGAGCAAAGCAGTGATTATTCTAAACGTGGGAACCAGCTATCTCACTTTCAGAGAAAGGAGACGCAAACATGGGGAAAGGGGAGGGCTGGAATGAACTGGTTTAACGCTGGTTGGAATGGGGCTGCATGGGACTGGTGGGAACGGAACTCAAGTTTTCGTATTTTATACTATACATATACACAGAGAGAGAGAAAGAACATGATATGTATATATTATGTTTAAATATGTTTGAACTGTATTAGGACAATGAACTTATCTAGATATCCATCAGTCATTATTATAACACCTTATTTTTCCATTGTGAAAGGATTACCCCATTGTTAATTAACACACCCAACTCCTCCTCACTTGTTTGTTCGTTTGTTTGTTTGGTGTGAACATTTAAGTTCTACCTTTTTAACAAATTTGAATTATATGTTGCAGTGTAATCAACTGTTACCCTGTTATACCCTAGATCCTTAGATCTCTAGACCCCGTATCCATCTTTTTTTTTTTTTTTTAAGAGAAAGCACATAGGTGAGTGGGGGGTATGGGCAGAGGGTGAGAGAGAGAAAGAGAATCTTAAGCAGGCTCCACACCCAGCGCGGAGCCTGGCACAGGGCTCGATCTCACAATCCCGAGCTGAAATCAGGAGTTAGGCGCTTAAATGACTGAGTCTCCCAAGTGCCCCAGCCTTATCCATCTTAGAGCTGAAAGTTTGTACCCTTTTACTAAGCTCTCTTATTTCCCCCAACACCAGTCTGTGGCAATGACTTCTCAATTCTCTGTTTCTGTGAGTTTGACGACTTCTCCTCCTCTTCCTTCTCCTTCTTCAAGATTCCACACATAAGTGGTACTATGCAGCCGTCATCTTTGTCTGGCTTACTTCACTTAGCAAAATATCCCCAAGGCCCATCCATGTTGTTGCAACTGTATTTCTCATGGCTGAATAGTATTCCATGTCCAATATCGAGATAAACCAACATCACGGGCCTCGTGGTATGAGAAGGATGTAACATTTCTTATGTTTTACTTCTTTCAAAATTGCATAACCTGACTCTAACCTTGAGGAAGCTTCAGACAGACTAAAAATAATGAACATTCTACAAAATGACTGACCTGTACTCCTCGGAAATATCAAAATCATGAAGGAAAAGGAGAGCTGAAAAGCTTTTTCAGATTAGAGAAGGCTCAGATACCATGATGACAAATGCAGCTCTTCATCCTGCAGTGGGTCGTGGGGTGAGGAGAAATGGCTGAAAAGGATGGTATTGAAGCCACTGACAAAACTCGAATATGGGGGCGCCTGGGAGGCTCAGTGGGTGAAGCCTCTGCCTTCAGCTCAGGTCCTGATCTCAGGGTCCTGGGATCGAGGCCCACATCGGGCTCTCTGCTCAGCAGGGAGCCTGTCTTCCCCCTCCCTCTGCCTCTCTGCCTACTTGTGATCTCTCTCTGTCAAATAAATAAAATCTTTAAAAAATTTTTTAAAAATTTTGAATATGGGCTGTGGGCTAAATTATAGCATTATATCAGCGTTAAACTTGGCGATTTTGGTGATTGTACTGGGATGATGTAAGAGAATGTTCTTCTTGGGAACTATGCACTAAGATATTTAGGATTAAAGAAATATGTCCTCGATGAGGGAGAGAGACAGAGAGAGTGATAAAGCAAATGGGGCAAATTATTACCAGTCACTGCTTCTGATGTATCTAGGTTAATCGCATGTGGATTTTCTTTGTGGTTTCTTAAAACTTCAGCAGTTTGAAATTGTATCAAATAAAAAGTTTACAAGATAAAAGGCAAATTTGAACTGTGTGGATAAGGATTATTCTTGCCCCATTTTGCACTGGTTGAGGGAGAATTAATCATCAATTACACATTAAAATTTTTTTTATTATGTTATGTTAGTCACCATACGGTACATCATTAGTTTTTGATGTAGTGTTCCATGATTCATTGTTTGTGTATAACACCCAGTGCTCCCTGCAATCCGTGCTCTTAATACCCATCACCGGGCTCACCCATCCGCCCACCCACCGTCCCTCTGAAACCCTCCGTTTGTTTTCCAGATCCCATAGTCTCTCATTGTTCATCTCCCCTTCTGATTTCCCTCCCTTCATTTTTCCCTTCCTTCTCCTAAGGTCCTCCGTGCTATTCCTTATGCTCCACAAATAAGTGAAATCATATGATAATTGACTTTGTCTGCTTGACTTATTTCACTCAGCATAATCTTTTCCAGTCCCGTCCATGTTGATACAAAAGTTGGGTATTCATCCTTTCTGATGGAGGCATAATACTGCATTGTGTATATGGACCACATCTTCCTTTTCCATTCATCTCTGCCCCTTCCACAGTTTGACGACTGTGGCCATTGCTGCTATAAACACTGGGGAACAGATGGACCTTCTTTTCACTACATCAGTATCTTTGGGGTAAGTACCCAGTAGTGTAATTGCTGGGTCGTAGGGTAGCTCTATTTTTAACTTTTTGAGGAAACTCCACACTGTTTTCCAGAGTGGTTGCACCAGCTTGCGTTCCCACCAACAGTGTAGGAGGGTTCCCCTTTCTCCACATCCTCGCCAGCATCTGTTTATTTCTTGCCTTGTCAGTTTTGGCCATTCTGACTGGTGTAAGGTGGTATCTCAGTGTGGTTTTGATTTTAATCTCCTTGGTCGCTAGTGATGAACATTTTCTCATGTGTCTGGTGGCCATTCATAGGTCTTCTTTGGAGAAGCATCTGTTCACATCTTCCGCCCGTTTTTTAAAAAAAATTTTCCATTTGTTGTATACTAGTTTAGACCCACATACTTTGACATTTTTATCTCATTGGGTTCTCAACACAGCCTTTTGTAGTAAGCAAGGCCGGTATTTTATTGCCCTAAACTTACAGGAAACCCAAGGTCAGATACCTTGCATTTCTCAAAGCCATAGAACTAAAATGTGCTAAGGTCGGGACTTGGACCCAGGCATTCCAGCTTTTGGTGCCACCTTCCTCATGGCACTAAGGTCACACTTTTGACCTCTGCAGCGTGGAGGATGGAGGACATTGATGAGATCGTGATGATGGTTGGACACTTGGTGCCTGTCCTTTGTCTCTGCACTTGCCTTGGATTCTGCTTCCCCAGCACACTGCTCAGCCAGACACGTGTCATGTGCTTCGTGCTCACACCTAATGGTCTGTGCCGGGTGGTCATGCCAATGTCGACGCCTGGACGTTACTGCGCACACGGATTCAGGTCCTTCCCCCTCACACATGCCCACAGCTCTAGGCTCTTGGTGAAGTAAAGGATGTATCCAGTGTCTTCAACTCTATCGTTCCTTTCTTTCAGGTTCAATCCCAAGTAATAAAAGTCTAGCTTTGGGGCACCTGGCTGGCTCCCTTGGTTGAACGTCTGACTCTCGATCTTGGCTCAGGTCTTGATCTCAGGGTTGTGAATTCAGGCCCCAAGTTGGGCTCCACGTTGGGTATGGAGCCGACTTAAAACAAGAAAAAACAAAACAAAGAAATCTCTATCTTTGAGGAAGGGTCATAGGCAAGTGACAAGGTATTACGGGATGGACAGGAGATGAGGCGGTGCGGAAGTCAGCCACAGGCCCTGGCGATGGGTTATGCGCAGGTCTTCAAAGTGATGACAGCAGAGTCCCAGGCGCTCTGGAATTTCAGAGGGCTGGTCTCGTGGACAAATGAGGCTGGCAATGTCCTGGGATAAGACTTTCTAAACTTGTAACCAAAGTCCAGTGCAACTCCGGGCCCGCTACAAGCCTTGCTTTCTCTGCACAGACACCCATGGACCTGCCGCTTCTGTGCCGCTCTCCTGTTCCAAATCCTTTGCGCTCAGATCGTCTGTGCCCTTCATCTGACGCTGATCACAGATTGCCAGGTTTGGAATCGTGCGGGGGCTTGCACACAGCCGCCGCACACTCCTAAACCCAGAAGTCAGGTCTGGACTTTGTTACAGCGGCTCTTCGACGGCTGCCTGCTCGCCGAGTCCAGGGAACTGTCCTCGGGCTCTATTGTCCTCCGCTTGTCTAGAGCAGCCTTCTTAGCTTTGAGGATGTGACGGGAACGCAGATACGCACACACCATTCTACCTGTGATTTCCACCACCCCCTTCTTCTAGCTGTCTCTATCAGGAGAAGCAGAAACAGGTGTCTTGTTTCGGGTTTGTGTTTGCTTTTTATGCTCTGACTTTAATGAAGCACGAGGAGTCCACATGCTTGGTAGCAGGAAGCAGCGTGGGGCACTGTGGGCCTTGCCTGTACCCCAGAAACAGCCAGCAGGCCTCTCTCCTCTACCCCTCCCTGGCCAGGCTTGGTTTTCGACCCACCCCAGCTTAGCACAATCCCATCACCCTGGGCTTTTACGGAGGAGACTGGAGTGTTCGTTCACTTGAGAACCCGGGCAGTGAAAGGTGGGGACAGAAAGCACGTCAGCTGCCTGACTTCTGCCTCCAGGCCCTTTTCTCTCTGCCAGTCGCCTCAGGACACCCGGGTCACTTTCCTCTGTGATGCCAACCGTCAGGGTGGATGGCTGAGTTCCAGGGGACGATCAAGTGTTTCGATACCGGACAGCCGCACCTTTAAAAATTACACTGTTTGCTTCTAAAATGCTTTCTGCTTCCCGGGGATGTTTGGGGATGGATTAGACTGCATCTGGGAATGAACTATGAGCTTCTTGGGGGAATGCATTACCCAAAGCTCTTTTGAAAATCTTTCCCAGAGTTGTCTACTGGCCAAAACTGTAGTCATCCCGCAAAGTTGATGCTAGCCCTGCCCGTGCTTACCAAGGTCACATCGTAAGCACCAGGTTGTCCTCTCCTGCTCCTCCTCACCTGATGAGGATGCGGGAGGAGCCAGAGCCTCTGACTCCGTGTCCAGAGCGTTTTCCCCATGACGGCGTGAGCTCCTGGTTGGGCACAGTGTCCTGTGAGCAGTAAGAATGTGGATACAAAGAAACGTGCCCTACGGCTCCGCTGTGAGGAATGGACAGTCCAGTTTGAGAGCGAGATTCGCGGGTGCAAAATCCAACTCTTGAGTATCAGCATTTCCCCAAATGGGTGCCTTGGCATTCTGGTTTCCCAGAAATCTGACAGAGGTTACCTGAGAGAGAAAATCTGCCCACTCATGCTTGGTGGAACAAAGCAGCCGACTGTGAGCCGTCCGTGGTCAAGTACTTTTAGGGTACGCTGGGACACAGTAGGAAAGTGTTGTTGAATGAACACTTACACAGATGGAACCCTGAGTCAGACAGCTGGGCTTCTTCGTAGGATGGCGGGTCGTTCTTCAGAGGTCAACCCTGAGGGGAGGACCCGTGGCCAGAGGCTTATGAAGAAGGGCTCCCTGGAGAAGTCAGTAATGTGGGGTGGCAGTTGGGGGGGGGGACAGGATGGGGAAGGAAGAAACCAAGCCACAGTGTCATCTCAGGAGAGGACTCCGCCCCACCTTGTCCCCTCACCCAAGAAGCTGCCGGGATTAACTTGGCAGAATTTGTCCCACCTCAAGGCAAGGGGTTAGGTTTCTAAACTCCTGCCCCAGTCATCGCTCGCCATAGCCTCCTGGGGGAATGCAAACTTGGGCTCTCAGGGAACCCTCCAGTTCTCTGAAGAAAATTGTGAAGAGCAGAGAAGCTGGGGGGAGCACAGAGAACTACACAGAGATCCTGGAGGGCTGGAGAGAGCGCTGACCACTGGAAAACCACTCACCCAGTGATTCTTTTTGAGTTCCTTTTTTGGGACCGAGACCATTTTTTCCCTTAATCCTTCTTCCTTTGCTGGTTTTCTATGAAACGGTCTTTGGGAAATGCTGCTAACATTTTGCTCTCTTTTGCAAATTTTGCTTTAAGTGGCTTGAGGAGACATAGAGTAAGGTTGTGTAAATGGGCAAAGGGTGGCCAGTAACTCCCTGATTTGCAACACATGCCAACTGATTGGCAGGTGCATGGACAGTTTTGTTTTTGAGAGTGGAACATACTGAAGGCCATCTGGGGAAAGCGGGGGGGAGGGGGGATGGTCTTTTGGAATTTGAATGACATTTTGGTCTTGGGTTTCAGGGACCTGACGAATGTGTCTACCAACAATATAAGTCTATAAATATAAAATTGTATACAGACAAAAATATAAATATTATAAGGCACTAGATAAAAGGACAATTGAAAGATACCTCATTTGAAAATATTTAGCTGAATAAGGTGTAGAAATTTTTTTCCCTTCGTCATAACCCTGACAACCACTAATCCAAGGCCAGAATCCGGCTTTGTCTACTTTAATTAGGAGTTAGCAGGAGAGCTGAGAATTAGGAGGGAATATTCCAATTTTGATAAATCAGTCAGATATAGGGAGAGAGGGTGGGGGAAAGGGAAGGAGAAAAGCCTGTGGTTTATGTCCATGTGACAGAATGACTAACCACGATGAGGGCAGGTAACATTTACGTCCTTGTCCTGAGGGGCTTATGGGAACAGCTCTTCCACATCGAGAAGCCGTGCGTTTACATTTTTAACCCCAAACATTTCTAAATTTTAGGAAAGGAGGAAAAATATCCTTGTTTCCCAAGTGCCAAATGGTAGAAGCGATCGATGAGCCTGGTACCATGTTCTTCTGTGTAGAGGACATAACGCGTAAAGCTGCCAGATTGGTTTTCCACATTTCGACGGCAAAATGACAAGCGGAGTTCAACCCTGACGCTGGTCAGATTTCTGATTGCAACAGCTCTGTGGGATGATTCACACGGAGACTCGAACAATAGCATATACATACTCACACTGGGTAATGCGCCAGGGGGGAGGATGATTTTAAAATGTTTTCATTGTGTTTTTCGTATCGTTCCCATCCTGGAAGCTTGGTCCCCAGAGGCTTGCTGCCCTGGAGGGTTATCCCTCAGAGATGCTCGTGAGGGACGCTGTTTTGGTTACCATGACTATTTCCTGGAGGACCGCAGGGATGGACCATGTCTGTGTCATAAGGCTTCAGCTGTTGGATCGGGGCGATATCCGAGCATGTGCACGCCCATCGCTTTCTAGGTGCACCCGTGTTTATCAGCACGGCCGTGTGTGCGCAGCTCTTCTCCCTCCCCGGCATGAAAGCATGCCACACTACTTCAGTCTAAAGCGTCCTCCCTGCTCACCAAATGCACACCGGGCTGAGACCTGATGTGATCACGAAGGAAAATGTCCCCAAGTTATGAACAATCAGACAAGCGAGAATGGGAGAGTTTGCATGGAAGCTGTCCTATTCGTGTTTGCTTTCCCTGCACTACTGTTACCACGGTTCAGCTCCGGATGCTAAAAATAGATTTTCACCCTTGCACTCCGGCTTCTTTCAGTGTTTTCCAGGGTACGCGGGCGCCCTCTGGTGGGAGTTTGGCTAGAAATGTTGTGCGGAGGATGCCCCTTGTCTGGAGGTGCCCAGCGGACCCACAGTGGTGGTGGCGTCTGTGAAGACCGGGACCGAAGGAACCTCCCCACGAGAGTGTCAGAAACCTTGCACTGTCTCGTAGAACCTCCTACCGGACCAGAGATGTTCTCAATCTGTGTTGCCCAACTCGGTAGCCAGTGACTACTGAGCACTTGAAATAGGGCTAATGAGACCAAGGAGTGGATTTATTTTTTATCGAGGTGAAACTCACATAACATAAAATGAACGATTTTTAAATTGTGCCATTGCGCAGCCTTTTCTGCACTCACGTTACTGTGCCATCAACATCTCTATGTAGCTCTGAGACGCTTTCATCCCCTCACAAGACCATCCTGGACCTGTTAAGAAGTGACTTTCCATCGTCACCTCCCCGTGGCCCCTGGCAACCACGAATGTCCTTTCGGTCTCTGGGGATGATCTCTTCTGGATGTGCGCATGCACGGATTCCCAGACCATGAGACATTGCGTGTGACCGGCTTCTTTCACCTGGCCTCACGTGTTTGAGGCTCTTCCCTGTGGTAGCTGCTGTCTGTGTCTCATGCCTTTTTGTGGCTGAGTAATATTCCATTGAATATATGCATTCTGTGGATGTATATATATCCGTCTTGTTTGTCCTTTCATCCATGATGGACATTTGCTTTGCTCTGACTTTAGACGATGGAGAAGAACATTTCTGTGAATTTTTGTGTACAAAGGTCTATTCAAGCACCTGTTTTCAATTCTTTTGGATCTTTACCTGGGAGAGGAACTCTGGGTCACACAGTCATTCTGTGTGTAGCTCTTCCAGAAACCACCCAACTGTTTTCTGAGGAGCTGAGTTTTGAATTCTGTATAGTTGCAACAAACAATTTAATTGGTTAACTAATGAGTAAATAATTTTAATCCCAACACTACAACGAAGTGTGATAATTCTAGAGCATCTTGATTCTTTCTGAGCAGTGGAACAGGGTGCTTAAGAGCTGTCCAGATAATGTCTTAAAAATACACTCCTATGGCGAAAAAAGCCATAGATATCCATAATCTTACCCCGGTTCCCCCCCCCCCCCCACACTTTGTAGGGAAATAGATCACAGATCACAGATCATAGAAAATAATGCAACCTTCGAGCAACCTTCGAGGATAAATACCCCAGCCCTGATATTTAACAGATGACGGAACTAGGGTCCGTTTTCTTCATAAGCATCTGGTGTGCACACCACGCAGGGCAAGGGCTGGGAAGTCGGCTGCAGCCTGTGGCCGCTGGGTGGCAGCAGAGAGCACAGGGGGTAAGAGGAGAGGGAGGAGAACAGAGGGGATGCTGCCTTGAGACCAGGCTTATGGTCTTGGCCAGAGGGTGAGCGTGGGGCTGCGGCTCACCTGCCTCACTTTCAGTCTGGACTGCCTTGTAGCCCAAAACCAAACCCGATTGGCCCCCACCTTCAGCTATCACCTGCATCTGGCCAGTTCCCCACACCTCCATCATTTACCCCCGCCCTGGGCCCAATACCACCCCTCACCCTGTTCCCTTCCATTCTTGTTCATTTTCAGTCTCCTCTGTCCCAGAAACCTGAGATAGTCTCATCGCACTCAAATCCCAAAGCCCTTACCCTGGCTTATGAGACTCCGTGCGTGTGTGCCCTGGGTCCTTCCCCACCTCATCTGAGCACAGACCCTCTCGTTCTCTGCTCCAGGAACAGCGGCCCTTCTGGGACTTCCTCGGACTCACGAGCACATGCTGCCCTTGTCCTCTCTGTCCGGAATCCTCTTCCTAAAGACATCTGAATGGTTACCCCCTGCCCTTCGTTCAGATCGCTGCTCAAACGTCACTCACCAGAGAGGCCTCCCCTGAGCACCTGTGCTAAAGAGAGCCCTTCTCCACCGCCATCACTGCCCATCCCTGTCCCGGGTGTGATTATTCTCCATCGCTCTCATGACCTGCCATAATCCTGTAGGTATGGGCCACCCACCCACCCACACCAGAATGTGAGTTCCAAAGGGGCCAGGACTTCATCTCTTTTGTTCTGTTCTGTGCCTCTAACAGTGACTGGTACAGAAAGCAAAGGAGGAAGAAGAGAAGGAAGGAAGGAAGGAAGCAAGGAGGATAATCTTGGCCAGTGTGCTAACCTCTCTTAAATCTTGGTTATTTCATCTCAAAAATGGGTTTAAGAATCATCTCTACCTCATAGGGTTGCTGGGTCTTGTGATGGCACTCCATGTGCTTAGTCCTAAGCTGGGTCCTCAGTACGTGCTCAGTAAATACGATTTTCCTGAAATTTCCCAAAATTCTTTTTTGCTATAACTTCTCCTTCGGAGGAGAATCCTGCACTCGGTGCGAAATCTCTGCAACAGTCTGGGAAATGCATGGTTGGCCCTCATTCCTTCCACCCTGTTCTACGCAGCTGGACCTCATCCACCTGCCCTTTCCTGCCTCTGGGTGGCGCTGTCCATTCCTCCTCAGCTACCCGTGCCTCATTTCTTCCCTGCTCTGCTCAGGGTTCAAAGGTCCTCCAAGTCCTCTACTGATTTTTCACCACTTGATACACCAGTTCACAGTAACTGATTTCATATTTAGGATACCTGTGTGTGAGTACACACACTTCTCAACTTCTGAGCACCCTCTAGAAGCCTTGAATCTCTGGTTGATATGATGAGATAAGGAGATGACCTCACTTTCTTACCTGGACCTGCAGACAGTCCAAAGGGGGCTAGGTGATCTGCCCCAGTAAACAGCGGCCAGGGCTTAAAACACCGAAGATCGATAGCTACTAGGGGACTGTGGTCTCCATAGGTCATAGTTTTCTGAGCTGGTCTCACTGAGTAAGAACGAGGCTGGTGATCTGTCTCCTTGCCAAGGCATTATGTCTGTTGTGCCCATACTTCTCCGACTGGCATGCCCGGCCTTTGGGGGACACAAGTTTAGCTCCAGGATACACTTGGCAAACCCTGCCGGGACATCAGTTGTAGGGGCATAAGTGATTTAAGTCATTGCTTGAGGTGGAGCATGGATACAAAGTAGACTCTAATGGCCTCATAAATGTTTAAGATAAAATATTAATCTTGAAGGAAATGTCTTGCTCGTGGAGAGCTGCTTCAGTCTACATCCCCAGGCTCTTGCATTCTCTTTATCCCCTTAGGTACAAATTCCCACTCTCTTCTGCTCTTTGAACGCTTCTATGGGATCATGAGGTGCACTATTGCCGTAGAGGTGTGCATGCTTTTCACAATCCCATTGCAAAAAGGCACGCTCTGTTACCAGCAATTTGTCTGATTAGTGTGGTTTGTGGAAGGCCGCGTCATCCTAAACCCAAACCCATTTCCACCTCCAAAGAGTATCATTGCATTAGCCAGTCTGCAACTGATGCAGGTCTTTTTTAGGTGGTGGGGGAGAATCTTTAATTATTTTAAGCAATTAATATCGAAGAAAAACATATTGCATTAAACACATCTTCAGTGTTTTGAAATGGAGCCTGGATATACTTAGCTTTTACGGTTCTAACAATGGGTGTTTTCCATTCTTCAGGATCCTATTAAGGTCTTTCAGCATTCGGAACCTCCTTGATCCAGTGATCACCCCGGTGATTCATAACCCCCAACTGGGAGGATGGTTGCGCATGAAAAAGTATAGTTTACCTTGGTGGGACCTACAGTAGCGAGCTCAGATCCCCTGTAGGGGACCTGTCGCTCCTGCCGGGGGCTGGTAATTACACTTAATAATAAGGTTGGTGGGATTGTATAGTCAAAAATGCAGTCTGGAGAGTTCAAAAATTCATCTTGTGGCCGCCTCCCTGTTCATTCCTGGACCAGCTTTCTCAAGTTACTCTTCTTTTGACCAAAGAAAATCATAATCACAGGGAAGGAACTTCAACCAAACATCTGCTGGGGAAACAAGTAGAGCCATTCACCTGTGGAATCAAAGAGGTTCCTAAGTTACACAGGGCACGACGGTGACAGGGACAGGCATCCTGGGGGTCCTTTTTGCTAATAGGAAGAAAGCGAATGATGGGAAAACTTGCCTGTGGAGGGTGCTCAGGCCACATAACCCCCAAGTCACCTTAATTTGGAGTCCCAGGCTAGGGTGGCTGGTCCCTTCGGTGGAATTCCACTTGTGGGGGGGGGGAGGAGTGAGTGGTAAGAGGCTGCAGAGTGATGCTTCGTGCCATAGACCGATGACGAGAGAAAGTTGAAATCGACTTCTGAACCAGAGACACTGCTTTGAGCTTCTGGCTGTTGAAAGTTTTCTTTTCGGAGAAATGATCTATTCAGGTAGATTGTTTGCTGGGCATGGAGACATCAGTTACTTTGAAAAAATTAGTCTTCCCTTTACTCACTAGCAGGGTGGTCCCTGGTTAGCTTTCAGAGCGCAGCACGTTTTCGTATGGACTCACTTTTTAAAGCTTATTCCTTGACCTTGCAGACACCAGCGATGTGCTCAGGAGGAAGGGTGACAGCTTGTGGGGTGACATGGGCACCTTTTACCTGGGGTCGTCTGGAAGGCATGAGCCCTGACCCTTCCCTAACCCGTGAGTGACTCTGATTGGGGACTGTGAAGTCAGGCCTGATGGGAGCAGCCCAGCCTGGGAGGGTGAAGGCAATGTGGACAAGGAGACTTTGGGGGCCCCTCAAGTTAGAGCAAAGACTAATCCACTGCTGTCTCTTCTGACTTGGGGACGTGTGCCCCGAGTAGAGAGAGAACTCGGCAGATGTTCAGCTGTCTGCAGTGTGTTTGGAAAGGAGGAAATTTGGCATCTTCTGGAAGAATGTCTTTCTGCTGTTACCTGACAGCTGCAATGTTGGGCAACTCCCCACACTCATTCTAGGACTGCGTGTGCCTGCCACCATGTTCTGCAGACTCTCCATCACCCCTTCTGGATATCCTCTCACCGCCCTCCCCTCCTGCAGCCCCCGCTGTCCTCCTTCCTTTCCTCCTTTAGTTATTCCTGCCTTTGCTCATGACAGAGTTGGTGGGAGAGAGAATTGGGAAGCAGCCTTGGGTGACCTCAGAGAACAGGGAGGAGAGCTCATATGCCTTTGGTTATGTCATCTACCCGTGTTCGAGTCCCGGTTCAACGAGCTCAGCTTTGTGATGCTTCCCCTACGTGTCCCCAAGGAGAGCCAGCTGTTGCCCACTTTGGTCCCCATTGTCCTTGTTCAAGCTTCCACTGTAGCATTTGGTCCTTTGTGTTGTCATCTTATCCCATGGAGTCTCCCTACTGGACAGTGAATGCTCAAAGAGCAAGGATTCGTCACTGATCTCTTAGCCTATGGTTGACCCTGTTCTTGGCCCCCACACAGTATGGTGCTCCATGCGAGCCGACTGGATGAATGAATGAATGGAACGCATGATGGATTTCCTGTTGTCTGGAAAACCATGTCAAGAATTCCGTAGGACCAGCCTTCAGTGCGTTACTTGGTCTGTTCTCAACTGGTTCTCTGTGGTTCAGGCCCCCGACTCAGCCAAGATAATGTTCTGCCCTCCGTGTACTGCAAACACTACCACTTCTTTCTTCCCCCCTTCCTTCCTTCCTTCCTTCCTTCCTTCCTTCCTTCCTTCCCTTCCTTTCCTTCTTTTCCTTTCCTTCTTCCCTCCCTCATTCTTCTTTCCTTCCTTCCCTCCCTCCCTCCATTTTTTCCCTTCCTTCTCTTCCTCCCTCCCTCTTTGTCTCTCTCCCCCTCTTCTATCCTTACTGTCTCCTTATCATCCCCAACTACATAATATCTCCCCATTCCTCCCTCCAAGTTTCCACCTTGCTCCTCTGTGAAGACTGTCCTGTCTTCTGCAGCTTTGCTTTCCACTCTGAATTACTCATGGGACATTTAATCACGTAGACCTTGCAGCATCTCTTGCAGTTGTTTTGAAATTACTACTCAATATCGAATAACTTCTTGAGAGCACTTCTCTTGTCTCCTGTGAGTCCCCTGAAGACAGAGATGATGTCACACACTGTGACTGCACAGCTCATCTCCCCCACGGCCCAGGCCCAGCACATCGCTGGGCACACAGGGGATGCTCAAGGCTGGTTCTGAACGAGTGAACGGAGGCCAGCCCAGACCAGGACAACTGTGAACAACCAAGTCATTGGCTCTTTGAGAGTAGATTTTCCTATCCTGCCTCAACTGTCCTCAATATCTGAGAGAAGTCACAGGGATGTGTAGAGCATCTGAGACAGTAAGAGAGGGCAAGAGGATGTCAACGGAGAAGGCCCGGAAGTTGCACAGACCCTTCTCTTCCATGGGTGCCCACGCCAGACTCCAGGGGAAAGTGGAATCAGACAATCTGCTTCTCCACCTAACTGCGTGGTTGGCGATAACTCTTGCTCTTTCCTCTCCGTGATTTCAGTTTCGTCCACTCTCAGTTTCGTGGATCTCCTTTCTGCTGTGTATCTTCTGGACATGCAGGGTTATTCTTCCTTGCTCCAAAAATGCTTTTCTTTTTTGAAGAGTAAGCCATTTTTCTGCCAAGTTTCCCTCCTTAGCTGCATATCTCATTGCTTCTTGATGATACGCACTAGGTACCTTTACTTCTTTTTGTTAAAGCTGCAAACCCACTTTGCTTATTCCCCAGATGCTCTATTGGGAAGAAAACTCACTGTAGGAGTCCTCTAACACTGGGCTTTACTTGATCCCATTACTTGTTCCTGACAGAGCTTAGAATGTACTGAGCCTTTCAGCTACAGTCTGTTACTCACTTTGGAACCCCCGGCACTTAGTGCAGCTCCTGACTTCTGCTGAGGGGCACTAGATGTAACTGAAAATCATTTGTAATGGAAGTACTGAACGCTAGACTGATATTTACCTCAAGAGCCAGTGGTCCTCAAAGTATGGGCCCTGGGCCAGCAGCACCAGCATCCCCTGGGAATTTGTCAGAAAATGCAAATTCAGGGGCGTCTAGGGGACTAGGTCGGTTAAGCATCTGATTCTTGGTTTTGGCTCAGGTCATGGACTCAGGGTCATGAGATCGAGTCCCATGTCAGGCTCCTCACTCAGCCGGGAGTCTTCCTGGGATTCTCTCTCTCCTTCTTCCCCTCCCCACTCACGCACTCTTTCTCTCTCTCTCTCTAAAATAAATAATCTTTAAAAAAAAAAAGAAGAAGAAAGAAATGCATAATCGCTGAATCAGACACTCTCGGCCCAGCAGTCTCCTTCCCCTGCCTCTGATGCAGCTCAGGTCTGAGAACGGACGGCCTGTCCTATGCAGCTGCACTCTTTCAGTGAGTCGGTCCGTAATGAGAAACGCAGGAACTTAAGCCAAGTCCGCACGAACCCGTCATGCTACAACACGGTCCGGGACATCGCATGTTAACGTGCGGCCGGGCAGCTGGAGCTTCTTTTCGGTCTCTGATGTTCTGTCGGTTGGAGAGAGAGAGCTGCCTGTCTGTCACCACGCACGCCCTGGGCTTTCTTTGCTGCCCTCCGTTTGCACTTAGCTGCCCTGTCCCCCCGCATGCAAAGGATAAGAGGAGTAATAAAGACGGTGCTTGGTTCTCGCAAGCCCTCCTCGGGCCCCCTGTGCTATGCATGGCATCCCCATAACCTGGCCAAGCCGCCCGAGCCCCCGCTGTGCTGAGACTCACCTGCATCAGGTAGACAGTGAGGGATTGTTTGGAGCAAAACACTGTGCAATCAGCTGCAGATAACGGAGGCACAGAGGTCAGGCGAGCTGCCCGGAGCATCTTTCATCTTTGACTTATATTGGTGGGGTGTAAAGTGCGGCACCGGCCTGGCCTGCCCCGCGGTCAATGCCTGCCTTGTTCTGCCCCCCACTTATCTGCCATCGCTCTGATGTTACAGGTTTCGTTCGGATAGCTGACTTCAAAGGTGCTTTGCAAATTTTTTTAATTTTTCTATTTCAGGGATAATAGCGCAGCTTTTCAAAAGCATTTTGCTGTGCAATCAAATCAAACATTCTTAAATGGACGGGGCCAAGTTAACCCAGCCCAGGCACAGAAGCTCCCAAAAGGTTGCCAAGGACTTGGTGCCAATTCTGACAGATGGACAAAGGGAAGCTGTGTTTGCTGTCCTCCTCAACTCCACTCTTCTCCCGAGTCCGGCGTGTGCTCAGATTTAGAAAGCAGAAAACACCCCTCGCCATTGCCTCTTCTCTGGGCATGCCAACTCCCCTGGGATGTTGTCCACCAGGATCTGTAATATACGCCGTAGGAGTGACTGGGCAGCTGAGTCAGTAACTGAATCGTTGAGTTTTTCTGATGGATTAAGTAGGAGTTCCATGGAAAAAGCCAAGTTGAATTCTGGCCTTCATGTCTTAAAGACACTGCTTTTATTTGAGGCCACAGCTGTAAGTGGACCCTAGTATCTACCACTCTGTGGCCTTTGCTTTGTTTTATTCCCCTGCCACATCAGTGGCTGAATGCTCCATCACGGGCTGCCTGGGCTTAGTGGTGGCAGCTTACCCTCGCTTTTTGGTGGGCTGAAATGACTAGACACGAGCTTGCGTCTTCAGAGGGGAGGGACAGATTTCCAGTGAATAATGACAGTGAACATTAACGGGCATGATTATTTCCTAGACACTGAGCTGAGTGGTTTAGGCCGTATCTCATGTAATTCTCATGTCCCTCAGTAGCAGGTTCTGTTATTAAGCACGTTTTACAGATGAGAAAATTAAGGCTGGGATTTAAACTCATGTCTGTCTGCTTCCAGACTAAGTGTCTTAGCCTTGGTTTTGTGGCTCCTCAGTCTTGCTGCTGGTGGCAACTGAGTTAAGGAAGGTACACAGCAGAAAGAAGAGGACCGTGGTTTTCGGCCAGGGAATATTTTCCCCTGAGCTTCAAAGAAAGAGATGTAAGAGCAAAGGGTGAGGGGAGCATGACTTCTGGGCTTGCAGCCCCCCAGGATCTGTCTCCCCTCTGGAGCTATGGAGAGCCCTTCCTGTGGGAAGGGAAGAGGTTGCTTTGCTATGGAGGTGATGGGGCGGTGGGGAGATGTTAGGCCAAGGTCATGCCTGAAGAGCTCGGACCAATCTTGAGTCTGTAAGCTCCAAACTGGGCACTGGACTGTTCACAGCACCCGAGAGTGTAGGGCAGCGTTAGAGATATACGTTATACTTTGGGAATCTGATTTGGAAAACTTCACAGAAGCAGAAACCCAGAGAAAATATAGGAAGAAGTTCCAAAGACTGAGACAGAAGGCAGATGACTCATTTATATGGAAGTTTTCAAAAAATGCCCTGGTAGAAGAAAAGAGGAAAAGGATGTTGGGAAACACTGAGTGGTCCTCAGGGAATGTATCTACAAGTTCAGACATAGAAGAGGCCGGGGGATAAGAGCCCGTACACAATGGTGGACAGAACGCCTTGCCATTGACCTCCGAGGGGGAAATCTGCAAATGAACCAAAAGGCATCAGATGACGAAAGATAGATTTTTTTTTTTAATTAGATTTTGAGCAAGGAAAGCCAGCAACAAAATGATGTTCCTCTTCCAAAGGTCAATATTGAAATGGTCACGGGTCATAGAAAATAGAACTCTCTAGCACCTGGTTAGCTTCTGTGCTCCTTTAAGGAGGATTGTACAACAGGGAAGGTCGACGTCAGCACTGACAGGAGGGGATTGTAACCCTGCAGAGGCAGGAGGAGAAACGGAGAATGGAGAAACGCAGAAACACAGAAATGGAGCGCTCTTGCTGCGAGCAAGCCTCGTGGGAGGAACCGTGTGTTTGCAGAGTGTGGAGAGCTGGAACACAAGCCGGCGGGAGAGACCCGCCGTAATTTTTGAGGAATCCTGAAACCAGTGGACTTCGAAAAGCTGGCTCGTGAGTATTTGGACAAGAAAGAAGTGAGGCCTTGGATCGGGTAGAAAAGCATTAAGGCCGAGTGATAACAAAATAGACTCATCTCCTATCTTCTTAGGACGGTGCTGGAGATACTTTATGGCATATATGGCGAATGTCTATGGCTTGAAACTGGCATGCTCATATGCCCAGTGAGAGAATTTGATTCCCAAAAATATTGGCACACGGGGCCAAAAAGCCCCAAACCTCACAAGGTAAAAAATAACACAAAATCAACCCTTGCTCCAGTACAGAGTAAAGGTGTCTCACCAGGCATTACCCTGAAAAAAAGAAATAAGACTTATAGCTGAGTGCAAATTTGACACAGTAAGCTGGAATATGATATGGTTGCCCAAAAAGTTAATTCAAACTTGATCCACATAAATGGAAATTCAGTGTTCCGGACTCAGGAAAAAAAAGGAATCCAACGTATTTGATCGCCTTTCTTCTGTAAAATATTTTCAAACACACGATCTCATTTTATTTATTTATTTTTATAGAGTATAAACCTCATTATTTATACCTGAGTTATAAAAGCCAACACCAGAAAAGCTAATTAATTTTTACAAGATCTTGTAGCTGGAAGGTGGAGATGTCAGAGTTCAAACTCAGGTCAGTTTGATCTCAAAGCCCTGCTCTTCCCGCTCTCCCACTAGTAAGGCTTTCCCCCGGTGCATGGGGCACCATTCACACCGCAGTGGGGGCTAGCTAGGGGCTGTGCACCAGGAGAGGCATTAGTGATCCAGAGCCTTGTTCGAGGCTGGATTCCGCAGCAGAATACGGTGTGTGTTGTTCGAGGCACCAACTTTTTTGAGTGAGGATGAGAACGAAAATATAAAGTAGATACAATGATGAGGGGTCTGAGAATTGTCCTATGAGGAAACACTGACAATATAAAACTAGCAAACTAAAGATTCAGGGAGGATTTGAGATGTGTCTTCAACTAGCTCCGTGGTTGCTGTAGGGAAGGAAGAAGTGGGGTCGCGGCGGGGGGTGGGGGTGGGGGGTTGAACCCTCCAGAAGCTGATCTAGAGCCAATGGGGGAAGTTATAGAATATGGGTTTCCCCTCTGTAGCAGTTTCCTATTGCTGCTCTAACAAATTACCCCCAACCTAATGATAATACAAATATATTGTCCTCTAGTTCCTTAGGTCAGAAGTCTGATATAGATCCTACTGGACTAAAATCAAGGTGCTGGAGGCCCTAGGGGATAATCTAGTCCCTTGCTTTTTCCAGCTTCTAGAGTCCATATTTGTTGGCACGTGACTCCCTTCCTCCATCTTCAAAGCCAACAATATTGCGTCTCCCTGACCACTTGGCCGTTCCTCTGATACAGTCAGGAAAGCACCTAGATGATCGGGCTGCACCTACCTAGCTAATCAAGAATAATCTCCGTCTGCCAAGGGAGATTATTCCTTAAGCTTATTTTAAACATAATCACATCTGCAAGTCCTTTTTGCCATATGTTCATGGCTTCCAGAGATTAGGCTGCGGACGTATTTGGTGAGCCGTTCTTCTCTCTGTTCAGCATGAGAATGTATTTTGTAAGCAGCTCCCTAATAGAGCCGTACGGCCAGGAGTGGGCTGTTTGACACCCTGCTCCTGGAAACAGTCTAGTAGAGAATAGACCGGGTTTTGATAACGGTGCTGCAGGCGGGTTCGAGTACCTGACGAGTAGTTGATTAAATGTTTTCATAAGGTTGATCCCACCTGGAGACGTAGGATTCTGTGACCACCCATTCTGTAGTGTGTTGAATAACGTCCCTCCAAAATTCATGTCCACTCAAAACCTCAGAACGGGATCTTCTTTGAAAATGGGGTCTTTGGAGGCACCTGGGTGGCTCATAAAGCATCTGCTTTCAGCTCAGGTCATGATCACAGGGTCCTGGGATGGAGCCCCACATGAGGCTCCCTGCTCAGCAGGAAGCCTGCTTCTCCCTATCCCACTCTCTCTGCTTGTGTTCCCTCTCTCACTGTCTCTTTCTCTGTGTCAAATAAATAAATAAAATCTTAAAAAATAAAAAAAATAGGGTCTTTGCAGATGTAGGTAATTAAGATGAGGTCATACCGCATTAGGGTGGGCCTCAAATCTGGTGACTAGTGTCCTTATAAAATGAAGAGAAGACACACAGAGACCCCAGGGAAGAAAGGCCTGTGAGGATGGCAGTGCTTAGACTCTAGTCCTTTTCACCATGCTGTCATGCGTCCTCTGGCCCAATCCTGTTCTGCCATAATGGCCAAGAGCATAGGCCCCAGAGTCGAGGGGGGCCTGTGTGCCTCAGTGTGTTAAGCGTCTGACTTCAGCTCAGATCGTGATCTCAGGGTCCTGGGATGGAGACTGCTGTAGGGCTCTGCTTTTCCCTCTCCCTCTGGCCCTCCGCGCATCCCTTCCCCATCCTCGTCCCGCCTATTCCCCCACCCCACTTGTGAACACGTGTGCGTGCGTGTGCTCTGTCTCTCTCAAATAAATAATATCTTAAAGAGAAAAAAAGAGGATAGACCCTGAGTCTAATGGCTCAGACCTGAGGACCCAGCCTCTCTAAGATTTAGCGCTCTTATTTGTAAATCACGGGTAGTAGCATGACCTTTCTTGTGGAGTCGTGGTGAGGATTATAAGATGCCCGTGTTAAAGGAAGCTCTCCATGAAGTATGTTCATTCATACAGAGTGTGTTCTATGATCATCTACGGAGTCCGTCTTCTGTGTCAGGGACCATTCTAGGTGCCTGGATATCTCAGTGAGCAAGGCAGGGAAAAGTCTCAGGCCCCGTGGCACTTCCATTCTACCAGGCAGCAGAAAATAACAAACAGCAAATGTAACCAACGTGTAAGTTACATAATATGCTGGAAAATGATAAGAGCTATGGAAAAAAGCAAAGCAAGGAGCATAGGGAGCATGTGTGGAAGGTTGCAGGCTGAAATTTTGAAACATCGGAGTGAGACTTGAGCAAGTACATGAAGCCGTTGGGGAAGTTAGCTGTGTGGATATGTAGGGGAGCACATTTAAGGCATGGAGAGCAGGGAGTTCAAAGACCCTGAGGCAGAAAGTTTTCTTGTGTGTTTGAAGAGTAGGAAGGTCAATGTGTCTGGAGCAGAGATATGGTCATGGAGGCAAAGGAAAGGAGGTAAATGAGGATACAGGAAGGAGCAAAGAGGACAGGCAGAGGATTTGGCTTTCACTCTGAGCAAAATGGAAAGCATTGGAAGGGAGTGAGCAGAAGAGAGAGATGATTTGTCTTGCCTTCTAAAGGAAGCGCTGTAGCGACTCAAGCTAGCTGCTGAGAGTAGATCACGCCGGCTGAGCAGTGAAGCAAGGAGACAATTGCAGTTGTTCACGTGAGAGATCACGGTGGTCTGGACCAGCGTGGTAGTCATGAAGGTCAGATTCTGCACAGATTTTGAGGATAAATCCGATAGGGATTTCTAACGTTGATAGTAAGAAGGAAATCAAGAATGACTCCAAGGTTCTGACCTGAGCAGCTGGAAAAGCAAAGTTGTTGCTAACTAAGATGTGGAAGACTGGACACCTGGGTGGCTCAGTGAGTTAAGCCTCTGCCTTTGGCTCAGGTCATGATCTCAGGGTCCTGGGATCGAGCCTGACATCGGGCTCTGTGTTCTGCAGGGAGCCTGCTTCTCCCCCTCTCTCTGCTGCGGCTCTGTCTACTTGTGATCTCTCTCTGTCAAATAAATAAATAAAATCTTAAAAAAAATAAGATGTGGAAGACTGAAGCCTGTTTTGGGGGAAAGAAGTTTAATTTTGGATATGTTAAGAGAGTGATGCCTACTACGTATCTGAGCATTGAGGAAGAATAGGCAGTTAGATATAGAAGTCTGGGGTTTAGTAGACAAGACACAACTTTGTAGTATCTATAGACCTATAAAATTCTGTTATTGATTTTGTGGAGTGTAAGTTACAGGAAGGTGGGGACCATGTTAAATTTCATACCCAAGTCTCCAGACTGCCTAGCGGAGAGCATCACACAGTTTATTGCCCAATAAAGGTTGACCGACTGATCGGACACTTAGGTTTTTCTGACTCTGGTGGGTCTGTAGCGTGCATATAGGACCGATATGCCCAGCACTTGTTCTAGATTATTTCTCCTCTGCAAATCATTGTCTAATGGAAACCAAAAAGAGCCCATTTCCTGTTCTGCTTACAATTAAGAGTTCCTCTTCCTCTGTATCCTCGAGTTTTTTCCTTTGTGACATCTTGAATAACCCTGCTCCCTGGAAGAGTGAGGTCATAGGGTGCATCATAGGATGCAGAACAGTTTAAGTGACAGGTGAGTTCCCCATTTGTCCCCCACCTATGGCAGTAAGAAAATCCTATTTTTCTGAATTCCTTCTATGACACTTTTATCTCATTTATTATAATTTTTTAATCTTAGATTTTAAGCCATCCTCTTTTCTCCCATCCCAGCCCGTGCTCTACTCCCTGAAGAGGGATTTTCACTCAAAGCCTAAGAGAAAGATGGAGCTCATGATCCATTCAGAAGCTTCAACCCATTACGTAATCTCAAATATTTAATTCCAGAAGAATCAGTAGTTGCTCAACATCTTGATGTCCTCTCAAGCTCCACCCAGGCAGGCTTTTCTGACTTGAAGCTAGATAGAGAAGGACTTATTTTCAAATCAGACCCAGCCTGAACTCAGCCTGAAGTTGACTGAGGTCCCCTCATCTAATAATTTCTAAGCCTGGAGATGCATTTGAATGACCAACGGGACTCAAATGCTACAGATTCCAGGCCCACAGCCCAGACCAGCTGAGTCAGGAACCTCTAGGTCTTGAGCTCAGGAATCTGTATTCTCTGAGGTCCCATCACTGACTCTGAGACAGCTGGCCCATGAACTTAGACTGTGCTACTTTATTCTAACTACATGGCACTCACAGGATCTGAGCCATCGCCCCGATTTTTAAAGGCATCCCCAAAGGAAATTGTTCAAACCACTTCTGCAGTTCAGTTTTCTCATAAAAATAAACAGCTATGTTTTTAACCCTTTAGTAGCTTCTCTTAGGAACATGAGCATGGCCATGCTCATTATGGGTTTTACCAGTACTTGTTAAGCTAAACCATTTGCAGGGAATACAGCGATAGATATGACACTGTCCTTGCTCTCTTAAATCTCTGGCTCCAGGGGGAGGGGCAGAAAAGCAGGCAATGAGCAGTGGGAGGCAGCATCAGGAACAGACAGATGATCTAGAATATTAGCAGATACCCAGACGGACACATCACAGACACACCCGTGTGTGTTGCTTGTGTGACGATAAGTGTGTGCATAGATCCTTCATGCTTACGTCATCAACCTCTGGGCTGGAATGAGCTAGGCTGATTTCCTTTTTTTCCTCTTCTAAAATTACTCTTTGGACAAAGATGTGTGAGTATGTCTATGTGGACATTAAGGCTAGTGTCTTAGTCTGTTTGAGCAGCTACAACTAAATACTGCAGGCTGGGTGACTTCTAAACAACAGAGATCTTTTTCTTGTGATTTCCAAGGCCAGGAAGTCCCTGGGATCAGGGGCCAGCATGTCGGGTAAGGGCTCTCTTCTGGGTGGCAGACTCCTCGTGCCTGCCCATTGTTGGAGAGATGAGGGAACTCCGTGGGGTCTTTTTTTTTTTTTAATTTTTTTGGAAGATTTTATTTATTTGAGAGAGAGAGAGACTGTGTGTGCTTGCATACACGGGTGGCAGGACGGACGGAGAGGGAGAAGCAGACTCCCCACTGAGCAGGGAGCCCAACAACATGGGGCTTGATTCCAGGACCCTGGGATCATGACCTGAGCTGAAGACAGAGGCTAACCCACTGAGCCACCCCAGGTGTCCCCTGGGGTCTGTTTTTTAAGAGCTCTGATCCCATTCATGAAGGCTCCGCCCTCATGATGCAAGCTCCTCCCACAGGCCCCACCCACAGCACCTTCGAAGGTTAGGATTTCCACATAGGAATTTGGGGTGGAAGGACACAAACATTTACAGCCTAACACTGTGTAACCACCGCTGCCAGGAAGCCCGCAGGATACACGAATATGGCTTCCACCCCTGGGCAAGCCATCAAAGCAGGAACATGGTACTATTCATCACAGTTTGTCAGATGTGATTCCAGGACCCTCCACTGGACTCTGGGATTCATAGCATACACCTCACATGTCTGAACAAGCTTTCCCTATAACTTTGGCGATTCTGAAATACCCACTGTAACTCAGGGCTTGCAAAGTGGTTACCTTCTGTGGGCATCATCTTCGTTTCGGTGGCATCAAGGTCCTGCAAAGAGCACAGCGATCTCCGCACCTTGCATTTATTTCATAGGGTTCTCGTGAATATCCCTGGGCAGGCAGAGGTTCCCGCAAGCCCTGCTGGAGAATTCCTAATAATGGAACTAATGAAAATGCTTTGCCTCTGTGTGTGTGTGTGTGTGCGCGCGCACGAACGTTCGTGCACCTTATACGACTACATATATGTATGGGATCCACGTATCTATACTTGTCCTTTGCCACTTATGTTTAGTGTGATTTTATTTACATTAAATGCTTCAGATGCTGTGAAGAAGGGAGGGGCCGGTGGGATTATACACATTTTGCCAAACTGAAAAACAAAAAAGGGCTCAGGCAGTTATGTCTTTTTCAGAGTTCACAGCTGGCAAGAACAGGAACCGGAGTTGGAGCCCGAATGTCTCGCTCAGGTTCGGAGATTCCCTTGTATGCTCTGCCCACACCCGGGCTGCTTGGTGCGTTGTTGGTCCAGACCCCAGGACTCTCCTGAAGAGTGTGGTTGTTGCTTCTCTGAACCTGCCCCTTTCAGGTTTTCCTCTTGGTGAGAAGGTCAAACTGAGGAGGATGCCGCGTTGTTTTTCCTTGAATATTTCATGCTGGTTCCTTGGGTGAAGACATCCCGTAGCCGTTTGTTCGTGCCTCGATGTGGCACTCATTGCGAGTACTGTTAGTCATGGTGGTGGGGGGGGGGTCTGTGGCCATGGCTGTCCTTTCTCACTTTGTGCTGACTCTTGGCAATGGCTCTCCCTGGCTCCTGGAATGACTTTTGTAAATTGCGGACTTTGTCTATAAAAGGCGAGTTCACCATTAACAAAAAGGATTAAGAGTGGAATGGAAAAGAAATATCTTTTGTTTGGGATAAGATCGGGACTCCCGGACCCCTACAGCTGGGTGCGTGATGGCTGTTGTCATTTACAGTAATGATTTACATGGATTAAGCCCCATGGCTTAGAAGGTGCTGGGTGCGGGTAATTTTGCCTTTATGAGATGTCACCCTGAGGTCAGGAAATAAATGTCACGGGCACCTAGGAAAGCAAGTTGAAAAGGTGAGGCACATGAAGTCATGCCTCCAGGGCGATGGAAGGGTGTCCCCAGCACACACTGACGACAGCCTGCACTGTTTGTCCTCGTCTGCGGGGGCATGAATTCCCGGGAGCCCGGGATTATTAATGGCGCGCCAGCTGCTCTGTCTTTATTGCTGTCAGTCACGGTGTCTGCTTCTGCCTGTCTGCAGAGACTCGGCTTCTGTGGTCAGAGTGCGGGGCTGCCGCTCGGGGTCTGCAAGCCCCCTGTCCTCTACCTTCCACGCCCGTACTGCCTTGCTTAGGTTCATGGGGTCTCCCAATCTCAAAGGCTGCATCAGAGCCCAAGGACGGGGACTGTGCCCGCCACCTGCTGAGGTCAGGTGCAACATTGAATCAGAACGGGGTGCGCACCTGGCTCTCCTGCCTGCCTGTGGCTGTGTAGCCCAGTTGTCTAAAGCTACTTGCAAATACAATTGGAGGTAGAGACAGAAAGTAGAAGGGGGTTGTCAGGGACTGAGGGGAGGGGGGAGCTGGGAGCTACCACTTACTGAGTGGAGAGTTTCAGTTTGGCAAGATAGAAACTGAGCTGGCGATGGATGGTGGGGCTGGTCGCCCAGCAGTATGAACATAACGGATGCCACGGACCTGGATGCTTAAGATGGTTACAGTGGTAAATTTTATGTTGATTGGATTTTAGCACAACAGAAAAGTTTTGTAGAATATGGGAAGAAATTGATTTTTAGTAAATGAAATATTTGAGCATCAAAAATACATACATAGGGAGGCGCCTGGGTGGTTCAGTTGGTTAAGCGCCGGACTCTTGGTTTTGGCTCAAGTCATGATCTCAGGGCGGGGTGGGGGGGTGTCATGAGATCGAGGCCCGAGTCGGGCTGCATGCTCAGTGGGGAGTCTGGTTGAGATTCTTTCCCTCTGCCCCCTCCAGACACGTGTGCACACGCTTTCTCTCTCTCCTTTGTCTTTCTCAAATAAATAAATCTTTAAAAAATATATACATACATACATACAGTTTGGGTATCTTCTGGGTGCCTATTACTCTGTCTCCACAAAATTCTTTTTTTTTTTTAAAGACTTTATTTATTTGACAGAGAGAGAGATCACAAGTAGGCAGAGAGGCAGGCAGAGAGAAAGAGAGAGGGAAGCAGGCTCCCTGCTGAGCAGAGAGCCCGATGCGGGGCTGGATCCCAGGACCATGAGATCATGACCTGAGCCGAAGGCAGAGGCTTTAACACACTGAGCCACCCAGGCGCCCCAGAATTCCACAAAATCCTAACTGCACATCTTGTTCATCCTGAACTTGATCATGGGAGGGCACAGTCACTCCCATGGGAGGGCACAGAAGTAGCAGAGTAAAGAGTGGGAAGGACCCCAAATCATGAGACCTGGGTACCGAGCCCCACTCTGCAACCAGCTCTGCCAAGAACATAACCTTTCTGGACTTATCTGTCAACTCATCAACGACAAGAAAAATAGGTCCGGGACTTCTGTCAGCTCTAAGGCTAAAAATTTAAGGATTTCCTGTGAAAGTAAAATTTGGACTCCAGTTCTCACTAGGAAGGAAATGAATGAGACCTTCCTACGCGTAGGCTTTCTTTAAGGAGAAGGCACAACGGGAGAGGGTGTTTTGAGGCAAAGGGGTAGCAGACAAGAGGGGACAGTTTTGAAACGGAGAGTTCCAATTCCTTAGTGGGTCATAAAAATAGTTTATTGGCGTCCAATCAAGATTTTATAAAAGGAAATAGAACAGAAAATATTTGTGTTGTGTGGAGTCATGGTGAGCGTTCTGTGAAACTCTGATTCCAAGTCTTGGATCTGAGGGGGAGAGAGCCCGTCAGAAATTCCACAGAGAGATCGGCATGACAGGTGGTGACTGCCTTCCAAAGACCCAACAGTGGAGATCTGACAGTCAAGGAATGTGGCCTGTGTGTTGGGTCCTTGGGCCGCGCATGTCACACCTAGGCTGGGGGCACAGTTTTTCATGGATCAGGTGTATCCGAAGGCCTGAGGGTATAGGTGTGAGGAGCAGACACTGAAACTATTGACTGAATTTTCCAGACCTTGCAGAGTATTCTTAGTAAAAATGTCTATGCACACAATGGTCTCATTTGCTAACTTTCCCAAAACACTGTTCAGTTAACTAGGCATTTGTCTGTAAGAGACTTTCATTTACAGATAAATGCATGAAATGCTTGCCCAAATGCACTTAATTTGGAGTTGTTCTTGTCTTCAGTGAGAGTTTGTTGTGTAAAGAAGGTTTCTAGGATCCCCAGGGAGAAGTTCTCAAAAACCCCCAATATTGGGTCACCTGGGTGGCTCTGGGTTAAGCCTCTGCCTTTAGCTCAGGTCATGATCTCAGGGTCCTGGGATCGAGCCCCGTATTGGGCTCTCTGCTCGGCGGGGAGCCTGCTTCCCCCTCTCTGCCTGCCTCTCTGCCTACTTTTGATCTCTGTCTATAAAATAAATAAATAAAATCTTTTAAAAAATATTTTCTCAACCAATATTTTCTAACCAAGTTACGTAACAATAGGATAAGATCATAATAAGGAGACTGGGTGCCTATAATAAATGAGAATTTTGTAATTCCCAATCCTATGTATTCAGTATTAGTCAAGGCACTTTAATTGCTATGATGAAACACCCCCAAAATTCAGTGACTTAATCTGAAAAATCCAATTCAGTGTTCCTGGTTGTGTGGTTCTTAAGGGAGGCTTTCCAACAAGTGGTGACTTGGGGACTCAGGCTCTTTCCGTCTTGTGATGCCACCATCTCCATCCGGGTCTCCAAAGTCAACCAGCCTGCAAGGAAAGAGAAATGAGGAAGGTACTTTGATACTAACAGTCTTGGCTTGAAAGTAACATGCATCACGTACATTGCATGGGCCAGAACTGGTCGATGAGATGCACAAGAGCTGGGGGCATGTGGGCCTGGCTGGAGCCACATCCCAGCAAGAATGGAAAGGGGACACTAATCTCCGAGGGTCCCGTAGCTGTCACAGTCATATCCTGCTCTTAATGTAGTAAACCAAAGGCCCTCGATCAGTATCTCCTGAGTTACTTGATACATGAATAAATAATAGAGATTTTTTTTTACTTTATAATTAATATTACATTATTTCTATGACTGTAGTTTCATTTCTTCTTTTAAATCATTTTAAAGTGCTCATTTAGCTATTTAATCATTTCTTACCTTTCCTGGCAGATCTTTCAGAATGATGCTATACCACATCTCCGAGTAGCTTAGGTGGCATTTTCCCTGAAAAGTGATGCGGCGGTCTGAAAGTGAACTTCAGATCCCTTCTAACCGGGCCCTTTGTAAGCTATGCAAACGCCACCTTGGCAGTGTCCATAGGCCAGCAAGGTCAATGGCATATTCTTTTGCAATAACTCTATGTCAGCAAATTATGGGTCTTTCGCCGATGAAGCCGAGGTGATGGTTGTAGCCAGTGAAAACCAATTAAGCTGCAAACCATTCAATTGTACTGTAACTTGCCTCATAGTATACATTGGGCTAATAGTGACTTAAAAAAAACAGAACTGGAACCTCTGCTCATTCCAAACTCTGATTACTTTGTAAATGTTCTTAATCGATGACCCCTCAGTCAATGTGCTGGGTTGACCAGAGCTCTCTATTCCTTCCATAAGACTTATAGACCAATGCCCACGGTATCTTTCATGGATCAGAAGTCTGGAGGCAAGCGGTCCAGACTTAAACAACAGTTTGGTGAGATCATGGAGGATCCCCGCTCCTTCCAGATTTCTGTTCCACTGTCCCTGGAAAGCGACCTTTATTGTCATAGTTCAGTATGGCTCTCAGAGCTCCAGCCATCCAGCCAAACGATGAAGAGCCCACCCCCTTTCTTTTTAGGAGACTTCCAGGAAGTATTCCATGTACATTAAAGCAAAATGTTTAAAATATGTTTGTGTCTTTTAAAATGATCTCCCACTTTAACCAGCTCATTTATTCAAGATTTTCTTTCTCTTTCTTTCTTTCTTTCTTTCTTTCTTTCTTTCTTTCTTTCTTTCTTTCAAGAGAGAGCATGAGCAGGTTTGGGGATGGGGGAAGGGGCTGGGGGGAGGGAGAAGCAGACTCCCCACTGAGCAGGGAATTCATTGTGGGGCTTGATCATCCCAGGACCCTGGGATCATGACCTGAACCAAAGGCAGACGCTTAACCAGCTGAACCCCCAAGATGCCCCTTAACCAACTCATTTAGATTAACCACCAACTACCAGTCCTAATAATCTCTGATAACAGAGCTTCTAATTGAGCTTCCCATGATACTGAATAGGAAGAGGATGCTGTTTGAATGAATGAAATATTGCCGTTGTAGGAGTTGTATAAACCAGCATTTGGTTACTCATGGGTCACGAGCATATTTGTTATCCTAATTCTGTTAGTTAGAGTACAGTCTAAGTTGCTATCACAAAGAGACCTGAAAAAAACCAATGGCTTCAATTCGGTAGAAATGAGATGGGTAGCTCTATCCTCTTCCAGGTTGCCGTTTCTTTTTGGGAAAAGATGTTTGTTCCAGTGCTCACCTCTCTCAAGCAGTTGGAAGAATTATACAAACAAGGGGACAGGAGAGTATCTGCCTCATCATTTTAAGCTTCCCCAGAAGTGGCATATACTTCGATTCCACGGGCCGGAACTTAATCACACGGCCACACCTAGTGGCGAGGCAGCCTCCAAAACTTGATTCTTGTGGAAGAAAGAGAAAACAGATGTTCGGGAACCATTAACAGTGCCCCCCCCCACCAATAATTTGTTGCTATCGAGTCTAGTCACCTCTAGTCATCTAATGGGATCTAGTTGCTGAGCATGTAAGTCCTGGGATCCAACCTTGGATTACGGGCAACTCAGTGTTACAGATGACAAGTCAACAAGAGGATGATGAGGGGTCCATGAGCCCCTGATCATGGCGTGGTGGCGGAGTCAGCCTTCCCGCCGTGGGTGCACCCACCGCACAAGGCTGTGTCACCACAGGCTCGCGGGGTCCATACCCCACTGTGTCGATGGAGACTTTTGGGCTCATGCAGACTCAACATTCTTGGTGGTTGGACTGAACTTTGCTTTTTGCTGTCACCGTGTAGCCGCATCCACATGCTTCTTGGAGACAAAGTCTGAACCTAGAGGGAGCAGGATTTTTCTCGTCATCATCATCGATTCAGTGTGTCTAGATTAACATTTTTGAAGGACAAGGGGCTGGGTTAGGCCGCAGGATGAGAAGATAAAACAGACAGTTCTCTTTCTTTTTCTTAAAGCTGCTTTATTGAGGTCTAATTCAGGGACCACACAATCACCTATTTAAAATGTACAACTCGGTGGTGTTTAGTGTACTCACAGAGTTTGTGACGGTCACTACAAGCTGGTTTTTGTTTTTGTTTTTAAGATTTTATTTATTTATTTGACAGAGGCACAGCGAGAGAGGGAACACAAGCAGGGGGAGAGGAAGAGGGAGAAGCAGGCTTCCCCCAGAGCAGGAAGCCTGATGTGGGGTTCAGTCCCAGACCCTGGGATCATGATCTGAACCAAAGGCAGAGATTAACCCACTGAGCCACCCAGGTGCCCCACAAGCCATTTTAAAGCATTTTCCTCACCCCTCCTCATATACTCGTGCCCACCTCATCCCACCCATTCCTCCCTCTCAGCCACACCCCTGCTGATCTACGCTCTGCGTCCCCGGACTTGCCTAATCTGGATATTTTATGTAAATGGAATCGTACTATGTGTGCCTCTAGTATTTTCAAGGGTCGTCTGTGCCGTAGCAGGAATCAGCACTTCATTCCTTTTTATTACTGAATAATGTCCGTTGTCTGGATATACCCCATTTTGTTTATCCATTCATTATTGGTGTGCTGGACATGTGGGATGTTGTCGTTTTTTGGTATATTATGAATAATAGTGCTGCGGACATTCCGGCACCTGCCTGTGTGATGTGGACATGTGTTCTCATTTCTCTTGGCAGCGTACCGAGTAGTAGAATCACTGGGTCATATGGTAATTCTGTTTAACTTTTTGGGGTGCCGCTGGACCATCTTCCAGAGCAATTGCCTCACTTCATGCTCTCATAGCAGTGTATGGCCAAGGGTTCCAGTCTCTCTGGACCCTTGTTCTCCATATCCTCAAGTCTTGCAAATGTCTGTCTGTTTTTTTTTTTTTTAAAGGATTACATCTATATCTATATCTATATATATGATTTTATTTATTTATTTGAGAGACAGAGAGCCAGAGGGCAAATGGGGGGAGGGCAGAGGGAGAGAATCTCAAACAGGGTCTACACTGAGCCGGGAACCTGACAGGGGGCTCGATCCCACCACCCTGAGATCATGACTGGAGCAGAGACTATGAGTCGGTTGCTTAACTGACTGAGCCACCCAGACGCCCCAAGTGCCTGTCTTTTTGATTATAGCTGTTTGAGGGGGCATAAAGGTATTTCCTTATGGTTTGATGTGCATTTTTCTGGCAGCTCATGATGTTTAAACAACTTTCCATCAGCTTTTTAAAAAATTTTTTAAAAGATTTTATGTATTTTGGGGGCGCCTGGGTGGCTCAGTGGGTTAAGCCGCTGCCTTCGGCTCAGGTCATGATCTCAGGGTCCTGGGATCGAGTCCCGCATCAGGCTCTCTGCTCAGCAGGGAGCCTGCTTCCCTCTCTCTCTCTCTCTCTCTCTCTGCCTGCCTCTGCATCTACTTGGGATCTCTCTCTGTCAAATAAATAAATAAAATCTTTAAAAAAAAAAAAGATTTTATGTATTTTGGTGCGCATGCACGAAAGAGAGAAAGTATGTGTGTGTACAGGCAAGGGGAAGGGCAGAGGGAAAAGCAGACTCCCCGCTGGGCTTGATTCCAGACCCTGGGGTCATGACCTGAGGCAAAGGCAGTTGCTTAAGGACTGAGCCCCCCCAGGTGCCCCTTTTCATGAGCTTTTTAGGTATGTCTTCGGAGTACTCTCCATTTTGATCCTTTGCCCATTTTTAAAATTAGATCATTTGTCTTTTTACTCCTAAGTTGTGCGAGTTCCTGACATATATCTCAGATATAAGCCTCTTACCACATACATGATTTGCAAACATGTTCTCCCATTCCGGGAGCCAGTCCTCTCACTTCCCGGATGGTGCTGAAGACATTTCTTGCCTCCGGCTTAGCTGTCAGATGAAGGCATTATGTGGACACAGTCCACAGAGATGGGCTTACAGTGGATTTTAAAGAGCCCCCCCCAGGTGGGGGGTGGACCTGACCGGAAGGCTGGGGCTGGCGGTGAGGGGGGGTGTGTGCAATGGCGGGGGCTGGCCGCGTGACTCAGGTGAGTCCCAGGGCCTTCTTTTGTGCCCAACTCTTTGCTCACACATTCGGTCAAAACGGCAATCAGTTCAGTCTCAAAGCTGGTCTGGCTGGGTTTTCTTTTTTTCCGGCTGACACGATACTGAGCGAACCCACTGGGTTTCTGGTAAGGCGAGCCCGTCCAAGGGCCTCACTGCTCTTCTCTCCGCCTCGTGGCCACTTCAGCTCTGTTAGAACAGAAGGAAGTTGAGGGAAACTGAAGGGAAGGTGAACCATGAGAGACTGTGGACTCTGAAAAAGAACTTGAGGGTTTTGAAGGGGCGGGGGTGGGAGGTTGGGGGAACCAGGTGGTGGGTCATAGGGAGGGCACGTATTGCATGGAGCACTGGGTGTGGTGCAAAAACAATGAATACTGTTATGCTGAAATAAATAAATAAATAAATAAAAATTAAAAAGAATTTAGTGATTAAATTTGGAAGAAAAAAAAAAAAGAACGAGTCGCAACGGGCTTGGAACTGAGCGATCCCATTTGCGGCCGATTGGGGAGTGACAGGTCTCACCGTAGGGGTGGAGCTCAGGGCTGGGGGTCAGGTCCCCAGTCCCACACCCAGGCTCTTGGCTCCACCACTCGGCCACCCCCTAGCCTGCCTTTCCCTCTCGAACTTTCTGACTCACCTTCCCGAAAAGTGAGACTGGAAAGAGTGAGTGTCTCTCAACGGTGTTTAGGGTCTTCGCCGAAATAAACTTGCCAGGCGGCTGGGGCTCAGGGCTGGGGTCACGAGCACACCGACGTGGTCCGTTCGTTCTCTTCCGGAGCGGACAGAACAACCCCCATGGTACAGGGCTCTGCATAGACTCGGCCGCTGAGGCGTTCTGGCCGAGGGCTGCTGGAGCTCGGAACAGATGACGGGACGGCAGGCAGTCCGTCCCCTTCTAGGGAATAAGGCAAGGATTCCTTTAACACAATGTGACAACTAATCTCTCTATAGCATCTGACTGGGAGGTTTTAATTACTACTGTGAAATACACACGTGATTTGCTTATTCCCGCAAACAGCCGGGCGGTGTCTCTGCGTTTCCCCATCACTCTGCTGCGTGTGCGCCCATCCCTGAGCGTGGTGGACTCTGACTCCTTCTCCTTCTTTTCTCCTTGTCTCTTAGCTCCTTCTTTCCCCCTGCTTTGTTTTCAACCTCCTTTCATGTATCCTTAATTCGTGCGAACGAGCTTACTGATTTTCGGCTCGGAACATAAGGCCGGGTCCTTCAGCTCTCCTTCCCCTCCAGACATGGCCGTGACCCCAGTGGTCCCCGGGAATGGAGGCGTTTTCACAGCCTTGCTGGCACTCAGATGAAGACCTCTCTGGGAGCGTGTGCTGGTATGGAGCAGCACAGTACGGGACAGGCAGGAGTCACTGGAACGAACCTGGCAGGAAGCACCCAGGGCAGACTTTCTTCCAGCTCAGGAGTTAAAGCGGGACCCAGTCCCGAGCCTGGGTCATCACGATACCAAATATCTCTTTCGTTCCACGTAAAAATATACAGATGTCTGGGGACGCCTGGGTGGCTCAGTGATTAAGCCTCTGCCTTCGGCTCAGGTCATGATCTCAGGGTCCTGGGATCGAGTCCCGCATCGGGCTCTCTGCTCCGCGGGGAGCCTGCTTCCCTCCCTCTGCCTGCCTCTCTGCCTACTTGTGATCTCTGTCTGTCAAATAAATAAATAACATATTAAAAAAATATACAGATGTCTGCACTTTACGGTGACAAATGTCTGAGTAGTCGGGAGCCCCAAGATTCGACTCAGATTGTTTGCTTATATTCAAACACGAGGTGGTCTAATGGGCTATTTGGAACATCCATGTGCAAATCTCTCTGCTTCTGGGCAAAACAGTGTTGTAAAAAAAATGCCAAAAAAAAAGTTTGATAAAATGGAAATATTGATCAGGCATAGTTTGAGCCCTAAGATGGTCCAGGGTGAAATGGTCCTCAGCCGCTCCAGTAGATTTAGGGACATCGGCTTGATTGAAAGAGAAGGTTTAGGAAATAAAGAGAAAAAATCTGAAATCCTCAGTGGGATGCTTCCCGCGGGCTGAGCACGTCAATACCCGGTGTTCCTTTCTGTGCGGCTCGGAAGGATGCTCCCTTGCCAAGCACAAGGCTACAACCACTTCGGAGTGACAAACTGGTGATACCCAACTTGTTAATGAAAGTTTCCACCGACCCGAGACTTCACCCTGGGTCCTCTATGCCGGGCGCCGCCCCCACAGTCCAGACATGCTTCCTGCAGGGCGCTCTAGCCCCCCAGGCTGCCCCTGACACGTCCTCGATCTCTAACCGCTCGCCCCCGGTCCCTGCGGGGCTGCCCTCACCCTTCTGCAGCCCGTCCTGTCCCGGTGGGGGACTGTGACCACCTCCAGGGCTCCTGGGCCCGGCTCAGACTGCATCATGCTGACCTGAAGTAGCCCTCGCTCCGACTCGCTGAGCCATCCAGGGTCTCCGCTCTCCCTGTTTTTCAGGGTCAATCCCAGGACGGAATTGACCATATCTGGCCAAGAAGTGGACGATCTGCCCGTTACCCAAACTCATTCTGTGCTTTTTCGTTTCTACATCTTTGTTTGCTCTTCCATCCTCCTGGGATGCCCTTCCAATCCCAATGCTGTCCCCAGGCTGTCAGAATCCTACACACTTTTAACGTTCCAGCCTGAATGTTTCCTTTCTCAGGAGCCCCTGCAGCCCTGCAGCGCCGTTCTTGCTGCTGTCTGGGGTCCTGCCACACTCTCGCTGGAGCAGCGGGCGGGGTCTGCTGGGCTCAGGAGGGCGATGCATTAGCTTCTGCTCTGTTCCCTAAAAGGCCAGGGGCCCTAACAGCATACCTCAAATCTCTTTGAGCCTCAGTTTCCCCCTGTGTCAGCATGCTGGGCTGGGCCTGTACGGGCTGGAAGGGGCTTTTGTTTAAAGCTTGGAGATTCCATGATTATGGATCAGAGCTTCGGTGGTAACTCCCCTGTAACCTGCTAATTCCTTTAGGGCAAAACCGATACCTTCTTGGGGCACCTGGGTGGCACCGTCAGTTGCGCATCGCACTCTTGGTTTTGGCTCAGGTCATGGTCTCAGGGTTGTGGGTTCGAGCCCCACGTCAGGTTCGGCACTCAGTGGGGAGTCGGCTTGAGGATTCTCTCCCTCCCTCACTCCCCCCCCACTCAAATAAATAACTAAACCTTGGAGAAACCTGATAGCGTCTTCTCCTAACCCTCTTTCCTCTTGGTGCCCGAGTGTCTTGCTCCCGGAAAGCCCTTGTTAAAGGAGAGGAGGGATGAAACGCAACCTCTTGGCTGCGATCTGGTCTCTCTACTTAGTTTGTTTCCAGAAGTACAGACTGAGGTACCCTCTTTACTGAATAACTATTTCCTGCCTCCTGCTGTTCACACACAGGTTTGCTTTGGCTAAAAAGTTCCACGCTGCAGAGCAAATCTGGATCTCCCAGCCTTTCCCATTTGTCTTCTCCTGTGTGCACATGGATTTCCCCCTAAATAAATGGCATGAGATAAGTATTAACTTATGTGAGGGGCTATGTTTCACCCTTCTGCCTTCTGTCACGAGAGAGGCGTGGTTTTGATTTTTGAAGACATGCCCGGTGCCGTGCAGGCCCATGGTTACCGGAGCTCTCCGCGCTGTTTGGCTGCTTACGGCAGGAGATCACCCATGTGATGTGATTGCCGAGGGACCGGTGCGGCCGCCATCTGCCTACCCACTGGTCGTCATGAAGGATTACTCCTTTGCTTCAAGAGCAGCCTGCTAAAAGGATGCGCCTAAACTATCACTGGCAATCCTTTAGGCGAACAACATTTGCTTCAAGGACATTCTAGAAAACCCCAGTTCCAGAAGATGCGGGTAGGTGTTCCAGAACAAGGGGACTTCAATGATGAAATACATTTGGGCAGCTACATTAAGGAAGACAAAGCAGATTCTCCTCGCCGCAGGACTTCTCAGAACATTGAATGGGCCAGTGTGCGAGGGGAACGCAGCAGTCACGTTTCCCACACTCACGTGACTACAGAATCAGAACCCTGCTTATTTTATGTTGTTGTTGTTATTATTTTTAAATTTAAGGGTCCTAGAGTCTGGATTTCCACTGAACACATTCTAGGAAAAGCTGCCCCGGGGGGCCATTAAGAGCCAGCCAAGTGGGGATTCAGAGGGGCAGGCAGGCAGGGCTGCATAGACAGAAGCGCCCAGCGGGACGGCAGCCCCCGCAGCGAGCAGGACGCTGCGTGGCGCGTGGCGGCAGGTCCCCCACTCCATCCGAGCCTCGGGTATCACTTCTCACTCACAGTCGCACCTGATTCGGCTTTGATGGGCTGTCCTCACACTCGCCCCCCGCCCCCGGTGACCTTGAGGGTTCCGGGAAAGCTGTGCTGTTTCTCCAGCACATTTGCAGGACGCTGCGCTCTGCCCTCCGCAGCACAGAGGGAAACGCTGAGGCTCGCGCCCCCGGGATGTAAGCAGCCTGTGCCCTTCAGATGCGGTGGCTACTGCTAAGCTCATGCTTTGGGCTGAGGAGGTGTCAGTACTGGGTGTGGGGCGGCGGGAAATCCATCAAGCCTCTCTCCTGGTGAGGCTGAGTTCCAAGTAGGCAGGGATTGATTATTTCCCCCCGTGTTCCAAAGCTTCTTGGGGCGTCGTATGCCAAGCTCCCAAGACGAACGGTTGATCACAAACCTGAGAAGAAGGAGCACCCGCTAGTCGCGCAGTTAAAGCTCCTTCTTCAAGAGAGGCGGCTGCAGCAGAGGGAGCGCCAGAAAGCCCCTGAGACCGACAGAGGAGGGAGGAAGGAGAATGTGGAGTGGCAGCGAAGCCATTCCCAGCTCTGCGAAGCCCTGGGGGGCCTGGGCTGGCACCTGCTGCCCCCCCAACCCCCTTTTGCTGAGAACGGAAGAGCACTGTGAGCGGAGCGGCTGCAGGTCACGGGAAGGCCTCCTTGAGCTCTCCTGGCCCCTGGGGGTACCTCCCTGTCACAGCGCCCCCCGCCCCATACTGACTCAGGCTCCTGTCCTGTTCTGCCGTGCACTCTGCTGCAATGTCACAGTCCCACAGGCGTGGGGACACCCCTCCCAGCAGTCTTAGTGGCTCCGGTTAATAGCACACGGTAGGCTGACTGATGTTCGCCAGGCAGCGCCGTGCTGGGATGTTCCTGGCCATACGGATCGCATCCCTCCCCACCAAGCTGCAAGTGTCTGAGGCGCTCCCTTGTTCCCTGTCCCGTGGGTCCAAACGTGAGCAAGGACCATGCTGCACCGAGCTCGAAGGGACAGGCGCCAGGTGCAGGAGGGCCTTGTGCGGCGTCCTTCTTTTGTGTTTAGTGGGGACTCCACGATGCTTGGCACCAGGGAGCGGAGGATCAGGCTGGCTTCCTACTTCCCCCACCCCTGTGTCCTCCTCAGAGGGCTAGAGGACCTAGGACGAAGGGTTAAGGCGACTGTGGGGTGGTCCCGGGGCAGAGGACACGGCCGCACTTCCTCATCTGCCCGCGTGGCCGCCCTGCGGGGGGCTAACGAGAAGCGGGCAGAGAGGCAGGGGCTGCAGGGCGGTCCCAGCTGCTCAGACCGCTGAGGGCACCAGCTCCACTCTGCAGCCCCTCCCTCCTGACAAGGCTGTTACTGCCCCACGACTGGGGGGCCCTGGGTCCCACTCACCTGCTCTGGCCTCCCCCTGACGGCCTCAGAAAGGAGGCTATCTGTAGGCCCAGTCCCTCTACTTGCAAGGGAAACGCCTGCCTCTGCCCAGCGGACCTTTCTACGTGGACTTGCCCAGGCTGCTCCCGATGAGTAGTGGGGAGCAGAGGATTGCGGGGGGGGGGCAGCATTGGTGATCTGGGCCTCTCCAGGCATAAGCGTGGGTCTCCCTCTGCCGGACAGTGCCAATGACTCTTTACGCCCTTGGACGTCACCCAGCAGTGACTTCAGGAGGCCTCCCCGGCTTCTCCTGCCTCCTGCCCGGGATGGGAGCTCAGTGGCCGGCCGAGCCTGGCTCTCCCTTCACCTCTCCGCCTGGTCGTACCGGCGCCCCTTCCTGTTTGCCGCCTCCCCGTGGGTCCTGCAGCTCTTCTGTCTCTCGGCGCCCACTGCGGCGCTGAGTCGTGGGGTTCTGCTCCGGTTGTTGAACGCATGAAACAAACGAGCCAGTCCTTCCAGTTCACCAGCTAGCTCCGGTCTGGGGAGCAGGATCCGGAGAGGCCAAGGAGCCTGCCCCCACCCCGGGGGCCTGGACAGGCTACCCCACTTCCCGGCACGCTGTTGGGGTCCGGCCACGTGAGGTCTCTCCGCTCTGCTCCCTCCTCAGTACAGGGACCAGCGCTGATCCTTTCCTTAGAAAATCACCGTCAGAATGGATTTGGGGACACCGTGGCAGCTGGGGAGAAAGCTGTCCTAAAGTAGCCTTGCCAGACTTTAAAGAAAAGTGCGTTCCTCCTTGAATCGCCCGTGTCCCACAAACTAGGCAAAGCTCTCTATTCTTGCCTACAACCAAGGCTGTCCTCTCTCCCAGGACTCCATTCTCCCTCTGTCTCTCTCTCTCTCTCCTGCTCAAGCTCTTCCTGAAGGTTCACACCCCCTCCGGACCCCAGCATCTCCCCCTTCCCAATGCTCCAAACCATTGCTTCCTTCCCCTCCTCCTCCCACAATGCTCTAGGTCCAGGAGGAGAGGGGGGCTTCTGGTTGTTGGGACTAAGGGCGCTTCCTGATGCCCCCCCCAGCCCCACAGAACCCCCTCTCTGCAGGAGCCCCCAGGCTGCGGCCAGGAGGAAGGCAAGGAGAAAGAAGCAGGATGCGGATGCCCAACGAAGCCGCGGTTGCCGGCTCCACGCGCGCACCTTCTGCCCAGGCGCGTCACCTGCCCCTGGCCACCGTCCCTGCGACGCCCGCCACGCACCACCTCTCAGAACAGCTGGCCCTCGTGTCACAGCCAATTAGGCTTTGGAGGGAGTGAGAGGAGAAGGAGTGACACCGCATACTGACCCCTGCTGTCACGGGGCCGGTGTGGCGGCCAGCACGTGTCCCCGCACGGCCACACCGCTAATTAATCACCTCGTCCACTGAGTTGTGACAGGGCTCTGCCGGCTCCGGGTGCACGTGGAGGCTGGGCCGCACCTGCGGGGACAGCGGTGCCGGGCAGGCTCTGGGCCACCAGCCGCCCGTCTCAGCTGGCCAGCCAGGCCTGCTCCTGGCAAGGTTTCGCGAAGCTTTTGGGGTGAAAAGGGAGGGTGGGAAAGAGCGAGGACACTTTCTAAAAGCCGTAAGTGGTTACACAGAGTGCAGGGGGGTGGCCGGGCCTGGCCGGGAGCTGGGTTCATCTGCTCCCTTTCTGTCAACGCTCAGCATCATGGCCAGAGCAGCAAGGGCGACCACTTAGTGGCTTGCTCTTAGGCCAAAGTTCTCCTCCTTGGAGATGAAGCTTGGCTGGTCCCTGACAAACGGAAAACAAGGCTGTTTCAGGTGACATAAAGCAGCGGGGGGACACGTGACGGGCATCCATTTGGATACAGATCGTTAAGGTTTCATTTCTGATTGTAAGATCTGGGAGCCACGCACGCCATGAAATCAAGCCCCAACCCTATATTCCTTCAGGGTGAATGGGAGAGAAGGCTTCTGGAGATCGACCTCAAAAAAGCTCCTAGAGTCATCCCTTTCCTCTCTCCCCAGACACAGCACACTGCAGTTTCCTGGCCAGGAAACCCTCCGCCTTTCGTCTGCTGCACGTCAGCTCCCCTTCCAGATGCCCTGAAGCTGCCCCTCCTCAGACTTCCTTTCTAGAAGAGAGCCTGAAACCAGCAAGAGGCACAATCGGTCAGTCACAGAACTCGTTCCATGAGGACGGACCCTTCCTGTTCCATGAGAAGAGCTGTCCTGGGCAGTGAAGGGCGGCACTGGGAGATTCTGACAAAATTCTGTCCCGTTTGTTGATGGGCAGAATGGATGAGAGACTCTAGCAGCAGGAAGCAGGGGCATCCAGCATCTCTCTCTCTACGGCCATTGAGGCAATGGCCAATTTCACTCAACCGTCTATTTTCTGACAAAGACACTGAGTGATCGATGTCTCTGAGAAAATCCTATATGCTTAGGAAGGAGAGTATGTTTACAGGAACCCCCTAACCAAACGCTTAGATCCTGGGGTACCCCCCAAAAGTATCTCTCTGTTTCTAAAGAAAAATCCAAGTAAAGTATAAAAAAAGAGTTAAAAAGTGTTTAAAATTTAATAAATGAGGGGTGCCTGGGTGGCTCAGTCCAGTTAAGCATCCAGCTCCTGGTTTCAGCTCAGGTCATGATCTCAGGGTTGTGAGCTCGAGCCCCATGTTCAGTATTCAGTAGGGAGTTCGCTTGGAATTCCTCCCCTCCCTCTCCTTCCCCCTCTGCTCCTCCCCCTGCTTACGCTCTCTCTCTCTCGAAAGTAAGTAATCTTCTAAAAAGTAGAAGTTTAATAAATGATGCTTTAGAATGTCAACAGGCACCTGGGTGGCTCAGCAGGTTAAGCGTCTGCCTTTGGCTCCGGTCATGATCCCAGTGTTCTGGGATCGAACCCCACATCCGGCTCCCTGCTCGGCGGGGAGTCTGCTCGGCGGGGAGTCTGCTTCTCCCTTTGATTCTCCCTCTGGGCTCTCTCTCTCTCAAATAAAATGTTTTTAAAAAAATGTCAAAACCTGCAACTTGTATCTTAAAATATGTTACACAAAAATGCCTCTACAGGGGCGCCTGGGTAGCTCAGTGGGTTAAAGCCTCTGTCTTCGGCTCAGGTCATGGTCTCAGGGTCCTTGGGATCGAGCCCCACATCGGGCTTTCTGCTCAGTGGGGAGCCTGCTTCCTCCTCTCTCTCTGCCTGCCTCTCTGCCTACTTGTGATCTCTCTCTATGTCAAATAAATAAATAAAATCTTTAAAAAAAACCCAACAAAACCAATGCATCTACATTAGGAAAACAGAACCGTGTCTGTATGAATGGCTGGTGCCTTCTGTAGATTGCCTGGACAGGGAGTGACCAAGGCCCAGGACTCCTTATTGTGGGCACCGAGCTAGCGTTTGCGGGGACAACAGCAGAGCTCTGTGCCATGTTGCAGGGGCTTCTGACCCTGTGACCTCTCTGGATTGTACCTTTGGTTCTCAGCCTCAAATGATAATGGTTATGCTAGAGAGAAGATATGCTTTAAAGACAGGCTGGGACTGAGCTCAAGTGTCCCCTCTTAACTCGTGTGACTTTGAACCACGTTCTTTTCTTTGGCTACTACTTACCGGGTGCACAGTCACGCACCTGCTCGCTCATGCGCCCTATCGCATTCTTACGGTTCATAAAACGGGCAGTCAGGCATCACTAGAGATACAGAGTGATGTTCTCGGAGCTCCTGGCTGGCTCAGTTGGTAGACCATGCTGCTCTCGATGTCTGGGTCATGAGTTCAAACTCCACATTGGGCATGGAGCCTACTTAAAAAGAAAAAAAACAAAATAACTGAAGTGATGTTCTAGACATGCTCCCTGCCAAAGAGCTCTCTGTTCAGTGACACGTGCCACTGCATCTCTCCAGGCACCGAGGTCCTCCTTTGCAACATGGGACGGCAGTGCCCATCTCAAGGTCATGCCCTTCCTGGTTCAAGCAGTTCACCAGAGCCACAGCCAATCTCGTGTGCATTCATTTGCTTTGTACATGTGTTGTGCTATGAGCTCCAGTTTTTGACATTTATGACAAGGTTTTGGTGAGTAATACATGGACCAGTGTTTGCTCTTTTAAAAATTCATTTATCCTGGGGCACCTGGGTGGCTCAGCGGGTTAAGCCTCTGCCTTCAGCTCAGGTCATGATCTCAGGGTCTTGGGATCGAGCCCCGCATTGGGCTCTCTGCTCAGTGGGGAGCCTGCTTCCTCCTCTCTCCCTCTCTGCCTGCCTCTCTGCCTACTTGTGATCTCTGTCTGTCAAATAAATAAATAAAATCTTAAAAAAAATTAAAAAAAATTAATTCATCTGGAAAGGAGTCAATCAGCTAAAGAACATTTTTCTTCTGCTTCACATGTTTTGTGTTCCTTTGTTTTTTGCTTTTCCTTTTACTTGCTGCCCAGCACTGTGCCAGGTATGGCTGGGGATGCAGAAACGTGTTCTGATACCTCCTGTTTTCTTACGTGGGTAGGTACGTAAGTGTGTGTTACTAGTGTGTGGGTGGAAGCGTGAGTGTGTGTGTGCGCCGAGGCCTGTGAGTGTGCATACACACATGTGTCGGGTGAGTGTGTGCACACTTAGGGCATGTGTGGGTGTGCTTATGAGAGTGTTTAAGTCTATATGTGTGTGTGACAATGAGTGTGTGAGCGAACACATGTGAGAATATATGCGGGTACATGTGTGAGTGTGTAAATGTGTAGAATAAGTGAGTGCAAGTGTGGGGAGAAGTGTGCGCGCGTGTGCACGGAAGTGTGTAAGTGTGTGTGTGTACGAAGTCACTGTGATGTCTCTTACTGACAGACTCTGGAGACCAGGTGTCTGCTCCTGAGAGCAGAAACAGAAAGTGGGACGTCTGGGTGGCTCAGCTGGTTAAGCATCTGCCTTTGGCTTAGGTCACAGTCTCAGGGTCCTGGGGTGGAGACCCACTTCGGGCTCCCTGCTCAGTGGGGAGCCTGCTTCTCCCCCTCCCTCTACCCTCTGCTTGGGATCTCCCTCTCTGTCAAATAAAATCTCAAAAAAAAGAAACACAGTCAGTCTCAGTATGAGATCAAAAAGTGGTCAAGCAACTTGTTCCTCCAGCTGACTTTTTTTGGCAATTTTTTTTCTTCCTAATTATGAAATCAAATTTAATAACAAAAGCAACAACAACAGAGGGGTAATTGGTCTGAAAAAGAATGGGAAAAGATTCCAGAAATAGAAACCAGCAGGGATTTTAAAAAAATAGCTGACAGACTGGACCTTTCTGGCAAAATTTACACTGAACAAAAAAGACTAACTTGAACCTTTTCAGGGAGGGCATTGGGCAACCCCGGTCTGCGGGGAGATGGGCAACGGGGTCCCGTCTGCAAGGCGGAGTCTCCATCTTGTGGCCAAACAGAGAACTGCAGCCCCTCCAGAGCGACTGTGAAACAAAGTGACAAAGTCGCGGGGAGCTGGGGCAGCCTGGAAGGCAAACCAAAGAGTCTGCCCCCAGTTGTCCGCATCACCAGGCCCCTCTTTCTGCAGCCCCTACCTACTCCCTGTGACGTCACAGAACAATAGATACTGGCCTCTGCCCCTGCATCCTGCACAGAGCTCCAAAACCCCTTGCAATTTCTTAAGTGAAAAGAGCTCGGGGGGCGGTGGGGGGGGGGGGGGCGCCTGGGTGGCTCATTGGGTTAAAGTTTCTGCCTTCGGCTCAGGTCATAATCCCAGGGTCCTGGGATCGAGCCCCACATCGGGCTCTCTGCTCCGCAGGGAGCCTGCTTCCTCCTCTCTCTCTCTGCCTAGTTGTGATTTCTCTTTGTCAAATAAATAAAATATTAAAAAAAAAAAAGAAGGAAAAGAGCTCAGGGCGGGGGGCGGCATCTTTTGTTCTAATATTTGGTCTTTGGTCCCAATTCCTGACACTCCTAAAGTCCCTCAGAATTTCCTTGGTGGGGGGGGAGTGTTGTTTGTTCTAATGGGATGACTCTGGAGGGGCTCCGGGAAGGGCTCCGGCCACCCAGGATTCAAAGCTTGGAACCTCGGACCCCTGCCATCCTCCAGGCTGTGGGTAACCTGGGGGCCTCCTTTTTGCACTGGAGTCTGATCTGAGGTGGAGGCGGTTTTGTGGGACCAAGCGCTTGATCTGTGCAATCTGCACGAACCCCGCGGAGTGTCCTGATTGTACTGAATCCGGGACCCTCCAGCTGAGAATTGCTTGGGGCGGGAAAAAGCCCCGCATCTGGGGTCAGAAGTGTGGCGAGTGTGGCGGTGGTGTGACAGGAAGGGAGAAGCCCAGGGGACGGTTCCCCTCTACACGCCCCTGCCAACTCCCTCTCCCCCTGTCCACGGCTCTCTGCTCTCTTGCCTTCCAGCCACCGACGCCGGCTAAGTATCCTCCGTCCTGTGCATCTCTCTTCTCCCGTCCCTTTTCCGGACATTACAGAAGAGGACACAGGCCTCGATCAGAAGCTGTCAGACGTGTGACTTCTGGACTTTCCTTCCCAAAAGCGAGGGAGGTGCACTGGCGTGAGCAGTCGGTCAGCTTTCAGACCGGAAGTTCACCAGACCGGCCCGCTGGCCAGTGCGGAGGCTGCCTCACCTGTGGTCCCTGGCAGCAGGCGGCACCGGCCCCGGGCACCGGCCTGGAGAATGAAGCCCAACGCCCCGTGCACCTCGTGCCCGGCAGGCACCTTACTTCGTGCTGGGCCGCTGACATTGTTTTTGCAGTTGCCGCATTGGGTTTTTTTGTTTTTGTTTTCAATTTTATTGTATTTAAGTTTGATTAATGAATGTGTAGAATTAGTTTCAGAGGTAGTATTCAGGGATTCATCGTTTGCATATACATCGCATGGCCTCCTTAATGCCCATCACCCAGTTACCCACCCCCCACCACTAGCCCTCCAGCAACCCTCCTGCAGTCCAGTCTCTCAGGGCTCATCTCCCCATCTGGAGCTAAGGGAAATCCCCGGCGGCTTCCATGGAGCCTTGAGGCTCTAGAACCAATACGTCCCGAGCGTACAAGGAGGGTCTCAGGTTTTACCACAGACATCAGCTGCGGGAGTAGAAACTAGACGTGCATACTCTCCACAGAGTAGGGTACGGACACCATATAAAGTGGCTTTACGGAAATATAATGAAGATGGACATGGCGAAGTGCTTTGGACGGTCCCTGGCAGCTACTTGATAAATATTGGCCGGTATGATTATTATGACACCAATTTTAATGGTGTCAGGGCGATCTTCCCAACAACCCCATAATTGGAGACTAATGTGATCTCTGTCTTTACACATCAGAGAACTCAAGAGCCGAGAGCCTCGCCACCCTGATTAGACTTCGGCGGAACTGGGACTCCGATCCCAGGGGGCTTGCGTCCGAAAATCCGGCTCGCACCCAGCGTAGGCTGCCATTTTTAAGGAAAATATAAAGATGAGGAAAGATGTTCCCAGTGTATTGTTATCTGAAAAGGAAAGTCGCACGAAATAATGTTATAGTGTAGCCTTATTCGGTGCAAAGGGAACGTGTGTGTGCATGCGTGTGTGTGCGCGCGTGCATGCGTTCATGTGTGTGTGCGCACAAGCGTGTGTGCGTGTGCGGACTGGAGAGCTGGACGCCGATTATGAATGTGGCATAAAAGCTTAGGGGCGAGAGGCCTGGAGCCCGTTTTCTGGGCCCACATTCTGGCTCGGCTCTCTCCTCACCACGTCAGGGAGGCACAGACCAACGCTACCCCGAGGTGCGTCCACAACGGCCCTGGCTGGCGGGGTCGTCGTCAGGATGAAATCGGGCGGGAGCGGTGAGCACCTGACTCAGGCTGCGGACCTTAGTAGCCACTCCAGAGGTACTGGCTCTTCTTAACAGACACACACGAGGTCTTTCCAGCGCTGACCTTGAGGTGGTGTGAATGTGGGGGACTTTTCTTCTCTTGTAACTGTATTTTCTTTTTTTTAAGATCTTATTTATTCATTCGACAGAGAGAGACAGCAAGAGAGGGAACACAGGCAGGGGGAGCAGCAGGCAGAGGGAGAAGCAGGCTTCCTGCCGAGCAGGGAGCCCGATGCGGGGCTCGATCCCAGGACCCTGGGATCATGACCAGAGCCAAAAGGCAGACATTTAATGTCTGAGCCACCCAGGCGCCCTGAATCTGTATTTTTTTTTTTAATTTATTTGACAGAGAGAAATCTCAACCAGGCAGAGAGGCAGGCAGAGAGAGAGAAGGAAGCAGGCTCCCTGCAGAGCAGAGAGCCCGATGTGGGGTTCGATCCCAGGACCCTGAGACCATGACCTGAGCTGAAGGCAGAGGCTTTAACCCACTGAGCCACCCAGGCGCCCCCCTGAATCTGTATTTTTAAAGCAAACTTTCATTAATGTGTATTACAGGCAAGAAAGTATTTGGAAAGAATGGGCAGAGGGGACTGTGCAACCGTGGCCGGCTGAAGGCCAGGTGGAGGCTGGTGGTGGGGAGAGGAGGGAGAGGAGGTGGGGAGAGGACCCTGTGGGTCCGTATGCCTGGTTCGACAAGGCCCGGCAGCCTTGGGTTTTGGGCAGATAATCAGCTATGGCTTGTGTTTATCTTGGTGCAGGAGAGACAGCTAGCTCTCCCCAGTATCTGCTTTTCCTTTTCTACAGCTCCCAACCTCTAGCTGGGTTCATGGCCATGCAGAATACAAATTACATTTTCTAGCTTTCCTTTTTCTTTTTCTTTTTTAAAAGATTTTATTTATTTATTTGCGATAGAGCAAGAGTGAACTAGAGAGAGAGAGAGCGGGGTAGGGAAGAAGGAGGTAAAAGGAAAGGGAGAAGCAGGCTCTCGGCTGAGCAGGGAGCCCCACGCAGGACTTGACTCCAGGACCCTGTGATCACGACCTGAGCCGAAGGCAGACGTTTAACTGACGGAGCCACTGAGGTGTCCCTACACTTTCTAGCTTTCCTGTCGTCAAGTGACTAATTCTGGTCCATGGGATGCACGTGCTGTGTGTCACTTCTGGGAAGTGTCTTTGAAGGAAGAGGACATTGGTCACCGTCCCTCCTTCCCGTGGCTGGAAGCTGTGCTTTGTGCTCGGAGCTGGAGTAGCCACTTTGGACCATGAGAAGGAGGCCTTGTTGCCCCTGTGGTCATCAGCGGCTCGGCTCCCTCTGGTTGTCTGCTTACTTGGGGATTTCATTTACAGGAGGGAGAAACCAACTTCTGCCTCATTTTAGCTACTTTACATGGGATTTCCTGTCACTCACAGCTCACTGGTTGTCCGTGGCGGCCCCCTCAGGGGACGCGTGGTCATGTCTGGAGACATTTTTGGTTGTAACTACTGGAGAGATGCTGTGGTGTCTTGTAGTTTGAGGCCGGAATAGCTGCAAACCCATATGCAGGACAGCCCTTCCCACGGAGTTATCTGGCCCCAGACGTCCTTAGTGTCAAAGCAGAGAGACCCTGCTCACAGCTGAACTCAATCTTAACTAAGAGAAGAGCTTCCTCCGAGCCCTCCATGACGGCTTTGTAGCGAGAGCTGACTTGCTGCAGCCCCGTCACAGGGTGGGCTGTGGGCCGTGAGAAATCCTGCTGGGTTGATTCTAGCAAACCCCGAGGGTCAGTGGGAACAAAGACAAATGTTGAGAGCCGCTGGTGTAGCTTCAGCTCTGGCGGAGAAATCAAGGCAGCCTTTCTTCACCTTAATTTCTTCACTCAGAATGTTCTGGCTCAGGGGACGGGCCGCAGGCACGACTATCCAGGACAGCTTCTGTCCCCTCCTATGGCAAGAACCCTGCAGTGACACACGTGCGCTTGGATGGCAGCCCAGGCTCTCCCTGGAGGGCTCTCTAGTTCTAGACCTACGCTGAGCCGTGCGTTTCAGTCCCCTGTGCACCAGAGGCTGGGGCTCCTGGGCGATGACAGTATAAAGGCTCACAGATCTGTTGCTTAGGCCAACACATGAGGGTCAACACATGAGGGATAGCACGTGACCGTTCCCAAGGACCCAATTGGCTGAACTCCCCTAAATCCCTGGGACCACGATGGCCCTCTAGGAAAGGAGGTACCTCCCGAGGCTCAGCTGCACAAGGTAAGAGTGAGTTACACCCGCTAGGCTCTTCTCCTGTCGGACCAGTGAGTCTGTCCTTGACCAGGCGAACCTCGGGCAGAAGAGTCTTAAGAAGTGGGTGACTGTGTGGTCGAGCAGCGGTTCCCTGCACTGGGAGAGACTCGGTTGTCTGGGTGTGGAGGAATCGGCCTCGCCGCGTCCCCGCTATCCCTGCCGACATGTGTGTGAGAGGGATGGGGGTCGCACAAGGATGTTGGGGCTGCTCAGTCTGTGTGTCTTGCCTTGATGGACCCAGATTCCCCTGCTCTGGGCTGAGCCTCCCTTCTGCGGTAAGCACGAGTTGATCAAATGAGGTGGGTTGTGAGAATCGCCTCATTAAACAGCCCAAGAAGTGGGCCGTTTGAGTCTGGCTCCGGTCCTGACTGAGAGGTTGCTCATGGTGACCCAGGATGGACACCACTGTTCCCTTGGTGCCCGTGGTGGATGGTGAGATGGGTAGCTTCCTGTCCGGTCATGCTAATCAACTCTACTAGTGTCTAAGGAATTCTCTTTCTTTAAGATTTTATTTATTCATTTCACAGAGAGAGAGAGAGCAAGTGAGCACTGGAGTGGAGGGGTTGGGAGGGATGGGGGGCTGGGTGATGGACTTTGGGGGTGTGTTGTGGTGAGTGCTGTGAATTGTGTAAGACTGGTGAATCACAGACTTCTACCCCTGAAACAAGTAATACATTACATGCTAATCAAAAAATTATAAAAAACCTAACAT